>NC_132791.1:12275000-13494642 GCF_048418805.1 Vulpes vulpes | reverse complement strand
CTAGCACAAGGATTGGCAAACCGTGGTCCTGCAGCCAAATCTAGCCTCCCATCCATTTTTCTAAATAAAGTTTTACTGGAACACAGTCATGCCCATCATTTACATATTATCTATGCCTGCTTTTGTGCTACGATGGCAGAGTTGAGTAGAGAGACAGTATTGTCTAGAAAGCCTAAAATATCTACCATCTGGTCCTTTATAGAAAAAGTTTACCAGCTCCTCTTTTACTGTGCACTGAGAGTCCATATAGAGGCCAGAAGAATGATCAAAACTTTAGTGTGGGTTCCAAGTCTTATATTTCAAACCAAATAGTCCACAAGCCTCAGGATTCCAGAGTTAGCATGTCCTCTCTATTCGACTGTTCTCTAACTTCTCAACAGGCTCAAAGCCTTCATTCTAGACTCTCAGGACCCCCAGGACTCAGGACCTGGACTCTATAGGTGAAGGAGACAAAGGGAAAAGAGGCACTTGTGCTGGATCTGATTTGTTCTCTTTCCGGAATTGCGTTGCCCAACACCTTCTTCAGCACCCAAAACTTGGGATATACTAAGAAGTGGTGGAAAGGACATCACATCAAACTTGCAAACATAGAGTTTAGAAATCTAGAAGGGTATGTACCAACAAATTCACTGTGCTATCTGAGTTGTGGGGTTATGGATAATTTTTAAGTTCTTCTCTATAAAATTTTATATTTTAGGATTTGTTACAATGAAAAGTATTTATGATCAGAAAAAAAGTTATTTTAACATTTTAAAAATTATTTTAAAAAAATAGGAGCATGGTAGGTTGAAACCCAGGGAGAATCATATGGGAGACATTTCAGCAGGGTCAAAATCTGGGTAACAATTAGCCAATCTCAGTTTGTTTTCTTGACCTAAGCTCTTTTCAGAGAGAGCTGAAATCTGGCAAGCCCAATATTTTCACGGTATGGTAGCCACATGGCTCAGAAATTTCATTTGTGCTGGCACTCTCTGATCCCCTGAGAATTCCTGTGCCTTGCAGGCCTTTATTTATAAGCAGCCTCTAAGCAACCACATACCTTTTTTCTCTGTTTGGCTACAGGTTTTCTTTTCAAAGATCGCAGACCTTGGTTCTGCAGAGCTGAAAAAGTCTAGACAAACCTGGGTTGGTCCTAGGCTCTGCTGCTTAGCTGAACTTAGACCAATTACTAACCCTATCATCTATAAAAGGAAGTAATCCTACCTCTGGGAAAAGAAGAAATTGTCCATTCTTCTGCCTACTTACCTCCCTCTTCTCCCAAGAGGACCAAACACTAATCTGAATTGTGGATAGTGACTAGAAGGGTTCAAAGCTCATTGAGACTGGTGGGTCTCTTTTCCTGCTCCTTCCCTGAGGTAAGAGTGATCAGAGGAGCAAGACCTTCTCCCATATGGAAGGAGGCACAGCCATCTTGCACTCATTCTTTTGATTTCCTGTAAAGTAGCTGGTCACAGAGGGTAACATCTGACAACTTGGGTTTAAATCTAGGGAGAGGAGGGATCCCTGGGTGGCGCAACGGTTTGGCGCCTGCCTTTGGCCCAGGGCGCGATCCTGGAGACCCGGGATCGAATCCCACATCAGGCTCCCGGTGCATGGAGCCTGCTTCTTCCTCAGCCTGTGTCTCTGCCTCTCTCTCTCTCTCTCTGTGACTATCATAAATAAAAAAATAAAAAAAATAAAAAAAAAAATCTAGGGAGAGGAAAAAGAAGTTCAAAAACCTTGCCTTGCCTTCAGCACAGAGGTTTGCACAAGTTTTTGACACAAGGCTAGATGTTTTATTCATTTTATAGAATCAAGACATGCTTCTTAAAATTTTTGATACAATGTTACCTTAATCCATTAACCTCCTCCACCACTCCTTCCAATATCTACCTCACAGAGGACTAAATAAGACAAAATGGGATAAAGAAGCTCATAAAAAGCCAGGTGCATAGCAAAAGCTTAAATCAAGGAAATTTTTCTTTCTCGTCTTCCTTCTTCTCTTTACCCCTTTATCCCTCCTCCTCTTTCTTCATTCTGGTGTTAGAATCCTTCCTCTAATCACAAGAGCATTTATCACACTGAATTATAAACGTCAAATTTATTATCCTTTGAGTGCCTAGGAGGACAAAAGTATATTTTTCTTATTCACCATTTAATTTCCAGAGCCAAACACAATGTCCAGTATAGAGCAGCTACTCATCTAATATTTGACAATTTGAAAGAATGAATAAATGGAAAAAATAATGACTAATCACCCTAATTCTCTAAACCTGTTCCTCTCATACTATTTCTTATCCCAGGTAGTAGTAATTCAATCTTTCCAGTTGCTCAGGCCAAACATATAGTTATCCTGATGTCTCTCTTTCTCTAATAATTTATATGCAATCCATCAGTAAATCCAGTTGCCTTGAGATATATCCAGAATGCAACCATTTCTTACCACTTTCACTTTGACCATCACTGACAGGGCCAATATCTCCCCTAAAGTTCATTTCTAATACAACAGGTACAGTGATCCTTTAAAAATATTGGTCAGGGGAGTGGTGTAGCCAGTTCAACGTTTGACTGTTGGTTTCGGCTCAGGTCTAATCTCAGGCTCATGAGATCAAGCCCCGTGTCTGACTCCACGCTCCGTGAGGAGTCTACTTGAGTTTCTCACTCCCTTGTCCTTTGACCCTCCCTACTATGCTCTCTCCCTCTTACTTAAATAAATAGATATATCATTTTAAAAATAAGTAAATAAAAATATTCATCAGGTCAAGTTACTACTCTGCTCAAAACATTTCAGTGGTTCCTCAGTTCACACAGAAGATAAGCCAAAGTCCAGTTCCCCTAGCCTGAAAATCAGCTTTCCAAGACCACTCTAGATACCAAATGTCTTACTCTGGTTTCCCCATCAGAAGCAAAGTCTGAGACAAGTACCTGTCAGGGAGCAAGAGTGAGGAGCTAGAGGGAAAGAAACGGTGAAAGGAAAAGCCAAAGTGTTACTGAGTTGGTCAATTCAGTTGAATAACCAGAGCTGAATCCCACCAGGACCTTAATCCTACTAGGAGGCATATAGAATGTGATACAGAAGAGAAATTACCTGAGAGTAGGATGGGGGTATGGCATTTATCCATCAGCTCCCATTACCCATTGCCAAGAGTTGCCACATAGGGTATTAAGGACTTCACACCTCCAGGCTGCACTAGGTAAGTGCCAGGCAGGTTTCCACAGGGAGTGGGAAGGCAATGGGGGGAAGGGGGTAGAAAGCAAGGGAGTGCATTTCGCTCAGTGCAGCTGAAGCGAAATGCTGTCAGGTTACACCTGTGCTCACTGCAGTATTCCAGCATGAATACCTGATTCATAGTAAATTCTCAAAATATTTTGTTAAATAAGTTAAAACAGTAGCATACTTTTGTTTACCACTTTAAAAAGGACAAGTCTTTGATCTACATTTTCATATTCACTGTGTTTATTTTCACAATCACCCTTTAAGGAAAGCAAAGTAGGTACTATTACCCTCATTTTGAAAATAAAGAAAGGTTAACCAAAAAGCATTGGAATAGAAGAAAAATCAGGGATTTGGGATAACATAGACCTGGCTTTGAATTATGGCTCTAACACTGTACAATCTTGCCTAAGTTGTGTAAGCCTTCTGCAACCAGGTCCTTATCAGTGAAATGTAAGTAATACTACTTGCTTTACAAGGCTGTGTGAAGATTAAATGAATTAACATATTTGGGAAAATAATAGTACAATTTAGCATGAAGGTCACAAACTGATCACCCTTGGGCATGAGTGTGTGGAATGGCTTTATTTGCCATTCCATAGGAAAGTGACCAAAAACACCAGTCTGCAAACTCTAGCTCCATCCATACGAAGAAAAGGCACAAATACCTCTCAGCTGTCAACAGGTAATCTTTACACCACCTACACCACTGCTGTGGGGTAGAATTTGGTTTGACTGGTTAGTTTGGTTTTGTCTACAAGTATGTTAAAAGGCAGTCTCTTTAGGTAAGTGTTCAGCTTGGTTGCTATATAAGCTGCTTCTTGATGGCTGTTTTACTGTAGCCTGATGCATTTATTGAACTTCCCTGGCCTGTGTGGACATTTCAAATTCTAGAACCTGGTTTAGTATTAGGAGCTTTTCACAGCAGCCAGACCAAGATTTGAACCTTTTTTTAAAAAGATTTTATTTATTTGAGAGAGAGCGAGCATGTGCACACACAAGAGAAAGAGCGCAAGCATAGAGGAGGTGGGGGTACAGGCAGAGGGAGAGGGAGAAGCAGACAGAGACTCCTGGTTAAGAGGAAGCCCGTTGGAGGGCTTGATCCCAGGACCCCGGGGATCATGACCTGAGCCAAAGGCAGATGCTTAACCAACAGAGCCAGCCACCTAGGCGCCCTAGATTTGATCCTGACTTTGCCATTTATTTAATCTCTCTAGCTTCAGTTTCTTCACTTATATGAAATTGGGTTATTTTTGCCTCCCTAATGCCATGTGCCCTAAAGTAGAATACTTAGGTTCTTAGTTTGCAAGACTCCCAGAGTCCAGGCCCTTTCCTGATTTTCCAAAGAGACCTCAGCCTGCAGATGTGAGGATGAAATGAAGAGCCAGTTTAGTTTGTTTTCAGCCTGTGGTCTTTATCTACAACAGAAACCTCAGCATTCCAAAGAGATGCTTCCAATCCTTGCTGCTGCCATCAGCAGTGCCAGAGTAACCACCCCTATATCTTATGATCATTAGTCCCTAAAGATGGTCTTCCAATGATCCACTGCTTTGGGATATTGACTGTCTTCCCTTAAATCTGGGCAGGCCTAGAACTAACTTTTGACCAACAGATGTGGCCACAGTGATGCTGCATGCCTTCCAAAGCTAAGTTATAAGAAATGATGCAGTTTCCATCTGGCTCCTTCGGAAAATGCATCCTGGGGGCAGTAATAAGCCTTCATGTTAGAATTCTAACAACTCTGGGACAACCATACTGTGAAATATGTGAATATGCCCTATGGGAAAAAATCAAGCATGGTAGACAGCTGCAGATTTTCTCCTATTCAGTGGTCAGTACCAATTTGCCAAACAGAATGAAGAAGCCATTTGGACATCCAACTCACACTTTCAGATGACTCTAGCTACAACTGCCATTTGACTGCTACTGAATGACAGACCACAAATGAGAATCTTCCTAATGAGACCAGAACAATGGGAGATAATAAAATGGCTATTGTTTTAAGCTACTCTGTCTTGAGGAGATTTGATATGTAGCAATAAATAATGAGTTCAGGATTATACATGCTGTTGTTGCCTGGTACATCTGAAGCCACACAGCTGTAGCCGAGCTTCTGCTTCCAGTTGCTTCTAGCATCACTCGTAGAAATTCCTGCCCAGAAGACATTGTTAAAAAAATAAGGGAGGATGACTCTTCACTTGCATTATACTTGAACAAGGTTGCCCAATGACAAAATTGCCTTGGGCTTCCTATGTTATAAATCCTTCCAACCATTCCTTTAGCCATTTCCCCAGGACATAAGTTTGCCACTAGGATGGCTCAATTAGAAAAGGTTCTGGGATCCACTTCCAAACCGACTGTATCAAGCAAGGTCACAGCAGAAAAAACATGGTACTTTCAATTTAAAAAGAATTGGGGATTTAATAAAGGACTATTTACAAGGAGTGGTTATAGAGGACCCACACGGAATAGTGGAGTAACCCCAGATTAGTAACTGCAGTGGAATGTTACTACCTCTACACTCATAGGATGAGAGGAAAGAGCAGTTGATGAAACCTGAATAGAGTTATACAGAGAAGGTTACCTTGAAAGGAGCTGTGTCATTCAGTCTAGAAATGTAGTCAACCCAGCAGAACACACGTTATTCCTCAAGCTCACATGAAACATTCACCAAGATAAAACACATTCTAGGCCATAAAACACATCTTAACAAACCTAAAAGAACATAAATATAATGTCTGCTCTCAGATCACAATAGAATTGAACTAGAAATTAATAACAGAAAGATAACTGGAAAATTCCAAAATATGGGGAGAGTAAACCACACATTTTGAAATAACACATGGTTCAAACAAGAAATCTCAAGAGAAATTTTTAAATATTTTGAACTACATGAAAACAAAAACAACTTATCAAAAATTATGAGATGCAGTGAAATAATGCTTACAGGGAAACTTATGGCATTGAATGCATATTAGAAAAGAGGAATCATCTAAAATCAATAAGCTAAGTTTCTACCTTAGGAAAATAGACAAAGAGGAGCAAATTAAATCCAAAGTAAGCAGAAGAAAAGAAATAATAAAAATTAGAGCAGAAATCAATGAAACTGAAAACAGGAAATCAATAGAGAAAATCAATGCAACCAAAAGCTTGTTCCCTGAAAGGTTCAAAAAAATCAACAAGCCTCTAGCCAGGCTGTTACTAATATCTGAAATGAAAGAGGTGACATCACTACCAAACCTAATGGCAACAAGAGGATAATAAAGGAATACTATGAGCAACTCTGTGCCCACAACCTAGATAAAATGGACCAATTTCTTGAAAGACACAATTTACCAAAACCCACACAAGAAAAAACAGACAATATGAATAGGTCTATATTTATAAAAGAAAATGAATTAGCAACTAATAACTTTCCAAAACAAGTATCACCAGATCCATAATACTCTATAATCTATTTTAGAAGATAGCAATGGAGAATACTTCCTAACTCATTCAGGGAGGCCACCATTATCCTAATACCAAAACCAGACAAAGATATTACAAGAAAAGAAAACTATAGAACAGTATCTTTTTTATATCTCTTGAAGATGTAAAAATATTCAACAGAATATTAGCAAATTGAGTCCAACAATTTATAAAAAGAATTATACACCATGACCAAGTGGGATTTATTCTAGATACGCAAGGATGATTTAACATTTGAAAATCAGTTAATGGACTCTATCACATCAATAGGTTAAAAAAAGAAAATCACATGATATGAACATTAGAAGTAGAAAAAGTATTTGACAAAAATCCAATACGTGTTCATGATAAAATTTCTCAATAAATTAGAAATAAAAGAAACTTATTCAACTTGATGAGGATATGTACAAAAACTAATCTATAGCTAACATCATCTTTAATAGTAAAAACTCAAAGAATTCCCAAGATCAACTACAAGTAAGAATGTCCCCCATAACCATTCCTTTTCAACACATACTTCCAGTATGTGCAATAGTTAGTGCAATAACACAAACAAAAAAAGAAATAGGAGGTTTACAAACTGAGAAGAAAACTGTCCTTGTTTGCAGATGGCATAATTGTCGTCTGTGTAGAAAATCTGAAAGAAGTGACAAAAGAACAAGTGAGTATAGAAAGGTTATAGGATACAAAGTTAATATACATATGTCAATCACATTTCTATATACCATCAATGAACAAGTGGAATTTGAAATTAAAAACACAATACCAGTTTCATTAGTGACCAAAATATTAATATACTTTGATATAAATCTAACAAAATATTCCCAGTATCTACATGAGGAAAACTGCAAAACTCTGATGAACAAAACAAAAGAATAATGGATAGAAAGACTCAATAGTGTCAAGATGTCAGTTCTTCATGACTTGATCTACAGATTCAATGCAAAATCCCAGCAAGTAATTTTGTGGATATCAACAAACTGACTCTGATATTTGTATGGAAAGGCTAGAATAGCCAACATGTTGGAGAGTATAGTTGAAAGACTGACAATACCCAACTTCAAGACTTACCATAAAGCTTCAGTAATCAAGACAGTGTGGTACTGAGAAAAGAACAGACAAAAATAGAAATCCCAGAAATACAGTCAACTGATCTATGACAAAGGAGCAAAAGCAATATAATGAAGCAAAGACAATCTTCAACAAATTGTTGGAAATGGATATCCCCATGCTAAAAATAAATCAAAAATGGCTCACAGATCTAAACATAAAGCCATACAAAAGTATAAAACTCCTAAAAGATAACATAGGACAAAACCTAGATGATCTTGAGTGTGGATATGACTTCTTAGATAAAACACCAAAAGCATGATCCATGAGAGAAATCATTGATAAGGTGGACTTCATCAAATTTAAAAATGTCTGCTCTGAGAAAGACAATGGCAAGATGATAAGAAGACAAACTACAGAATAAGAGAAAATATGTGCATAAGACACATCTGATAAGGGAATGAGAATGATATTCAAAATATACAAAGAACTCTTAAAACTCAACAATAAGAAAACAGACTAAAAAAAAATGTTTCAAAGACCTTAACAGACACTTCACCAAAGATGAGCATCTTTTCATGAGGACTGTTGGCTTCAACTATTATAATCTACATCTCTAGAAGTTTCACTTGGGTTTTTTTAAAGTATCTTCAGTATCTCTAATATGATGAATTTTTACTCTGGCTTAACATATGGAATACAATGATACTAACTGTTTTAATATCCTTGTCTATTAATTATATCACCTATGTCATTTCTGGGTCAGTTTTTATTGGTTGATTTTTCTCTTCATTATGAGTACTGTTTTCCTGCCTCGTTGCATGTTTGATGTATTTTGATTGGATGTAGACCTTATGAATTTCACTTTTTTTTTTAAACTTTTTTATTTTATTTTATTTTATTTATTTATGATAGGCACTCAGTGAGAGAGAGAGAGAGAGAGGCAGAGACACAGGCAGAGGGAGAAGCAGGCTCCATGCACCGGGAGCCCGACGTGGGATTCGATCCCGGGTCTCCAGGATCGCGCCCTGGGCCAAAGGCAGGCGCTAAACCACTGCGCCACCCAGGGATCCCATGAATTTCACTTTGTTGAACAATGGATATTTTTGTTTTGTTTGTTTTCCTTTTATTTCTATTTAAATTCAATTAATTCACATGTGTATTATTAGTTTCAGAGGTAGAATTCAGTGATTCATCAGTTGCATATACCCAGCGCTCATTATATCATATGCCCTCCTTAATGTCCATCACCTTTACCCCATTCCCCATCCCCCATCCCTTCCAGCAACTCTCAGTTTGTTTCCTAGGATTAAGAGTCTCTTGGGCACCTCAGTGGCTCAGTGGTTGAGCATCTGCCTCTGGCTCAGGTCATGATCCCAGGGTCCTGGGATTGAGTCCCACATCAGGCTCCCTGCAGGGAGCTTGTTTCTCCCTCTGCCTGTGTCTCTGCCTCTCTCTGTGTGTCTCTCATGAATAAATCAAATATTTTTTTTTAAAAAAGAGTCTCTTATGGTTTGTCTCCCTCTCTGATTTCATCTTGTTTAATTTTTCCCTCCCTTCCCCTATGCTCCTCTGTTTTGCTTTTTAAATTTCACGAGTGAAATTGTATGATAATTCTCTGATTGACTTATCTCGCTTAGCACAATGCCTTCTAGTTCCATCCATGTCATTGCAAATGGCAAGATTTCATTTTTTATGGCTAATATATATATATATATATATATATATATATATCACATCTTCTTTATCCATTCATCTGTCGATGGATATCTCAGCTCTTTCCACAGTTTGGCTATTATGGACATTGCCAATAAACATTGGGGTGCAGGTTTCTGTTGGGATCACATTTGTATCTTTGGGGTAAATATCTAGTAATATGCTGGGTTGTAGGGTAGTTCTATTCACAACTTTCTGAGGAACCTCCATACTGTTTTCCAGAGTGGCTGTACCAGCTTGCATTCCCACCAACAGGTAAAAGGGTTCCCCTTTCTCTGCATCCTCACCAACATCTGTCATTTCCTAACTTGTTAATTTTAGCCACTCTGACAGGTGTGAGGTAGTATCTCATTGCGGTTTTGATTTGTATTTCCCTGATGCTGAGCGATGTTGAGTATTTTTTCATGTGTCTGTTGGCCATTTGGATGCTTCTATGGAGAAATGTCAAACAATGGATTTTTTGTAGTCCTATAAATATTTTTGAGTTTGGTTCTGGGACATCATAAATTACTTGTAAACAGTTTGATCCTTTTGGGGTTTGCTTCCAATTTTTTGTTGAGCTGGATCAATGCAACATTTATCCTGAGGCTAATTTTTCTCCAGTATTGAGGCAAAACCATTCTGAGTACTCTATTCAAAGTCCACAAATTATGGTGTTTTCTACTCTGGCTGATGGGAACAAAACCCAGTAGAATCAGACAGTCTACATCAAAATCTTGGCTCTACCACTGGCTAACTGTATAATTTTAAGCAAATTACTTAATATATTTGGGTCTCAGTTTCTTAGTCTACAATGTCAGGGATCAAAATAAACCATGGATGAGGGTGCCTGGGTGGCTCAGTTGGTTAAGCATCAACTCTCAGTTTCAGCTTGGGTCATGATATCAAGGTCATGGGATCAAGCCTCACACTGGGCTCCACACTCAACAAAGAATCTGCTTGTCCCTTTCCCTCTCCCTTCTCTCTCTCTCAAATAAATAAATAAATAAATAAATAAATAAATAAATAAATAAATAAAATATTTTTAAAGATCAATCACAGGTGAAACCTCTTATTGAAGGCTATTAGTAAGATCCATTTATTCTTCCTTTTTATTATTTTCCTCTCTTCCCAATGGTAAAACCATCTATCCCAATTGTGAAGAAAGCTCTGCTTTATGAGGACACCACTTAAATATTTCTTCTGCACCCTTAACATACTTCTTCTAGCATTATTTCCTACCATTCTTTTCATTTCTTCATGCACTATGAGTATTTATAATCCTCACCTAGGTTGACAGAAGATTCAGAAAGCAATAAGAGATAGTTCTACTTTCAGAAAGCTTAAGTTCAGAAAGCATGTCCAAGTACTCTGTCCATTCTGAAGTCCTTTCTCCCTATAAAGCTCTCAGGCAAATGAGATAAAGTGCTTAAAGCATTTTGAGAAAAGGACAGGACTAGAAGGTGGACTGGAACTCAGAGCTGCCTGAATAATTAACTGCATAGGGTCAACTGTGTGAAAAACAGGTATTGTCCAATGGTGAGGGCAAGAAACATCATCCATGGGTGTGTTCATGGAAAAAGCAAGGCCATAGGTACTGGACTGGGAAGCAGGCATCCTTATGGGCATGATCAGATAACCAAGACAGCAGAAATCCAAACTACAGGACCATGACCTGAGGAATATCACAGGATCTGGGGAACATGATGGAAGCTTTCCAATGTGAAAGGGAAAAAGCCAAGCTAACTCTTGTTCAGACTAGCCTGGATAGTTTGAGTCTTCAAAAACAGTGATGAAGGAGCCAGCTGTTAGGATCTGAGAATGAAACAGAGGCTCACAAACTAGGTCTCTACTCATGCCTCCCCTGGAATACCTGTTCGTATCTTTCCCACACTTATAACCCAGCTCATATCCCTCTCTAACAGAAAGCCAAGAGGACATGATTTACTTGTCATCTGAACCTGTAATCATCCTACTCTTACCTCTTAGAAAACATATCACATTTTGTTTTTCATTTATAGACATTATTTTGCCACATCTATATGGTAATAAGCATCTTAGAGTTAGTGATTACTTTTTTTCACTTTTCAACAGGTTCAAATGCCATCTCTGCATAGAGGTGACTAAAGCTGAACAATTTCTTTAGCCTGTCTAAGCCTGGTTCCTCATCTGCAAAATAAGCATAACAAAGCCCTGCCTATACCTCCTGGGGTTGTTGTGAAATGCCATCAAAGTCAAGCTTATTGAGGTACTTTATAAATGGTGATGTGTTAGGCAAATGTGACTGCGAATAGGGACACTGAGGTACTAAATATATGTGAGAAACTTCTTTGAGCAAACTATGACAGAATTAAAGTGGGGCTGCCCATCTCACTTCCATCTCCACTCCTCTCTAAAAGCAAAGTTAAGAGCATGGGGTCTGGAACCAGACTGCCTAGGTTCTATGCCAGGTCTATTCCTTATGAGCTTCAGGCAAGTTATTAAACTTTTTTGCAGAAACTATTTCTTACTTTTATATCTCCAAGATGCATAATTGGCATTCAGTGTCAAAAGACCAGATGGAAGCAAAAGATCAACTATCAGTTGCTATCCTAAGTAGCCCCATCATTAAGTGTGTCACCTAACCTGAGTGACTAGTTCTTAATCTATACCTCAAGGCCTTGGACCAGATGAGCTCTTTTTAAATTTAAATTCTCCTATATACTTTAAAGTTCATTTAATAAATCATTCTTAAAGGTTTGTTTTATACTTTATAGTAAAGACTATTATTTGAACCAAAAATAAAAACTTTAGTGAGTGAAAGCATATTTGAAGAGCAAAACTCTTGCTAGGTCTCTTACTAGTTTTGTGACATTGGCAAAGCGTTTAAGCTCCCTGAGACTCCATTTCTTCCTCAATAGCCACATCACAGAATTGCTGTGATTTAAAGCACCTAACAGTGAAGCACAATGATAGCCAGCAATGCCAAATAATAATTACAACTTAGCTTTAAAAATTAGTTTTTAAAAATAGATTTTAAAAGCTTGAAATGAGTTTCCATGGACCCAATGTGTTGAAATACCAGTCATTCACATTTACATTATGAGATTTTACCACCCAGTTGGAATTTATTCCTCTTTATACTTTGTTTGTGTCAGCCTTTCTTTTCCGCCTAATGAACTCCTACTCATCCTTTAATGCCCAGATCAAATGTCACTTTGCCAGTGTCTTCTCCACCTCCTCTGGGCAAAAAGAAGTTTCCCAATGCTATATATACTTATGACAACATTCATCATGTGTCATTTCAAAAACCACATATGGATATGTCTCCTCTACTAGACCATGAATGCCTTTTCAAAAGCAAGGATGAACACAGGGCCTGGCACATGGTAAGTGTTAAATATGTTTTTTATTGTTTGAATAAATGAATGAAAACAAAAAAATAATTCTGCTGCTTTTAGCTGCTATTTAGTAAGTTCACTCATTCTCCATAACAAGAAGAAAGGGCAAGTTAGAAGCTATGTGTAATTCTACAGGCTCAGGTGCAAGCTAAAAAAAAACTAATCAGAGTTTTTCATAAATTCAATCTCAGATAGAAATAGAGTTTAGTGATAGTTACTCATTGCCTCGTGACCAGAAAAAAAAAAATCCTAAAATAGAAGAGTTCTAGTTCTACATGCTGTTTTATTGAAAACATCAGTAAAGCTTCCAAACTCTTGGGAATCACATGGTTCATCTTTTTAAGTCAAGGCAAACAAGAGTAAGAACAAACCCAGGGTTAGTAGACTATAAGTGCCACCCCAAGCAGGCTTCAGGTTTCAAATAAGTTTGATGAAAACCATGATGTGGCCTATTTCTTACGAAAATTATAACTCTGCTGCTCAATTATAGATGTTTGAAAACTTAAGCTGAATCACACACATTTATATTCTGGGATCTTTTTTCCCAAAATGTGAGGAGTTCAAAAGTTCAAACACAGCAGGTTTATAGCCATCACTAATTACCATGGGGGCCCTGGGTAAGTTACTTTATCTTTCTGGGCATTCATTTTGTTCATTGTAAAATGAGACCATTGGCATAGATGATTTTCGAAGTCCTTTCTGACTCTCAACAAAGTCACAGAAGAAGAGATGCACAAGGTATCACTTGGAATAAGCAGAACTGGCATCTGCCAATATGATATATTTTGAAAGTCAAGAAGGAAGAGTCTCCCTCCAAAAATATCTCTGCCCCAATAGGCCCAACTCCACAAGTTAAGTGGCAGGGAAGCAGTGAAAGACACATAGGCTTTTGAATCAGCCAGACCCAAGCTCTGATCCCAACTCTGATACAGTTTTCAGTCAGTGAACAAGTTACTTCATCTCTTCAAGCCTCCATTTTCTCATCTGTAAGATGGTAATATTTAGTCCCTGCTCTACTATTCAGATTTGATCAATGGTAGTCAAAGTGTAGCAGTGCTCTGAGAGTGGCATGCTGCCCCAGCCTACAGGGTTAGCAATGGGCAGCAAATAAGGAGTTCAGATTACCAGCCTCTACTCCAACAAGAAGTAGGATGAGAGGAGACCACCTGTCTTCTGAGCTTTCCTAGAAAAATGGACTTAGTATGGCCCCCCCAAGAGCCCACCCCACTGGGAAAGAAATGCCACCCAGGTCTAGCCAACATTATAATTACAGTTAATTATCTCCAGGTAACAGAGAGTTAATCATAATTTTGTTTTAGCTGCAATTGTAGATTTTTCTGAACCTACCATTCCATCCTTCCTGCCAATACCCCATTGAACTGAGAATTGATTACAACAGTATGTTAAGAGGTGATTTTATGGATTATTTTCCTTTTGTTCAGTGGATGCCACAGAAATTCCTTTTAATGATTTTTAGAGCCTGAGAGACAAGAGCTCAACCAGCAATTTTAGAGTTGAAAGAATCTGAGGGCCATGTAACACGAGACCCAGCCTACCCTCAAAGTATCCTGGGATGTGTTAGGTGGACATAAAAGGAGATACAGCATGTCATTCCTCCTGCGTATGATTTTGGACAGAGTAAAATGAGATGATTTCTGCAACTAATCTAACACGATGCCTAGCCCTAAGAGCAACTTATTAAATGGTAGTTACTGTTAGTAACCACAGCTGATCTGTGTGGCTTCCGTTTATGAATGTTTGGCTATGCCACACTACTTCCCTACTAAATACAATACTCTTTGGACTTTTTGGATCATATATCACTATGAATTTCTTTTTTAAAAGATTTAATATATATACTCCAATACATGTATTTTTTATTTATAAAATATACACATGCTACTCTATATGATAAAATTTACATAAGATAAACATTAAAAAATCCAGAAGAAGAGTCACAAAACTGCAGCAAATAATACTAAAATTTGTATGGAACCATAAAGGAGTTTGTTTTTTGTTTTTTTGTTTTTTTGTTTTTTTCAAACTCCCCATAAAGGAGTTTGAAAGAAAAGCAAAGCTGGTTGTATCACAGTTCCAGATTTCAAGATTTAATACAAAGCTATAGTAATCAAAATGGTATGGTACTGGCAAAAATATAGATATACAGATCTATAGAACAGAATAAAAAGCCAAGAAATAAACTCACACTTATATAGTCAACTAATCTATGACAAAGGAGGCAACAATACACAATTGGGAAAAGTCTCTTCAATAAACAGTGCTGGGAAAACTAGACAGCTACATGTAAAATAACGAAGTTTCACATTCTAATACCATACACAAAAATAAACACAAAATGGATTAAAGACTTAAATATGAGAGCTGAAGCCATAAAACTATTAGAAGAGAACGCAGGTAGTCATTTCTCTGATATCAGCTATAGCAACATCTTTCTAGACATGTATCCTAAGGCAAGGGAAACAAATGCAAAAATAAACTATTGAGACTACACCAAAATAAAAAGATTTTGCACAGAGAAGGAAACCATCAATAAAACCAAAAGGCGGGATCCCTGGGTGGCGCAGCGGTTTGGCGCCTGCCTTTGGCCCAGGGCGCGATCCTGGAGACCCGGGATCGAATCCCACGTCAGGCTCCCGGTGCATGGAGCCTGCTTCTCCCTCTGCCTGTGTCTCTGCCTCTCTCTCTCTCTGTGTGTGACTATCATAAATAAATAAAAAAAAATTAAAAATAAATAAAAATAAAAAAAAAATAAAACCAAAAGGCAAGCTACTGAATGGGAGAGGTATTTACAAGTTATATATCTGATAAGGGGTTAATAACAAAATATATAAAGAACTTATACAACTCAACACCAAAAAAGCAAAGAATCTGATTTAAAAATGGGCAGAAGGGATCCCTGGGTGGCGCAGCGGTTTGGCGCTTGCCTTTGGCTTGGGGCACGATCCTGGAGACCTGGGATCGAATCCCACGTCGGGCTCCTGGTGCATGGAGCCTGCTTCTCCCTCTGCCTGTGTCTCTGCCTCTCTCTCTCTCTCTCTCTCTGTGTGTGACTATCATAAATAAATAAATAAATAATTAAAAATATTAAAAATAAATAAATAAATAAAATAAAAATAAAAATAAAAATGGGCAGAGGCCTGAATAGAAATTTTTCCAAAGAAGACATACAGATGGTCAACACACACTTGAAAGGATGCTTACCATCATTAATCATCAGGGAAATGGAAATCAAAACCACAATGAGATATCACTTTACCCCTACAGAATGGCTAAAATAAAAAAGACAAGAAATAACAAGTGTTGATGAAGATGTGGGGAAAAAAGAACCTTCACACACCATTGGTGGAAATACAAATTGTGTGCAGCCACTGTGGAAAACAGTATAGAGGTTCCTCAAAAAACTAAATAGAAATACCATACAATCCAGTAGTTCCACTACTGAGTATTTACCCGAAGAAAACAAAAATGCAAATTTGAAAAGATGTTTGCAGTTCTGCTTATTGCAGTATTATTTACAATAGCCAGGATATGGAAGCAACCTAAGTGTCAATAGATGAATGGATAAGGAAGATGTGGGATGTGTTTATGTGTGCTTCTGTATGCATATACATAAACAATACTATTCAGCCATAAATAAGATGAGATCATGCCATTTGAGACAACATGGATGGACCTAGAGAGTATTATACTAGGTGAAATAAGTTAGGCTGAGAAAAACAAATACTACATGATTTTACTCATGTGTAATCTAAAAAAAAAAAAAGAAAGAAAAAAAAAGAATAACAAAAATAGAATGAGATCTGTAAATACAGAGAACGAACTGATGGTTGCCAGTTAGGAAGAGGGTAGGGAATAGGGCAAAATAGGTGAAGGGGAGTGGGAAACACAGACTTTCAGATATGGAAAGAATAAATCACACAACTAAAAGGCACAGCATAAGGAATATAGTCAATGTTACTATAATAGTGTATAGTGACAGATGGTAGCTATGCTTGTGGTGAGCATAGCAAAATGTATAAATTTGTTGAATCGCTATACTATACACCTGAAACTAATATAACATTGTGTATCAACTATATTCAAATCTTTTTAAATCCAGAAAACTATGAAAAAAACCCACTTTAAATAGTCTTTATTTCACTAATTTCTAGAACAAAGAAAAACTGTAAGCAATGTATTTGAATATGCCTTATTATTTTTAGAGCCTTGGTTTAATGTTTTGTTTGAAGGCTTCTAAGTTCAGTTTATATCAACACTTAATTGTAATAGTTCTCATAGCTAGAAAAAGAACTTCACATGGAAGTTCCTATTGGAACCAAACATTAGTCTCTCACTAACCTCACTAAATCATAATACTCATTTTTCAATCCTAGCCACCATTTATACAGAAGTTTTTGTTGAAGTTTGGCTAATAAATTTCCATCATGCTTGATGTCAAAAAATTATTCCTGCAAACAAACTGGAAGGATTTGCATATTTACATTTTTTTAACAAATAGATTCAAAACCCACTAAAACTCTCTGGGGAAGTATTAAACATATGGGAAAATTCTGTTTCCAAGTTTATTAAGTATGCAGGTGACAGACATAGAATTCCGACAACTAAACAATATAACAATAAAAAACATTCCCCAAAAGCCATTTTCAAAAATGTCCTCTAGGTTTCTTTTAAAAAGCAGCTAGTTTTTCATTATTAAATGTCACTTCACCTGGTAGAAACGAGCTATTTAATCTGTCCTTATTTTTCTTTTAATTTATCTGGTATGTTGCATATTACCAACAACCACTTGTCATCACATAAAAGGTCAATAAATTGGAGATTTTTCTTTAACTTTAGCAACGTTTTTAAGGGCTTTGACACAAGATAAAAACAGTGAACCTCCATGTTCATGGCTATTCCTGGTTCATTATAAAGCAAGGGTCAGCAAACTACAGTCCTCAGTTCAGATCCAACTCACCACTGTATCTATAAATTTTTACCACAACACAGTCAGACTTGTTCATTTACATATTGTCTATGACTGCTTTCACCATACAAGAGTAGATCTGAAAAGTTGTGACACAGACCATATGGCCTGCAAAACCTAAAACATTGACTATTTTCCTCTTTACAGAAAAATCTGCAAACCCTAGATCATTATAAAATTTTTACTAGTAATGGTTCTGTTTCATAAGATTCACCATCATATACTCCTGGAATTTTAAACACTAAAGCTTTGAATTCCTTTCTGTAATAGCTGTCTATGAATGATGCAGTGATTAAATTTCTCTTGTGGTTCTGTCCCTCTAGCCTTACCACTTCTTTTATTAAAGAAGTCATTAATATATTTATAATTAATATATTCCTCCCAGGATATCTTTACATCAGTGGAAAGAGAGTGAGAGACAGAATAGTTTTTCATGTATTTCATTGTTGAAACAGAATGTAGCAAATATCATAAACTGAGACAAGTTAGAAACATCTGTACTTTGATCCAACCATATCAGAAACTTCCCACATTGTCAAATCTATCCTAATGCTTGTTTCTTCAGATCTTCATCAATGTTTTCTAGGCATCTTCCAAGGCTTTCTGCTGACAAAGGAACACTTTTTTTGCTTATTATTTCAGCCAATTTTTCCCATGGCCGAAGATTGTTTCCTTAATTGTATGCAGCTTTTTAACTTCTATCCTCAAGCAAAAACCATAAAGTTAGTGAAATTATGTTAAGTGAATTTGAGCATTGCCTGGCTAAAACATCATTGTAAAAAAAAGCTGTAGAGATCTGCCCTTTAATGCTCTGGATGCTTCATATCCAAATGTCACAATAATCATGACAGTTACAAAGATAAAACTCAAGCCCAATGTACAGTTTGGGTCAATGTCTATTATTAATGATATTATTTTAATCCATAGTTCCAAGAGACTCCATGAAAATTTCTAAATTTTTGGATTGCTATTTACTAGATCTGACTATATCATTGTTGTTTCTCTATCTCAACATGGATCACAAAGAACTCATAAAAGGGGAAGTGTTCGCCCAACCATTTTCTCATTGTTTCCATATGAGGTATCACCTTCATAATTTCTTCACAGATAGCTTTTGAAGACTTTTATTCATTTTGTGAGGGTTATTTTAGTTAAAACTAGATAATATACTACTCTCTGAATCCACCTCGACCCATATGAACTGCAATATAATTACAGCATGCTGAACACCAACACCCACAAAAAAAAAAAAAACTTAGTCAAGCCTTCTGTGTTATGAGAACCTCTCTCTTCCCTCAGAGCACTCTGTGAACTACATTTCACATTTGACCTATGTGAAAGTACCAATGTCAATCTATTTATTAGATGTTAGTAACATTTAATTTTTCTTATTATGTAAACACATAGAGGAGTCATAATTTTTTTTGCATACACAGTGGACTGTCTTGTATACTCCACTTGGTTTGGAGACCACTGTACTATACAATGATTCTGCCTCTTTAAAAAATACAAGACTCAGAACAAAGGAAGTGAGAGTTATTCTATTAATACTTTTGCAACATCTGCCATGTATAAAAAAAGTCTATCAGGTGCTTTATGAGTGTTACAAAGATGAATCAAATTAATCAAACATAGATCCTGCCTTCAGCCCCAGTCATCCATTTATCCACTCAGCAAACATTTATTGGGTATCTTCCAGTTCCGCGGATGGGGCTAGGCGCTAGGGTTTGGGTGGCATGGTGACTTTCACTTCAGACATGGCAAACAATTCAGCCAACTTGAATTCACTTGAACAGATTGGTCATTATTATGCAAATTTTTCATTTTTTATCTGCCCAGAATTCATTCTCTCTTCCTAGTAGCACTCCAGTTTCCTTTTGGGCAACTACCTCTCTCCCATTGTGAGACACTGAACCAAGCTGAAACTATAGGATCAAAGACACCATGAATAAGAAGTGCATGCTCTGCATGGAAAACCAAAACAGACAGAAGCAAGAAGAGAGACCAAATCATCCCAGGATAAGAACAGCCTTCCTTCTTTAGTCTCCATTTCCCTTTTGCTGACCCTCTAAGGTCATTTCTTCTCCATAAACACCTATAGCATTGCCTCACTGTCTTGGACATGAGATGTTAGAACCATATAATAAATATACCGTTTTACTTGAGTTAATTTAAGTGTTCCTCTTCTCTGAGAATTATTTGGTCCCAGAAAAGAAAGTTATGAACAAAAAACAGAGGAAATTAAGAATTGTTATTGTAGGGTTGCCTGGCGGGCTCACTCAGTAGAGCATGTAACTTTCGATCTCCGGGTCGTGAGTTGAAGCCCCATACTGGTTGTAGAGATTACTCAAAAATAAAATCTAAAAAAAAGAAAGAACGATTATTGTAGAAAAGTAGGAGGCTCTCTAACCTTCCCTTCACTATTCTCCACTCTAGATGAGGAGTTAATAGTCTGAGATGTACAGTGGAGAATCAAGTGGTTAAACTTTTAAACTTTTGCCTTGAGTCTCCATGCAACCTTAGGCAAAGTATCATTAGAAAGAGGAGAAAAGGGAGCCTGGTTGACTCAGTTAAGTGTCTGTCTTTGGCTCAGGTCATAAACCCAGAGTCCTGGATTGAGCCTCCCCTACCAATCAAGCTCCCTGCTCAGCAGGGAGTCTGCTTCTCCTTCTGCCCTTCCCCTTGCTCATACTCTCTCTCTCTTAAATACATAAATAAAATCTTTTTTTTAAATGGGAGGGGGGGACACCAGGGTGGTTTAGTGGTTGAGTATCTGCTTTTGGCTCAGGTCATGATCCCAGGATCCTAGAATCGAGTCCCACATCAGGCTTCTCCCAGGGAGCCTTCTTCTCCCTCTGCCTATGTCTCTGACTCTCTTTTTCTCTCTGTATCTCATGAATAATTAAATAACATCTAAAAAAAATTGTAAGAATCTTTTAAAAAAAAAAGAAGAAAGAAAAAACTCAGTTCTATGTTGCCTGACTTGAAACAGATTAGGAATAAGATTCATTTGTTGCTATCCCAGCTTGGGGGCTCTGGTGTGGAAATTCTTCTTCATCGTTTCCCTGAGGGTCTAGGGGTCCCCTTTAGTCTAATAATTTTAGAAGGAACACTATGAGGGTTAGCCAGTGGCAGATACTGAATTAAGGTATAAGCTGGTAAGCTAGGCATTGCTTCTGTTGGAAGGAAAACTTTGGAGGACATCTGACAAAATGATCAAGGTTTCATAAAGGGCGATCTTGATCTTCAAAAGTCCTGGGAATATGGGACACCTGGGTGGCTCAGTGGTTGAGCATCTGCCTTCAGCTCAGGTCGTGATCCCAGAGTCCTGGGATTGAGTCCCACATCAGGCTCCCTGCAGGGAGCCTGCTTCTCTCTCTGCCTGTGTCTCTGCCTCTCTCTGTATGTCTCTCATGAATAAATAAAACATTTTTTTAAAAAGTCCTGGGAATAGATAATGTAAGGTTTTCAATCCTATAAAAAGTGTACAGTCAGCTGGGAATGTTTCTGATCCAATGTGACTCCAGGGCACAAAGACAAGGCCCATCACACAAGTTTTCTAAATTCACTTGCCCAGATTTTTCTTGAACCATTTTCCTAACTCTGGGTTAATGGCTCTTCTTACTTTCTCACCACTTCCCTTTCATCCTTTCATACCTGAAGCTTTAGTCCCTCTTTCCCCTGCCCCCCTCACTAAAGTCCTTAAGACTGGACTCAGTATCATTAGAAAGAACTTCTATGACCAATGAAAAAAATCAAAGCCCAGTGAAAAAGGTAAGAAACCAATAACACCATGCCCCTTCCTCAAGAGCATGAAAGGTTGTTTAAAACAAGTCTCCTGGAGAGCCCAGATGGCTCAGTCAGTTAGGTGTCTGCCTTTCAGGTCATGATCCCAGGATCCTGGGATCCAGCTCCAAAGAGGACTCCCTGCTCTGTGGGGAGCCTGCTTCTCTTTCTGCCTGCAGCTCCCCCCTGCTTATGAACACTCTCTAATAAATAAAAAAATAAAATCTTGAAAAAAAGTCTTCAAAATACAATTACCTAAATTATTATTTCCTGTAAAGGGGTATTTAGATATAGATATATGGATATAGATGATATATATGCAAGATAGATAGACAAATATATATATTCTGAAGAACATGTTCACTACTCAAAAATGAGCTGAGTGATTCCTTCTAATTCAAAATAGTAAAGACAAAAAAGTCCAGATTTCCATTTTAATACAAATTAAACATTAAATAAATATATGTAACTTTACTGCAAAGCCATTTCTGTTTACAGATAGTGCTTTAAGATTGACTAATACAAATGCTGGAGTTCTAGTTATTGGAATGGGCATGTCTGAGAGGCACCAGAGGAACTGAGAAAGCTTGACCTCTAACCCTGCATAAGTACTTCACTTTGGTGAAATTCCTTCCATTTGGGAGAACCTGAAGCTGCCATAATATGTGTTGAAGAAATTCATTCCTTTGCCAGAGGGGTGCATCTTTGCTATTCCTGTTCAGTAGGAGGTAATACTTATTATAAAAAGATTACCACCACATAATGTATTCCCCTTTTAATCCTTTTTGGAGTTTTTCATTGAGGATATTATATTCTTCAGTTAGACATGGGTTGCTGAACCAGGAAAAGTCTCATTCAAAGCCTCCCAAGAAGAAGGAAGATCTTTCAAAGATTTGGACTTAGAGCTAAATCAAGATAGAGTGAATATATTTTAGGAATCTGCATGATGGCTACGTTACTTTGGCCTGGGACATTCTTGGAATGCTAATTACAAGAGGGAAGTTTGTATTAGACTGGGCAGTTAAGAAGTAGATTGTAGTAGACTGGTAATCTATGTTTTCTCCCAAAAAGCTTTCACACGTTTCTTCTGTTATGAGATTCCTCTACCTTGGCTATGCACTGGGCAAATTATCCAGGTCTGGCCAACTTCTTTGGCAATTTCAACAGTTCAAGGTGAAGCATGTGACACAAACAAAACCAATTAGAATCTTCATCAAGACTGAAATAGAAACTCTGGGAGAAAGGTTTTTTTTTTTTTCCTGTGGGGTTCGTAAGCTAGGACTACCAGCAGCCATGTCCATATGGAAAAGTAGGAGAGAATGACACCAACATGCAAAGAGGAGCAAATGCAAGTAAAGATGATAACAAGAGCAGCAGGAGAAAGAATTCCTGGTAGTATGGAGGCCTTGATTCTAGCCCTAAGACCCTAATTCCTGCAGTTCTTCCTGTAGTTCTGTGAACTACCCCATCCCTGCTCTATGACACAGTAAACCACCTCCCTTATTTGTGGAGGCCAATTTATATGGGCTTCTATCATTACAAAGAGTTCTGACTAATAAATGCCCAGAACCATGGGGTACTCAGAGAAATTAAACAAAAGTTTAGCTTGCTGTTACTGTTTTTTTTTTTTTTTTTTTTACTGAAACTGTAATACATGCCTTGGTAGACATTCAAACAGTATACAAAGGTATATTATGTAATTATAAAATAAGTCTTCCTCCTCCCACTCCCAGAGCCCCACTGCAGAGGCAAAAATTTAGCCATTTCTTATGTATCCTTCTAGGAATTTTCTTGGATTAACCTTGTTGTACTGTAAAGGGACAAGGAAAGAACAAAGGAAGTGAGATTTAGGGTTCCCAGATCTAGCTCAACAAAGCAGAGATGTATCATATTATCTCTATTTTTTCCTTTTCTAATGGTAATGGGTTTAAATCTGCAATTATAAGACTGTCCTACCTTGAACTTTCACATTTTATATTTTTAAGTAAAATCTCAACAAGGAAGTACAAGTTAATGAGTTTTGTTTTGTCATCATGGAGGACTTTTACAACGCACTTTAAAACATCCAACATCTTGAAACAATTAACAAAACCACTGAACTTCACAGAAAGTTGGTTTGTTTTTTTAAGACCTATAAACATAAAGGGATTTATTTTTTTAACTCTATATCCAAGCTGCCCAGTTTGAGATTTCCCTCCTGTAAAATAGTCAAGGGGTCAGACAATCTATGTTGTCAGTGTGGTTTCATTTTTTTATCTTTAAATTTGTGGCACAAAAGAAATTGCTAGAAGACCAAGTTTAAAGGTACTGCTGATTCAAATATATTTTGGAAGTAGCTACACAATACATGAAGGTCTGACCAAAAATAGATGCTACACAATATTGTGAATGCACTAAATGCCATTGATTTGTTCACTTTAAAATGTTTTATTTTTTATAATGTGAATCTCACTGCAACAATAAAAAAAAAAAGATGGTGTTTAAGAAAGTTCTACATTTTGTAAAGCAAACCTACACTAAAAAAATTTTTAGAGTCATCCTGTCTGGCAAAAAAGCAAGAACTAACCCTTGTTGCCAATCTACTCTGACCAAGACTCTGTGCTAAAAGCTAGAGAAGTTATTATAGTATGTGAAAAGGTGATGGGCACTTCGAGGAAAGAAGTTGAATTGGGTAAGAAAAATTAGAATAGATAGCAGGGTGGAGGCAGTATTTAAAAAGATGGTCCTGGTAGGCCTCATTTAAAGGGTAATATTTAAGTAAACATTCAAAGAATGAGAGGGAGCTGATCAAGCTAATATCAGATTTCTGAGAGAACATTCCAGAAAGAGAGAACAGCCAGTTCCAAGGCCTTGAGGCAGACACATGTCTGACATGTTCAAGAAACAGCAAGGGTAGCATGGCTAGAGTAAAGTTAACAAGAGAGAAAGTGATGGGAGATGAGGTCAGAGAGCTAATTGAGGGCCTGAGGACCCTGGAGGTTATGACGAAGACTTTAGCTTTTACTTTTGGTAAACTGGAGAACCATAACATACTTTAGGAGCCATGGCTGCAACAGATACTGTGCTGAGAATAATCTAGCAGGAGGGAAGAAGAAAGGACAATGGTAGAATCAGAGAGACCTATTAAGAGGCTCTTCCTGTACACCAAGAGGAAGACAATGACTGGGGAAGTAACAATGGAAATGGTGGAAAATGGTCCAATTATCAAATTATTTTTAAAGTGAAGCTCCCGGAATAACTTTTTTTTAAAGACATTTTCTTTTTCTTTTTCTTTTTTTTAAAGATTGTATTTATTTATTCATGAGAGACACACAGAGAAAAAGAGAGGCAGAGACACAGGCAGAGGGAGAAGCAGGCTCCATGCAGGGAGCCTGACATGGGACATGGGACTCGATCCTGGGTCTCCAGGTATCAGGCCCTGGGCTGAAGGAGATGCTAAACCACTGAGCCACCCAGGCTGCCCAAGCTCCCAGAATTTCTGATAGGTTATATAGGAGATGTGAAAGAAAGAGATGAGTCAAGGATGAATTCAAGATTTGGGACTCAAACAACTAAAGGGAGAAAGCCACCACACACTAAAATAAGATAGCTTAGAGTGAAGCAGATTTGAAATAGAGATATGAAGTAGGAGGAGGATGGACAGGAATGACAATCAGAAGTTCAGTTTGGGACAAGTTAGATTTGAAATGTCCATTAGAAAATCAAGTGGAGGGCACCCCAGTCTCCCTACAAGCAATAATATTTAATCATGGTGCTATCCATCAAACCCAATGCTTTCTTTCTCCCCCAAGAGTGAACACCTGACCCTGATCTGCTGTCAAACTGTAACATGGTTCTTCCATACTTCTCTTCATTCTGCATCCCATTGCCTGTTCTAGATGGAAACATTAATTTATTTGAACCAAATAACTCTTTTCAAAAGATGTTACAATTTACTGCTATTTTAAGAAAGCCATGACTAAATCTTTTACAACAATTATGATAAAAGGGCCCCCAAATGGTGATTTTTTTTTTTTCGAGAAGGCTTTATTAGTACGGGGCTGGGGAGGGGCTCAGTCCTTCTTGGCGGCCGCTTTCCGCATGGCCGCCAGCACGTTGCTCAGCTCCTCTCTCTTCCTCTTGGCGCGGATGTGCGTCCCGACCCGCTTCTTGATGAACTTGAGGGCGCACTTGTCCTTGGACACCTTGAGCAGCTCCATGGCCCGCCGCTCGTACGGGGCGAAGCTGCACACCTCCCAGATCATGTCCCGCACGAACTTGGTGTGCTTGGTGAGGCGCCCGCGGCGGCGGCTGTGCCTCGGCTTGCTCACGTTCTTCGTCACCTTGTGGCCCTTGTGTTTTCCCAGACTGGGTAGGAGATCTGGTCCAGTGAAGTGACACCTCCCAAAAGGAACCTGGACCCTTATGACTAAGATATATCTGATTTGAGTTAGATCAAGGATATTAATTTCCTAGGAGGCAGTATTTGGAATCTGACTAAATATGGGCAAAAAATCAGTCATAATAGAAACAGGACAGATCAATAAAAATCACCCTAACCATTAGTCCTTAGTTTATCCAATCAGTTTCAAGCTTTCTTCCATGCCAAACCTCTTAAGGAGCACAGTAAGATTAAAGCAAATGAGTTTTTAACTTGAGTATGCACACACAAGGCACCATGGGCATCTCATAGCCATGCCAAACAGGCAGAGAGGACAAAACAAAATCCTGGCCCTGCATATACACAGACAGATCGTTAGCAGAAGGAATAGGCCCAGCTGCAAAGGCAAATACCAGACTGGCAGCCAGATGGGTGAGGCACAATGGCCAGAAGACACAACAAGCCCAAGCATGACTAAAGCAACTGGTCCAATCAAATGAGTAGAGCACAATGGAGAGGAATCCAAGCATCCTGTCTGCCTTCCCCAGTCAGGCAGACAGACAGGTGGGGAGTGTTTGTAGACAAATTATCCATGGGCAGCAATAGACTGGTATACAGATCCAGGTTCCTGTCCCCGGAGAACAGCTGGCAAGTGTCACATCAGATGTCAGGGCCCAGTCTCAGGCTGAGCTCAGGGCCAATGTCCAATCCTAAAGGGGGACAGTGCCTTTGAGCAGGAGAACTAGAGATCGGGTATAAGCCAGATCTGTGGCTTGGGTCAACAATGGACAGGAAGAGGACACATGTCACTTGGGAGAACATGTTACTAGACCATCAAACCCCAAGTTTAGGTGAATGACTGGCTGCCAAGTCCACTAGTGGCACTGAGGTGGTTGATCTACTTCCTCAATTGGTTTAGACTCAGAAATGGTGGGTGGGGATCAGGAAGGGAGGGCAACTGGAAGCAAGGTACATCAGTGGACCCAAAAGGGAGTAGCTGGGCCACATAAAGACATAGAAATGAGGCAGGAGACCAATAGGCTTGCGTTATTTGCCTCATCATGCACCATGCCTACCCTCTGACAAAAGTGCTAATGGGAAAGAAATGGCTACAGTTGAATTACTCACTTGGAAATCTAAGTGGGAAACATGAATAAATAGTCATTCATTCCTTCAACATTTATTGAGTACTTACTGTATTCCTAGCTCTTGCTGTAGAGCATGCAAAGATGTCACAGACATGGTATCTGCCCTCAAGTACCCTACAGTAGAACAAGCACGATAAAGGACTCACAAAAATAACTATATGATAAGTCCCAGCCAAGAACTGTGGAGCACAGATGAAAAAATGAAGACCAGCCAAAAAAGAACAGAAAAGCCTCATAAGCTTCTTGGGAAAAACAATCTAGCCATTTCTGCCTGGACTGCATAATTCTCTCCATTGCTCTATCAGAGATTTCCATCACCGCTGGGTGTTGCCAGTTGTATCCAACTCCAGGTCTCAAGACAGCCATTTTGGGTTTGGATTTTGTTTTGTTTTGTTTTGTTTTGCTTTATTCTTTCTCAACGGTCTTTTTTTTTTTTTTTAAAGATTTTATTTATTTGAGAGATAGAGAGAAAGAGAGCATGAGTAGGCACAGAGGAAGAGGGAGAAGCAGACTTCCCAGTTGAGCAGGTAGCCCAACATGGGACTCGATCCCAAGACCCTGAGATCATGGCCTGAGCTGAAGGCAGGTGCCCCTGAAGACAGCCATTTTGACTTTATCCACATCCTCCTCAACTATCTAAGTCTTGGGCATTATGGTTCAATTACAGAGGGGGCCCAGGACTCTATAAAATAGTACTGAAAATTCCTAGCACATACTAAATAAGTAGTCTGAACTTATTATACTCCCCATAAAGTGAGGCTAAAGATAACAGGCACTTCAAAGGGCTATTTCAAAGATTAAGTGAAATAATGGTACGTAAAAGGGTTTTGTAAACTGGAAAGAACTAGAAAAACATTTATTGTTTTAATGGGGTCCCAAATTGAGCCTAATTGGTTTGAGCCATGCCTGATATGTTTGAAGAACTGGCATCTGGGGCATCTGAGAGTCACTCCACGTAAGGACGAGGACATGGTTTTGCTCACATGCCAGAAAAAGAGACAAAGTTGGGTAGGAAGCTGCAGCATGTATGCTGGCCCAGTGCCACACCCAGAAGTCAGAACTTAGCAGAAAGAGGGGCTTCATGAAAAAGCTGAGGGAGCTGTTTTCACAAAGGGACTAATGCTTTAGGGGCTAAGGACAAACTAAGATGCAAAATGGGGCAGGGGAGAGAGTGAGGGGATAGAGGTGAGGAGGAATGGATGAGACAGTGGTCTTCCTAACACAGGGAAAATTTCAAAGCATTCAATGCTGCTTAGTCACCTGAAGAGTTTCCACATGAGCAGAAAGCATTCTTGGTGCAGACATGAACACGTAGGACATCCACTGTAACTCACCCCCGAGTCTCTAGGTGATCCAGAGATGGCACCAATATGAGCGTGAGAGGAAAAATGAAAGGAGTCCTTGTGAGTAGCTGTGAAATGCTTCTAGGGGACAAAGTCTCACAGGAAGGGTGAGCAAAACATAGGCCATAACTCCTAACATGACCCCAATAGTGATCTTCACAGGTTGGTAAGACCTGTAGACACCATGTGAGTTTAGGTAGCATTAGATGTTGTTTCCATCACTTTTGTTGTTTCCTGTTTTCATTCTCAGGAAGCCTGAGGTTGGAGGTGTGTTACCCAGCAAGGCTAGAAGCCCCTTTTCTTGATGAAGACCACCCAAAAGTGAGCCATGGCATTGTGAAGCACCGAACTCATGCTTTCAACAAATGCTGCTCAAATCAGCTGCAGCACCCTGTAAATCCTGACTCTCACCTCAGTGTTTCCAAGTCTGGAAGAAGAGGGAAGGGCAGGTGGAAGGATGTGGAAGATTACGACATAGGAGCTGCATGGCGAGGTGGCAGGTAGAGGAGACAGGTAACAACTGCACACCAGTAAGAAAACATAAAATTTCCCTCTTAAGTGGAGATGGGGGTAGAAGCTCAGTGTAGGAAGCTGGGGGCAAAGGCGAGTCAGAGAGAACAAAATGAACCCCCCTCCAAAGATATGGCAGGAAGTCTGGTCAAGGGTGGGGATGCTGGGTTTTCTCCCTCCCCCACAGCCCACCACCATTAAGCCTAGAATTCTGTCCCAAGCACCTTGAGAAGTGTCTCACACGTGCCCAGCATTGGACACACCACACAGAAGCCTGCATTCACTCAACAAGGAGAGAGTAAACAATTCATCTGAGGTCTGCCAAGAGAGCTCTCGGGCACTATAATGTTCTCTGAGGTTGAACGTTGGCCCTTGCCAGAGAGGGAGGAGCCCAGGAAACAACAGGGGTCTCCTTAGCAATTTGGGAATCTCTATCCAAATGTCAGCTCACGGACTGCTCTGACCAGTCCAGCAGTGCCTGGGCCTCTGCTATAGGCCGCTATAGGCTGCTATAGGCTCAACTTCATCCAGAAAATTGCTGCTTCTGACCGAGTTGATGCCTGTTTCCCAGCCCATCCTGGGTGCCAATCCTTGGAAGAGCTCAGTGTTAAGACAGGTTGGGGTGGGAGGTGGCAAATCCATGGATCCCAAAATGGATAGTGAGTGGCTAATTGGTGAGTGGACAAGTGTGGGTTTGGGGAGAGAGCAGGGTTTCACAGAGATGGAGCTATTTTGGCAGAGATTTAAATAGTAAATAGGAGCTCACCAGACAGGAAAGGAAGTGAAGAGGTGTAACTAACTTTGTTAGCGCTTACCATGTGCCAGGAAGTGTGTCAAGAGCATTTCAGGCAGAAAGAAGAGCAGGTACAAAGTTGTGTAGAAATGTGAAAGTGCCTGATACATAATGGTTAGTGTACACTGTGGGAGTTGTCAAAAGACAAGACTAGAATGGCAAATTGAAATGGCAAAGAACTTAAATTTGTTTTAAATATGTATACATATTTTTTGGCTGTTATTTGACTGGCATGGGTTTGTCCTGAATTCACGCTATAAAATACTTGTCACCATATATGTAGGTCAGAATTTAGATGATAATGACCCTTGTCGTTTTCATTTCATAGCTGAACTTATTCAAAGGTCGGTTTGTAAAAAATAAAAAATAATTAATTTTAAAAATGGATGATTCAAAAAATTATCTACATATTTCAAATACATATATATTTATGTATATTTGTACATAGGTCTGGAAAGATAGATAGCAATATGTTATGGTGGTGAAGATTCTGATGAGTTTCATTTTTACTTTTTTTTAGGTATCTATATTTTTTTCTTTTCTTTTTCACCAAAAAAAAAAAAAAAAGGAGGCTGAGGAAGCAGGTGGGTCTGAATACCATCTTAGAATGTATGCACTAGATTCTGCAGGCACTGGGAAGCCACTGAAAACTCTTGAAGGAAAGAGGTGAGCCATCAAGAGCTTCTTAGGTGGGAAGCCCTTGGTGACTCATTTCATTTCTCCTTTCCTGGGCCCCTCTTCCCTGTGCCACCCACAGACCCAAAAGTCAAGCCTGTAGGATTAAACCTCTCAGTCCATGAGATGGGAAGCTGCCAGTAATAAGCAGAGGCACAGTCAATGTGAGTACATTTCTCTGTCCATGAAGAGCTCCCCAAAACTTGACAGCAAGCACAAAACAACCTGGCTCTGCCCCAAGCACAAAAAACAAGGGGGAAAAAAAAGGACAGGTGGTGAAGCATTCACAAAAGCAGGAAAAAAAGGCAGATTGTTTTTTTTCCCCCTACAATGTAGGAGCTTTTATTACTAGAAAATAAAATCCTGTCTGAGCAAATGCCAGGAAAACGATTAAGGGCTCAATTTAGACCGGGAGGCTTGGCTGGGCACTGCTGAGCAGAGAGCTAAACAATGTCAGCCCCACTCTCTGTGCACATCACGTTTGGGGTGAGCGGCCCAAGACATAGCCAGGCCTCTTGCCGCCAGTTCTGCAGAATTACAGTTAAGCTTTGGCCACTTGGTTTCAGTTAAAAGGATTGTGTGGAAGGAAGGATAAAAGGCTCTTGCGTGCAGACCAGCTAGTGCATCTGAGAACTGGGAAGAAATGAAGCCAGGTCATTGCCAAGCCCTGCAGAAACATTTCTTTCCTGTGGTTCTCAGGATCCCCACCCTGACCCAGGAAGAGCATGACATGGTGGAGAAGCATGGGCTGGTTTGGGAGTCAGACAGGCCTGAGTTGGAGCCCTCATTCTACTGTCCATGGGGCCTTTGGGCAAGATTTTAATTTCCTTGAGCCCCAGTGTCTTATCAGTAAAGTGAAAATAACAATTTATAGAATTATTATAGGGATAAAAATGACATGATACTTACAAAAGCACCAATAAAGCAGATAATTTGTAGTTTCTTCCTTCCTCTTTCTTCCTCCAAAGCATCCTAAACCAAAGAATTGTGGTACAATGGAAAAGGTGTGAGATTAGAGATTGAGAAACTAGTGTTCTAGTCTTTGTTCAACTACAAATGAGCTGTAGTGACCTTGGACAAGTCACTCAGTCTCTTTGGGCGTTGCTTTCTCCTGCTGAAATATGTGGTTCTTAGATTAAATAATCTCTTTCAATGTTAATTATAATAACTACTACTATTAAGCAATTGCTATGTCCCAGGCATGTTGCTCAGCAATGCATATGTATTATCTTATCAAGAAAATCTAGCTACTCTGTAGGTTCTAGGTCAGGCTTAAGCAGCTGCCAATTCTTAAAACTATACCCGGGGTTTCAGGTCTAAAAACACTGATCTGCTTGTAGCAGCATAAAACAGTCCCCACAGAGAAAGAATCTCATATCAGGAGGTGGGAAGGAGCTATTGTAAATGAATGTCCTAGGGCTTTTGATCAGGCCAGAGAGAGGACATTGTGATGAGGACCTAAGGAACCAGACGACAGGCAGCCATCAGCCAAGTGAGCAAGTAGTTGGCAGCCAAGGTCAGCATAGCAAGGCAAGCAGAGGCCTCTCAGGGGCCAAATGCAAGTTCAAGCAGAGATGCAGGCCATCTGGACTACATGTACACTGTGAAGTAAGTGGGCAAGAGGGAGAGCTGTGACTTGGCAGCCAGCTGCCATCCCTGGGGATACAAGACCTGACTCTGGCAACAAGGAGACTCAGTAAGAAATATAAAAGCCTAGCATTCATGGCGAGGCTATAGTATCCAGTATAGTATCATGATAGTTTATGAACTATCATAAACCTGGTATCATTTGTCTATTGTTCTGTGACAAACCTCCTCCAAAACTTAATGGTTTAAAACAGCAAATATATATTATTTCTCACAATTTTGTGGGATGGCTAGGCTCAGATGGGCAGTTCTTCAGCTCTACGTAATGTCATCTGGGTTGACTAAGGTGACTACATTCAGCTAGGAGCTTGGCTGAGGCTAGAACATAAAAGATGGCTTCACTCACGAATCTGGTAGTGGATGTTAACTACTGGCTGGGACACCTCAGTTCCTCAACACATGGCCTCTCATCTTCCACGGTCTACCTCCACATGGTCTCTCCATCAGAATTAACTGGACTTCTTTACAATGGCAGGTGTTTTCTAAAAGGGCAAAATAAGAAACAGGTCAATATACAAAGAATTAATTCTCTCTCTTTATACTAGCAAAGAACAATTAGAAACTGAAAATTTTAAAACAATACCACTGATAAGCCCAAAACATTAAAGACTTAGGTTTAAGCTAAAAATAAACACTGAAAAAAATTGTTAAGAGTTAAATACATGGAAATATATACCATATTCATAGATAGGAAAACTCAATATTGTTAATGTCAATTCTTCCCAAATTGGTCTCTAGGCTTATGGAAATCCCAATATTTTCCAAAAGAGGGCAAGTTTTAAAGATATTTACAAGTTGATTCTAAAAAGGACAAAAAACCTATAATAGCCAAACCAACTTTAAAAACGAATAGCAAGTGAATGGTTAAACAATCTCCATACAATGCAATACTACTGAGCAATAAAAATGAATGAAAGATTAAAATACACAACAACTTGGGTGAATTTCAAAGGCATTCATTACTCTAAGTGAAACAAGCTAGTCACAAATTTTATATACTGTATGATTCCATTTATATGTCATTCTGGAAGAGGCAAAAATATAGGACCTTAATATAATCAAGACAATGTGGTATTAAAGATAGGATAAATACATAGATCAGCGGAATAGAATAGAAAGGAACTTAATATAATCCCTCATCACAGAAAAAAACACATATGGCCAACTGATTTTTGACAGAGGTGCAAATGCATTTAAATAGAAAAAGGAGGGATCACTGGGTGGTGCAGCAGTTTAGCACCTGCCTTTGGCCCAAGGCGTGATCCTGGAGACCCGGGATCAAATCCCACGTCGGGCTCCTGGTGCATGGAGCCTGCTTCTCCCTCTGCCTGTGTCTCTGCCTCTCTCTCTCTCTCTCTCTGTGACTATCATAAATAAATTTTAAAAAAAATAGAAAAAGGACAGACTTTCTAACAAATGGTGCCAGAACAACTGGATATCAATATACAAAACCATGAATCTTGATCAACATCGCACACCTTGCACAAAATTTAACAAAATGGATTATAGACATAAGTGTGAAATTATAAAACTTTTGGAAAAAAATATAGGAAAATATTTGTGATGTTGGGTTGGGCAAAAAAGTTCTTGGTAGGACAAGAAAGCACAATATATAAGAGAAAAATATTGATTAATGGGACTTCAAATTTAAAATTTTTTGTGCTATGATCTATGAATTATTGAACTCTACCTCTGAAATTAATGTGTACTATATGTTGGCTAATTGAATTTAAATTTAAAAAAACTTTTTTTGCTCTATTAAAGACACTGATATATCATTCTGGAAAAGGCAAAAATATAGACATAGAATAGATCAGCAGGGCAGCCCGGGTGGCTCAGTGGTTTAGCGCCTGCCTTCGGCCCAGGGCATGATCCTGGAGACCCAGGATCGAGTCCCACATCGGGCTCCCCTGCATGGAGCCTGCTTCTCCCTCTGCCTGTGTCTCTTCCTCTCTCTCTCTCTGTCTCTCATGAATAAATAAATAAAATTAAAAAAGAAAAAAGAATAGATCAGCAGTTGCCAGTGGCTAACATTTGGTAGAAGGTTTCACTATAAGAGGCAGGGAATTAGAGAATTTGGGGAAGAAAACTTTATATTCTGATTGTTAGCAGTTACACAACTCTGCATACCGATCAAAATCAGAAAAATGTACACATAACAAAGAAAGTAGATTTTACTGTATATATATTTTTAAAAACTAGTGCCATAAATAAAATTCAGCCAAAAAAAAGATCAAATCAAAATTCCACCGGACCTACCATGGTGAGGAGACCAAGTATTATTATCTCTATAGCAAATATTTTTAAATGTTCAATCCCTTTTTTAATAAAAAATGAAGCTTTAATCAAAGAAATACCATTTTGCCTGTCTTTTATATATATTTTTAAACTTTTAATAATACCAGTACTAGCAAAGGTATAATAAAATGAGCATTAACAAATGCAATGAGTGGGCATATGAATTGGTACATCTTTTTTGGAAGACTATATGGCAATATGCATAAAGAGGCTGAAAAGTATTCTTAACCCTTAGAAAAGTAAAGCGACTTCTAGGAATCAATGCTAAGGAAATAATCAGAGATTCTGATGAGGATCATTATCTTTTCTGCATTGAAATGCTGTCTCCCTCATCACAGGGACAGACGTGCAGCGGGTCCTAAACAAATGTTGCCGACTAACTGGATGGCAACTGACTTCCATAAAACATCTGCTTCCAGCCAGGAGCCTGGTAGGAAGAAAAGCCTTCTACCGCCAGGCCTGTTTGGTCAGAATGCTGCCTTCTGTGTAACAGCACTGAATGACTGTCTATACTCACTGGGAAGAACCACAGTGATGGTTACATTCCTAATGAGTTAGCAAGTGATGCCCCTGGCCATGCCCATAGAGACAGCAGGGGTCCTCATCCAGGCTGACTGCTTCATGAGAGAAAACTTCAGAAATCAGATTGAAGACAATCAAAGAGGCAAGAGAGTCAGTTCAGCAGACACTGGGGACTGCTGGGAAAGCCAGGGAATCTGGGCTGAGAAGACACTTTAAGATGGAGGAAGACCCTGGCAAAGGACACAGGGTCTAGGCTTTGTCTCCAGACCCTACTAGTGATGCCTATGCCCTACTAATTATTCTGTTTAATCTCAGTTAAAATTCCATTAATCCCTTTGCTCTGTGTGATTATGTGCACACCGCAACTCCACTCCCCATCTCTGGCTGAGTGTTTATCTGTTTATACAACAGCCTTTGCCCTGACCACAGTGCTCTAGGAACCCCCTCAGTCCTGCTACCCAGGCTCTTTCCTCTGTCCCTTGGCTCCTCCAGGCCCCACTCTACCCACCATCTACCCCCTTGCACACCTCTCATACTCCCTCAAAGATCACAACTGTGCAGGCTTGGTTGATGGGATCATGTTACTGAAGAAGGAAGCAAGGAATCTTTCCATGATAGTATCTCTAACGTAGAAAATTAATTCTGTATGCTGACTATAACGAACAGTAACCACTCTTAACATTTATTAACCAAGCACTAGCTGTGTGATAAGCATTGTGATAAGTGCTCTACATGCATTATATATTCTTACAACTTAGCTCATACAGTAACACAAGATGGTTACTCTATCATGATTAACATCCTCATTTTACATATGAGGAATTGAAAGCTCAGAGAGGGATTTTCCCAGGGCAATATGGCTAATAACAAACCAAAAACCTAACTTTGAACTCATTCATTTCATAAGTATTAATAGAGTCAAATACCACTATGCTAGGCATGGAGACAACAGGGTGAACAAGACAGAACCAGCCCCTGCCCTCAAGAAACACATTGTGTCTGACAAATTAAGCAAACGTTTACAGCTGCCCTAATTGGCCACAGAGCAAGGATTCAAGGCCATGTTTTCTATATCAACGCCCAAGCACACAATTATAACACTTTCTGCCTCTTACTATAAGTAGTCCTTCTGCAATAAACATAAAGTCCTGGAAGTTCTCAGGCTGAAGTGAGCCACCTACGCGTTGATGATGAGCAAATTTTGTGTATGAAAGTAAAGAACACATGGAATGTTTTTTAAGGCTTTGCTCAATATCACCTTCTCAAAGAAGCCACTCTAACCAGGTGCCTTCTATCAGCAGCGTCAACTCATCTTTCCCTGCTCACTGTTTCCATCATACTTATCACCATCTTTTATAATGTATCATGTATTTATTATGCCTATTGTTTAGTATATGCCTCATCACACTTTAATATAATTTCCCCAAGGGGAGACAATCTTTAATTTATTCACTGAGGTATTTTCCATGGGGCTAGACAGGACCTGGCACACAGAAAATACCAAGTAATTATTTTTTTGTGTGAGGCGATGGTAAAAATCATGTACGGATTTAGTAGACAGATAGTGCTAATCAGACAAGAGCCAGGACAGGGAAAGAAGAACTGAACTGGGAACTAAGTTCCCAATCAGTAGGATGAGAGTTCACCTCCTGGAGTCCTGAGAGGTGTGCCGCAAGAACTGGGAGTGGTAAAGGCGGATCACAGCCTGGAAACCAGAAGCCCCTGCAGGAGGTAGCGTGGATATGCTCTCTGTGCTCAGAAGCACGTCAGATATTTGACAGCCAGGAAGCCAGGGTAGATCAGGAAGTGTGAGACCATCTGTGCTCTACAAGAACCCAGGGAGTCAGGGGGTCAGATGAGCACGCAAGGGTTGGTGATCAAAGCAGGCAAAGGCTGAAATCTAGGAAGTCTGGAAGAGCAAGATAATGATATCCATCTACCAAAACACAGTAAAGAGCCTAATCTTGAGGCAGGGATTGTGGGAGCAAGGTTTCTTTCAAGTTTTCTCCAATGAGGTGTTTGGTCCTTAGGCTCCAGGAGTGAGTAGGGAAGGGGGTATAGTTTAATGGTATGCTATGGCTGCAGAGAATTGATTGTGCAGATCTTTTCTCAGCCTCAAGTTTAGTGGCCTCACATTTGTAGTATGAAATTGGCCGTGGTAGAAGTATTGACACCATGGAAATTGGCAAATGCTACAAATCAGAGATTTATAGAGAAGGGTCAAAGACCATGTGTGGTCACAAAGCTTAAAATATTTACTACCTGGCCCTTCACAAAAGAAGTTTGCCAACCTGGACAGCCCAGGTGGCTCAGTGGTTTAGCACTACCTTCGGCCCAGGGTGTGATCCTGGAGTCCTGGGATGGAGTCCCACATCGGGCTCCCTGCAGGGAGCCTGCTTCTCCCTCTGCCTGTGTCTCTGCCTCTCTCTGTGCCTCTCATGAATAAATAAATAAAATCTTAAAAAAAAAAAAAAAAGTTTGCCAACCTTTGATCTAGTAGCAGAGATGAGCCTTACTCCTTTGTAGCTCTCTCCATCAGCCATTAAAAGGATGAGGTTTGAGCCAGGCCCTGGCCTGACCTCTAGTAGAACCACTGCTAGAGAAGATGATGCTAACACATAAAAGGATTGAGGCTGGATATCTCCTGGGCTACAGGTCAGTTAGCCAATTAGAAATGTGTGTTTGCAAATACTTGGCTGTGTGGGCCAGAGGCTAAAGTTGACACATAAACACTGAGCACAAGGAGAGGGAGGTTGGGGGTTAGCCCAAGAACACAAAAAGGAACAAAGTCAAATGATCCTTATTGGAGTGGGAAGCAGAGGTGGAGAGAATAACAACAACAACCAGCACTTCTAGAATGCCTACTGCATACCACAGGCTTGCTACTCCAAGCACATTTAGTCCTCCAACAGTCCTACAAGGTTGCACCTATTTATTACTCCCATTTGACAAAGAAACTAAAGCACAAAGAAGCGAAGCAACTTGAAAATAGTCACAAAGCTAAGAAGTAAAAAAGCCAGGATTTAAAACCAGATAATCTGATTTTAGAATCCACATTTTTAACTACTACATACACGCTCCCTCCAACAGACTGGCTGGAAAAGGAAGGAAAGCAGGTGGAAAAGGAGAACAGGAAAGAGTGTGGTGATAAGCTATATCTGAACCCAAAGAAGGAGTACAGAAAAACGAACATTTCCCCAATCCCTTGACAATCATGGCTGAGCCTTCTCTGTGCCAGGCTCTGTGCCAGGTGCTGGCGGTACACAGATGAGTCCAACTTGGGCTAGACGGCAAGTAGTCACAAGTAAAGAGGCAACGCTAAAGCAGTCTGGATTAAGTCCTATAGAGCACTGTTGGGGCGCAGCAAAGAAAAAAGCTCCACCCAGCAAACTCCGGGCTCTGTGCCAATAAAACTGGAGTCAGGTACCAGGGAGGCATGTGGAGCTTGGGTTGCCCAGTGCCATCTGGATGAACCAGCTCCAGACTAGGTCACAAAAAGAAAGGGCTCAAAAAACAGGTCAAGAGACCACAGGAATGCCCAACAAACATCCATGTAACAGAAGAGAGAAGCAGAGACATAAATCCTGAATAAATTGGTGAGTCAAAGCCTAGTAGTGATTGGAAATGGGAGATGGGGGGCATAGGCAGCTGGGGAGCCCAGATCAAGCAGCAGAAGCCAGAATGGAGCAAGAGATTGAACAAAGGGACCTAGGCACTTCTGGGTCTTCATGTCACACTTCCTTCCCTATCTCCCAGCTTTATTCCTCACCTAATTTTCTAATAGCAGACTCTCCACCAGCGTTATGAACCAGGAACCTACTGATTTTGGTGCCCCTAATATTGGAGGAGAAGTTCTAGAGTTAAGCATTTTATGTTAATGTTCTTCCCATTACCTCCTGCCATTCAGCTAACCCACCCAGGATGACCTGATGGCCCTCTTCTAAAAAGAAGTGTCAGGTTCCTTTGTTCATTTACATTTCTCCCCAGAAACATTCCATCCAGAGCTTATGGCTGCTGATAACCTGGCAGTGTTGGTGACTTCACCATTCTCCCTCTGGGAAACGAAGTGACTCAGCAGTCATCAAAACCAAGATAACAGTGGAAGTCATTAGGAGTTCTCTACAGGGCAAAGAAATGTCAGGGCTGTTGGGTGTCTGAATGTAGCCACAGGTCCTGAGGTTAACATAGCAGAAAAAAATGACAGTGTACCGAGTCGCAGGCTAGTCCAACAATTATCAAATCCCCAGAGACAAACTCTTAATAAAGACTTGTTGACTTTGCTCTAACAATAGGAAGGGTGGTGTGCCAAACCTTAGTTCTTCCTTCCTGATTTCCAGCATACTGACCAACATGTCTGTACTGAACACGATCATGTACACAGTTGCTGTCGTGCTATTAGGTTAGATATCCGTGGGACTGTTTGCCAGAACCCCCTTCTCCTGGGAACTATTCACGCCACCCCTATCCGCACGGCATCTTCCTATGTGGCCTTATCTCTCCCGGCACATCTGATTAGTCAGGGGTGAACACTTGACCCAAGGCAGGCCAATTAGAGCCCCTCACGGGAGTTCTCCCACCTGGAATAAGAGATCAGTTTCTGATAGTGGAAGTTGAAAGATAAATTTCTGATAGTGGAAGTTGAAAGATAAAAAATTTAGGAGCTTTTTATGGCTACGTTTACCACCATGTGGAGGAAAGAGAGAAGATCTTGCTGTCTCTAAGAGAGAAGATCGAAATGCAAAGGGAAACAGAGGTTAGGGAAATAGACAAGATTCTTGGCAGCATCCAAGTCTAGGCACCCAGTTCCTGAGGTCAGGTTGCAGCCATACTTCCTACATTTTGGATAATTATTGGATTAATTTGATTTGATTAATTACTGGATACACTCCGTTTTTGCCTAAGCTACTTCTAGCTTAAGTTTCTTCTAATTGGTTATAAATAGTGTCTGAATCCCCAGACTTCGGGTGGCAATGAGTATGTGGAGGCATGGAAAAAGTAGAGAACTCCCTGCTCTGCTCTCTTATAGATGGTACCAGTATACAGTGGCAGTCAGTCCCCAGCTTAGACAGATCACACAAGTGGTCTCAAGTCCAACATGAGAGGAACAAGAGGCCACCTCCTTCTCTATGCTTATTCACACCTCATGCCCCCTGTTTGCTCTAGCATCTCACTAACTGCCCATTTGCTCGGCCACTCCAACTGATGTCTTCTTGGTCTATTCCTCTGGATTCCAACTCAGTGCATCATTCCAGGCTACTTAGCATGTCTTCAAGTACTCAAACCCTCCAGAAAGCAAGCTAAGTTAGCCTCTGCCACACAGCACCGAGGGCTGAGCCTCAGTGGCACGATCAATCAATGAATGTTACATGGCATAATATAGACTAGATTAGAACTGTCACAAGAAGTCAGAAAAAAGGATAAACCAGTTGAGCTTGACTGAACTGAGTATTACCAGAATGGGACCAATATTAGGTAAATCCAAGAGCTAAAATGGGGTCTGCAACACAGGGTCTTAACAATAAGGCAGAGGAGATTAGACTTGATATGCACACAGGTATCATGGAAGGATTTTGATCTGAGAAAGGAGGAAAATGATATTTTAGCTACGTATTTCCACAGAGGATAAGAGAGAGAATCTCTTTAGTTTAGAGGCACCTGGGTGGCTCAGTCAGTTAAGCGTCTGCCTTCAGCTCAGGTCATGATCCCAAGGTCCTGGGATCCAGCCCCATGTCAGGCTCTCTGCTCAGCAGGTAGTCAGCTTCTCCCTTTCCCTCTGTGTGCTCTCTCTCTCTCAAATAAATAAACAAAATCTTTTTTAAAAATAAAAACTTTAGGGGATCCCTGGGTGGCTCAGCGGTTTAGCGCCTGCCTTCCGCTCAGGGCGTGATCCTGGAGTCCTGGGATCGAATCCCACATCAGGCTCCCTGTAGGGAGCCTGCTTCTCCCTCTGCCTGTGTCTCTGCCTCTCTCTCTCTGTGTCTCTCATGAATAAATAAATAAAATCTTTAAAGAAATAAAATAAAATACATATATATATATATATCTTTCCAAAATGATCTATAAAACATATATACCAATAAAAACATGATTTATCAATTAGACATAATTTACCAATTATAAGTAAGTATGGCTCTTCTCACTTAGCAAAATCTTTTCCATCAACTGCTTTTGAGTGGTGAATTCCTCTATCACATTTAAAATATTACGATTTAAAAAAAATTAAATTTACATGTACCTATTTAGAATTTATTCCACAGCTCAGAGTAGCATTTTCTGAAATTTGTTCTACAAAACAGAGTTAGCTACAAGATATTCTGCCCAAAGTAAAGGGTTATGTTTAGGAGAGGCATAATCCTTTGTGGTAATTAAAAGTTCTTAGGTGCCCTACCATTAATTGCTTAAAGCTAAATAAAGTTTGCTCCAGGAAATATCTTCCCAATGGAAATTCATCAACATTGGTATAATTCTAATTGAAATTAATGTATTCAGAAAGAGAGAGTTCAAAACACAGTCCTGGTCAAGAATATCCTACATTCAATGGAATCATCAAACGAAGCCCCACTTTCTGGAATGGTGGCAGTCTCCCCAGCACCCAAGGCCAGCAGTAGTCAGATAGCCAGGTCTCTTGAAGGATACAGAGACCAGAAATTGAGCATCTGCTTGAAGCTTGACACAAAACTATTGAGGTCCCTTTCAACTCTGAGACTCCATGAATTTTAACTGAGAACATTAAAAAAACTTGCAGATCTCATTCTTCGTTCGCCAGCCTCAAGCAGGCCATTTTTCCCCTCCAAGTCTCAGGTTCTTCAGCTTTTCTGTGAAAAGAGGGCTGCCATCCAACTCTGAGCCACAAATCTCTGGAGCCCTTTGGAGTCCCTTCCAACAGTGACAACACACCATCCTGGTCTCCTGGTCTCTTAACTTCTACAGCCTCACTGAGGAACTCTATCCTTCCTCTTTGTTGGAAAAAAAAAAAAAGATTATAAGCAAACAAAATAATCAAGAGTTGCTCATATGTGCACACAGAGCATGAACCAAACAGCTGGAAAACAAAGAAAGTAGGTGAAAGGTGAAGTTGTTTTGCTGAATGAGTGTCAGAGGTTGGTGTACAAATCCACAGGGGAGGATGAGAGCTTCACTAATGCTAACACTTGCTCTGAAAAAAATCTGTTCACAGAACTTCCATCCCAGCAACCCAACCTCCACACTCCATACTAGTGTCTTCTGAAAGGCCTAGAGGCAAGGAAAATCTTATTTTTCCTTTCTTTCCTTCCTTTCTTCCACGAAAACAAATAGAGGTTTAAATTTTTTTTTTTTTTAAGAGACTGAGGCTCAATTAGAAAGATCCTCCATAGGGCTCCCTGGGTGGTTCAGCAGTTTAGCTCCTGCCTTTGGCCCAAGGTGTGGTCCTGGAGTCCCAGAATCAGGACCCAGGGTCGGGTCCCACGTGAGGCTCCCTGCATGGAGCCTGCTTCTCCCTCTGCTTGTGTCTCTGCCTCTCTCTCTGTGTGTATGTGTGTCTCTCATAATAAATAAATCTTAAAAAAAAAAGAGAGAGAGAGAGAGAGAGAGAGAGGGATCCTCCTTCCTCCTTAGGAAAAAAAGCTGCTCCAATGTAACCCCAGGGTCCCACAATATTGGCTTTTCTGAATGCAGGGAGGGGGTCTTACTATTTTGTGTGCTCCCCAGAGCCCAAAGAACCCAATTCCCTGCTTCTCTTTCATTTTAGTGTTGAAAAAAATGAGAGGAACCTCAAGGAATGTGGAGAAAAATATATTTAAGTTGGTGGTCACTTCTTGAGGTGACCTTCCATCCATCCTCTGGGCAAAATATCACAAAGACCAACAAAATCTGAATCTAATTAAGGCTAAGAAAGGCACAGAGCTGATTACCTGGCTGAACCAAACACTCCTGAGCACAGGCCTTCTGCTCTGACACCCTCAGGTCTCCTCACTGGCTGCAGAACAAAGCCCACTGCTCTGCTTTAATGAAGTATACAAATTCAACAAGCAGTCTGATATTTTTGGTGCAGAGCCTGAGCTCTAGTGTTTCTTTGGTCCTGGTCTCTCTCCATAGAGGCTGTCACTTAAACCCACAGCAAGGCTGGTTGGTTCCCAACATCCTTCAGTACACTTTACAGAGAACCTATCATGCTAGTGCTCTTTGCAGTGCCTAACGTAGAGAATGGGCCTTCCCCAAAGGCTTAAGAACCAGTTGTAGGGGGGTGCCTGGGTGGCTCGGTCAGTTAAATGTCCAACTCTTCATTTCAGCTCAGGTCATGAACTCGGATTTATGAGATCCAGACCCAGGTCAGGCTCTACACTGGGTGTGGAGCCTGCTTAAGATTCTCCCTCTCCCTCTACCCCCTCCCCACCACCCCCAAAAAAGAAAAGAACCAGTTATTGGACTGTTCTTGTACCTGCTAGGTAATAAACATTCGTAGCTTTAGCTAAATTTTCTCTAAGACATCACTTGATGTAGAAGTTATGAAAAAGGAGGGGACAGGGTGCCTGGGTGGCTCAAATGGTTAAGCATCTGCCTTCAGCTCAGGTCATGATCTGTGGGTCCTATGATTGAGCCCCACTTGGGCTCCCTGCTTAGTGGGGAGTCTGCTTCTCCTTCTCCCTCCACCCTTTCCCTCCACTTGTGCTCTCTTTCTCCCAAGTAAATAAATCTTTAAAAATAACAATAAATTAAAAAGGGGGGGGATATAGCCCCCACCCAGTTATAGCCACCAGAGGTAGGGAGACCAACTCATCCTGATTTGCCCAGGACTTTCTCAGTTTCAGCACTGAAAATCCCATGTCCTAGGAAAACCCACCATGCCAGGCAAACCAGGACCCACACACATATCTACTCAAAGAATTTACCAATTGCTAAAGCCAAAGTAGCTTGAGTTAGTGCAAAACATCTTGTTTCCCTTGAAATCACTTCTGCAGGCTTACATTTCCAAAATGAAAAATGAGATCTAGAGTCTTGTTGATATAATCAACAGCATCTATTTCCCCCAGGAGCTTGTTAGAAATGTAGAATATCGGGCCCTATCCCACATCTACTGGATTAAAATTTGCAATTTAGCAAGGACTCCAAGTGAGATTTTACACAAGGGCTCATGTCCCTTAAAGTCTGTGGTATGCTGGCCTAGAGGAAGAGATCTCAGAGAGTGACTTTTAGCTGGGTCTTGAAATCAGTAGGAATGAGTTGGCAGAGGGCATCAGAAAATAGCAATGTGGTTATTTGGCAGGAGCCAGTTGTTGTTTCTGGGTGTGAGGGATGGGAATTCACCCACTGACAGGTTGGGGAGACTGTAAGGGTAACTGTGGAAGACCTTGCCCATCAGACAAAAGTATTCGCCCCATATATTCCTTGCTCTCTCTCCTTCCAAGGCTCAGGCAGCTATGAAACTCGATTTTATTTTCTGAAAGCCAGACTCCTCCCTCCCTCTGGCCTAGTTTGGTGGCAGCAGGACTTCCACAGTGCTAGCCCAGTAGGGGAGCAGCAGGCCCAGGGAGATCCTCTGCCAGGACGGCATTCTGGTTCCAGCTCTTCTCTCTAGAGACCTCTGAAGGGTCTGAGCCCTATGTCTTTGGCTTAGGAAACACAGGCTCTGATGGAGGAAGGCAGAGGACATAGCCAGTAGTTAAAAGGATGCAGATCAAGGATCTCTATTTCAGGAGAAGCTGGCAAAATAAGAAAAATGAGAAGCCTCAAGCAATATCTTGCATTCAGAGACATACTATACATACAGTATTGGTAATTCTCAAAACAACCAATGATGAATCCTTTAGGCAAAATGAAGAATGCTTTTGGTAGAAAGAATAAGCATTACCTCCTCTTTTATCTTTTTTTATAATTTTAATTGATTTTTTAAAAAATTTTAATTGGTTTCTTAACCACTTTGTGCCCCAGTTTCCTAAACCCTACCATAGGGATTACCTCTGTACCAACCTCATAGGTTGTAAAGATTCAGTAAATTAATGCATGCAAAGCTCTTAGAGTAGTGCCCAGGAGCTCCCTCCAAGGTACTGCCTTGAATTAAAACAATGGCTTCTGTCCTAATGTGGAAGTTGGAGATATGACTTGCTGAGTGGGAAGCTGGGTTGACAGCCAGTCTCGAGGTCAACCCAAGGGGCCATATCTTCATAGATGTTGGCATTTGAAAACATATTATACTATGGTACTCAAATATGGAATGTTAGGGATGCCTGCCTGAGTGGCTCAATGGTTGAGCATTTGCCTTTGGGTCAGGGCCTGATCCCAAGTCCCGCATGGGGCTCCCTACCCCTGCCTATATCTCTGCCTCTCTCTGTCTCTCATGAATAAATAAATAAAATCTTAAAAAAAAAATAAAACCTTTATGTAAAAATAAATAAATAAATAAAATATAGGGCAGCCTGGGTTTAGCGTTGCCTTCAGCCCAGGGCGTGATCCTGGAGACCCGGGGTCAAGTCCCACATTGGGCTCCCTGCATGGAGCCTGCTTCTCCCTCTGCCTGTGTCTCTGCCTCTCTCTGTCTCTCTCTGTGTCTCTGTTGAATAAATAAATAAAATCTTTAAATAAATAAATAATATATATATATATATTCCGTATATATATGTATTCCATATATGAATGGAATGTTAATCCATCAAACATAGGGTGAACTGAGACTTCCTGTGTGCATTAGTCAGTGGACAGAGAAGCAGAGTCTAATGAGTGATACACAATAAAGGATTTATTACAGCAATTAGAACTGAAGCTAAATTGACATAATGGAAAGCTACCAGACTATGTGTCCCTAGAACGGCTGGTCAATTTTGAGAACTTCACCAAAAAACTCTTATTCCACATACTAAAGTCCAGGAGGCTTCTACAGGAGGTCTTTCTTTTGGTACCTCCCTCTTGGGGGTGTACCACACACCACCCTTTGTACACATCTGTAATAGGACCTGTATCACTTGTGTCCCAAGTGTGCTCTTCTAAAAGCCCTTCCAGGACAGAAGCTGTGTCTCATCCCTTTGCATCTCCAGCTCCTGGCATGGCTTCTGGCATATGTCAGGTCAGATAATGTGAAATCACTGCCATTTTATCATCTTTCATCCAAAAAAAAAAAAAAAACAACATGCAATTCCATAAATTTCAGAGTATCAGGAGGCACTCAGCAAATGTTTACTAAATAAATGACAAGACAATCAAGTACCCACAAATTCTAGTTAAACATCAAAGAAAGAAACTACCTCAGGTTTTGCATGGCCTCAGATTTCTGATTGCATACCTCAATTATTTTTGCAGTTTTGAATGTGGAGATGCCAATGAGTAATCCCAAAAGGTCAAACAAACAAGTTCTGTACCATTTTAATGTCTCTGGAGGCTAGCAGTATCTCCACACAGAAGATGAGTGAGTCCCAAGGGGTCAAATGCAGTTTGCTGTACTGTTTTAGTATTTTTGGAGGCTGCCAGCAACTCCACACAGCTAAAAAGTGGCAGACTCCAAGACGGATAAGATAAAGGTCTGAGATGGCAGGTGTCCAAGATGGCTCAGAAAGCAGGTGCTGAACTCCCCTTGACTTTCAGTCCCAGCATCACAGAATGGTAAGAAGCCTCAGAGGTCATGGTTGTCAACCATACATCATTTAGAACCAAAAATTAGCACATGCAATCTAACTTCTTAAAAAATCAAGACATGTATCAGTGGAAGGGAGTTTAAGATAATAAAAGGAAAGGAATAAAGGAAGGAGACAGCTGGTACAAACCCTCTATACTAGGCAGGTACACCCGGCAAACACAGTACTTGATTTCACTTCATCTGGCTATAAAGGGTCTAAAATTGTGAGGTTTGTCAGGTTCCACCATCCAAAGGGACCCCAGCAGCCACCGTTTGAGGCTGCAGAGAGGCCTGAGTTGGTGGATCATGGAAAGGTGGTTTTGAAACTTCCAAGAGGACAGGGCTCCAGAGGAATGTTATCCATGCAGATGTGCTCCTGCCTGGGAAACAGCCTTGTGATTCCCTGGGTTCTGGCCCTCCTCTCCTTTCCTCTTCCTGCTCCTTGGTCCCCAGCAGCCCTTACCATCCCTGTCCTCTGCACCTACTTACCTGATGATCCAACTCTGGACCTCTACCTTGGGTCCTGCCTCTCAGGCCTATCCCAGTTACAGGGACAGGGGAAGTGAACTAAGAGGAGCTGGTTGTATTACACATGGTCTATCACTTCAAATTCACAAAATGCTGAAAAGTAAGAATAACTAGCCTCCTTTAAAAATGAAAAGTTAGGGATGCCTGGGAGGCGTCCGACTATCAGTTTCACTAGGGTTGTGATATCGGGGTCATGGGGTCAATGTCTATGTTGGGCTCTGTGCTCAGTGCAGAGTCTGCTTGAGATTCTCTCTCCCTATCTCTCTGTCCCTCCCGTTCATGCTTTCTCTCTCTCTCTCTCTAAAATTACATAAATAAATCTTTTCTTAAAAAAAGAAAATAAAAGTTAGGTAATCTGCTTCAAGTCACAGAGCTGCTACAGGATGAAAGAGAAATATTCCAGGGCCATATTCTTTACAATATGCCATACAGATTCTCCAGATTCCTTTTCACCTTCCCTGGAGGCTCATTTGAATTTTTTGCACCCCTGATATTTGTTCTGAGCCCTTCTTTTTTTTCTTTCTTTTTCTTTTTTTTTTTTTTTTTTTTTTTTTTGCTGAGTCCTTCTTCAATCTACACTTCATCGCTTCATCTCCAGCAACTTCCCCCACTCAGTCTCTGGCCAACTCACAATGTCTTCTAAGAAGACCTGCCCATAATTTGTAATCCACATATGAAGTGAGGGCACACCCAATCATACATCACCTACCTTACATGAGTCTCTACTGCTACAGGAAGTATCCAAATATCTTGTCATAGCATAAATGCCACTCATAGTGTGTGGCCCCTACCAGTCCCTCTAGCTTCACCTCTTACCTGACCCTTCTTTCTTCTTGTTCACTAGATTTCAACTATATTAAATCTCCTCCCTAAAGAAGCCAAGTGTAGACCAAGTAGCCAACAGGCTGGCTTATAGTATTTATTATGGAAAGGTTTTTATTATCTTGGCATCTGGTATTAGAATTTCTCTTTGGGCAGAACCACCTCTATTGGAAGTTTTTCTTGATAACCCACCCCCCATTGGTACAGAAGCTGAGGTCCTAGGGTCCCAGGTGTGAATAGGTTGCAGGTTGGGCTCTCCAGAAGTAGATGTTGAGATGCAGTTTGGGGTACAAGATGTTTATGAGGACAACCCAAATGTACATCAACTGATGAATGGATAAACAAAACTGCAGTATGCAGTGCGATCCCATTTTATAACTCCTCACATCTTCACCTAAGTTACAGCACAGAGCATAGACCCTCAACATTTTGCCAGATAGGTACTTCTAACACTATTGTTTCACTCTTAGACTCTCCTTTCTCTCAGAGCCTCAGCTACCTAAAGCATTTATTCAATTAAATTGTTTTTTAAGTTTTGTAGAACAGAGCATCTCTTTTTTCCTCCTCCTTAAAAAAAAAAAAAAAAAACATTGTTAAAAGACATTAACATTGAGGTATAATTTATGGATTAGGGTCACATTGTGCTTAAAATCTACAGATAATGATGAATAAGAGCAGGAGTGAAAGAAAAAGCAAGAGGAAGTCTATCACCAAAACCAGGTTGGTCTTAGTATAAGGTGTTGATTGAGCCTATAACTTTTCATGAAAATCACATCAGGAAAAGCTGCAAGAAAGACTGAATTTCACATCTTGTTAAGACAAGAGCAATGGAAACACCAGCAGGAAAAAAATGTAAACCCAGACATCTAATACTGAAAACTTACTTTTGAATAGATGTTTTCCATATATCATCCTATTTAGTCCTCTCAATAACTCCCTAAATTGGGAAGATCAGAATTATTATAATCATTATTTTATAGTTGAGCAATTGATGTTCAGTGTTTGATTGGCTCAAGTTTACATAGTAACCAAGCAATGGTTCCGGGACTCGCCCAGAGTTAGTGAACCCAAATGCAGTATTCTTTCCATAACTACCTCATGCTATAGCACACTGCCACCACCTCCCCGCCCTCTGTGGCCAGAGAGATACCACAAGTGGACAGAGAGAAACCTGCTCAGCAGTTCAAATACATTTCCCATGAAGCAACAGTCATTTGAGGATTAACTTCTTAGAGGACATTTTTCATTAATGAGCATGGATTTTAGCAAACAAACAGAATGAACAGAATTATCTTCTAACACATCCCAGTGATGCAAGAACTCATTTGTGCATGGTCTTAAAAAAGGTAAACAGCAAAACTCCAGACAGGCAATGTGTAACCATTTTTAACTCCACGTGTGGCTCTCAGAGGAATTTTATATGGCAAGACAAAGAAAGAAATTATTGAATAAAGGGCTTCCATACAACAGAGTAGCATTCAGCCCAGGAGTCTTCCCTCCAAACAAAAGTCACTACAACATACTAGGAAATCAAAGGCAATCAAAGACTTACACTGGCAGTGATGGTGGCATATTTCCAGAACTCAGACAAAGTGATACATCCAGCACTGATATAGATTGTGCAATTAGAAATGAAGGGACAGATTCCTGTACAAAAAGTATGTTTGAGAAACTGCGTCTCAACCAAGTTAAATGGCTTTTTTACTCCAGGACTTCCCAAGAGGAGAATAACTTATATAGCAATTTAAGAAATGGTGAATTCGAGCAATAAAATACAATTGGTGTCATTTATAACAACTGCAGAAAAGAAACTGATCATTCTGGACAACTAGTTCAGGTATGACAAGTACATGGCTTGTTTTCCTTCATTTCTCCCTCCTGCCCCCATGGCAGGCATAACTAATTAAGTCACTGCACTCTTTGCCAACGATTCCAGATGTAGCTTCACAATCTTTAAATACCTCAAGAAGCCACTATTAGCTAATCATATCCGCATTATCAGCTTTCAAACAAAAAGATGGTTATAAACTAGCACTGGATGAAGAATAGACTAGATATTCCTCAGGGTGCAATGGATGAAGAGGGTTGAGACCAGGAAGACCTGCTAGCTAACTCTCACAGGAAGAGTTAAGGGCCAGGGACCAGATCCCATGTGTCATTTTATCCTCAGCACCCAGCAAAGTGCCCAGCATGGTAGACTCTGGATATATTTGGTGAATTAATGAGTTAACACCAAAATCACATGATAGTGATGATTTTACATGGTCCACAGTAACTATATGTGTATATTAGCCATTAAGAAAAAATGTGTATAACTGTTCCCTATTACGGATTCAGTTTCTTTCACAGTCTTTCTGCTATCCTTACCAGAATCCTAATAAAGAGCCTCATCCAGTATGGTTTAAAGAAGCACCAGGAACCACAAAGATGATAACACTAATAGACTCTGGTTTGAATCTACATTTACTTGCTATATAACCTTGAGAAAATTACTTGACTTCTCCAGGCTTCAATGTCTTCAATTATAAAAAAGAGGATAATAATATCTACCTTGTAGGGTTGTTATAAGGATTAGGGATTTATTATGCAAAGTAACCTAATACAGTTCCTGCCTGGTCTTTTTCTATTTATGCCTCTCCTTGCTTCCAAAAGGATTTAAAGTGGCTTAAAAATGTTATCCATGATGAAGTAAATATATTTAAAATAAAGAGGCAAAATTTCAAAGCAAAGGGAAAACAGTCAAAAGTAAACAAGGAGTGACTTAGAACATCTCACACACCGTAGACATACAATAAAATGGTGGTGGTGGTGAAAACAGTTTGTACTAATAACATCTGTTGTCACTGGTGCTATCATGTCTTCCTGGGGAATTCAGGGCCCTACCAAATAGTAAACATAATATAAAAGCTCAAAAATTAAAAGTGTAGTATTGGTACACAGAAAAGAATAGAGCGTCCATAAGAGATTTTAGATATAAAGTTGCGAGATTCTGAAAATCTCAGATACACATGAAGAAACTAAAGGAATGAGAAGTTACGTAACTTGCCAGGTTCACACATCTAGTAAATTATACAACTGGGGTTTAAACACAAGCATTCTGATTCCAGAGTCCATTTTTTAACCATTAAATGATAATGTTAAAAAGCAAAGTACAGACCAGTAAGTACACTCTGCTATTTGGGGGGTAAAAAAGGAGAAATTTAAAAACTTACTTCTACTTGCTTGTATATTCTGAAAGGACACATAAGAAACTAGTAACAGGGGGATCCCTGGGTGGCTCAGCGGTTTGGCGCCTGCCTTCGGCCCAGGGCATGGTCCTGGAGTCCCAGGATCGAGTCCCTGTGTCGGACTCCCCATGGGAAGCCTGCTTCTCCCTCTGCCTGTGTCTCTGCCTCTCTCTCTCTCTGTATCTCTCGTGAATAAATTAGAAAGAAAAAAAAAAAAAACTAGTAACAGTAGTTACCTTTGGATAGCATGGGGATGGGCAGAAAAGTAACAGGGGTTAGGGCTCAGATACATGTAAATTAACTTTATAATAGATGCATAAATATTTCAACTATATCAATGGATAACTTGATAAATTAATTAAAATTAAATCAATGGAATAAATTAAATTAAATATAAAAACAGAAAGCAAATTCTCACCCGGGACAAGCCTTTTCTGGCCTCCCTGACAAGCACAGTAAGCCCACCCTTCTTCTAGGTTCTCGTATCACTTGTGCCTACAACTTTTCTGGCACATACCATGTTGCACTGCCCTAATTTATGCTCTACTCCCCTGCTCACCTCACCGCCAGTCAAGCGGTGAGCTCTTCAAAGGCTCTTCTGATTCTTTCATTCTTGTATGCCCAACATCTAGTGTAGTCCCTGTCATGTGGCAAACATCCAGTACATGGGGAAGAGGAAGTGGAAAAACAGAAGTGGGGCAGACCAGCCAAATCTGTGGTCTGAGCGCTGTGGAAAGGGGAATCGACTGGGGCCTTCATACAACAATAAGATTTTGAAGAGGAAGCAAGGAGAGAGGAAAACATAGCAACCCTTGCAGAAAAGGTGTACTCAACCCTGCTAAGACAAAGGGGTAAAAGGGGTACTGTGGGCCAGTACTAATCAGGGAGAAATGAGGAAGGAGAACCCCTAGCTGAGGAAGACGTAAGCACTGAGACTCGCCCTGAAAGGGCAGGAAATACAGCACAAGACTGACACCCCAGAAGCGAGGGCCACAGGAGATTCAGCTGAAGACTTCCCACCCCTCCAAAAACAGGGCAGAGGACATGTGAAAGATCGGTATTAAAGATTTTCTAATTGCATATGCTGACCACACATTTGATCTGTTGCTTTCTGCTCATTTAAACTCTTCGTATACACTCATCTAAGGGCCAAAGGGTGATCCGCATTGGTCCAGGGATCTATGTTCCCCATCAGAATAAATCCCAGATTCCATAAGTTACAGGAACTGGCCCACTCCAAGTCAGACCACACCCAGCCCCTGACCCTCGCAAAACTGGGCTTTTGTAAATAACTGTGCATATCCTTATACTGTGATCCACAGGCGTAGAATTCATTATTTGTGTTGATCACCAAAACTGCAGATTCAATAGTCCTTATTTTACAGATACACACTGGAATAGGTGTAAGTGCGGTGACACCATAGCTGGGATTTGCTTCCAAAGAAAAATAAAGGAGTTCCTGGCTGGCTCAATGAGTGCAGCATGTGACTCTTGATCGGAGTCCGGAGTTCCAGCCCCACGTTGGGCATGAAGCCCACTTAAAAAAGGGAGGGAGCAAAAGAGAGAAGAAGAAGAAGAAAATAATAGGTAAAAGTAAGAAGCTTGGATTATCCAAATACCAGCCCTTAGGAAGAGAATGTGATTTATGTTAAGGATGCTTCACCCTAAGAGGTAAGTTAGTTAAATGAATAAAAAAGCAAAATCCTAGATAATATAGGAAGTGTTTGCAGAAGGAATTTTTATTTCATTGCCTCAACCCTAAGTGGCATTAGCAAATATTGCAAAGTAATGAAAGGCCATGAGGAAGGAGCTAGAAACACCTTCCAATGTTACGGGGAAAATTCTGACATCTTAATTATACTCTGCCACCTAGTGACAAAGGAAATTTAACATATTTCCTGAGCCGGGCTCCAGGGGCAGAGACAGCTGCCCTCCGCCACCTGGACATGGGGTCAGGGCCTGAGCACTCCGAACAGGCCTCATCCCACGAGCCCTTGGGGCACCACTGCTCTGGCCACTTGTGCTCAGGACTCCAGGAGACGCTGCAAACACGGTCAAAAACACCGTCAAAGGCCAAAGGAGTTGTTCAGTCTACGGCTGACAGTCAGGCCGGGCCACAAGGTCCCCCCTCTACCATTTAACAGAGTCCGCTGGCCCCTCTGCCACCTCCTGCCCCGTGCAAGGGCTTCAACGGGAAACACACAGTGAGACTGAAAAGGCCTCCTGACACTGGACATGGTAGCCCTGAAGCTCCCGGCGCCTGGTGGCTCAGCTGGTTAAGAGCCCACCCTTGGGGACGCCGGGGTGGCTCAGCGGTTGAGCATCTGCCTTCAGCCCAGGGCGTGATCCTGGAGACCCGGAATCGAGTCCCACATGGGGCTCCCTGCATGGACCCTGCTTCTCCCTCTGCCTGGGTTTCTGCCTACCTCTCTCTGTGTGTCTCTCATGAATAAATAAATAAAATCTTAAAAAAAAAAGTTCTGTATTAAAAAAAAAAAAAAAAAAGCCCACCCTTGGCTCAGGTTGGGATCCCAGGCTCCTGGGACTGAGTCCCTCCAGGGCTCCCTGCTCAGCTCCCTTCTCCTGCTGCCCCGCTTGTGTTCTCTCTCTCCGTCAAATACATAAATAAAATATTAAAAAAAAGAAAAGAAAAGAAAAGAAAAAAATCCAGACGTTCCACTGTAAGAAGGAAGAGTAATACTATTATCTTCTCCCCATGAACTGGGGTAACTTTTACTCACAAATCTTAGCACACAAAATGATGGGTAAAAATTCCTATTAATGGGCGGCCCGGGTGGCTCAGGGGTTTAGCACCTGCCTTCGGCCCAGGGCGTGACCCTGGAGACCCGGGATCCAGTCCCACGTCGGGCTCCCCGCATGGAGCCTGCTTCTCCCTCTGCCTCTCTCACTCTGTGTCTCTCATGAATAAATAAATAAAATATTTTTAAAAAACTATTAACTCCCGACTGTAAATTGAAGGAGCGCATGTTTTAAAAGCGCACCTTGGTCCGACCGACGGGTCGCAGCCTCCCAGAGGCCCGAGGCGCCTCAAGCCCCAGTGTGCCCCATAATGCACTGCGAGGGGGGCGGGCAGGTGGGGGAGGAGGAGGCCGGAAGTGAGCCGGTGGCCGCTCCGAGCGGAAGGAGGAGGCCGGAAGTGAGCTGGCGGCCGCTCTGGCACGCGGTCCGGCCGCACCATAGAGGTTCTGCGCCAATAGCCAAGAATCGCTTTGACGCCTCCGGGGTTGTTCAGGTTTTCTCATTCTGTTGGTTTGACCCGCTCAGGCTATTTGCAGACCATTGGTGGTACAGCAGTGGGGTTTAATAAGGAACTTGAGCCCTTTTTTTTTTTTTAGAGATTTTATTTATTCATGAGACACAGAGAGAGAGGCAGAGACACAGGCAGGGGCTGAAGCAGGCTCCATGCAGGGAGCCCGACCTGGGACTCGATCCCGGGACCCCGGGGTCACGACCTGGGCCGAAGGCAGATGCTCAACCGCTGAGCCACCCGGGCGGCCCAAGGAACTTGATTGTATGGAAACTCCCCGTGGATAAGATCAGAGAGTATAAAGCTAAGGGATCAGCATCTTGGGGACCTCTTTATATTGGCCCAGAGCATCAGCAAAAGCTGAAGAGGGAACTTTTTAAAGCTTAAACAGATGTAAGGTAAAACAGACATAAACACGTTCAATAACTTTGAATTTAATGATCCCAGATTCTGAAGCATCCAATCTTGAAGAGGTAGCATAAAAATTAACCTGGTTATTTGCTATGTATGGATTACGAGAAATACAACTAATAAGCATCAGTCTAAACTTATATTTCACAATTGTAAAAAAAAAAAAAAAAGTTATCCACCTTAGACTTATTTCTGGTGCCCATCTCACCCCATCCAAAGGATTTATTAGATTTAAAGCATACATAATGAAATTTTAAATTATAAACTAAAGCAGAAACCAAAGAAAAAATAAAAACCAGAACCTAGACATAATAGTTAAATCAAAATACAACTGAGATGCAGTTTAGTGATAAGAATCTGAGAATTTGTCACCAAAATATTGATATTTTGATAGGACTTTGCTACTCAAATTGTGGTTCCAAGACCAGCAGCATCAACATCACCTGGGAGCTTTTCAGAAATTCAGAATCCCTGACCTATTGAATCAGAATCTGCCATTTGACAAGATTCTCCAGTGACTTTTATGTACATAAAGCTTGAGAAGAACTGATCTGCCCCCCACCCCCACCCCTCCACCAGGAAAACAGATTCAGGAGATCTGGAGTGGAGCTCAGGAGCTTATATTTTTTTAAACACCCAGAGCTAATTCTCATTAGTCAGGTTAAGAAATACTATAGGTGAATATCAAATATAGCTTTGATTTTCTAGTATAAAAGTAAAATCTGAAGAAAAAAAAAAGTAAACATAATTAGTTCCTCAGTGGGAAGCCAAGCATTTAAAGAATTCTTTACTCCAGGACCTTAAGAATGAAGCATATAATGACCCAGTGGAAAACGTTCTCACTGACTTTTTTGTACCAATGTTTCAGCAAACATAATTTGATAATTTCTTATATCTTTGTAAAAGCTGAATGTTTGGCATCAAAAGAAAATCTTAGTGAAGGCAGTTCTGAGATGGGGCTAAGCTACTATCTAAGTCAAAGGTCAGCAAACTATGTGGCTTGCTTTGTAAATAAAGTTTTATTGGGGCAGAGCCATGTTCATTATGTTTTGTCTGTGGATGCTGTCACACTCTAATGACAGACATAACTAGTTGCAAAAGAGACCACATAGTCTGCAAAGCCTAAAATATTTACTATCTACCCTTTATTTACAACAACAACAAAAAAAAAGCCAACCATAGTCTCTATAAGTTATCCAGGGGACAAAACTGTTTTTAGATTTCCAGGAACATGACTTCTCCCCATGGGCTTCTGATAGGAATTAGAGATTGTACAATGATGAAAACGTAAGAATTCATTTTTGGGATTAGTGATTAGTAAACTATGGCTTAAAAATAATCCTAAAAATAATTTTTTTTAAAAAAAACGGACTTGTTATGTTTGCCAGTTTCTATGGTATAAACCAGAGTTTCTCAACGTCACCACTATTGACATTTTGGACTGGATAATTCTGTGTTGGGGGGAGCTGTCTTTTGCATGGTAGGATATTGAGCAGCATCCCTGGCTTCTACCCACTAGATGTCAGTAGCAAACCCCCAGTTGTGACAACAGATTCCGTCTCTAGAGATTGCAAAATGTCCTCTAAGGGGCAAAATGACCCTCACTGGGAATCACTGGGGTATATATTCCTGCTATGACCAATTTCAAACTAGCCAACTTGACATCACTGACCACAGATGTAAGAAGAGATATGCACAGTCTCTTAGGCCGGAGAGAACCATCTCTAGCATACCACTGTGAGAGAACACAATTCCACGTAATAATGTCTTCTCTGAAAAATGGAGGAAGCTAGTGAGGATCTCCACCCAAATCAAAAGTTACCCCTTCTCCACAGAGATGAACATACTGGCAAAATTGTTTTTTTTCTTCAGGAAGCAGCCTGGATTCCTCTACACAAAGCTATGTTCCACAAAGCATGGTTAAGTTTATTTTGAATTAGAAAATATCCAAAGCAGATGTTAACAGTCACCCCAATGGTTATTACAAACTCTCAATAATATATCAGTAAATCACATGGCTTCCGAGTAGATTTGGCAGGATGAATTAGCCCCAAGCAAATGAAATGGCTAAACATGTTCTTGGATTTGGGTTGTTTTATTGTGATTGTTGTTTTTGTTTGGTTTTGTTATTTATTTAAATCAATTGAATTTTGGGAAATATCTGCTAATGATAATGACATTAGCTTTGGAATCCTTTGCATCAACAGCACTGACAATGGTTAATTACTCAGAACCAATTACTGAGGCCACTCTTAGACCATGACATTAAAACCATATCATCAGCACACAGGAGGACACTTATCTCCTGTTCTGGGAAGGCAAGCATCCATTTTTGTCTACAGCTTCAGGTCATTAGGATAGAGGACAATTTCTACCAATCCTGAATTTTTGAGGGGTATTAAAATGCATTTTTTGTAGAATTATCAATAATGTAGTGTCTATACTGAGTTTATGATTTGGAAGACCAATGGAAGGTCAAGAAAAGCTACAATTGTATTATTCTTGCCAGATTTCTGCACAAGATAATTCTAGACAAAGATCAATGCTACCACTTCTGGGATTTCCTTTCCCCTTCCTAGCTGTGGCCTCCCTGGGTTCCTTGGATGACTAAAGAGACCAAAGAGTTTGGCTCACAGAACCATAAGAATTTTATTAGCTTTGTGACAGCCCCTGATATCATGGGCCTGATAATGTAACTCATCTCCAAATTTAAGATGCATGCAAGCATGTGCACACACATACACTAAACCATCTATAAATTTGAACTTCACTTTCAAGCTGGAGCTACTACTCCTTTTTTTTTAAGATTTTATTTATTTATTCATGAGAGACAGAGGGGGTGGGCAGAGACACAGGCAGAGGAAGAAACAGGCTCTATGCAGGGAGCCCGATGTGGGACTCTATCCCAGGACTCCAGGATTATGCCCTGGGCCGATGGCAGGCACTAAACTACTGAGCCACCCAGGGATCTCCCTGAGCTACTACTTTTTGAGAGTCTCATCTGACTTTTTTTCAACTTCTTGTGGGATCTTGGCATCTTGTGACATATTGTTAACACCTGTTCACAAGAATCAAGAAAGTATTTAGGTGGATCTAGGTGCTCCCAACATCTTGGCATCAAGACATTGTTTAAATGTACATTTCCTCTCCTATAATAAGCAACAAGAAATCAAATGAATAGCAAAACCTATATACCAAATTTGGGAATATTGAATAATTCCAACTTGAATTAGTACAATTGCAAGAAATATAGAAATTTTAATTATCGGGATCCCTGGGTGGCGGTTTAGTGTCTGCCTTCAGCCCAGGGTGTGATCCTGGAGTCCCAAGATCAAGTCCCACATCAGGCTCCTGCATGGAGCCTGCTTCTCCCTCTGCCTGTGTCTCTGCCTCTGTGTGTGTGTGTGTGTCTCTCATGAATAAATAAATCTTTAAAAAGAAATTTTAATTATCATAAAGTGATCTTATACAGTGATTTTTTTACATACACACATATGATGTAAGAGCTATAAATGCTCTGTAGGGGAGGATATGATTGTAAACCTCTGCCCTTTAAGCTAGGTAAGTAAAACTCACCTCAAATTCATTGGGAATCACTGTATATCTTACCTTTGATGAATGATGTAGTAGACATGCCTAAAGCACCTTTGTTCTAGGTATAAAATTCTGTCATAGAAACCCAAACAATGGGGCAGCCCGGGTGGCTCAGCGGTTTAGCGCCTGCTTTTGGCTCAGGGCGTGATCCTAGAGTCCCAGGATCAAGTCCCACATCAGGCTCCCTGCATGGAGCCTGCTTCTCCCTCTGACTGTGTCTCTGCCTCTCTGTGTGTGTCTCTCTTGAATAAAATCTAAAAAAAAAAGAAAAGAAAGAAAGAAAAGAAACCCAAACAATGGGGCACCTGGCTAGCTCAGTTGGTAGAGCCTATGACTTCTGATCTCAGGGTTATGAGTTTAAGCCCCATGCTGGGTATAGATATTACTTAAAAATAAAATCTTAAAAAAAAAAAAAAAAAAAGAAAGAAAGAAAGAAAGAAATCCAAAGAAGTGGTTCGTTAAGAATGAGCCTGACACATAAACTGAAGGAAAATATAGCAAAGCACTATAAATGCACCATAAATAAAAAAGGAATCTTGAAAGCTAGAAGATTCCCTTTATAAAAATCCAGTCGGGGGAGCCTGGGTGGTTCAGTCAGTTGAGTATCTGCCTTTAGCTTGGGTCATGATCCCAGAGTCTTGAGATGGAGCCCCATGTCTGGCTCCCTATATGGTGAGAAGCCTGCTTCTTCCCCTCCTTCCTGCTAGTGCTCTCTCTCACTATCTGTGTCTTTCTCGCTATCTCTGTCTCTCTCAGATGAATAAATAAAATCTTGAAAAAAAATCAAGTGGCTTCTGTCTTGAGTGCCAAATTGAACTGTACCTGAGGAGTTAACAATGAAAAATGTTTCTTAAAGGTAGAGGTCACCAACAATAGTAGACTTTGAAAAAAGTACAACAAAATAAAATCTTAATCTAGGGCTTTAAGGTGAATTTGAGAGGAGCAATTAGCAGGGCCTACCAAAAAAGCAACAAAATATGAGGTAGTTAATTGGAGGAAATGATTCTCCTAAACATCAGTTGAAATCCTTAGTTCCATTGTCTCCATAATTGTTCATTACAGATTCTCAAGTACAAATTCAAAGTTTTCCAGAATTTATAATATTCAATTTTTTGAACAGTTGTATCAATCAGGATAGGACAGGTTCTATGGTGGTTAACAAACAACCCCAAAATTTCAGTAACTTAACAAATATTTGTTTCTCATCCACATGACCAAAATGGGCTGGCAAAGGGTCTCAGCCCATCATAAGCACTTAGATAACACAGGCTTCATCTCAACATGAGCTTCCACCATCTCCAGAGTAGCAAAAAGAGAACATGCAAATCACACACAACCTCTTGAAGAAGATGTGGCACATGTCACTTCCACTTGTATTCCATTCATGAAAACAAATCACATAGAGCGGCACCTGACTGGCTCAGTCAGTAGAGCTTGGGACTCTGGATCTCAGGATCACAAGCACCATGTTGAGTGTAGAGATTACTAAAAAATAAAATCTTTAAAAAATACATCACATAGCTACCTTCAATGGATTCAATTGACTGAAAGGGGAACTGGAATGATGGTAGGCAGCCCTCATGACTACCACAATGACCCGTTGTATCTCAAGATATAAATACAGTGACTCCTTGAGTCACTTGCCACCACTTCACCCTTTAGCTATGTAGCATCCTTTTTTGTATAAGGGGAAACTAGAGACTTTAGATCCCATAAATCCTCATAAGCCTCACTGGAACAATTCAAATGTGCTGCTAAAGATCTAAGTTGAGCCCCAGTGAAATGTTCTAGGGAATGCACTGCTGAAGAGGAGTATATAAGTTAGGAGTGATTCTGTGGGCTCCAAGAGACAGAACTCTAACTCAAACTGGCATGGACAAAACCATCATGAGCAAACTCAAAAAGAACTGTGGTATCCTGGACCTCAAAGTGAGGCTGAATTTAGAGACTTGAATACTATTAGTCCTCTCTCTCTCTCTCTCTCTCTCTTTTTCATCTCTGCTGCTCTCTGCTTTGTCAGCATCTCTTCCTCGAGCTGGCTTCTCACAGCAGAAGGAGAAATACAACTCCAGAGAGCTCTAGGCTTACAAATGGAAGAAACTGAGGGCTCTTCCTCACCAGCTCTACTTAGAAAGATCCTAGGGAAACCACTGACGCTGCAACATAACCAGGTTTGTGCCTTTAAAAGATTGCTCTGGCTGTTGTTTGGAGAATAAATTGGATAGAGGCAAAAATGAAAGCACCACTTAACCTTGTTGGTCAGTTCCTTAATGAAATTCTCTCTTCCCTTGCTTTCTGTGACACAGAACATTATGGGTCTCTGGTGGGAGCTAAGAAGCTCCTTAGGTTCATTTCTGTTGTTACCACAGGTCATCTCTTGGGTTCTTCATGAACTACAAACACAGGTAACAGTAATCCAGAGTGTTACTCTTCTGATCCTGAGGCTGGAACTCAAGGGAAGATTTTTACAGACTAATCCTGGACTCTACTCCTTTCCATACTCACACCCAAACCTTATAGTTCCAACTTTCTTCTCTTCTGAGCCTTACTACTCTGCTCACAAATTGATTGTGCCTGCCTGGCTCAGTCAGAGGAGCATGGGACTCTTGGTCTTTGGATCATGAGTTCAAGCCCCACGTTGGGTGTAGACATTACTAAAAAGAAATAAGTAAACTTAAAAATATGTCAACAGCTCCTTGTATTTACTGATTTAAACACAAACTTCTCAGGTCTCCACGATACTGCCTTAATTTATTTTTCCAAGCAGTTTTTCCTCTTTTATTACCCAAGTAGAGGTGAATACCTCTTCATAAAAGACCTTATAAATTCAGAATTGAGGTGCCTGGGTGGCTCAGTCAGTTAAGTGTTTGCCTTTGGCTCAGGTCATAATCCCAGGGTGCGATGGAGCTCCACATGGGGCTCCCTGCTCTGCAAGGGTGTCTGCTTCTCCCTCTCCTTCTGCCTCACACCCCCCACCCTCGCTCGTACTCATTCGCTCTCTCTCAAATAAATATATAAATAAATAAATCTTTTTAAAAATTCAGAAGTATATAAAGAAAACTGAGAACGCCCCCCCTTTGGCCTCCCCCACTCCCCTCCCCAGAGGTAACTACTCTCACCAGTTAGGCAGGTATCCTTCCATTCTCTTTCAATGCAGTTATCATACCTACATATGAAAATATAGACATCTCTTTTTATAATTATAACAGGAACCATAATACAGTTTGGCCAAATGCTACAACACATATGGTATTTTTACTTCACAATGTGCCTTAACTTTCCATTTCAATATGTAAAGATCTGCCTCATTCTTTTTAAAGACAAGCCAGTACTCATAAGGTGGATGCATTATAGTACGAGTCCACAATCTTTTATACACATTTCCAGATTTCAAAACCATTCTGAAAACTGAGAGGTTTTGGAAAGTTTGCAGCAAACTCATTTGGTGGTAAAACTGACCTGAAATGACATGAATCTTTTAGTCTTTATTTATCTTACTTAGTGAATATTCATAATTGTCATTGCAGAAACAGTAAGGTGTTTGATGTGTTTAATTAAAGGGTGTTGCCCCAGACCCCACTAGTGGTGCTGCATAATAAACAACCAAAAATTCTGAAATGTGAAACACATGTGCCTCAAGAGTTTCAAACATTATTGTGACCCTATAATGGGGGGGGGGGGGTGTTGCAGTTTCTTAAGAAAAATCTTAAGAAAAATGTATAATATATGTAAAATTTACTAATATAGTAATAATTAACAATTATTGTGTGCTTATATACCAAGCACTCTTCTAATGCTTTCCATAAACTAATTAATGCAATCCTCACAGCAATACCATAAAGTATTATTGTGATCTCCACTTTATAGATGAGAAAAACTGAGTTGTAGAGAGGCAAAGTAATTTGGGCAATTTCTACAATTAATAAGTCATGTAGTCAAAATCTAATCTAACCCAATTTGGCCACAGAACCTGTACACTGAACCCATCGTGCTGCTTTGCCTTTGTGTTCTTTGAAATTAATACAGCAAACACCTAACCAGATCTTAACATGAGGCCTATTTGTTTGACATCATTTAAAAAAATAAAACCTTACAAATATAATTGAAACCCTGTGCTCCCCGATCCCATCCCATTTTTTTTCCTTCCCAGAGGTAATAATCACTGTCTTTAATTTGGTATTTAGCACTGTACCCATGGTTTTTATAGTTTTACACAATAATATAGGGTATTGTTTTTCATATTTTAAACTTTACATATAGCAGGGAGGAGGACACACCTGAAAAAAGGCTCACAGGTCTTCAAATAACTAATATTCTTTTTTTTTAATATTCCTTTTTTTTAACTGGAGAATGAGTACACGAGTATTCATTTCATTGTCACTCTAAACTGCGCATGTATTTGCATGTGGTATTTTACATGTATGATGACTTTTAAAGTTTTAAATAAGGTAGATTTGATATAAATAATGTTGCACTATTTGAAACTATACCATTATTCAACCACACCTTAATTCAGTGTTGCTGCAAAGGTGCTTTTTAGGTGTAATTAATATATATAATCAGTTGACTTTATATAAAGGAGATTATCCTACATAATCAGGATGAGTTTTATCCAATCTGTTGAAAGGCCTTAAGAACAGGGCTGATGGGTGCCTGGCTGGCTCCATCAGTAAACCACATGACCCTTGATCTCGGGGTAATGAGTTGAAGCCCCATGTTAGGGCTTCCCCAGCAATCTTCCCCAAAAAGGTTACCTTTTTAAAGGTAATCTCCCCATGTAGAGATTACCTTTAAAATTTTTTTAATTAAAAGAAACTTTTTAAGTTTCTTAAAAAGAAAGTTTCTGAAGAAGACCTGAGATTTCTCCAAGGAAAAAGGACATTCCATCTGTGGACTACATCAGTTTCTGCCCCAGACATTCCAGCCTGCCCTTCCTGACAGCCTATCCTGCAGATTTCAGACTTGCCTAGCCAGTCCTCACAATCATGTAAACCAATTCCTTGCAATAAGTCCCTTTACACACATATATATACATAGTCTACTGGACACATATCCTACCATATACCCTACTGGTCTGTTTCTCTGGTGGAACCTTGACTGATAACAGGCAGAAAAAATATCAAAAAATAATGGCTAAGAATTTCCCAAATTTTTGGTGAAGAACACTAGGTCGCAGATCCAAGAATTTCATCAAATCCCAAATAGGATAAACAAGAGGAAAGCATGCCTCCCAGAGCTTAAAGCCAAAGATAAAGAAGCACATTAACATCTCACATTGATGGGACACCTACAAGTGAATCAGATGTGGGGTGCATTCTGATCTGTTTCTGAAGACTTGGAGGGGCAAGCCCTCCTGGAGAGACTCACAGAATTCCTAAGGCATTGGTCTAATTGAAATAATCTAAAGTCAGAAAAGTAGTTTGATCCTGAGTTATGTTCAAGCCCTGTGGGTAAGTTGCAGGTGCTTCCAAAAAAATGGGAGGAGATATAGATGTTGAAGGTTTTAAGGAAGGAATAATACCTTAGGATGGCATCAAGGACAGGAAACAGTGTTAAATGCCAAGATACAATGCACCTCCTGATACCCTCCCCCAGAATTTAACCTTAACCCATCTAGTCACAGAATGAGCTGGACAACAATAGCTTTCCCCCACCCAGTGCCATCGAAAGGCTTACTTTGTGACAAAGAATACAGAAAGTATGCACTCCCAATGACCTACTAATTCAGGAAGACAGAAGAAAGAACGTGCTGAGACACCATGCTCAGTCTCTTTGCCCAACTCACCAATCATGTACATTACTCCTCCTCTCTTAGGATGGTCTACCTTGGTCTACCTTGGTTGTGGAGTAGAAATTTCTTCTTCTCTATAGAAACAGGGAGAGTAGGGAATAACTTGGTCTCCTCTCGCAGCTAGACTGTAAATTTCTTAAAGTCAGGAAACTGACTTATATAAACCCCTACATCTATCACAGTTCAGAGCAGAGAGCTGGACATTATAAAAGAGAGTAAATATGTATCATCTTGACCATTCTATACTTAATATGTGTGTATTGCAAAGACTAAACATGATTTTAATATATTCTAATTTTACCTAATATTTAAATAATGATCTACAATTCATAAAACATTTCTTACTCAGTCTTCACAGCAACCAGTATTATGAATGAGGAGAATGAGGCTCAGAGGGGTTACGTAACTTACTCAAAGTCACACAGCTAATAAGAACCAGAGTTGAGACTCAAATCCACATGATCTTTATCATCATACTACGACTGCCTCTTTCTTACTATTTATTGTTAAGCATTTTGACCTCCTTAAAGAAGAGAAGGATGTTGCACATGAAGTTTGAGGCAACAGCTGTGTCCCCGGCTGTCTGAAATGCCTCTACCAGGTTTGGCAACAGCTGTCTCAGCTTGACATCTCACTGGGTTCCTGTCAGAGCCGCACCTTGGGGAATGACAAGTTTAATGAAGAAAAATCCAACCTTCCACCTGAACTCCTAGCTTTGCAAATACAACTGACATCTGATGGGCTTGGAGGCTCTCACTGCAGGGAATGGGGTGACCCCAGCTTCTCAGCTCATAGATTCTATGTTTGGCAGTTTTCTCTGCAATTGGCTGACAACATTTGTTTCCTCTCCAGATCTTACTTCCTGGTCCCAATGCTCATTTAGATGCAATTCAAACAAATAGTTACGGAGCATTTTCTATATGCCAGGCACTGGGGATGTATAAAAAGATGAGTAACACACCATTCCTGCTCTGGGGCACACAAAGTCCTATGGAAGAGTCAGAAACTTTACACTGACGGTATTTCTATGGAGATAATACTCATTGCCATGGCAAAGGGGCCCCTTTTGAAAAGAGAAACTCTAATGAGACTGCTCAAAAAATTAAATACCATGTTGACTATTTCCTTTGGCAGGAACTACAAATTCAGAAGCCAAGAAGAATCTCAAAAGGACTGTGGAAGGGGCACTTTGAAACTAGTGTTTGAGAACCAACATCTAATTTTTTTTTTTTTACCTTAAAACATAAAGCAGTGATCAGTATGAGCAAAGGCTACATGAAATCATGTGGTGTGTTATAGGGGAAATAATCAGGGCCCTATATTTGGAGAACAGAGTATAGGAGGTGAGATGAGAAGACAAGGTGGTAAAGAGGTTTCAATATTACAACAAAATGTTCAGAATACATTTGGAATGGAACCGTAGAAGATTTATAAGCTGGGCTCAGGTTAGCCTGATTAGGTATATGATTTAGTGAAATGATATTAGCGCTGAGGAGAGGAATGACACTGAGAGACTCATCAGAGGGAATACTACAATATCCCAACTGAGCAATGATGAGGGTCTGAACCAAGGAGGTGAAAAAAGAAACAAGAAAAGAACTAGAAAGACCATTCAGAAGTGGGATAGTCAGATCTGGGTCAGAGAGGTAATAGGATACCTAGTCATGTGACTGGTCACTAGGGAAATTCTGAACTGAGATGGGAAGCCCGGATTAAGAGCTAAAGAAGAAGATTCAAGGAGAAATCACTGAGTTTGGTTTAGGCTGGACATGTTCAGTTTGAAGTATATACAGACATCCAAGTGAAGGTACTTCAGGGGCTGACAGAAAGTACAGCCCAGGGATGGAGCAGGCTCACAGTTTATGCCATAGGAGTACATGAGACATCTCAAGAAGATGTAGAGGGAAAATGAGTGAAGGACGAGAGCCTCAGAAACACTGACATTGGGCACCTGGGTGGCTGAGTGGTTGAGCATCTGCCTTTGGCTCAGGTCAGATTGTGAAGGAGCTTACCCAGACCACACACAGTTTGAGAAAAACAATCCCTATTATGACCCATCCAGCAAAGAAACAACCCCAAGTGGTCCATGGTGGATGTACAGTTTGTTCGGCTGATGAAGCGTTACGTTGCCCTGACTGAGATCAAAGCCAATCACCAAGCCCACAAAGCCACTGGAGGCCCCTTAAAGAATATGGCTCTGTTCACTCACCCCAGACTCTCCATTCAGCCCCTGACCTCAGAGGAGTTTGAGTTTATTTTGAGCCTGGAGGAGAAGGAGCCAAGTTAACTGGGACCCTGTGGCTGGAACGGGCAAGACAGGACTCCAAAGAAACCAGCTTTTAGAAGACAAAAGAAGGTGTGCGGCGCCTTGCTCGTCGGTTCCCTTGGGGCTGTGTCAGAGGTGGTCTTCATGTACCCTTCCCAATAAAACATGAATGTCAAAAAAAAAAAAAAAAAAGAGAGGAGTCATGGGGCCATAAGGCCCCATCATGACATTAGCCAGACGATGCCCTTTGGCCACAAGCCCCTGGATGGCAGCCTGACCAACACCCCGGTCATCCACTGTGGGATTATCAATCCACCGCTGTGCTTGCTCAATCTTGCCTTCAAGGTGGACAGCTGCCTTGGTGTGCCTGCATCGGGCTCCCCACAGGAGCCTGCTTCTCCCTCTGCCTATGTCTCTGCCACTCTCTCTCTCTCTGTCTCTCATGAATAAATAAAAATAAAATCTTTTAAAAAGAAAGAGAGAGAGAGAGAGAGAGAGAGAAAGGAAGAGAGAAAAGAAAGAGAAACAAAGAAAGAAAGACTGACATTCAGGGGGCAGCTGGGTGGCACAGTCCATTAAGTGACTGACCCTTGGTTTCTGCTCAGGTCATGATCTCAGGTTGCGATCTTAGGGTGGTGAGATGGAGCCCCGAGTCAAGCTGTCTGCTCAGCTCATGGAGTCTGCTTAAGACTCTCTCTCTCTCTCTCTCTCTCTCTGCCCCTCCTCCCACATGCTCACACGTGCTCACTCTCTCTCTAAAAATAAATAGATCTTTTTTAAAAAAGAAGAAGTGCTGACATTCAAAAACAGGAAACAGCAGTCACAGGTGCAAAAGGCAACTCAGAGACAGCAAGGGCGGAGAAAGAGGGGTGAGCAACAAATGCTGGGGAGAGACCACAGGAGGCTAGAGCTGAGATGGGACCTCTGGATTCCCCCCTGGAAACCAAAAAGTCATTAGATTCAGAAGAAAAAAAAAAAAAAACAGGAGAGAAAATAAGATTGGCAAAATGTTGATCATTGCCAAAGCTGAGCCACAGGGACGAGGGTGTTCATTCTGATATCTCTGCTTGTATATGTTTGAAATTTTTTTCCAAATAAAAAGTCGAAAAATTGAAAACAAATTAACATATAAAAAGAATAAAATTAAATGCCATTATTGGCTTTTAAGATCAGGGTTTCAGTGGAATATTGAGTGGCAAGTGGGAAACAAAGAAGAGGGGGCAGCTGGTATTTCACGTCATATTTTGAGCTTCGCTGGCAATGTGATATAGTGACAGGGAAGGACTGGGCCCTGTGCCTGTATCATTCATTCAGTGTCACTACAGGAAACAGATGACACTCAAATTAGGATGGTTCTCCAAGGGTTTAATAAAGGGAGTATTTATAGTGTAAGAGTATGGTATTGGGGAAGCGTAAAGAATAGTACAGTATCCCTGGTGATGGTGACAGTGGCGTGTTACCACTCGTTATCACAAGGCAGCTAAGCATGTATTTCTCAAGGGTGTGTGTTGAGGGTGGTGGTGCCGACAGGTCCTCTGTCTCAGCACGGTCTCTGCTTTATGCTGGTGTCCAGCTGGGCTTGCTTGCTCTATGCAGATCAAGATCTGGTCCGTTCCACATGGGTTCATTCTAGGGCCCAGACTGAAGAGGCAGCAGTGCCCAGCGGAAGCTCTTCTTATGGAGATGGCAGAGGCACAAAAAAGGCACAAGGAAACACATGATGCTTCTGAAGGCCTGAGCTTGGAAACAGCAAAAACGATTGGTTCCACTCATCAGCCAAAGCAAGTCGTAGAGCCAAAACCAAGGGCAAGGGACAATAGACCTCCATGCATACCAGGAGGTACAAGGAACTGGGGCCAATAATCCTGTCTCTCACACACCCTAATGTCAAGGGAGGGAGTGCTTAGCAGAACTCCAAAAAAGTCATGAGAAAAGGGCTCCCTTGAGAGGAACTCTGACCTTCCATCTGAGAGAACCTGAGGAGCATCCACAGGGAGGGTGCCAGGGGAATAAAACATCCTGACCTCAACAAGGTGGTGTCCTGCTCGGGCTTCTCACCCTCTGATGAGGTCCAAACAGGTCAGCTTCCCAGGGGAGGTGGCAGGAAGAATGGAAGCATGTCTGGAGGGGCAAACAGAGGACATAGGCACTAGTCAGCTATGAGAAGAAGACAAAGGGAGGGCAAGATGGTGGGCTGGCAGCAGAGGAGGCTTAGCACTTGAACAAAACCCTCATCTTCCTCCAGCACAGCCCAGGAAAATGGGGAACCCCAGGGCTCAGAAGTTGTAGGAAATCCTCTAGGTGGCCTGCACTGCCTCCCTGGACATCTGATCTAAGGGGATCATGGGCAGGCACCAAGCCTTGAGAGAGAGGTTTTTCCTCCTGCAAGGAAGAGACACAGCTGGAGGTGGGAACAGGCAATTAAGACTGATTGTCTGACTCAGCAAGAAAATTAGCCCACGACAGCTAATGATAGTCAAGGGGAGGCAAGTTGCTGGTGGGAGCCCAGAGCAGGCAATCAATGTGGAGACGGACACCTTGGAGGACATGAGAAGATGCTTTGTGTCCAAGGGCTCTAGGGACACACCTCCCGAAAGGGCATTTTACTGAGGTCAGCAGAAACAGGCTCCTGGTAGGCTACAAGGAAGCTCTTCATGTTTGTGCTGGTAACATTTCTGGAGATAAATAAAGGTAGAATGGAGCCAGTGTACTCATGACAATTGACAGCAAGTTTCTAAATACAATAAATGTGTTATTTTATAAGTAAAAAGACTTTACTCTTGGGAGGCAAAATAAAACTAAGTTCTAGATTTTATATGTCCAGAGTCCCAAATCAGGGCTCATATCTTTATTAGGGACACACACACATACCCACAGTCGAAGTAGTGCCCCCAAGCAGGCATTAGAAAGATGTTAGATTATAGACATCAATACTATGGACTCTGGAGCAAATGGCCTGGATTCAAAGTGAGCTTAGCTATTTACCTTAACTTTGAGCCCGGGCAAGAGCAAGTTACTTTACCCTGTGTCTCAGTCTCTCGCCCTGTAAAATGGAGGCAATGATCACACAGCCTAGGGTTGTGAACATGATGAGTCGTTAGATGTGAGCACCTGCTGGCGTGTTGGGCAACGGTGCATACAATTTGAAAGTTAGCTCTTATGATTATTGGCAGACTCGGGGACAGTGTCCTGCCTCAGATCCGGACATCCCTACCCTCTGCCACTTCGCAGACACTTGTGTGTCACAAGTGGGAGCCTGGGGAATGGAGTGTTCCAGCCTCTACCTGAGCCTAGCTTTCACCTGGATCTCAGCCCAGCACTGAGCATCTCTGAGACAGGAATGCTCTCATCATGGAAGGCTGGACCCTGGAGGAAATTTCCTTCCTCAGTGAGTGCTCTGACCATCCTACCAACCGTAGACTCAAGATTGATGAGAACAATTAAGGGACTATGGAAGGGGTCCTAGCTGCTGAAGGAAATCAGCATTTTTATGAAAGGTGTAACAAACCGACAAGAATGACATTTACCCTGGGGAAAAGAACGGGTTTGACCGAGGCAGTCATCACCGAATGCGTGTTCCAAGTGTGGTTGCTTCTCTCCCTGTCCCCTGAAGCTTTCTGACCTTTGGCTTTTGAGGATTGGGGTCTCTCCCCTCTGCATCTCCCTCTTTCTCTCACTTCTTTCTGTCTCCTTCTACACCTTTCCTTTTGTCCCTTCTCCCTCAGCTCCCTTTCTCTTTTTTAAAGACCTGCTGGCTACCTGGCTGGCTCAATCAGTAGAAATGCAACTCTTGATCTCAGAGTTGTGAGTTCAAGCCCCATGTGACATGTAGAGATTACTTAAAAATAAAATCTTAAAAAAAGAAGAAGAAGAAGAAGAAAGAAACCTGCTTGCCTAATCCAATAGGACTGGGTCCTCATAAAAGAGAGGAAGGGGTGCCAGGGGTGTGTGCAGACAGAGGAAAGGACAGTCAGGAAGAAAAGTCTCAACAGAAACCAACCCTACTGACAACTTAATCTTGGGCTTCCAGTTGCCAGAACTGTGAGAAAATAAATTTCTGATGTTTCAGCCAAAAAACAACAAAGCAAAGAAAAAGAAAACCTGCTTTACATTCGTTTTTACATGTGTCCGGTCCTTAGTTGTGGATCTGTGGTTCTCAGTACAACAAATTTTTTTCTTCCTTTCAATTCAACACCCAGCATCCATTTCAGCTCTGTCACTACCCCACTGTATGATGTTCAGCAATAATAATAGCAAACACATATTATGCTTAATAGGTGCCATTCCTTTTCTAAGTGCTTTGGTATAAAATTAGCTGATTTCATTGTCAGGACAACCCACGAGGTAAGGATTTTTATTATTGTATTTATCTAGTCACCAAGTACTTTAGTTTACCTTCCTGTAGTGCTCCCACCCATAGCAGACATCCATCCCCCCAATTCCTGTTGGACTAAGGAGTGACCATACATACCATTTTCTTTGGCCAGTGAAATAAAGGCAGAAGTGCCATGTGACATTGCTACAAAGAAACTTTAAAAGCCAGTGCGTGCTTTGCCATGTTCTCTTTTCACTGTGTCATGGTGACTGGCAGTGCCCAAACAGTGGCTGCTCGGTCAGCCTGGGTCTGAAGATAAAGACGGCATGGAGCAGAGACATAGTCAACTCATGAAGGACATGTAGTGTGTATAAGAAGGAAACATTTGTTGTCTATCATTGAGATTTGGGGTGTCATCTCTTACTGCAGCATAATCTAGCCTATCCTGATGATTTCCCACATTTCAGATAAGGAAACAAAAACATATTTATAGAGTATGCCCAGTAGTCGTCCTCCAGAATCTGAGCTCCTAACCACTACTCTAATTATTTCTTTGAACTTCAGTTCCGGTTTTTGAGCTGGGATCATCTGTACTCTAGCTGAAGGTAATGAATGCTATTTATTTTGGTCCCATCAATCTGGTTCTCACTCATTCCATTGCCTGCTTTCTTTTCAGCTGTGAGCATGCGAGGCGTATCTCTTATATGGTTGATGCTGGTCAAGTTCAAGGCAACTGAAGAGTTCAAAGCTGCCTACTTCCTGATGCTCCCATCAGGTTTACAATCAGAGATCTCTACTATCCATGTTCCCAGCTCAGGACACCATCATGGAAAGAATTTCCAAACCTCTGCTTCTCCCCACCAGGCATCTTACTATTAGTGTTTGAGGAGGGATGATAATAATTGTTATTATTTATTAAGTATCTGCTATTCTCCAACAACTATACAAATATGATTTCTAATTCTTAAAGCCATACTACAAAGCAGGTAGTATTCCCATTCTTCTTGATGAGGAAACAGAGACCCAGTAATACTAAAAGATGTCTAAGATCACACATCTAATATGTTTTAGGTTCCTGATTCCGTTTGAGAGCCATCTGATGCTAAAGCCTATGTTCTTTCCACAAGGCTGCTTGTTGTAGCAAGTGCTGCTCTAGCTGGTCTTCTGGTGTTATAATCTGTGACCATGGAGGTACCTGAGTCTTTCGATATGTTCTATGCTAAATAATATTTAAGATGTTTTTGAAGACGGAAGAAAAGGGACGGTGAGCTCAATCTAGGTAAATTCCTAGAAAAGGCTTAATGTCACAGAAAAACAGTGAAGCCTGAAAAACAAGTAAAATGGCCCAAACACTTTGAGGTTTCTACTTAAAATAATAAGGCTAACCACAGTGCTGAAGAATCTTTGATTCAAAGCTTTCTGAGCTCTCAACCAAACCTTAATGAAGCAACCTCCAAAGGAGGCATTCCAATTAGCCCTATATTCCAGATGATCAGACCAGGACCCCAAAGTCCAATTTCCTGTCCCTGGTGCTCGTCTTGGAAATTTTCCCTATTGCAAAGCTGTGCACCAAATACCACATGTACAAATAACTGCCTGATTTCTCCAACAGGCATATCTTGAGTCATTGATCATTGCTATGTTTCAATAAATATTTTTTCCTGATAATGAGCCAATTTGTCATCTAAAGCCAGATGTTGACAGGCCTGGCCTCTTTTTTTAAAAATGTATCATCATAATTATTATTATTTGGTATTGCCATCTGGGTCACATTTTAAAAAATAAGAGGCTTTCTTGTGCTTTTGGAAACCACTTCTTCCGGAATACTGTGTCCTCAAGACATCCCCTCACAGCATGGCCTCACAAATAGCAAGTCATTGGTGCAGGCTTCTCAAAACACTTTCTCCTGCATAATCCCATTTTCACCAAAACCCCCAAGTCATAATACCCCCTTATTCACGCAGCTGCCATTTACAGAGTGCCTGCAATATGCCAGACTTAAATGCCAGATGCTGTGAAGAATACAAAGCTATACAAATATATAGTCCTATCTCACCACTCAGTTAAAAGACCTTAAGTAAAAAGTAGTGCTTTTTTGTAATGTTAAAATTTGAAAGCCATGTAGAGTGTTTCACTTTCTTTTCTTTTTTTTTTTTTTTTTAAGATTTTATTTATTTGACAGAGAGAGAGCACAAATGGGAGAGGCAGACAGAGAGGAAAAGGCAGGCTCCCCATCGAGCCAGGGGTCCATGTGGGGCTCCATCCCAGGACCCTGGAATTATGACCTGAGCTGAAGACAAGACGCTTAACCGACTGAGCCACCCAGGTGCCCTGATATTTCACTTTCTAGAGAGAAATCAAGGTTCTGTCCACTGTCAAGCCTCATTATGTCCCACAATCGGAAAAAGAGGGTGTTGAAATTCTTGGGAGGAAAGATGCTTCCTCTGCTCTTCTCAGTTCTTTGGCTGGTCTAATAATCAAGTTAACATAAGAAATATTAATAGGAGGAAAACATACATACAAATTGGAGCTCTTAAGAATATGATACCCACAGGCACTCAGGCTGTTGAAGTCTACATGCCATTCTGAACTAAAGAAAATCTTTAGGATTCAAAGGGGGAGGAAGACAACTCACAGGAAGATGGGAAGAGCCTTTGTTTGGTAAACAAATATTTGCCTTGCCCTGCAGAGACAATGGGACACGGAGAGGAATTTAACCTCTAGGCCTGCAGAGCTCCGAATCCCCCACCCCCCAGCCCCCACCCCTGTCCTCCCAGCAGCTTATCACCCCAGTCCATATGCTTATCTCTGGTGATAGTTCTCCCTCTGGACCAGACCCTCTATCTGGATTCTTTGAGGCACTTTAGGGAGATGTAGGTTTTCCTTGAATCTGCCACTCTTGACTGCCTTCAGCTCAATATTGTCCATATGCCAAAGTGGCACATTTTGGGGAGACTTGTTCTGAATCCCTTCAATATGCATTGATCAGGGATCCCTGGGTGGCGCAGCGGTTTGGCGCCTGCCTTTGGCCCAGGGCGTGATCCTGGAGACCAGGGATGGAATCCCGCATTGGGCTTCCGGTGCATGGAGCCTGCTTCTCCCTCTGCCTGTGTCTCTGCCTCTCTCTCTCTCTCTGTGACTATCATAAATAAATAAATAAAATAAAAAAATAAAAAAATAAAAATAAATTTAAAAAAATATGCATTGATCAGGCTTTATATTTCTTGGACCACAGTGCCTGGAAGCGGTGCTATCGGTGTGAGTGGGAAGTTAACTAAAGTGCTAAATCCCTTTGCCATCTCCAGTCTCCCTAGAGAGGCCTAAGGCTACATTCCCCCTAGAAAGGAACTTCTGTTTCCTGGAGTAAAACTAACGGGATCCTAGGAGAAGGCCACGAGGCCTTTGTAGGCTGCAAAATGCTTTCTCATAGTTCCACAGGAAATGACATCGGGCTATGAGTTAAGAAAAATTATCCAAAACACGGTAGGTTTAAGAGAGCACAACCTGTCCTTTCAATGTCATGCCAAACTGTAGTTTAACAGTTTTATTTAAGAATTATCTAATTTCGGAGTGCCTAGGTGGCTCAGTTAAGCATCTGCCTTTAGCTGAACTCATGATCTCAGGGCCCTGAGATCAGCTCCCTCCCCTCGCTGCTCAGTGGGGAGCCTACTTCTCCCTCTCCCTCTCCCTCTCCTCCTCCCCCTGCTTGTGCTCTCTCTCTCTCTTGCTCTCAAATAAATAAATAGAATCTTTAAAAAAAAAAGAAAAAAGAAAAAAGGACCATAGCTTTCACATTAAAAAAAAAAAATGTAATTTCCCAAGAGGAGATACCATCCTCTGGCTTTGCCATTTACTATTGAGGCTGAGACAGGTGACTTTGCCTGTTAACTTGTGGATTTGTGACTACTAGAGATGCAAATGATTTCTAACTAGTAGATAAGATAACCCCCAAAAGTTGTGGTTTTATTGCCCTGGAGGGCAGTAAACCAGTTTTGTATCTCACAGTGACCTTATTCTGAAGTTCTTTTTAAAATTGCCTGCATGTATCCTGTTTCTCTTCTTACTGGTTCCCTCAATAATTAATGAGTTAAATAAAATCTTTGACATGTGTTTATTCTATATTTTTGAGAAAGTCGTGTTTTCAGCTTTTGAAATTTATACTTTGACAGAGGTCAGAGGTCAATCCAGGGATAATAAGAATTCCTCTGCCTGGCCTTGTCCTCTGGCATGTATGTCCTTTGGGAGCCTCAAAGGGAGGAACCAGATGGGAAAGGATTCCAGAGTATGGGACCTTAGGTCCTGGCAAAATATCACCTCCATGGTATCGAATCAGGACCACAAGCAACATCTTGTAAAAAAAACAAAAACAAACAAACAAAAAACCCAGGAGATTAAAATTCAATTATCTGCAATGAAATAAAGTCCTATTGGATAATAATCCAAAATATAGAATAAACACCCATGAGTTCATTCTGATATAAATACATGACTGAGTAAATGAATGAGAAGTGACAAACTTCCCATACAGAAGACTCCCAAACAATTTATGTAAATACTCTGCTCCTGAGGAGGAGGAACAGATCTCCCCTCTTCCATAAGAGTGGTCTGCACAGGACTTTCTTCCAAAGAGTACAGTATGAAAAGAATGAAAAAAGAGTAACTTTACAAAGAAGAAATGTGGCGAGCACTAACTCAGCTTGATTTGGGTGAAGGTCAACAGTGATAATATTCAACCCAATACAATGTAATGAAAATGCCACTTAACTTCTATGGTCTTCTGAGAACACATAACCCCTGTCTAACCATGCATTCCTAATGGAGGTACATTTTGTAAAACAGTTGACCAGCATTCCTCAAAACTTTAAAGATCATCAAAAATAAGGGAAATCTGAGAAACTGCCCCGGCCAAGAGGCATTTAAGGAGACCTTAACTACTGAATGTAATGTGGAGTCCTGGATGGGATCTTGGAACAGGAGAGAAGGACATTAGGGAAAATTGGGGAAATTAGGGACATTAGGACATTAGGGACATTAGGGTACTTTGAGGAAATCTGAATAAAGCATGGGTTTTAGTTAACAATAATGTATCAACATTGGATTATTGTGACAAATGTACCATATAATGGATGATATTAATAATAAGAGAAACTGGATGTGGGGTATATGGGAACTCTGTATTATCTTCATAATGTTTCTGTAAATCTAAAACTGTTCTGAAATAAAAAGTTTATTTAAAAATAAATTATAAGGGACCACTGAGTCTCAGTGGCTCAGTGGTTGAGCATCGGCCTTCAGCTCAGGGTGTGATCCTGGAGTCCCAGGATCAAATCCCACATTGGGCCTGCATGGAGCCTGCTTCTCCCTCTGCCTGTGTCTCTGCCTCTCTCTGTGTGTCTCTCATGAATAAATAAATAAAATCTTTAAAAGTAAATAAATACAAATAAAAATGAATCATAATACCACATACGGACTTCTAAAAAAGATTAAATTGAATCCCAATTCCACAGCTTATTGACTGCGACCTTGGATAAGTCATTTAACCTAAGTGTCATCCACAAAATGACGATACTATTATCTACCTCACAAGATGGTTATGAAGGCAAAATGCAAAAGCACCTGCTTCCCTGCACCTTGGCTTGAGAGCTATCAAAACGCACTTGAATGAACCTGGGGAGGAAATGCACGCTTAATTTGCCTGGAAAGGATGCCCTTTGCACCTTCCTGAAGCACTCTAGCAGCACCAGGTACAGGGCCCACCCAGCACAAAAGCAAACTTAAATGCTCAGCAGTTCCCAAAGTACAGCTCTAGCGCCCTCTCAACCTCTGAGGTTCTTAGTCTCCCAGGAGGGAAGGCTGGTGTGTAAAACCACCAGCTGTTGAGTTTGCTGGGCTGACAGAGAAGAGTGAAGCCTGAGTGGGTGGGAGCGAAGGGGGAGGATGGTCCTCACTGAGAATAAACCCAAGCTGATTTGGCAGGTGATTAGCTAAGGAGATGGCCACACTTCCTTCCCCAGGGGCTTCTGTTTGGCTAGGGGAGGCACACAGCATGCGTGGGGCCTGGGGCCCCTGGGAGCAGGCTCTGGGCAGAGCATGGACACCCCCCAGCAGAACTCTCTGGCCCATGGCCTGGGCAGTGGAAAGATGACAGTCTGAAAAGCTGTCCTTTTTCTTACCCTATCACGGTTCATGATGTGTTACTGTGTGCAATAGGTTTGTCACCGCGCATTTCAGGGAACTTTGAGGATAGCAGGACTGTTAGGTCAGATCTGCTTTAAACTCTGAAGAGGAGGGACTCCTGTGCTAGGTGGGCATCGATATTTCCAGTCTCATTCATTGCAATGGAGACAACCAGATTCTTAGAAGGGGAGCGGCCCTTACCCATGCCTGCTTTATGGGAGCTCTACACCAGAGGGCAGTATGGGTGCTCAGTTCTAGAGATGCCCTTTTTTTCCTAGAGGGTATAGTTGAGTTAATGGGTCTTCTGGTAGCTTCTTCCTGAGTAAGAAAAGAGGAAGGTGGGTGAGTTTGTTTTCTGTTGCCGTGAAAGAAAGTACCACAAACGCAGCAGCTTAAAACAACACCCATTTGTGAGCTCACAGCTCCATGGGTCAGCAGTGGATTGCTTTCTCAGTCACAGAGACGAGGCCATAATGTGTCTGGGTGGCTGGAGGGAGTGATCCGGGAAACCAGGCTTAGAACACTCAAGCCATAAACACTGGCTAGTGAGCTCTTCATGCTACAGCCACTTCAGCCAAGGAAAAGAAAAGGATATGATGCAGAGGCACTTTTGAGGAGCACAAGGGAGCAACTGAATGGGGATTGTTGCTGGGTTTACAACCTTTCCCCTGATGTCCCTGAAATCTGACTTCAGATCAGAGTTTCATTTTCTGGGATAGGATAGTTGGGACTGTGTTCAATTCATCAGCCCACTGAAGCTTTTCTAAGTCTTACAGCAAAACAAACCTCTCCTGACTCTAGAACTTTTTTTCTGTGGGCTAGACCTCTTGAAGGCTTTCTTTAGTCTCTTTTCCAAGCTAGCCTGGAAAAAAATGAACCTTTTCAAAATGCAAAAATAGGTCTTCTAAATGCAAAAATAGGCTTAATCCTCCCTCCACTCTCTATTGCCTTTGCAACAGACCTACAGATTTTACTTAGGCTTAAAAAGAGGACACCCAAGCAGAATTGAGTTTAGTTGTACTGTCCGGCCTACCAGAGAGAAAACATAAACTCTGCCTTCCTTGTACTTCCCAAACATGTTGCATTTTGTTTGTTTGTTTGTTGATGAGAGAGAGAGAAGGGGAGAGGTAGAGCAAGAGAGAGAGAGAATATTAAGTAGGCTCCCCACTCAGCAGGTAGCCTGACAGCAGGGCTCAATTTCAGGACTCTGAGATCATGACCTGAGCTGAAACCAAGAGTTGGACACTTAACCACCCAGGGCCACCCAAGCATCCCTAACATACTGCATTTTTCTCATTTTAAAGAATCGAAGCAGCTGAGGACGGGTCTGTGCTTGCTCTTGGTTGGAGACAACTTTTTGCAGCCAGTTTGTCAACCAGTTAGGAAGCTTTACTTCTTTCTCTCTTACTTAGTATTTAAAATTTATGGGATTCCGCTGTTCAAATTTGGTAGAGTCATATGCATTTAAGTGGTATCATTGGTTCCAAGATCTCAGGAGAGGCTAGATCTCTCTACTGACTTCTTGGGATGCAATCACAAGAGAAAGAGCCTGTAAATGGGCTTTTCTTTCTTTCTTTCTTTCTTTCTTTCTTTCTTTCTTTCTTTCTTTCTTTCTTTCTTTCTTCTTTCTTTTTTTTAAATGGGCTTTTCAAAGAAAAAATAGCAAATGCTCCTCTTTCTGCCTCTCTTGGTAATAGTCCCATTTACAGGATACAGTTGTTAATCCACAACAGGAAGAGGATGCTAAATTTGGTGGAGAGTGGAGAAGATGTTACAGTGAGGAGGGAGGAATTAACCTATGAAAACCCTTAAAAGGCTTATTACTTTGAGTTGACCTTGAAACATTTCATTGTCTGCTTCTGTGCTGCCAGCTGGCTTCGCAATGGATAATAAAGTCTCCAAAAATACTCCTTGTAAGATGGCTGTTTGTCTTCAGTAATTTACCTTAGTGACCCTGGGTGGGACATTGCTTCATAAGGAGAGGTAAAAATCTCAGGAGAGTCATCAAGCTAGTCAACTGAATTACCAACAGCCAAATTGTCACAAAAAGCTAGTTACCCACTGCTTCCTTTTTGGCAGCCTTTCCTATGGTTGAGGCTACATCCCACTTCCCTATCAAACCTGACTTTATGTTTCTGGCTTTTATCAGTGCATTTCCATTCAGCAACCAAGCAGTCCTGGGCCAACGGAACTATCTAGTCGGTACTCCTAGCACATAGCAGGCACTTAAAATTCATTAACTGAATCCAACACTTCCTCCTTTATTTCCAAATTAACATTTTCTCTCAGCTGCATGGGGACTTCTTCCTTCCTGACTCTGGATGCGGTTCTCTACAACTCTGTACAGGACTTGCCATATGAGTAAAGAAAACCTATCCCCACTTTCCCAGACATTGCCTGGCCTGGATGTCACATACCTGTAAAGCTCCTAGGCATTCATTTTTTTAAAAACCCACCCTGAGAACAGCCACACAGAAGCTTGTTGCTCCTCAGTTCCAGTGGACATTGGTCTTATGCAGACCAATAACAAATAAATTGTCAACAATAATTGTTTTTCTGACAAAGAAATTGTCAACAGATAGGGCTATTTTCTTTATTGACATCAAGCTTTCTCCATCAGGTTGACACCAAAGAGAATGCTTTAAACTTTTGGGAACATGAGGGCCATGAAGAGGAGAAAAAGGAGAGAAGAGCAAAAGACCAAAATGGAGGTACTGTGAGAAAAAAATAATGCTTAGAGGGCACCTGGGTGCCTCAGTGGTTGAGCACCTGCCTTTGGCTCAGGTCATGATCCCTGGGTCCTGGGATCAAGTCCCACGTCAGGTTCTCAGCAAGGAGCCTGCTTCTCCCTCTGCCCATGTCTCTGCCTCTCTCTCTCTCTCTATGTCTCTCATGAATAAATAAATAAAATCTTAAAAAAAGAAGAAAGAAGCCTGAGAAATAATCCCAAAGCAAAATGTCACTTATAACAAGACATTCTTGGTTCTCACCTTTCAAAATTAGAACAACCTAACTGTCCAATGTTAGAGGAATGATTAAGTGAATTATCTATTCATGCAACGGAATATTGTGTAGCCATTAAATGTTTCTTCTGAAGAATGTGCCACAGCAAAGAGCAAAGGTTTACATAATGATAAATTTTGAAAAGTTAAAGGTGGTACCTGGCTGGCTCAGCCGGAAGAGTGTGTGAGTCTTGATCTTGGAGTCATGGGTTTGAGCCCCATGGGGGTGTAGAGATTATTTATTAAGCAAATGAAACTTTAAAGAAGGGGGGGAAAAAAGTAAAACAAGCTTTGCACAATGGCACTGGGGTAGCCAATAAGGTTTATACGAGGTACAATTATTGCTAATTGTAAGCTTTTCGTCATATCCTACCGTGACAACTTGAAGTACAGTGGGCATTGACAATTTTTGACAGTCTCGGGGATCCCTGGGTGGCTCAGTAGTTTGGCAACTGCCTTTGGCCCAGGGCGTGATCCTGGAGTCCTGGGATCAAGTCCCATGTCAGGCTCCCTGCATGGAGCCTGCTTCTTCTTCTTCTGCCTGTGTCTCGGCCTCTCTCTCTCTGTGTCTCTCATGAAAAAATAAATAAAATCTTAAAAAAATTTTTTTTGAGAGTATCTACAGAGATCAAATTTAAAAAAAAGGCATAACCAAATCATATTGTGTTGTCATCTGTTTATCAATTTGTGTGTCTGTACCACCATTGGATCGAGGGAAGGGTAAGGAGTAGGAGTAGTGGGGAGCAATGTCGGGGACAGAAACATGAGGAACACTGACATGTATGGAATGTTCCAGGAAGAAGTACCTTTAAAGAAGACAGAAAAAATGAAGCAAAGAAGCCATGGAAAGGACTGAACCAAGAGAGCATGAGGGCACAGAATATGGGAGAAGATGGCACATCTAAGGTGTCTCCCAAAGTGGGAAGTCCTAGTATGGACAATTTGCTATAAGCAAACTGGAACAAAGTTTCAAGAGGAACTTCACAAGTTGGATAACATCCCAGGGAAGGGAGAGATGGGATCTGAGCTGAAGTCTGCTTTTAGGCAAAGCCTACGTTCTCTGCTCTACTCTAGGCTGCCTCTTGGCCATGTTAAAAGTATCTCCTGAAGTGTACAAGATCATGATTGAAGAAGAATCAGTTGGTTGCATTTTCTATGTAAAGGCTGCACTTTGATACAGGGACAGTGATGGGAGCAGAAGGTGAGAGAATGGACCCCAGGGCAATAGATGAGTATGGGGAATGCAGACTCCACTGCTTGCAAAGCAGGTAAGGTAGGAGGGAAGCAACTGGAAAACTGGAGCCTACTCACTCTGCCTATGGGGGCAGGAATGCAGGAACCTCATCCACCGTTGTTGACTATTCCAATTTGTTTAGTGATGCCAGAAATCTGGATTTTATCTTTCTCTGTGACATTTCAAATTCTATTTTTATTTATTTATTTATTTATTTATTTATTTTAAAGATTTTATTTATTTATCCATGAGAGAGGCAGAGAAAGAGGCAGAGGGAGAAGCAGGCTCCATGCAGGGAGCTCGATGCGGGACTTGATCCCAGGACTCCGGGATCACGACCCGAGCCAAAGGCAGATGTTCAGCCACTGAGCCACCCAGGTGTCCCTACATTTCAAATTTTAAATGCTGGGGATCTAAATAAAAACATTTTTAAACACTATGCAGAATAAATAAATCTGTGAAGTAGATTGGGCCCAAGTTTAGACTGTGGCTTTGTATCAGTAAAGGCAGGCAGTTTGTCTTGAGGAACTACATCCTCAGTTGTGCTGATTCTATGCAGAGCTAATCCCCAGGCTGAGGGGAAATCTCTGAGCAGGCCTGGGGTGGGGGCACTTCCCCTACCAACATCCTTCCCCAGCTCCTCTCATTGGGCCCATCACTCAACTTTCTATGATGAATGCTTTGTTGGGTTCTGTTCCATGGAGTTAAAGGAGCATGGAGTGTCTCTCATCACAGCCCTTCTTTCCTAGGAAAATAAATGGCCAGCTCCCTGGAGTTGGGGATTTTTTATGCAATGACTTTCCTCCACGAGATTTATTGCAGCAGCTTTGTGAGAGATTTGTAGTAAGTAGTGTTCGGGCTGTAGGTCTTAAATCCTCAATGCCACAGTCATAACTCTCCAGGAAGGAAATGATAGAAGATCACAGTAGCTAATATTGCATTATGATGATACTGTCTCCACAGAAATGATTGCCGTCTTGCTGCTGCTGTCTTACTTAGGAAACGTGAGCTCTTCAGACGTGCTTGAGATATCTATCCTGGTGGTGCTTTGCGAGATCCCGAAGAACCTACAGACTAGGGGAAGAGAGCAAACATTTATTAAGTGTCTACCACTTCCCTTTTCACCTATGGGGAGACTGAGGCTCAAAGAAGTTAAATAATTTTCCCAAGGTCTCCTGCTGTAAAACCTTTCTGATTACAAAGCAGATTTCATCCACCATGCCACATGGAACATATTTTTATACATAAGAGAATGTCTAATGAATCAAAGTTGATAGGAGTGAATGGTGAAATATTTTAGGTTTAACCTGAATCTACTTCACTTCTAGACTTAGTGCAGAGTGTATGGGAAGTCCAGGAGATAAACAATCTACATTACAGCAAGAGGAAACACTCAGACAAACCCAGACTGTGGAATAAAGACAATCATCCCAGTCACTTCAAAAAGTCAATGCCATGGTGAAAAACATCAAGATGCTCTTCTAGTTTAAAAGAGATTGAAAAGACAAATTAACAGGGCAGCCCTGGTAGCCCAGAGGTTTGGTGCTGCCTTCGGCCCAGGGCATGATCCTGGAGACCTGGGATTGAGTCTTGAGTCCCACATCAGGCTCCCTGCATGGAGTCTGCTTCTCCCTCTCCCTCTGCCTGTGTCTCTGCCTGTCTTTCTGTGTGTGTGTGCATCATGAATAAATAAATAAAATCTTAAAAAAAAAAAAGACAAATTAACAAATGCAAGATATAAACCTCAATTGGATCTTGGTTCCAAATGGAACTGCTAGATATTCCTCAATTGGGAACAATTGGGGAAATTTGAGTATGGACTAGATGTCAGATGATATTAGAGATGATTATTGTCTAAACTATGATAATGGCATTGTGGTTATGCCGGAAAACAGTCTTATGCTTAGAAGATACCTACTGAGTACTTAGAAGGGAAGAATCATGATATCTGCCTTTCAATTTCAAATGAATGAGAAAAAAATTATGCTTGTATATATAAAGTATTATAGATTGCTGAATCTAGGTGGTGAGTATATAGGTGTTCAGTACACTATTCTTTCAACTTTTCTGTGCATTTTAAATTCATCATAGTAGGGCAGCCCCAGTGGTGCAGCGGTTTAGCGCCGCCTGCAGCCTGGGGTGTGATCCTGGAGACCTGGGATCAAGTCCCACATCAGGCTTCCTGTATGGAGCCTGCTTCTCCCTCTGCCTGTCTCTGCCTCTCTCTCTCTCTCTCTCTCTCTCTCTCTCTCTCTATCAATCTCTCTGTCTCTATGAATAAATAAAATCTTTAAAAAAATAAAATTCTTCATAGTAAAAAAATAACAATAGTATAAAGTAAAAGTATACAAATAAAAATCTTGACTGGATTAAGCCACCTCAGAATGATGAAGAGGGGTGTACCAAATAAGGTGAATGCATTTTGAAATTCCTTTAGAAGATTAAATATATGGGCAAATTTATAAAGCTTAGAATACGTGTTCATTAGAGAAAATGAAAAAACATTTTAAAAGGATAGATGTACATAGCTACAGCCATATAAAAATATATTTGCTGGTGGACAAGAACTAAAACTATATCTGTTCAGTTAGTGGAACTAGAGGTGATTTTTCCCCCAAATTCCTCTTGCTATATTATCTTTTCCATCAATATAATCATCGAAAAGTGTACTTTTCGAGACCAAGGCAGAAAGAGATCAAAACTCTTTTGCTGTGATGTGAGGTTACAGATGACTATTTTTCTTTTAAGAGTCATCCTTAAAGTCCATCATAAAAAAATTCTGGGGGCACCTGGGTGGCTTAGTTGGTTAAGCATCTGCCTTTGGCTCAGGTCATGATCCTGGGATGCTGGGATGAAGCCCCCCCCCCCCCCCCCCACCGCATGCCTGCATCTGGTCTCCCTGCTCAGGGGGAAGTCTGCTTCTCTCTCTCCCTCTGACCATCCCCCTCTGCTCATGCTTTCTCACTTTCTCTCTCTCAAATAAATAAATAAAACTTAAAAAATTAAAATTAGAATAAAATAAATCATGTATTTTTATAATCAGTAAGCGCATTGAATTTATTGCATTACCAAAAACATATCAATCTGGGGACTCCAACTCCATAATGGCAAGATGGTTAAAAAAGATCTGGGAAAAGAAAGAAGTTTGGTTCATGAATGGCCAAGGAAATAGTTTCATCTATATTATAAGAATGACTAGACAGTCATTCTATTCAGGTTAAATAGGATTCAGCAAACATAGGCTGGTCACCTATTTTTGTAAATAAAGTTTTATTGTATTGGCTATTGCTACTTTCACACTACAAGAATTGAATGATTTCAACAGAGACTATGTGGCATGCAAAACCTAAAACATTACTATCTGGTCTTTTATTAAAAAGTTTGATATGTCGGCAAATTGAACTCCAATAAAAAAAATACATAAATAAATAAATAAAAATAGAAATGAAAAAAAAGTGTGCCGAGCTCTAGTCTAAAAGTATTCATGTATATGAAAAAGGATTAAATGAGAATATGGAAAATTAAAGCTGATTTATTATGATGGGTGTATTGTGATTTTTTAATTCATATTTTTAAAAATTACATTGTTGTTACAATGTGGTTTGTTCATTAAATAAATATTTTTAAGAAAAATTATTGAATGAGACATTACTGTTTTTGCCATGCATGAAATATTGAGGGGGAAAGGTAATAGAAAATGTATTATCAATTATTAAAGCCTGATGTGGAAATTCTCATTTCCATGTGCCAAAGAAAATAATCAGAAATACAGGAGGGAAATTACCAAGGTAATTCTCACAGGATTGTTCATAATAACAAAATAGTGGAAATTACATGTTAACTATTAAATAAATAATGATGGCTATATGATGGAATATTATACAATCATTAAAAATAATACTTTTTAAAAAATGTATTACTTTTGTCATCAGAAAAAGATTCTACTTTTTAAAGATTTTATTTATTTATTTGAGAGAACATAGGAGTGGTTGGAGGGGTAGAGGGAGAGGGAGACAGACTCCCCACTGGGCAGAGCCTGATGCACAGCTTAATCTCAGGACCCTGGGATCACGACCTGAGCCAAAGGTAGCACTTAACTGACTGAGCCACCCAGGTACCCCAAAATTCTTTTTTTTTTTAAGATTTTACTTATTTATTCATGAAAGACACAGAGAGGGAGAGAGGCAAAGACACAAGCAGAGGGAGAAGCAGGCTCCATGCAAGGAGCTCAATGTGAGACTCGATCCCGGGTCTCCAGGATCATGCACTGGGCTGAAGGCGGGTGCTAAACCACTGAGCCACCCAGGCTGCCCAACCAAAATTTTATTTTTTAAAGGATGCAGAACAATAGAAAATGTCCATGACAGTTATATTTAAGTAAAATAAATCACAGAGTATATCAAAATATCTATTTATAAGCATATCTACATAATCTTATCAATACATAGAAAAATATCTGGAAAAACAAACTATACTCATTAACAGTAGTTTAGGAGGTGATATTTAGGAATTTTGTTTCTCAATATAATTCTAGAGTATTTAATTTTTAAAAAAGCATATATATCAAAAGAAGAAATATATACCCACCTTCATTTTTAAATTTTTATTAAGATTTTATTTTTTTTAAAGATTTTATCTATTTATTCATGAAAGACAGAGAGAGAGAGAGGCAGAGACAGGGCAGAGGCATGAAGAAGGCTCCATGCAGGAAGCTCGATGTGGGACACGATCCTAGGACCCCGAGATCACACCCTGAGCCAAAGGCAGATGCTCAACCGCTAAGCCATCCAAGCATCCTTAAGATTTTATTTTTAAGTAATCTTTATAACCAACATGGGACTCATACTCACAACCCTGAGATCAAGAATCGCCATGTTCTACCAACTGAGCCAGCCAGGCACCCCTACATATTCACCTTTTTTTTTTATTTTTTATTTCTTTAAAGATTTATTTATTCATGAGACACAGACAGAGAAGCAGAGACATAGGCAGAGAAGCAGAGACATAGGCAGAGGGAGAAGCTCCCCTGCAGGGAGCCTGATGCAGGACTCAACCCCAGGGCCCTGAGATCACCACCTGAGCCAAAGGCAGACACTTAACCACTGAGGCCCCCAGGTGCCCCCCCATCCATCTCTAAAAAGAATACTTTTTTTTTTTTTCCAAACTAATTTACTTCTCAGAGTCCAAAATTTTGTGAGCCCTGGCCCAGAAATTTCCCCTGGTCCCGATGGAGATCCAAGCTTCTTAAGCCTCAAACTCAAATTCAAAGTACTGTGGGTCGAAGTAGTGGATGCGGACATAACCATCTTCACCGCCGCTGCTATAGCTCTTGCCATCGGGATGGAAGGCAACGCTGTTGATGGGTCCGAAGTGACCCTTGACTCTTCCAAACTCTTCTTCAAAGGCCAAGTGGAAGAACCTGGCTTCAAACTTGCCAATCCTGGTGGAGGTGGTGGTTACATCCATGGCTTCCTGACCACCACCCAGCACCACATGGTCATAGTTGGGAGAGAGGGCAGCTGAGTTGACTGGACATTCTGTCCGGAAAGTCTTCTGGTGTTCAAGAGTTGTGGAGTCAAAGAGCTTAGCTGTGTTGTCCTTGGAAGCAGTGACAAACATGGTCATGTCCCTGGATAACTGGATATCATTGATCTGCCGGGAGTGCTCCTTAACGTTAAATTCACCAGTACTTGGTGCTATACTGGTTGAGCTCTCCACCTTCATGACCCGCGATGATGCACTCCCCCAGGGGTCCCCAAACAGCACCAGTGATCTTGGAGTCGTTGCAAGGGATCTTCATGTAGGGCTCATTGTTGGCGATTTGGCTTGGATCCCGCAGGTCAAAGAAGCTCACAAAGCACTGGTAGCCCATCTGTTTGTCCGTGGAGAACATGATGATGTTGCCCCCAAAATCAAAGCCACACGTCCGGACAGCTGAATTGGTCTTGAGTAGGGCCAGCTGCTTCCCTGTTTCACAGTCCCAGAGACGACAGCTATTATCAGCTGAGCCGGTAAGGACATGTTTGGGGTCCCAGTCAGCGTCTACACACCATACAGCTCCACCATGGCCCATGTAAGTGCCCAGCCTCTCACCATTCACGGAGTACCACACATTGACAATAGGGTCCTTGGCCACCGTGAAGAGGAGGTCTCCCTCGCGGTTGTACTTAATCCGTGTAATGGATCGTTCATGGCCCTGCAGCAGGATCTGCTTCATCCCGGCCTTGACGCGAGGGACAAGAATACTTATTAAAAGTTTTTAAGTGACCCAGTTAAATGTTTATGAAAAGCTGAATAGAAAATTACAGAGAAAGTATGATCTCAGGTTCAGGAATAAAATACACAAAAACAGAATCCAAGAAAATGTCAAATATGAAGGGTTCTTTCTTTCTTTCTTTCTTTCTTTTTTTTTTTAAGATTTTATTTATTTATCTGAGAGAAAAAACAAGCAGAGGAGGAGGAGCAAAGGCAGAGGAAGAAGCAGATTCCCAGCTGAGCAGGGAGCCCACAGTGGGGCTCGATTCCAGTACCCCAAGATCCATGACCCAAGCCAAAGGTAGATGCTTAACTGACAGTCACCTAAGTGCCCCTGAAGTGTTGCTTTTGAGTGATGGCATTGTGGATGATTATTACCTCATCTTTCTACACTGATCTCTATCTTTCTGATCTTTCTACAATGAACATATATTACTTGAGTAATCAGGAAAAATGTATTAAGTACATTTTTACTTATATTAAGTAAGGACTTGTTAAAATAACTTTTTCAAGGAAAAGAATATTGTTGCAGCTGTTACCAATCCATATCACTAGACTTTTGGATCCCTTTATCTCTGTCTTTCTCACACACACACACACACACACACACACACAATGGCTTCTATTATTAAATTCCACCAGGTCCCCCAGTTCTGTCTCACACTTCCTGGCTTCCTTTTCTCACAACTTTCTGGAATCTTTTTTTAAAACATTTTTTAAAAGATTTTATTTATTCATGAGAGACACACACACACAGAAAGGTAGAGACATAGGCAGAGGGAGAAGCAGGCTCCCCACGGAGAGTCCACTGCAGAACTCGATCCCAGGACCCCAGGATCATGCCCTGAGCCAAAGGCAGATGCTCAACCACTGAGCCACCCAGGTGCCCCATTTCCCTGAATCTTGTATACCATTTGAACTCTATAGGTGAGAGAGAAAGGAAGAAGATGACAGTGCTCAGGCTGCCATATATGTATTTCCTGCAAGGCTCCTGATATTATGGAAGGGATAAAATACCCAAGTCCTTACAATGACCAACAAGGCATACTTGATCTGTGCCCTCTCCATGCACCCCTACCCCATGATCTCACCTTACCGTCTTACATTTCTTTCAGGGCTCCATGCAAATTTCGCTGCATCGGGGGACACCTAGGCTATCACCAATATCACCAACTTGGTTTCAAGGTATAAGTAAAATATGCTTTATTAAATCTGAATGAAACCATCATAAAAGTGAAAAATCACTCAATAGTTGGGTCCCAAGATGGCCTCGATATTTGGATAGTCTTCTTTTTCTCACACTGAATAGGGCTGACCTGCGTAACCAGTAGGATACCTCAGACGTGACAGTGAGCTTCCAAGGCCAGGCCATAAGAGACATTGAGACTTCCACAATGCTCTCTTGGAGTGCTGTTTCTGGGGGAGGCCAGTCCCCATGCCATGAGGATACTCAGGGGGTCCTACAGAGAAACCCATGTGGTAAAGAACTGAAGCCTACCAACAGCCAGCATCAACTGGCCATTAACATGTGTAAGCAGGGAAGCAAATTGCCGAGTCCTAGTCAAGCCTTCCCATGACTGCATTTCTGGCCAACATCTCAGCTCTAATTTCCTAAGTGACCTTGACCTGAACAACTCAGCTGAGGCATTCCCAAATTCCTGACCCACAGATACAGTGAAGCATTAAAAAAATAAAAATAAAATAAAAAAATAAAAAAAAAATCCATACTGGGATCCCTGGGTGGCGCAGCGGTTTAGTGCCTGCCTTTGGCCCAGGGCGCGATCCTGGAGACCCGGGATCGAATCCCACATCGGGCTCCCGGTGCATGGAGCCTGCTTCTCCCTCTGCCTGTGTCTCTGCCTCTCTCTCTCTCTCTCTCTGTGACTATCATAAATAAATAAAAACTTAAAAAAAAAAAAATCCATACTGTTGTTTCATCCACTAAGTTTTGGGGGTAATTTATAACACAGCAATAAGTAATTGGCACACTCACTAACCTAACTCTGAAAGCTTTTTAATCCATATAGCTCTAATTCTTTAAGTGACACACCCATCAACACAAATCCACACAAGATCAGGCAAAGAGGTAGACCACTGTCCCTGGGATTGTTTGAAGTACTATTCTCCACTTCTGTTCCACTCTCCCTTGCTTTTCCTACTTCCCTAGGTCTCAAAGGCCCATCTGTCTCTACACCTCAGTGAATGATACTCACTTCTCTTACGACAAGGTTGGGGCAGATTTAAGGAAGGTGCAAGCCTGCACCTTCTCCCATGTTTCTGTTACCCCATCCAGGGTCTTACCTGAAAGTCTCAAGGAGGAGATGTTTCTCATTCTTGCTCCCACACCCATCTCTCCCACCCTTACCTCAGGATCCAGGCCATCTAGGCTGATTATACCTATCCAGCCCTACCTGGGGAGGAGGATTGAACAGTTTACATGGGAAGTTTATCTGAATGGCTGGGCCAGACTTTGCAACCTAGACCATTGCAGTGGTAGAACTCAGCCCCATCTCTGCAAATAACAATTTCCACTTAGAGAGAGTCAACCTTGTTCATTTGTCCTCTTTTTTCCTTAGGTTTTTATTTATTATTTTGGTAATCTCTACACCCAATGTGGTGTCTCAAACTTACAACCTGAGATGGAGAGTTGCATGCTCTTTTGGCTGAGCCAGCCAGGCATCCCTGCCCTGACTGTCTCATCGCCAGTATTCTTTAATCTCTTAGCACTTTTCTGTCTCCATCAACTAGCTTGAGTTCCATCAAGAAACATTCTCCATGGGGCACCCAGCTGGCTCATTGGGTAGAATGGACAACTCCTGACCTCCAGATTGTCACTTTGACTCCCACCTTAGGTGTGGAGATTACTTAAACATAAAATCTTTTATGGATGCCTGGGTGGCTCAGTGGTTGAGCATCTGCCTTTGGCTCAGGGTGTGATCCCGGGGTCTGGTGATCAAGTCTCACATCGGGCTGCCCGCAAGGAGCTGGCTTCTCTCTCTGCCTGTGTCTCTGCCTCTGTGTGTGTGTGTGTGTGTGTCTCTCATGAATAAATAAATAAAATCTTAAACAAAAATCTTTTAGGGGCACCTGGGTGGCTCAGGCAGTTAAGCATCTGCCTTTGGCTCAGGTCATGATCTCAGGGTCTGGGATTGAGTTCCAAGTCAGGCACCCTGCTCAGCAGGGAGTCGGCTTCTCCCTCTTCCTCGGTGCTCTCTCTCTTGCTCTGTCTCAAATAAATAACTAAAATAAAAATAACATAAAATCTTTTTTTTAAAAAAGAGAAAGGAAGCATTCTCCATATGTAGAAGATGAACCCCCAGTTCTAAGACAGTATGTGTGTGTATCAGTATATATGGTGTGCATATGTGTCTGCATATATGCACGTGGATCCATATGTATGTCGTGTTTGTATATGTGTCATATGTGCATGCGTGATGTATGTATCTGTATTATACTGTGTATATCTGTGTTTTGTGTCTATATGCATGATACGTGTATACACGTGTGTGTACTTGTGCATGCTCTCAGCTTCATCAGCCTGGGATTCATACAATCTCTCTCCACAAGGACACCCAAAATAAAACAGATTCCTAATTTGGCAAGTGTACCACAGTTATGTAAGATGTTGGCATTAAGTGAAACTAGATAAATGGTATACTCTTCTGTGAATCTAAAAGATACCCAAATAAGTTTTTTAAAAAAAAACTATTAACCAGATTTGTAAGAAATTCAATCTTCCCGTCTGAGTTCTGAAACTTCCTAGAGTTACTTGACTTTTGTTCAGTGGCACCACTCTGGTTGTGACTTCCTTACCAGTAGTAGAGCTGGAGTCAGGCCTGATGCATGCATAAGTACAGTCCAGACGGATACTCTCTAACTTGCCAAATTGGCTTTCCAATTTGCTAAACCTGCAGTGTGATTGCCAACAATCCAGATCCCCTTCCATACTTAGTATACTAGAACATTTTTTAAAAGATAAAAATAAAAGAGAATTCTTAGGGGGAAAAAAAAGCAGAAGAATGGGGGTGCCTGGCTGGCTCAGTCGGTAGAGCTGAGACTCTTGATCTCAGGGTTGTGAGTACAAGCCCCACATTGGGTGTAGAGATTACTTAAAAATAAAATCTTAAAAAACAAATTTTTTTTTTTAAATTAAAAAACAACAACAACAGGGGCACCTGGGTGGCTCAGTTGATTAAGTGTCTGACTTCAGCTCATGTGATGATCTCTGAGTCCTGGGGATTTGGCCCTGCATTGGGCTCTGTGCTCAGCAGGGAGTCTGCTTCTCCTTCTCCCCCTGATCCTTCCCCCACTTACACTCTCTCTCTTAAATAAATAAATAAAATCTTAAACAAAAAACCACACCACAACCAGAAGAACGAAGACTGAAGGGCCAGCCGCTAATTTAGGGCATAACCGCATTATTAAGAAAGCAGAGGAGGTGATAGGTCTTATGCCTGATTTTGAATATTCAGATCTAGACTGAGCAAAGGGAGGCTCCAGAAAAGGAGCCCTAAGCTGCCCGCTTAGCGGACTTGGACCTAGGTATTCAAATCCTCCTTAGGCCTGTGGGTTGTCATGGGTTTGATATTTTACAGATGGCTATTTTGGGTTTAAATATTCTTTCTTCTACCCCCCACCACACAAGCCAATTAAGACTTCTTTGGAGAAGAGTGGATCTGCCCTGCCCCCTAGGCTAGAAACAAAGTGCTCAGCTCCTGTGGGGAATGTGGTCTTGTCCTCGCTCTCAGCTCACTAAGCAACCTGTTGACAAGCTTATAATTACCAGAACTGTGTGCTACACAATGAATGTTCTTGGGGATTTTAATGATCGAAGTGAATGAACATGCTTCAACATTTGGAAACGTGCTTGAGAAGAATAATTGCTTTAAAGTGTTTCATAAATTGTTGCTAGGAGACCACATCAAGATGGGCCTTTTTACTTACAACTTGAAGTTCAACTGGCAGGAAATTCTCCCATTCAAAATATAGATAAGCAAACAGAACAATTCAAAGAAGAAGAAGAAGAAGAAAGAAAAAAGACAGAAATCCACTAGCTGCTAGAGAAAATCTGTCACCTGAAACAAAATGGAGAAAACAAGAGGCAAGATAATATTGATGACAGTCATGAACTTCCATCGGAGTTTCAACAGTTCTATGATCTTGGACAATTCTTTTAATGTCTTCTATTCTCAGTTTTATCTGAGAAATGGATTATTCAATAGCTCACTTGTAGGATTAGAGATCACAAACATGTTCATGTACTCAGCCTGTGATATTCCATATTTTATTTAATTATCTACATTCATTTGTTCTGAAAGGCTTGAAGTAACTAACAAAGTTATTGCTTATCTTAGTTGCTCTTTCCCAAAAGCAGCTCCAACATAAGGAATTGGGTAGAGGTGGCCTATTTGGGAGGTAACCTCCGGGAGTTCAAGCGAGACAGTGAAGAAAGGGAAAGAAGTCAATACAAGGGGTATCAGTGACTTTCTTAGTCTTATCAGTCTTCTTTATTTATTTATGAGAGACACAGAGAGAGAGGCAGAGATAAAGGTAGAGAGATAAGCAGGCTCCATGCAGGGAGCCCAAGGTGGGACTCTATCCTGGAACCCCAGAATCATGCCCTGGGCTGAAGGCAGGTGCTCAACTGGTGAGCCACCCAGGCATCCCCAAATCAGTCTTCTCAAAGGGACCCTTTAAAGAACCATGTAGAATATGTCTCAGGATTCTCCTGCTGCAGGATGGGGAAGCTGATGCATTTATCCATTGACTCTTTTCTCCCAGTGGTTGAGGGTTGCCTCTGGGAGCCTTAAATAACCAGCACCTCCACAATGCCCTGAAGAGCCTAGTAATTTCTGGTGGAACAGGAAAAAAAAAAAAAAAAACCCAGGAAGAGGAGCAGGAAATCCATGGCATGTGAGGTAGGAACCTGCCAGTGTGCCCAAGAACTATTGCACTCCATTTGCATGTGAACTCAAAGGTGAACCAAAGGGACACGGGTTGGGACATTAGCAGAATCTGCTACCCTTAGGATTCAACAAAATTAGTTGAGGTCAAAATCGAGGTCAAATAAAACAAGTTATTCTATAAATGTTGCTGAATCCAACAAAAGGTTATTCTGTAGCTAGGCTGGCAGTGATGGCTGATAATATTTTTTTTCTTTTTTCTAGACTTCCAACAAAAGAGCCTGAATCTTGGGCAAGGTTTCTTTTTTTTCTTTTTTTTTGGGGGGGGGGGCAAGGTTTCTATACCAATGTGGGCAAGAAATGGTTGAACAAATCCTTTATATATGGCAGGCCCTTGTTGACCAAGATCGAAGGGATCTGGAATATTCTTACGGGGCTTAACTACGGCTGGACTTCAGACTTCAATTAAATCTGAATTTGAATTTAAATTGTATTTGGAAATTACATTCCTATTCTGCATGGGTCAGGAAGGAAGGGCTTCCTGTCTAGCAGTCCCTCCTCTGCCTGACAGCTGTTTGCCATCTGGATGATTAACAAGTGGGGCAGGTTTCGAACTTGGCACTCCCTAGAGTGGAAGGGCAAAAGCAGATAAATGTTATCCTCCAAAGTTTTGTCAGCATGTTTGTTCCCCACCCAGTTCCGAGAAGAGATTTAGCAGCATCACCATGTCCCCCAGAGGAATGGAAAGCCATGTTGGCAACACAGACAGGAAGCAAGGGATTAGAAAGAGCAATACCCCAGGAGGGGCCCAGAAAAGCCTGGCAGTCCCTCCCCACCGACTCCCAGTCTTCAGATCCTCTGCCTGGAATGAGAAAGATGAGATATGGAAAGGAAAGAAGTCAAAAAGGGAGGACAAATAAGCAGGAGAGAGATAATCAGATATTATATGCCTCCTGTTGGAAGACTACAACATGACTTATGAAGGAGTTTGGCTAAAAGATTGATCCTGAGTTTGATCAAGACTCTAGTTTTAACTTCCAACCTATAAGAAATAAGAAATGTAGAGGATAGAGTAACATATTAAATGCCACTGCAGGAGTGAATGCAAAATCCAGACTGTGGGTAACTCTACAGAGCAAATCACCAGATTTCAACAAATAAAGAGAAATCTGTAGATTAGAAGAGGCTTAAAAGATACATTAGTTAGGGTGGCCCCGGTGGCTCAGTGGTTTAGCACCGCCTTCAGCCCAGGGCGTGATCTTGGAGACCCAGGATCGAGTCTCATGTCAGGCTACCTGCAAGGAGCCTGCTTCTCCCTCTCCCTCTCCCTCTGTCTGTGTCTCTTATGAATAAATAAATAAAACTATTTTAAAAGATACATTAATTAATTGCAATGTGTGGATCTTACTTAAATAAGGACAACTTTAATCTTTATTCAAAGAAACTATTAAAAATTATGAGATTATGAAAAGGGAAACGAGAATACTGACCAAATACTATAATGCTATGAATAATATATTTTTAATTGCTTGGGTCAGTGATAATACTATTATTTTCAAATAAACTCCATATCTTTTAAAGATACATAATTAAATGCTAAAGGTGAAATTAGAGAATGTTTAGAATATTCTTTAGAAAAAAGATGGTGGTGGGAGTGGATGTGCAGCCTTAGTTATGAGTTGATAATAGACACCTGGAGCTCTTAAACTACTTTGTCTACGTAGTTTGAGATTCTCTGCGTGTGTTTGAGATTCTCCACAATAAAACAATAAATATATAAGTGAAATAACAACAAAACCCAGTGGGCTACCTTCAGGAGGCATGTAAAGGAGGCATGTAAAGTCTGTTTCAGCAGGAGGTGTATTTTGGATCTGGGTCGTGTTCTGCTTGTAAGGAAGCCTTGGTTTCCCAGCTCTAACAAGGATGAGGGGGAGGTCCAGAGTGCAGGGAACAGGATGCAACTTCTCAGATTAACTCTTTATTTATTTATTTGAGAAAGAGAGAGCATGAGTGGGGATGAGAGGGGAAAAAGGGAGAGAAAGAGAGAAGCAGACTTCCTGCTGAGCCCAAGGACATGGGGCTTGATCCCAGAACTCTGGGATCATGACCTGAAAGGAAGGCAGATGCTCAATTGATTGAGCCACCCGGGTACCCCACTCAGATTGACTCATGACCTTAAGGATCTAGCCCCCTGTTGCGTGGCCTTCACTCCACTCCCAGAGGACCAGCCTGAGGTTTTTCATGAAGAAAAGTTTTCTACCCTAGACACCTAAGCGTGTCAGAAGTTACTCCTACAGGTGCGACTACATGTTTACTGTGTTTGAATCCTCAAAGTAACTTGGAGCCATGTAAGTTCCATTACACTAAAACTACATCCTGAAGCTAAAAATATTCCTAAGAAATAATATAATAACAATAATAATGATGACAGCTGGGCACAGAGCTAAACACTTCATGTGTATCACTTGTCACAACTTAGCTTTGATTCCTATCCCTGTTTCACAGACGCGGAAAGTGAGGCCTAGGCCATGTCACCCCGGGAGGTTGACCAGTGGTGGCTGAGCTGGAACTCCAACCGGCTCCATGAGCTTGCTCGGGCTGCAAACTAAGTATCACAGACCCCGTGACTTAAACAGTCCAAAACCATTTTCTCACAGGGCTGGAAGCCAGAGGTCCGAGAGCAAGGTGTCCTGGGGTTGATTTCTTTGTAAGCGCCTTGAGGAAAGGGGCTGTTTCAGGCCTCAGTCTTTTTCTGGCCAGAGCCATTTTGCTCTCTGAGCCCCTCATCTTCTGCCTCAGTTTTCCTGACTCAGGCCTCTGCCCATTTGCACAGGCTAACCTCCCTGCCTCGAAGGCCTTCCTCAGACATCTGGCAACTCCTCCTCTTTGTCCTCCAGAGCTGACAGCAAGGACTCCCTCTTTTTGGAAGCCTTTCCGAACTTGCCAGACCCTTCCAAGCTTCCTGATGCCGTGGTTCTTGGATCTAGAGATCCAGTCTCTCATCTAGAGAGACAGGGGCAGTGCCCCAACCCCTCTGGAATCCCCAGCTCCTGGCCTGGTACATCCCGGTGCGGAGGAAATGTTTGACTGTTTGATCCCCTGCCTCACTTAGAGCCAGCAGCACCACAGACTCCTTAGTGGTGATTGTTTGCTGGACCTTGAACAATCCCTGTGGCTTTGTCCTCTAGCCTTGAAAAGCTGTTGATTTCCATTGTCTAATCATCCTCTGACTCGTGGCTGCCCAAGCCCTGGGCACCATGCCCATTTCTCCCAGGCTGCTGGTACCCTCCGCCTGTCATGTCACAGCATGATAGAATAATCCTCCTTTTACCTGCCTCCGTGAGTGCTCCTTCTGGATCACAATGTGCAGGGGCAGGACAGCAGACTGTGGTATATGCAAGAGACACACACACACACACACACACACACACACAGAGAGAGAGAGAGAGAGAACCATACTGGCTTAAGCTAAACACACACACACACACACACACACACACACACACACACACACTAAGCATGGCATTATGAAACTGAAAAACCCAGCTGCAGTCCAGCTACCAAACCCAACCTCTTCACCAATCTCCACAAGACAATCAGGCACGCTAAACATTTATTTCATTCACTTAGTATATTTTAGCAAAGATTCGTGCATCACCATGAAGGGTTACATCGTGCAGCAGGCATCCCTCTGCTGTTGCACTGTGGTTGCACACTCTTCCCCCCACCTCCCTGCCCACCCCCTTCACCGCCCTCTTAGGAGCAATTGCCTCATGCAAAGCAGTTTAACAGACATTTTTTTCTTGATGGAGAAGGCCCTTGGGACTTCACCTTCCACCCCAAATGTCATTTCAAAGTATTTCTTCTAATCAAATAGAAAGCTCTCCCTAAGGGAGCTCTGGTGACCAACATTTTCTCCACCTCATTACTTGCCAGTCCTCACCATTCTGCCATTTGGATAAAGCTTGTACCTCAGGCTCCGAACCAGAAGAGTTGATGATTAATAGAGCAGAGGGCTTACTTACAGGAAACCATCCCTTGGGTGAGAAGCCTAATTCATCCCACCAAGTCACCACGGAGCCCAGAACAGTGGCTGGCACACGTAATGGATATTTGATACTGTTTGTGGAATACAGAGTAGTTTGAGTGATTAACCGGCATCTCTTATGAGACAGGCAAAAGATGATACACAACATTTGGAAAACAGCAGGGCTTAGGAGGGCCCAGGAGGGCCAGAGGCCAGGCAAGATGTGTGTGAAAGGAGTTGTTTACATTTCCTTCCTTGGGTAGAAGGTGATTCTTGTATCTAGAAAATGTGTCCATTTCTCTGTATTTGGTGCCTTCTGTAACTACCTATTTTTTATATCCTTGCTTTTTATTTCATGATATATATTATAACTACATGTATCTTTGTTTTTTATTTCATTTTTTTTGAAAATATAAGCCTGTGGAAGCTATGCTAAGAGAATGTACATGTTCTGTACTGATCCAAGCCAATTTGGCCCTTCAGCAACTGCCAGGCTCCTTGGATAAATATCAGTAGCCTCTGGTGCTTAGATAGGTGGTGGCATACATCCTCTACCTTACAACATCCACACCAGGTGAGGTCTTAAGACCAAATTTGGCCAAAGCTACAAATTTTTACTATCTAGCAGATATAAAAAACAGTCTATTACTGGTCTTTCAGGCTTTGGGGATCCACTCTCTGTCTTAGGCACCACAAGTAATGTAAGCATGATCAGTTCTATGGTAGACACAAGATAATGACAAAACTAACCAGTCTTTTGTAGGGTCAAGCCACAGACTTGGTGAAGGAGAAATATATAGGACCAACGGAATACTAGACCCCAATCACTGTACAAAAAATCTGACCAGTGAGCTTGCTGGAGCCATATTCTCATCCATATAAGAGCAGTGGGGCTTCTATCTTTCTAACCAACCATGTGCCTTGGCCCGTCATTCGTTTTACCTAGTCAAAAATATTTCTAAATTCCTTATACAAATTAAAAACCTTCCAGCGAGATTTTGAGGATGTTTGAAGTGTGGTGTAGCTATATCTTCAGGTTGTTAATTCCTCATGAGAGAATTTCAAAAGCTAACTGCCTGTCCCAGGGTATATATTTGGGTTCGTTTGTACACATAAATATTACACCATGTGTAAAAAGTATTTGTAAATTAAATGACCATGCAGATAACATAGAAAAGATAGTATCTATTACTATATTTCATCTAAATTAAAGGATAGTATCAATTCCACGATAGGACAGGAGCTATAGGGGCCCTTTTTGGTAGGGACAGTAAGAGGAACCCAAGTTGGAGAACCTCAGGGGAAAGAGAAGATGGAGTCTAGTTGAAAGTCAGCTGATGATCTAGAACTTTCCTCTGCTTAAACATTAAATGACTTGTGTTTGTTTTCATGTTGGAGGCTGTTCCATCCTCCCTGGACTTGAAAGAACTAATTTCAGCCCTCTTTTTTTATAATTTCCCTCTTTAGAGGGGGTGGTTTATTCTCCTGCTGTCAGCACAAATGTAAAAATTAGGAACACATCTGATTGCACCTGTAGTTACCCACTTGCAGCCACAATTAGCCATAAGCACTCTCCAAAAATGGCAAAAGCAGTTAAGCATGCCTGCAATTAAGTAATTGTGGGCATCATTAGTTGCATCGTTAGTCACATGAGTAACTTTTATGGTCGCCATGACTACCTTCTGATACCAAATTACTCCCCCAACGAGGGAGTACTTGGGCTTGAAACCAACCCCCCCTCTCCAATTTTGTGAAAGTTGTGTGCTTTTTTTCTAATTATTTCACACAAGTGAATGGGGGAATGTTTGCAAATACAAACTATTCATGTCAAACCAAAAACAAATGGTCACCCTGGGTCCTGTGTTATCTGTTTATCATTTTTTTTCATTTGACGTACAACAAAGCAAAGCTGGCTCTTTTTTTTTTTTCCCTGAGAAAATAACTCACTTGTGGTATCTAGGTGACAATATAATCTTTCATTTGTATATGCTGCCTAATAAAGAAGGTTTATTTTATACCATAGTTATCATTTTCCAATTTGAATATCTGGTACAAATTTTCATTTGGAGAGCTTTACTTCCTGTTTGAACTGAAATGATTAGATTTTTTTTCCCTCCAGGGTTTTAATCTGAAAGGAAAATGGGCCCAGACCTAGGAAGATAGTTCCTGCTTGGAGAATGATGATCTATGGAAATGTCATTGAGAAATGTATTCTTAATGAGTCACCAACCTGAGAATGAAACATCATGTTCTTCAAAATCCCAAGAAGTATATTTTCACACACTAGACCAGAGTGGGGTAGAGAGATGCATTTTAAAAAAATAAAAAATAAAAAATAAAAAAAAAGAGAGATGCATTTTTTAAATTACATTTATTTCTATAGTAATTTCAGCATGCTTGATGTAACAACAGATTAATCATCCCTGACTAAATAGCATATTTCAGATTTACCCATCCCAGAGATGGGTAGCTAGGATCTGTCAATCCCATGTAACTGTCTAGAAAATATGGAATAGATGACTGAATAGCTCATGGTCCACCATGTGTCTATTGGCCTTTTTTGCCATTTGAAGAGAGGGAAGATTCTATTGGGCTCTCTGAGCCTGGTTACTTGGGATAAAGAAGGAAATCTGTCTCTAGAGCAGTGCCATCCATTAGACCTTTCTGTGATGATGGAAGTGTTCTATATCTGAGCTGTCCAACATGGCAGTCACTATCACATGTGACTACTATGTGCTTGGAACAGGACTGAAAGGACTGAAGAACTGATTATAAATTGTATTTAATGTCAGTTAATTTAGATTTAAGTAGCTACATAAGGCTAGAAGCTACCATCTTTGTATAAGGCAGATCAAAGTACACGATTACAACCAGAAAAAGGGATCAACATATTTGGAGCCACTTCAAATATGACCAAAAGTGTGCTAAATAGATAGCAAAGTATTTGAATCCAAAAATCCCAGGCCATGTATTTGGCTTCACCACCGCTTAGCTATATGATCTTAAATAAAACACTTATTTTTAACACTTGTTTCTTAGCTCAAGTTATGTTGTAAAACCATCATTCTGATGGTAGGATGGAGATTGGAGAGAAATCAGAGATCACAGTGAACCAGCTTGTCTTCCTATTGCCTGGGTGTCTATGGCCTATACTAAAGAAGACTGTTCAGGAGAGAACACTGAAGGAGAAGAAAGATGGGAAATACTCTTACATAAATCAGGACCCTCCTGACTACAAGTAGCCGAAAATCCTAACCTAAACCTGCTTTAAGCAAAAAAAAAGATACCGGGGTTCATATCTTAACCTTTAGACTTCGTGCTGGCTTCAGGCAAGTGGATTCAGGCTTCAATTTAAGTCATATGGATTTAGTTCCTCTCCAATCTTTTGGTTTTGCCTTCTGTTATGCTGATTTCAGCCTTGGGCTCTATGTGATAACAATATGGCAGCAGCCGGCAAAGTCTCTATGAACTCTCAAATCTACCTTCAGAGTAAAGAGCGAGAGTCTCTGTTATACGAGTCTTATGAAAACCCTTCATTATGGCTCATTGGTTCTGAGACAACTAACTAGCCAAGTCTGAAATCTGTAGTCCCCTCTGGAACCTGAAGTTGGCTCAGCCTTGCCCAAGCCATAGGAGCTAAGAACGGAGGAGGGGGAGTTTCCCAGAGGTAAAGCAGAGTACTTCTAGCAGGAGGGTGAATTGATGGACTGCAGCAGAAAACAACAGATGTCCTCTGGAGCCCTGCTTCTAGGACTTTGAAAGACTAAAGCTCTGACTCCTTGAATAATCAGAGCAGCAACAAATCCAATTCAGTTAAATTCAACTAATTTCAACAAACATACCTTAATAGTACCTGGCAGCCTTCTACTTCTAACCAGATGCATGTGGTAGCCATGAACAGTTATCTTATTTTGGAAATGTATCTGGCCTTTCACCTTCATAGGCAATATTACTTATACACAGATCTGGGTTAGTATTTTCTACCAGCTGGGTTCTAGGATTTTGTATCCTTTAAGGATTGTGCTAAGAAAGGACAGTAGTTCTTCAGAGATTCAACTTGATTTTATGACTTGACTGGCAGAGATCCTAAAGGTCATTATGTTGTGGTGGTAATACTGCTTGGAAACCCAAAACATATTTTTGGCTGTTTTCTTTCTTTACTCTATATTCGGGGGGGGGGTGGGGGGGAGGAAGAATCAGGCAGTAAAACAGCTATTTCTTTATTCATTCAATAGTAATCATGACACTACTGTGTGCCAGGAATGGTAGTTGGTACTAACAGAGCCTTCGAGAAAGCCAGATACTATATAACAGTGCTGGGGTGGGGAAGCACTGGGCTTCAAATCAGAAACCTGAGTTGAAGTTCTGACTCTGCCAGTAATTATCACTGTGATTTGGAGACAATGGCCTCATTTGGAAGATTTCTAAAAATCCCTTGAGTTGAAAAACTGATTCCAAGGAAAGTTAGAGCCCATCAGCATGACTAAGGCTTACTGTCTGACCTTTGAGAACTAAAAGTAAAACACACTCCCTCACCCTCAGAATTCAGCACACATACCTCCTCTGGGATTCAAGTTGAGAGGATCAAATTAGAGTAGGAGATACAAAAGGAGCTTTTCATTAACTCTTAGAAATTGTTTTCTTTTGGACCAGCTTATTACAAAAGAATCCTCAGGAGCCGGGACACACCCTTATTGCAGGATGGAGTCCTGGGAAAGAAGGGTCTTGCAGAATGAGCAGCAATTCACCAGATGGAAAAGACTGTGGAAGCACATTCCAGGCCTTTCTCTGATAGGCTTGAGGCAAAGAAGGCTGACTGCCTTACAGCCTCAGACCAGGAAGTTGGCTGGGAGACTGACTGTCTCCTCTGGGGCCTCAGACCTGGAAGTAAAAGGGAAGCTGGTTCTGCTAAGGTAATCACATTTTCCCCAGGTTGGTTTTGCAGTCCCAAATTCTCTGTGTTCCAGGATCCTGAATCCAATTGGTTGTTTAAAATCCCTGTGAAGGGGATCCCTGGGTGGCTCAGCAGTTTGGCCCCTGCATTCCCCCCAGGGCGTGATCCTGGAGTCCTGGGATCGAGTCCCACATCCGGCTCCCTGCATGGAGCCTGCTTGTCCCTCTGCCTGTGTCTCTGCCCCCCTCTCTCTCTCTGTGTCTCTCATGAATAACTAACTAAATAAATCTTTAAAAAAATACAAATAAAATAAAATAAAAATCCCTGTGAAGGGGTGCCTGTCTGGCTCAGTTGATAGAGCATGTGACTCTTGATCTTGGGGTTGTGAGTTCAAGCCCCAAGTTGGATGGAGAGATTACTTTAAAATAAAATCTTAAAAAAATAAAATAAAATAAAAATAGAAAAAATAAAATAAAATCCCTGTAAAACCTTTTCCTTGCAAGCTAGAGCAAGGGTTTCCAGTCCTCATCTTCTTGGCCTGCCATGCCTTGGATGATGCCTCCACCTATAGGTGAGATCTTTTGGGGGAAGGGAGCCTCTTACCTCTAAGCCATACTAACCTGAGCTGAGAGATGAGAAGTGCAGGTGGCCTGCCCCTCCATTTCCCTTTACTGGGAGTTGAGAGGAAAAAGAACTCCATTTTCTTGGTGATACCTTCCCAGATTAGAGCTTCTGTCATAAAGCCAACATGGGAAGGGGAGAGGGGGGGTTGTGCCACAGACTCTTGCTGTTCTTATCAAGATCTAATAGATTTTCTTTAATAAAGTTTTCCTCATGTGCTATACAACTTTAGGACAACTTCCAGAAATTCCAAAGATATCATGAGTCCTAATTATTTCTCTGAGGAGTTGGTTCTTAGAGCTCCTCTCTTCACTGTTCTAGAAGTGGAGCTCCTGAGGGTTCTAAAGAGGAGTTTTAAGCATGACCAAAAGATCCTTCTGGCTGTTGGGTGGAGAATGGATCAAAGGGAGATCAGAATGTAAACAGATATGTCAGGAGAGAAACGGAATTGCCCAAAAGAGATACAACAGTGATTAATGTGGTGGTGTACAAATGGTGAATGGACAAGCACAATATGTGTCTTTTGTTCATCACTGCAATCTCAGCACCTAGCTAGCACATTAGTAAATATTCTATAAATATTTGTTGAATGAAAGGTTGAAGAACTACTGACGACTGTCAGCTTTGGAATTACATTTACACATTTTCAAGCTTTCCATCATTGACTTCTCTTTTACTCTAATTCTGGAATATGACAAGATTCCTTCTATTGAAGGAGGTGAAAAGTTATAGTGGAATTCTTGTATATCAAGAAGTCTTTGTGTATAGTTATGTGGGTCATTTCATCTGAAGTAGGGAAGTTTCACAGAAGAGAGGGCATTTGGTCAAAATCTTTTTTTTTTTTAAGATTTTTATTTACTTACTCATGAGAGACAGAGAGAGAGAGAGAGAGAGAGAAAGAGAGAGAGGCAGGCAGAGAGAGAGGCAGAGGGAGAAGCAGGCTCCATACAGGAAACCTGATATGGGATTTGATCCTGGGACTCCAGGATCAGGCCCTGAGCCAAAGGCAGATGTTCAACTGCTGAGCCACCCAGGCATCCCTGGTCAGAGTCTTAAAGGATAATTTCAGCAATGCTATCAAGGAAAACAGGGAAAATCTCAGATTCTGCTATTTTTTTTTTTTTAGAGGAAAGAAACATTTTAATTAGCAGAAAGACTCAGAAATACTGACTGCATTTTCAATCCTGATAAATTTATCTTTGTCCTTTCCTCAGTGTCCTTAAATGTAAATTAAGAAGGTGAGTGATCTGATCTGTACAGATCCAGCCAATTCTAATATTCTAAGAATCTATGTACCTAAGAATGGAAATCTGCAAGGAATAAATTATGAAAGGAACAAAATGCTCTTCCTACCAGATGCTAAACTTGAACCAGGACCAATGCATTTATTTTGGTATGTTTTCTTTCTCTTACCATTGGACTTCATACATGTGGAAGGGAGTTGAGAAGAGAACAGGGAAAATATGGTTTTACTGAGCAAAAAAATATGATTTTGGTCATTGGCAGAGATTTTTAAAATTCCACAACATCTAAATGAATAAACACTGGCCAAATCTGCTGCCCTCTTCCTGTACTTGTTTGATTTCTAATAATAATTTCTACTTTCAATTGCTTTTATTTTTATTTTTTTAAGATTTTATTTATTTATTCATGAGAGACACAGAGAGGGAGGTAGAGACACAGGCAGAGAGAGGAGCAGGCTCTACTTAGAGAGCCGGACATGGGACTCGATCCCAGGACTCCAGGATCATGCCCTGGGCCAAAGGCAGGTGCTAAACTACTGTGCCATCCTGGGATCCCCTTAAATTGCTTTTAAAACATATTTTGGAAGCCAGTAGGTCCTTTGAAAATCTTATGAGGGGATCCCTGGGTGGCTCAGCGGTTTAGTGCCTGCCTGTGGCCCAGGGAGTGATCCTGGAGACCCAGGATCGAGTCTCACATTGGGCTCCCTGCATGGACCCTGCTTCTCCTCCTGCCTGTGTCTCTGCCTCTCTTTCTCTCTGTGTCTCTAATGAATAAATAAATAAAATCTTTAAAAAAAAGAAAAAAAAGAAAATCTTATGAAATATATGGGCACCCTCTGACACACACAAAGCAAAGTGCACACATTCAAGAAGTAATGCATAAAACTTGAAGAGGTTCCCCAAATTTTAAGGGCCATGGTTCCAGAACAAGTTAATAATGTGACTTACAATTTACAGAGGGCATTTTAAAATCTGAACACTTGTATCTTTGTGAGTGAAGCAATATTAGCCCCATCTTACATATGAAGAAATTGGACCTCAAAGGAGTTTACTACTCATCTTTTTCTAGGAAGGCAAGAGAAAACAATAAAACTGCTTTTCTTCCCCCAGAGTATTAGTGGTCCCCAAGGCAAGGAGGAGGGAAATCAAAGCCCAGATCCTACCCAAGACAAATTCTCTAAGGGGAGACCCCTTTGTCCCAAAGAAGATGGGACACCAAAGGGTTGTATCTTTTCCCACTTCGGAGGCTACAAGAAAATGGCTTTGTTGCTGAGCCCAAGCTTGGGTAGGGAAAGACTGAAAAGTCGTAGCAAGTCACACTCAAATTTGCACCCTTCCTTCACATCACTGAATTTGGTTGGTCCCAAAAAATTGCAACTTCTGAATTTATTTTGAAATAGTCCTAAATGGGCGATGCCATTGAGCACATGGCATAATCAAATGTATATTCTCTCTGGAGGAAAGCAGCTTCATCTTAAACCATAAAGGATTGCACATATAATTTTTCAAATATATGAGCAGCACACAGTCAAAAATAGTCAAGCACACAAGCAAGGCACCATGCATAAGATCCTTTAAAAGCAGTAGGACACATACACAATATAATTAGATTTTCACAGAGTTCTGAGGTCATAATCGTGAGACCCAGGGTATAACACAATTATGCCTAGTATGTTGTTATTGTTAGTTGTTGTTTGAATAGCTGGGGAAGGGTATTTTTAAAAAGTTCTGGAGAGAGCCCACTTCTGATTGGAGAAAAAGGATAAGGAATAGGAAACCATTCAAAGTAATCTCAAAAAAAGATAGTCTAGCGCATTTGAAAAGGAATGTCTATGAAAATTATATAACCAAAATTAAGCACCCAGTAACTGATTAAATACAATTAAATAGAGAATAAATGAACTAAAAATAGGTCAGAAGAAATTACCCAGAATGTTACACGACAAATAAAAATATGGAAAATATGAGCATTAGGAGATTTACAGGATAGAATGAGAAGGTCTGGTGTACATGCCATTGAAGTTCCAGATGGAGAAGGAGATAGAATATTTATTATGCCTCTTCTATCTCTTTGTTTTTTAATTATAAAATTAAGCATGCATGAAAGAAAAAACTCGATAAATAATACTATAAACCCTATACACCCATCATTCAGACTCCACAATTATTAAGATCGGGCCACATTTGTTCATTTTCTTTACGTCTTTCTTTGTTGCTATGTTTTAAAGCAATTTCCAGAGTTCATATTGCTTTTGCCCCCAGAGGCAGTTTTTAAATATTGAATGGCCGAGAATTTTCCAAAACTAATAAGAAGATAGCATCTACACAGACTCAAAAATTCCAACTGTTCCCAAGCAAGATAAACAAAAAGAAATCCACATATGGACACTTTGTACAGAAACCACAGAGTACCAAGACAAAGAGAAAATCTGAAAAGTGGCTTACCCAACTTGCTTAAGGCCATGTAGCCAATAAAAAAGACAGTCAAAGCCTCCTTTTGGGGTCATTTCATTCCAAATTCAGTATCTTTCCTCAATACTACATGTAGAGCAAGGCAAAAGAGCCCACAAGCGAACACTGAGCTGATTGGAAGTAGGCAGTGCATACAGGCTTATTAAGCGACTCACCTTGGAATAACCATAGTCCCTAATTGACCAATTACAACTTGGCACAGTACCAAAGATTACCAAAAAAAGGAGAAATTCCATATATCCCCATACTCACTCACTGTGGCTCCTCACCACCGCCTGTCACAGACAGTCTCTCCATTGCTGTGCAGCCCCCTGCTCCCTTTTTACGTCTTGGATGACTTCGTTTACTGCCTGCAAGGTTGGCCTCCACCTAATCTGGTTGTCCCACACTATATTAATCCTCTATCCTAGAAACTCTTTGCTCAGAAACCATTCAGAGAGCTAATATATCTACATTGTCCTGCGATGTATATTAGATATATTAACCCGAAGAACTAGACCCAAAGAACTAACACCCATTCCTTGACTGGTCTGTTTTTAACTAAGGATTGGGATTGGGCAGGGACTTCAGAGCTTCATGAGTTTGTCTTCATTTTATAGATGAGAAGAGTGAGCCTCATGTGAAGAGATGCAGCTAACATATCATTACCCAGATATTTAGAAATCTTATGTTAATGATAAAAACAGCTAACTTTGTCCGAAATTTCTGGAGTGAGCTAGCTACAAGGAAGTTTTTAACAAGATGGGGAAAAAATGTTCCATCTGACTGGAGAAACTTGGGTTGTGTCAATATTTCTTTCCATAATCTACTAACGAGAGAAAGAAATTGGATGTCCTTATAAAAAAGCAATCAAAGAAGTAAATGAATATCTTCTCCCCGGGAAGGTTAGAAACAATCAAAGAACTGATAGAATAAAAGCCACTAACAGCTGAGGAGTAAAGACCTGAGAGAAGACAATAAAGTGACATTGAATTTCAGCCTAGTCCACACATTGTTGGAAAGTGAGCTGTGCACAACATTTAATCAAACGCTATACGAAAGATTGGGATTCAATGATTGATGAGTTGAGGATTCACCAAAAATTTACCAGCAATTTTTTAAAGACATATATTTCAAATTTTTAGGGAATTTCACATTTGATGGGGCCCCTGGGTGGCTCAGTCCCTTAAGTGTCTGCCTTCAGCTCAGGTCATGATCCCAGGGTCCTGCATCAGGCTCTCTGCTCAGCGGGGAGCCTGCTTCTCCCTCTCCCTCTGCCAGCTGCCCCACCTGCTTGTGCTTGTGCTATTTCTCTCTGTCAAATAAATAAACAAAATCTAAATATTAAAACAAGGGCAGCCCCAGGGCTCAGCGGTTTAGCGCCTGCCTTAGCGCCTGCCTTCGGCCTGGGCTGATCCTGGAGACCCTGGATCCGAGCCTGCTTCTCCCTCTGCCTGTGTCTCTGACTCTCTCTCTTTCTCAAAAATAAATAAATAAAATATTTTAAAAAATAATAATAAAAGAAAATCTCACATTTGAAAATATCCACATTCTTAACATAGAAATTTTAGGAAATATTGGGCAGCCCTGGTGGCGCAGCGGTTTAGCGCCGCCTGCAGCCCAGGGCGTGATCCTGGAGACCCTGGATCGAGTCTCACGTCAGGCTCTCTGTATGATGCCTGCGTCTCCCTCTGCCTCCCTGTGTCTCTGCCTCTCCCCCTCTCTCTCTCTCCCTGAATAAATAAATAAAATCTTTTAAAAAATTAGGAAATATTGAAAATTATATACAATAAAATAAAAAATCATCAGTAATTCAGTAACTAAGAGTTAGCCACCAGTAATGTGTTATTGCTTCCTTCTCAGGAACATAAATGTACATAAATATGTACATAAATATGTTTTTACAACTATCACTGTGACAAGTACCCTCATTTATAAATCTAAAGACAATTCTGTTTATATCCTCTGAATGTATTCCCTAAGGTTATAAAGATATACAATAGTAGAGTTATTAAGAGATTGGGCTTTCAGGTGCACCTGGTTGGCTCAGTCGGAAGAGTGTGTGACTCCTGATCTCAGGTTGTGAGTTCAAGCCCCACATTGGGTGTATATATTATTAAATAAATAATTTTTTTAAAAAAGAGAGAGATTGGGCTTCCAGTCAGAGTTGTCATTGAATACCAGCTTTGCCACTTATGAACTTCTATAACTTCTCCAGGTCTCAGTTATCTCCTCTGTGAAAAAGGAAAAGAGGAATGTGAAGAAATGAAAAATGTAAAAAATGACCTACTTCATAGGTTAATAGTGAAGATGAAAATAATTGAATGTACAAATCTTGGGATACATACAGTAGATAAACAAGTTATTGTTGTCTTTAGATAACAGGGCCACAGGGACTTTTAATGCATTTTCTATGCTTTTTTTACACATCATATTTTCTAAATTAAAAAGCATCTATTGCTATGGGGGTGCCTGGCTGACTCAGTTGGTAGAGTTTGTGACTTTTGACCTCTGGGCTCGTTCAAGTCCCATGATGTAGGTAGAGATTAGTTAAAATAATAAAATGAAGTGGTTAAAGTGGCAACTGTTATGTGTACTTTACCCTAATAATTTTTTTTTTTTTAAAGCATCTGCTGGGACACCTGGGTGGCTCAACAGTTGAGTATCTGCCTTTGGCTCAGGACGTGATACTGGAGTTCTGGGATCGAGTCCCATATCAGGCTCCCTGCATGGAGCCTGCTTCTCCCTCTGCCTATGTCTCTGCCTTTCTCTTTCTTTCTGTGTCTTTCATGAATAAATAAAATCTTTTTCAAAAAAAGAAAGCATCTACTGCTATTATTACAGAAAAACATTATTCTCTTTAAAAGATAACACTACTTCTTTATTGGGGCATAAGTCATATTTCCATTTCTCTCTCTCTCTCTCTGCAACATAAAAGACCCTAGAAATCTCTTTGTTTTTAAGACTTGTAGAAAAATACTAATAGCTGACACTTGTTGATTGCATACTATAACCAGGAGCTTTATAGTATTGTGCCAAGGGTGGGGCAGTGGGAGTAGCTAACGACATATAAGGTGCATTGTCTATAGAGAATTTTCAAAAGTAATCAAGCTTTATCTGCCTGATTTTTATTATTACCATGTGCCTGAAATTTTGAACAATGTCAGTGATGAAATTGCTCTTCTCTAAAACATCTTTGGTTGGACTACCTTCTAAACTGCTTGCTGAGTTTTAAGAATATGTATATATATTATATTAGATGTATATATATAACCTTATAGAGGGGATCCCTGGGTGGCGCAGCAGTTTGGCGCCTGCCTTTGGCCCAGGGCGCGATCCTGGAGACCCGGGATCGAATCCCACGTCGGGCTCCTGGTGCATGGAGCCTGCTTCTCCTTCTGCCTGTGTCTCTGCCTGTCTCTCTCTCTCTGTGTGACTATCATAAATAAATAAAAATTAAAAAAATATATAACCTTATAGATGTTTATTATATAATATGTATATACGATACTTATTATATAATATATATTTTATATATATACTTCATATTAGCAAAAGTTTATTACTTGTCTCTTAACAAACATTGTATTCCAAAATAGAAGTTAATCCAAAGAAACCGTACTTGCACAATCAACCGTGATACATGTAGACACAGCTTCATGGGTTTGCTTCAAGAGTAAGTTCATAATGGTTAGGAATTGTTCAAGCTCATTTAGGGCAGTGTTCCTCTTTATAGCCCCTTGGTAGGACACACCCCTACATTTAAACAGCAAGTACAAATAAACAATAACAGCACAGTCATTCAAAAGGTAAAAAAACAAAACTAGATTAATTTAATGCAATCATTTTATGTCACAGTTTGGGTTTTTAGTTATAGTTTAAAACTTCAAACAGGGGGGATCCCTGGGTGGCTCAGTGGTTTGGCGCCTGCCTTTGGCCCAGGGCATGAACTTGGAGTCCTGGGATCCAGACCCACGTCGGGCTCCCTGCATGGAGCCTGCTTCTCCTTCTGCCTGTGTCTCTGCCTCTCTCTCTCTCTCTCTCTCTCTCTCTCTCTCTCTCCCTTTCTCTGTGTCTCTCATGAATAAATAAATAAAATCTTAAAAAAAAAAAAAAAACTTCACACAGGGATGCCTGGGTGGCTTAGTTGGTTAAGCATCTGCCTTTGGCTCAGGTCATGATCTCAGGGCCCTCGGATTGAGCTCTCTGCTCATTAAGGAGTCTGCTTCTCCCTCTCCTCCGCCCCCATCTCCTGTACTCTCTCTCTCTCTCTCTCAAATAAATTTAAAAATCTTAAAACAAACCTCAAAATAGTAAAACTGTGAACTGCAAGGTACAATACCTTGGTGAATAAGTGTATATTTTTCACACAAAATACACCTTTTAGTTCTTAAAAATTGAAATTTATTAATTGTTTTGAAACAGAAAAATAAATTAGAAAATGATTATTAGTGATAATAATTTTGTCACCTAGAGAGGTGCATTAAAAATGACCTGTTCCAGGCATCAAATATGCCCAATACACCATTGTAAACCTGCCAAGTGCTCTCTGCCTTTTAATAATCACAATGCAATGTCGCAGACTAGGACAAGACCCACAGCTAGTAATATGCAAAGCTGGTGATGAAACCCACATTTGTCTGACTCCAGAGCCCAAGATTGCAACCAGTGTGTCGGGATGTTTGCACTGCTAACAAGAAAGGCAAAGTAAGGAATAGAAGTTGTTGTGTTTCAGGCTTCTTTTGAAAAAGAAGCCTTACTTCAGAGCAGTTCATTACTTTTGCCTTGAACCTTGGCTCCTAAGATTGTAAATTATCTCTACCAACACTCTCCTAAACAATTACCTAAGGGCCTGAAAGAGTTTATGCACCTTCCCACAGGAAACAATTTACTTTCTTTTCCCAGGAGTAAAAGCCCCATTAAGCTTCTAAATAAGATATTTTTTCCCTATTACCTGGTTGCTTTAATAGATGTTTAATTTGTTTTTCGAAATAACATTAAAATAACATAGAGGACCTATTTTCAGAGTTTAGAAGAGGCTACAATGATGAACCAAATGGGCTTTCTCAATAGGTTGAGAAACCAGAAGGCATTTATGTTCACTCTATATTAATGTGCCTTGACATTTACTTCCTAAAAAGGCTCCAGCATTTCCAGTGTTTTTAAATGCAAAACTGTTCTCAAGCCACAACTTTTAGTTCCATTGCGACATTATCCTTTCCTTTTACCTGAAGTCATGAATGAGCTGTGCTTGGCAATACGTGAAGAAAATTGCTGATGTCAGAAAAAGGACTGGTAATAGAATCAGAACTTTAGTGCTGGAAGTGTTGGGATCAGGTTACTGATGTCTCTCCTCTGGCAGAATTTCACTAGAACTTTCAGTAAGGTGTCACTATAAGGACTTACATCACATGAAGCATTTGTGTGACAGAAAGAGGGGCAGGAAAAAGAAATGCTAAGAATTCAGATTTAAACTTGTTGAGGAAAAGTTACATTTCATGAAGGTTCTCATACTTTCCCCTTCACAGTGACCTAATGAAAGAGTTTTATTGATCCCTATTTTATAGACTGGAATACTGCTGTTAGCAGAGACGCTAAGGGACTTGCCCAAGGCCTCACAATTAGTAAAAGGCAAAATGGGTATACAAACCCATCTGTCTCAAGTCCAGAGATCTTCCGACTATGCTGTATAGCTGCCTCGTATGCCATGGCCACTTCTGTCCCTAAAGAAAGTGCAATGGGGAAGAACATGGGCTATGGAGTCAGACAGCTTGGCTCTAGATGCCAATCCTACCACTTCACAGCTATGGGATGGTGGGCAAATTATTACCTCATAGGTCAATGACAGTGAGTGAGCAATGCCTATAGAATATTCCATTTCTCCTACATTTCTTCCCCCTTTCTGTTCTGTGAGGACACGTACTAGCTAATGAAATACAACCAAAAGAATAAGTGTCCTTTCTGGGCTAAATCAGTGAAAAGTCCATGGGTAATTATGTAATGCTTTCTTTTTTTAAAAGAGAGATTTATTTATTTATTTACTTATTTGAGAGAGAGCAAGAGAGCATGTGCAAATGAGCAGAGGGAAGGACAGAGGGAGAAGGAGATATACAAACTCCCAGTGGGGTGGAGGCTGACTCAGGGCTCAGTTCCAAGACCCTGAGATCATGACCCAAGCTGAGATCGAGAGTTGGCCGCTTAACCAACTGAGCTGCCTAGGCACCCCACTATTTCTTTACTTTGAGAGATCGAAAGACCTGAAGTTTTACAAGATGCAGTTAAAATCCATTCAAACTTCCAGAAAGTTGGGTACCTGAATAATTCCATGGAGCAGTTACAACCATCCTCTCCCATCTGAGCCACACACCATGTCATAAATACTGTGAGGGCAAAGGAAACCTTTGTTCTACTAAACCACTTAGATCTGAAGGTAAATTTGTTGTAGCAGCATAGTCCAGTCTGTCTAGATCACTTTTTTTACATCTCATTTTCCTAGTTTCTAAAACAGCCATAATAATTTTTACTTAACTGAATTATCTTGAGGATGAAATGAGACTTTTTATAGGCCATACCTGAATGCATCGTCAAACTAGGAAGAGGTAGGAGGAAGGAGTTGAGTATATGGCAATCTGGGTGAATCACTGTCTCTCTGCTTTTTCCAAAAGTAAAGGAAATTAGACTACATATATGATATTCAAAGGTGTCTTGCCACCAACTCAATGTTCTGCTACTCCTCTAAATTTCTCCTTGACTTCAGACTTCCATCATTCAGTTGTTAGACTCAAGTTAATTGGTGACTATTCCCTGTCAAATGCTGTGTTAGGAGATGACCAAGGACAGGTCATGAGAAAGGGCAATTTGGATTTTCTCTAAATCCAAACTGAGGATAGGGCATACATGTTCTGGGAATGGAGAGAAAATGATCTGAAGAAACTTGGCATAGTCTCTCTTTCCTACTTTTGAAGAAACCATAAATGAAGCTCTCCAGGAAGGAGTCTAGGGAAGCTGGTGATAGTCATGAGAAGGCCCTTTGGGAAGGGAACAGCATGTCATTTTTGCTTTAGTACTCTTTTAAAATGTCTTTCTATATGCCTGCAACTAGCTGAGGGGGAGTAAGAGAGCAAAGCTGTCAGACCAGCAGCATCTTAATTATGGAGATTAGAAATATTTTATGCAATTGACACAGCCTCTTCTAAATTACATAGTATTAGGGAAAATGACTCTGTCTAGTGCCAATGAAGAAGGAAGAAAGGAGCTCTGAGAAAAAGAACAGGTGGATTTTGACAGTTTGTCCAATAAAATAATAATAGTTGGGGGGAAAAAACTTTAAAAACCAGACTAATGCTACAATTTTCATTACCTAACACAAATCTCTTAACAGGACTTGAGGGAAGCTGGGAACGACTGTAGCTAAGCTTCAAACTGCCAGTCCAGCCAGATCTCACAGTCTCTGCCTGCCTCTTTTCCTTCACAGCACCACGCTAGGAGGCCAGCTATGGCAACACTTGGGAGGAGAGGAGTTGGTGGTCAAGAGACGGCTTCCTTCCCAGGTAGTCTATGTTCTTTGCTCAGTCAGAGAAATATCACTTAGTTTCCCTGAAGTGGTACCTTGGTATTCTCAAAAAGTTCAACTACTTCCTATGGCCTAGTAATTTCCCGCCAGGCATAGGAGCATCTGGTTCTACAAGAATTGAGGCGTGTTGAGAGCATCCTGAACACTGAATGCTTTGTTAAGAATATGGAGGACTCCCATCAATCATACTTGGGCATCATTTTGCTGAATTGAGCAGAGGAGTTGATGACTAGGGGCAAAAGCTTTAGCACCTACTGTTTTTATTACTTAATCTCTCCTTTTTCTAGACCTCCCTGTAACATATCATCACAGTGAAGTTTTTAAAGGTTCTATTACCTTTTTTGCTCCAAATTCTCTGATCCTCTTGTCTGTAGGAGGTGTGAACTCCAAGGTCTATGGAGCCAGAGGGCAATGTAGATGGGAGAAGCTGGCTCTTGTCAGAAGACGCTCTAGAGACCAGTGTTAGGAACCATGGCAAACTGGAGAGCTCATAGCAAGATCTCCCATCCCACATACTCTTCCTACAATGCGACATTGATAATTCTTCTGTTGGGGTCAGGTGTTGGGGGCAACCAACATCCCTTTCCTTGAGTCTGAATGGGCTTGTGACTATAACAAAAATCATGTTATGTGCTTTCTGAGGCTAGGTTATAAAAGGTAATGTAATGTAGTTTAAGCCTGGTCCTCTTTGGATGCTCACTCTTGGAACCCAGCCACCATCCTGCAAGGAAGCCCAGGTCATAGGGCAAGTGTCCATGTAAGTATTCTGGCTCACAGCCAACAGCCAGCATCAACCACCAGGCAGGTGAATGAAGAAATTCTGAGATGACTCCTGCCCCATCCACTGTATGATTGCAGTGACATGAGAGCTCTCACGTGAGAAGTCCCCAGAACTGTGAGAGATGGTAATAAATAATTGTTGTCTTAAGTCTGATTTGTGATACAACAATATATAATTGGAACACCCAACAGATCTTATTCATTTCTGAGCCTGTGCCTTGCTTAAGTTATTTTATGCCAGAGAAATCTTTTTATTTCCTCTCTTCACTTACTGAAAATCTACCTGTTGTTCAAGGATCAGCTGAATGCCACTTGCTCCAAGAAGTCTTTATTAATCATGGCTTTTGATAGCGATCTGTTCTTTCTCTGTACTCTGGGCACTTTGCATGATTTCTCCATGATTAAAAGGTCATCTGGGAGGACTGCTTTCCCTACAATCATTCTATAAAAACATTTAACATAGTTTTAAAAAACAGTGCCTGGTTTGTCAAAACCACAGCAATGCAGAAGTCCATAATTCAGAAAGTGTCTCTCTTCTGTCTTGTTCTACCTCACCTCAATTTAACCCCACATCTTCTCCAAAGGTGGATGGTATATTTACCAGCAGAGTGGTATATATTTTTCACAGTCTTTTCTACAAATACACAGAGACAAACACACAGTATTTGTATAAACAGGATTCTAGGGTGGCTCAGCAGTTTAGCACTGCCTTCAGCCCAGGATTGAGTCCCATGTTGGGCTCCCTGCATGGAGCCTGCTTCTCCCTCTGCCTGTGTCTCTGCCTCTCTCTCTCTCTCTCTCTCTGTGTGTGTGTGTGTGTGTCTCATGAATAAAGAAATAAAATCTTTAAAGTAAATAAATAAAATATAAACAGGATTCTATCATAATACTGTTTGGTAAACCTTTTTTAGTAGATGATGTATTGTGGTTATCTTCCCATGTCAGTAAGTACTAACCTACCTCCTATTTTTTATAGCTGTAAAATATCTCCTATTAGCTAACCAATTATTTCATATTCTACTTATAGAAATTTAGGTCTTTCCCAATTTTTCCTTACTGTAAACGAGACTGTATTGCTGTTAAATATGTTCCTGGACAAGAAAAGGCTGAACTGAAAGAAATGCATCTTTTAAATTTTGGTATAAATTCTTAAACCCTTTTCCAGAAAGAGGTAACTATATCCCCATCAATAGTATATGAGAGCACTGTGACTTTCTCTGACACTGAATATTATCGAGCTTTTAAATCTTCACCAATTTGTTAGGTGAAGAATGATAGCTTCTAATTTTTTAACTTACAGTTTTATTCCTAGTGAAGTTGAGCAGCATTTCACATTTTATGAGTCCTTGTATTTCTTTCACTGTGGGTTTTGTCTGCTATGTCCTTTGCCTGTTTCTTTCTCTATTGAGTGCTTTTAGGGATTTTTTGGCTTTTACTTTTTTAATAGGAACCGTCTGAGTATTAACAATAGTAAAAATCTTAGTCTGTTCAGGCTGCTATGACAAAATTCCATAGACTGGGTGTTTCATAAACGACAGAAATTAATTCCCCAAGTTCTAGAAGTTGCAAATCCCAAGATCAGGGTGCTAGATAGCATGATGGAATTCTGGTGAAGGCCCTTTCCTGGTTTCATACTGCCAACTTCTTTCTGTGTCCTCACATGGTGGAAGAGACTGAGGATCTCTCTGGAACCTTTTTTATAGTCACTAATCCCATTCGTGAGGGCTCTATCCTTAAAACCCACATAACTTCCAAAGGCCCACCTTCTAAAACTACCACCTTTGGGAATTAGGATTTCAACATATGAATTTTGGGGGACATGAACATTCTTGCTGTAGCAGTGAACACTTTATATATCATTTTGCAAGGATTTTTTATCTCTGTGTTGGTTGTGTTTATGGTAACTTTTGCATCTAGGGGTTTAAAGAGATTTATATAGTTAACACTGTCTTTTGCCAAGGTGTTAGGTTACAGTTTCTTAAAAAACAAAAAGCAAAAACCCTTCTATACTTTAAATATTATAAAAATAAATATATTTCATTCCAGATGTTTTACAGAAAAAAAGCCAAACATTAAAAAAATCATATAATATTTCTGATAACTCTTCCTTAAGACATTCTAGGCATTTGTAAATGTCAATTTCTGGGAACTCATTGACAAAATACGGTTATTTGTTGAAGAAATATTTGTGACCTATTCCTGGATACCATCCTCTTTTCTAGTCTTTTGGTACACAGTGGGAACTTGTCTAGTGGGGATAAGAAGAGTTAACAGAGGGAAAAATGTAATGCAGCATATTTTTTATGAACAAAATAAATCAATCTCTGTGGTCCTCCTCTGAGCTTATATAGCATGTGGACTCATTCCTCTCATTACATTTAATCTAAACTCTAATTCTTAGTTTAAATGTCTTTCTACCTCACTAAAATGTAAATGACTTAAGGGCAAAAAATGTACCTTATTTATCTTTGAATCCCTGGCATCTAGCTAGGTATCTGGCTCATTATAATGGCTCAAGACCTATATTGTTAAATAAATGGATTTCCCTACTTTACAAATTGCCTCTTTTCCTTCTCACATGAATACTCATACTCCTGTCTCCCTTCCTCTCTTTCCTCACCCCACACCTCAAAATAAAAACCAATGCTCACTGTATGATGGAAACAGCTGAACTCCCCAAGGACTGATGTTTACATAGTGATATTTAATCAAACATGCTTAGCTCATAAGAAAGACTCAATTAAAAAATTATTGAATAAATGAATAACTGCAGATTTTAAAAATGTCATTCAGGAAAGTAATAAGGGAAAAGCTAACCACCACCTCCCAACACAAATTCACAGCTAGCATTTTTAGAGAACTTATAATTTGCCTGATATTGCAGGAGAAATCCACATGAAATCACAAATAAAAGATAGAGTTATTAACACCAGGGAGACATCAACTTAAAGTACAGGCAGAAACTAAGTCGCAGAACTAAGGATTTATAATTCTTAGAGTCTTGCAGGGAACAACGCTGTCTTTTTTTGTCACACGCCTGAGTTCAGGCAAGCTCTTTTCAGGGGTTTCTAACTTCAAGACTTAACTGGGAGCCTGCGATACATTTCCATCTTCTCAAATAGAGACTTGCTCTTGCCTTTCTGGTAATGAATGAACAGTTACAGCCCTTGGTTACAATTAGTTTTTGCTTCTGGAGCATTTCCCAGGGGTGATATGCCAATGCTTCCAGGAGGAGACTGTGAGGCAGATCTGGAGGCTGGGGCTCTGCTGAAGCAAATGTGCTCTTATGGGATGCGGCTGTGAACACAGTATGTGCTAAAATGTAAATAACACAGCCAAAAGCACCAAATGCCACTTTTTACAAAAAAAAAAAAAAAAAAAGAGGATGATTCTGAGCAGTTACAGGCATACACATACATAGATGCATTTATATTTGCACCCCTAAACCAGCAATCCTGTAAACAATGAGTCAGGCATTATTAAAATCGTAGGAAAGACCAGTGATTCAGTGTTTTCCTACTGTGAGTGACCAGCACCAAACCCTCCATCTGAAACTGGAAACCCTGGAATTCACATGGCCAATTATGCAATACTAGACCACTGGGAAGCATTTCTGGCTGGCTCAGCTGGTGATCTGCTTTTACCCTGCAGCACCAAGATTGATAGACCTTATAATTTTATCCTGGTTAGTGCGGATGCTGTTCTTACATAAGTTGAAAAAAATAAAAAAACAAAACAAAAAACCACGCTCTTTCTCTCAAAAGAAAAACACACTAAGCCCTTCCCAAGTGGTTTGCCTTGATGACACCTCATGGTAGTGAGATCAGTACCTTGATCACTGGCTAGAATTAAAAAAAAATAACACCTTTCGCGATTTCTGAATTTTCTGTAGCTTTCATTGAATCCTGAACGTGCTTGTTTATGAGAAAGAGTGAAGAAGAGGAACAGCAGTGTGTCCCCCTCTATTTATGAGGCTTCTTTGGGTACGAGGGGGATGGGAAAGAGACTCCTTCTTAGAAGGTACAGAATATCAAGTCGGGAGCCCTTAGTTTCTCTTATGCTAATGACGAGGTATAATTTTAAAACATCACATTCATATGCATATATGATGCATACATACATAATTAGTATATTTACAAAGCCCCTTGCGGAATCTTAGAACTCCTAGTTCCATTAACCCTTCAAGGTAAAACGATTTCATAACAGTCAAGCACAATGGAATGTGTTTCCCTTCAAGTATATTCACCCAACCTCCATATCTACGAAAGAGACCTCCAAGAAAGTGAAATACATTTTTTTTTTCTGAAGCACTGCCACAGCCTGTTACGTATTTATCTGCTTTTGCAGCTCTAATTACAAAATAAGCACTAGCTACTACATGGAATAGCTATACTAGCCAAAAAGATTTTTATAATCTGGGAGAAATGCTCCCATATTGACTCTGCTAAGAGAAACAACTCCCCTTTCCTTGATTATAAAGAAGGAAGACAGATGGCTTCTTGTTTAAGACTGTAATTTTACTTTCAGCCTCCTCCCTCAGTTAAAAACAAGATGTACTTTGAGGCTTTGAGGGAAAATCTCAAGGGAAGGTTTTTTTCTTCCTGACTGCATTGAATAATTCAACAAACATTTGAGAGAGCTGAGGGAAATACAAAGAAGAAAATCCTTTCCCTTGTTCTCAGGGAGTTTACAGTCTAATTGTGAAGTTTATAACCAGAATTGGGACGAGAGCCATTCAAGTTTTATTTTTTTCACTTCTCTATAGTGGCTTGATGGTTCCTGGTAACACATTGAGGATTTACTAGCCCAGAGGTACGGTGCATCTTTGGAGCAGGCTGAACTAGAACACAGATGCAGAGGAAGCATTGATGATCTCAAGCAGTACTTGTGGAGTGGAGCTCTACCTACTAGCAGCTTTCTTACCTAATCTTGAAGATACCCTTCCTGGTCATCCTATCATCAACAGGTCACAGGAGACAAGAAAGTGGTTTAGAAAGGTGATTCATCCGCTGTCATAGATCTAGGAAGTGGTATTGGAATACACCAATCAGGGATTCTTCATTGGTCTTTTGTTTGTTTTGTTTTTCAGCCGTCTCCAGGTTCCTGTTATGACTTCCCTTGGCTTTCAATGCACATAGGTCAACTGACTTCAGTGCTGTCTTTTTCCCCCTAGACTTGGAGTAATCTCTAAAATTTGCTGTCTCTCATTTGGGTAGGCCTTCTAAAGCCTCACTGCTTTGCACCTTTGTAAAGAAACTCCCCTCCCTCCCCCATTCTGTCTTTGAGACATTCTTTGGCAGGATGAAATGAAACCTGTAAAAGGCTTGCAACAGTACTTGGCAGGTGGTTCTCTTAATTTTGACCCTGATCTTTAAGTTTTATTCCCGCCACCCTTTCACTTGCTTCTTTTCGCCTTTTCTTTTTAAACACTTGCTTCTTTCACCTTTTTGGTTTTTTTTTTTTTAAAGGATATATATTTTTAAAGATCTTATTCATGAGAGACACACACACAGAGAGGCAGAGGGAGAAGCAGGCTCCATGCAGGGAGCCCGATGTGGGACTCGATCCCGTGACCCCAGTATCAGGCCCTGGGCTGAAGGCAGGTGCTAAACTGCTGAGCCACCCAGGGATCCCCTTGTTTTTGTTTTGTTTTTTTTTTGTTTGTTTGTTTTTTTTACGTAAACACCAACAGGGGGCTTGAACTCAAGACAAGGTGGACAGTTACATGCTCCACCAAGGGAGCCAGCCCGGGGCCCCTATTCCTTGTTGGACGCTATTTCCCCAGGGCTGTACGTGTCTTGAAGGTGGCGACCACGCCCATTCTAACTTGTTGCAAGTCCACGGGGTATTAATGTAGCAATGGGGACCTGTTAAGACCACAGAAGCTGTCATTCTGGTTCACTTCTTCATTCCCAGTACCCATAGGTTACTGGAACTAAGTACATCCTCAGTTAACTCTTTTTAATAGGAACGACTTAATACTGGCTTATTGCTTTTTGCGGACAATCCTGCATAGGAAAGTTTCGTTCAGACCAACATCGCTCTGCACTGGGAGACTCGGCGAACCTGCTACCTGTTTCCCCATCCATGGCTCTTTGCAAACATTTTGACCTTGGGGTTGCGTGCATCTTCCTAGGCTGTCTCCTGCAAACGCTCAGTTTCATCAGCAAAACGGGGCCAGCAGCAACAGATGCAGGTCTCTCCCCGTCGTCTACCACCCGCTCCGTCACCAGGCAAGGCTGAGTGTGTACACTTTCCTCTCGGGCCAAGAAGCCACCGCGGAAGCAGGGAGGTGCCAGCGGGGTCTTCGGGCTGCGCGCCCAGCGAGCAGGGCGAGCGAGTAGCGCGCGAGCCTCGCCGGAGCCTCCCGGGTCCGGAAGCGCCACAGCCGCCGGCGCCCTCCCGCTCCGAGGCAGCGCCGTGCCTCGGTGCCACCGCCAAAGAGGCTCGGCCCCGCGCAGGCTGGGACGCGCGCCGGAAGGCCCGGGCTCGTTGGGGCCGCCGCCGCCCGGCTGTCGGCGCGGCGCTGCACTGGGGGCGGGGAGTCTGATGGGAGACGCGCGCGGCGCGGAGGAGGCGGCGGCCCGGGAGAGGGAGAGGGAGCGGGAGAGGGACTGGGCGCGGGAGGCGGGAGGCGGGGGACAGGGGGAGGCGCCGCCGCCGCCGCCGCCCGCCCCTTTCCGCTGGGGAGCAGCTGCAGCAGCAGGAGCGGAGCCGGAGCCGCGCAGCCTCCGCCGCCGCCGCCGCCGCCGCCGCCGCCGGGGGATGTGGCCGGCGCCCGCCCCGAGCCGCGCCGCGTCCTGAGCGCCCCGCCGCCGCCCGAGCCGCCGCCGCCCGAGCCGCCGCCGCCGCCGCCGCCGCGCCGTGCGGGGCCAGGCCGCGCCCTCCCCGGGCGCCCGCCGGCTCGCATGCCGAGGGGCTCCGGGGCGTAGCTGCGCGCCGGGCGCCGCCTCCGGGCTCCTGCGGCCCCGCCATGGGCTGCTGCAGCTCCGCCTCCTCCGCCGCGCAGGTGAGGGGCTCCCGCCTCCCGGCCGCCCGCCCGGATGCCTCCCCCGCCCGTGCGCCCCTTCGGCCCCCCGCGCACTCCGGAGGGCGCCTGTCCCGCAGGTGCCCCCGCAGGTGCCCCCGCAGGTGCCCCCGCGCCCCCCCCCCCCCGGCTCTGCGGGCGCCTTCCCGACTTGGCCTCCTCTTCCCAGTCACACCTGAGCGGCCCGTCCCGCCGCCTGCAGGTAGAGGCGGCCCGGGCGCCTGCCCGCTGCTGTGCCCAGGCGGCACCCGGTCCCCGTCCTCCGGGCCCCGCGCCTCTCCTCCCACCCCCTGGGAGTCTCCCCTTCCCCTCCGCCGGCCGCGTGCGGTGCCCCCAGGCCGACTGCCCCCCAGCGCGGGCTCTCCCCCCTTTGCCATCTTATCCCAGTTTCTGCTCCATCGGGCATTGATTCCGCCCCTTGCCCGTGGCCCCGACCCGGGTCCGAGCGCCGGAGCGCGTGCCCGAGCCCGTCCACCGCCCGCTGCGCGGACCCCGCCGGCCCGCGTGCGCCCCACCCCCGGGCCGCGACCCTGGGCTCCGGGCCTCCGCGCCGAGGCCCCTGCGGAGCGCTGCCCCGAGCCGGGCGGCACAGCGGGCACCTGGGGGGTGACGGGAGCGCCACGGAAACTCCCTCTTTGTTGCCGGTGTAACAGGAGGAAGAGGTGCCGAATTTAGTTTTCCTGTGGGCACGGGCTGAATGTTGTCGCCGAGGGCTGAGATGCAGAGATTTCTCCCAGCTGCCACCCTGCCCCCATCCAAATTTCGCGAACCTCCCTCTCCCTTGGCGATCCGAGCCTTGAACCTGGATGGGAATGTTTAGACAACTGTATAAGGATCAAATGTAATGGAACTTGACTGCTGGCCACTAATAACTGAGAGGACCTGTTTGTAAATTACCTAATTTAGTGGATTAGTGAGTGTATTTACAAATACGATAAAAAGCAATCAGGAATACTGCATCAAACTGTCTGGCGGTGGTGTATGAAAAATAGGCTCTGACAACGCCTGGGATGTAATCCCACAGTTTCATTAGCGTAGAATTTAACTGTGGTCTTTGGTTTGTTTGTTTTGGGGGAGACGAGGGCTCTTGTTTTTAGAAATAAAGGCTGGTTGGTTCTTGGTGAAGAAAAAATGCTAGTTTGGAAAAAAGAAAAAAAAAAATTCCTCCAGAGATCTAGCATCTGCGATAATGCCAGAAGTGTTTTGCTGCTGCTAAATGACTATATATAACTCAGTTTTAAATAACCTGCATACTTGTTCTGAAAATCTGAGATCTGTTAGAAAATGACTAGAATTGCAGATGAATGGAGGACATTTATGTTTTATCAAGTATCCAACCCATTTGTCCAGTTCTTTTTTTTTGGGGGGGGGGGGGTGTTTGCTTACTGTTTTTTTTTTTTTTTCTTCCCCCTCCCCTACTAGGATCACAGTCAGGCTGATTGGTTTAGTTAGTTAAAGCTTCCTATTTAGTTGGAATAGCAAAGAAAACTATGTGTGGTTGGTGGTATGGAGCAGAGGTCGGTAGACCAGGGTTTTCATATTAACAGTTAAAGGTGTTGGATTACACAATACCTTTCCACTGGTTAGGGAGTTTTGGGGGAGGGGGAATCTAATTGAGTGCTATTCGTCTAACATTTGCTTACATATTATTTTCAATAAAAAGGTGTTTTCATACTGCTTTTCTTATAAGAGCTGGGCTACTTTACATCCTCTTTTGGTGGTGAAATGCCTTTAAGGCAGGAAATTATTGATAGTTTGTAGATGGCTTGTTCAGCGTGTGAACAGTTAAAATTGGGAGGGAGGAACGCTGGACCAAAACTCTGCTTTAATCATAGGTCTTGCATTTGACCAGCTCCACATCTTACTTTTCAGAATGCTGTCACATACGTTTTCTTTGCCTTTTCCTCCTCTTGTAGTCACTGTTTCCTTCATGCCACGTTCTACAGACAAGATGCATGTCATGCACCCTCAGGGGTGCATTTTTTTTTTTTTCCTCTAGATTCCTATAACCAATTGACAGCTGTCACATGCCTTTAAGTTCAGCTTTAGGGACTTGTAGTGTTCAGTGGAGCATTGAGGAGCAGGTTTTGTGCCAAAGAGCTCGTCTTTTTTTTTTTTTTTTTTTTAATTTGAGATTTTGGCATCATTCTTCATTTGTGAAATGTTACCAGTCTACTGGCATTTAAATGCCCCTTTCAGGAGTATTTCTGGTTTTAGAATAATATATCTATATATATTATGTTGAAACAAAATAGGAATGCAACTTCGCATCACTTTGAACCTCTCTTGGAGGCCTCAGTGGTAATTTCAGGCAGAATAGGTTTCTTTTCATCCCTTCTACTGGACTGTAAGCTTCTTGAGTATAGGAACTGTTTTTGTTTTCCTCATTTTTGTATCCATTGCAGTGCCTCACTGTTACATACCTTGTACAGAATAGTTGCTCAGCAATATTCAGTAAACAGAATTATGTACACACATTTGAACATCTGGCTGCAAGTAGCATTGAATATGAGTCCAGCCCTGACCCATGTGCTGTTTTCACTTCCATAGGCTGGTTGACTAATTCTACCAAGCTATCCTCTTTGAAGCTCAAATTTGGACTGTTTAAGTTAAAACTGACCTGCCTTTCCCACGTTCCTTCCTATTCTGTCAATGGTACCATCAGTTTGCAAAATTGAGCAGGATTTTCCTTTTCTCCTGGTGCTCTGCTCAATGCCTATATTTTAGCTGGAGCAGTGGCTGTAACATCTTTAAAAAGCTTGTCTGCAAACTCTAATGATAACCTGCACAGCACATCAAAACAACGTGCTTCGGGGTACTCTGCAGTTCAGCTTAGCTTTTCTCAGTGGTATCGTCAGCAATTTTAAAGCTCTGGCAGGTTTTATCAATGTAAATATAGTACGTTTCCTTTTTGTAGTAGCGATTCACTTTTGAAATGTAATTTATTTTTCCTCCTAGTCTCTTGCTATGTTGTAGACTCTCATGAAAGAGTTTATGGTCTTCCCAACTGTTTCATCTCTTTTAGCCTGTCCTGGTATTATTTTCATTTTCTTGGCAGTGTCTGGATATCATAATTTGCCATCAAAATAATTACCCTGTTTTAGGATTTAGATCAAAGGAAAGTGTCACATTCTATACGAACTTGCATTTCATTGCGGAAGGAGCAAATTATTGGCAGAATAATTTGTGCTGTATCAGTTATGTACATCTAAGAATCTTAAGAATATCTAGTGAGTCAGGGCTCTTATAGAACTCTTAATTATGATTTTTATTAGTGACCACTATGAGTTATTTGCTAATATTAGTAGCTGCGCAAAACGAGCCAAACACATGATAGCCTTTGCCTAAAAATCTCTTTGAAGGGAACATAAAAGTGAGATAGTCTTGAGTTTCTTTTTACAGCACTAATCTTCCCTAAGACTCTTAAAATTTATTCCCAACTCTCCATAATTCGTTTGTTCTGTTATAACCTGACATAATTTCTATTCTTGTAATGTTAAACTTCAAAGTTCACTTGTAAATCTTCAGATTTATGAAATGTTCTTTTCCATTGACAAACCCGTTTGAATGAAGCAGGCTTTCCAAAGATTACTTAGCAAATTGCCGTAAGTCTTTGTCGTTAATGGCTAGATCATTATTTCTCACAGCAGTGCTTTGGAGGCCAGGAGATTTTGCAAGTGCTCTGAAGTTCTATGTCCTTTGGTTCTAACCTTAGAAATTGTGAGAAAGATAGAGGAGTGTCTTTCTGGTTGAACAAACCGCCTCTTGTCTGTCTAACTTTAGGAGAAATAGTGCTTGTCTATTGTCTTGTCCCATGGTCCTCAAACTGAGAGCTATAAATTTAACTGTCTTTTTCTAGCTCTTACATCTTGTCGAGGGAGTAATAAAAAACAGCCAAGTGGTTCACTAATACTGGTTAACTTTTGAGTATGTTAACTGTTCCTTAACAGATTTTAATAATACTGTAGTCTCCATCTACTTTGTAGGATTTGGAGTCAGATGATAAAAATGGCATTTGAAGAGTGTGATGGGATTTCCCAACAGAAACTAAATTGTTCCATTAAAATATGTCCAGGAAAGTAGACTTGGTCCAACTAGGGATTAAAAAGTCATGGCATGAAGATGTGTTTTGTTTTGTTTTTTTCCTACTTCTGAGTGCTCTGCTGTTAGTATGGAAGACCCACTCCTCAAAATATGTAAATCAAAGTTACTGTTAAAATTGGAAAATAATGTAAAAATGGTAATGCTTTTAGTACAGTTATTTTCCACAGCCATTTTCAGGTATTAATTTCTACAGTAATTCCGAAGTTGACTCTACTCTCATTTTACAGCTGAGGAAATTAGGAGTTGGAGGTTGGGAAACTTGGCTGAAGTCAACTACTGAGTGACAGATCCAAACTTTAACCCTGGTTTCTGGATCGCAGTTCTGTGTTCCTGTGTTCACATGCATGCTTCCCAAATCTTACATTGCAGCTTACTGTGTCTTTAGAAAAGTTCCACTGGGGCACCTGGGTGGCTCAATCTGTTAAGCTTTTGCCTTAAGCTCAGGTCATGATCCCAGGGCGCTGGGATCCAGCCTCATTTCGGGAACTGGAAATGGGGCTGGATCCTCTCTGCTGTTGTTCATGCTTATGCTTTCTCTCTCTCTGTCGAATGGATAAATAAAATCTTAAAAAAAAAAAAAAAAAAGAACCACTCAATACAATTCTGAATTAAGGAATTTCCAAGTTAAAGTCATGCCACCATTTTGAACTTCCTGCAGTTTCTAGCTGTGGAACAACATACTATAGCAAAAGTAGTCTAGCTAGAATGTTCCCAGGCTTAAAAATACTACCAAATACTATTTGATGTGTTCATCCTATCATTTAGAAATGTTATTGGCTTGGGAGGATAATTATTTATAAAAATACATTCTCTATTATGCTACTGGTAATTGATTAATAGCTGTTTTTGCATATAACCCTCCACCCCCTCCTGCCCCCACCCCCCACCTTCCAAGAAGAAAAATATTTCCATGTTGTAACTTTGGCTCAGATTTTTGGGACTTTAGGGGATATTAGAGATAAACCAGTCCTACTGTCTCACTTTTCTGTTGAGCTAAACTAGAACTGAGAAGCTATGAAGTAGTCTGATGTCAGAGAAATATGTTGTGATGTAGCTGGGACTAGAAGCCCACTCTTAATCTCTTGCTTTTTTTGTAGTACAGTTAATTCTTAATGTTTTAAGTCTTATCTTTGCAACCTTGGCTGTATATTAGAAACACTTGGAGAACTTAAAAAAACAGTAATGCCTGGCGGCTTGATCCGTTAAGCCTCTGCCTTCAGCTCAGGTCATGATCCCAGGGTCCTGGAATCGAGCCCTGCATCTCTGCGTTGGGCTCCCTTCTCAGTGCGGGGCCCACTTCTCCTCCTCTCTCTGCCTCTCCCCCTGCTTGTGCTCTCTCTCTCTATGTGTCAAATAAATAAAATCCTTAAAAACAAAATAAAACACTAATGCCTGGGTCCTACTCCCAGAGATTCTGATTTCAATGGTTCTAGGTCACTGCGTGGGCATCACAATTTTTTGAAGCTTCCCCGGTGATTCTTCTCTGCCGCCAAGGTTGAAAACCATGGAGAACATACCTTTCTTTAGGTAACTTCATCCCCTCTTATGGTTTCAATTACAGTTTGTATGCTGACAATTCCCAAAATGAATTACTGAATTGAAAGAAACTCTGTTCTGGCCTCTGATCCTAATATCCAGCTGATGACTTAGCACTTCCACTAGAATATCTTAGAAGCAGCTCAAACTCAGCTTGTCAAAAACTGAACTCAAAATTTGTACACACACACATCTTTTTCAGAATCTCTGGTATCACTGAAGGATACCAATATCCTGGTGTGAAAGCTGGAAACTGAGGCATACAGGAGCCTGCTTTTCATTTCTCCTCATCTAGTCACACGTTTTGCTTCTTTTACCTCCTAAATTCAACTGCCAGCACCCCAGTCTAAGCCTCCATCATCTGGCCAGAACCTTGCTTACAGATCTCCCTGTATTATTCATGTCCCCTTCAGATTTTTCTTTGTACTGTACTCTTAGTGATCTTTAAAAAAATCCAGAGTTGTTTGTGTCCCTCTCCTGCTTAAAACCTTTAATGGTTTCTGATGGCCTTTAGGACAAAGACCAGAATCTCTGACCTTAACCAACAAGACTCCTTGTTGGCTGGTCTCCCTCTCTCCAGCGTCATTGTCCTCTTATGCCAGGCATCGTACTCTTTGTGCTCCAACCTCACAGACTCCTCAGTAGATTGTATTTCTTCTCCCTTTAGGACCTTTCCCACTTGCTATTCATTTGTTTGGAAGATTCTTTGTTTTCTTCCTGGCCTTTGGCTGGCTACTTACTCTTAAGTTTTAGCCTTCCAGTCATTTCTTTGGAAAAGACTCCCCTGATCTTTCAAACCAGGCCACATCTCCTCAATAAATTCTCATAGCCTTAAGTATTTTCCCTTTGAATGCTTAAAATAATAAATAATTATACAATTGATATTGTCTGGCCTGAGAGTTGGCAAAACTATATAGTCCATGGGCCAAATCTGGACAGCTACCTGTTTTTTATATGGCTTGCAAGCTAAGAATGCCAAAATTGTGTGTGTGTGTGTGTGTATTTAAATGGTTGAAAAAATCAAAAGATTATTGTATGATAATTTATTTCATACAAGTTGTATGAAATTTGACTTTCATTGTCCACAAAGTTTTAATGGGATACGATCCTACTCATTCATTTACATATTGTCTGTGGCGGCTTTCATGCTGCAAAGCAAGGTTGTAGTCTACAAGTGTCAATATTTATTCTGTGGCCTTAAAAAAAAAAAAGTATGCTGACCCCTGGGCTAGACCAAGCTGACGAAGAGTAGGACTATGTCTCTTTTGTTCATTGCTGTTATTCTCTGTGCTAGATTGATCCCCAGTACATAATAGGTGCTCAGGAAATATTTGAACAAATTAGCAAAGGTTCTCTTTTTTCCATGGATGTATGTGGATGAACTCCTACCTTAGCAATTCTGCTATTTTAAGATTCTTAAAGGGATACTTTCAAAGAATATTCTCTATAGCATCTTCAGCAGCATTCTTCAGCAGCTTGTATGTTGCAGATATACATCTCACATGAAGCAAGGGGACTTAAAGAGGTGTAAGTTCCTGTGTCAAGGTGGATGGGAAAACACTGGTCCGCTCTAATAATGGGCCAGTTGGATTTACAGTGCTGGTGTTTTTATAACAGGCACAAATGGATGGGACTTTATGTGTAGTGTTACAAAGAAGAAGTGTTGGAACTGGTAAAAACTTCAGTTGTTAAAGAGGCATTGTTATTTCTATTGTGGGAATTCACTCTGGAAATGGTTAAAGTTTCTGGTACAGTAATATTTCTTCCCTTTTAGTACTTTTTGTTTTCTCATTTATTTGGAATTTAGCACAGCATGATGTTCCAATTTTAAATTTATGCATTGTGTCAAACTTGGTACTCTTTTTAAAAGGTGATTTTTGAGAGTGATTTGCACTTTTCAGTAGTTTTTTTTCTTAAGATTTTATTTATTTGAGAGAGAGAAGGTGCACAAGTGTGGGGCAGGTGGGATGGAGGGGGAGAGGGCAAAGCAGACTCTCTGCTGTTCTGGGAGCTGGACTTGGGGCTCTATCCCAAGACCATGGGATCATGACCTGAACTGAAGGCAGATGCTTAACCAACTGAGCAACCTCAGGCATCCCTTTTCAGTATGTTTTAATATGCTCATTGGTGGTGGGGGAGGTCTTAGTTTATTTTTTCCTGAGATAGACTCTTTTTTTTTTCTTTTTTAAAGATTTATTTATTTTAGAGGGGGGTGTGGACAGAGAGAGAGGAAGAAGCAGTCTCCCCTCTGAGCAGGGAGCCCAACATGGGACTTCTCCCAGGACCCTGAGATTATGATCTGACCTGAAGGGAGGTCCTTAACTGACTAAGCCACCTAGGTGCCCTGGGAGAAAGTCTTAAGTTGACTCTCTGCTGAGCACAGAGCCCAATGGATGCAGGGCTCCATCTCAGAATCCTGAGATCATGACCTGAGCTGAAACCAAGAATTGGACACTTAACAGACTGTGTCACCCAGGTGCCCTAATAGACTCCTTTTTAATTTTGTATCAGTTGTATAATAGAATTTACTTAAAAAACATTTGGTTGATAAACCACTGGAATTTATCATGTGAAAATAACATTACTCTTTTTAGCTGTTCTCTATAACATCTCACAAACAACTATTTGAACATTTATTTAGAAAGGAAACTCTTCAAAGCTATTTTTAGTCTAATTTTTGAGGTTGCTAGATACACTGAAAATTGTTAAACAGAAGTGTTTGATTTCTGGATACTTTAGTATAATGTTAAAGAAAATAGCAAGAAGAAAAACTGGAAATAGATGGTTACTTCTTGATACTCTAGTAGCAATGAAGATATGAAAATTTGCTTTTTTTTTTTTTTTTTAAAATTTTTTTTTAAATTTTATTTATTTATGATAGTCACAGAGAGAGAGAGAGAGAGAGAGGCAGAGACACAGGCAGAGGGAGAAGCAGGCTCCATGCACCGGGAGCCCGATGTGGGATTCGATCCCGGGTCTCCAGGATCGCGCCCTGGGCCAAAGGCAGGCACCAAACCGCTGCGCCACCCAGGGATCCCTGCTTTTTTTTTTGTAGCATTGTGATAATGATGATGATCTTGTAAGATTTTTCATTATGAACCACTTAGGATGATTCAGCTGTAAGAATTAAACCTTAAATCTAAGTAGCTAAAACAGGGGCGCATGGTGGCTCAGTGGTTGAGTATCTGCCTTTGGCTCAGGTCATGAATCTGGGGTCCTGGGACCAAGCTCCACATCGGGCTCCCTGCTCAGTGGGGAGTCTGCTTCTTCGGCCTGCAGCTCTCCCTGCTTGTGCTCTGTCTCTGTCAAATAAGTAAAATCTTAAAAAAATAAATAGTTACAACATTAAAAAATTAATCTCTCATAAATTGAGAGGTAGGGTGTCTACTAAGTTGGTTAGTTTAATGGCTTGATGATGTCAACCAGGACCTAACTTCCCTCTTTGCTTTAAAAAAAAAAAAAAAAATGTTTAAATTAGGCAGCTTCTCCTTCCTTATCTGCCCTCATGATCCCAAGATGGATGTGGCTCTTCTGACCTTCTTTTGCTGAGCCAACAACCTCCAGTGGTTTCCCTGTAGGAGGAGATAGGGAGGGCTGCATACTCATCCCTAAACAATTTCTAGCGAGGGGGAGGCAAAGAACCCTGTAATTGGTTGGCTTAGGCTCACCAGGATTTCCTGGAGTCAAGTGGAGGGTGGAGCAACACTAGAACAAAATTAGAAATCTGCCAGCAGTGCAGAGGGTGGGGATGGTGACGGAGTATGTCAGCCAATAGTACCTGTTACATGGTTTTGCCATTTTCTTCTGCCTGTGAAGTCACACCTCTGTAGTGTTTCCTAACATTTTGCTTATAGCTCCATTATAAGACTTTTCACAGTTCATAGCTGAAAGTCACACAATTATCTTCCCGTTCTCCCAGTAATACTGCTCTAGCCACCACTGAAGCCCCTATTTCTTTTACCCACCCCACTGCCTCTTTCCCGTTCTGAGGTCAGGATAGCTTCAGGATAAAGAAGACCATTTAAGGTTGGAATGATGGTGAAGTAGCTCATTAATATTCCCCCAAGTCCAAGAGAATCTTGGGGGTTAGTATAAACTCTGCCCTATGGCTCTCAGTTTCCCTTTCTACCTCTTCCGTATGTGTTTTTGTCTATTCAGTACTCATTTATTCTCTTTTCTCTTACATTTTCTTTTTTCTTCTTCACACCCCTCCCTGACGCATCAGGAGTCATAATACTGAGTGGAATAGACTAGGACAGAAGGAAGAGAGAGCACCTTTTTTTTCTTTCCCTCCTGTTTAATTTCTTTCTTTTTCTTTTTGTATAAAGAATAAAAAAGCTGAAGGTTCACATTATTTAGGAAATCTATGATGTAAAGAGCTCATAAAAATGCATCTCTGCAACAAATAGCTAATTTACAGAAGACGAAATAGTAAACTAATATGTAAATGTGTTCAGTGTTACAGATAATCAAATTAACTGAAAGTACAGAGACTCTCTTACACCTGCAACTTTGGTAAAAGTTAACAGAATATTAATTGCTCATGTGGTTTTGACTCAAGTGTACTTTATTGATTTGCTGAATAAATTGGAATGACTCTCTTGGGACATTGTTTGATGACATACATTGAAAGCCATAAAAAGCAGTTGACATCCCTTATTTAGTACTCCAGAAGTACAATAAATACTATATGCAAGAATCTTTCCTTTTGGTGTTATTTATAATAGCAAAAGAATTTAATTTTAAATATAACATTTTTGGTGTAAAATTTCTTTTATGCTAAAAAACGTGTGTTATATGTGTCTCATTTCCCATCCCCAGCTTAATGATCCTCCTTTAATGCTTAAGTGGCCTTCTATCTTCCTTATAAGATATCCTTTCCCTACTGTTACCCTGAAGAGCTATTAGAATCCATAGAATTGAACACCTTCTTATACTGATGGGAGTAATGGCTGTATAGCCAGACTGCATGGGTTTGAATTTCAATTCTGTCACCAGCTGGTTTATTTGGACTAAATTCTTTTAATATTTGGCTCCTCACTTTCCCCAGATGTAAAATGGGAACAATTATAAAACCTGTCTCATAGGCTTATAGCAGATTGCACAACCCATGAAAATGTCTCCACCATTATGATATTAATGGAAACTAAATCTGTCACATGTCTTTGTATACATTAATCCTGCCCTGAAAAAAATCCTGTGTGGGTTTGGGAAAAGGGATCCTGACTTCTAAAAATTTTCAATTATGTTAGGAAGATGAGTGCTAAGGGTGAAATAGCAATAATGAGAGCTAAATTGGGTGCTTAGGAATTCAGGGAACGAGGAAAACAAGAAAAGATGGACCAGTTGGTGAGTGGGCTACCTGAAAATGGCCATTGATCTGGCCTTGAAGGATAAAGCTTAGAAAGAGTGGAGGGGATAGTCAGATTTCAGTAGAAAACAGGGAGAGAGGAGGCATTCCAATGAAAGGAATTGCTTGAATAAAGGCAAGGAAGCCTTTAACATACTGCAAAGGAGACCTTGCCCGAGTAGAGAGAAGAGGTCATACTTGTAGGGAAGGCATTAATATTTGAAGGGAAGGAAATAGGCGGCCATGGAAGAGTTTTCAGAGTGATTTAAGGAAGATTAATATGACAGCCTTGCCTGTGCTCAAAGTAGGAGAAGGGGAAACAGATGCCACCCCACGAAGCTGCTCACTATCTTGGACCAAACAATCTAGTGTTTCCCAAATGGGTAACAGAGAAGATATATTATGGAATTGAAATAGGACAGACTTTCCTGATTTATCTTGGTATGTGGGATGAAGGAGAGGGATAAAACCAGTTTAGAATGCCATATAATGGAGGAAGGGTATTATACTAGGCATCACAAGTGGAGATGGACACCAGTATGTGGGGAAGGGAAGATGAGTTTAATTTTGTGTGGACTGAGTTTTGACGCGATACTGATAGCTCCATATAGCTAGCAGTTTCCCATAGGCAATGGAAGACCCAGAACTGGATTTCAAGTAATGCTTTAAGTCATGTTCATTGAGTGGATGCTTTCAGGATGGGTGATCTCTGAGGGGAAGGAGACGGCGTGAAATACGAGAGCAGACAACTAGAGAATGAGTGATGACTGGTCGTTGACTAGGGGTTTCCCTGTGCTGAATCCCCATCTGCTCTCATACAATAAATTTCATTTTTTTCTCACAACTCTGGGAGGAGTAGCAGTGTTAGCCCCATTTTATAGATGAGGAAGCTGAGGCTGAGAAAGCTTAGGCGGTTTGGCCAACTTCCCTTATTTTTTTATTTTAAAAGATTGTTTTATTTATTCATGAGAGACCCACAGAAAGAGGCAGAGACACAGGCAGAAGGAGAAGCAGGCTCCATGCAGGAAGCCCGATGTGGGACTCGATCCTGGGACCCCAGGATCACACCCTAGACTGAAGGCAGATGTTCAACAGCTGAGCCACCCAGGCATCTCCCAACTTCCCCTAAGTAGTGTCAAGCCCAGAGTAGTTGAAAGCATGTAGTTGAAAGCATTTCCTCCTGCACATTCGTTTCTCTCTACTACGTTTGAATAGTGTATATTAAATGTACCTCAGACACCACTTTTCTGTCTCTTAAATTCATAGATTGTATATACTATTTACCTTCACATTAAAGTATATGTGTATAGGAGAGGGTGTTGGTTTTATTTTATTTTTTTTTTAAAGATTTATTTATTTGAGAGAGAGAGAGAGAGAGAGAGATTGGGCAGGGGGGAGGGGCAGAGGGAAAGGATCTCCAGAAGACTCCCTGCTGAGCACGGAGCCCAAGGTAAGCTTGATCTCAGGACTCCCAGATCATGACCTGAGTCAAAATTGAGAGTCAGAAGCTTAGCTGACTGAGCCACCCAGGTGCCCGGAAGGTGTTGGTTTTAAATCAGCGTACCCCAAAGGTCTGGAATGACAATTTGGAGCAGAGTATGTGGTTATAAACCTCAGGCTCTAGGGACCCTTGACTACCGTGTATTCATGCCTGGGCCCTTTTACAGATTCTTCTAAGACCTTGAGTCTGAACAAGTCTATCATGGCAGTAAGTTTACTAAATGTGACTATAATTGTGTCCTTTTCCCTATAATTCAGATTGTTGAGAATATAGTTTTAAATAAGGAATATATGTTTATTTAGTCAGTCTTTGGAGGTCCATGACCTCTAAAAGGGTTAATGTAATTGATGCTGGTGTTATTTAATAGTGAGTACCAACAAGGCTCTGGAGAGCAGTAAGAAAGGAAAGGGTGAAGAAAATGGCCACAGTGAAGTTGACTTTGTAGCACAAATGATTAGCACGCACATTAGGATCAAATTACGAAGGCAGAGATTTTCACCACCAGGGCAAAAACTGGATTAAAAAAACAAACTAAATTATACTTTAAAAACTCAGCATATTTAAGAGAGTTTTATTCCTTCTAGGCTCTGAAGTTTTTTCAAATCTGTTTTGCATGTGATTTTCTATTTCCATGACAAGTCTAAAAACATCAAGTGTTGGAAGACAATTCTAAGGATATCAAGTTTTAGGTCTAGCATATTAAATACATATTGAAACTAACCATTCTTCTACATCAAGAAAAACACTTTGGAATAGACACAGGTGGTAGAAGTAGATTTCAGTTGTGAAAGTTTAGAAATAATACTTGAATACTTTCATGTTAAAATTGAATACAATTCTGTTTTTAAATGGATAGTGATAATTTTTAAAAGTTAAAGTTTAATCTGAGAAGGTAAGCCAAGAGCTAGTAGAAAGGCCTATTTCTCTCACTTTCCCATACCCTCCTACTGGCTACTTATCAGGTTCTATGCTCCAGGGGTGGTGCTCCACATTAAGGATACAAATGTTACTTAGCTAAGAATGCCTTGAGGGTTTCTTCCAAGGATGTGCTTCCCCAACACCAGAGCTACTAGATGATCATCCAAGAAAAGGGTTCTAAGGTCAGAAAAGTTGGGAAGTTCTTGCTCCGTCCATACCACCTCCCCAACATCTCCCTTTCCTTACCTCTTTTGTTTGGGTGACAGTGCATATCAGCGTATTAAAGGGTCGTTGCTACACACTTCCCATCCCCAACCCCAGGAAACCAATTTAACTTTGCATAACTGACCTTTTTGAAATTATTTGTCCTTAAACTTTTTTTTTATTACATCTATTTTAAGTATATTATTTTCTTAGTAAACTACCTCCAACGGGACTCAAGCTCACAACCCCCAAGATCAAAAGTTGCAAGCATTTTCCACTGAATCAGCCAGGTGCCCCTCACATCTTGAGGAACTATTATGCAGAACACACTTTGAGAAATAGTTCTTGGAGTATTTCTTCTCAATTCTCTTAAGTGACAACAAAAGAGAGAGTGGTAGCAACACAGATAGGTAGCCCTTAGGTAGAAGTGCTCAGCAGATCTGAAACCACATTTGAAACCTCATGTTCTTTAAAATATTGACAGGACAATGTAAATAAATTTCAAGTCACTCTACTGTATTATAATCTAAAAGCCTTCATGTGAATTATTTCTCAAATTTGTAGCTTGAGATCTCCCAAGAAGTTGGGGAAGAGTTAATAGTTTAAAAAGGAGCCAACCAGTTTGTAACTTGGGAATCTGGACTGCTATGAGGCCAGCTGGGCCAAGAGCTAGAGAGGGAACTAGACATTTGTGCTTGGGGGTTTTCTTCTTTCCTCTAGGTCTGCTGCTAAACACTCCAAAGGGCCATCCAGAGATGAGACCTGGTGATCTGATGCTGTCTTTTGTTGGAGAAAGAATTGAGGATGGAGATGAAGCTATAGGGAGGGGCTAAGCAAATAATAGATTCTCAATGAACACTGAATAAATGTGATGGGGGCATGGGGTATTCAGGGGCTAACAGTTTAGGATGCTAATAATACTTGTCAAAATTACTATTAAAACAAATATAACCTGTGGTGGAGAGGAAATGTGAATGAACCTGAAAATTACAATAAGCCATTATTCTAAATGTTTGTTTTAATCCTTGTGATTGTGAGCCTGACCTTGTTAGCATGTGTTCCCTTCATTATAATGAAGTCTTGGTAAAGACCTTAATGCTAGCAAGTTAGGGGGGAAAAAAGCACATCATAAACTAGAGACCTCCGGCTGGTCCATACCTAAGTATGCTACGTAATCAGCACTGGTTGATGGATTTATGATGGGAATGAAGCCTTCCCTTCTGCCTCTGCCTCCTGCCTGCCCCTCCCCCTCCCTTTCTTTTTTTACTGGCTCATGTTGCAAAATGCGTGAAGGAAACTCTTCTGGCCTGTCTTCACGATGCCTTCCTGGGAGCAGAGTGGGTACAGCCACAGATCCTATGTATTTTGTTCAAAGTGTGACTGGAAGGACAAAAAGCACAGCAGAACTGAGCCCTGCCTGTGACTGTGGTGCACCAGTGAGGAAGCTCTGAAGCCAGTGGGAAGGCACTGAGAAGAAAAAAATAAAAGCATCAAGAATGTTAGTAAAATAGAAAATTCTAGGCTGGTCACATGCTTTGGTTTAGTTTAGTGTTTACTGGTGAGTATGCTGCTCAGGCTGCTAAGTACTGGCTTTAACTAAGAATGAGACTTTGCCTCTAGAAGTGTACAGTTTACAGAGGAGTGTAGGGGCTTCCACAGTGTTGGGGTACAACTGCAACTCTTTTTTCTTTTTAAGATTTTATTTATTCATGAGCAACAGAGAGCGAGGAAGAGACACAGGCAGAGGGAGAAGCAGGCTCCCTGCAGGGAGCCTGATGTAGGACTCGATCCTGGGACTCTGGGATCACAACCTGAATCAAAGGCAGATGCTCAACCACTGAGCCACCCAGGCAGGCATCACTACCCAGGCAGGCATTAGATCCTAAACTAATTTTTAAAAATATAAGCTAGCAGTCTCGGCCGACTCCTAATTAAGCTCAGATCATGATCTTGGGGTCCTGGGATCAAGCTCCAAGTCGGACTCCTTGTTTAGCTTGGAGTCTGCCTGAGAATTCTCTCTTCTTCTTCTTCTTCTTTTTTTTTTTTTTTAGAATTCTCTCTTCCTTCCCCTCTGCCCCTCTCCTGCCCCTGCTCTTGCTCTTGCTATCTCTCTAAAATAAATAAATCTTAAAAAAAAAAAATAAGGAGCTAGAACTAGACATTATGACGTATGATCTGTGTCAATTCTTAACTACTAAGCGTGGAGTTCAGTAAACTTTGCGATAAATTTATTGTGTCTATAGGTGCGGTAGTATTTTATTACACTGAGCAAGAGGAAAAATATTGTCCTTTACCAGAAAATAAAGCTTCCCTAAAGTCCATAGACAGGTCACACTGACTCCTGAGGCAGTCCCTTTTTATTTATTTAAGTAATCTCTACCCCCAATGTGGGGCTCTGACTCATGATCAAGAGTCACATGCTCTTCTAGTCAGGCGCCCCATTTGTTTAATATTTTTATTATTCCTGCATTGAAATGACCAACATTTAAGCTGATTTTTGTTCTTTGATAGTGCAAGGTTATCGTAACTTTATTTAAAGTAGAACAAATCAAAGGTATTCTTAGGTTGTTTTCACTAATTTCTGGTAGCTCTTGCTGCTTATCCACATCTGTAGACTGAGTCCCAGATCTCTCCCCTTTCACCCTGCCAGGAAGCCCAGGTACTGTCATACCTAACTGGATACTGTAACCTGTTAATGTCCCACAGCCACCGAACCACAGGGCCCAGAGTAGATTTCAGTTGTCTCTAATGGCTGCATCAGACCAGCTTCTTGTCTTCTCTTCCAGTTTTCTCCCACGCAAATGGGCATTTTCTCTTCTATTCTCTAAGTATTTACACTGCTATCTGTTTCCGAAAATATTTTACGTGATTTGTTAACAAATGTAAATATATTTAAGAGTTTCAAGATGAAAAATTAAAAGCTAAAAGGAGAGGAGGTGGAGGTGGTAAAGAAGAAAGAGGCACACATGTCCTAAGTGCCTAAACTTACCTACCAGAGTTCCTAGCCCTACTTTCGAATGGTACTAACTCAAAGGAGATTATTACATGGAATCCTTTTACCGAATCCCACAACTGTCAGGGACTTGAGGTCTATAGCCCAACCCACCAAAGTATCATATCCACTAAGTGGACTTTGTTCAGGCTCTGCTTAAATACTTCCATCAGCAGAGAACTCACTGCTTCTTGAGATACTTAATTCTGCATTCAGGCAGTTAGTGGAAATGTCTTCATTTTTGCACAGCTGAGCTCTTGTGTCCATGCAACTTTATGGTTGGTTCTGATTTTGCACCCTTTAGCCAGATAAAATAACTGAACTGAAGATAGAACAACTGAAATCAACCTTTAATGTGTGCCAAGTAATGTATGTGTGTGTTTTATACTTAAAAACCCTTATACAACTATTTCTAAATGTCATGATTCCAGATCCTGTACTATTCTGGGCTCCCCCATTTTTCTCTCTTATGCTTTGATTTTTAAATTTTTTTATTCCCATCAAAGCTATACATGCATATATTTTTAAAGAAACATTTCTAGCAGGAGCTTTTTTTTAAGTCTCCCCCATTTTTTGTTGCCCTGAGGCCATCACTTTCAAATCTTTGAACTAAATCTTTTGCTTTTCCCTCTGTATCTCTAGCATGCTTATATTGCTACCTCCTGGCTCTTCAGTTTTTGACATTAATTTTGGCCTCTGTTATGGATGATGAAGATTGAGCTCTCTTGCAACACCCTTTTTTGTACCATCCCACATGCACACTTCCAGTCCCTGTTATCCATCTGCTGTAGACCTATCATAATGTTTGGGTCAGTGTTCAGGCTTTACGTTATGACTATGTAAATGCTCTTCACAGCTGAATCATGTAATATTTCATTAATCTTACATAATCTTTTGTTGCTCTTGGAGATAATGGTTTTGTTTGCTTTTTACTTAGTTTTCTATGGACTTAATGACTACCTCTAAATTCTTGCCTAGTTGTGTGAATTTCTTTGAGTCAGCTCAGGTACTTTAGATACTCTTTTCAATTTCAATTTCCTGACTAGATCTCTCCTATAACTCTAATCCGAGCTGGCCACTTTTCAGGCCTGTATTGCAAAGCTCTTAATTTGAGATTTCCCTTCATACCAGAGATTACCTTGGTCTTTCTTGTGTTGGAGTCCCAGTTATCTGGATGTTGTGTACTTTTTAAAAATTTACTTAAAAATATTTAAAGTGCCTGTGTGGCTTTATTTTACAAATTCGTGTAAGGAAAATGAAGGAAAGGAGGAAGAAGGGAAAAAAGAATTGGAGGAAGAAGGCTGCTTTTTTGCCTTCAAACTGCAAGATCTGGGGAGAGTTCAGAACATCTCTGCTTGAAACAAGACCAGTGAATCTGGTCAACATGGTAGATTCAATATGCACTTGTCTCTGCTCCTTCTCCAAACTCCTTGGCATGGCATAAATATGGATCCAGATCACTTAGAATCTGAGGCCCAGGATCACTGAGGGCATAGTTGAGAAAAGATGCTGAAAACAATAAAATTGGTTGACAGTGTATGTTAGGAATAGATAGACCCTTGGATCACTTCCCAGCCAAGCAACTAAATAACACACTGCCCTCAAAATTTCTGTTTTTACATGTTACATTAAGGTCTCTGATCCATTTTGAGTTCATTTTTGTAGATGGTTTGAGGTATAAGTTGGACTTTTTGTTTGCATTTTTGCATATGGGTTTCTAATTATTCCAGTACAATTTGTTGAAAATGCTATACTTTTTCCACTGGATTTCATTTGTTCCTTTTTCAGATATCAACCATATATGCGTGTGGGTCCATTTCTGAACTTTTTATTCTGTTACATTCATCTGGGTTTTTTTTTTTTTTTTTTTAAGATTTTATTTTTATTTGACAGAGAGAGCACAAGCGGAGGCAATGGCAGGGAGAGGGAGAAGCAGGCTCCCTGCCAAGCTGGGAGCCTGAAATAGGGCGCAATCCCAGGACCCTGGGATCATGACCTGAGCCGAAGGCAGACGCTTAACCAACTGAGTCACCCAGGTGCCCCATTCATCTGTTTTATGGTAGCTTTATACTGTATATTGAAGTCAGGTACTGTGATTCCTTTAACCTTTTTCTGCTTTTTAAAGAACTATTTTGGCTGTTAGAGTTCTTTTGTCTTTCCTTACACATTTTAGAATCAGCTTGTCAATATCTACCAAAAAAATCCTGCTGGGGTTTTTATTTGTCTTGCGTTAAAGCTGTAGATCAATTAAGGAAGAATTGTTGAATAATACTGAGTTTTCATATCTGTGATTGTGGTATAGTTCTCTGTATATTTAAACCTTTGATTTCTTTCCTTAGTGTTACTGTTCTGATCTTTTCTGTCTTGGTTTATTCCCCTGATTTGGTAAAATACCTCCTTCTGTAGTTTCCTGAGAAAGGATACTTGAGGTAATTTTTTTTATATACCTCGCATGTTTTTATTCTTATTTCCTAACTGTTTTACATTTGGCTGGATTTAGAATTCTGGATTGGAAATTATTGTTCCTCAGTTTTTAGAATGTGTTGTTCTTTTGTTGTTTTTGCTTCTAGGGTGACTGTTGACTCTTGCCATTCCGATTCTTGATTTTTCGGTATTCAACTTGTTTTATTCTCTCTGGAGCCTTTTAGCATTTTCCTTGTATGATGATCCTTGTATGCAAGGATCATACTCTCTGGAGCCTTTTAGCATTTTCCTTGTATGATCAAGGAGCATTTTCCTGTATGTATACAGAACCTGTATTCTGACATTTTTCAGTGATGTGTCTTTTGAAGATCTGTTTTTATCCATTATGCTGACCATTGGAAATCTGGAAATCTGCATTTTGCAGTTGGAAAAATTTTTCCTGAATTTTATTTGATACTTTCCCATCTGTTTCCTCTGTTCCTTAATTTTCTTTTTTTTTTTAAATTTTTTATTTTATTTTATTTATTCATGATAGACACACAGTGAGAGAGAGAGGCAGAGACACAGGCAGAGGGAGAAGCAGGCTTCATGCACCGGGAGCCCGACGTGGGACTCGATCCCGGGTCTCCAGGATCGCGCCCTGGGCCAAAGGCAGGCACCAAACCGCTGCGCCACCCAGGGATCCCCTGTTCCTTAATTTTATTCATCATTTCTGAACTCCTTGTCTTCTCCACATTCTGGTAGATTTCCTCAGTTTATCTTTTAGTATTTCTATTGTATTTTTATTTCTGCTGTGGAACTTAATTTCCTAGGGTATTTTATTTTGTTCTCTTCAATGTTCTTTTTTATTTTTGGATCCTCTGTTCTTATCTCTCTGGGCATATGTGTATGCATTTGTTTTAAATTCAGTTCTCTATCTGCATCATCTGTTTCTTCTAATGTACTCTGTTCTGTTTGTCTCTGCATTCACCTTAAAACTTGCCTTAAATGTCTGGTAATCTTAGCTATCTGCTCATTATTTAAGTGTGGGGCTCTAAAAGACTGTTTGAAAATACTGTATTCATTTGGAAACAGTTGACTGGGCTCCACTGTGGTGTGGCCTGGCTGGGCCGTTTCCTTGGGAAATGTCCAGAGTCAGTATCTTTGGGACTAGTCAGATTTTTCCAAAAAAGTTTCTTCCTGTCTCATGGAGGGCATTACTAGTAAGGTTGCCAGAGTTCTGGAATACAGGGGTGAAAGGAAGTTGGATGGGAGTTGGTCTCAGTAGTTAATATGTAAACTTCCACCTAAGTTTTTTGTTTCCCATGTAGTACCCCTGGCCATAACCCTTCTGGACAGACAAGGGGCTGTTAGTTGCTCAGCTGCACACAGCGTGTAACTGCTCTTGAGCATCCTTTCACTAAATTCTCCCATTTAAGTCTACTGTCACCTCCAGTTCTAGAGATATGATATACCACTAATTCCTGAGGTTTGGGGATTTTTATGCCATACATTGGTATGCTTCCAGGCTTTCACTGTTGACTCAGAATTTAGGTTTTTGGATTCTTGTATGTCAATTATGTCTTTCCTTCCCACTTCCAAGCTCCAAATATTTTAAGTCCCTTTACTGTCATTTTAGTGGCATTTTGGAAGAGAGCAGAGTTAAATACATGTATTCAATAAGTCAGCATTTACTGGATTTACTATCCAAGTCTCTTTCGTCTTTATGAATTCTAGTTTAACAGTTTCATTAAAGTGTGGTGCACAGAAAGGAGCTCACTAACCTAGATGAAGTCAGTCCTTCTGGATTCTTCATGTTGCCCAAGGTGGAATTAGCTTTTCTAATAACTTCACTTACATTAGCTTGCAGTCTACCAAAAGCCCTAAGTCATCTTTTATCCTGTCCTGATGTTTTTGTAATGTTGGGTTTTTAGAACAGGACAAAGCTTGAATTTACCTAGGATTTTTAAAACTGTTGGGTTTTGCCCAGTCTCTTTAGTTGGTCATCTCTTTTCTTAAGGCTGTTTGAGCAATTGTGGGGCATTTGGGTGGCTCAGAGAGTTAAGCGTCCAACTCTTGATCTCAATTCAGGTCTTGATCTCAGAGTTGTGAGTTTAAGCCCCGTGTTGGGCTCCACTCTGGTGTGGAGCCTACTTAAAGAAAAACAAAACAAAAACCACTTGAGCAGTTCCAACTACATCTGACACTTATTTGAGTCCATTTCCCCTGTCTTCAGAGATAGGATTAGGATGGGATCAACACATTTTAGTAAAATTTAGCTATATCATATGTTGCCCAGTCTCTATTCTCGTAATGTCAAAAGAGAACATCACATTAACTAGGGATGCCTTGCTTTGGTATAGGTGCCGGCTCTTACTATTTACTTCTTCTTAAGAGCCCACAAACCCTCCTTTGTTAATTCGCTCTAGAATTTTACTCAGAGTTGAAGTTATGCTCAATTGCAGTTTGTGGCATTCACTTTATTCCCCTTTCTGGAACTGGAGAGGCTAACGTATTTCCCCTGGTTCTCCAGGGGATATAACTGGTCTGGATGACCAGGGTGTGAACTCTCGCCTGGGAGATAGGAAAGGAGGCAATGTCTGATCTGCCTGTGTTCTCAGCACACTGTGCTGGTCTAATGTAGAAGACATTCTGTAAATGTTTGAGTTTGTTTGTTTGAAACAGCTTCACCTTCTTTCTGGACTTCCTCACCTATTCACCTATTGACCTTAATGTTGAGTCTCATTCTACTAAATTTTTGTGATACTTTCTCACTTGTGTTTAAAGTGTCAGGATGTTCCAAGTATTATGCTGGCTTTTGGATCTATAGTAAAGCCTAAGACGGTTCCTGCTCTCATGGAGCTTACGACTCAGTGGGGAGGAAAGCACTGAAGAAGGGCCGACAGTAAAGTTGATGCATGACCCATCCTATGCACATAGTCTTTATGTAACATGTCTGGCATGTGCTAACTTTGCTGCCACCACCCTAGTCCAAGTCAACATTGTCCTGTGTTTATGGGCTTGCACTGCTTTCTCCACACAGCAGTCTGTGTGATCAAAAAGCTAACTCAGATCCCATCTCCCCTGTGCCTGCAGCCCATCAGTAACTTCCATCCCACTTCACAGTGATATCCAGACTTCCTTTCTGCCTTGATCTGGCTCTGCCTATCTCTTCACCTCCCCTCTACCAGTTTCCATTCATTATGTTCTGGCCAGATTTATTGTTTTCAGACATGTCGATCCTTCCATGTCATAGCCTTGCTTTTCTTCTGTCTGCCTGACTATCCCCTCAGATTTGTCAGGCTTGTTTTCTCGGTTCTGAGATGGCATTTCTACCTCAACCCTGTTGTGCTATTTCTTAAATTGGTTGTATGTTTCTTTAAGCTGATCATCACCTGGAACTATTTACATATATTTACTGGCTTTCTCCCTCCATAAGCTTCATGAGCACAGGAATTTTTCTGTTTGGTTGAATGCTGTATCCCCAATGTTTCAGAAGGCTGTGGCAATTAGGAGATGGCCAAATAATGTTTATTATTGGATGAATGATGCATTACAGTATTGGTTTACATCATTTCTTCTACCTCTTCTTTATTCGTTTAAAGTTTAAGGCCCTTTTGATGAGATAGGCCAGTTTGTGAGCGAAAGCATTCTTCCAGACTTGATAAGGTACCTGCTGGCAGAGTTGTGTCTTAAACTGTAAAAAATTAAATTCTCTTCTTTGATGCCATTTGTGTAACCAGTGGTTAATTTTCTGCATGCTTCCTAGTCCTGTTGGAATAATAGATAAAAAGACCAACTGCGGCTCTAACTCTTTGTGTTTCATAATTCTTAGATATGTTTCTACTGCTAGGCTTTTTGTAACACACGATCATCTTTTTGTTTGTTTTTGAAGTAATCTCTCTGCCTAATGTTCTCTGCCCAGTGTGGGTCTAGAACTCATCATGACCCTGGGATCAAGACTTCTATGCTGTATTGACTGAGCCAGCTAGATGCCCCAGTATCCTGTAATCTTGACAGGCTTTCTCTTACCTTTTGGATTCCTCCTGTTGAAACTTGTTAGACTTGTTAATTTTCTGCTTAGCATGGGATAATGGTCTTCTAGAAGATTCTGCAAATCTTTAGTCCTATATTTATATCTCCTCTAGTCCAGATTTTTTATTCTCTTCTTCCTCTATGTTCCTGTTCAATGGTATTTTTTTAAAATCACTTCCCTAATTCCAGCTGGTCATGGGAAAGGCTTTGTGAAGCAAAAGGATTGGAGTTTGGTCTTGAGGATGAGTAATAACTTTAGTGGGACTAGGTAAAGGAACTCTGCTGGTCTGTAGGAATGGCATAAGCAAAAGCACAGAAGGGCACAACACACAGTGTGTTTTGCAGAAGTGGTCTGGGATGACTGGAGTATGTGTTTATCAGCAGTATGGGGGTCTGCTGAAAAGTAGATTGTGACCTTAAATGAAGGCTCAGGATTATGGAGGTTCTGTACTCTCTCCCGTACTATTTTTATTTTTTTCTATTTTTAAAAAAGATTTTATTATTTATTCATGAGAGAGTCAGAGAGGCAGAGACATAGTCAGAGGGAGAGGCAGGCTCCCTGTAGGGGAGCCTGATGCAGGACTCGATCCCAGGACACCAGGATCACACCCTGAGCCGAAAGCAGAAGTTCAACCACTGAGCCACCCATGTTCCCCTATTTTTATATTGTTAGTTTGGGAATTACTTAATTCTTTTTACATATTGGTTGAAGGTGAATATCTCTTAATTTCTTTTCCTGTCTTCAATAGCACCCTACATAGCAGCTTGCATATAATAGGTGTTCACTGTTGAGTTAAATTGAATTTTGATAAGATTTAATCTCCCCAAGAATCTAGAAGGCCAGACTTTTTCTATTGAATTAATCTAAAAAGGGGGATAAATGATTTTGTATTGTATACCTCATGCATCTGCACTGTGGATGTTCATTTTTTTGGTGTCTTTATTTCTTACATGTCGCTTTTCCATTTATAATCTATGTTATCACAGCAAGCAGTACTGGAATCAAGGAGGGACCTTAGCTTTCTCAGTATCTCCATCAGGTCCCCATTCTTGATAGGACAGTTAATATTTCCATAATCTCCAGTGCAGTACTGTACAGGGCCATCTTCATGTACTCCCTTCCAATCAGGGAATTCTCTTTCCCTCAGAGAAGAAAATCTGGAGCCACTATGGATTATCCCATGTTAGGTATAATGGTCTTGTTTATAGATAAGAAAATCAGGGAGGCCTGAGTGGCTCAGCGGTTGAGTGTCTGCCTCTAGCTCAGGGCGTGATCCCAGGATCTGGGATCAAATTCCACATTGGGCTCCTTGCAGGGAGCCTGCTTCTCCCTCTGCCTGTGTCTCCTCCCCCCTCTCTCTCTGTGTCTCTCATGAATAAATAAATAAAATCTTAAATAAAAAAAAAAAGAAAATGAGGTGATAGAGGTCAAAGGTCTAAAATTACTTAGTAAACAAATGACGCGGAATTAGAACATAAGTCTTAGGTTGTTGTTTTCTCTGTTTTGGGTATCCCAAATCCCACTTAAGGTTGATGAGTGGCCTACTGGCCAATTGGAAAAAAAAAATGCAGTTTGTGCATCAGTGTCTAGGATACTTGTTGAAAGTGGGCCTTCCCATCTGCTGAGAGTTACAGGCAAATTCAAAGTGTCTGGCCTTTCTTGTGACAATTGCATGAAAATGGGTAAGAAAAAGGAAAAAAGGGCACCTAGGTGGTCTAGTCGATTAGGTATCTGACTCTTGGTTTTGGCTCAGGTAACGATCTCAGGGTTGTGAGGCTGAGACCCAAGTAGGGCTCCATGCTTTGTGAGGAGTCTACTTGAGATTCTCTCCCTCTCCCTCTCCTTTTGCTCCTCCCCCTGCTTGTGTGCGTGCTCTCTCTCTAATACATAAATAAATGTAATCTTTTACAAAAAAAATTTCTACCACATTAAATATTATGTTAAAATAACTATTTCACATGTTTAATTTTTAATTTTCTTCCCTTGGATTTTCACCATGGACTTTATAATTCTCAAAAGGGCTTTCTCCATTTGTCATAAACTGAAACTGATACTGATAACTTTGATTAGTTAGAGTCAACCAAAGTTTCTTTCTTTTTTAAAAAATTTTATTTATTTATTTGAGAGGGAGAGAAAGGGAGAGAGAGAGAGAGAGAGAGAAAGAGAAGCAGACTCCCCGCTGGGCAGAGTGCTTGAGGCAGGGCTTGATCCCAGGACCCTAGGATCATGACCTGAGTGGAAGGCAAACACTTAACTGACAGAGCCACCCAGGTGCCCCACCAAAGTTTATTTCTAAGACATAAAATGTTGATGAATTAGAGGTGGAGGTCTTACTCCTTTATTGTCAATGTAGTCAGTATGGACTGTGGAGGTGAGTGGACTACATTTTGCTTATTAATACTTGTCAACTAGGTTTTTCTTTTTTCTTCTTTTTTTCCAGTTCTGATTGAATAGGTGCCCATTGATTTGAAAAATCTGTATGTAAACTCAGGATGCTGGGCTCTTATATCATTTCATGGTGGATGATTTGTGTAAAATTGCAACTGAGTGAATTTCATTCAAGCAGTGGGAGTCTTGAAGATATGAGTCCATTGCAAAAAAGTGTTATGTTCTGTGTATATTGTCTAATTCTTAATCTGCAGTCACAGAGCAGTGATAATTCAAACCATTGTACATATCAGTATCAGAGTTCATTAACCAGTTTGGCATTGCTCTAAAATTATGGCTTTTGTTTTTCCCTCCACAGAGTGTGCCTAACTTTTTTTTTCTTCTTTTTTTTTTGTTCTTGGTAATATTAGTGGTAAACTACTCTTCCTGGTTCTGATGGCCTTTTGAATCAGGTAGCATTTTTTAGTTGTAAGGAACCCTCAACCCTGTGTCTTCTGCATTTTATCCACACCCACAGATACATGTGAATGAATATGGAAGTTCTCTAAATTATTATTTCTCTCTGCGTACAAATATGTTTCATAGTGCTGAAAGATGGGATAGGATAGGACCACTGACCTTAACGTTAGAGATAACAATGGTGAAGAAGACTAATCAATACAAAGGATTTATCTCTCAAGATTTGTTTATGCTCATTATAGCAAATTCTTAATGCATTTATTGGATAAATCTCTAATTCTCATTTTATTGGATAATTTCCTATAAGCAATATGAAGCTTTCCCTTTCCCACTTTTATCCTGTTGAACAGTGTATCTTTTATTCCAGCGTTAGATTCAAAATTTCCTCTGGATTCTGCCCTCAGTTTCTTCATATGATCTTTGTCCACTGAGCAAGATGGCACTTGAGGCATGCTGGCCTTTTCCAATAAGCAATGTAATCCTGTCCCACTGCTTTTCCTTATGATGTTCTCTTGTTTGGACTTTCTCTCCATTCTACGTAATTTTGTTCCAATGAGCCAGCTCATATTCCTTCCATTTTTTTTTTATATTCCTTCCTTTAAAGAAGTCTTTCTCATTAGTCTATACTGATTACTCCTATCTCTACGCACTTAGCACATAATCATCTCACTAGCCTGAGTATTATTACCTGAGTGTTCCAAGTCATCTACCTACAGAAATACTACTTAAAAGCATAGAAATGAGGTCCTGTCATTCTGGGCATGAAGCAAATTCTCATGCCCACAATTTAATTAACATATTGTAGAATCAAAGAATACTAACACATAAATGTATCAAGTTACTTTGATAGTTTGCTATCAGTTTACTTTGCTACATGTAGTGCTATGTATTTTGTACATATTTTCACAATGTTACAGATGAGAAATTAAGGGCACATTGGTTAAGTGAGTTGCCCCAAGGTCAGATAGTAGCTTCTTTGTAGTAGAGCCAGGGGTTTGTAAACAGGTTTGCCAAGTTTCAAAACCAGTGTTCTTTGTACTGTGTGAAAGTCTTTGTACCTCTAATTCAAATGTGTATGTGTGTATAACTGAAGGAATAAAGTAGAAGTCTCACTTTCTTTGAACGTGATTTTCTTCTTTGATAGACGCTGAGTACTACTACAACATGACATTACCATGGGTCAGGGTTGTGAAGGATAATAATTTTGCCTTCTTGTCCTCAAAGCACTTGAATCTAATTGGCTAATATAGGTCTATGTATTGTTACCCATATACAAGGAAGGATGAAATAAGATCTGTAAAAGGACATTAGGGGCACCTATGCGGTCCAGTGGTTGAGCATCTGCCTTTGGCTCACATCGTGATCCTAGGCTCCTGGAATCAAGTTCCACATCTGGCTCCTCTCAGGGAGCCTGCTTCTCCATCTGCCTATGTAAAATCTCTCTCTATCTCTGTCTCTGTGTGTCTCTCATGAATAAATAAAATCTAAAAAAAAAAAAAAAAAGAGGAAAGAGGAACTTAAATAGTCCTATAGGTCTGTGGAAGAGATTATCATTTCCAACTGGAAGAATTAGAGATGGACCAGAAGCTAGCATTCTGGGATTGATGGAAGGACAGAAGTTGGAAGTAAGATTGTATTGAGCTTGGGGGATCCCTGGGTGGCCCAGCGGTTTAGCGCCTGCCTTTGGCCCAGGGTGTGATCCTGGAGTCCCAGGATCGAGTCCCACCTCAGGCTCCTGGCATGGAACCTGCTTCTCCCTCCTCCTGTGTCTCTACCTCTCTCTCTCTCTCTCTGTCTCTCTCTCTGTCTCTGTCTCTCTCTCTATGTCTATCACAAATAAATAAATAAATCTTAAAAAAAAAAAGATTGTATTGAGCTTGGATTTTGGAACTTGAAGATTCGGGTTCAGTTTCTTACACCATCATTTACTAGCCAGGTAACCTTGGGAAAATTAGCCAATAGCTCTGACTTTAGGGGTTAATGAGAAGACTCTAGGAAAAAATTATATGTGGATCTCTTGGCATTGTGCCTAGTACGTAATAAGCTCTCAGTAAATGTTAGCTAAAGTAATTTTGTTAATGAAAAGGTCATGAACAAACCCTTAGAAGAAGCTTGAAAGTGACTAGTAAGTTTTTGGAAGAGTTTTAGTCTCTTTGGGACTAAATATAATGGTACACAGTGGGCTGAGCCTTGAAAGGCAAATTGGAAATTATGGTTTCAGTGAGTCATTTGATCCTCAGAATGTTATTGCTTCTTCCTTAGACAACAGATAGAGCCATTCGAGTTTTGTATTTTTGTTTTGTTTTCACGGAAGTGGTGTCATGTAACGTGAACTTTAGGAAAATAATAGAATGGGAAAATTAGACTGCAGATGAGTGGAGGGGTATGGGAAGACTGATGATGCAGCTGACTAGGGGAAAACTGATGAGAATCCAAACCAGTGTAGGTTGGTGGGGAGTAAGGGGAATAAGAGGCTGAGACGTGCAGGAGCAGAAATAACCTCCTGTTATTTCACCTCAAGATCATGTGCACTAACACTGAAATGTGTGTATTCTTATTGTTCAGCTTATAAAATCTTTATGTGCTCATTTTAGAGAAGAGTTTAGAATAAAATAATCATAATTCCAGGGACGTCTGAGTGACTCAGTGGTTGAGCATCTGTCTTTGGCTCAGGGCGTGATCCTGGGGTCCCGGGATCGAGTCCTGTATTGGGCTCCTTGCAGGGAACCTGCTTCTCCCTCTGCCTATGTCTCTGTCTCTCTCTCATGAATAAATAAACAAAATCTTTAAAAAAAATCATAATTCCAGCACATAGAAACAACCATTGTGTGTGTGTGTGTGTGTGTGTGTGTGTTTAAGATTTTATTATTAGAGAGCGCAGGGAGGTGGGGCAGAGGGAGAAGCAGACTCCTCACTAAGCAGAGAGCCCAACTTGGGGCTCAATTCCAGGACACTGAGATCAAGCTCTGAGCTCAAATCAAGAGTCAGATACTTAACCGACTGAGCCACCCAGGCTTACATTTTTATTTGGAATAATTTTAGATTTACAGAAGAGTTGCAAAGAATACAGAATATTCTTGTGTTCCCTTTATCCAGCGTCCTTTATGTTAACATCTTATAGCAATGATACATTTATCAAACTAAGAAATTAACATTGGTATGACCTGTGAATTAAATTATAGTCTTTATTTGGGTTTTCCCAGTTTTTCCATTGTTGTTTCTTTTTTTTTTTTTCTATCCCAGGATTCAGTCCAGGATCCCACATTGCATTTAGCCATCATATCTTCTTAGTTAACTCCTCCAAGCTATGACAGTTTCTCAGGTGTTTCTTTTATTTCATTACCTTGACTCTATTGAAAAGTAAGCACATATGCTCTGAAGTAATGAATTACAGGTTCCCTCACTATCCAAAAGTAGAGGAGTCCCATGAAAGCTGAAATGCTGAAAAGTGAAGAAACAGTTACCATTTCATAAAGGCAAAAATCCTCTTTGGATTTCTTTCATTTGAGGAAAAAAGAACAAATGTAGTTTTTTAGTAAAATGAATTTTTGGATAGCAGGGAAAATCTATGCATTATTTGAAATCCACCTATGTGTAGGTCCACATGAAGTTTAAATTCTTTTTTCTTTTTTAAAGATTTAAAAATTTATTTTAGAGAGCCCGAGCAGGAGGAGAGACAGAGGGAGAGAGTGGGGAAGCAGACTCCTCACTGAGCAGAGATCCCAATGATCTAAGCCAAAACCAAGTGTTGGATGCTTAACTGTTGGAGCCACCCAGGCGCCCCTAAATTCTTAAAAAAATTCTTGATAATGATGCAAAACATATTTATGAAATTAAGGTTTCAGAATTAACTTGAAATCATTTTGAAATATAATTTAATAAAGTTAATCCCCAAAGTGCAAAATTACAGGCCTGGAACTAATCATATAGCATTCTTGATGTATTGATAGGAAAGTGGCATTTAAGAAACAACCATATTCTGCAGCTATAGGGTATATAGTCAGGCATATTTCAATTTGTCCTTACTCTAGGGTCACATCACAGATGTAAAGCTCCAGTGTTAATTTCAGCCCTTTCCTGAAAAAGAGATGTTTTTACAGGAGTAGACACATTGTAGAATTCAGCACATGTCTGAAGTTTTAGGATAACTTTAAGCTTGTAAATTCATCTTCAGACTATCTTAAATATTGACTCTTTGTTGGTTAAATTTTGTCTTCAGCTCTCGCATTTTGTTCATGAAAATGTGAACCATGCCAGTGGGACAAATGCTTGATGATTCAGGCCTGTCTCTGAGGGATGCACTTTAGAGGTAACGACAGATACTCTTTTGAGATTAATTGATAAGATTCTCTAATTTTTAAATTCAGTGATTCCACAGAATGTGGGTGTTTGTCAGCTGTGGAAAATGAATGCAGTTTCCATTGGCTTGGTTCACATGTCTAGTTTGAATCAGAACACTTGAATAGCCTTGGTCATATCAGTAGTGCTCTGGTTTTCCTACAGTTTCAGCTTTGGTGTGTTCAAATGTCTTGTCACATCATGGAAGAACAATCTTGTGAGTCGCCAGGGGGTCTGACAAGTCGAGCCACTCAAAGCCCTTTAATTCCAAGTGTCCTTGATCTGAGGAAGCAGCTCAGTAAATCTCTTAAATAAGTTTTCACAGCCTAGCCATATGCCTGCATTAAAATAAAGTAAACTTCTCTGCACTGTTTCACCTTCTTCCAAATACTCCTTGAATTTGTGATGATGAAGGCCATAACCTGGAGTTATAATCTGTCACTTCCTTTATCATTTCATGTAGTGAACCTGATTCATTCATTCATTCAGTATTTGTTGAACTCAATAGCATTCTGTGTGCCAGCAACTCTTCTAGGTACTGGGGATACAGCAGACAGCAAGCACCAGGCTTCTTTTCTAGTGGACAAGGCAGGTGCACAAAATAAGTGAAATAGACAGTTTAGCATGCTGCTGTGGAGAATAGTAAGTTAGGGAGTGTGTGTTTGAGATATACAGAATGGTGGTCAGGAGAAGCCTCGCTAAGATGACATTTGAGCAAAAACTTAAGGGTAGTGAGGGGGCAAGCTAGCTTTATTACCCAGGAAAGGACTGTTCTAGGCAGAGGGAACCATAAGTGCAAAAGTCAGGAGTTGGAAGCAAGCCTGAGAGACTAGAGGGGTAGGGTAGCAAGGCTATAGTGGTTGGAGGTGTGTATGGAGGGAACAGCTCAGAGATGGGTGGCACCGGAGCACTTAGCATGTTGTAAGCCATCATAAAAACTGGCTTTTGCTCTGAGTGAGGTTAGAAAACATTGTGGGGCCTTGAGCAAAGGAATAATATGATCTGGCTTTCTGATGAAAAGGGTTTCATTTTATTGAAACTAGTGTTGAGGGGACAAGGATAAAAACAGAAGGCTGTTGCAGTAATTCAGATTAAGGTGGCTTGAGCCAGGGTGGTGGAAATGGTCAGATTCTGGACATGTTTGGAAGATAAAAGACATCAGCATTTCTTTTCTTTTCTTTTCTTTCTTCTTCTTCTTCTTTTTTTTTTTTTTAAAGATTTTATTTATTTATTCATGAGCGACACAGAGAGAGAGGCAGAGACACAGGCAGAGGGAGAAGCAGGCTCCTCACCGGGATCCTGATGAGGGACTGCATACCCAGATCCAGGATCACACCCCGAACCAAAGGCAGGTGCTCAACCGCTGAGCCACCCAGGCATCCTGACTTCAGCATTTCTTAATGAATGGGATTTGTGGTGTGAGAAAGAGAGTTCATAAGGTTTTTAGTCTGAACACCTGAGAAGATGGAATGACTGCAGAGATGGGGAAGGCTTTTGGAGCAGGTTGTGTGGGATAATATCTGGAGTTTTGGTGCTCTGTGTGCCTTGTGAATGAGACAATGGGGCTGGGTGTGGCCGCACTCTCTGCTTGCATGTTCTTCGGAAATTTGCATATGCCCTCTCCCCTGCAAGGTACTCCACTGATGACAAATGGTTTAAACTTTTCAATATTTAAATCAAGCATCTTAAATTCTTTGGTGGCGGGTACTTCATGTCTTTTAGCTACTAGGTTAAAAAAGAATCTCACATTTCAAGTGGTTTCCCTCTGATAAGCAAGTTGTAGTAGACTCAGTAGTTCTGGAATACAGATGTTTCTGCTGCCACACCCTATAGGTGAACCTGGAAAATATAAGCAAACAAAAACAGAACGAAACTAAAGCCTCAATAATTTAAAAGTAAAATAAACAACTTCATGTTGTGTAAAATCAAGGTTGATGGGAGAAATGGGGTTGGGACAGAACATTTAAAACTAAGGAACTTTGTGGCCAGGTAGTCCTAATAGAAGTATTAAGAAAAAATTCACATAGTTTATTGGTATTGTACCCAGTATGGAGTGAGAAAATTCTTTGTAACCTTAAACTCCAGAGTTCATGCTTTGTTCTTTGGAGAAGTAGGTCTTAGGGGGTATTTGCTTCTAATAGAGACCTTTTCATCAAAGTTAAAAATCTGATCCAGGTTATATAGCCTTCATGGATTAATGAAGCTGTCTTTGCATCTTGCTCATCTGTATTTACAGCTTTGCCAGATAGTTAGTTTAGAAGATGGAGAGTGTAGTTGTATTTGAAGCCGATGAATCAGCCACCTCTTAAAAGTAAGTCACTTCTATAGATTTTTCAGCTTTTTTCCCTGTTAAGTTCTACTTGCTAAGGCATTCTCTTTAACAATCATGAGAAAACTTGTGTCTGATTACTCGGAAACATTAACATGCTGGGAAAAAGTACATGGGAGCCAGTGTGACTTCTTCATTATGCGAATGTCATTCATCTCTTTGCCAGTTGTGTGTGAGATAATGAGGATCAAAGAAACACATTGCTGCAGAACAGGTTATATTGCTAGGCTGGGCCTCCTGACTCCTGAGAGCTGATGTACAGTCCAGGAACAAACTTGGATCTACCTCTTTATTGGATAATCTAGAATTTTTCTGTTTAAAATATGTAATCAAGTGGTACCTGGATGGCTTGGTGGGTTGAGCATCCAACTCTTGATTTTGGCTCAGGTCACCATCTCAGGGTTGTGAGATTGAGTCCCACATTGGCTCTCTGCTCAGTGGGGAGTCTACCTGAGATATTCTATCTCTCCCTCTGCCCCTCCCCCTGCTCAGGTGCTCTCTCTCTCTCTTTCTCAAATAAATCTTTTTAAAAAATGTGCGTTAAAAAATAAAAGAGGTGTTTAGTAAGAAAAATCCTAATGTTATTTCAATAGTATACTCAAAAAACATTTGAAAAAGTTCAACATCTATTCATTTAAGAAGCAGGAAGTGAAAACTACATATTTAATGAGACCCACTTTCTTGAACCAACCAACAGCCAATATCACACTTGATAATGACACACTAGAGGATTTTCTGCTTACTTCTGGAGCATATTAGCAAGACTTCTATTGCCATTAACAGTATTCTGGAAGTTCTGACTGGTGAAGTAAACTATAAAGAAAGAAACTATAATTATTTGAAAAGAGATAAAATATAAAAACCAAGAAAATCAATTAAAATTATTAATAAGCAGTATATATGTTAAGTATTAAAAAATCAATAGCTTTCCCAAGTGTTGACAATAACCAGTTCGAAACATAAAATGTGAAGAACATCCTTCAGTATAGTAACAACAAATATAAAATACATAGAAATAAGCCTAGTAAGAAGTGTGTGGTATCAAAATCATGAACACTTGGGCAGCCCGGGTAGCTCAGTGGTTTAGCACTGCCTTCGGCCCGGGGCGTGATCCTGGAGACCCGGGATTGAGTCCTGCATTGGGCTCCTTGCGTGGAGCCTGCTTCTCCCTCTGCCTGTGTCTCTGCCTCTCTCTCTCTCTCTCTCTCTCTCTCTCTGTTTCTCTCATGGATGGATGAATAAAATCTTAAAAAAAAAAATCATGAATACTGTAAAACTTGGGATTTCTAAATCAAAACTTTAATGAACTGGAGGGATGCACCTTGTTCCTGGATGTGGAAACTGGAATAGTGCTGGAATAGTCATTTTTTTCCCAGTTAATTTACAGATCTAACATAATTTGAGTAAAAATTATGTACATTTGTAGAGGGACTTGAGAAAAGGATTCTAAGTAATAAAGGAGAGACTAATACAGATAACAAAACTTAATGCCATAGCAATCAATTGTGTGTTACAGTTAGCATAGTGGTCATGATGTCACGTGTTGGAGGTAGAGTCCTTGGATTCTAGGCTTGGCATTTACCAGGCAGATGACCATGGCCCAGTTACTTAATCCCTCCTCCTAAATCTTCTCACCTGTAAAGCGTGAGATTAAATGAGATACTGTAAATAAGGAGCTGAGCAAATTGCTGGTACATGGAAAGTACCCAAAACATGTTAGTTGTTCTTATTTTGCATTGACACAAGAGTAAAACATGTCAGTGGAAGAGAATTTATAAACATAAGACCATAACATATATAAAAACTAATTACTTATTGAAGGAGCCATTTTTTTTTAAAGATTTATTTATTTATTCATGAGATACACAGAGAGAGGCAGAGACACAGGCAGAGGGAGAAACAGGCTCCATGTAGGGAGCCTGATGTGGGACCCCATCCCGGGGCTTCAGGATCGTGCCCTGGGCTAAACTGCTGAGCTACCTGGGCTGCCCTGAAGGAGCCATTTTGAATCAGACAGTTGATTAGATATTTAGGTTAAAAATTTTGGATGACTCGTATTCCACATCAAAATAAATTCCATGGAACCATAAACAAATAGAAAAAATGTATCAAATAATTGAAGAGCTTAAGCTGTGAGAAAAGATCCAAAGTCAAATGGATTGACTGAGGCACAAGGAGTGGTATATTGGTCAATATATAATAACCAGCTCTGTGAGGGAGGAAAGCAGATGCCCAGGTTGGTCGCATCTGTAGATTTCCTTGGTATAATTCTCCCGCCATGCTGATTTCGGGCTACCAACATGAAATCAGTGAGCAGGAATTGGGAGGAGATGTGCATCGCTGGCTCTCATGAACTGGTACAATCTGGCTGTAGCATGCCACTTGCTCAGAAATGGCAAAGCATGCTGAGAAACCATCTAGTGATCATCCTAAGCCAGAACACATTCCTGCTGGAAACTGTCTTCCTCAGGAAGCATCAGATAGAATTGAGAATAAAACTTTACTCTGTTGTATCATGGAGATACCTTGCACTGGACCAGTACCAGTAGAAGGAAGCTGAACCTGCAAAAGGTGTCGGGGGGCGGGGCGGGGAAGAGGCCTGTGGGGTGGCTAGGGCCCACCTGGGAGCAGCCTCTTTGGAAACAAAATCATACATTGGTTGAAGACTAAAGGGGCAAGGTATTGCTAGGTAAATGCTTAGCAGTAAAAGAACAATTAGACCAAAGTAGAGGTTGTTTCCTCCTTGGTTTCTTCTGAAGCCCGTGGTACTGTTGGTGTGGATATGTGTTTTACTATCTTCTGTCTCTGCATATTTATATTCTTATCTCTCTTTTATTCTCCCTTTGTTCAGTTACTGTCTATAGTAGTTTTCATAAGTATGGTCCTCAGGAAGACCAGACATGGTGGGAATTATGATGTGTGAGAGCACAAAGGCTTTTGTTTAGAAAGTGATGAAGTGAGCCACGTGGTTTTTTGTAGTAGACCAGAAGGCCAAAGATGTGTCTCATTGTGATCAGGGAATCATGGTATTGTCAAGAAGGGAGGCTTCACGGTATGGAGACTTGAGGTCCTGTCTCATGTTTGTTGGATATTGGGATTCCAGCAGGGGCTTGTACCTTTTATTCCATAATGGATTGCTAGCTTATTATTTGGTAGCCCTGTCTTAGGTTTATCATTTTAGAATGGATTGTTTCTTTGTGATCATATATGGGGTTCTAATAGATTGGAATTAGGATTTAATTGAATCTCAAGGAGGTAGAGACTTTTTGAATATGGGAGCAATATAGTTAGAAGTTGTATAGTTGCTGGAAGCCTGTAATTGAGAATCATTACATACTTAAGGCAGTACAGAACCAATTGGTATGGAGTGGGATAGGTGTATGGAAAGAGAAAATAATTACTTTTAAGGGGTTAATAAAAATTAATCTTATGATGTGAGAAAAGTAACTTAAACATACAGAGGACTAGTTGGTTGGAAAGATGGGTTGCCAGATTTGGATACAGACCATTTGAGGTATGAATGAGGTCACCTGGTTTGGAACTTGGCTTTGGAGATGGACAAACATTGTTTCTTATGAGTGGGATTTTTTTTTTAAGTGGGCCCTACACCCACATGGGGGGCTTGAACTCACAACACTGAGATCAAGACCTGAGCTGAGATCAAGAATTGGACACTCAACTGACTGAGGTACCCAGGCACTCCATGGTGGGATATTTTAGTGACTTATTGGGCATGGAAGTTTACAGATACTCATGTTTTTAGAGCATTTATTTATTCAAGTTTGGTCCATTAACATTCATTTTTCTTGGTTGATTTTTTTTTTTAAGAGCAAGTTTAGTATCTGTCATTTATAGGGCTATTAATTTGATGATTCAGTGTTCCTTCTTATTTGGGTGTTTCTAGTCTTTTTGTATGAGTTTTCTTTAATCACTTCAGATCTTTAGCTGGTTTTCATTAATTTAGCTCCTGATGTGCCCACATATTTTCTTGAAAACTTTCCCTAATGATGGAACATTGTATCTCAGAGTTGCAAAGGACTGTAATAATTTTCTAATCCAACTTTCAATTTGATGCTTGAATCCCCTGTATTATTCTCTTCCATTTCAGCCTTACATAATATCTTGATTTTTAATAGTTGGGTCTATCAAGAAGTGGGATTTGAGGGTTTGTGGCAGTATAGCATTCTCAGACCCAGCATTCACTTGGAGATAACTAATTAGTCATCTTTAGGGATGGCTGAAGGCTGAAACATGGATACCATTTGGTCGTCCTTACTACTGGGTACTCTGACCTTTAACTTTAAACTCTAGGCAGGGGTGGCAGTGTGGTTGGATTTAGGACCCAGATTCTAGGCCTGGACTAAACCCAGGACTCTCATGTTCCTAGGGCTTCCTCCATAGTTCTTATCTATTTGTAGGGGGAGATAGGGTGTTTGAGGTTGGTGGTGGTATAGAACCAACTTCTTTTTTTCCCAGGCTTGCCTTCTAATAAGGCCAGTCTGTAGGTCCAACAGCTACCCGTTTGTAAATTATGCTGAAATGCTGGGAAAGTTCTCTAGAAGGGTTCTAAATTATAGCTCATTAATGTTTTTTTTGCTTATAGAATTTTTTTAAAAAGATTTTATTTATTTTTAAAAGATTTTATTATTTGTTCATGGGAGACACACACACAGAGAGAGAGAGAGAGAGAGAGAGAGAGAGAGAGGCAGAGACTCAGGCAGAAGGAGAAGCAGGCTCCATGTAGGGAGCCTGACGTGGGACTAGATCCCGGGGCTCCAGGATCACGCCCTGGCTAAAAGCGGCACTAAACTGCTGGGCCACCCAGGCTTCCCTGCTTATACAATTTGCAGAATAGTTGGTGTAGTTTGGGTTTTACCAAGGAAGCCCAACTGATGGCTGCCAGGAGGCTTTACTGAGTATCCTTGATATTAGAATTCACCAAGCCCTAGAGCTTTTTAGGCTCAAAGAGTCAATTTTGCTAGTATATAGAGTGCATCCTTCTCTTAATAGTAGAATTATGCAAACCTAAGTAACAAGACACATGTCAACTCAGGGGGCTAATTTATTAAGTGAACATATTGATCAGAAAATTTTAGTCATCTTAGCTAGTATTAAGGTAAAGCTGAATTATTATTTTAAAATTATATTCTTAATAGAAAGTAGTACTTTTTTTTAATAGTTCAATCCAAATATGGAAATGTGTAAGTCGAAAGTCCTTCTGACCCTACCTTGTGAAATAACAATGGTTAAAACTGAGTCTAGATGTAGTCATCCAGACTCTCTGCACATGGAGTAGCCTCTGCTCCTCTCTTGGCTTTAGTTTTCTATAGCTCTCTAGAGCACATCACTTGTTAACTTGTGGGAAGAAGCTAGAGGACAGTCATAAGGTTACCTAATGACATGGAATCAGATGAGCAGAGCAGTCTGGATGACTCACAGTGTAGCAGCATGTCAGTAGCCTGAATTGTCTATTCATCAATCTAGAGTCTGCTGCCCTGGCACCTCTTCTTCAAGATAGTTTGGAAGGGCGATGTCAACATTTATCTCTCAGACTGTTATTTTTCGGTGTAACTGGTCAAGTACAGATCCTGCCACCTAATAGTTGCTAAATAAATAGTAGCCGTGGGTGTACCTGCCCTTCCCAGCCCTTTTTTCTGACAAGTACATTTTTTCTCTAGGTATGTTTATACCACAGCCTAGTTTTACTTTGGCATGTGTACCCTTTGGCCTCTTTAAGATGTCTTTTCTAGTTCTACTTTGATCTGTTTTATTTCAGTTCTGTACAAACTTCTTTCTCTTTTTCCTCTTGTGCTTTCCACAGAAGGGTTGAACTAGTCTATGAAAATCAGCACTATCTAGTAATTCTTGTAATTTCTGATTTCTTACAAAAATGCTTCCTTTCATCAAATTTCATTATTACCCAACTCTCTACCTTGATTAAAATTACTGTTTTTATCTTATTGTCTATCTAATGTAACTACATTAAGTGTTTATATGAAGTCTGTTATGAAATCAGAACTCCATGTGTGAAGTAGCCAAAATGGCCTCCTTTTATGTGTTTTCTGTGATTTCTTTTATACATATAACAGCTTTATTTTTTTTTTAAAGATTTTATTTATTTATACATGAGAGACACAGAGAGAGAGAGAGGCAGAGAGACACAGCAGGTTCCATGCAGGAAGCCTGACGTGGGACTCGATCCCAAGTCTCCAGGATCATGCCCTGTACTGAAGGTGGCGCTAAACCACTGAGCCACCCATATTGCCCCATATAACGGCTTTAATGAGATACAATTTTTAGGGGGGGAAGGGATAGAGGGAAAATCTTAAGCAGCCTCTACACCCAGTGCAGAGCCCAACGTGGGGCTCAATCTCGCGACCCTGAGCTCATGACCTGGATTGAAATCGGGAGTTGGACACTTAACTGACTGAGCCACCCAGGTGCCCCAAGATTAATTCTTATACCATACAATTTGTGCATTAAAAATTTATTGTTCAGTAATTTTTAGTATATTCAGAGTGTGTAACCAACACTTCCATCAGTTTTAGAACATTTTTATCATCCCCCAAAGAAACCCCATACTCATGAGTCATCATTTCCCATTTCCCCTCAACTCCCATCCTATTGTAGGCAAGTTCTAATCTACATTCTGCCTATAGATTTGCCTATTCTGGACATTTTTATATAAATGGAATGATGTAATATGTGGCCTTTTGTGTCAGGCTTTTTTTGCTTTAATGTTTTCAGAGTTCATCCATGTTGTAGTATGTATCACTACTTCACTCCTTTTTTTTTTTTTTTTTTTTTTTTTTTTACTTCACTCCTTTTTATTCCAAAGTTTATATCCCATGCTGTATGGAATGTAATATTCCATGCTGTATGGATCTACCATACTGCATTTATCCATTCATCAGTTGATGGGCATTTGTATGTGATTTTTTTCTTTCTTTTTTTTTTTTAAAGTAAGCTTTACACTCAACATGGTGCTTGAACTCATGACTCTGAGATCAAGAGTCACATGCCCTACTGACTGATCCAGCCAAGTGTCCCTGTATGTGATTTCTTATTAGCAAAGTAGCTCCTTAGCATTGTTTTTCATTTTGAAATCCAAGCAGTGTTTTAGAAAATATGGATGGAAGCTGTAGAAGGCTAGGAGGAAACAACAGTTGTTTCTACCTGTTAGACATCGCTGCAGGTGTTTACTTAAATATCAACAGCAATATTTGGACATTTGGAAATTATCTTTGAACTCAAAATCCAAAATATGTTAATAACATGTTATTCTTCGTTATGGCCTATAATTTTCCTGTAAGAAAAATGTTAACCATGCAAAAAAATCAATTTAGATAAAATAAGCCACAGAATGTACTATAGTAATTTTGCTGTAATTCTTATGCCTCTCATTGTTCTATTTTCCCTGTTCTCTTTCAAATATATCATCATTTCACAGTATCCACATAGGATGTTAACCACAGTTAGCAGAGAAGAGCAATGGGGTCCTCAGCCCTGGAGCTCAACTGCTTGCTTCACATGCCAGCTGTTTCAGTACTTACTGGCTGCATGACTTGGACAAGTTACTTACTCCCTCTTTGCCTCAGTTTTGTCATCAATGAAATGGAAATAATAATAGTACCAACCTCAGGCTTGTTGTGAAAATCAAATAGGTTAATGTTAGTAAAGTGTCTGGCATATGGGGTATGCTCGATAGTATAAGATATAGTCTTCATTTAATGTCATACAGTTACTAAGCGCTTGGGATAAAACATTTTGGTAATCCTTTTTTTTTTTAAGATTTTATTTATTTATTGAGAGAGGGCGGGAGAGAGAATGAGAGAGAGTGCTTGAGTGCATGCATGTGCCTTCAGCCTGGCAGGGAGAGGGACAAACTGCGCTGAGCACAGGGCTGGGTGCCAGGCTCCATTCTACAACCCTGAGATCATGACCTGAGGCAAAGCAAGAGTCAGATGCTCAACTGACTGAACCCAGACACCCAGGCACCCCTGATTTTGGTAATCTTAGCTGAGATTGATGGATAACCTTTTCCCACCTTCAGTAAACATGTGCATTTTACCTATTTCACCAAGCTTCATGTGTGAACTCAAATGAATTGCATATTTATAAAAGGAAGGAAAGAAAAGGTAAAACCTAGAGATGAGGAAGGTTAGAGAACAGAAAGGTGAAAGTCAAGTACCAAATTTCTTAGGCCGCAGTGCGGTTCCTTTCATGTGGTAATGGCTATTTATCGAATGGATGGATTTTTGTGTAGTTTGGTTGATTCTGGGTTTTAGAATTGAAGTTTTCTTCATATTTCTTAACAAATTTAAGACCTAGGAAGGCATTTCAGTTGCTCTTGTTGGCCATTGCCATTTGAAGGTTACTATTTATTTCTTAACATTTACCATGATAATCTCTGCTATAACTGTGCACTCATTAATTTTTCCTGTTTTTGTTTTTGTTTTTTTTAAAGATTTTATCCATTTATTTTGAAACAGAGAGGGAGTGTGAACAGGGGAAGGGGCAAAGGGAGAGGGAAAGGGAGAAGCAGGTTCTCCACTGAATAGAGAGCTGGATCTGGGCTCGGATTTCAGGACCCCGGGATTCTGACCTGAGCTGAAGGCAGACCGACTGGCCACTCAGGTGCCCCTAGTTTCTCCTGATTGTATTTTCTTATACAACTAATTTTTCATATTTTTCAGGCACACATTTTAGAATGTATGCAATATGGGAGCAATTTTTACGTGTTTGACATGAGTACTGGTCAGAAATAAATTTTTAAGATGCATTGTAGGGAAGATTCCCCCCTTTGCCAGTTGTGAAAGGGCATTGATAGTGATTTAGGGCCTGGTCCTAGCTCGGAGCTTTACTTAAATTCATTTAGTCCTTTAAACCACAGCACATGATGTGGGGATAGTCTCCTTTACCTTTCAAGTGGGGAAATCAGGTCAGCTGATTATACTTCTATTTATAAGAGAAGGTAGGATTCAAATCCAAGTTTATGTTGCTCCCTCTCACTGTACCCGTGTATTACCACCTTTATAATGTTTGCCAGTATATTTATTATCTGTGTCATGTTGCCACTTCTGCATTCTTTAGGAGAACCTTGCTCCTGCCTGGCTGATTGTCAACATATAGCTTTCAAGTGACGTTTTACATGTTCTGATCTCCTGTCAATAAGTGTCAGGATGAGTGAACGTTTTCCGGTGCTTTTGATACTGTGTCTATTTATAGCTAATACTATACTGAGGAAGTAGAAAAAGAATAACCTGGAGAAATGGGAGCCAGTATTACTTTTTGTTGTTATTTCCTCCATAATTAAATAGCATTAATGGAAATCAAAGTGAGGAAAATGCATTATAAGTCAAACTATTTAAAAATTTCACTACCTCCTTCCAATGCTTGTACATTTTCATATACTATTTTATAAGTTGTAGAGCTAGAACATAGATATGCTTTCATACCATGTTTCTTTTTAAAGAAATTTTTAAAGATTTTATTTGTTTATTGATGAGAGACACACAGAGAGAAGTAGAGACATAGGCAGAGGGAGAAGGAGGCTCCCTGCAGGGAGCTGGATGCAGGATTCCATCCCAGGACCCTGGGATCACAACCTGAGCCAAAGGCAGACACTCAAACACTGAGCCCCCCAGGTGCCTGCCCCTCCTACCATGTTTCTTAATATATATAACTTTTTATCATTACCATTTTTTTTGTTACAATGCAAACTCTTCATAAGTATTTTTATGATTGCTCAGTATTCCATTCTCCTGTATAACTATTTTCCTGTTAGTTAAATTTCTAATTCTTTTTTCATAATGGCCCTGTATTGAACATCTTACATGTAGTTATTTTAACATTTTATTTTATTTTATTTTATTTTTAATTTTATTTATTTATGATAGGCACACAGTGAGAGAGAGAGAAGCAGAGACACAGGCAGAGGGAGAAGCAGGCTCCATGCACCGGGAGCCCGACGTGGGATTCGATCCCGGGTCTCCAGGATCGCGCCCCGGGCCAAAGGCAGGCGCCAAACCGCTGCGCCACTCAGGGTTCCCTATTTTAACATTTTAGATTATTTCCTTGGGTTTTTGAAATGTAGTGCCAAATCACTTTCTAAAAGTAACCAGTTTAAACTGCTTTCAGTTTCAGCATAGTCTTAACTAGTGCTGCTTGCTACCTGCCTTCACTTTTCAAAGTGTTTTTCAGTGGGAGCATGAACCCTTATGCTGTGGTTTCCAGAAATGTATTGTTAGAGAGGTTGGCACTGTCTGTATTCATGTCTCCCAATGGATATCTGACCGCATAACTTTTTAGGAGTCTCACATTAAGATGTCAGAGAAGTCTTACTTCAAAGCTAGATTTGTTAGCATTTCTGAAACTTATTTAAATCTGAAATTTATTTTTCTCATAGACTTATTAATAAGTCTATGAGAATACCATACTATATAATATCTGTGGGAAAAGGCGCCAGCCTATGACATAGTAGAATGCTCTTTAGGAACGTGATCTTGTGCAGGGGAGGCAAGTAGGGATGTTTGCTCTAACATTACGTCACTCTAATGGTAAGGGACCTAACCTCGTTCGTTCATTCATTAAAGACATTTAGAGAGCCTGCTGTGTGCCAGACACTGTTCATCTACTGGGGATATAGCTGTGAATAAAACCAACAAGTCCTTGCCCCTAAGTAGGCAGTAAGGTGGGAAGAATGGTCCTTATATGTTCATTCCCTTGCAGAGGATTCTGTACACCTTGATTTTTTTTTTTTTAAGATTTTTTAATTTATATTTGAGAGAAAGAATACGAGCTACAGGGTGGGGCAGAGGAAGAGGGAAAAGCAGACTCTCCACTGAGCAGGGAGCCCAATGCGGGGCTTGATCCCAGGACCCTGAGATCATGACTTGAGCCCAAGGCAGGTGCTTAATGACTGAGCCACCTAGGCACCCCTCTTATTCTGATTTAAAACATAAATTTACTCAATTCCATCCTCTCATTAGCTATTTTATAGTCAGTGTAATCTTCACATTTCTTCTCCTTAGTCAGTATAGACTTCAAGTCAGTTCTTACCTATTGTGTCATGGAAAGGAAGCCAGATGTGAGTTAGAATCCTAAACTGAGTACCTGTGAACTCCTGCTTTCATAAATATTTTTGGCATAGCAAGGAAACTCATAAATCCATTAGCAGTCTGGAAACTGGCTGTACTGTAGCAGGGAAGTGGTGCAAAGTAGACCTTGGTCTTGTTTGTCTGTCCTTGGTATCATCAAGTACTGAAGAAGTTCTGATACTTACAAGATGTAATGGGGGAAAAACAAAGGCCATTAAAATTTATAATTAAAAAAATAGTAATTTCAAATTAAAAACATTGCTCACCACTGATTCAGAATAAAGAAATACTGTTTGAGGACACAGACAAGGCTTGTCTGTACAATTTTGATCATGTTTCATTTGATGATGGTGGTAAAAGATGCTATTAAGCTATGTTGCAGAGCAAGATGATCTTGGCCTCTGCCCAGTAATTATCACATGCCTGTGTGCAAGAAAGACAGCCACTGAGGAGTCTGATGTAAGAACATTTTTTAGCAGGCCCCTCAGTTATTTATTTATTTATTTTTAGAGCAGTTGGAGAAAGGGTGAAGACAGAAGCAAAATATCTCCCCATGATCTTTCTATCTCCATGTAACTAAATAACTTATAAAGCAGCTCTAGTTGCCATTTCCTTCTTTTTTCTTAAACGGATGAATGTCTGTGATTTAGTATAAAGTTCATGAACTAAGAAAAGCGGTTGGACACAGATGCCTGTATCTTTCCACTCTATGTATCTTATTACCTTTAACTGCCTGTTAAAATCATGCTTTTATTTTTACCTTTCAAATATAAATTGCCATCACCAGGCTTAGCAAATGAAACGGATTACTTATGGTAACTGTAAGTAGTTATGCACTCCAAATCCTTGAGAGAGCTTTCCCAAAGGGCAGGCAATGTCTTTCAAAATCCTATTACAGGATTTTATTTGCAGGTGCTATGAACAGAAGGCTGAAAGCCTCCATGTTTTATTGCTGCCCAACTTCATCAGGTCTGCTCACTCTATTGAAAATTGTGGCAAAAATGATACACATCAGCTCTTTTATTCTTTTGTTACTACTCTGCGCAAATAAAAGCATATTGGGGAACTTAATGAAGCAGTATGTCCTTGGAGGGAGCTTTGAAGATTTGGAGTGTATGACTATTTGTCTTTAATACTGGAGATTTTTGTGTAAAACAGACTGGCACGAACAAAATCAAGTCCTCACAGATAGCCCAGTGTTTGCCACATATGTACTTAAGTCACACAAATACCTAGTAGTCGTCACCTTGGAGATGCATTCAGTGACTACCTTAGAGGCTTTCTGGATGTGCCAAGGAGCAGCCAGGGCAATGAAACTGTAGCAGAGCCATTGGAACCATGGAGCCAATTTTAGAGGTGATCTATTTAGAAAGAACGTGATTTCAAAACAAAAACAGAAACAACCCCCCCCGCCCCCCCCCCCCAAAAAAAACCCAACAACAAAACACTGGGGAGGGAGAATTGATTATCCAACAAATTAGCAAACACACCCCACAGATACACATTCTGGGAATCTGTCCTACAAGAGAGGCCACGCATGTCTCAGTTTGTTTTGGCCTTCACATGCATAGTTGGCTTTTCATTGGAATCTGGAAAAGGCAGCATGGATGGAAAGGATGGATCTGTGCTGCAGAGATCTAGGTACACATGGTGTCTCTATGCTTCTCGTGAGCTATAGGCTTCAGGTTACTGCAATTCCTGACCTACTAGTTTAACTCTCATTGCTGGAGAGTGTGGGCATGTGTCGAGTATCTTAAAAGGATAATCTTGATTCTGCTTAAATTTCTGAGCTTCGGTACTTAATTATTCATAATGAATACTTGCGGTATACCTCCCGACTGATCAAAACATACAAGGATGGGCAACTATAGTTGTGACTTTGGCCCTAACGGTGTTGGAGCTGACGCTGGCTTGCCCTTTATTTGCAGGGTTAACACCGCCTGTACACCACTTCTTTTCCTTTGAACCAGCCTCCCAAGTTGACACTTAATGCTTATTTGAATGTAGTAGGCTGCAGTCCTCTGGGTTCCTCAGGGGAAATGACAAGGGACCTTGTGGCCAGTTATTGCAACAGAAATCCCAAGCTGAAGCAATTCTAGATGTATGCGACCAGATAGTATTTGGGAATCTCACCAGTGACATGAACATGAAAATATTCCAGCGGCTAAGTAAATACAGTGCTGCACTAATTGTGCCAGAAAAGAAAGGAAAAATGGTTTTCCTTTCTTTGAAGACTGAAAGGCCGCTTCCTAACTGGAGCAGCCATAGAATCTTTAGTATAAAGAAATCTTAATGGATACAAAGTAAAGAAATGGCTGATTTTTGTATTTTTAAATCAACTTAATGTTCTGTTTGTTTACTACTAAACATTTCTGAGTGGAATAATTCTTATTTGGCAGTCGGTATTTCCCCATCATAGTGAGCAAGAATTTTCACTCACATTTTGGGCACAAAACACATTCTATTTTAGACACTGAAGGATCGTTTTTCAGTGTTTGCTTCAGAATTTGTGAGGTAATTTCAACAGATCTCACAAATGTTTACTCAATAGTTCTGCATCTCTATTTCTGCAGTAATTTGTACACATCTCTATTTTGGCATCCCTCGATGAGATATCATGGTACCTAATTAGTCCCTCTCTCATGAAACTGGAGCTCAGTGAGGGCAGGGCTATCTCAGTTGGCTTTGAATCACAGGTACCTTGTGTGGCGCTCAGTATTGATCTGAAGAATCAGTGGAATGTTTAAAGGTATTGTCTGAAAATCGAGTAACTTCTTAATGTAATTGTACTCTTTTTGTAGCACATTTTTCATTATTTTCAGACCATATCTGCACAAGTCTGGTGTGTCAAGGAAAGATTCATAGCATAAGGTAATACTGTTACTAGATTAGTGTAAGAATCTTTTGGGAAGCTTTGTACTTTTAATTAGGAGAAAGGCATACAGAGAGTAAGCATAGAGTATCAATAGAGGGCTGGAAGCATTCAGTCGTTGCTGTTAGATATCACCTGGGTAACTTGTGACTGCCTGGATTTTGGATCTTCCTCAACTCCATAATTGATACCCGCTTGTCTCAGTTCTGGATTGTTGTTGGTATTGCGTCTCTGATCTTTTCTTTTTTTCCTGATCCTTCCTGCCCTGCCTACTTCCATGAACTAGATTCACATCTGCTAGACCTTTTGCTACGCTTGGCCCACCCTACCTGCCCTATGAGGGCTGATGGCCTCCAACGATACCTGATTTGACCTAACAGGTTATAACATATCATTTTTCCAAACCTGTGTGTGTTACTGTTATCTGTAATACATTTACTCAACAACTATATTTTCATTAGAGATAACATAGAAATTTAAGTCAAAACTTATTTCAGGTTTAGTTCCTAAAAAATACACATTCCTACTACAGCCTATCAAATTCATCAGAAGGCCTTGGGTATTAGGGCTCATAGTGAATGTGGAGGCTAGGGCATAGTTGCTAGTGCTAAGACTTCTATGAGAGATACTATGGAAGCTTTTCTTCCTCCCTTCCTCCTTCCCTTCCTCCCTTCCTTCCTCCTTCCTTGTTTTCAACTATGATATGTAAAATGTAGGAAGGAATGGGAAGATACTAAACATTGTTCTTTCCTAACTGTAAAGATATGAATATAATAAAACATAAACATGAGGTAGATGTCAAGGGAGTCAGGATGGCTCATTCGGTTAAGTGTTGGACTCCTGGTTTTGGCTCATGTCATGATGTCAGGGTTGGAAGATCAAGCAAGCCCTGGGTCCACCTCCATGCCCAGCATAGAGTCTACTGGAGATTCTCCTGCTCATGCATGCATGTTCTCTCTCTCTCTCTCTCTCTCAAATAAATAAATAAATAAATCTTTAAAAAAAAAACCCTCCAAAACATGAGGTAGAGGTCAGTTATGGTCTTAGAGTTGTTTTTTGTGGTCTAGTAACTAATATTAAAAATTACAATTCTACTTTCTAGATTATTAACCTTGTATAGCTAAAAAGATTATATGATGTGAATGTCATTGTACATACATATTTGCACCCTTATTTTTAAAATTAAAAACAAAACAAAACTTTGGGGCCTGGGTGGCTCAGTCAGTTAAGAGTTGGACTCTTGGTTTCAACTCAGGTCATGATCTCAGGGGCCTAGGATTGAGCCCTGCATCTGGTTCCCTGCTCAGTGGGGAGTCTGCTTGTCTCCCTCTCCCTCTGCCCCTCCCCTCACTCATGTGCTCTCTCTCTCACTAAGATAAATAATTCTTTAAAAAATAAGTAACAAAAAACTTGATTATGGAAAATGTCAAACTTTAATTTTACCCATTTTATTCAAAACTTTTGTTTCTTTGTATACATTCAAATTTGGTATCGTATTCTTTCAATCTGAAGAATTTGTAAAAAAACATTTTTTTTTTTGTAGTTGAGGTTTTATTTGTTTGAAAAGGTTTTTATTTCTGAAAAACATTTTTTGGGGGTGGTATAGGATTCTGGGTTAATAGTGTTCATTGTTTTGTTTTGCTTCGTTTTTTGTGTTTTTTTTTTTTTTAAGATTTTATTTATTTGAGAGAGAGAGCACTAGAGAGAGCTAGTACAAACAAGGGGAAAGGGAGAAGCAGGCTCCCCCTGCCTCCCAGCCAGAAGCCCAACGTGGGGCTTGATCCCAGGTCCCCAGGATCATGACTGAGCTGAAGGCAGATGCCTAAAAGACTGAGCCACCCAGATGCTCCTTATTTTTGTTTATTTGAAGGTTTTTTGTATTTGAGAGATTGAGAGAGAGAGCATGAGTTTGGGAAGGGACAGAGGGAGAGGGAGAAGCAGACTCCCTGCTGAGCAGGGAGCGCAAGATCATGACCTGAGCTGAAGGCAGGTGCTTAACCCACTGAGCCACCTAGGTGCCCCTAGTATTGGTTGTTTTACTTTTTTTTAAAGTAATTTAAAGCTGTCATTGCATGGTTTTTTGCTTTACGTAGTTTCTGACAAGAAGGTTACTTAATCTTTGTATCCTGCCCCTGCCTCCACTGCCATCGAGATGATCTCTGTAATTTTGGTTTCCAAGGGTTTCAATATAATATGTGTAGGGTATGTATGTGTGTGTATACACACATGCATGTGTGTGTTGGATTTATCCTGCTTGGGATTCTCTGAGCTTCTTGGATCTCTGCTTTGATTTCTTTTGTTATAAATTTAGTAAATATAGCTGTGCTATTAGTTACAAATTTTGGAAAATTCTCAGTCATTAGTTTTCCTAACATTTTCTCTGTTCCATTCAATCTTCTTCTAGGATTCCAATTACACTTCAGTTAGACCATTTGATATTTCCCTGTAGTTCTTGGATGTTCTGTTGTGGGTTTTTGATTTTTTATTCTTTTTTTCTTTGTGTTTCACTGTCAGTAATTTCTATTGACTTATCCTTGAGTTTATTGATTTCTTCCTGGGCTGTGTTTAGTATATTGATGAGCATGACAAAGGCATTCTTTATCTTATTACCATGTTTTTTATTTTTAGCATTTCCTTAACTCTTACTTACATGTCCATCTCTCTGCTTGAGTTTGAGGTCTCAGGTTTCAGAAATAGATTTTCCACTTATTTTCTTTGAACCTTGTTTTTCTTTTTTATAAACTAAAAAATCATTATATATGTATATAATAATAATATATAATAATAACTAACAGAATTGTTATGAGAATCAAATATGATCCATTGGACTAGTTCCTACCTCTCCTTTCCCATGGTTCAATCTGTCACTCAAGGCTTGCATGGTATGATTACTTTGACCCTATTTAGTTCCTAAATTGTAAGATTCCGTGAAGGGGAAGGGACCTAATATTTACTGACAGCCTATATTAATCTCATGTAGAATTTGAGAAAGGGATAAAAATCACATTTAAAAAGTGCTTTTGTAAAACATTTTACTTTTACCAGGTCTATGTGGATTTTAATTGAAAGAAACAGCATTAAATCCAGTTGCCACTTGGTTAAATCTGTTAAAGAGTCATTAAAATTTTTCAACTGTTGGGTTTCTTGACACACTTGAGAAATGTCATGGCTCATAAAACATCTTACTCTCTTTCTCTGTGCATATAGGACTTTAAATAATTGGATTGGCTCCCAAATTTTGCATTGTGAGGAAAAACTAATGGAGGTTTTTCTTCTTACTGACTGGTGGAAATGAATGTTATTCTCATTGGATTTGCCTTTGTAGTCACAGACTTGGATTCAGATTCTGGCTACACAGCTGTAAAATCTTGGGCTGATTATCTAACTTTTGAGCTTGAGTTTTTGTTTTATCTGTGAAATAAGGATGATACCTACATCAGCTGTTTTAAAGACAATGTTTATATACATAAAGTATGTGAAGCTTTGGGTATAGTGCCTAGTTAATAGAGATCAATGAGTGATATGGCATTAAGAATAATAGTAGCTAAAATGGAAATATACCATTATTAAGTCAAATTTTAGTAAATAGAAGGGGAAAGACAAGTTTAATATTCTTTTTTCTTTTAGTTGAAAAGATCCATCTGGTAAAAAGATGTGTATACACACACACACACACACACACACATATATTTTTTTAAGATTTTTATTTATTTATTCATGAGAGACACACAGAGAGAGGCAGAGACATAGGCATTTAGTTTAGGCAAGAGACAGAGGCAGAGGGAGAATCAGGCTTCCTTCAGGGAGCCTGAGGTGGTACTCGATCCCAGGACCCTAGGATCACGACCTCAGGTGAAGGCAGACACTCAACCACTGAGTCACCCAGGTGCCCCAGAGTATTTTAACAAAAGGGAGAGGGCTAAAAAATGAATGTTGATGAATAATAGCCAAGAATTTGTGTTTGCTGTGTGACGGGATCCTCAGAATAGCTCCGTGAAGTAAGCTGCCACTCTTCTGAGAAGTCTTTCTTTATATGAATGAGTGTGCCACCCCGTTTTGTGTTCTTCCGGTCTAATTTGTACTTTATCGCAATTTTTATATATAACTCCTGTCCTTTTTCCACTTCTCATCCCCAATGAAGGGTTTTTTATATATAAGGTTAGAAGTGGTCCACAGTGAGTTGAATTGTTGAGATTTTTGAATCTTTGCATGTTTCTGGTCAAGAGTGAAATCCCACTTTCTTTATGTTATAGGTGAAAATCTAAGCATTAAAATGGAATATTTGTCTAAAGTAAAACTACTAAGAAAATAGCTGTGGATAAATAAACTGCTTAATCAGGCTGAGCCCCCCACTCCATCCTCGACTGTTTAAGATAAACAAATACAGTATTTTAAAGTAGCTGTTGCTCTAGAGGTTACCTTAGAGTAAATATAATGAGTTTCACAGAAGTGTCCAAATTCTGTGTTTGTAAATAATTTTATTGTAATGGGTATTACTCAAGATTGAAATTATTTAATACAAAGAAACATTCTTTATTCATACACTGAGCAACTGTGTTCCAAAACACAGACCACAATACAGGCATTCTTACTTGAATAGTACAAGGAATAATGTCAAATTATTTTTGTAGCTTTTTTTTTTTTTTTTTTTGGTCATAAAAATTTTCACAAAACTGTCTTCATGATCACAGATTTTTAGAGTTGGAAGGAACCTAAGAGATCCAATCTAACTCCTTCCTGCCACCCAGAGAGATGAAGCGATTTATCTAGTCCTGTAGCTAACTAATGACAGAACCAGGGAGAGAACAGAGCCCTTCATCTATTTTCCATAGTGTTACATTCCTCTGGAAAAAACTGCCTACTCACTCTTGGTTTTTAATGCTAGTTAGAGTCTTGGGGTAAGGTTTTTTCCCCATGACTCACTACTGCTCTTTTGTTTTCTTGTGTGGGTGTCTGGGAGCAAGCTATCAAGGGTGGCGGGTTTTTTGTTGAACAATTGAACATTGTAAGGCTCTGAACAAGGAAAAAGCATTTGTCTGGTTAGCATGTGAAGGGTCAGGAGGAAGGGTTGTAGCTCAGACTCTTTGCCCTCAGTGTTGATAGGCAGGTATTTTAAAGTTGAGTTTCCTAACCTGGGGTCTGAATTTTCTAAAGTTTTATGAAAATTATGCAAATAGATGCATACCTCCCAAGACCAGAATGTGTACCTTTCATCAGGTTATCAAAGGGTACGTAGCTGAAACCTTTCTTTCTTTCTTTCTTTTTTTTTTTTAAGGGAGGGAAAGCTAATAAAACCTGAGAACCAGCTCCTCACTCTTGCACTCTAAATACTAATTATACTAGAGGGCTCCTTATTATCTCCAGCCACCTTCTGCTTGTGTGCCCTTTCCAGTAGACAAGACTTCCCACATGGCTTCCTGGATCTTGTCATGGAAGCCTTTGGAGGCCTTGGCCTTCTTACAGGAACTTTTCCTGTAGGTTTTCCAAGGCTACTGTCTCTCTCCCTTCTCTGTTTATTGTTTCTAGCAGAGGGTGCAGGATTTTTGTTCATTAGAAAGCTTAGGGGTGTTATTTCAATTACATTCTGTTTAAAAGGAATTTGTACATTGACTTGAAAACATAAGACTATTTGCTGTAAGAAAAAAAAAATACAATCAGGATTCCAATCAATACTTTGCAAATTCACCTTTAGAATGCTGCTGGTTCTTAAAAAAAAAAAAAAAAGAATGCTGCTGGTTCTTTAGTTAGGGAATCTCTGTTTAATCTAGAAACTCTTTAAACTTTCCAGAAACAGAATGAAAATCTGTGGATGGTGGTTTAGGAGTTACCCAGATCAGTTTATAAAAATGTTTTAATTTATGGGACACCTGGGTGGCTCAGCAGTTGAGGGTCTGCCTTTAGCTCAGGGCTGATTCTGGCTCTGGAATCGGGTCCTACATCGGGCTCCCTGTGGGGGAGCCTGCTTCTCCCTCTGCCTGTGTGTCTGCCTCTCTTTGTTGTCTCTCGTGAGTAAATAAATAAATAAAATCTTAAAAAAAAGTTTTAATTTTTCGTTCCTGAATCTTACTAGAATTCATTTTAATGGACTTTCTTCCTAGAAGAGAACACATGTAAAACACATTCTAAATTTGTAAATCTAACATCTGGACACACAACAAGAAAGCTACCACTAGGATTGAAGTTGGAAGAATTTGTCATTTTATTTTATTTTATTTTATTTTATTTTGTTTATTTTTAAGCAAGCTCCACACCCAGCATAGAGCCTACTTTGGGGCTTGAACTCACAACCCTGAGATCAAAACCTGAGCTGATAACAAGAATCAGGAGCTTAACCGACTGAGCCACGCGGGCACCCCTGTTTATTCATTTTAAAGAGCTAACACTGAGTATATATCTTGAACATGTTATGATTGCTGGTGTCATGTTAGATGCTGGGAAGTGAGAAGAGGTCTCTTTCTTTGTGAAGCTCATGATCTTCTGAGGACATAGCTCAGCACGTTCTAATTCAACATGCTAAATGTAATAGAGGTACAAAAAAAAAAGCATTGGAATCAGTACTCTTCCTGGCCAGAAGAAAGGTGGGAGTTAGGGAAAAGTTCCCAGGAAGGTGACACATATATGAGTTGTGTATTAAAATGTTCAGTAGAAACTTGTCAGGCAAGATGGGATCTAGGAATATGTGGTATGTTTGTGCCTTCCTCATTTTAATTAAATTTAACATTCACCACTCTCTTATTTTTCATTTTCCATTAGAGCTCTAAACGAGAATGGAAGCCACTGGAGGATCGTAGCTGTACAGACATACCATGGCTGCTGCTTTTTATCCTCTTCTGCATTGGGATGGTAAGGATACTCTCACAGATGATCAGAACTTGATGAATTCACGATCCAAGGGAATGATGGGGAATTGGTTTAAAGAGGGAGCTTGTTATTTACTTATATTTAACCCCTCCTGCATTGCTTATAACTAGAGGTTCTAGGATACATTGAAGCTGCTTAATTTTGCCCCATACAATTCATTGGTATTTGGTACCCTTTGATTTTTTTTTTCTTAAGCCTCCATGAGACAAATTAAGAGGATTGGAACTCTGTCTCTTTTCCTAGATCATTTGAGAAAGCCAGATCATTTGACATAAATTTCTGTGGATTGTGATCTTGGTGGAGTGTTGAGCAGAGCACTGGCCCCTGAGTCCCGAGTATTTATCCAACCCAGTCACACAAACCTAATGGTTATTTTTGAACCAGTTTTCCTCTCAGGGGATTTGGTGTTCCTTTGTATAAAATTAGAGTTTATGCCAGAGGATATCTACAATGTTTCCAATTCTGACATCTTTCAGTTCTTGGAGGGGAGGCTGATTGCTCCCTGTTTCTGCCCATACCAGGGCCCTGCTGCCTGCTGTGTCTGCTGGAAAGAGTGGCATCTCTCAGTTGGAGATCCAGGGACCTGGTGATTTTCCATTGGGTATAGAGGATGGAGGAACAGAGCCCCTGGTGCAGAGTGTCAGGGGTGTGCTTATTCAAATTGCATCCCCACCCTGCCCTGCAGGATTTCTGACACAGGCCTCTGGAACTCTAGAGTCACAAGGTGCTGAGCTGGAAAAAAAGGTTGAAAACAGTGGTTTTCAAGCTAGCTGATGTTTAGAGCTAGAATCAGAGCAGAGTTGGAAATCCTCATCTGGTTCATCACCCTCCTTCTACAGATTAAAAGCATCAAACCCAGAGATGGAAATGACCACGCCAAAACCACATCATTAGTTAATGGGAGAGCTGGTAACAGAACCCTGCTCTCCTTATTTCCAGGGCGGTGCTCTCTTCTGTCAGCTTGTTTCCTCTTCCTTAAAGGGACTGTGCAGATGGGCATTGCTTTCTCTTTCTTAGTCTTTACAACCAAAAACACAAACATGCTACCTCTCTGGCAGCCTTTTTCCACAAATGTGAGAGTATTTTTAGTCCCCAGCTCCCCATACCTTTTATAGAGCTTCTTTAAGGATAATCTTACTCTGTGTTCTCTGCGACTGCACACCTCACAAACGCCCTTTGAAAAATCACAGAACCACCCTAATCCTAATAGACATAATTGCAGGTACCAGTTATACACCCGAAGAAAGGAAAAGAAAGCAGCAGACTTTAAAAAGATATGTAATAAATTGGGCAAAATGAGGAGTGCTAGTTTTAAAGATAATAGCTCAGTTTCATGAAACCTGAGATATTTAGAAAACTTCAAAATACCCATTTCCTCACTTAGAACTTCTGAGATGTGGTTCAAGAGTCTACTTAGTTTAATGGAGTAGCACCTGAAATGCAGTGTGCATGCAGAGTGTGGGAGAGATTTTCTTTTTTTTTGCTAACAGAATTAGCGCAACCTCTCTCTACTCCCTGAATTATCCCTGAGACAGACAGCAGCTGACCTTTCAAAATTATGTTTATAAAAACATGTACCTGCCACTCTAGGTGCTTTTGATTTTTCTATGCTAAAATAGCTCAGTAAAGTGCAGTCATTAATGTTGATAGGCTGATTTGGGAGTGACTCAGGGTAAGGAGCTATTTGTTTACTGACACATTTTAATGCATTGGTAATTAATATAATGCTGATTTCGGTGCCATGGTAATTAAGACCCACTGTGTGTACTTTTAAATGCAGGCATAGTGTTGTTTGTTTTGGAATGATTTTTTTTTAAAATTTTTTTTTATTGGATTACCCTCATAGAGTTGAGCTAACCTCACATTCTGCTATGTGGAAACTGGAGAAATTTCCAAATTCTGTTGCCCACCATACTGGCACAGCAGTTCGAGCCAAGTTTGTCTTCTGTGTATTTGTTTTGTATGGTTTTTAAAAGCCTTTTTTTTTTCTTTAGGATTTCATTCTGTAGTACTTTTCAGAGAAACATTCACCAAACATTTGTTGAGCATTATCCTGTGCTTGATGCTTCTGTATGTATTTATCTCATTCAATTCTCCCAGTTGCCTTATGAAATAGATTCTATCCCCAGTTTATAAACAAGGTGTAACAAGGTTAAATATTAGCTTGTCTAAGAATAGAATACTGGTAACATGTGACAAAGGTAGAATAGGAACTGGAATACTCTTTAACCTAGTAGCCAGTGGTCTGCGTCTTTCTGTCATCTCCGTGGCCTAATATTTAAGCTGTATCTTTATTCACTGTCCTTACTTGAAGTTCTTTGCTCATTCCTTGATATCTACTCTTTGAAATATTTTAAGATCTTTCTTATTTCATTCATCTTCACCATTAAGTCTTTTTTATATGTATTCACCTCTTCATAAGTAGAGGCTTCTCTTTTATTTCTTCCCTTACATTCAGTTTTTCCATGCTTGCCTTGTCTAGAACTTAGGGTTTTTTTCAAAGCAAATTGCTACCAGCCTTTTTGAGAGCTATCATCTTCCACATTTGAACTTTTATCAATATTTTGAAATTATTGGACATACATTTACTCTGTTCTAAAAAACTTCATGTAGCATTGTACTTCTAAATTTCTGTTTTCCATTAAGGTAGCAATCAAGTGGTTCTCATATTGGACAAGTTGACTACGTACCAGAATCAGCTGGGATTTAAAACAAACAAACAATTCTTTCCTGGGTTCTTCCTCTGATTCTGACTTAATCTCTGTGTTTCCAATGTTTATCCAGGGTTGAGACTACTGTTTTAGGCACCAATAAACCACTGAAGAGTTTTCTGTTCTTTTTATTTTTTTTTTAAGATTTTATTTATTTATTCATGAGAGACACAGAGAGAGAGAGAGAGAGAGGCAGAGACACAGGCAGAGGGAGAAGCAGGCTCCATGCAGGGAGCCCGATGTGGGACTCGATCTCAGGTCTCCAGTATCACACCCCAGGCTGCAGGCAGCACTAAACCGCTGCGCCACCAGGGCTGCCCTATTTTTTTTTTTTTTTTAATTTTTTGAAGAGGGAGAGCTGGGAGGGGCAGAGGGAGAGAGAGAATCTTAAGCAGGCTCCATACCTGACAGGGGGCTCAATCTCACAATCCTGAGTTCATGACCTGGGCAGAAATTAAGAGTTGGAAGCTTAACTGAACTGAGCCACCCAGATGCCCCAACCACTGAAGAGTTATGAGCAAGAAATGATGAGTTTACAAAGATGACCCTGGTAGCCAATGTTATAGATAGCTTATAATGCTATTATAAAGGGGAAGCACTTTAGAGGCTGTAATAGTCCAGATAACATGTGGAAAACTTGAAATAAAGTAGTGATAAAGGAGAGGAATAGAGTGTCATCAATGTTGTAGATAAGATGGAGGCAGAGTATGCATGACTAAGAGGTTCTTGTATTAGGGGTTCAGGGTAAGGTTTTTCAGGTCAAATCTGACCCCAGCTTATAAGTTCCAAACCACAGTTTCTATACACATGCAGGAAGAAGAATGAGATGGATAAACAAAATATTCGTAGTGAGGCTGTACCCTGATTATACCCAAATAAAGAACTCCTTGGTAAAAATGACTTGTAGAATGAAGCATGGGCCATGTGGCCTGAAGGTCCTTCTCATCTTGGGTTGTGTGACTTAATTTTGTCTCAGGGAGAGAGAGGTATGAGTGAGAAGAGAAAAGAGATCCGTCTGGACCCTATCTGCCCAGATCAGCTTACCACAGAAAGACAGGAAAGAGGTGGCTACTTGGCCTTAATGGGAGTGCTCCCCACAAACAGTAAAAGGCACAGAGATGCCTACAACTTACCCCTGATACTTAGTCCTATTTACTGTGGACTAGGGGGTGTTTGGCATGCGACATAGAAACATTTCAACTTCACAACTATATAATGAAGTAGATTCTGTTGTCAACATCATTCTCTTTTACAGTTAAGAAAACAGAGGCACAGAGCTATGTTAAATAACTTGCCTAGGTTACATAGTGGCAGTATTCGACCCAGAAGAGAAGAGGTAGATGGTGAGGCCTCAAGAGGTCCTCTGTTGCCTGAAATTGGGAACAACAGGAAAGTTGTTTAGAACATGGACGCGGTAACCTCACCTGCCAGCAAAACGTGGTCTTGTCAGTGTTTCAGCAAACAGTTTAGCATTCTTGCTTCCTCCCGTGAAGTTAGGAAGTGAGCGTGATGGCTGGAAGTGTGGAGAGGGGAGACTGAGGAGTCCTTCTGACTTTGTATCTCACATATGCAGTCTGGTGAAGAATGATACTACAAAGGCAGACAGAGTAGATGTAGGAAAAGGGAAGTGGTTTGGGGAAATGTGGAATGAGAAGATGAGTTTGGGAGAGGTAGGGTGTGGGTAGAGATAAGCAATGGGTTGGGGTTTTAGAGAATGATCTGGACTAGAGCTGGGTGTAGGAGACCTCCCTGTATACCTTGTCCCTTCAGACTGCTTTCAAGGACCTTTCTTTATTTGATAGCCTTCGTCTAGTTCCCAGAGCATAGTGTTTCTACCTCATTAACTATTGTCGAGCATGCAGCACAAAGTGAAAGACTCAGAGACTCACTGCAGTATTTAGTCATTTGTGTGATGGTCTGTGCTTTGGCAGGATTGGAGAAGAGGAATAACAGCATGCCAAAAATTACCTTAAGGTTACCCGATCCAAATACCTACCTACTTCTGTTAATCCTTTGGGTTTTTTTTTTTTCCTTTTTTAAAAAAAATTATGGCAAAATATACATAACATAAAATTCACTATTTTAACTATTTTAAAATAGTTTGAATCAATTTGCTTTTGATCCACTCTTGTTTTTGTATTCTCGGTCACTATGCTGGACCAAATGGGTTTATACTTCTTCCAGCAAGTATAGTTTGAAACATTTTACTTTTTATCTACTTTCCCTTAGGATCATAAAATTTGGGAAGAGGAAAGGGCTTTAAAGATTAATCTAGTTCAAGCCCCGTGACAGGTAAGGAAACTGAGGCTCAGAATTTACAGAGACTTCCCCACGATCATAAGGAGTATTTGTGGCAGAGCCGGGTTCATTTCCTAGTATTCCTTGTCTGTGTGTTTTATTTCTTTTTTTCATTGTTCAAGCTGCCTATGAAACTGAGCTTCTCTGATTCTGTTTCCTCACACCTCATTATTTTCTGATCTTTTGAGAACATTTCAGTTCTTTCAAGGTAAACTTTATGTATTATAACCCTTTCATACCCTGCCTGGCATCTTGTGTTTGATTATGCTCGATAAATGCTTATGAACTAGACATTTCCTAGACTTCCAGTCATTTTTGCTTATTGCTTCTTTCTTCCTTTTAGAGTAGTACATCCTATTAAACTTTAAAGAAATCTAGAAATTTGGCAGATTGGAAAAAAATTTTTAATCTTTGTTTGTTTGTTTGTTTGTATAAATATTAGTTCTGCATTAGGCATTCTTATGCTATCCTGTCTGCTGGGTCCTCATGGCCTTTCTTGTTTCAGGGCTCTCAGAAGAGGAGGAACAGAAGCCAAATGTTACTTCAAGGTTTGACAAATTAATTATTAGGAGATTGACTCCAAGCTTTGACTGAGTTTAGGGATAGAGGAGTAGGATTAGGTAGAGAGCTAAAGGAGGTTATATTTGAGGAGAAGAGTCTGGATATATTTTCATTAGTCCTTGGGAGAAAGCTATAAGTGTCAATCTTTTTTGCCCATCTTTTTATTTTGAATATTCATATTTTGTTATATTCATATTTCATTGCCATCTGCCACACATGTTTTTGTTGACTTTTTTCCCCACCCCTCAAACCAAAACTAAGGCCTTCTGTCTTGCTCAGTTGCATGTTAAGGCTCCAGGTTTAAAATTCAAACATGCTTGTGAAATAAAATGTGTCCCTTTTTTTGACTAATAGTGAGTGAAACTAAGCAAATCCTCCTTCTTACGTTGAAGTAATGAGCACAGTTCATTAATTAGCAAATTGTCTTTTTCCCACGTAGACAATAGATACTTCCTAGTGTGCCAGATCCAGCTTGGGATCCACCACCACTGGATGCCTTGATCTGATTTGAGTCACCTCCTGTTTGTGATTAGATTTGTCTGCTCCTTCTCTCCCTCTCTCAGAAGAGCAGTTCTGCCAGCACTTCAGTAACTCAGTCCTTTTAAGATTTTAGCCATGGTTCTCTTCCTTACTAATAGGCTTACTTTCTCTGCAGTGATTGCTCTCTACTATAGGCATATAAAAGCTTTCCTCATCCCCCTTATCATTTGCTTCATTAATATGATTTCCTTCTCTTGAATGCCTCTTCCTCTCCCCGCTCACAGCCATTAAATTACTGAGTGCATTCTGTAAAGTTTCTCTCGTCCTATTTTAATTTCATGTACCACATTTTTTTCTCATCTGAAACTGTATTGCTTCCTGCATTTGGATTTCAGAATGTTGTGTGTGTTTTTTTAAGGGCGATTGTATTTTTAATTATATTTGGCCTAGTTCCCCATCATCAGTACTTGTACCATATGGGAAGTCCCTGGGATAACAGTCATGGTTTCCTCCTATCTTATTACCTTACTTATTCTCCTTCCTTTCTCCCCTGCAGCTTCTTACCCTCCCTTCTCTAATGCCTTTGGAAGCTACTAAGAAGTTTAAATGGCCTGTGTGAAAATATGTCAGTGTCCCATTTTACCACATATATGTAACATTTATAATTTATACTCTGTCTACATCCCAGAGGGATATGAGGTGGCTTATGATTTAAAAGACAAAAAAACCACTCAGCATAATACCCTCCAGTTCCATCCACGTCGGAACAAAAGGACAAACATTATATGTTCTCATTCATTTGGGGAATATAAATAATAGTGAAAGGGAATAGAGGGGAAGGGAGAAGAAATGGGTAGGAAATATCAGAAAGGGAGACAGAACATAGAAGACTCCTAACTCTGGGAAATGAACTAGGGGTGGTGGAAGGGGAGGAGGACGGGGGGGTGGGGGTGACTGGTTGACGGGCACTGAGGGGGGCACTTGACGGGATGAGCACTGGGTGTTATTCTGTATGTTGGCAAATTGAACACCAATAAAAAATAAATTTATTATTAAAAAAATTAAAATAAAAAAACAAAAACCAACAAACCCTCACATATCCAACTGTACTGTTAAAAATAGTCACAAAGGGAAATCAGAAACCATTTAAAGGAATCTGTAACACAAAGTACTTATCAAACACAAGAAGAAAATTTCTATAAAAAGTGAAAGAAGAACATAACCTTTTAATTATGCAAGGGCTTTGCTATTTTAGACTAGTAGAGAAAGAAGATTGTAATTGTGGTCTGAATGTTTCTGTATAGTGTCAGAATTACTGACATGCTTTCTCATTTTCCTCCCTAGAAATTTTTGTTCTAAAGGAGAGAACTAAAGGAGTTTTTGGTTAGTCCCCAATTACTGGTGTCAACTTCTTTAGTCTGGCTTTGTCTTTCAAATTTCCCACTAACAGCTACCCTGTCTTGATGACCAGTCATGCACCAGCCCAGCTAGGGGTTAGATATGCATTATCTCATTTAGTCCTCATCATCAGGCTGTGAAATAGATGATGGTACTTGTGTTAGGGATGAGGAAGAAACACTCTAAGTAGGTAATTGGATCAAAGTCCCATAGGTAGTAAGTGGTAGAGTGAGGGTATAAATCCATATCTCTCTGGGTTCCCTTTCTGTTACTCTCTGATTCTTCTTGTAAAAGAACTGTATTGGAAAGGTTAGCCATTAAACCTCCTAATCACTTCCAGTTTTTGTTCGGTGTAGGATTTCCTAATTTGAAGTAATGATATGCTTAAAATGGCATGCTGGTTTGCATCTCTGTATATGTACAGGGGCTTAAGTATTTTTTTTCTCTTTTTTTAGTATTGGTGTGAAGTCCTATCATGGAACTATCTTGCATTTTCCATGGAGGAATCAGGAGAGAGGGAGGGGGCAAAAGGCGAGGGTGAATGAGTGAGTCCCCACCAGCCTCTGCCTAACCCTATTGCGAGCAGTTAGCTGCTGCTTTGAGGCAGAAGGGTACTAACATTTTTATTGAAACAGACACTTACATGCATTATTTCATGTAATTCTCACAGCAGCCTTTGTGGTAAGTGGTTTTAGCCTCAATTTATAGACAGGAAAACTGAAGCACAGAACATTAAGCAGGTTTGTCCAGTATCACACAAGTAGAAAATGGAGTGATCAGTATTCCATTGATCAGTGAAGGTTATCTGACCCTAGAACCCATGGTCTTTTCCGTTACGTGTTCTCATTTTTAACAACAATAATAGTTAATATTTATTGAGCTCTTACTATGTGCTGAGCAGGATTCTTGCCACTTTACTGGATTATTTCATTTAATCCATATAGCACTCTTATGAGATATACACCCACTATCTCCATTTTACCTGAATAGAGTGAGACGCAGAGTTGAAATCACTTGGCATGGATCCACAGGCATGAGAGTAGCAAATCAGAGATAGTCTCCCTCTGAAATTGGACTTTCTTACAGACTGTAGTTTCAAGCAGTTTCTCCTAACTAGAGCCACACTCTCTACATTTCCCCCTCCCTCCCTTTCCTTACCTGCAAGATAAAAAATAGAGGGGTTATTTAGAAAAAAAAAAAAAGAGTTTTTGCCTTTTTAAGAAGTATGTTTAGGAAGGAAATAGTCTCCTTGGAGGAACTGCATATGAGTACAGCACTGAGCACCAAAGGCCTGAGATCTCACTGGGCTGCTTATACACACACTACTCATGAGTCTTGACTATCCTACATTAAACACTGATAACCTCTGCCTTCGTTGGACACTTCAATAAGGACAAAAAAACTTAACCTTTTAATGACCACGTTGCAAGATTTTCTAACCCCAGTCTTTTCTCCCAATTCATTTTGTCAGGAGTGAGTCACTTACCTCCTATTCTTATGACTGCTAGCCTGCAGTGAGTATAGGCTGTTATTGCTTTGTCTCGGTCACTGCATACTTGACTTAGCAGGCATGATACAGTTCCGAAGCGTCTACCATTTATTTGCCTTTGGCACTGTGATGAAGCCTATTCCTGTGAAATGAAGTGACCTTTGTGGCTCACAGACCCAGTGCCTCACTCTCTTGAGTCTGCGACCTTAAAAGCATGGTGGTGTTGCATGGTGTAATTCTTTGGCTTGTATACAGCTTTATTGCAGAAAGGAAACAGAAGTGTTGCGTGGACCAAAATGATAATAATTCAAAACCCACATACCTATGTTCTTTGATTTTTTTTTCTTTCATCTGTTGCTATTGTTCATTTAACAGAACTCCTTTACAACCAAATAAAACTAAAGAATGAAACAAGCTGGGTTTGATTTTATGGTCTGATCTTTACTAGCTTCTGTGGCATTGGGCAATTTACTGAATCTCTCTGGGTCTCATTCTCCCTCCTGAGGATTAGCTATAATGTCTGGTAAGCACCTAGTAGGAGCATGGCACGGTGCAGATGTTCAATACAGAGAAGCTATTATTATCATAAAATGCAAAGACTATCTTATGATGTAAAAGCTTGAGATTTGTTTTGTTATGGTAGTAAATAGTGTTTCCCTGTGGGCTTCTTGTGCTGCTTATGTGAAATCCAAGGAAAACAGTTGAATAGTGTTTGCAATAAGGAAAGATGGCTCTTTGTTCCCTTCAACAGACAAAAAGAAGCTCATTATCGTATCAAGTAGTGACTGTTGCTATTGAACTGGTTTATTTGTATGTTTTTTCTGTTTTTTTTTTCTAGGGATTTATTTGTGGCTTTTCAGTAGCAACAGGTGCAGCAGCGAGACTAGTGTCAGGATACGACAGCTATGGAAATATCTGTGGGCAGAAAAATGCAAAGTTGGAAGCAATACCAAACAGTGGTATGGACCACACCCATCGGAAGTGAGTAGACTGTTGGCTGAATGAACACTGTGGAAACTTTGAATGGGGGGTAGAAAATCCTGCTTTTCCAGTAATATCTTACTGAATATTATTTTTATATGACTCCTGTTGGTGTTTTTATTTTTTTTAACCTCCCACTCGAATTATTCCTGTTTTTGGTCTGTCAATACATTTTCCAGGAAATAAAATTAGCTGCCAAGTTAAAATGCACTATCTTGAGGTTTTAATGAGTATAGGCTTGATTTGAGAGGATTATTCCTATACTCTGTTTTCCCATTAGCCTTTAGGTTATACATGAAGTCTTAAATCAGGAAATAACGTAATACTTTTTCTTCCTAAGACTGTATTGATGGGAGACAGAGGGATGATAATGGATTTTGAAACATTAAAGGTATAACGAAACATTTTGTGATGCATCATTTATAAGTACAGTACACATCAATTTCCAATTTTATAAGATACATTTTCTTTCTCAGACTTTAAAATTTGTTTTGAATTTGCAAGTTTCATCTTTCGCATTTCATGAAATTCCTGGCTTAATTGCCTTTTTTTCTTCAGAGGAGCTATTACTTCATTTTTAATGTCTGTGAGGAAAATGTCATCATACATATTTTAGATTTGATGCCAGTATATTTGTCCACACTGTATGTTTATGCCCCATCACAGTTGATTAGAGAGGTTTAATAAATAAATCAAGTCTTCAAAATTAACCAAACATTTTAAAGTAATGGGTTACCCAATTCAGTTTATGAACTTTATAGGAAAAGAAAAGGCTAAGCAGTGAAAACTATTTTTAAAGATGTAGTTGTCTTAAGAAGTATTTTCCAGGATATAGTAACTATATCTATTATTAGATAAATCCGTTCATTAAATCAGTGCCTTTACTGGAAAGTATAAGATTAATTTGATAATTTCACAAACTTGAAGAAATCCAAATAGTTATGATATGATCTCAGAAATATTCCCCCATTGAATGGAGTAATGCAGTTCAAATAAATATAATTTTAAATAATAATAATGAATATTTGTGTAGCGTATCATAGTTGGCAAGCATATAACACCATGCTGTGAGGTAGGTGTAGCAGAGGTTTAGAGAGATTGAAATGATTTTCTCAAAAGTCTGGTTGGTCAGTGGAAGATCAAATGCAGACTATGAGCTTTTTCTCTTGATAAGCATCTGCATCCCTTGACAGAAGTGAAAATTGGACTCAGAGAGAGTAATTTGGAGGATTTTCATTTATCCCTTTTTTGATTGCTTTATAGAATTAACACTTTTAGGCCTTGTGTTATTTCTGATAACAAGACAGCCTATATAAGTGTGTGTGTGTGTGTGTGTGTGTGTGTGTGTGTGTGTATGTATTTCTTTTATATTTATATATATATATTTCTTTTACTTTTTGTTTTGAAATAATTTTAGACTCATAGAAGTTACAAAAATAGTACAGAATTCCACATCTTTTTTTTGTTGTTGTAGGTAATGTCTATGTTGTCAAACACTTTTTGACTCTTTAATGCTATTGACATGTACCAAACATAAAATATTACCATTTAGGTAACTGAAGAGATAGGAGGAAAAGAGATCTCTTCCTTCAGATCTACTGCTCACATGAGGTCATACTCATGTTCATGGCTCCCTTTATAATTTGCTGATGGTTCCAAACATATCGTCATCATAAGATTTGTGTAAATGTCACTCTTCACACTTAAACTTATAGAAGTTCATTTGGTCAATTTTTAATTTCAAGTCCTTGTATTTTCTAAATACTGATACAGCTATTTCCTGTGTACTATATATTCTTCATACTATATACTCAATACACTATGTATGTGTACGTACACACACTATATATATTTTTATAATTGGCCTCTTTCAAAGAGAGCCTACTTCTTATTCCAAAAACGTGGTGACTTTTCCCTGAGTGTTAGCATAGTTGGGAGCCATTCATGGATAGCTATAGAGGAAATAGTTTCCCAGGTAGCTATACCTTAAGTATACATGTTTGTTTGTTTGTTTGTTTGTTTGTTTATTGAGAGGGAGTGGGTGAGGGAGAATCTTAAGCAGGCTCCATGTCCAGTGTGGAGCCTGACCCAGGGTCAGTCTCACAACCCTGAGATCATGACCTGAGCCAAAATCCAGAGTCAGATGCTCAACCAACAGTGCTACCCATTTTAGTGCTGAACCATCTAAGTATTTCTATCTTAAAATGCTACATATATATTTTAATGAGTAATACATTTTTTAACATAACTTTCTCAGGTAAGTCTATATTGTTTGGATTTGAAAGAAGGCACAGTGTCTCTGTTTGTCACCTTTACTCCGTCCTCTTATTTTTTCAGCCAAATGCATTCATTTCCTAGTTTTTCATTCATTTCCTAATATATGTTTGTCTCCATTATGATATTAGGCCCTACCATAAGCAATAAAGATTTTTTGTACCTGTTTTGTCTGCTTCTACCCCAACTTGACCTTGATCACTATTTTCTCTCATTTTTTAATCCTCAGTCCCTGATACCTGATATTTACTAGGACCTACCTCCATACATACTTCTTGAATAAGTTAATAAATGAATCCTCTAAAATCTTGAATACAACTAATACTTTCTTGCCTTCATGAGTATTATTTCCTCTGTCAGAAGGAAATATTTCTCCCATTCTTCATGTGGCTGCATTCTACTCATCCTTCAGTCCTCATTATATATGTTATTTCCCAGAAAGGTCTTTTTTGACCTCACAGTTTAAATCAGGTATTTAAAAATACTTTCTCATGGAGCATCTGGCTGGCTGAGTTGGTAGAGCATGTGACTCTTGATCTTGGGGTTGTAAGTTTGAGCTCCATGTTCAGTGTAGCTTACTTTAAAACTAAATAAATGAAAATAAATAAAAAGATTCCTATTGTGTCCTGTAATATGTGTAATAACATATTTATTTTGTGATTATTTGTTAAATGTTTGTGTTTTCTAAGTTCATGAGAGCAGAGGTGAAGTCTGTTTCATTCAGACTGTATCTGTAGTACTTGGAATGTTGCAGGCACTCAAGTAAATGTTTGTTGAATGGGTAAAAAATTTATTTTCTTAAAATATTTTTTAAGAAGTGAATTACCAAGTCTGAGGATAAGATTAAGATTACTAATAAATATTTTAAGATTATTAATAAAAATTGCTAATGAATATGGCTTTCCATAATGTCCATTCTATTTACATTACCACCAGTGTCTGAGGCTGCTTTATCTTTGCTTGTATTACTAGTTTTTATTTTTTGCTAATTTGGTTAACCAAAAATGGCATTTTATAGTTTTAATTTGCAAGTCTTTGGTTATTCATGAGCATGAGCCTTTTTCCTTCACATGTTTGTTGACCTCAGGACAGCTGTTGTGGTAGCATATCTATTCTTGGTCTTCTAATCTCTAATCTTCTCCATCCTTTATGCTGTGATAGGATTAAGTTCTTTCAAATACTTTTTATGGTCATTTCCCTGCTCAAGAGCCTTTCCTTAGTGTTGATGCCTATATTATCAAAGGGGAGCCTATTCAACACCTGCCTTTGCAGGCTTCCCATGATCTAGACCCATTGTACCTACTCAGTCCTTTCCCACTGTTTCTCAGTGCAGTAGATAGTATTTTTATCCAAGATATTCGTTCTATTTGTGTGCTGTGCCCTCTACTTCTCTGCCAGTCTGAATTCTTGAAAGACTTAATAAGATGGGTCCTGTAACTAACCTCTTCATGAAATATTTCAAAACAAACTTTATCCCATAGTGATCTTTTATTACCTATCTTAATAGGTACTGAAGGTACCTATTAGGTAGGTACTGAACTTTCCTATCTCAAATCTGTTTTTCTGTTGCCTTGGAGTTCTTCTCCAATTATACTGTGTGTTTCTTCTGCCTGTATTAATTATCATTTGCTAGGTAACAATGTTACTATAAATTGGTGGCTTAAAACAAGACACAATTACTATCTCACAGTTTCTGTGGATCAGGAATATGAGTATGGTTAAGCTGAGTCTTCTGCTTCGGAGTGTCTCCCAGGACCTCGATCAAGGTGTTGGTCAGGCCTTGGGCTCTGTTGGAGAGTTCTCCTTCCAAGCTCACATAGCTGGTAGCACCCCGTCTTTCAGGATTGTTGGACTCAGGGCTTTAGCTCTTCATGGCTGTAAGCCTGGGCCACCCTCAGTGCATGCTGTGAGAGCCACTCCATATATATGGTGGCTTACTTCAAAAGCCAGCAAGGGAAAGCATCAATAGAGTCTGCTAGCAAGATGGAAATTAAATTTTATGTAATATAATTATAGAAGTGATATCTTGTTACTTTTGCCATTTTCTCGTGTTAGAAGCATATCACAAGTCCCACCCAAAGTCAAGGGAGGGAATTACACCAAAGTGTGAATTCCAAGAAGTGGGAATAATTGGGGCATCTTATAGTCTTCTGCCACCCTACCCAACTCTGTCTCCCTGGAGCGCCATATTTTTACAGCTGCCAGATTAAAACATCCAAGAGTTATTTCACAGGGGCTTAGTAAGGATGTGAAAGAAAATGGTAGATAATACTTTATGAAATACAGGAAGGCCCCAACTTCAAATGGATTATGTTCCCAAAGTTCACTTTTAAATTGTTTGAGATACGTATAACTCTTCTGCATAGAAACAATGCTATAAATAAGGTTCTGAGGCTGGGTTAACTCAGAAAGGTCATTTGTCTTAGAATCATGGAGTGTCAGAGATGAAAGGGATTTTTAAGATTATCTAGTGTGTAACCTCCTTAAAGCATCCCATCAAGTATTGGTAAACTTGTGTGTAACCTCGGTAAAGCAGCCCATCAAATATTGTTGCCAACTGAGGCTCAGAGAAGAAAATGACTTATTTTGTAGTTGAAAATGACTTATTTTGTAGTTGAGCTATTATTATGTAGCAGAGATGCTAGAGAACATAGGTAAGGCTTACAGTCTTTTTTCCTTTGTTTTTTTGGTGGAGGGAGTAGTTGTAGGGAGTGGAGTAGTAATAATATATTTGAAGTCTGATGGACAATTCCAAAAAGATCTCTTCTTCCACATTCTACATTGCCTACCATTTTCAGAACTGTAAAGCTAGCCTTACAGTATATGTGTCAATTTTTAGACAGAGAATTATTATTATTATAGAAATTGTTCCCAAAGGGGAAGCCCCATATCCTCCATATCAATTTGGATAGAGCAGGGCTGCTTCTAGTTCTAAGATATCTGGATTTGTCGATATGGGGACTATACTGGGGCAAAGCATCTAGCTCTGTTGGCCCCTGGGAGACAACTGGAGGAGCAGGAGGTATTATTATGTTTCTACCATGGATGTTACCTTGTCCTGGGTGCCCGGGATGGGAGAGGCTATGGCAAGATGGTAGTGGCTCTTAGTATGCATAGGTTATTGTAAAACCAGATAAGGGTATGTTGAGAACTGCTTTTCATTTTTTAAATGTAGGTATTATATCATTATTAGAAATTTTTCTCTATTCTGCAAAAAGTCCTAACACAGAGCTTAGTGAGTCTTTGTGTCTCTTAAGAAATTTTCTCAGTGAGATAAGTGAGATAGATCTCACTTATCACTATTGATTTTTTTCATAGAGGTTCCAAAGATTTATTTTTTGCACAAATCTAACTTTATTCTTTATCTTTTTATCTTTCCTCTAAGGAAGCCATTTAAAGCCCCAATCACTGATAAAGGCTCTTTGACTGTAAAATGCCTCTCAGATTTCAGATAATCAGTATTAACAGAATGTACAGGAAGTAGAGGTCTGAGGAGGTTGATGGCATACATTTATAAGTAAAATCTATAGGGGGCATTTTATTTGAGACCTTTTTCAATTACCTTCATAACCTGTGGCAGGGTATATCTACTATCTATGAGTTTTACTTTTCTTTAACTGTCTCATTCCCCAGAAATCCACAGTAAAGAATGTTTGTGCATAAAAGGGCCGTGGAGATCACTGAGCCCCTTCATTTTTCGGATAAAGAGACTGGGGTCTAGGAAATGTCAGTGGCTTGAAACAGTAGTATCAGAACTAGCACCCCACTCTTTACGCTCAGTCTAGTGCTCTTTGCATTATGTACTCCACCACCCCTGGTAAGCGACACAATGATTTCAGTTTCCCATCCTTTTTACTTTTGGGGTCTCTCCCTCTGGACATTTAAAGATGAAAAACTTTTAGTAGAACATGCAGAGAAGAAAGGGCAGGTAATATAAATTAATAAAGTTATAACTAAAGAAACTTTGAAACCTATACAATCTATGAAGGCTTCAAATAATCTGAAGGCAGCCTTGTCTGTTTCTCTCTGTCAGATGAAGAACATGCATTTTATTGATGAAATATGTTGTTCTTATTTCACACTTGAGCATTTTTAGCATTTGTGTGTTTTAAATACCTATTGAAAAACATGTAGTTTATTTTTTTATTTTTATTTTTTAAGGACTTTATTTATTTATTCATGAGAGACAGAGGGAGAGAGAGAGAGAGGCGGAGACACAGGCAGAGGGAGAAGCAGGCTTCATGCAGGGAGTCCAAAGCAGGACTCCATCCTGGGCCTCCAGGATCATGCCCTGGACTGAAGGCAGCACTAAACCACTGAGCCACCTGGGCTGCCCGAAAAACATGTAGTTTAAACTAGTAATGTTACTTTTTTTCTCCTGACAATGTTACTTTTTTAAGATAGTTGATGATTTAATAGACAGTAGTCTTATTTTAAAGAAACACTCTATTTTTACGATCTCTGTATGGACACAGGATAGGACTGTAGTGACCACTGATTACCTTCCCTAAAGCTCAGGTCTCTGTAGGTTTAGTGTCTGGCTCAGTCCACCCCATGATGGCTAGTTAGCTTACTTACTCTTATAAAAAGCTTTTTGGGGAGATGGGACTGATACGGTACCAATTTGGAGAATGTGTTTACTCTTTAAACTACTCATAAGAAGATTGGCAAGTTTCCCGTGCCTACATCATACCAAATACCCATCTATATTAGAAAGAATGTTTTTCTTTAATTAGTTAATAAGTAAAACATGCCTTTAGTGAAGAGTTTTTAAGGAGTTATCAAGTCTTCTTGACTGTGCATACCTGTCCCTGTTTGAAGAAGAAAAGGAACTAGAATAAAATTTGCTAAACTTCTTGCTTCGAGGATCCTTGTCAGCCAACTACAGTTAGTTCTTATTCAACTAGGACATCTTTCTCTTTCAGATGACTTAAATTACTGCTTACTGAATGACTATCCTTCACCATTCTTGAAAATTCTATTAATTATTTTATTTAGTCCTCAGCATTTATTAAAATGTGTGTGCGAGAGATCTCCATTAGGAAAAACAAAAGAGGAAACAACCCAAATGGCTGACAAAAGAGGTTTGGTTAAATTCATTTATTTAGGCATTCTATTTTTTGCCATCTTCTTTTGTTTAGGCATTGGAGATTATAATCTTGAGCAAAAGAGGCACACTCTTTAACTCATGGAAATTATAATCTAGTGAACAAAACAGAACTTAATAAGGTCATCTGACAGTCATAGTATTAACAGCTGTTTTAAGTGTTATGAAGGGAGAAGCATAAAGGCTTGAGACAGGTTGTAGTAGGAGGACCTGGCCCAGTCCGAGTTACTGTTGAATGGAAAATTATGGTGTAGAATCATGTCCATTGATATGGAATAGCCACATAACATTATGAAGGGAAAAATAAGTTACAGAACAACAGAAATAGTATGATTTTTATATATACATATAAAAACGTGCATAGAAAGATATAGAATGACATGAAGATGTTAACGTGTGGTTAACTGTTACATTTTGGATGGTTTTGATTTTATACTGTTTCTCCTAAGTTCTCTTCAATCAATATATATTATTTATGTAATGAAAAAAAGTGGGGAAAAAAGACATTCATAATCCCTGTCCTTGAAAAGCTTGGATTTTAGCAAGGAAGACAGAATATGCAGATAAACCATGACCGTGCCATGTGGGACATCCTGTAAGTGTTGTGTGGTGAGTGCCTTTTCCTAGATTCCTAACAGCAGGCTGGTGGGGACAGAAAAATAAGGCAATTTGATGGTGGCACTGGAACCACTGCTCTATTATTAGTTGCTTCTGCAACTGTAACAAATTGCCACAAACCAAGTGGCTTGAAACGCAAAGTTCTCTGTAAATCAGAAATCTGCATGGTAAGACTCAACTGGTTCCCTGTGCAAGGTTTCACAGGGCTGAAATCAAAGTGTCAGCAGGGCTAGGTTTCTTACTGGAGGCTTTGGGGAATGAATCTTCTTCCAAGCTCATTCAAGCTCTTACCAGAATTTGGTTCCATGTGATTGTCAGATTGAGGTCCCATTTCCTTGCTGGTTGTCAACGAGGGGTCGTTCTCAGCTTCTAGAGGCAGCCTATATATTCAAGAACCTATATTCTGTGGCTCATGATCCATCCTTTAGCAACAATGGGCCAGATCCTTCTCATGGTTCGGTGTCTCTGACCTCCCCTTCTTCAGGGTAACATGTTGGTTCTAGATTGTCCATTTGTGTGAAAGAATCTCTCTCAGCCAAAGACTTGGGGGGTTCAGGGACAGAGTCATTTCAAGTAGGGTTTTAGAGCCTTACGTTGGAGGTCCAGAGCAGGACTTGCATTCTAGCAAGGCAAAAATCAAATAAAGGAGGCTTTTGGAAGAAACGCATACGTAGTGGTGATGAGGGGGAAACTGGTGAATGGATGGTCCTGTGGGTTCTTGGGCTATGTGGCAGCTCAAGAGCCTATCTCCAGTGAGGATGGAATTCCAATTAGAATGTCAAGTTTAGTTCTTATTCGCTGAAGAACATTGTGGGCTGAGTCTACAGGTTGGAGTTCTGTAGGACATGCTAAAGCTGGGTGACAACTGGCACCTATAATGAAGAGCTCCTAATTCTATCTTGTGGAGTTGTAGAGGCTTAGAAGAGGAGAGGCAGTGCATTTTATCCATGGTGCTAATGCTTGAGTTTTACAGTGTTCAGGGTTTTCTCCAGAGCAGCCCAATAGAGCACTTGCTTATTCCTACAGTTTGAGATGAGTTTGAACAAATGGAGATATATTGGCTTTGCCTTGAGGGAAAGCCCTGTCCTCTTGGCTTCTTGTCAAATAATCTCTGATTCTAACATTAACCTACCATCTCTCCTAGTTTGGTTCAACACGAAAAAGAGCAGCCTAGATACTACACATGAACTTGTATTTGTGGACTCATTTTGTCATAAACTGATAAGCATTTGAAAAGAGTAACATTTTTGAAGTTCTAAATGGAAACTTATTGTATTATTTATGCAGTTTTCCCTAAACTTTGTTGTACTCTCATGGAAAATGTGAGACATTGTAAAAATGATAGGTAAATATTCTGAAGGCAAATTTATGGAGGCATCTTTGGAATTTCTTTTTTTCCTTTTTCTTTTTCTTTCTTTCTTTCTTTCTTTCTTTCTTTCTTTCTTTCTTTCTTTTTTTTGCTGTATTTTGTGATCACACCACTATTTTTTTTTTCATACCACGATTTAGCCTGAATTTTAAAGCTTTCTACAAAGATAACATCTGTATTACTAGTCTAATTCTAGGATATTATTTGCTATGGATAATACCGCTAGCAATTTGAAAGAAGAGATTCAATTATGTACCTTAGAAAATGCAGGAGTTGAAAGTTGAAATGTTTTGCAGATTCAAAATAGGGAAGTAAAAAGCCACTTAGAAGTAGATGACATGCATGCAGTGAGACAAGGATGAGGTGATTGGTTTTTCTCTGTGTTACCTGCTTCGGTGTATATCCTGCCCAAGTGAGTTAAACATGCTCAGTCCAGACTTTCACTACTTGGGTTGCTTCCAGGTTAACCAGGCAACTGTAAAGAGTCTAATAAGCATTTGTCATTATATATAAGCTCATAGATATGACCTTTGTAATATACTTTAGATAATTATTAACCACTTCAACTATGAATGTTAAAGTCATTAGTTTGCCACCTCTTTATTTATCCGGATGTGAGGGTCCACAGTCCACATATGACCACACTCAATTCCGACACTTATTGCAAGATCGGATCCCTAAGATTACCTTTACTTCTGATACCACTTGCAAATTCAAGGGGTCCACACGACCATTCTTAAGACTCACAGAACTTGCTGAAATCTATTATATTCACAGCTACAGTTTGAGGGAAGAGCTATAGATTAACACCAGCCAGTGAAAGAAGTACACAGGGCAGAGTGTTCATTGTTTTCTTTCTGTGGTGTCAGGGCATTTGCTTACCTGGCCTTGATATGTAACAGTATACATGACACATTGCCAAGTGATAAGCTCACCCAAGTCTCAATATTCAGAACTTTTATTGTGGCTTCATTATGCAGGCATGATTCATTGCACATGTGGCTGATCCTATCTCTAGCCCCTTGTCAAACTGACAGCACATGATCCCCAAATTCCTTGTCTACATGACATTGCTGGTGTTCCTAAGGGTGGTCAACCCCTTGGGCAGCTGGCTAGTTCAGTTGGTAGAGCATTCAGTTCTTGATCTCAGTGTTGTAAATTGAAGCTCCATGTTGGGTGTAGAGATTACTTTAAAAGCTTAAAAAAAAAAAAAAAAAGAAGAAGAAGAATGATCAGTCCCTGCCCTAAATTCTATATGGTGAGGCCTGCCCACACCCTAAATCATATTGTTGGAATATCTGCCATGACCCAAGGTCCCTGGCAAATAAAGACACTCCTTTGCCCAGGGCAAAGTTGAAACCTTTTTCTGAGTAGATTAAATTCTTTGTTATGCACTTCAAATGTGTAGGACTTAATTAGGGGATTCTTGGATTTTGTAAAGAACGTTTTTCAAGATGAAATTTGAGCTATTTTATTTTTATAGTTTTATTACAGTGTAATTTACATATAATAATTTATTGTAACTAGTAACTGTATATTCATACATGCTTTATCACAATCCACACTTCTGTTGCCCCCTGAAAATTACTTTATGCCCCTTTTCAGCCAGTTCTTCCCCCATCCTTGTCCCCGATCAGTAGGGGATCTGCTTTCTGATGGTATAGTTTTACCTTGTCTAGAATTTCATAGGCATGGAATCATGTAGTATATTGTGTTTTGTGTCTGGCCTTTTTAACATAGCATAATAATGTTATTGAGATTCACCCATGTTGTTAAATACAATAGTCTGTTCTGTTTTAATTACTGAGTAGTATTGCATTCTGTGGATATACCACATTTTGCTTGTCTGTTCACTAGTTTTGGGTAATTTGGTTTATTTACTTATTTAAAATAATTTTTTTTCTATTGTGAATAACGCTGCTTTGGAAACCTATGCATGTGATGCTATATAGATGTGTATTTCATTACTCTTGGGTAGATACCTAGGTTTGGGATTGCTGAGTCATATAGTAAGGTTATGTTTAACTTTATAAGAAATTGCGGAACTATTTTCCAAAGGAGTTGCAGCATTTTGCATTCTCACCATAGCTGGAGCACAGGGGTGCAAGAGCACCTGGCCCTGGGTGTTCCAAATGGACCAGGTTCAGCTGGTCACATGTGCATGTGATGGTATTTCTGTATGGTTTTAAATTTCGTGTTTTAGTGACCAGTGATGGTGAGCATCTTTTTAAAGTATTGGTTAACCATCCATAAGTCTTCTTTTGTGAAGTATTTGTTCAGATCCTTTGCACATTTCGACAAATTGGTTTGTTTTAAAAAGTTTTTAGAATTCTTCATATATTCTGTTTACAAGACCCTAATTAGGTATATGTTTTGCAAATATTTCTCTAATTTGTGGTTTGCCTTTTTGTTTTCTTAGTGGTATCTTTTGATAAATTTTTAATTTTGATGAAATCTCATTTGTCCATTAGATATACTTAAAACATACACATAATTGTATCTTTTTAATGGCTCATGTTTTTGTACTCTGACAAATCATCGATGTGACCCAAAGTCATAGAGATTTGTTTCTATGTTTTTGTAGCCAGTGCACAGGGGTACAGGAGCCCCTGGCTCCGGGGGCCCCAAACAGACCAGGTTCAGGCTGCTTGCCCTTAACAAAATCCAAAGGCAGAGAGACACGTGTGAGGAAACAAGAAAGGAATTTATTTCAGTGAGGCCAACACCAGGAAGGCAGCGGATTAACGTCTCAAAGACCATCTTCAAAGTGCTGAAAATACTTCTAGGTTTATATAAGGAGAATGTGGGACAAAGGTGGGTGGGTACATGCAGGTGGGCTGTAAAGGTCAGGTCATCATTGTCTTGGGGTCAGTCACGTGGGGTCTTGTTGGCTCAGGGCAGTCTTCTTGCTTGAGAGGGTGGTTTTGGTTCCCAACAGGGGATGCTTTACCTGCAGGGTCTTTTGCCTGAGTTAAGAGATAAGCTGGAAAGAAGAACTTAATCAGTTGGAAAGTACAGACTGAGGTTCAAATGGAAGTACTTGACATCCTCTTTCATTTTCTTCTGTACATTTTGTATTTAGCTCTTATGTTTATGCCTATGATCCATTTTGATTTAATGTTTGCATACTGTGTAAAGAGGTCAAGATTTGTCTTCTTTTTCCCCCAATACAAAAACCCAGTTATTCTAGCTTCATTTATTGAAAAGACTGCCCTCCCTGTTGAATAACCTTGGCACCTTTGTAAAAAAATAGATTTTTAAGTCTAGGGCATTAAAGGAAGCTGATAGAGTTTCTGGTAGTGGCAGATACCGGTATTACGGAAAAAATTAAAATAAGGCTATCACCTCTTTTTGTAACACTGTTTTAAATAACTAGTTGCAACAAATTATATAAAAGATAAATGGAATGTGTGTAGGTCAGTAGAGATAAAGATAATACTATCTGCCAATGACGAGGGACGGTAACCTAAATGCTTAGGAGATTTAACAAAAACATATCTTGAAATGAGATGCTTAAATCATGAATTATAAGACATACATCTAACTCAGTTCAGTAATTTATTTTATCACTAGACAAAATAGAATGAAAAACGTAATACTTGTCTTATGAGAAAACAATCCAACAAGATAGAGGGCCAAATACAGAGAATTATAATACTTTAATAGAAAAGAAAACAGGGGATCCCTGGGTGGCTCAGTGGTTTAGCACCTGCCTTTGGCCCAGGGCGTGATCCTGGAGTCCCCACGTTGGGCTCCCAGCATGGAGCCTGCTTCTCCCCGATCCTGTGTCTCTGCCTCTATCTCTCTCTATGTCTATCATAAATAAATAAATAAATCTTAAAAAAAAGAAAAGAAAACGAATAATAAGAGAATATAATCTCCTCCTAGTTGAGTAGTCTTAATAAGGATGACAATACTAACAAAGTTAATTTATAGATTTAATACAATACCAGTTAAGATCCTGATAGGATGGTGAATTGGACTTGATTGAGAGTATAAATCACAGAATAAAGGAGCAGGAAAGAACTTCAGGGGAGAACATGTTAAAAATTATGCTTGTTCACAGAATAATTTGAGAGGATTAGAATTAGGAGCATATATATTTTGAAACAGTTAAATGGAGATAGAAGAGTAGGGAGCCATACAATGGAAGTAGAGAAGTAAGATTAGACCAGAAATTTAGGTTAAGTGTGATTCCTAAATGTTAGCATCAAATTAACTGAAATTACTGGCTTTGAGGTAGAAAGGGAAACTTTTGGGTTTCACCAGAGTTTGCCTATTTAAAGGCCTCTAGGCAGGCACTATAAGTCATGTAAGGGGGCTGGGATCATAGGGAATGTTGGACACTTTGAACTTGATATGTGTGTGCCCAATTAAAGAATAGTTTCTACTTGGTCCTAGCTGATTTTTGGCATATGGATGGATGGCCCAGTGGTCCTCCTTTTTCAAAAGAAGCCAGAAATCTATTTATGGAAGGAGAGTAGGGGAGCACACATAACCAATCACCTTAGTCTATTCAGGCTGTTAAAACAAAATGTCACAGACTGAGAGGCTTATAAACAACAACAGGAATTTTAATTCTCTTAGTTCTGGAGACTAGAAGTCTAAGGTTGAGACATTGGAATGATAACAGTCTCGTGAAGGTCCTCTTTCTGGTTCATTGCTAATATCTCCCTGTGTGCTCATGTCGTGGAAATGGATAGAGATCTCTTTGGAAACTCTTTTATAAGGGCACTAGCCCCACTCATGAGGGCTCCACCCTCATAACCGAATCACCTCTCAGAGGCTCCTAATACCATCACTTTTGAAAGTTAGGATTTAACATATGAAATGTGGGGGCATACATTCTGACTATAGCACTTACTGATCTTCTGATTTTTAAATATTGGGAATTAATGTATTGGCCAAACAAAACAGGAAGGGGGGAAAGATTACTCGTCTAATTAGTGATTGTGTAGGTTAGAGCAGAACAAAAAGGAATTTTGCCATTCAAAAAGTATGTTAACAAGACCACTTGAATGCAGGTTAGTAAGAGTGATGGAAACACAATAGAAATATCAGAAATAAATTGATAGCAGCATATGAGAAATCAAATAAAATAAAAACTAATAGCAATTGGTGTTTAACAAAAGTCATTGTTGGATGATAGTATGAAGGAAGCTACATCTAGAGCTATTTTAATCTCACACCATGCAAAATAAATTTTAGATGAGTTAAATATTGTAAAACAAATATTATACTTACTTTTGTTATGGAGAGGAAACCATTTATATATTATTGAAGCATTAAAGGAGTAAAGTAGAACCAAGGTGGGTATGTTTGATTGTTAAAAAATTTGATTCTCTGATATAAAGAGAAAAGCAGTACCTTGAGAACAGTGTTTGTAGTTTTTCTATGATCAGTAAGATTCTTCCTGTAATTGGAGATATATCCGTAAGGGTAGATGCAGTAGATAGATAACCAACAATGGTTTACATTTTCACCAAGGATGATTTACACTGGAGAAAATAACATTAATATGTGTGACCTAAAGATCTTCATTTGTTAAATGAAGTTAATAATAAACACCCTATTTCCTAGGGTGTTTTGGAGGTATAAATACGATATATGATGTATGCTTCTTAGCACACTGCCTGGAACCATAGATGTTAAATTCTTATTTATTATAATCATTTTCATTATTATTATTTTCCAAAGCAGGTTTCGAAGTTACTTATCAAGGCTTCTTCCCTTTTTAACCCAGATGGCTAAATTAGCAGTTTTCCCCAAGTTTACATTTGTGGAGTTTACAAAGTACTTTCACATATTGTCTCATTGATTCTCACTCTAGCCCTGGGAACTCTGAATTTCTTCTCAGTGGGGGCTTTCAGGATTCACTCTTCGGAGTCACAGCTTGGTTTTTGGGCATCACCCTTTATTGCTCCACCTATAACATCAATTCAAACTAATTCAAGAACTCCCCACTCTGACCACAGCCTTCTCTCCTTCCTGCTTGTCTGTTTTTCTTTGCCTACTGGAGCCATTCTCTGACCTTTAGTTCTTTGACTCCTGTACCTTCTCCTAACGGCTTTTCTTTCTTTTGTCCTTATTTTCTGTTATAATTTTTCATGCTGTTGTGATCATATCTAGTGCCTGTTTCTGCCTTATTCTGTCCTTCTCAAAGACTAAGAAGTCTATGACAGGCAGAGGATTTAAATGGACATTTCTTCAAAGAAGTGAGGTTGAGGGGTGCCTGGGTGGCTCAGATGGTTAAGCATCTGCCTTTGGTTCAGGTTATGATCTCAGGGTCCTGGGATCAAGCCCCACCTTAGGCTCCCTGCTGGACCTCTCCCTCTCCTGCCTACCACTCCCCCTGCTTGTACTTTCTGTCAAATAAATAAATAAAATCTTTAGAAATAATTTTTTTTAAAGAAGAGAGGTTGAATGGCCAATAAGCACATAAAAAGATATTCAACATCAAGGAAATGCAAATGAGAATCACAATGAGTTACTACTTCACATCCACTAGAATAGTTAATGGTAAAAAAAAAAGACAGTTGCAAGTGTTGGCAAAGATGTGGAAAAATCAGATTCCTCATATATTGCTGGTCTTCTGAACATTAAATGAAGCACCTGCTATGGAGAAGCCTGGCAGTTCCTCAAAATAATAAATACAGAGTTACCATGTGACCCAGCAATTCTACTCATTACTTATATTCATAAAAACATGCATCCATACAAAGGCTTGTATATAGATATTCATAGCAGCATGATTCCAAATAGCCGAGAAAGGAAAACAACACAAATGTGTACCAACTGATGAATGAATAAACAAAATGTGTTTTCTCTGTACAACATAATATTCAGCCATAAAGAAGAAGTACCAAAAAAAAAAGTACCACCGATATATGCTATAACATGGATGCAACTTGAAGACCTCATGCTAAGTAGAAGAAGACAGTCACAAAAGACCATTTATTCTATGATACTATTTATATGAACTCTCCAGAACAGATAAATCTGTAGGGATAGAGAACATATTCGTGGTTGCCTGGGGCTAGGGGTTAGAAAGTGGGGGGATGGGGAATGGCTGTTAATGGTGAGATTTCTTTTGAGGGTAATGAAATGTTACAGAAATAAATTGTGGTGATGGATAAACAACTCTGTAAAATATACTTAAAATATTTAATTGAACTGAGTTGTACAAAACTTTGAACTATACAGTTTATAGGAAAATTTCATGGCATGTGAGTTATATCTCAATAAAACTGTTAAACTAAAAAGAAAAATAAATCTCTGGTCATTGACTCTTAGCACATATTATTTCTCAGCCTGAGTGCTGGAACAAGTTGATTTTGAGAGTACACCCCGTGACTGTGTAGTATTGCCATTGAACTTGGGGTTAGGGATGTTATTCCAGTTGACTAGATTAAATAGAGAGCTTTTCTCTCTTATAGGTCTTGTGGATTATTTTTAAGAGGTATTTTAGGGGAACCTGGCCGGCTTAGTTGGTGGAGTATGTGACTCTTGAACTCAGGGTTGTGGGTTTGGGCCCCACACTGGGTGTAGAGATTACTTAAAAATAAATCTCTTAAAAATTTAATTTGCTTTTTTTTTTTTTTTTTTCTGGCTTCAGCTTAGTGTGAGGAACACAATTTACTGTCTAGCTCTTGGTTATCATTCTGGCGATTATTTCTTCCTTTATAGTATATGCATAAGGAGCCGACAGACACTTAGCTAAATAATAGAATCATTTTTTCCCCATGCCGTTTCAGGTCCATGCCTTTGTTTTGTCTCTTTGTTCATCTTACTTTACTCTTAGTTTTAATCTCTTTGGGAGGCTTTGACAATCTGATCAAAATTATAAGAAATCTCTCTTCAGAAAACTGCATGTGAATTTGTGCACCAATTTTGCTTATAATTTCAAGGGGGGCACACAAAAAAAAATTTCAAGAGGGTTACAGGTTTCACCAAGGATTAGAATCTCAACTCTGGGGGCACCTGGGTGGCTCAGTCAATTAAGCATCTCCCTTTAGCTCAGGTCATTATCCCAGGATCCTGGGATTGAGCCCCACATTGGGCTCCCTGCTCAGGGGAGAACCTGCTTCTCCCTCTCCCTCTGCTTGGTCTTGCTCATTCTACTCAAATAAATACATAAAAAAAAAAAAAATCTCTGCACACTCACTTTGGTGATCTCATATACTCCTGGGGGTGAGGTTATCATTTATATGCTGGTAATTCCACAGTCTTTATCTTTTGTCCAGATTTTTGTGCCAGGACATTCCAACCAACTGTCCGGGTCTCTACTTGGACACTCCACAGACACTTTGGACTCACACTCCACTACACTTTGGACTAACTGTAGATAGTCTACAGTTAGAACATGATCTTCTCCTTCCAAACTCTACCTCTCCTCCTGAGATGAGTGTCTGATTGAACAGGAGTCCAAACCACAATGCTCTGGCTACTCTAGTCTAAACCAGATCATTCTTAATTTCTTCCATTCTTAATTTTGTCCATAAATGAGCATCGTGCTTAATTTCTTCCTTTCCCTCCACATATAATCAATCATCAGGTTTCTTAATTGTGTTAATTCTGTGTTTCCAAAATTTCATTTTTGTTCCCATTCCCATCCTAGTCGAAGTCATCCTCTCGGTGGAGATTCAGTCTCTTTCTCTCTTGGCCGCCTGTAATTCATTCCCCACATGACAGCTGGTGAACCCTCAGTGGCTCTCCAGTGTCGTTAGGTTGAATTCCCAAGTTTCTGACCTCTTTGCCACCGTCTACGAGGCCTGTGTGAAGCAGCTCCAGCTGGCCTGTTTGGCCACTTGGTTCTTCACCACAGTCCGTTTTTCATTTTCTCTGTTATGCCACGCCGTCTCTCCCTTTCATGTCTTTGCATGTTCTCTTCCTTCCCTGTTTCTGCCTCCATTCCCCCACACCTTGCAAACTCATTACTCAGTCTTTAGGTCCTGGCTTTAGGTTTCCCTTCTTCTGGACACCTGTCCATTCATAGAGCCCTTTGGAGGCATTCACTTATCCTTCTTCCTCTGCGATAGCATTTGTACACTTTTGTAATTACCTCCCTACTCTCTCTGGACTCAATGCTGGGAAGGGAGACACTGTTTATGTTGGTCTTATTTATCATGGCATCGCTAGTGCGTATTTAGCCCTGCACCTGGCAGAGGTGTTCAATATATTTCTGTTGAATGAATAAGAGTATTTCCTTCTACCTAAACTATCTTCTTACTTACCTTCTCTCTACTCTCTGCCCTGCTTACATAGTTAAGGTCCATTGATTAACTCAACAAATACGTTAGGAACTCCTTTATTCCAGGCACTGGTTTAAGCACTGGAGATAATAATGATGAATGAGACAGTGAATATTTCTGCCTTTTGGGAGCTGATAGTCTATGGGTGGAGACAGATAATAAACAGATAAATAAGTAAAATAGAGAGTATGTGAGTATAAGTGCTAAGGAGAAACAAAAGACAGGAAAGATGGATGATGCACATTTTAGAGAGGTGGCTACCCCACCTTCATGGAGACTTGAAGCACATGAGGAGGCTACCAATAGCTGTGCTGCTCTCTGGAGAAAGAACACTCCAGGCAGATAGAAGGGCAGAGGTGTTTAGGCACGAGTGAGCTGGAAGAGAGGAACAGAAAGGAGACCTGTGGGAGGTGAGGTCAGAGAGGTAAACATCTCAGAGTGTTTCTGTCTTAATCTGATCCCTGGGCTTCCTCCGCAGTTGGAAGCTGTTTTCAGCTCTCAATGCTGTGAATTTACCAGAAACGAGAAGAAAGTTTCCCTTCTTAGCAGTTATCTGTGAATCAAGGGCTACAGAAGTGCTTGCATAGAGGGCTGCCAGGTTGGTGAGGTACGTGCCAAGGCACTTCTTTAACAGGTGATACCCCTGGGGACGTTTTTTTGCCTCTTCCTCAATGGCATTGGGGGGCGGGCAGTGGGAAAGTAGGGCATCGCCGTCGTCAACCTCGCAGGTCGGGTCACCCACAGTTCACCTCCGCCCTTTGTTTCTGTTCCTTTGTGTTCTTGCCATCTTGGGGGCATCGTGAACATCCTACAGTTCTCTCAGCCACTGTCTAGAGTGACAGTTTTGAAGATAAATCACTGCTTTCAACTTGTTTCTCTTTCTCCGCTTGGCTTTGTTCCAGAAAGTAGAGGGCCAACAGGGGTTTCAGTTAATTATGTGTTGGGTTAGTGTGTGTTGAGTTAGTTTGGGTTTTTTATGGACTTCCATATGCAGACTCCAGTTGCTCTGCCCTTGTGGAACACAGCACTTCAGGGTGGGTCTCCCCTGGGATGCTGGCACCCCACACAGGAAGTGAGAGGCCTCCTCTGGACACAGTCCCACTGCGGGTGGGGCAGAGATCCAGGGCTCTCTGAAGTCTATATTTAGCGATGGGAGAAGCCTCTGCTAGGCTGTTGTGTCCTTCCTTTTGGTGCGATTCACTAATGGCAGCGTGCTCTGTGGATAGGGGCTGCAAATTGTAAATTGATAGGTGGTAATAATTGGAAAAATGATCAGACTCCGTTTTTCTTCTCCTCTGGGGGGAAACATGCGTCAGGAATCACTAACGCAGAGGGCGACGGGCAAGGGCTTTTTCAGCCAGCGTTCCAGCTCTAGTGCTGCAGTGCTTCCGTCCTGATTAGAGAGGAGAGAATCCAAATTTGGCAGGAGGTGGCCAGTAGACTAGTATCTGTTTGCCACTTTTTGCTCCAAAAAGCCCTGCCGCAGAGTTGCCATGGCAGCCGGAGAGGATTTAATGGCAAAGGCTCAGCTCAGGGAGCAGCGCCGCCGGTGGCCCCAGCCTTCCCCTCCCCGGCCGTCAACCCCAGGGCCTGGTACCCCCGGGTATCCGTGTGCCGTGGCTGCTGAGAGCACACGTGTGATGCCCTGGGGCTGGAGGGGCCTTCAGATTCCAAGGGTGGCCACTTCTGTCTCCTGTTTCCCCTTGGGCGTAGCCCTCTGAAGTCCCATCCTGCAGTCCACCTTATCAAATCATTTGCAGTTCCTTAAATATGCTCTTTCATGCTCCTGTACTTTTATACATGCAGTTTCCTCTGCCTAGAACGCTCCCCTCCCCAACTGTCTGGAAAATTCCTACTCATTTTCAAAATGTGGCTTAGATACTGCCTCTTATTCCACAGTGCTTCTTCTAACCCCTCATGCTCCGTGCAGAATTACGCAGTTTCCTCTGCCATCTCAGCCTTGCTACGTATCACCTGATTTGGAAATGACTGTATTTTTGTTTCTTCTTCTCTAGACTGTAAGTTATTTGCATTTAAGAACTGTTATTTTTTTAATGAATTTCGTATCCCCAGGCCTAGCCCACAAGTAGTAAACACTTCATAGTGTTTGTTGAGGGAATGAAGTGTTTCTTTTTTTTTTTTTTTTTAATTTTTTTTTAATTTATTTATGATAGTCATAGAGAGAGAGAGAGAGAGAGAGAGAGAGAGGCAGAGACACAGGCAGAGGGAGAAGCAGGCTCCATGCACCGGGAGCCCGATGTGGGATTCGATCCCGGGTCTCCAGGATCGCGCCCTGGGCCAAAGGCAGGCGCCAAACCGCTGCACCACCCAGGGATCCCGAATGAAGTGTTTCCACATCATCCTACGTACTTCTTATCCTGGAAGCGTTGCATGCCACGTAAAGGACCGACTGTGTCGTGTCTGGCTAGGGCTTCATCTGCTCTCAGGCTCCAGAAGGTTGAGCCGATCTAATTGGTCTGTAACTCATTCACCTTTTATTTATTTATTTATTTCCACTTTCCATTTTGAATTGGAGGGGCGCTGGCGGAAAGAGCCACCCTTGGGATCCTGTCCCCCAAGGGTTCAAGTCAGTGTGGCCTTTGGTTACTTGACCGGCTTGTAAATCTCAGTTCCCTCTTGTTGAATTAGGATGGGTGAGGATAGTGCCTATGATGCTCTATGGCCCCAAAGTAAATTCTTGGTAAATCTTAGGTTCTCTCCTTTGCCCTATCTTCCTTGAAGAAAATGAAAGAAAACTAGAAGTTTAAATAGTTTGCACCATCTCTAGCATCCTTATCTGCATTGGGTCGCTCAGTGTCCACTGCCTTGCCCTGAGCACAGCTGGAGAAATCGCCTCTTTCTATGTCTCTTGTCCCTTTTCCCGAACTTCCGTGCTTGCCTGTTTTTGTCTTTGGTGTATCTGTCCCCATGAGTTTACTCTGTCCTGCCTTTTTGGGCATACCCTGTATTTCAAGAATTTCAATTTAAAATGAATTTATCCATTTCTCACCTTCAGCGGTTCCCAGGACTATATCTCGACTCTAATACATGCTCCCACGCCCTACCTGCCGTCCTCTGTAATGTTTGCCTTACAGTTCAGTGTTCAGCATTTTTCACCATTCCTGTAACTGAAGTTCAAAACTCTCTTAGGTTGCTTTGTAGTGCTCTTTGCAAATGTGTCCTTCTCGATACCACATGATACTGCTGCATGTCTGTCATACATGCCAATGCCTGTAGGTGTCTGGGCTGTCGGTTTGTGAATGTGTTTTTCTCTTGTTGCATCTCTTCCTACTTTCATTCCCACTTTTGGTATTTTATTCATTCTTGCTCCTCTATAGAATATGAGCTAATATGAACTAAAGAAATTTTTAAGTTGTTAGTAGGTCTAGCAAAGACTCCTTGAGATAGCAATGAAAATTGGCTTTTCGGGGCAGCCTGGGTGGCTCAGTGGTTTAGCGCCACCTTTGGCCCAGGGTATGATCCTGGGGGCCCAGGATCGAGTCCCACATCAGGCTCCCTGCATAGAGTCTGCTTCTCCCTCTGCCTGTGTCTGTGCTCTCTCTCAATCTGTGTCTCTCATGAATAAATAAATAAAATCTTTTTAAAAAAATTGGCTTTTCACTCCAGTTTATTGGTTATCTGTGACAGTGGTTCTCCACCTTGAAAGGATGGGGCATAGGAGCCAGGGCATGTAATCATGAATCCATGGGCTCCAGCCCCTTCCCAACCATTTATTTACCCAGGGGCAGAGTCCAAGAAGACTGTTTAGGAAACCTTTTCAGTATGTTTTATAGCCTCCTATTTGGTGTCTTTGCTCTCTTGGTTTAAAAAAACCCAACTTATCGGTAGATTTGTTAGTTAAAGTAATCTGGTTTGCCAATGTCATGCTTATTTGAGAGTTAGTTATTTGTTTCATTTCCCAAAAAATGAAATTGGCAAATACAGTTCATTTTGTTTGAAATGAAAACTGAAACTAATGTAAGGATTTATTTACCTGGCTAATGGCATTTTTAAATCAAAAGGCAAGAAGGTGCAATTTTAATGAATCATAAATTTGTCTGTTTGACACATGCACTTTTCCTACTCAAATATTCGGTTAAATGCCATTCAGTTAAAATTTAATTACTTACGAACATGTTGCCATGGATTGAATGAACTTCAGGATGCTGGAAACAATATTAAATGTTAATACAGAACAGTTACAATGATTTATTATTTTGTAGGAAATATTTTGGGAATAGAGCAGGTTGGACACGGCATGAAACACCAAATCAGAAGGACTAAGTTTAAATTCATGCTCTGGCATCTACTAGCTCACTTGGGTCATGTAGTTAGTCCCTAGGGCCTCAGTTTTATCCTCTGTGGAATGGAAATAGCCTCTAGCTCTTAAAATTGTTGTGAGGATCAAATAAAGTCATGAATGTGACAGTTCCTAGGACCCAGACATCCAGTAAGTGTTAATAGAATCAGAATCTCACCCGGCGAGCCTAGTCAGTAGAGCATGAGTCTCTTAGAATCGGACTCTAAGGCCTATAAATCATTTTAAATGTTGTGTGTATGCACACACATATGTTGTGTGTATGTGCATTTGAATATGTGGAGTGTGTAAGGAATTAAAGGCATGTATTCATAGACTGTGGAGGTTGGAGACTGTTTTGCATATAATGGTGTATATATGTGCAAGTGATTTTATTTCCTGAGGATATCGTTTAAGATCATCTTCTGTTGAAGTAAATTCTTCCATACCATACATATAGGCTGAAGAATGAGTGGTGTTAATTTTATAGTGTTATAGACATGCTAGAGTTCTTCTCTGCCTGCTGTGTTATTTTATACCTTGTGCCAGACCGCTTCTAGAGGGCTACTTAATTGTTGTTGTTTTAAAGTTCATTTATTTATTTTTTAGTAATCTCCACACCCATTGTGGGACTCTAACTCATGGACCCTGAGATCAAAAATCACTTACTCTTCCGACTAAGCCATCCAGGCACCTCAAGGCCTACTTAGTTTTTATTATGGCTAATGACCTAATAGTCGTGAATACTCCTACACAGATTTTTCTTCCAAATAATGGATAATGTTAGTATAAGAGTCCTGTTGTATGCCCATATCAGAAAGTGTTGAATTTAGTGCCTTACTATCATATGTAAAATTCCTGAAAAGGCAAATAGTTTTCTTAATGATATACATCACTGAGTATATACTGCATGATAGCTATTTTATGTATAGTATCAGTAACATTAAACTATAAAATAGGTATAAAAAACTATAAAACTATGCAGTTTTATACATAAGGAAAATGAGGCTCAGAAAGAAGCATATTCCCCAAGGGTAGAGAACTGTTAAGAAAGAGAGCCAGAAAGTAGGCTCAGATTGGTCTGACCCACGCCTGATAGAAGGCTACTGTTCATTCACTAGGATAAATCAAGAGTGTGCTTTAAGGTATATAAGAGATTGCAAATACAGTGAGAACATTTTTGGCCTTGGAGAAGGCAGATTCCTGCAGGACGGTCAGACAAGGTATCTGTTCTCAGCAGGTTGTGAAAGGCGATGGTCACTGATCCAACAGCAAAGGCCTAGGAGCCTCTGGCCCTCCTTTTTCCCAAGCCTGTTTTCCTATTGTCATGTGATGATTATTTCTCCTTCTTCTTCTTCTTCTTCTTCTTCTTACTTCTTACTTCTTTCTTCTTTCTTCTTTCTTCTTTCTTCTTCTTTCTTCTTCTTTCTTCTTCTTCTTTCTTCTTCTTTCTTCTCCTCCTCCTCCTCCTCCTCCTCCCCCTCCTCCTCCTCCTCTTCTTCTTTTCTTCTTCTTCTTCTTCTTCTTCTTCTTCTTCTTTTTCTTCTTTTTTAAAGATTCTTTATTTATTCATGAGAGACACACACAGAGAGGGGCAGAGACATAGGCAGAAGGAGAAACAGGCTCTATGCAGGGAGCCTGATGCCGGACTCAATCCCGGGACCCCAGGACCATGCCCTGAGCCGAAGGCAGACACCTAACCACTGAGCCACCCAGGCATCCCTGTCATGTAATTTCTGCAGATACTTCTCCAGGCATTGCTCATCACTTAGAACTGTGCATCTAACTCCTCTTCCCACCCCATTTCCACAGCCCACCTGCCTGCTCCCCACAAAAACAGACAGCAGGATTGTGGTGAGGACTGTGTGATGAGTGAATTAATATGTGTAAAAGGTGTAATACAGCATCTGGCACATAGTAAGTACTCAATAAACCTTGGCTGGCATTATTTTTTATTGTTCTTGTTAACAGTATCCTTGGTAGTGCTGGTAAATGATTCCAAGTTTTCATGACACTTCCCACAAGGACCTGTGTGTTCTCTGCCCTGGAGCTGGCTTTGTGCCATGTCCCTTGCCAGATTTCCCAGGCATGGCAAGCTCACTCCCGTGCACAGGATCGATGGAGAGAGAGGGAGTAGGGGAGTACTTGTTTCCACACAAAGATGGTCAGAAGGTTTTCTCTGTGTGCTAGTTCCCTGTCATCAGACACAGGAACAGTCTGAGAATTCCACTTCTAAATAACATCTTTCTGCTTGGCTTCTTTCTTTCTTCTTATCTATGTAGAACATTAATGGTATTGTAGTCATGAACATTATTACAAATTCGGGGGTTTTTTTGTTTGTTTGTTTTTAGTTGGGTGGTTTGTAGCTTATCCCTGGCCTTCGTGCTTGAACCTCTGCAGTATGTGACATGACTGCACCTGCAAAGGCCTCTCAGGTCCTCCTCCCTGTGACATACGCACTTTTGTTTTCTGTTTAATTTTTTTTTTCTGGTATCGTTTTATATTGTCCATTCCAGCATGTGTATTGACTTGCTTTTCAATTTTCTCACCTAGTTCTTATATTTGGTTATATTTCCTGATTTGAATCCTATTTTATATAGCAAAGCAACAGAGTTTAACAACGTGGGAAGGCTGTTGGCAGATAGATGATTTCATAAAACTTTCTGCGGACCCAGTAGAATGGAAACCAGCGCACCGGAGGTTCTTTTGACTGCTCTCTTACTTAAAAGCATTCCTACTTGTACCTCCCACACCACTGATCCATGGTAGACCTTGCTTTTCTCAGTTAAGAGTATTTGGCTCTTACTTTCTTTTTGGGTAGATGAGAACATCCACAATCTTTGCCATCTCCTCTACTTTAAAAAAAAAAAGATTATTTATTGATTTATTTATTTATTCATTCATTCATTCATGATAGACACAGAGAGAGAGAGAGAGGCAGAGAGACAGGCAGAGGGGGAAGCAGGCTCCATGCAGGGAGCCCGATGTGGGACTCGATCCTGGGACTCCAGCGTCATATCTTGGGCCGAAGGCAGGCGCTAAACCGCTGAGCCACCCAGGGATCCCCTCTCTTCTACTTTTTAACATTAAAAAAAAAATCTGTTTCAGTGTAATTTCTGACTAATCTTTCCTTTTCTAAAATATAAATGTATAGCATATAAAAGGGATGATTTAAGATTTGGACATTATTTTGTTGATATGTAATGGACCTTTTTAATAAACAATATTTATTGTAGTTACCTCTTTTCAAAAGTCATTTACATTTTCTAGAAAATGAGAATTCTGAAAAGTGAAAGAAATTAAAATCACTTTATTCTAACATCCAGAGATGACTGTAGTTAAAATGTTGATGTTTTCCCCTCTAGTCTCCATTCAACTTTATATATTCAATTTTATATAATTTTATAACTCATAACTTTATATATTCAATTTTATAACTCATTTTTACAATTATATATTCATTAGCAAAAGTTTATGTTTTTATAATTTTACTTTTTATATAATTATATTTTCGTTAGCTAATGTTTATATATAAACTATAATTCATGTTATTTGGCAGTCTTAGGATACTCTAGTAATTTTTAGGCACAAGTTTGACAAAAAATAAAACAAATTAATTATTTAAAAACTAAAATAGATAGTTTCTAATTATAAGGTATACATTACAGAAATTTAAATATTAAAAAAATGCATCATGATAAAAGTCCTCCAGTTCCTCCAGCCCCCATTATTTACAATTAATTAATTAAAAGAAAACTGATTAGATTGGTGAAATGTCTGTTCATCTTTGATAAAATTTGTGAATGAGTATGGAATAGATGTTCTTTGCTTTTAGGCTTAGTCAAATTAGGCAGTGGACCAGAATGTGTTCTTGTGAAATAACATCTCAATATTTTTCTCCATGCTTTAGGTATGTGTTCTTTTTGGATCCATGCAATCTGGACTTGATAAACCGAAAGATCAAGTCTGTAGCACTCTGTGTAACAGCATGTCCAAGACAAGAATTGAAAACCCTAAGTGATGTTCAGAAGTTTGCAGAGATGAATGGTGAGACATGAGGCCATCCAGGTCCTCACGCTGGTCACTTCCTCTCACTGTTGAAAATTGTGTATTTGCTTTCCAATATAACTAGTGTTAGATCATCAAAGAACCTTAAAAAAGAGAAAGAGAATTGAAAGTGCTTTTGGACTTTCTTGATGAAAAAGATAATAGTCACCTGGGGAGCTTGTTAAAACTCCAGATTCCTAGGCTCCCCCCAGGGAAATTCTGACTGAGTAGGTCTTTGGGTTCTGGAAATTTGTTGTTGTTGTTGTTTTCTTTTTTATAAATGTCTCAGGTGATTTTGATGTAGCCTCTTTGAGCATTTGGGAATTACTAGAGACTATTCTTTGTGAAATGTCTTTTTTTTCTTTTTATCTTCCTAAGTATTGATTAAAAGTGTTTCAATGAGTATATTTTGTTTTTATCCCTGGATAATCATATATGTCTATTATAAGAAATTTGAAAAATTCAGGAAAAGGAAAATGAAGTAAAAACCAAAATTCTACCATCTTCGAATTATGTTGGTGCATTTTGCTTTTTTAAATTCAACACTGTCTCATAAGCATTTTTCTTTTATTTTTTTATTTTTTTTAAAGATTTTATTTATTCATGAGAGACACACAGAGAGAGAGGCACAGGCAGAGGGAGAAACAGGCTCCGTGCAGGGAGCCCGACGTGGGACTTGATCCCAGGTCTCCAGGATCATACCCTGGGCTGAAAGTGGCGCTAAACCACTGAGCCACCTGGGCTGCCCACATAAGCATTTTCCTAAGAGTAAAGTTTTGCGAAACTTTGAGGTTAAACATATACGAATTAGCTGAGAAAACATAGTCCATTTCCAGATCTCTGACTCCATTCCCTTGGGTTTCCAATTTCCAGGAGCTGTCCTCACTTCCCTCTGACTTACCTCAATTCTCTTCAGAGAATTTTATTTTTAACCTCTCTTCATGGAGGGCCACAAACTGTTAGCCTGTAGTTTTGAACTTCCATGAGGTTTCATGTTTGCATTTTGTGTGCTGAGATCCCTGGAGCTACCTTCACCCTACCTGAATTGACAAGCTCATTTTGGTTCCTAGAAACAAGGGCTAACTCAGGCATGCATTTGGTACAACTTCTAGCTGGGTGAAGAGACAGCTTAGGAACGTAGCTGCACACACACCTCTACGTGGCTCCAGGTCTTCCCGAGATGTTGGTCTCTGTAGAAGGACCACATGTCCTTCCAGACTGGCAGTATTCTTATCCTAACACTCCATGCCCTCAGCATGAGGTGGTGGGAAGAGCATGAGATTAATGTGACTCTGGATTCTGATTCTACTGCTGTCACTAACTGGCTCTGTAATGAGGGACAGAAGGTATAGCCTCTGAACTAGATTGTTTCATCTGGGGGAAAAAAATGGATTAAAAGCAATACCTCCTTCATAGGTAGTTGTGAGGAATAAATGAGATGATGCATGAATCTTTGGCACTTGGTGGGCACTGAATAAAGAGGTACCAACTATCCTTCAAGATCTCATTTTTTATTCCCACAGGATATCCTTACATGTATTGATTTGCTGAGTCTAATAGTGCAACAGTTGGCCCTATCGTTATCAAGTTTCTTAGGGAGGAATGTGTTATCCCTTACAGAATTTTCTAAAATCTTAGGCAGCGTGAGCATGCACAGTTCACTCTGTGAGGTGGTGGTATTGAGTCATTAAGATTATTGGCTCTAGAACCAGATTATCTGGGTTCAAATGTTGGTCCTACCAATTACTAACCATGAGACCCTGGGCAAGTTACTTGATCTATAGATGCCTCAATTTCTTCATTTATGATGGAGATAATATTTGTACAAAAACTATTTCATAGGTTGTTATAAGGACCTCATAAATGAAAAATGCTTAGTAGAGTGTCTGGCAAATAGCAAATTGGCAAAAAAAAAAAAAAAAAAGTGTTGGTTACCCCTGTTACATTACTACTGTTAATGTTCTTATTCCTTCAGTGGAATGTAATATTTTCCTGCCTGTAGTCTCTCTCTACTTCTAGCCCCTTACATATTGCTGCCATATTAATGTTGCCAGAGTTTCAATACTATTAATTCCTTACTTAGAAATCATCAGAGGAAAAAAGAAAGAAAGAAAGAAAGAAAGAAAGAAAGAAAGAAAGAAAGAAAGAAAGAAACTATATGTCTTACCTTGGCATTCAAAGCTATGACCTAGTGTCAAACTATCTTCTAACACGTTTTCTTGAACCCACTGGGTATGAGTCTTGGTCCCTTGAACTTGACATGTCATCTGGAGGGCCAGAAGAGAGTTAGTTCATTGTCAACTGTATTGCCTGCTGTGATGATCTGGGAAGAAATCCCCCATGCCGCCCTGCTGGTATGTTTATTTCCAGGCCATTATCCTTTTAAGTGATTATGATACTGAGTATGGCCTATTATGGCCAGTGTATAAGACCTTTCTGGTGAGTTTTGCAGCTTTTTTTTTTCACAGTGTCTTACACAAAGCAGGTGTTCAAGAATATTAATGAATAAATATTATTCCAGAAAACAGACTTCTTAAATTGGTGCCTAACTATACAGGCACCCTTAGGCTTTTGAGGCAGCTGTTTGCAAAATAAGTTAACGTGTTAGGCATAAAAAGTATTAATAATGGCAGCATCAAGAAACACAGCAGTGGAGGATAGAGAAGATAAATATTTTAAAAGGCAATAGAAAAACTATGAAATTGTAATAAAGAAGGGAGCCTTTGGTGGAGGGACCTAAATACTTTTATTTTAGTAGCAACCCTAAGTTGAAAATTCTGAATTTCTCAAAAAGAAATCTATGTTGTTCTTTGGATTGGTGACTTAATACTGGACCTGTAAGATTTAATTCCAACATTGTTCTTGTCATGGAGAGAATTCTGTGTCTATTTTGTGCATTATCCTTTTTCCCTCTTTTGTCTGTCATTTGAGGTGGATATTGATTTGGAAGGAACAGATGATTTTAGTTTTAAGTGGGGGAATTTCCAAACCTATAAGAAAGAATTGTCCAAAATCCACAACAGAGTCAGAATGTGAGAGCAAACTATAAAACTCTTAGAAGAAAACATAGGGGAAAACTTAATGACATTATATTGACAATAATTTCTTGGCTCGGAACCAAAAGCACAGTCAACAAAAGAAAAAAATAGATAAATTGGACTACATCAAAATTTAAAACTTCTCTTCATCCAAGGACACAGCAGAGTGAAAAGGTAAATAGGAGAAAAGATTTGCAAATCATATATCTGATAAAGGATTAATATCCAGAATATATAAAGAATTTTTAGAACACAACAGGGAAAAAAAAAAGTACCCCAAGTAGCCAAAAATGGCAAAGGACTTGAATAGACATTTCTTCAAAGAAGATACATGATGGGCCAATAATAAGGACATGAAAAAATGTTCAATCTACTAATCATATGAGAAATGCAAATAAAAACCACAGTGAGATACCACCTTACACATATTAGGACAGCCTTCATAGAGAAAAACCCCAAACACCACAAAACAGAAAACAACAAATGTTGGTGAAGTTATGGGTAAATTGGAATCTTTGTGCATCATTGGTAGAAATATGGAATTGTGTGTCTATTATGGAAAAGAGTTTGGAGTTTCCTTAAAAAATTAAAAATAGAATTACCACAGAGGATTTTAGGGCAGTGAAAATATTTCGTATGATACTTTAATGATGGATTCACATCATTATACATTTGTCCATGCCCATAGGACTGTGGACTTTGGGTGATTACGATGTGTCAAGGGAGGCTCATCAGTTGTATCAAATGTACCACTCTGGTGGGGAAGTTATAATAGAGGAGGCTACGCATGTGTGGAGGCAGGAGGTATGTGGGAAACCTCTGTACCTTCCTTTAAATTTTGTTGTGAACCTAAAACTACTGTAAAAAATAGTCTTTTAGAAAGTAGATTACCGCAGCACGTGGGTGATTCAGTGGTTGAGCATCTGCTTCCGGCTCAGGTTGTGATCCCGGGGTTCTGGGATCGAGTCCCATATTGGGCTCCCTGTGGGGAGCCTGCTTCTCCCTCTGCCTTTGTCTCTGCCTCTCTCTCTGTGTCTCTCATGAATAAATGAATAAAATCTTAAAAAAAAAAAAAAAGAAAGTAAATTACCATATGACCCAGCAATCTTACTTTCAGGTATATATCCAAAAGAAGTGATGACAGGATTTCAGAGAGGTATTTGCATACTCATGTTCACTGTAGCATGATTCATAATAGCCAAAAGATGGGAGCAACCTAATTGTCTACTGATGGATGAACGGATAAAGAAAACATGGTATTAACCTTCAATGGAATATTCGCCTTAAAAAGAAACAAGGAAATCCTGTCATACGCACTACAACATAGATGAACCTTGAAGTCATTATTTTAGGTGAAATAAGCCAGTAATAGGAAGATAGGGCGATGGTTTTCACTGACTATAGAATTTGAGTTTTTCAAGATGAAAAGAAATTCTAGAGATCTGTTGGACAACAATGTGCATATAGTTAACACTATATACACTGAAAAACTGGTTAGGATGGTCATTGTATTACATGTTTTACCACAATTTTTTTTTAAAAGGAAGGAAATTCTGATACATGCTACAATATGGATGAATCTTGAAGACATTGTTATATGAAATAAGCCAGTCACATAAGGACACATACAGTATGATTCTACTTATATGAAGTACTTAGGGTAGTCAGATTCATGGAGACAGAATAGAATGGTAGTTGCCAGGGGCTGCAGGGCGAGAAGAATGGGGAGTTACTGCTTTATAAGTAAAGAGGTTGAATTTTGCAAGATGGGAAGTTCTGGAGGTAGAGGGTGGTGATGGTTGAGCAACAACGTGAATGTATTTAAAGCTACTGCAATGTGCACTTAAATGGTGGTAAAATGGTAAATGTTTTATTATGTGTATTTTACTACAATTAAAAGGATCATGAAAGAAAAAAAAAGATCATGAAAGAGAAAGATCCTGTTTAGAGTAGTAACTTTTTAAATGATAATTTTAAACCTTAATTTAAAATATAAGGTAAAACAACATTTTTCTTACCAGACTAAAAACGACAATATAAATCATTTCAAAGAGTGTTAAGTTTCCATGACAACATTTGAAAGGGCTTTTTAGCATTTACAACTATCCATTTGTGTGACCTTTTATTACCTTCACAAATTACTTAAAATCTTTATAAGCGAAAGCCAACTTTTAAGCTCCTGTAATAATGTTTGTAAGAAATGCATTTATGAGGCAAAAAATATTTCCTCAACTCTTTCTTTTAGATAAGAAAGAGGAGTTGTTTTCTTGGACACTGCAGTTTGTAAAACGCCTCCGTCAAATATGTCCGGCTAAAATAGAAAATTTAGAAGAAATAGCTGGACGTGAGATGGTCATGTGGAGATGCCATATTACAAAGAGCTTTAAAAGGCAAGCAGAAGAATTTAGACAAATGGAAAAGTCTAAATTCTGACACGAGTGGTAGCTGTACAAGCATACACTTTATTATTATGATTTGTCATTTTTATATGATACCAATGTAAGTATGCTAGAGAATAAGTTAAAAATTGTCTTTTAAAGATTAAAGTTGTCAAGTACTATGACTCAGTACTAAACTTTTTTGGTTCTTTGTTATCTTCCTGCAGTAGTGCATGAGTTTCCTGTGTGGCAGGATTGCGCTCTTCACTTCTGTATATGCAAGCCCAGTACAGGACCCCACATAGTAGCTATTTATGTTTTTTGAAAGAATAATGGATTGGACTTCCCTCCTTTTTAAAAAAAAAAAAAACAGATTTTATTTATTTACTAGAGAGAGAAAGAGAGAGAGCATGAGCAGGGGGAGGGGAAGAGGGAGAAGCAGACTCCCCTCTGAGCAGGGAGCTGGAGGCTGGGCTCCTGTCCCAGGACCCTGCGATCATGACCTGAGCCACCCAGGTGCCCCTGGACTTCCCTCTTCATCTCTCTCAGCACTTCAGAATTTCTCATTCTCTCAACACACTTTATCCTTCGCTCAATTCTGAATCTGCATCAGTTGCCACCAGGGTAAAATGTTTAGCTTCATTCTAACCAGAATTGATGTGAATCTTTGGTCATCTTCTTCTTCATCTCGCAGAAGTTCATCTTATTCATTCATTTCTCTCTCTATCCAGCTATCCACATGATTATTCATAACCTTTTCTTTTTTCCTAAGCCCTCTTGTTTTTTGTCTTTCCTAACCTTGTGCCCTACAGAGAAAACTGCAACCATCTGGTGAGAGCCCTCACATGAGTTATTTTCAGCAGAGCATGAATTCCATCTTACTCTAATTTTACTTCCCTCTAGTTTCTGGTGAACAAGTTTCCTTCATACTTTATTATTGTTATTTTTGAAAAATCAACTAATGTGTCCGTTGTAGGGGGAAAGAGAATGCCCGTCCCTCTGAAGCTCTTGTCAGCCTGATATGAGAATTTTACCTCAACCCAGCCTGGCCATGCCAGGTCGTAATGCCTGCTGGAACAGTCCCTTCCCTTCTTCTCTCCCTGCTCTGAGTATGGCCCTTAGTTCGTCTTTTGCTTTACTCCGCTATCCTCGTTAGTCAGGATGGGTGCCTGGGTCTATATAAATCAGACTTAAGCCCTGCATTGTTTTACTGTGCCATTTATCAGTACCTACTTTGTGCCAAGCACAGTGCCAGATGGCCTTTGCATGTCATTTTATTCTTTCCACTTGCAATCTAAATTCTAAACAGCAGTTTAGAAATAAGAACAACCTAAAAGCTGGGAGCCCACTGCATATTCTCAGTCGTTGCTAATATTTTACACCTTTTGCATTACTCTTAGCAAACTTTGTATGATACCTGATTTTTATTTTTCCTAACGGTAGTAAAATGGAAGAAATCTTATTTTTCTTGTTCATGTCCCATTTCCAGTATGTGAGAAATGATTCCCATCTGAGAGTGCTTCTTTGGTGCACTGTATTTTGTGAAAAGTCTGAGAGCTTTATGAACTACCATTTAGACCGTGTTCATACTTCGAGTAGGGCCATCCAGCATGGTGCTTTCTCAGCTATCGTTATTCTGTCTTTGAAAACCTCGAAAGATGATGTGGTACATCAGATAAAATTTGTGAATAGAAATAAGCCTTTGATTATCATTATCTAGGTGTTATGTTTAAAGTTAGTATCAATAGATGACCAGTATCACCCTCTTTCTTGCCAGTCAGTAACTATATAACTTAAACCAGAGAGTTAGTATGGATTCTTTTTGGCACAGTGAATCAAAAGATTGGACTTAATATCATTTATAAAGGAATGAAGTGATCAACCCTAGCAACTGCTTTAATTGCCTCCAACTCAGAAGCCAGCAAGGGAAGCTTGATTGTTAAGGGAAAAAAAAAATCTTTACATTTCATAATGCAATTTTAAGTAATTCCTTCGTTCAGCAATTAATTAGCACCCATTAAGTGCGTGCCAGAGAAACAAAGAAAAAGTACAGTTCCCTTTAAGGGACTTGCATGATAGAAGACAAACTTTTCATTGTCCTCCACAATACCTAGGAGTCTTACACATAGATGCCCAAAATTAATTCACTCAGCAAATATTTATTAGGTACATAGTATGTGCTAATACTGGTTGACAGATAATGTTATACCACCAGCTAGTTAATGGGTGCTTCTTGGGAAATGCATGCTTTTTTTGCTGGTTACTGGTATCCTGGTTGTTGGCTTTCCTAATTAGAGAGAAAGGGGTTAAATTCATTGGACCTCACACAGCAATGTAATTTGTTTTTCATAATGAACACTGTTCTGCATTGGGAGATTTTCTTTTTTTATTAACTACAATGTTCTAAAGTATGTTTTTAAAGGAATCTTTGCTTTTAATTTAGTGTGTCCTACTAATATCATTGATAGCAAATCAAGCAAAATTTTAAAGCAAGAAGAATTAGCCTCCAACTTACCAACCCCATTTTGTATTTTTGTTTCAAATAATTTGGTGTTTTAGACCAGTAGTTATCAACTAAGGGTAATTTTGCCACTGTATGCCTCCCCCCTACACCCCTCACTCCATACACATACATAGCAGTGTTAGGAGACATTTTTGGTTGTCAAAACTGAGTGAAGGGTTAGGGAGAGGGCACTGTAATCTAGTGGATAGAAACCAAGGAGACTGGTAAACATCCTGCAATGCACGGGACAGCTCCCTGCAAGCAAGAATTGCCCAGCTCAAATTGTCATAATACCAAGGTTGAGAGATTTTGTTTTACATAGTATAATTTGTAGTGAATAGTGAAAAGCATATAAACATTTTATATAACATGTAACACCCAAATAAGAGATTAAAAATAGGTTATTTCATTTTTTTCAATCAAGATGTCTGTTGTATTCAACAGATGGCTTTTGACTACTGTCTATGTGCCAGAAGAGAGGAGTCCCACATATTTTGAAGGCATAAGATCCCAGTTCTCAAAGAGCTTGCTTTCTACAAATAGAGATGATATGTAAGCTTAAAAAAAAAACCCCACAAAATAATAGACTAAGTTGTATAATAGAATTAAACAGTAAAGAGCTTTGGGTGCATCAGAGAAAGCTTGATGAAGATGGTGAGGCTTGGTAGTTTGTAGAAATTCTGCTCAAACTTGAATACTCACTCAAATGGTAGTTAGGAATGGATAATCCAAGCTGAGGGAACAGCATGTGAAAAGCACAGAAGTTTGTCAAACAGCAGGAATTGTAAGTAGTATATTATGTTAAAATGAGGCTGGAGTTTTTGGTGGAGGCCTACCTTAGGAGAGCTTTGAAGCCAAGGAGTTTGGAAATTATTCTGAGGGCCAGAGGATAATACAAGTAAGGACCATTTTACAAAGACCATTCTCAAGGCTGTGTGCAGCATGCAGAGAAGAAACCCTTTGGGAGAATAGTTTGTACCAATAGAAGATCTTGAAGGTCTGATATAACATAGAAAGATCTGATTGTCAGAACTTGGTAATTTGAAGTCTTGAATACTATATGGAGATGGTGGCTAAAGAAGACAATAGAAGATGACCTCCTATTTCATCTTGGGGATTTTGTGGATGGTGAAGCCATTACCAACCATAGATGATGTATGAGAGAGGAAGAGCAGATTTGAAGAGTATGTGACGGAAATGTCTTTTTTTTTCAAACGTTGTTTTTGAGGTATCTGTGGAATGGATGTTTTTTGCCCAGAAGCTTATTGAATATTTGTCTGATTATGATTATTAAGAATGGCACAGAAGAAGCATTGTGGCCTAGGATGAAAGAATTTTATTTCTAAATTTGTCAGTGATTGCTTATAAGGCCTTAGAAGTATTACTTATTTTTTTCATCTGTAGTGTTTGGAGCATGGTGATGGAAACATACCTCTTAGAAGAATTCTTATAAGTGATATTGAGCTAAAGAATAAATAATTGAATATTATAAGGCATTTGAAAAATTATAGTAGTTAAACATTCTGGGGACTATAGCAACTGTTTACCAAGATAAATGTTTATATACCCAAGTTGGCTTCCTAAGATCACTCATTTTGAATAACATTGGCTGAGATGCATGAATTGCCTCTGGTGTGGTTTAGATAAGCTTTTGTTTTTGGTTTTAGACTCCATTACTCAAGTACGGTTTTCCCTGCCTTTTACATTAGAAGAAAAACTTTGTCTTACTCTTTATGATGAAACCTCTTGTGCTAAGTATTGTTTATACTATCACTATAAAAAAAAAAAATAAGATGGATACCACCTTAAAAGTGTTTGCTGAAAATGCATTAGCTAATAAACATGAAAAGAAAAACAATTGTAAAATGTTTGCCATTACTGGGTTGTTTTAATGTTTTGCATTGAGACTTCTGTGTCCATCAGCCCTTTGAACAGGAAGCATTATAAGGTTTCTTCTGATTGTTACTACTCACACATTGTAAAGATCTTTTTCCTTTAATCTATTTAGTACAGGATCTATTTAGTACTGGCCTATGTCCCAGAATACCATCAGAGATAAGGCTATTATCCTCTCATTGAGCATTATCCTGGGAAAGTATTTATAAAATTGAACTCTGTTGCACCTGCTGACCTCCTTTTTTAAATGAAGAAAGGGTGGGGATGGAGATTATGTTCACTGAATTCAGACGGAGCAGTGTGTTTGACAGCCCTGACACAGAGTGCTTTGGTTCGGCCCTTTCATATTGTGCAAATCGATTCCATCTTGGACTCTGAAAGAAATAAGTTGACAATTCAGATCAGGAAGTTGATGATCACGTTGGGTGCTCTGCAGTTATTGGCACAGTTGCTGTTTTTTTCATGAGCAATTCTATAGTAAGACTCCCAGATATTTCAGGATTAATCTAAAATGTTTGCTTGCCACTGCTGTCATGTTTTCTCTAAAATTGCTGTAAATAGAATCTAGTGGCATTATCTTCAAATGTGAAAGGCTAATTTTAGAAGATTAGCTATTTAATATTCATGCTTAACTTAAAATAATAAGTCATTAAAATTGAAAAGAATGTTCAAAAACAATTTCAGAAACTTCGTTTCCTACAGAATCTATCTTAAGAAGCTGAAGAAACTTGAACAGTGCCATGTAACTTTCAAGTATCTCTCTTAAAATATTTTATGTTGTCAAGGGACACCTGGATGCCTCAGTCGGCTAAGCATCTGACTCTTGATTTCCACTTGGGTCATGATCTCAGAGTCCTGGAATAGAGCCCCACGTTGGGTTCTCCGCTCTGCAGAGAGCCTGCTTGTCTCCCTCTCTCTTTGCCCCTCTCCTTGTTCTCTATCTCTCAAATAAATTAATTAATTAATCTTTTTTTTAAAAAGTATCTTATGTTGTCAAATTACGTGAAATATCTTTATATAAAATAGATGCCATATGTATTTTTGTAATGATGATATTTATAGCCCACGTACTTAAATACCTAGCAAGTTGGTTGCTGGTTTTGGAGCAGCATTACTGAATAAAATGCAGGTTTGTGGCTTTTTAAAAATTCTTTGGTTGGTAGGACAAGATATAAATGAAATAAAACCACTCTTAAGGTTGTTTGTTATCCTAGCAAATCTTTTTTCTGTATTCCCTTCTAGTTCTTTCTTACATCTCCACGTGACATTTCTATAATTAGCTCAATGTTAAAACCTGCTGTTTTCACTTCACCTTTTTTCTTCAATTTTTTTCCATGGTCATACAGTGTGCAAGTCCATTGTTACTGTAATATAAACACAAAGCTATTCCATTTATATTTAATAATAAGTATTTGACCAAATTTGTAATCTGGTAGGAACTATAATTAATAAAATATAAACAGGTTACCTGATAGAGTACAGTAGGTCCTCAGCAAAATTAGAACTAGAACCTAGGTCTTCTCAATTAGCGATATCTATTGTATGACAAACCTGACAACATTCTAGTTGCCATATGACAGAATTAGCAGGTCAATAAAATAAGACTTATCAAGGATTTGGTGGACTGCGTCCATCTGAATTTTATATATTATTGCGACACCTATTAGCCACAGAGACCAAGAAATAGATGGCTGTTTGCATAACCCAGTTTATGATGGAATATGAGCTGTCTTAAACTATCTGAAAACTGAGAGTCCTTTAATCAACCTGTTAAGTTTATTTGCAACTAGTATTTCTTGCCTTTTAAATAAGGAAAAAGTGATGTATTGTCTGAAAGGATATATGCTATGTGCAGTCACTTAAAATGTTTAGTATTGGAAAGCATAGGGAAGAGGGACAGCAAATATAGTTGAGGGTAGATTTGTAGTCAAAGAGATCTAGGGATTCAACCCCAGCTCTGCTGCATAGCAGCTGTGTCATCTTGGGCAAGTTATGTACCTTATCTCCTAGCCTCTATTTTGTCCTCTCTAAAGTAGGCTTAATAACACTTGCATAATAGAGTTATAGTCAATACATAGTTAATAATATGTATGAGATGAGAAGAGGGCCCTCCCCACAACCACTCCACCAGTAACTTTCTAAGAGTTCCCAGTATGATGAAAGGAGAGGGCAGGCCCCTTGTCCTTCCCCAACCTTCCTGCTGGGATGAGAAACTTGCATGGGGAATAGAATCAGCCTTGGGAATGGGCTGTTCTTGGCCTGATCCTCAGAAGTACTGAGGCTGGCCAAGATGGTTGGCTTCTTCAGTAGGAGGATTTTGTCATGTTTCTATTGTTGTGTTGTTTGGAGACATTCTTGGACAGTTTGGTCAGTTATAATTAAAAGTTGACTCTTAAAAAAAAAATATATATATATAGCACCTGATATGTGGCAGACACTCAATAAAGTTAGTTCTTGTTGTTTTTACCTTAATATTATTAATTAAAATTTGCATATTAATTACCTGAGAGGAATCCATTTTAAATGATTGAGGATTGATATTAAAGACCAAATCAAATTCTTATTAATTCTATAGTATTTGAAAGTTCGATATGTTGAATTAATATTAACATATAAAATAAATACAGTGGATCAATATGAGAATTTATTTAGGCTCTGTTCTCCTAGCTAACATACAGCTTTTCTTTCAACAGGCTCAGCACTATGTAGCTACAACCTAAAGCCTTCAGAATATACTACATCTTCAAAAGCTTCTGTTCTGTGCCCCAAACTACCAGTTCCAGCGAGGTAAATTTTACTGTATTTTGTTCACTTGTGACTTTTGTTTTTGTAGGTAGATTTTAAACTGGGGAAAGAGTGACCTGATACCTGTTGCTCAGGACCGATACTTTTACAACAAAATTTAAAAAGTAGTACTAGAAATGACAACATGTATTTCATCTTAAAACACGCACACACAGAGGAAACAACTTTTTCTCATTCTCAGATTTTAAATTGCTTTTGGGGGCTTACTTTTTTTTTAATGCCATAATTTTTAAGTATGTAGAACTACTGAGTCATTGCAAAATCTACAGCAAAATTAGAAGCCAAGTCTCACAGTCTCCAAAGATGCCTTGAAGTTGATCCTTATAATACTTCCTAGGATTATTTTTAATTTACTTTGTAAATTTAGAAAATATGCCAGTGACTGTTCTCTATACCTTATTTCAGGCTGTATCTTCAGGTACATTCTCTATAATAATACACTGTTTGCCATATCTTATCCAAGGTCTTACTCAACAAACATTTATTATTTCAGTACTTACTGCATATAATGGATACAAAAAAGAGACAAGAAATACTCTTTGTATTGAAGGATCTCAGAGTAGTTATGAGTAAAGCCAACTTCAAAATTATAAATAGGTTTTTTGACAAGGAAATAAATTTGCAGGTATTATAGAATATATCCTCAGAATTAGATGCATAGGATTTGGAGCATGTCTGATCTTGAGAACCTTAAGTGTGTATCACTAAGCATGTATAACACGAGTCAACTTCACCAGGAATACGAAGTTGAAACCACTTTTATTATATCTTGATATATTACAGCAAGCTACTGATTAAAATTTTGAGACTGATTTTATGTGTGCATTCCTTTGGCTTGCTTATGGTTGTAACTTGTGCTGCTTTATTAACTTGAATGAAATTTTCTGTTGGAAAGTAGACAAAGGATATATCCATTTAATGTCCAGCTCTTTTAGTCTTGTCAAGTCACCATTGAAATTAAAATGTAAGGCCTATGAAAATGAAAATTAAGGGACTGTTTTAAAAGATACTAAGTAGGACCTATAAATTATGGGCTTAGACCAATAGATAAAGAGACTCCATTCATGACCATTGAGAATAGAATAGAGTCATTGGAGAAAATTTATCAATGTAAAAACAGGAAAGGCTCTGTCCTCTTATCAACTCAACTGCTAAAAAGTCTGTTTTAAATGCATACTATGAGTATAGAGTCATATTTTAAGGCATAAGCATATTATAAAAGGATAACAAAAGCCTAGATGTGAGGATGAGGTTGCTCTGCTCCTGTGTAATATGGGTGGGACAGGGGGTCAGGTAAATCTTCATTTACCTCTGACCTCTGGCTCTACCATGTTGAAAACTGCCTGTTCCTGATTATCTATCTTAAGTGTTCCATTCTTGGGTGTACAGAACTCACACATCTCAAATACAGTGTCCTAAGGGGCATTCACTGAAAGATGAAACATAATATTAGGGCTTGAGTTTTAAACATGGACAAAAAAAAAAACCAAACATGGACGGATTTGGCTTCTAGCAAGATCATCCACTAATGTCTCAGTAATCTAAGAAGCAGTGATGACCCTATGCCATCTGAAAATTGACTATACCCAATGTTTATGCTGTTTTTAAAGATCCTCATGCTTAACTTATTTTAGCATACCTCATAGTCTAAGTATCTTAGCACTTTTATCTGAATTCAACCTGTTGCAAAGTAAAAAAGAAGTGATAGTTGATACAAGAAAAATCAAGTTAGGACCTTGTAAATACCATTTAGCATTTGGCAAGCAAAGAGCAAAGATCAGAAAACAGTGAATGTGTTTTAATAAAAAACTTGGGGCAATCCCACATTCTACACCTCATATTAGATATCAGATCTTCAAAGATGAGTAAGATCTAGTTTCTGTCCTTAAGAAACTCTGTCAATTGAAAAAAAAAAAAAAAAAGGAACTGGTTTTGGTGACTTTTTTATATACACCAGAAGACTGGCACCAGGCAAACCTATGATGCAGGTAAATGGCCCTGAGCATTGTTCATATCTCTGTTGCTCTCCTTCTAGGAGCACCCTAGCAGGACAGAAAGAGCTGAACTTTGAGTCCAGATAGGCCTGGGGGTGAATTCTGTGTCACCACTTGTTCTTTGTCACCTTGGGCAAGTCTCTTCACCTCTCTGTGAACCAAGCATCCTCACATGTAAAATGAGAATATTAATACCTCTCTCATGGAATTGTTGTAAGAATTAAATAAAGTAATATGTTTTAAGCATCCATTATTGTGCTTGACATCCGGCATAGGGAAAAGTATTTCTCTCAACCTCTAGAGCCTCCCCTTTTGCCCCTCACCTTCCTGGGTACATGGGCACCTTCTGCTATTGAAAGCAATGCCTTCCTTGTCTTAGAGAAAAGCAATTGTAAACTAATTTACAATAAAACTAACACTACACAATTGCCAAATGATTACTATTTCTAAGAACTTTTGAATTTTAAAAGCAAATGCCTGGAAAGGGCAATGTTTTATCCAAATTTGTAACTGTTGGTGGCGTGCTGAGTGTGGTAGTGATAGGGAGACTAGCCCTTACACTTAAAACACTTAAAAGGTTTAGGTATAGCTAAAGAAAACTGCAGTAGTAGAAACAGATTACATAAATTCAGTTTATTCACCAGATGTTTATTTTGATACTTCTGGATGCCAGAAAGGATATTAGGTGTTGGGAAATTAATAGTCTGATATGGAAATGAGAAACTAATAGCCAAGGAAAAAAAGTGTTATATATTCATATTTTTTAAATGAAGGATTCAATGTAAATTAACATTTATAAATCATCTACTGTGTGCCAGCCACCAGATGAAGCTTCTCATGTGTATTGTCTTATTTAATCTTCACAAAAGCCTATGAGGATATTGTTCCTGATTTATAGATGAGGAAATAAAAGATGAGAGAAGTTAAATGTTGTGCAAAGTCACACAATTAATTGTTGGGAATCAGAGTTTTAATCTAAGATCTTGTAAAATCTATACCATAGTTTTACACTATATGAGTGTTAATCTACTTATAGTCATGGGATGAGGTGACCTTAGGGTCCTCCTACTCTGCCCTCTTCCCCACGACATAGTCCTATACTACAGTTAGTTAAAAAAAAAAAAAAAAAAAAAGGTAGAGTCGACTGACAGGCTTAGTTGGTAGAGCATGTAACTCCTGATCTCAGGGTCATTAGTCCTAGCCCCACATTGGGCATGGAACCTACTTAATAAAAAAGTAAAAAGTAAAAGTAAAAAAAAAGGAGTATAGAAAGGAAAGAAGAGAGAAAATAAATGAAATGTATGAAAACCACTGACTATTGCAATTAGATTCTTGATTTATTTCCTTCATTTTCTGTGTTATAGAGATACTGCTAGAACTCTTTATTGTTATTCTTCATTAAATAAAGCTTTTCTTTAGAAATCATGTGTAACTGCTTATTTACACATGCTTATTAACCTGAACTTTTAAGATAATCGTGTGAGATACAAACCCCTGTCTTCTCTTATGACGGCATATGGATAAGAGATATTAGGCATCATGTGTCGTCAGGCTTTGAGGGAGGAGAGCTCATTAACTGCGATAGCCGGGACTTAAGGCCAATGGGCAGTGTGTTTGCCAAGGTAAGATACAATTTCCCTCTGAGTGGCTAATTTTTAAAAATCTTTAGAAGACTTATATAAATTCATTTTGTTCTTGTTGACTTATGTTTCAATAATGTGAAACAGCATCAGTTCCTAATGGGACTACATTGACTTCTTAAAGATTCAATATTCTGTGGGCTTCAAAAGGTAGAAAAAGTTGCTATAAATAGAATTCTTTATGCTTGTCCTCCTAATTAAGAAGCACAGAGTGTGTCATTTAGGTTAGACATTAAAGTAGAAAAGATCTCACATACCAGGTTCTCAGAAGTATTCTTTTCTGAGAGGTATATGAAGCCAGCAAACATTCACTATATCATGTAGGTCTTAAAAGGTAAAATACAAGACAAACCATTTCAATGCCATGATTACTTAGATATATTTTTTTTTAACAAGAATGTCATTTGAGTATTAAAAATTCATGGCTGGTTAAGTTGTTTTTGTTGGGGGAATAGTAGAGGAAAAGAATGAGCAGGGAGTGTAGTGTTTTTTACTTTAAAACTAACTATTTAACTTTGTTTTTGACTACTGTGTCCAAATACCATCTTCTCTTTTATTTGCCTCCTATTTTTGATATGCCTTACCACTAAGAGCAGATTTTGACCATCAGCTAGACAATGTAATCAGTTTATGCTAATTTTATGCCTTCAAATTTAGAGCTGTCAGGTTTTGTGGTTTGTTTTTTTTTTTTAATTGACATAGGTTAAATTATAAGGTAAGGGACTGTTGTTACTTTGCTTCAGTTCTTTGAAGGAGACTTGTAAAAGTACTCTTTCCAATTAGCCAAGTGTTTAGGTATAGTTTAAAATTGACTTCAAAGGGTAAAAGAGCAGATATTACTCAGCATTAACTCTTAAATAGAAATGAAAGATTAGAATTTTAAGAATATAATCCTTCCCTTTCAAGCCATTTATCCTCATTATAAGTCTGAAAAGCAGAAAAACACCAATATTACTGAGCATGTTGCTCCTGTTAATTTAGAATCACTGACTTATATGGCTGGGCTCTATTACTATTTATTATATTATTACTACTCCCACTCTTTCAGCTAACAGGAGGAGAAACAGGCGGCTATGTAGTGGTAGGAGGATCACCGCAGGCTTTTGAACTCATCCAGGTTTGTTTCCATTATAACAGGCCCCACTATCTTTTGGAAGTGATGTGTATTTCTCTTTGAGTCTAAAACTATGGCAGCATTCTGGTAGGATTTGGGAGATAGAGGCAGAGCTGCCTCTGGACAGAGGATAAGTTTCACTTATGGTTATATGACAGGAAAAAGGGCCAACAAAATTGGTAGATATTGAAAATGGGAAAATGGCATCTGTATCCTCAAGGTAGATATATTTTATGTTCCAGGGTGAGGGCAAGTGAGTTAAGCAGAGACTACACCCGAAATGATAGGGTGATAAGTAAAGCAGATGAAGATGTAGATAATCGTGGAGCAGAGAAGACTTCAGTTTTGAAGGATAGAGAACAACGCTTTAGTTAAAATATGGTTAGAACTCCTTACGTAGGGACATTAACCTGGCAGAGACATCATCTAGTTAGATAATATCAGGAAGAAAAACAGGTGTAGGTCACAAAAGGTTGTCAGTTTAAAGGTTTCTGTCCCAAGTCAGCCACCATGAACTTATGGTTAATTCTTTTGATTCCTTCCTGTGCTACTTCTGATTAAATTCATTTCACTTATTGTAGCTATAATTTTATAGTTTTTTTATACTATTAGTGAAACAAGTTTGGTCAAAAACATTGACTTATATACCTTTATTTAAACATTACTCAGAATGCTCTGACTTTCTGCAATTTCTGACAGAATATCAAATCTTGGGCATTCACTTTCACCAACACCAACATTTTAGAGGTACACACGAATAACCCACAAGTCACAAGAGACACTTCTTTTTTTAAGGAAACACTATGTCATAGTGTCACATCATTATTTTGGGATACATTTTACTGAAGCATAACGAAGGTAAGACTAGGTCTTTATTATTATTTTATTGTTCCATGAAGATGGAACATGAAGCATGAAGATGTTGCCTATTCTTACTCCCATTGGTGCTCATTTACCAGCATTTAAGGAAAATCAGTACTTAGCACACTTATATTTTTATTTGGAAAGAAATATTTTTGTTGTTTTTTTGAGGAAGGAAACACAAAAGATAGTGTTTTGCTTTAGGTCATCCAAAATTGCTTTGCTGAGATCAGAAACCTTGGAATTTGGTATTCAGTCATGTACTCCTATCCACTAACTTGACCACAATACAGCGCCAACCAAGAATGAGAGCACACTTGCCTCACTGCAGCCAGCTGTGTTATATGAGAGCTTTCTCTGAGTTCTACAGATAATTCTGAAAATACAAGATTTATGTTAGCGATGGCTAACTTTTAATGCACACAGAAGTGTGTATATGTGTATGGACAGGCATATGGAATCTCGTGGAATCCATACAAATCACAACTGAGGGCATAGTCACAGAGCTCTTTTAGAATCTCTCATTGGTCAGACGTATACCATATTCTCAAAGGCTAAAGTAGAATATGTTATAACAAACCAGACCTATGTCTCTGTTCACACACAGCCGTGTTCCTTCACAAGAAGAGCTGTGGTCAGTATAAACCTGATATAACTGGTTACCTCTTTTTTTGGACATAAATAATCTCACAATAATAATGACATATAAAAAGAAAACAGTGCAGAATCTCATGACCCTAACAAACCAGAGATTTTTCATTTATTCTTATTTTTTTTCTGTTCTCATTCTTATCTTTTATCTTATCTTTTGTACAGAGACAGCAACCATCACATTAGATACAAATCTTTGGGGTTTTTTTTCCCCTTGTACTATTACCTCATAAAGTGTTTCCATACATTAATATCCATGGTTATTGGGTTTTTTTGTTTTTGTGTTTTTGTGTTTTTTTAGATTTCATTTATTTATATGAGAGTGAGAGAGAGCGTGGGGGTGGAGGGGCAGAGGCAGAGGGAGAAGTAAACTCCCCACTGAGCAGGGAGGCCCACGCAGGGCTCGATCCCAGGACCCCGAGATCATGACCTGAGCTGAAGGCAGACGCTTAACCTTAACCCACTGAGCCACCCAGGCACCCCATAGTTATTGTTTGAAACAGCTATGTATTATGCTGTATGTTGATGTCTCGGCATGATTAATTTCTATGAGCGTTAATAAGCTTGTGCCCCAAACACCTTTTCTTTTCATGCCAGGTTTTGTATGCTGTTCTGATAGAGGAAACATTTTATTAACAGTGGCACGTTTTGAGCAAAAGCATGTGTGTTTTCTATGTTTAAATAGCTTATGGCAAAAATTCATTTTCAGTTCAATGAAGTGTATGTTTGTAAGTTCTGTCATCTGCCCATTGATTGATAGATGTGCAGGCTAGGCGTTTATGTGTTCGGTTTTGCTTTTGGTAGTTCTGTACGTGTGTGTGTATGTGTGTGTGTGTGTGTCTCTTTTCAGAAGGGGAGGGTACTGTCTTCCTTCGGAATATGCACTCCACCCTCTGTGATGAGGCCTGTGGTGAGATGCGCATCCCTGCCCATGACAGTCATCTTCACGGCATTGAGCTCCAGCTCGTGGCCCCCATGTGATGCGTGGAGGGTGGAGTGTATCGCAGTCACAGTCACCTTTCATTTGTGTGTTGGATGTGGCATTTATATTAAGGAGGAGTAATTTTTTTTCTGATTTTTGTTTTCTTGTATCACCAGTGCACCTATCCCATTCTTCCATCGCTGTGCTCCCGTGAACATTTCCTGCTATGCCAAGTTTGCAGAGGCCCTGATCACCTTTGTCAGTGACAATAGTGTCTTACACAGGCTGATTAGTGGAGTAATGACCAGCAAAGAAATTATATTGGGACTTTGCTTGTTATCACTAGGTAATTGTTTTTCTCATTCTTAGCTATTGCATAGTACCGCAGTAGAAGACTGTTCTGTCTTGTAACCAAAATATGAATATAGCCGGGATACCTGTAAAATGTTTAACTTCCCATAGCCAAACTAACTGTTTCAGATTATATATAATTACAAATATATACATATTTAAATATATATATATATATTTATATATCTGAAACTTTCTTTTTCTCTCATTGGAGAAAACTGGTGTTTTCCCAAACTTTGGTGACTGTCTATAATAACCTTTACTATGATAGCAGGAGGCTTCTTCTAATGAATCAACACCCCTTTGTTTTTTGTTATGATTCCAAAGGCTTATACAAAGAGGCCACATATTCTCTTCTATATTTTCATCAAAGAGCATAGCTTTCTGATTACTTTTGAGATATGGGTTTTTTTTTTTCATTGCTACAGTTCATAATATCACTGTATTGCTGGGAAAGTTAGAAAATCTCCACTTGGTAGCCACTGAATTTTCCTGTCATTAGATAATATAATCAAATAAATGTGATTTTCAAGATGTAAACTGCCTGTATTATCCTAGAGCTCTATATGTAGCCATATCAGAATCTAGAGATCTTTCTAGTTGAGAGGAGTAAACTGTGGTAGGAACCAAGCACCTCTTTCATTATATAAGTAAAATGAGTATTTTTGTCTGTTAGCAACAATTATAGTCATTGAGAAGACTAGCTGAATTTCCATCTTGTCATTAGAGACTATTTTCTTTTTGCTTAGGTAGTACTTGACTCAATTGAAATAATGCTGTCCATATGAAATCTATTTCTGTGATATTTGAAACGCTCCCATCTGTTTTTGGTTCCTGTACATTTATTGCAAAAGTGATAATGTTATCTAGTCACAGATCCCAACCATTTTTTGGCTTTGCAAATGGACCCCAAAAACTTGACTATTAGTCTGGCTTTATAAAAAAAAATTATTTACTCTCTGAAATAGTTGAATACTTTAAGGAAAAAAAGAAAACCAAACCTTAAAAATGGTGATAGTTATTTTAAACCATTGGAATTCCAGTTTTTATTAGAATGGTTCTCTTTAGGCTTAAGATCTTTGTTCATTTGTTTGTGAGATGGGCCTTTAGATAATTAAAGATGAACAAATTATGATTTTAGAAATGAATTTCCCCATGCAAAGGTCAAATCTTCCCAGTTTCTTTCTTTAAGATTTTCATTCAAGATTTTAGCATGTCCGAATTTAGGTTGGGATGGGTAGAGGTGTTGGCTAAATCACTCAACTAGGCTTTGCTCTTTTTTTGAAGATCTGTCAATCAGGACCCCTGACCCCAGTTGAACTGAGAAATAAGGTCAGAGGGATTGGATTAGGGCCTTCGTAGGCTTCAGGATACTATTCTGTAGAGTCAGAGCATTTCTTGGGAGTTTTAGAGGAGAAATGACCAGAAAAAGATTAAAATACTGTCTAGCTTGTTGACCAGCTATCAGAGAAGTTGGTCCTGAAATGCTAGGATTACTCTAGGGAAGTACAGCAGCTACTTTAACTGACCTTTGCCTACGTGTGGCAATTTTTCTGATCACCAACATGACACGTCATTCTCTACACTCTGTGTGTCGGCATGTATGTTTGCATGTGAGTTCTGATGTCTTCCTGTGGTGAATCCACAACAGTTCTGTGCTGTTTTTGAGTCACCATATTGCATTTGCATGTGTTCTTTGTCATTTATCAACCCACAGTTAGGAACCTGAGTTTCAAGCGACGCTCTTCCAGTGGCGCAAGTACCAAAGTCAAAGTGCAAAAGTAGCCAGTTAACCTTTCTTACCAAAATTGGGGTCTTGTCAAGAGCAACAATTTATATCCCTAGGAGAAAACAATTGAAAGAGTTTCTCTTTATGTTTTCTAATGTTTTAAAATAATATTCTACATGTTCTCTATCTTCCCTGCAGTTCTGTCCATGATTCTGATGGTGATAATCAGGTATATTTCAAGAGTACTTGTGTGGATCTTAACAATTCTGGTCATACTGGGTTCACTTGGTAAGCTGCTTATTCCTTTGTTTTTTAGTAATTAGAATTGAGAGTTAAGTTTGCTTTTAACAACCCCTCAATTCAGAACTACGTTCATTATTTTAAAGATTTTATTTATGTATTTGAGAGAGAAAGGGAGAGGGTACACACATGTGAGCTAGGGAAGGAGCAGAGGGGGAGGGAGAGAGACCAGTAGACTGCGCTGAGCAGGAGCCCAACAAGGGGCTGGATCCTAGAACCCTGGATCACGACCTGAGCCAAAGGCAGACACGCTCAACCACTGAGCCACGCAGGTGCCCCTGCTTCTTGTTCTTTAATTTTTCACTCAATACTTGTCAGTGTTCCCTGCCTGGCAGAGGAAGCGACCCTTTCTTTTTATCCTAAACTCTTTAAAGGCCTGAACACGCCGTCCAAAAGTGTTGAGATTCTTTCTGGTTGAAATATTCCTGGCGGAATAATTGAATGTGTGTAAAATATTGTTACTCGTTTTTCTATCTATTGATATTCTATTTTGTGTAATGTTTTTATTTTACTATTTCTAATGAAACCTTCTGGGTTTTCTGTATTTATTGTCTTTTTTTGAGAACAATAACTTCCCCCTCCCTCTTTCCCCTTCCCAATTATAAATGTGATACCTACTCATGGTATCTAGCTACTTCCATGGTAGAAAATAGAAATATAAAAAAAGAAAGAAGTTTTATTTTTCACATAACACCTCTTTTCTTTAAAGAGAGTTTGCTTTTGCCTTTAAAATTTTCACAATTTAACCTGGCTTCCCCTCAGTTTACCACTACTAGCATATGAAATTCAGAGCTTATATTTATATATGAGTTTATTGAACTTATATACAAGTTCATTGAAAATTGTTTTTTCAATGCTTTCCCCAATATGAAACTTTATTATTAGGGGAGTTTGCCCCCATTATATGTATTATCCTGCCTGCTATGTTTGGTCTTATTGATGTCATCTATTTTATATTTTCTTTAAGTCTATGCTTTCTTATTTTGTTTTCTCTAAGTTTGCTATACAAACTATGCTTTCATTGGTTATTTTTACCCTTGGTTTGGAGGGTATACATTTTATATTTACTTCTACAGTAGATAATCTATACATTTTCAGAAAATATTCTTTAATCTAGAATCTTCTTGTTATTAAAGGGTGAAATGGAAAGGGTATATGTTGGGTTTTACCCTACTTCCTTTAAATTCAACATGTACTTCTTCCATTCTAACCCTCCTCTCATCTGCCTATTCCCACTTTATAGCCATTAACAAATAATCCAAGTTTTTGTATTCAGGTTATTAAAGTTAAAATATTATTTGATACATTGTATCTTTCTAAAGAATGTTTGCTTGTTTGCTTTGCCTTGAAATGTTTCATAATAATGTTTATAAAATTATTTACATTCTTCTGCCCCAGTTTTAGTGAGAACTACTGGTCTTATTTTTGTAAAACTTCATTCTTGAGTTCTTAATTTCAGTTCATCTTTGTTTTTAATTCATTATTTAAGTTCAGTTTAGTTAACATAAACTGTATTATTAGTTTCAGGGGTAAAATTTAGTGAATCATCAGTTACATATCACACCCAGTGCTCATTCCATCAAGTGCCCTAATGCCCATCACCTAGTTACCCCATCCCCCTACTCGCCACCCCTCCAGCAACCCTCATTTTGTTTCCTAGAGTTCAGCATCTCTTATGGTTTGCCTCCCTATTTTTATCTGATTTTATTTTTTCTTCCCTTCCCGTGTTCATCTGTTTTGTTTCTTAAATTCCACGTGTGAGTGAAATTATATGGTATTTGTCTTTCTCTGATTGATTTATTTCGCTTAGCATCATACACTGTAGCTCCATGCAGTGTTGCAAATGGCAAGATTTCATTCTTTTTGATGGCTGAGTAATATTCCAGTGTGTGTGTGTTTGTGTGTGTGTGTGTACACGTCTTCTTTATCCATTTATCTGTGGATGAACATCTGAGCTATTTCCATATTTTGGCTATTGTGGACCTTGCTGCTATAAACTTTGGGGTGCGGGTGCTCTGGTTCATCTTTGTTTTGATGAGAATTTGAATTCATGTAACTTATTCATGAAGTACTTGTGGGTTGTGTATTTTCTCAACTATTATCTAAGATTATCTTTGTCTTACATCTGAATATTGAATCTGCTGCATATAAAATTCTCAAGCAGCAATGTTTCCTGTGTCTGTACTTTACTTTTTGGAGACCAGTCTAATTTTGTGCCCTTGCCCATCACCATCTCACTTACCTTGTTGTGTATCTAATTTTTAACTTATCCTTATAACTTAAAATTTCCGTTTAGTTCTGAATCTTAACTAAATTTGCCAATGAATTCTTTTCTTTGGTGGGGGGTGTCTTTTACAACTTTGAAAAGTGGTCTTATTTCTGTATCTGATTACAATTTCTGTTTCAGTGGTTTTCCTCTTAGCATCATTGTTCATTCTTCTGCTGTCTTCTTCTAAATTATCATTTTAATCCTTTGACATTTTCTTTACACTCAGGAAGCTCTCTTCAAGCATACCTTCCAGATCACTGATTTTGTTTTCCTCACTGTCATTTCTGTACTTGACTTACCTCATTTTGTGATTCCATTTCTTACTTCTTCCAGCCCTCGTGTGGCCGTTGTGTCTAGTACTGTGTTTAGATGTTGTCTTAGTCACTTTGGGCTGCCATAACAAAGTACCATTGACTGGATGCCTTATCAACAAGAAATACTTACTTCTCATAGTTCTGGAGACCAGGAAGGTCAAAACTAAGGTGTCAGCAGATTCGGAATCTGATGAGGTCTGGCTTCCTTTGTCCAGCTGTCATCTTGCTATTTTCTAACATGGTGCAAGTGGAGAGTTGCTCTCTGAGAGCTATTTTATAAGGACACTAATCCTGTTCATGAGGGCTACACTCTCATGACCTCATCATCTTCCAAAGACCCACCTCCAAATACCATCTCATTAAGGATTAGGAATTCAATCTATGAGTTTTAAGGGGGTCATAAACATTCAGCTTATAGCAGATGGTTAGTTTTTTATAATAAAAGTAGATTTGCATTCCAGCTCTGTCACTTACTAGATGTGTCACATTTGGCATGTTACTTCACTTTCCTGAATTTCAATTTTATCATTTATTTATAAAGTGGGACTTTTAATACCTACTTAATAGTATTGCAGTGATTCAATTTGGTCACCTCTACTGTGTATTTCCGAACACAAATTTACATAAGCAATGTCTATTGTGGCTCTTATGGACAGTGACCTCCTTGATGTCCTCATTATTATCTCATTCTGTTTTCTTTTCTGTTTGTCTTTCTCTCATAACTTTTTTTTAAAGATTTTAAAAATTCTTAAGTAATCTCTATATCCAGCGTGGAGCTCAAATTCACAACCCCGAGGTCAAGAGTTACATGCTCTGCCAACTGAGCCACCAAGGTGCCCTTTTCCCTCGTAACTTTTTATTCCCATTTGTAGAGAACATTTTTTATTCTGTTGTTTGAGGCAATGACACTTTTCTTTAAGATTTCAAAATGAAAATATTTCCCTTTTTCAAATGTTTTTCATAGACTTGTGTTTGTTTTAAGGTTGTTTACTCATCTTCAATAGAAAAAAAATTGATTCTGGCTGTTTGGCACCAGGTAGGGTTGGCATTTCCCTTTGACCCTGTTCACTGTTTACTTGAGTGCAGGTGGAGGTCAGGTTGATTTGTATACTTCTTGGTCCAATTTCTCATCTCCCAGACATTTATCTTGTCTGCCCATTCATACATATCTTTACTCAGAATCTTCCATTTCCTTACCACAGCCTACAAGGCCTTCTAGTATGATCTGGTCCCCAGAGCCCCTCTGCCCACAGCTCCTACCACTCTGCCCCTTGCTTGTGGCCTTCTCCTTTCTCTCCTGCCAGACATGGTCTCATCTCAGCATCTTAGAACTTGCTAGTACCTCTTGCCTGCAACACCCTTTCCTTAGATGGCTTTATAAATTGTTTTCTCTCTGTCTTTGATTCTTTTGCTCAAATACCATTTCACCACTGAAACCTTGCTTACTCATCCTTTCACAATGCTTTCCCAACCCCAGCACTTTCTATCCCTATTAAAAGATGACTTTTTTTTCCCCTTAGGCTTCATAGACTATATTTTTACTTATTTCCTTATTTGTTTTGTTTCCTTATTACTATATAAGCTCCTTGAGGGTTGAAGGTGGGGATTTAGTTTTGTTCACAGCTCTGTCCCCAGCACCTAAAATAGTTGATGCTCTGGGCACTCAGAAAGAAGGTGTTTGATGCAGCTCTCTCATGTGGAGGTGGGTTTTCCCCCATCTTTAGTCTAACTTTTGGAATCTCTGAACCAGTGATAGGGAGAAACCTGCATCCAGCACACACCACTACCAAGCTATCAAAGATCTCCTATCTTTGTTCCTACTTTTGGTGGGAATCATTTCTTTCATCTTCATTTGCTCCTTGTACAAATACTGTCTTAACTGCATGACTGTGTCTGCACGAGGCCCTGGGGTTACTGTGGTAGCACAGCAGAGAGGATCTGGGCCTTCCTCAGCTTCATTGCTGGTTTCTGTGACCCTTACTAACTCCGTACAAGCTCCTCAAGTCTCAGCAGGCACTGATTCTCTCTGTATGGTCAGTTCCTCTCAGGGGTACTTGTCTTTGTTTGGCTCTCTCTGAGCTTCAGTGTCAATAATAAATACCATTGAAGGACATTTATTTGGTGTACTGAAAGATATCTTAACTACCTAGTGTGAATGATGATAATGGAGTAATTGGAGCTCCCCTTATGCCTGCAAAAAGTGACAGCCACACACCTCCCAGCCAAATGGATTGTTGCTGCGTTAGTCCCATGGTGATGTATAGGAAGGATCCGGGAAAATGAAGATTTATGTTATGCGTTTCCTTGTGCTTGTTATTTCCAAAACAATTGTTTTTTGAATGCAGGTGGCACTGGGGTACTGTGGTGGCTGTATGCAAAGCAAAGAAGGTCTCCCAAAGAAACAGTTATTCCTGAGCAGCTTCAGATAGCTGAAGACAATCTTCGGGCCCTCCTCATCTATGCCATTTCAGCCACAGTGTTCACAGTGAGTGGGCTCGGGTGGATCATTTAGGTTTATGTTTTTATTTACAGGGATCATTAATGAAGCAGAAACCCACCTCTGGCAATTGCATGCCTAACCCTGAGCTGCATTAGATGAAATCTGTGTCCCATAGGCATGGAACATTAAAAAGTCTTCAGGAGGCTTCCCTAATTGATAAGTGTTATTTGATGCAACATTTGGTTCTGCATTGCCTGCTCGTTAAGAGGGGATTTTCCCCCAGAATATTTATATTATCCTTTTTAGTAAAAACATATTATTTTGCTGTCATAATATAATTCCCTTTTTAAAAGTGGTTTTCTTTACTAAAGTATGTTAAGAAATACACCACTTCATATCATTTCATTTCCTTGTGTACTAATTATTTTCCTCTTTTTTTTCTTTTAAACTTTTCACAACATTATTCCAAGTTAGAGATGAACTTCACTGCCTAGGCACTGTAGAGTAAATTACTGATGAACGTGTGGTTAAATAATGTGTACCCATATCTTTGATTCATCTCCTTCTCCTCTCTGAGAAAAGAAAAAAAAAAATCTCAGACCATTTCTTGGACCAATCCCAAGCTTTTAATTGAGCTTTAGAAATAAAAAATAAAGGCAACATGAAACCATTGGTGCCAAAAGGTATTTGCTTGTTATTATTATACAAATGCATATTAATCGTCTTTTAAATAGTTTTTTCCCCTCTTTTTTAAGTATAGTTCACTCACCCTCACCCAGGGCACAGTGAGGGTGTGTAAGGGGTGAATCTGACACGGACCCTGCTCTTTAGGAGCTCTTGGTCTGATAACAGAGGTGAAGTGCAAATACCTCCTTTTGTAGTCATGGCATATGATCTCCCCTGTTTTCAGAGTGACAGGCATGTATCTATTCAAATAAATTCAGAGCCTCATCCTGACTGACAAACAACATGTTTTGATTCCTAATGAGTAGAAAAGGAAAGTTAGGAGAATTCTAGGATATTAATAAACTGAGAAATCCTTTTATGTTTAGCTTTAAGGATATTTTCAGTATTCAATTGAGAATGCTAAATGCCACAACACTGATAAAGTATTTTTGGGATTCAGAGAATAACCTTTCCCCCATGTGGGATGAAGTGTAATGTTCAAAATTTCCACCATCATTTGGTTTCTGTATTCACTGCTTAGGGCAGTAACTGGAACCTTTCTCTGCATTTGCTCTTTACAGGTGATATTGTTCCTGATAATGTTGGTCATGCGCAAGCGTGTTGCTCTCACCATTGCCTTGTTCCACGTGGCTGGCAAAGTCTTCATCCACTTGCCACTGCTAGTCTTCCAACCCTTTTGGACTTTCTTTGCTCTTGTCTTGTTTTGGGCATACTGGATCATGACACTTCTTTTTCTTGGCACTACTGGTAAGAAGACCTGCTGCTGCTTCTCCTTATTCGTGATGAATCTGATTTGTATTAAATTATTTTAAAACTTCAGATAGAATTCTTAGACCTCTGATTGCCATTGGAACTAGCAATGAATTTGGTTAAGATTCTTCAACAGCCCATTCCCTATTCATGATTTTTAGATCCTCCTCCCAAAGTAAGTCCAGACAGGTCATGGCTTTGAAGTCCAGTACTGATTCAGACATTAGGATTCATTCTAAGATGGACAAATGAACTCCGTGCAGCTGTGGGGCAGCCTTAAACCCCAGTTACAGCCAAAGATCAACTTGCTTCCTCGGGATTTTCTAATTTGGAAAAGATCTGAACCTACGTAGAGTTTCTGGTGATGATATTGTTTGTAGTTAGACTCTCAGACTTGCATGTAGCTACACTTTATATCAGAAGTTAACCCTAAATGGAATTAATAGTGATGCGTGGCATAAGGATAGTGTGCTTGTATGTAACTTCTCTGGCAGTTCAACACGCATTCACTAATTGAATATAATATTAATTTCTGTCCTTTGCTAATAATTGAGATATCTATAATTATTAGATGAGTAATAAAAGAGCCCTGAAAAAAGATTGAAGTGTTTGAAAATTCATGCCTAAATTAACTGACGTGGTAAGAACTATATTCAAATAGAACACTTTTTAAAAGCTATATGATGCCTTTGGGGAAAACAAATGCTTAAATGTATAATGTCTGGCTTCACAGCTTTTCAAGTGATAATTATTTTTGTCTCTTAATTAAATAGCACCGTGATCATAAATTTTGTGGTTTGGGGGTAGGAGGGACTGTTGTTGGAAATTAGATTAATCTCTTATATTTAACAGCCATATTTCTTAGTTTGTACTTTATGAGCTCCTTCTTTCCTTCCTTGATTATTTTCCCAGGCAGCGCTGTTCAGAATGAGCAAGGCTTTGTGGAGTTTAAAGTTTCTGGGCCTCTGCAATACATGTGGTGGTACCATGTGGTGGGCCTGATTTGGATCAGTGAATTTATCCTAGCGTGTCAGCAGATGACTGTGGCAGGAGCTGTGGTAACATACTATTTTACTAGGTGAGAATTTATTCTTGTCAAAAAACTTAAGATCTTCTAAGTGATTGTGTCTGAAGGAGATAGAAGTAAGGCTGGTAAGGGTTTTATTTCTTTAAAAAGTAATTGGAAATAAATATGACAAAATGTTATAGCTGATAATCCTGAGAGGTAGGAACATGGGAGGTTGTTATTTAATCTTTATACTTTTCTGTAAGTTTCTCAAAAAAGTTAGAACAGCAGGTCATGACATAACTTCAATTATATTAGGCAGAAAAATAAATCTTGTAGTGTCTTATGTACTTTTTACTTTATATAAAGGTCCATCAGGGGCACCTAGGTGGTGCACCCAGTTAAGCATCGGACTCTTAGATTTGGCTCAGGCCATGATCTCAGGGTAGTGAGATCAAGCCCTGGGTGGGGTGCTCAGCACGGAATCTGCCTAAAATTCTCTCCCCTTCTCCCTCTGCCCCTCACATTTGTACTCTTTCTAAAATAAATCAATAAATCTTAAAAAATTAAATAAATAAAGGTCCATCAAAGGACAACAAGCCTTTTTTTTTTTTTTTAAAGATTTTATTTATTCATGAGATATATACAGAGAGAGAGGCAGAGACACAGGCAGAGGGACAAGCAGGCCCAATGTGGAACTCTATCCTGGGACTCCAGGATCATGCCCTGAGCCAAAAGCAGACACTCAACCACTGAGCCACCCAGGCGTCCCGACAAACCTTTTTAATTTATTTGGGTCAGAACAGTATTGTGACTCCCATTCCTAATTTCAGAGATGAATATAAGCTGTAGGCCTTTTAGTTTTCTATTAAAATGAAGTACCTGGTCTAGATTGAACATCTTTCCTTTTTTTTTTTTTTAAGATTTATTTATTTATTTATTTGAGAGAGAGCAGGTGGGGAGAGACGGAGGATGAAGGATAGTCTTTTAAGCAGACTCCATGCTGAGAATGGAACTGACGTAAGGCTCCATCCCACGACCTTGAGATCCTGACATGAGCTGAAATCAAGAGCTGGATGCTGGGGAATCCCTGGGTGGCTCGGCGGTTTGGCGTCTGCCTTTGGCCCAGGGTGCCGCCCTGGAGTCCCGGGATCGAGTCCTGTGTCAGGCTCCCGGAATGGAGCCTGCTTCTCCCTCTGCCTGTGTCTCTGCCTCTCTCTCTCTGTCTCTCTCTCTCATGAATAAATAAATAAAATCTTAAAAAAAAAGAAAAAGAGCTGGATGCCTAACCAACTGTACCACCCAGGCACCCCAGAACATCTTTTTTAAGTTCCATTTTTTGATTGTACATTTAACTCTGTATTTACTAGTAAAAGCTTTCAAAGCACAGTTTAATTTTAGTTAATGTCTTAGAGCCTAAGAACCCCATGAAACTACCATAGAGAAATGAAACATTAACTCTATTTGGTACATCAGCAGCATTTGTATTAGTTGTATACTACTTTCCCATTTTGTCACAAATCTAGAATTTTTTTTAGATGAACTAATTTTTCACTGCATTGGGCTCTGAACCATTCCTGTATTTAGCCTTTGTTTTAAATGTCTTTGGTTATTTTTTAAGCAGGGATAAAAGGAATTTGCCATTTACACCTATTTTGGCATCGGTGAATCGCCTTATTCGTTATCACCTGGGTACTGTGGCAAAAGGATCTTTCATTATCACGTTAGTCAAAATTCCACGAATGATCCTTATGTACATGCACAGTCAGCTCAAAGGAAAGGTAAGGAGAAAATACTTTTCTGGGCTTTCTGTGGTCATATCCCCCAGACCTCAGCTCTGTGTGTGGTAAAGCTCCCAGTGATGCTAAGTCCATAGCTGTGAACATTTTCTTCAAAATCCTTGCAAAGCAGAATCTAGTCCTTCTGCTTTGTCCCCTACTCTTGCTCTCTACATGCTGTGGCAAAATCCATCATGTCACTGGTTTCCCAAAGTTATCCTGTGCTTCTCTTCCTCTGTGTTGACTCACACCTCCTCCTTGGAACCTCTTCCCTATCCCTGACTGTGGAGATAATATACATTTCAACACAGGTTGGCTCATATGCCACCCCTTCCTAGAAACCTTCCCTGATTCCTCCTCCTCGATGACATCATCTCCTTCTGTCCTCCACTCTTATAGCACTAGTATCTATTGCATATTCTGTTTCTAACCTTTTTTTATGTTTAGCTTTTTTTTCTTCTACAATAGTAGAAGTTCCTTTCTGGTCTTGTATACCTGACTTTATCATATATGCAGTAGGTACTAAATACCTGTTGAATTAAATTGATTAAAAATAATTTAGCTATTACATTTTGAGGGAAAAGAGGGTGGGTACAGAGGCCTTTGAAACATAGGTTGTGATTTTTTTTTTACTTTTATTTATTTTTCTAACATTTAGAATATTCTATATGATGGTTTGATTCTATATGATGGTTTTTAATTATTTCTAATTTGTCCTTTCCAGGAAAATGCTTGTGCCCGATGTGTGCTGAAATCTTGCATTTGTTGCCTTTGGTGTCTTGAAAAGTGCCTAAACTATTTAAATCAGGTGAAGTATTTTAAAAAATAAATCTAACACTCACTTTCAAGGATAGGTTCATCATTTCTTCTTCCAAGATAAAATAATTGAGCTTACTTGAAAGATGTTACATATTTCTCATGATGTTATGCATTGTGGCTTATTCGTGTATATCTATTTCTATCATATTCTTTTATTTTATTTTATTTTATTTTTTATTTATGATAGTCACAGAGAGAGAGAGAGAGAGAGAGAGAGGCAGAGACACAGGCGGAGGGAGAAGCAGGCTCCATGCACCGGGAGCCTGATGTGGGATTCGATCCCGGGTCTCCAGGATCACGCCCTGGGCCAAAGGCAGGCGCCAAACCGCTGCGCTACCCAGGGATCCCTATCATATTCTTTAAAAAAAAAAAAAAAGACTTTATTTGAGAGAGAGGAAGAAAGAGCACAAGCAGGGGGAGGGGCAGAAGGAGAGGGAGGAGCAGGCTCCCCGCTGAGCAGGGAGCCTAATGCTGGGCTCTATCCCAGGACCCTGAGGATCATGACCTGAGCTGAAGGCAGATACTTAACCAACTGAGCCACCCCAGTGCCCTGTCATATTCTTAAGAGTGATGTATATTCTTGTCAAGGCTCATAATTAATTAATTGTAACATAAGGATAAAATATCATTAGGGTTCATCTTCAGGAAAGACATTTATCCCTTAATTCACATCTTTTCATCTTTGATTTTCTCTAAGAATCTGTCTAAGCTAGCCATATTTCTTTAATTCTTCCTTTAAATGTTTGAGAGGTACCTGGCTGGCTCATCCCATAGAGTATGTGACTGTTGATCTCAGGGTCGTGTGTTCAAGCCCCATGTTGAGTATGGAGCTTACCTTTTAAAATGAATGAATGAGTGAATGAATGAAAGAATATTGTTTGAAAGCTTTAGTTTAGTAAAAAGTCATTGTGACACTTAAACTCACTTTTTTGCTCTGTCTACTATTGTCTAAGACTAGTGTGCTGTCTATCCTGATACTTTTTTCTGGGAGATCCAGCTGCTTAAAGACTATGATATTAGGGATCCCTGGGTGGCGCAGCGGTTTGGCGCCTGCCTTTGGCCCAGGGCACAATCCTGGAGACCTGGGATCGAATCCCACGTCAGGCTCCCGGTGCATGGAGCCTGCTTCTCCCTCTGCCTGTGTCTCTGCCTCTCTCTCTCTCTCTCTCTCTCTCTCTGTGACTATCATAAATAAATAAAAATTTTAAAAATTTTTAAAAAAAGACTATGATATTAGCCTGGGAGATAGTCTCAGAGGAAGTGCTATGTCTTGCTGTGTCTAGGCACACAGGACTCTCTTTGAAGCACTCTTCCCATCTTTTCTTCTTCTTCTTCTTTCTTCTTTCTTCTTTCTTCTTCTTTCTTCTTCTTTCTTCTTCTTCTCTTCCTTTTTTTTTTACAACTTCTCTGCATTACTTGAAAATCAGTTGTAATGTGCCAATGCCCTCATCTAATAGGCCAAAGATAGAAATGGGCTTTTTTTTTTTTAATTTTTTTTTTAATTTTTATTTATTTATGATAGTCACAGAGAGACAGAGAGAGAGGCAGAGACATAGGCAGAGGGAGAAACAGGCTCCATGCACCGGGAGCCTGATGTGGGATTCGATCCCGGGTCTCCAGGATCGCGCCCTGGGCCAAAGGCAAGCGCCAAACCACTGCGCCACCCAGGGATCCCAGAAATGGGCTTTCTCACCATTTACCTCTAAGTGATTCAAGAGTAGCAATGTACTTACATTCACTCGAGGGTAGTCAGAGGATGGTAGTCCTGTTCGCTGTGGCATTGAGCATGACTGGAATTTTGCTTTATTGGAGTTCTATGGTTAATATGAAAAAAAGTAGGCATGACATTTCATTAGCAAAATAAATTCTTGTCAATTGTAATATTGTATGGATGGAAAGTATTTGGAAGGTCATTATTAAAAAAATTAGTAATAGCCATAGCAATCTGAAAAATTACATTCTTTAAAATTTGGTTTGGGACCAAGTCATCCTTATCGAAGAGTTGATGGATGCAGTACTAAAAATAATCATCATTACATTTTGTACCCATCACTAAATTGCTCATCTGTAGAGAAGAAGCAAAACCCATCTCTTCATTCTCAGTTTCTACCATCTTCCCAAGAGGAATCTTTTGCTCTTTGCAGTTTTCCAAACCTGCCTGAAATGAGTTCCTTCTAACACTTGAATAGCTCCTACTAATCCTTAAAGATTCTACCTTGAGCTTCGCTTCAAAGAAGTCTTCCCTCATTATCCTAGCCCCCCTGCTGACCCTCCACATAACAGATTCATACCTCTGTGAAAACACTAACAATGTTAAATGGAAATCATCTGTTTACCTCTTTTTTTTTTTTTTTTTAGAGATTTTATTTATTTATTCATGAGAGACACAAAGAGAGATGCAGAGACATAGGCAGAGGGAGAAGGAAGCTCCATGCAGGGAGCCTGATATGAGACTAGATCCTGGGACTCCAGGATCACACCCTGAGCCAAAGGCAGGCACTAAACCACTGAGCCACCCAGGGATCCCATTACCTCTTTATTTCCACCTTCAGACCTTTAGCTCCCTAAAGACAGGGATCATAGTTATTTTTGTCTCTCTAGAAACTATTCCAGTATCTGGTATAGAACAGGTGGTCTTTAAATGTTTTCCAAATGAATTGTTAATCAGTGAATACCTGGATTTTAAAAGACTAATAGTGTGATGTAAAACCAGAAGAAAGAGTCTCAAAAAGGAAATGTACAGGTATACAAAAGGAAGAGAACAAATCACACGATGTTAACATGCTCGGTAAGCAAGTGAAAAAATCCAAGGTTCTCAGCTCATCCCATGCTAAATAAACATTAATCATTTTAGTACTGACAGTCCTGAGACATATATCCAAACTTCAAGTTGGTCTTTATTGTACAGGTTTTGTACACTTTGGATCTTCATTGAAGATTTAAGGGTACTGTTAAAATAGTAATAAATAAGTGAGTTTAGGTTTAGAGAGAGTGATTCTGAACTAATACTTAGTTCTGTTTGGAAATGAAACGCTATCAGGCCTGATTACCAGAGTGCTTCATGTCTCCTTTTCTCACAGGAATCTCACTGGAGTTGAGGTCAACATACTGAAGACATCGGAACAGGGCACCTGGGGGTAGCTCAGTGGTTGAGCGTCTGCCTTCAGCTCAGGGCTAGACCCTGGGGTCCTGGGATGAAGTCCTGCATCAGACTCCCTATCAGAGCCTGTTTCTCCCTCTGCCTATGTCTCTGCCTCTCTCCCTGTGTCTCTCATAAATAAATTAATTAAATCTTTTTTAGAAATTTAAAAAAAAAAAAAGTGTTCTAATGAACCCTTCCTGCCAGGTTAAGCAGAAGTATCTGTTGCCAGTAGAATTTTTTTCTTAAGATTTTATTTATTTGAGAGAAAGCAGAGAGAGAGCATGAGCAGGGGAGAGAGGCAGAGGGAGAAGCAGACTCCCTGCTGAGCAGAGAAACTGTTGCAGGGCTTGATTCCAGGACCCTAAGGCCCTGACCTGAGCCACCCAGGTGCCCTACCAGTGGAATTTTTTTAAACCCTTGCTCCTGTGAAATGTTTCAGAGTTGGGTGGGCACCCGTCTGTTTAAAGCATTTAAGATGACAGGAATCATGGCAGTACTGAATAGATGAGCTTTAGAGACTTCTAAAATTTGAAAAAAAAAAAAAAAAAAAGAACCAGTAAGGTCTAAGAGTATGATCTGCTGGTGTTTGAAGGGACATTCTTCTCAGTGCTGTCACAAACATTTGGCAGTTACAAGATTAGTGCTGTGCTAGAGATCAAGCCTGAGCTGGCACCAAGATAACAGGCAGCTCACACCTTTCCTTTTGTCTCTAGTATTTATCACTTCCTGAAAATGAAGTTTCTTTTTCCCATACGCATTGGATTGAGTCCATATTTTTATAGCCTTGTTGGAGAAGACAAGATGGATAATTGGGAGGATATACAGTGGAGAAAGCCCAGATATTGAAGGTGTGTTTCAATCCCAACAGTTTAATTATTTGGCAAGTCCAGTGAAACTTCAGAATCTTCGTTTCCTTCTTCACTGAGTAGAGAAAAATATACCTATCCTCATAGGCTTTAGGCAAGGATGAAATATTAATGCAGATAAATCACCTCTTACAGTGCCTGGCTCTTGATCATCACCTAGTAACCGTTATCACTCTCTCCTGCTCCCCTCATTTTATTGTTTTATAAAGAACTCCCAATGTTTTACTCTAAGATAAGAGAGCTCTGGCAAAGATAAAACGAGAAGTAGTTCTAAAGATGTATCTACTTTCTTTAAAAGTAAATATAATGTAAAATACTGAAGAGTTTGGAAAACCAAGAGAAAACAAAGTCACCCATGATCTCACTGTGCTAATAAAAGTGACCTTTATTGAAATATGTACTATTAGCTTTGAGAAAAAGTTTCTAATATTTTATTTCAGTGTAGTAATGTCTTATCAGACATTGCTTATAGACTGATAAGACAGTCATCTGTAAAACGAGGATAATAATAGTATCTGTAGTGCCCATTACCATGAGGATGCAGAGATGGTATCTGTAGTACTCTGAGTCTGTGCCTGGACACAGCATATCCTCTGTAATGATGACTCTTACTGTATAATACTGTTCACAGTTAGTTTCTTTTACATTTTTTAATGTGCAGTGGTTTTTATTTTTCTCCTGGCAGGTCTTTCAGACTTTTTTAACGCTTTCTTACTTAGCTTTTATGCTTGGAAAGATTTTTCCCACCTCAAGGTCAAATAATTATTCCAGTATTTTTTCCTCTAATATTTCAGATGTTTACCTTTTTTTTTTTTTTTTTAATACTTTTGAGTTGGGGATTTAATCAGTTGTCTCATGGCCAGTTAGTCATTATTCTTGCTTCTGCTATGAAACGTCACTTTAATCATGTACTAAATTCTTCTACATCATACTTGAGTATGTCTTAGGACTTTCTTTTCTGTACTATTGATCTGCCTATGCTTTTACACCAGTACTGCAATATCTAATTACTATACCTTCTTCTACTTCCTCCTCTCCCTCCTCCTCCTCTTCTTCTTCTTTTTCTTTTTCTTCTTCTTCTTCTTCTGGATACAATGGGTATTTTTTTTTTATTTTTTATAGCTTCATTATATATCTCTAACACTTATAATACAAATTCCTCTCATTCTTATTTTTCAAAAATTTATTTTCAAGTCACCTGTTTACATTCTGAAATTATCTTTGGAATGTTTAATAGAGTACAGTGAAATAATAATACTAATTTTAATGCCAGCTAATATTTATTGAACACTTACCATGTGCTAGGCACTGTGGTTCGTTCACACTTTACATGTAGAGTCTCCCATCCAGAGATTTGTTGTGTCTACTCTTTGGAAATGGTTAACAATTAGTTAATGCCTGTTGCATTGTTTTCCTCCTGTCCTTTCTTTTGCTGTCACTCCTGAGATCATCATGCAACTTTTTTTTTTTAAAGATTTTATTTATTTATTAATGAGACACACACAGAGAGAGAGAGAGAGAGAGAGAGAGAGATGCAGAGACACAGGCAGAGGGAGAAGCAGGCCCCATGCAGGAAGCCTGACGTGGGACTCGTTCCTGGGTCTCCAGGATCACACCCTGGGCTGCAGGCAGCGCTAAACCACTGTGCCACCGGGGCTGCCCATCATGCAACTTTGAAGTCAAAAGCCTTGAGTAGGGCTGGACAGTGCAGACCCCTGCAGGACAGTTGAGGAGCATTAGGTTACTCATGGAAATGAGTGCAGCAGACTGGGCCCAAGGCAGTAGAAAGTGGTAGAGACTAGTAAACTGGGGAGTTCATATTGCATCCCCAGAGGGCAGTCACTTTTTAGCTCTGATATACTCTTGCCATGTGAGAATTTCTAGACAGTTGCTAACTCTTCCACTTTCTCAAGTGAAGCCAGAATTCTGGATGTTTGCATTTTGTCTCCTGCTATTAAAATGTTGACAACTAAAAAAAAAAAAAAACTGAATGAGCCAGACAAATAAGGTCTTTAGGCCACCAAAAGTCAGTTGTCCAGGACACCTGGGTGGCTCAGTGTTTGAGCATCTGCCTTTGGCTCGGGGCATGATCCTGGAGACCTGGGATCGAGTCCCGCGTCGGGCTCCCTGCATGGGGCCTGCTTCTCCCTCTGCCTCTGTGTCTGCCTCTCTCTCATGAATAAATAAATAAAATCTTAAAAAAAAAAAGTCAGTTGTCCATAAGCCATCAGCTTATTGCCAGTGCTTTAGAGAATTTAGAGGTTAATAGTAGAGGAGTATTGATAATGAAGGTAGAGGAGACCAGAATCCTTTTGCAGCATGGTATGAAATTCTAAAAGCCCAAGCCATGGTCCAGTGCCAAACTGCATGGAAAATACAGCTGGCTTCAGAAAGGACCGTTGGATTTTCAAAATAAGCCATTTATTATTTATAGCATAGGTGCTAGAGTTTTGCACATAAAAAGAGTGAACTGTGAACTGCTCTTTGTTTCTGCAAGTGCGTATCTTAAGTGACCAGGAAGGTGATTGTACACCTCATCTAACAGAATTCACTTTAGGTGGAGAGACTGTTACAACTAAAATCTGTTTCTTGTGGGCATTATTCAGCCCTTGGTTTGCTTTGACACCATTTAGAAGTAGTGTGTTTAATACTAGACGGATCTGCTCTCTGGCTGCCAAGCTTTTAAGATTATAAAGCTCTTCTCTATGCAGTTGCAAAGATATTTTTTGAGCACCTACTACCTAATACTACATTAAGCACTTAATATATATTATCACTTTCTCTCTAGAACTCTGTAAGGAAGGCTCATTTCCTCTGTCTTACAGATGAGAAAGTTGAGACTAGCATCTTGTGGCAAATCGTATGACCTAGAGATGGAGGAAGTTTTCAAAACTAAGTTTGCCCAGTTCTTGCCATGAGATCACCATTTCTCATATAAATATATACTCATTTTATGCATCATAAAAAATACTAAAGTACAGATTATTATAGAGATCATGCAAACATCTCAAATTTTCATGTTTTGTGTTATAAAGTAAGAGAAGCAGTGGTTTTAATGACAATCAATTTAAGATTTACAACATATTTTTAATTCGTATATGCCTTAAAAAGTCCTAAGAATTTAGAACCAAACTAACAATGGCAGATGACAACACTTGAGGAATGGTTGAGCATCTGCCTTCAGCTCCTGGGGTCCTGGGATCAAGTCCCACATCGGGCTCCCTGCATGGAGCCTGCTTCTCCCTCTTCCTGTGTCTTGGCCTCTCTCAGTGTCTCTCATGAATAAATAAAATCTTTAAAAAAAAAAATAAAGGAACCAAACTGAATGAAACGTATGGTATAGGTTGTTGGGCTTTTTGTCCCCCATTCCTCACTCAAAATAAGAAAGGGATAATTTTCACTATATTTTCCCTTATTTAATTTATAATGATCCACACGTAGAGTTGCATGTACCTTTTCCCTTTTCCTACCATTGTTGTCTATCTTGCCCTAGTAAGTGAGTTATTATATACAGATTTTAAATTTCAAGAGAATTTCTAGTTCTGTAAGTGAAGAAAAGAAAGGTGTGAAAATGTGGAAGCAGTATTCCGGAACATGTGGCCAAGCAGGCCTGGGTTATCTACATGGTGACCTTCTACCCTAACATTTTCTTCCACATGCCCAGGACTTTTTCTTTTTATTCATTCATTCACTCATTCATTCATGGGAAACACAGAGGGGCAGAGACATAGGCAGAAGGAGAAGCAGGCTCCCTATGGGGAACCAGATGCAGGACTCGATCCCAGGACCCTGGGATCGTGACCTCAGCCAAAGGCAGATGCTTAACCACTGAGCCACCCAGGTGCCCCGACCAGGACTTTTATACCTCATCCTGTCACATACAAATGCTACCAGGGACCCCTTGGGCCTAACAGTCATCCTTTTAAAAAGCTTCCTGGATGGCAATCACCTTTTATCTTCCTTCTGGGAGTTATACAGTCTCAAGCCTATATCCTGCCTGAGCAGATGTTGGGCACTGGCTAAATGTTCATCATTTGCCTCTCTGTGGGCAGTTGAGCGCAAGATCAGGAAGGTTGTCTGTGAAGGTAGGTGGGCTGTAAAAATCTCAACCAAGTAGTTGAACAGAAAGTTCAGAGAACAGTAATAGGGAAAGCCACAGAGAACTCAGAATTTCTTGAGAGCCTTAGCGTGAATCCTTTCAGACTAGGAGGTATAGAAGTGAAAGGAAAGTTTCATTGGCCTGCTGTGATCTGTAGCACAATTTTATTCCTGAAGAGGTCATCTTGACCTTTGTGTGTCACATGCAGCTCATCTTCCTGCCTTAGGAGTGGGAGAAAGAGCTTATGAAATATCCACTTAACTTTTTTTCAGTTAGGTTGAATACAAAGGAGTTGCACAGATCTGTAGGAATTTTGCCAAGAAAGCTAAATTTCTGTGATATATCCAACCCTGAAACTGAGGAGTGGAGAAAAGAAATTATTGCTGCCTCCTTCCATGTCCACAAAGGGTAGATGGAATGGGTGGGGCAGGATGGGAAGAGAAGAAAGAAGCAGGTCAGAGGAGGAATAATAATTTCTTCTGAATTATTGAAAAACAAAACTTCTGTGGCGTAGTTTGGAGATGTTAGACCCTCTTTGAGTTTGCTGGTCTGATGATAACAGAGGAGAGAGGTTGGAGGTATGTGGATCCTCTCTTGCTTCTATATCTTTCAAAGAAGGTCATGGTCAAACTGGGAAGGGTAAAGAGGCACCTGGGTGGCTCAGTGGTTGAACGTCTGCCTTTGGCTCAGGTTGTGATCCCGGGGTCCTGGAATCGAGTCCCACATCAGGCTCCCTATGGGAGCCTGCTTCTCCCTCTGCCTGTGTCTCTGCCTCTCTCTCTCTGTGTCTCGAGTCCCACATCAGGCTCCCTATGGGAGCCTGCTTCTCCCTCTGCCTGTGTCTCTGCCTCTCTCTCTCTGTGTCTCGAGTCCCGCATCAGGCTCCCTATGGGAGCCTGCTTCTCCCTCTGCCTGTGTCTCTGCCTCTCTCTCTCTGTGTCTCTCATGAATAAATAAATAAAATCTTTTTAAAAAATAAGTAAATAAACAAACTGGGAGGGGAGAATAGCTTAGTTAAGAGTGAGTTCTTGATACTCATTGAGGAGGTAAAGTTTAAGAGAGTAACTATTTGATTTAAATGGGTTATCCGGTATCCTTGATTCTAGATATTATAGTGCCTTTTTTTTTTTTTTAAGCTTCGGAAAGCATCTAATAATACATAGTTAATATGGCAGGTATTTTCCCCCTGAGAACCTGTTATTAATTAAATGGTTCATTAGTCTCCTGATCATGTCTTAGAATAAGGGAAATAAGGTATTTTCCTGTGTTTTCCTTATGGGATGTTCTGTTTCAAATCACCACAGACATCTGTCAGTTGTCAGAAGTCGTAGAGAAAGGTACTAAAAGACTGGAAATGAGGAAATGTGGTTTGTATTTCAAAAGGGATGAGAAGATGGGGTTCGTGGACTATAAACAAGGTTGATGTTGATACTGGGCAATACTCTAGAACAGGAGTCAACAGCAAAGTTTTTCTGTAAAGGACCAAATAGTAAATATTTTTGGCTTTGTGGCCATATAGACTCTGTCACAATTGCTCATTTCTGCCATTGTAGCATGAAAACAGCCATAAACACTATGTAAACAAATGAAAATTGCTGTGTTCCAGTAAAACTTTATTTACAGAAGTAGACAGCAGGCCAGCTTTGGCCCACAGGTTGTAGTTTGACAATCTCTGCTTTAGAATAAATTGTTAAATGGGTTTTTTGTGTGTTTGAGTATAGAGGGAACTGGTTGGTCTTGGTTCTTTGAGAAGAGATCAGGCCTGGGAAGTTCTTCTCCATCATTTTTCAGCAGAGTTACTGTTACATAAGATCAAAAGTATAGTTTATTTTGATATCATTGAGGCATTTGGTAGAATATTTCAAAAGAAGCTTTATAGGTAAAATGTAGACCACTGCACTGCAGTTAGGTAGTTGACTCTTTGGTGCCTGCTATCTTTTAGCTGATAAGAAGCAATGGCAGATGACAATATATGAGAGCAAGCAGCAAACTAATGCTACCAGAACAATTTAATAGTATTATTTCTTTAAAACACTCTATATATTAGCTTTTGAGATAAAAAGAACTGTAAACATAATGAAGTAGTATATTCTGATAACAAATTACCCTGGTTTGTTTGATGGAGTGATATGTAGTAAAATCATGTTATCTTTCTCAAAGAGCATCATTATATCCTACTGCCTCCTCGCTGAAAAAGTAGTGCCCTACCCGTATAGTCTTCTTTCCTTGGCCCTATAATATTCTGTGTTTTCAATCGATGAATTTAACTGTAAAATAACAAGTTAATTTTTTGGTGACTCAAATTTCATGCCAAATTCCTATTAACAAGCATACAATAGGAACATTCATAAATTAAAGACTATATCTCCCAAGCTCAGTGTTTAAATGGGACTGGGAGATACTGGCTTCCAGTTATGGAATGAATAAGTCATGGGGATGAAAGGTACTGGCTTCCAATTATGGAATGAATAAGTCATGGGGATGAAAGGTACAGAATGGGGAAGATAGTGGTATTGTCATACTGTATGGTGACACATGGCAGCCACGCTTCTGGTGAACAGAGTATAACTTACAGAGTTGTGGAGTCGCTATATTGTATAGCTGAAACTAATGTATCATTGTATGTTAAGTATACTTCAGTTTAAGAAAAAGACTTTAGGGACACCTGGGTGGCTTAGTCCCTTAAGCATCTGCCTCCAGCCTAGGTCATGATCCCAGAGTCCTGGGATCAAGCCCACATTGGGCTCCCTGCTCAGCAGGGAGTCTCCTTCTCCCTCTGCTCCATACCCAACTTGTGCTCACTCTCTCTTTCTCTCAAATAAAGAAATAAAATCTCTTAAAATAAAAAATAAAAAAATAAAAAAAAACCTTACAGGGGCACTAGGTGGCTCAGTCGGTTGAGTGTCTAACTCTTAGCTTTGGCTTAAGGTCATGAGATTGAACATGAGGCTCCACACTCAGTGGGGAGTCTGCTTGAGATTCTCTCTCTCCTTTTCCCTTCCACCTTGCTCCCAGGTGCATGTTCTCCCTCTCTCTCATTCTGTCTCTCTCAAATAAATAAATAAATAAATAAATAAACAAACAAATAGATAGATAAATAAAATCTTTAAAAAAAAGAGGACAATGTAAAGTAAGCCCTTTATATGGCAGTTTTCCAACAGCTGTAACATTCTGGACTCACCAACAATTTAAGTCCGCACTAAACCAAAAATTCCCCAGGATAAGTTTTAGTCACAAAGTCTACATACTTTCCCTTCTTAAAACTTAGATGTATTTGATGTTCTAGTATTTATTCACATTTCCCAGAAAATGTCAATCCTATTCTAGAATGCAGTATTAAAAGGGGGAAAAAAATCAGAGTCTGTGACAGAGGGTCAGAGAGGACATGGAGCAGCAGAAGCAGGTATAATTGAATAAAAGTGTGTCAGCTGGGACTCCGTATGACAAGGGACAGAAAGCCAGCTCAATCTGGCCTAAAAAAGAGAGCATGAGGAAGGGGTGGAGAGAGATTGGGAGGAAAGATTCTTAGCAATGTATTAGCTTGTGTGGCTGGAAAGTCCAGAAATGTGGCTCCTAATCATGCAAACATTGTCACCAGGTACAAGTAACTGGTTTCTCTCTGCTCTCTCCCCCTACCACTCCGCCCCCCGCCCCCGTGATGGAAGCCTTGCCCTCCCTTTCATATTGGGACCTCCAGCAGCTTCAGGCTCTTCGCATTATGTTGGCAAAACAGCCATGGCAGTTCATACCCTCACACATTGCTATCCAAGAAAATGAGAGCTGGTTTGTCAGGAGCTCCTGTGGAAGAGAAAGGAAACTTATTTTTTCCCAGAAGCCCTAGGGAACATCTTTTGCTTTCATTGGCTCTATTAGTGTATGTACCAATCCCAGAACCAGTTGTTGTGGAGGTGGGTAAAACATGCTGATCAGCCGACATCAGACTAGGCCCACCCCCAGAGCCAGAGCTAGTGTCCCTCACTCAGACTCTAAGAGAATGGGGAAGGACTGTTTTCTCAAAGGGGATGTGGGGTCCTACTCCCAGGAGGGTATGTTTGCAACAAACCGCTGTCTACCACAAGTACTGTGAGAAATGATAGCATAGTGGAAGGCACCAAAGAGGTAGATGGCAGGTGTTCCAGATAAAACAACACAGCATCCCTGTGCCTTTTACCTATTTGTGTAGCTTTTAAAGCATCACTGGAATGGTAATAATGCATCACTGATATTCATAATGATGAACCTGAGACATCTAGGAAAGGTTAAATTATGTTTGATTTACCTAAGGCAGGGAAGAACTTAATGGATGTTGGAAAGGTTTGTGCATACTTTAATAAATATCAGTATTTTAGAAGGACTAAAACTAAGCCAACCAAAAAGCTCTTTTTACCATATCAGTTTTTTTTTAAATGTCTAGCATTTCCTTGTGCTAAGTCTTAACCTATATCTCACCAAAGGCGTGAGTTTAACTGTGAACTGTTTTCACAAGCTATGCTTTAATCATATTATTTGGTTTATATCTTAACAGAGTAAAATTACATTTATTGATGAAAATATTGTTTTTTGCTTTGGTCCAGAATGCATACACAGCCACAGCTATCAACAGCACCAACTTCTGCACCTCCGCGAAGGATGCCTTTGTCATTCTGGTGGAGAATGCTTTACGGGTGGCTGCCATCAACACAGTGGGGGATTTCATGTTATTCCTAGGCAAGGTAAGACCAAATATGTTATCTGAAACATAAAGTCAATTTTTGCATATTTATATATGAAAAATATCTTGCTCACCAAAATACTAAATATATGTAATATAAAAGAAGCACTTACAAAGCCCTAATTTGTGTCAGATACTGTTCTAAGTATCTATGGTGCTCATTTAATCCTAACAACAAATTTGTAAAGGAAGTTCTAATATTATCCTCATTTTTATAATGGGGAAACGGAGACACAGCAGTTAAGTAATTTGCCCATGTTTCTTCTTACATATTTTGACCTGTAAAGAATTCAGAACCAGTCTGCTTAGTGGTTAGGGGTACTGCATCAGGAGTCTGACTGCGTCAGTTTAAATCCTGGTTCTGTTACCTACTAGCTGTGTGACCAAGGCAGGGTACATAACCATTCTGTGCTTCAATTTGTGCGTGTATGAAAGTGGGATAATAATAGAGTCATACCTGTAGGGCTATGAGGATTAGATGCATAATATGGGTAGTGTACCTAAGACAGTGCTCAACACATTTTACGTTCTCGATGAATGTTGGCTGTTACTGTTATTATGTATAAATGCCTTTAAAACAGAGCTCTTAGGAAGTGAGACTTACCTGTCCTTAAAGTGTCTGAAAAGAGGTAATTTTTATGTACTTTTAAAATCTGCAAAATAATAAATAACAATATAATGGATTTCTTTGTATCTGTAGTTTGAACCATTAAATACTCAGAAAATTTGAAAAATTGAGCTGACACCATTATAGCCTAATAATATCATTTTCATATATTCCCTCCCAGTGTTTTTTGTAGGCTTATATTTCTGTAGAATAACAATCATAGCATCATACCAGTTTGTTCTGTCCTTTGTACTTCATATTATATCATATACAATTCTCATATTGCCCTGATAATCTTCATAATTATTCATTATCATGATGGAAAGTATTTTATCAAATGCCATTCTTAAATATCCTCTTACTGCTAAACATTTAGGTTACTCCAGCCACTGTGTTTTGAAAATGTTTTTGAAAGGGAAAAAATATTTGATGTATAGAGGCATGGATAGCACAGTGTGGTTTCAAGTTCTCAGGCAACTGTCATCTGAAAAGTTTTATTAAAAAACTGTGCAGTTATTTTGAGAATCTGTAATTCAACTTACATTATGACTGTTGGATTTGTCCTTGTCATGTTCTTACAAGAGGAAATGTTTTATAGTAAGGACTGAATGAGTTAATCCATGTTAAGGACTGAGTGTAGTGTTTGACACTCTTATTAACTATTGCTGTTATTTATATGCTATATGACTAATTTAAGAAGGCTTCAGATTTTTTGTCTATTTTATGTTTTACATATTTATAATTTATCTACTGCTAAGAAGGATATGAGGCAACTTAAAGTAAGAACATGTGTACACAGAGCAATTAAAATAAAAGAGAAGCCATATTAGAAAAGTAACAGAAAATTATATTCAGGAGCAGCACTTGATCATGATGGTGATTTTAGTAAACTCTGATGGAGACACTTGCTCAGCACTAGGTACTGAGGAATGTATTTTATGTGAAGTGTTAATCATCCTCCCCTGTAAGGTGAGCCACTGTTATTACCTTCATTTTATAGCAGAGGAAACCAAAGTTAGGAGAACTAGATACGTTGCCCAAATTTAAAGAACTAGAATGTGGCAAAGTTGGAGTTCAAACTTAGGTCTGTCTGGTTTCTCAGTTTTAAGTCACTATGCTCTGACATTAAGTTTGCCCTTGGATTTTTTTTTTAAGAAGTCTTTTGATTCAGGAATTCTCTTGATGGTAAACCACTACTAGAAATAATTCTAAATACAGAAAAATAGAGTATTATTTCTAATAGCTACCAATTGCAAATAATCTGCTGCCTAACAAATTGCACTACTAAGCATTTATCCTAAAGATACAGATGTAATCTGAAGGGGCACCTGCACCCCAATGTTTATAGCAGCAATGTTCACAATACCCAAACTATGGAAAGAGCCCAGATGTTTATTGACAGATTAATGGATAAAGAAGATATGGATATACACCATGGAATACGACCCAGCCATCAAAAAAGAAAAAGAAAAAAAAGAAAAGAAAGAAATCTTGCCATTTGCAATGACATGGATAGAACTAGAGGGTATTATGCTAAGCAAAATAAGTCAATCAGAAAAAGATAATTATCATATGATTTCACTCATACGTGGAATTCCAGAAACAAAATGGGACCATAGAGGAAGGGAGACAAATATAAAACAAGATGAAATCAGAGTGGGAGACAAACCATAAGAGATGCTGAACTCTAGGAAAAAAATTGAGGGTTGCTGGAGGGTGGGGATCTGGGGGACAGGGTAACTGGGTGATGGACATTAAGGAGGTCATGTGATATAATGAGCCCTGGGCGTTATAGAAGATTAATGAACCACTGACCTCTACCTCTGAAACTAGCAATATACTACATGTTAGTTCATTGAATTTAAGTTTAAAAAAAAAAAAAGTTTGTTTTAAATCTACTGCCTAACAATAGAGAAATGGTTAGAAATAATAGCAGACTATTATTCACCTATTAGACCATATTTTTCATTAAAAGTTTATAATATGATAAGCGAAAAGGCTGAGTAAAACTACTGGACTATCACTGTTAAGTACTGTTTAAGAATGTACATATGAAAAAGAATTACTATCTCAAAATGTTAATGATTATCTTTGGAATTGAAAATATCTTTAGATATTGAAAATATGAGTGATTCGAAACCCCTTCCCCTATGTTACCATAATAATCTCTATAAAATATGGATTTTTGGAATGCCTGGGTGGCTCAGCGGTTGAGTGTCTGCCTTTGGCTCAGGGCGTGATCCTGGAGTCCTGAGATCTAGTCCCACATCAGGCTCCCCACAGGGACCCTGCTTCTCCCTATGCCTATGTCTCCACCTCTCTCTGAATAAATAAATAAAATCTTTAAAAATAAATAAATATGGATTTTTCTATAATGGAGAAATATAGAGATGATAGAATACAATATTTTAAAATTGACTTTGAGTTTTTCAGCAGCTTAGTGACCTGTCAAAATTTTTTCTCTAGTTTTATCATAACCTTTTTTTCATCCCACAAATATTCTAGAATGCCCACTACTAATGTGTGAGGGACTTTTCTGGGTACTGGTTATATACTAGTCAATAAAAAGAATTTAAAATCTAGTAGAAAAGGCAGCTTTATATCCCTCTTTTCACTTAATATTATGTTATGAGCTTTTCCTATTTTATTAAAAATATTTTAAACATGGTTAAGCAATTGCTGTATCATCATTTATTTAACCAAACCTCCAATTTCTTTTTACGGTTAAACTGTTCTCATTTATGAATATAAAGTATGATACTGTGAAACTTTTGTATACAAATCCTTGCCTGTGTCGATCCTTATTTCCTGAGCCCAGAATCATAGAAGTGGAATTAATGAGTCAAAGTACATAATAGGTTTCTTGATGTACATTGCTAAATTGCTTTCCAGAAACATATAAGTTGGAATAATACAAAATTTGTAACACTGTAAAAAAGCCACGGATGATAAATTATTTTTTAATCAAGATACTAAAAAAGGAGGGAAAAAATTGAGAGGGGAATAAAGTCTTCTGGGTTTTCAACATACTGAGATAAATATTCTTTAGTTATCTTTTTTAAAATGTAGTTCTGATCACAGAATGCAGGAAATCTTTTGAAAGCATTTCTTTCGTTACAATTAAAAGTGGCTACTAGTATGCAGAAATAGTTTTCTGATCAGATAGTTCAAGTGGGTAGATCTGAATAAGCATTATAAAGGACAGGGAGCATCTGGGTGGCTCAGTTGGTGAAGCACCTACTGTCTGTTCTTTGGCTCAGATCATGATTCCAGGGTCCTGGGATCAAGCCCCACGTCATGTCATCCTGGCTCCTTGCTGAGCAAGGAGTTTGCTTTTCCCTCTGCCCCTCCCCCTGCCTGTGCTCTTTCTCACTCACTCACTCTCTCTCAAATAAATAAAGTCATTTAAAAAAAATAAAAGTGTCAGGAACAAACTATTGATAATATACAACTTGGATTAATCATGAGGGAATTTTGCTGAGTGGAAAACTCCAATCCAGAAAATTAAATACTGTATTGATTCCATTTATATAACATTCTTAGATACCTTTTTTTTTTTTTAAGTAGGCTCTATGCCGAATGTGGGGCTTGAAACAGTCTTAAAATGACAACATTGTGGAAATTGGGAACAGATTTGTGGTCACCCAGTTAGAGATGGGGTTGGGGGAGGAATAGGAATAGTCATAAAAAGGGTAAGGTGAAGGATCCTTGTGATGATGAAAATGTTCTGTATCTTGACTATGTTGACGTCAATACTGTGGTTATGAGATTGTACAATACTATAGTGTAGTTTTACAAGATGTAATCATTGACGGGAACTAGGTAAAGGGTACATGGAATCATCTGTGTTATTTCTCACACCTACCCATGAATTCAAAATTGTCTTAAAACTTAAGATTTAATTTTAAAATCCCTAAATTTAAAAGAAAACCAAAGACAGTGCCATGGATCCCATTTCCATGGAACCCAAGTAGTTTCATGGCATGGTAAATTAGATTTGGGAGGGATCTTAGGTCCTCTAATGTAGTGGCTTGTGAACTGTGATCACTGGCCTATAGGGCCCCCACAGATAAAAAATAGAGATTTACAAGCTATTTAAACATTTTCAAGTCCAGTAGATAGTGCATATTTGCCCAATAAAACTATACAAAAATACCCACAAAATCTCAAGCTCCTCACTTCTGTGTGAAATTATTTTATCTCTATTTGATAATACTTTTTCTAACATTAATCATTGGAAGTTTATTTGGTATTGATTAATTAAAAATGAGGATATGAATTATTACGTATAGGTGCTATTTTACTGGTAAACAAAATATTTCAAAACTTTGAGTTCCATGTGGAAAGGACATCATAAATGCAAGATTTATGGTGGAAATGAAAGGAATAACAATGATTGCCAAGCACTGTACGGTTTCAGAATGCCTTATTTTAATACTTAGGGATGTGTGTACTATTATGTCTCCTTTAAAGGCAGAAAAACAGACTCAGGTTAAATTTGACCTTGCTTCGAGTTACAAAACTAAAAAGTATTAACTCTGTGATTCAAATCTACATCTTTCTGATTACAAAACTAGCACCCTTTCCTTCCTGCAGAAGAGTCAAAACTTTTTAAATCATATGTCTTATTAGAAAAAAGTTTTGAGCCCACTTCCTAATATATTTATATTTATTAATATATGTGCTGTGTTTAATAATTTATGTATTCTAAATCATAGTATTAAAAAATTTCAATAAATGAGAAAGACAATTTGAAGTCCTAGGTGATCCCCTCAAATACTCCTCGGGTATTTGTGATCAGTATGGAGATCACTGATACAGACCAGTACTTCTTACAGGCTGTGGACTTTATCACAATGACCTTAGGTACTTTTTAAATGAATATTGCTGGGCTTCCCCTTATTGGACTCTAGGGGTGGGGCCCAGGAATCTGTGTTATTCACAAACTCCCCAAGTGATACTTATCTCCTCTATCGTTTGAGAACCGTTAATGTATCCTCTGCTTGAATAAATGGATGATACCCTTTCATAATATTTGGGAGTAATTATTATATTTCTTTGACCTTTTTGGCTAAATATCATTAATTCTTGAAGATTTTTCTCATATGACAATATCTAGCCTCCCACCTCAACAGCTTTGGTCTCAGCATTGGTTTGTCTGAGCCATACCTTCTCCCTTTAATTGACTTTAACATTTCAAATGTGGCTTAACTTCGGGTGGTATAATGAGAGCAAAAGACCCTCAGTCCTGCAGGATGAATATCAAAAATTTGAAGATGAGTATAAGAAATAACTGATTCTAAAAACCAAAAAGAGTGAAAGAAAACAGATATAATTAGCTATCTGTAGAAGTCACCCCAGAAAATAAGTAACTATTAAAGAGGATTCCTGAGTGCCTCAAAAAATGGTGGAGGGTCTTTCAAATTTTGGACAAACCCAGATTTGCTCCCTAAATCTGAGAAGGGTCATTTATAGCCTGATCAATTTTTCACCTAATGCCTTATAACTCTTGGTTAAAATGATGAGGGAGAGGTGCTTTGGTGTGGATAAATTGTAGGGAAAAGGCAAGAGAATTCTCAATCAAACCATTCTCAGCACTGGACAAGGAAAGGCTGCTGTGATTCTAGAGCATTCTTTCTTTTCCTTTGTTATTTAATGCTGGGTGGTAGGCCAAGTAAGGGGCTGAGCAAAACTCTGTTCAGGATTCAATAAAACCTGTTACTGCTTTATATTCAAATCCAAGCATTTCCTGAGTTTTTACCTACAAATAGTGCTGGAGTTGGCATTGTAACACCGTTATTTGGGTGGTGTCTGCTCTTCTACTCTGTGACCTTGGGCAGGTTGCCTAGCATCTCTGAGCACATTTTCCAGTCTATAAAATGAGGATGATAATGTTCGCCATAAACCGTTCATAGAGATTGAAAAACCGAACTAAAATGTATTAAAAGAACCACAAGAAATGTAAAGTGCTGCATGGGAAAGATCAGAGTCGGTCATTCTTGACAATAAGCAAATTGGCTATTTCTTGTATTCTTCTATGATGGATGTTTGTGGCAACCTCTTTCCTCACAAGGTAATCCAAATCTAAATTTCAAGGCAAATCATATTAAATTCACCACGTATGCTGTGTGAAATAAAATACGAAACAAAGAAAGAACCCTTAGAGATGTTTGTTGCAGCATTATTTATACCAGAAAACAATAGAAGTCTCCAGTTGGAGAAGCCCAGTCAAATTTTAAATCACCCCTAAAATGAAATTATGTGGCTAAGTATTTATGAAACATTTAGAATGATGCTATAAATATTAATGAATAGATTTTAATGATTCATATATAATACTGTTTCATATATGTAAAAGTGCTTAGAAAAAAGTACATAGCAACACCCTGGAATGTCAGTAATTTTCTTCTAAGTGCTACTAGGGGAATTTTCTAAAATATGCATACCTTGATTTTAAAAATTGCTAAATATGGGAAGTTTTAAAGGTGCTTAAATATGGGAAGTTTTAAGGAACCAGCATAACATTTGGAAAACATGACTATTTTTCATTTAAACCAGACGTGTTTAACGGATTCTGTTTTATTTATGTGATATATATGTATACGTGTCCGTGGATATATGTGAATTATACTTCCTAACTTGAGGTAGAATGAATGTATGCGACCATCATTTACACATGTTGAAGGGAACTTGAAGTCTGCAAATGATGAAGAAATGGTGATTTTCTGTTGTAGGCTATTAAGTGTCCTCTTTGTTCTCTCTGCTTCAGGTGCTGATAGTCTGCAGCACAGGCTTGGCTGGGATTATGCTGCTCAACTACCAGCAAGATTACACAGTATGGGTGCTGCCTCTGATCATCGTCTGCCTCTTTGCTTTCCTAGTCGCTCATTGCTTCCTGTCCATTTACGAAATGGTAGTGGATGTATTATTCTTGTGTTTTGCCATTGATACAAAATACAATGATGGGAGCCCTGGCAGAGAATTCTATATGGATAAAGTGCTGATGGTAAGTACTTCAAATGCCCTCGACTGCTTTAGGGGTAAAAATACTAGTGAAAATATTTTGCAAAACGTTCTCTGTAATTCACTCCTAGTATATGTAACTGAGTAATTTGGAGTTATACCTGTAGTGTTCAGGAATGAGGTTAGTCATAGGGAAATCAGGGAAGAAGGTCCCATCCTTGGCATGGATGGGAAAATTTAAATACACCAAGCTGTAGCCATACCCACTTTAGCCCTGAGTTCACATTATGTCATACTACTGCCTCCCTCTCTGCTATTAGATGGAATAGAATTGACTTTTTTTTTTAATTTTTATTTATTTATGATAGTCACACACGGAGAGAGAGAGAGAGAGAGGCAGAGACACAGGCAGAGGGAGAAGCAGGCTCCATGCACCGGGAGCCCGACGTGGGATTCGATCCTGGGTCTCCAGGATCGCGCCCTGGGCCAAAGGCAGGCGCCAAACCGATGCGCCACCCAGGGATCCCTAGAATTGACTTTTTAAACCGAGTTTTAGCCCTTGAATTGGAACATTGGACCACTGATGTTCTCAGTGCCCTTTCCTAAAGTAGAGCTCAAAGACTTCCTATGTTGTAGTACCTGTCTGTATTTCTCCATCTATCACCTTTCCAAATATTATTGCTATCAACCCCACTAAAACTCACTATCCTAAGTATGCCAGGCCAAATTGAGGGTGTTGCGTAATGAATACAGATGAACAGACCCTGATTGTATTATTTTCCATTAGTCAAGATCCACATCTTTACACAGGTATTAACATTTACATTCTTTATACTTATATAGCCTCTGCAGCTTCCCTGTTTTCGAATCTCAATAGAAATTTTTTAAAAATTTAGAAACCGTATTTAAATGGTTCAAATACTGTTACCAATGTCAAATGCTACCAAATTAAGGATACTTCTTAATAATAATACTTTGCTGTTAAGCAGTGAAATATTCCTACCTGAAGAGTAGGTAACATTGAAGACTAAATATTAGACACTAAGATAACAAGTCCTCTGCCCAGGAGTATGGTTTATCTAGTTAAATCTAAAATAAATGTGGTAATAAATAACATAGATTCCTTTTTTTCCCCCTAATTGCAAAAGTTGTAAATGATTTAACGGACATATTTGGTACTGATGATCTCTTTCACTGAGAACACCATCAGCTAAATTTTGGACTTTTTCATAATGTCTGAATTATAATTCTAACTGGTTGTCTTCATGATGGAATTTGACTTGTGAGCATTCTACCTCCCTGCTGATGAAGGCATTTAGAAGAAGAATTTGGTGATATCTGGCTGGCTTAGTCGGTAGAGCATGTGACTCTAGATCTCGGGGTTATAAATTCCAGTGCCATGTGGGTGTAGATTAAAAAAAAAAGGAAGAAGAATTTGTTTTTGTTTTTTAAACCCCTGATCAGAAGCTGAGTAAAAAAAATACACTTTTTTTCTTTTAGTGTTTCCTGTAAGAATGATGAGAAATATTTAATAGAGAAGTACTCCATAAACTTTGACAGGATAGAAATGTCTCCTTTGGGGCACAATCCCATTTTAACTACTTTTGACCACAAGTTCTGGTTGTTACTTCCTGTCTTCCTGCTTTATGGAGTAATTTCAAAGCCAGATAGGCTTTTTTTTTTTTTAAGTAGCTCATTTATGGCTTGGTAAAAACTGTGTTCTGGACATAGTAGTATCGATGCTTTCTTTTACCTTCTAAGGTTATTTTAAAGAGAGGGCGTAAATGCTGGATTATGGAGTAAAATGCTCTTGTTGTTCCGTTTAACCTTGATTTGGAAAAAGTAGAACAACAAAACAATAACCTAAGTCTGGGAAAACAGTCCTTTAAAAAAAAAAAAAGTTAGGTATTTTCTCTTCCAAATAGAAATAACATTCTCACCTTGAGCCTCAGTATTATGGTCACAACGAATGGATCAAAAAGATTTTATCTTGACAAATTGCAGCCTATCCACACAAATTTAGCAGCTCTTGTGTAGAGTTAATAAATATAATTTACTGCTATGTTTTCAGGCCATCCATTTACTAACATAGAATAAAAAATGTAAATGCTCCTTAGAAGTCATCTACCAACCATCATCTGAAAGGACCCAAGAATTCATGCAATCTGGTCCATATTTTGCAGGAGTTTGTGGAAAACAGTAGAAAAGCAATGAAAGAAGCTGGTAAGGGAGGCGTTGCTGATGCCAGAGAGCTAAAACCGATGGTAGGTGGAGATGAGGCAATGGCCGGCCTCCAAGAGTTTCATTTTCACTTCCTCTCTCTCTCTGTCTTCACTGATTGCACTTCTTCGGGAGAAGCTTTGGTTATCTGTATCACGCAGGACGTGCTGCTCTTTCTGTTTGTGTGTTTACCCATCACCTGGATTGCAGAATTCTTGTCACAACTGAGGTCACCTTCTGTAAAAGTAAGCTGAAAGGAACAGCATCGTTTGCCTGTGCCTGTGGTGGGCAGGGGCTCTTTTGTCCCTAAAGTAAAACTGCTGGTTCAACGCAGGGCAGGGAGGTGTGGGGGGGGGGGGGGGGGACACAAGGGGGCTGTCTTTTTAACTGTCAGTGTTTGGTTTTCATCAGACTGAACATGTGGTTATACGGTTGAATGGACAGTCTGATTTTTGTCATTTTTGGAAGGTGATAATTCCTTTCAACTTGCTAAAATTCATATCCCCCACTTTTTAAATATTGTTTTGTTTCTGTTCCTGTCTTTTACCCTTTGCTGACTTTTTCTTCTGTTGCCTGGATTGTACTTTCTTTGTTTCTTAAGCTATTTTTCAGTAGCCAACAAGGTTTATTTCCATCAGCACTCACGTTCCCGCTCAGTAAGACAACCTGGTCTTCTCTAACCTCAGCTTAATTGTGAGAAGGATAAATGATCTCTGGTCAGTGATATATGTATTATAAGTACTCTACTTTCATTTGAAGAAAAAAAAAAAAGCAACTTAATCACTGTAAAAGAGTCCTGAGTTGCTTTTCCCACAGATATTCCCACCTCTGCATAATGACAGATGTCTCTTGCATATATTTGTGTAATTACTGCTTATTTTACAAATGTATTGTTCTTAAAGGGCATGTTACTACAAGATATTATATGATTGCCTACCTCCTTAAACAGTTCATTTTAAATAATGTGCCTTCTAATTGCACATAACCTCCAAAAGTATGAGATGAAGACACTTCTTTCTTCTTTATAGTGTAGTAAGTGGTTGATTTCATAGGTTTCCATCTTAAGAATAAATACATAATATAAAACAACCCTATTTAAGTATACAAGAGTAAAGAAAATGGGTCCTTTTAAGATAGGGAGGGAGGAAGGCTATATGGATATGCAAAATAATTGTATATTCAACCTAAATTAAAACCTCAGCAGAATGTTTAGAATAAACTCTTTCCTCCATAACCCCTTCCAGGGCATGTTTTGGTGTTACTTTTAATAGCATTGATGATTATAAAGTCAAGACTTCAATGTTTACTTCCCAAGGTACAGATCACTCTAATCATAAGTAAAGGGATGTCGAGCTCTTAGTTTTAATTAAGCCTGCATCTACCAGAACTGCTTTGAGTGAGCGAGGGGCACCATCAGCAACCCCCCCAGTCTGGTTACTTGCCTTCCCTTTCTTTCTTTCTGTATCCCTCTTACTTGACACTGGCTGAGGGGACAGCAATAAAGGTTCTTGCCAACCTTCTGGTGGCATGGGGAAATGAGGAAGGCTTTCTTCTTGCCACTGTTCGTCTTTCTTGTTCAGTAAATAAGGATCCCAGCCTATAACTTAAAAAGGTAAAACATAAAATCTTAAAATGCAAGCCATTTTTTCTCTCCCTTTTCTGCCTTTCCACTGGTTGACACTTTTCTATTAAATCATTTGTCGGTAATAATCATTTTTTAAAAGGGAGAAGTATTTGGAGGTCTAGACTAGCTTAGTTTGACCATGAATTGGCATATGTATTTCTGCATCATTCTTTAGTGAAAGATAAATTGCGGTAGACCAGAATGCAGAATTCTCTTACTTAAACCCCTAATTCATTGGCGATAATACTAGGAGAATTGCCCAAGTTATGGGGCATTCTACCGGAAGCCAAGATTTAGAAAGATTTTTTTTTCCAATATTACTTTCAGTTTTAAATTAATGTCCCTTAACTCAAACACTGCTTTAAAATCTTCATTCATATTTTGCTTTTATTTTATGTTGTTCATCAGTTCATTGCTTGCTGATTAATGGCAAAACCCTCCACTATGTCCCCAAATCTATCTTTTATGTGCATTGTTCTTCTGGTGCTTTGGACATTATAGCATTTGATCTCTAAGAATGATGTTTTATATGATTTAAAAACTTCCCAGGAGAGAAGTTGAGATGTTGCTTACAGGGTAGTTAAAAATTTGAAGCATAACCAGTAGCTCTGATTCTTAGCTCTCTTTTTAAATTAGCATGATAAGAGTTGACCACTCTCTTGGATGTGTCCCTAAATAATTATCTGAGAAATTCGTCACTCAAATTTAGGGATTGATAGAATTTAGGATTGCTTATTTTTATTTGCTTGGTTTAATTCATATGTTGTTCCCTTAGATGAAAATTCTGTAAAAGTGTCATACCTATTTTGCTGTATCTATACAATCTGCTCTTTAAGTTCACTTGTCTATCTTCTTTCTTGATGGGATATTTTAATTTAGGGTTTACTTTTTGCCTATAGAATAACATTCAGGAAAAATGAGGTTTTAAGTTTCCCTTTTGACAGGAGACCATTGAAGTAAATAAGTACTTCCAGTTTAACTCTTGGGCTTTTTTTTTTTTTTTTTTTGAGAGAACCTCACCAGTTAAGGAAACTTTAAAGGTTTGTGAGGTCATCCTATAAATCTTTGAAAATGATTTTAGAAAAATTGATCAAATGTGATGTAGAAGTTTAAGAAAGAGACATTCCGGCCTTCCGCGTACAGGAAAGAATTTATAGAGGAAAGGGGAGAAAAGAAACCTGAACACTATAGCAACTTAGGCCATAGACGTATTCTTCTACATATCTCAAAGATTCCCCCAAAAGGAAGTGTGATTTTTCAACATTCATAGGAATTACAGCCCCTGGAATAGAGAAGTTCAAGGAGAAAGGCTCTCAGTCCATTTTGCTTTACTGCCGCTTATCACCATCTATGTATTTGTAACATCATTCATGATCTCCTTTTAATGGTAATTGTCTAAGATTATACTCTGTATGACTTTGTTTTCTAGGCTTCGGGAGCAAGTTCTGCTTGAACCTAGCCGACCGTTATGGAACCCATTGACATTCCAAAACAATATATACACATAACTATGTATTTGTGTGTGTGGGTGTGTGTATATATGTATATGTATGTGTGTATATATATGTATATGTATATACACACACACACATAATCAGCCAAAATCAGAGAAAAGGAACAGGGATTTAATACCTTTTTTATGCTTATTTTTGTCAAACATGTACTCCTTTCATACGGGTGGCTTTTACAAGGCAACTGCCGTCATTTAATGTTTTCAATTGTAATTGTCTTAATGGAAATGTTAAGATTCATATCTGATTAACATTTTTAATAACTTAGAGGAGATTTTAACTTTAGTTATTTAAATTAGGTAAAATGATTGTACCGAATTCTCTGTCTAAAGTTTATTCAGGGGTGATTTTCCCTGATGTATGCATAAAATCAAGGTCTTATTTTACTGATGCATAAGTCCTAGTGGTATGAGACTAGGCATATGCTTTCAGATAAATAAGGAGATACTCCAATCAGTTTTCCCCAATCAAAGAAGCCATGTCATTTTACTTTTAGAAACATACTAGTGGACTCAATATGGGAATTTTCATAATAGCTCATGCATTTGTCAGCCAACATTAAAAAGTAACCAACTCCTCAGGTATTTGTAGTTTACCCTAAGCTTCTATAAGAGAGTAGGTTAAAAAGAAAAGGGTAGATAATCTTTCTTATGCAAACTTTGTTCTTATAGTTTGTCTTTCTTTCATTTTTTACTGTAGTAGCATCCTCCACACATTTGTGTGCCTGATTTGAAGGGAAGCTGGGGTGCCCAGCAACTTTAGCCTTTAAGTTTCTGTGTATTGATTTGCTGATTAAGTAATGCTGGGAGGAATAAAAAAGGGAGAGAATCATGGAACACAAAGCATTGAGATTCCAGTGCTTGGGCTTCTGCTTCTAAGGAACTTCAGTGGCTTCAGGCTTAAGTGGCCATTTTATTCAAATGCTTGCTGTAAAATCTGAAAACATACTGGCAGGTGCTCCTCTCCTAGGCAATTCATTCAGTATCCAGAATCCTACAATGTTTCACTGAAGAATTGGTTATATTTTTTTGATCCTCAAGTGTTGAATATTCTTTTTCTTTGGGAATGGGTTTGGGGTTTTTTGTTTCTTGTTGTTTTTCTTTTTTATTCCTGAAGCTTACCAGATATGAATGGCTAATATTCCATTGTTCTGCTTATTGTAATGGTGAATGCTTTAAGAAAAAAAAAAGTGTAATTTGCTAAGAATAATTCATGATCTGTTTATGCGATAACTCCTTTTTGTTACGATTTTTTTAAAAAAAGCTATTTTTGTTAATGTAAAGTAAATATTTCAGAGCAAATTTTTTAAACTTATTGCACTAAATACAGGCTCTGTACAAAAAAAAAAAAAGCCTCAGCATTTTATCATTCCATAGAAGAAGAATCTTTTGAAAGAAAGCATTGCCTCCTACCAGAATTAGACAGTGAATTAGACCGGTATTATGGAAATGCATACAATTAATGTCACTAGGGCTTAATAAGCAGCGATTTGCTCATGTGCTTGCTTTCAAAGGGTTAGACCTTTAAATTGCTGCAAAAGGTAAATTGTTTCCTTGTTTTTTGTTTTTTGGTTGGTTTTGTTTTTTTTTTTTTTTTTTTTTAGTATCCGTGTTCTTTACTCTAGCTAGGCTAAAATTTGCTAAATGCCTTGGTTTCTTTTCAAAGCTCATGTAATATTTCTGATTTTTCAGAATATTTGCAATAAGAGTCTGGATTTAAAAAAAAAAAAAACACACAGTTAAGAGCTCATATCTTGGCAAGACCTGAGAAACCAACATTGTGAGAATAGCTATTTTGAAACAGTAATTCTCCAGAAGTTAACATCTAACATCAGCCAGACAGTATCATTGTACTCTTTTGTATCATTTGAAATGGAATAAATATAATGATGTAACTAACAATTATCCAAATAGATGAGAGAGCAAATAATGTGAGAAAATTTGGAATACCTTCTGTTTCATAGCCACACAGATTTTGGACATTAAGAAACATTGGGAACTAAATTTAGGATTGGAAAAAGTTTGGAAGACGAGTATCAGAACAGAAGACATTCTAGGAGCTAGCTATTTTAGGAGATGTCCCTCCAAAGTGACGTGATGGAAGTCTTGAATTTGGAAATTAGGTTCTACTCACTTGGACATCCCAACATCATGGACTCTTGCTGCTCCCTGTTGCATTTGCTCGCAATCTCAGCTATTTGGAAGCCACCAGGAATGCTTTCTAATTATCATTTGCAACTAGAACTGTAATCAGAAAGAAATTTTGTATTTTTGTATAACTTGATTGTGTGCCATTTTATATAACAGGTCCTGTTTTACAAATAAATTTTGTTTTACTAACATTGTGTTTAGAAATTATGATCTATGTGTAACCATGTCATTTGAGTTTCAAATTAATTGCCAGGCTGTTTTCCCTAAGTAAATTTGTGTGCCATGTAAGTAGATATATGCATCTGTGCATATATACATTACACGGGCACACGCAGAGAGATATTTAATACAGAGAATATCACTCTCTTATGAGCTTCATTCCTTGATACGTGTTATAAAGCCTCACAGAGGCTTTTTAGCAATATTTAAATGTTTTGAGGTTATGTTTGGATATTCCTGCTGCCTCTTTCATTCATTGCGAGTCATTCTCCAGCTAGCTCTGGGCTGCCTTATTGCTATTCGCTCACTGCCTCCATCTTCTGCCCAAGTGCGAAGAATAGATGAAAAACAAAAATTATCTGTGATATGTGGTGACCTGAATAATTTTATAAGCCATTGACTCTGTGTTGTGGTTTGTGTCTTTTTCCGTGGTGGATCTTCAAAACTGTGTTCAGTACTTACATCTCCAGAGTCACAGTTAGGGTTCTCTACTGTAAATACTGATCATGGTGATCAGAGTATCACTGTGGGTTCTGTTATCAGAAAAAGGCTCTGATACATGATTTAGACTTTCTAGGCTCCTGCCTCAAGAGCAAGCGCTGCTGTAATATAAAATGGAAGGGAAAAGGTTATATATTTCAGTTATAAATCCACAAGACCCATCTTCTATGGGAGGCTTAACCAGCGCCTTAGGTAAACATTAGGAATTTAGCTAGGGCATTGAGATTATATAATCCTTGCATGGATGAGCAGAGCTCAAAGCAGGTTGTTCCTTTAAATCATTTAATGCAATGCTTCATGTTTAGGATTAGAGCTTTTATCCTATCCTATAGCATGATTAAACCCCACGTACTGCAATTTAAGTAGCTTAACTGTGTGTTGTTCCCCAAACTTCTTCCATAGTGGTTGGGGAGGAGGCACTCACTAAGTCTATTTTAAAATTATACTGGAAATAAGTTTTTTTCTCTAGAAATATCCCCTTACTCTTATATTTTCTTTTTTCAGCAAAGAACATTAAGCTGCTGATTTCTGATACCATTGACCTTGGTATCTGCCAGGGGCCCTTGTCTTTCCAGAGCAGTTTCAGGATTTCATCCCACCAGGGGGTAGTGAAGAGCTGACCCCTGCCTTTGCCCTGGTCCTGAGCTGCAGCTTTACACCGGAGCAATGTTCTCCCACCAGAACTGCTGGCACCAAATATCAGGCCATGTCAGTGCCCCCAACGCTTCAGCCATTTCCACCAGGCACCTGTACTAGCTAATAAAATCCATTTCAGGAGGTCCTCTCCACCCACCCCACCTACAAAACAAAACTATGAGGTCAGTTCCAAAACCAGAGTTGCCAATTATGGTGACCCAAACATTTAATTTTATCTTTGGTCAGTAACCTTCTCACTTGAATTTTTGGAGTTTCCAGTAGCCTTAACATAGCCTGTGAGAAGTTTCCTTCAGAAAAGTCTTTAAGCTTTCACCTTTCAATAAGTTCTCTACTGCTTTTTTTATTGCTACTTAAAAAAAAAAAAAAATCCTGAGAGTCTGGAGGCTTATTGATGCACCTGCCACAGTTAATTTCTGTATTCTTTTCATATATTCCATCTGACAGGAGTGCACTACAAGGGCTTGCTTAGAGTTGTTAAGACGTGGTCTGTGAATATATATTGGAAAATTGCAGGTTCAAAGTAAATACATATATAAATGTGTTATATATTCACAGCATAGACTGCCTTTTGCTTTAAATGCATATTCATGTGTCTTTGTGTACTAAGTATGCACATTAGCCCTTTTGAAAAGTAGGCACTGTTCAGATACAGTGGCTGCTTTTGGAGTTAGCTCATCTTTGATTAGTGGCACATAGCCTAAATTTTGAAAGCAAGACCCTTGAATGGGTCAAGAGAAAAATCTAAAGCTTGTAACAAACTTAAAAAGCAAATCAGAAAACTAAGCATGTTGCATATGCTTGTCAATTTAAAATAGCACACTCTCCCCATTCAGATTTCATAAATGTGAGCCAAATTCTTATTCTCTACATTTTAAGAGGAAAAATTTAATCCAAGATTCAAATCTTTAAAAATATCTTTCTTACAGAAAACTTCAATGCCAAGTTTTTAAATTTGAGAGTTTCTGTGGAAAACCTTTCTATAGAAATACTATAGTACCTTTTCTTCCCATCTTCGTGATTTTTATATGTGTAAAAAAAGACAAATCATGGTTCAGTTTCAGTATTGCATGAACAATGATCACTTTTGTAAATTACACGGACAGGATTTAAGTTTGATATTTTCTAAAGGAGTTCATTAGTAAATTTGTGGAAAAGACGTGAAATTATTAGGAACCAAAATATTAGACAATGTTTTCCCATTTTGATACTCAATTTTACAACTAAAGTGATTTCATGAGGAATAAATACTCCAGGCCGGAGCATTCAGAATAATAAAGCTTTTCGGTTACTAAATTGACTAAACTAAAGGTTTAGTCAATATCTGGCTGAATATGAAAACATTGTAATTCCTAAATGTTTCAGAAAATTTTCACTTTTATTTGCTAAGACCTGATTTTAATATTTGATATTCCTAAGCAGGTTCTTAATCTTTTGAGAGGACTATGGGCCCCTTTGAGAAGCTTATGAAAGCGATGGACTGTCTCTCAAATGCTCATAGCACATCTATGAACATTTAAAATGGTAATAGAATTTCAGGGCCCTCCATCTGCCAGCCTCCACCCCACCAGCCCCTTGGAGCCTAATGCACACAAATCAAAAGCTGCTCTAATGTTGGTGTGATAACATGTTTTGAAATAAAGTAGTGATTAGGCCGTCCACTGAAGATACTTCTAAGATAGTACTTACCAACTTCTGTCTTGGAATCATTTGTATAACTTGAAGACTTTGATTTAGTACCAGCTTTGGAAATCTGAGTGAGTAACAAAATGGTCAACACTGAATCTTCAGGACAGTAAGATTTCTTTCCTTGGAGGTATGATGGTGTGTGTTGGAGAGGGGATTTTGGCAAGCTACCAAATTCTTGGGCATGGACAAGAAAATCCAAGAAGGAATCCTTATAATTATCACATCTACCAAAACACTCAATTCTTTTTATTATTGCTCAGATATGACAAACGTTATCAGTAGATCACTGTCTAAAAATATATCAGTCATCATGACCAAGAACAGTTGAAGATGATGATCAATGAGCAAACTCAGTATAGTTCACAGTTGATAACATTTTAGTAGAAAGTTGGAGGAGCAGATGCTGGGGGTGGAGGGCAGGGAATTCAAAAGTTATTTTTCTCCCTCCTTATATCAGGGAGGTATTTCTTTGTTTTGCCTTTCTAGTCACCCCCTAGAGCAGCCTTTGGCCACTCTGCTAATGAGACTGTGCCTCCACTGCCCCGCAGCCACCGGTCTTCTTTAGGGAAGCATGTGGATTTCTTTACATCTCAACCTTACTATTAGTTAGGGTGCTGCATCTACATTGAGGGCCCTCGGGGCCCTTAAAGGAGCAGCTAGAAATCCTTAAAGGAGTTTGAAGTTCTTTTTAAGATTGGGTTCCAGTGAGTCATTTATAGTCAGACATCAAACCGTTACCTACATTTTCAAGCTGAAGAAAGCAGTGGGAATCTCATAACTGGCTGGAGAAGAAAGGAGAAAATTCAGCTCCCTCCCCGACCCCATACCTCCAGAAGAGCTTTAATGAACTTTCTGCAGTAGCAAATGGAGAGACCATGGGTGGAAATTCCCATATCGGGTGCAAAAGGGCCTAAGTCCAGTGTAAGTATCTACATTTGATATTCCTTTTGTTGTAGATGTGTATGACTTAGAGAGAATGTTCTGATCTTCACATCTGAATCTGATCCACCCATCCCATCAGATTGGAATGTAGTTGGAGTTAGTTATATTTTTTTTCAGGAATTTGTGTTAAACCATTCTGTGTGAGTAAAAGTAAGCACTGAAAAGAAGACTTGAATAAATGGGCATGGAACTGAGTGGAAGCTACAGCCAGCATCCCACGGACCATTCTACCTGCTACTAGAAAATGTGAGCACTCTATTTGCCGTGTTGATCATCAGGCCAGGATTCATAAATTGTGTTAGATACCTCGCAGGAATGAGACAATAATAGGACAACTTTGGGGGCTGATGATTTGAGACAGGGACCATTCAGTAAATTTTCCCCATCCTCTGCGTTCCAGTAGTCTGCTCAGAGTTCTTTTTGGCTCCTCTTGTTTTTGTGCTAGTTTTGGTTTTCAGAGACTTAGCATGGGGAAAGTTACCTTTCTTCTATGTTGCCTTAGTGCTACAAGGTTATATTATGTTGTTGAGGTTCTCTGACTTCTTCCTTCTTATAAAAGGATACTGGGAGCTCCATAATGAAAAGAAGTTTCAATTGTACTATCTCAGTACATTCTTGACCATTGAGTACACTTCAAACAGGTCTTGTACCCAGTGAGGTAAGTTCAGTGGGTTGTTAGCTGATCTGATTATAGGAGGACAAACATTACAACTAATAAAAAAGTAGGGAGAAAAGCATAGAGGGCACCTAACAAAATAATAGGGGCTCTGGAAAAACAACCAAAGACAAAAGCATATCTTCTGAAGACCAAAGGTCCAACTTTAAGTACTAGCTGGCACAGCCCATCTGAACTTCTGGAGATGAGAATAGAGCTCCTAGAAGAGGCAGCCAAGCTTTAAGATGAGTCAGTGCAATAGGGACCTGCTATTGATCGCTCAAGCTCTGAGCCTTATATCCAGTGTCAGGCCCAGCCCAGTGTACGGAAGTACAGTGTAAGGGGTGATATGAATAGAAAACACGCATCAGTGTCTCGATTGCTCACTGCTGTGTGATCCAGCGTGAGAAGTATGTTGTGGTACCACATATTTCTCTATCTGATGCCTTTTTTTGTCTTTGTCATTTTCTTTTGCCATTTGCATCCTATTTCATAGTGTCAAAATGAATTTTTGTATCACGTCCTGTCTGTCCATTACGAACTATGGGATCACAGTTCAGCCTTCCATGAATTCTGTAGTTCGGGATCCTTTACTTTAGCGTTATTTTGAGCTTTTCCTTATCACAGTGTCACTACACTGTATTCAGGTGGGGAAACAAACATGTAGGTGCTTGAACATGCCCCACAGACACGGTTGTAGCCCTACTATTTGTGACTGTCATTATTGACACAGTGCAGACTTTACAGACAGAGCATTATGCTCTCAGAGGACTTTAAAAATATGTATATTAAGCAATTAACTTTCTGGAGTTATCAAATCTTGCTGGGAAATTAACTTACAAGAGCTCTGAAATGGATGGAATTCCATCTGGCTTCAGAGTACAATGAGCCTATATGAAATGGAGCTTTGAAATGTTTTTCTTGTGCAGAAATATGAACTAGAAAAAAAGTGCTGATCCAATGCTAAGTTTTCTCTGTGTACTGACTCAGTTGCCAGAATTATAATGAAAACTGTATTTTAGTCTAAAAAATGTATAGAATTTTTTATGTAATAAATAAAATTTTATAGGAAAGAATATCATTGTCTACTGTGTTGGAACCCTTTCCCATGCCCAGGATGGTGATAAATAGCACTGTAAGGGAGGAAAATAATTTTCCCCCTACCCTTCTGAGTTTTTAGCTGAGACCCCTACATGACAGAAGACAGATTAATGAGAGAAAAGCAGGCAGAAATGTGTTAACATGTATACCTCATGTATACATGGGAGATACCCAGGGAAAATTGAGTCGTCCCCCGCCAAGGTGACTTAGAATTCAAGCTTAAACACCATCTTACTAGGGAAAGGGGAGGTCTCATAGAGAAGAGGAGATGATTTTCAGGGAAAATGAGTGGGCCCTTAGAAGAATACAGGAGGGGTAAGATAGTTTGTGAGAGAGTTTGCCTGGGTATGGTGTCGACTTCTTGTCTCCAGTGATAAGTCCATTCTCCCTCGTTGATGAACCTCCCAAGAAGAGAATTGATGACACTAGAGTTCCTTTTGGAGGATCTGTCTTTAGGCAGATAAGGAGCATTCAGAGAAAGCCTCTTCCTGCATTTGCTATTTTTCAAGTACCTACAGTTCAAAATGATCAATATACCACAATGGCATTTTTGGGGTGGCATGTTTTGAAATTGTAGACTGTAGAGTCATATTTTGGGGTGGCATATTCTACTCTTCAGTAGAAATAGTGATCCTGGGCAACATCTTGTCTTCAGATTAGGTCATTATGCTGCAAGGGTACCCTAGAATTTCCCAGCTCTTCCTTTCTAGCACCTCTCAGCATATCCTAGGGTCTTTGAGATACAAAATATAAATGCACTACAAACCAAAGAAGTACCAAGTTCATCCACTGCCCGGCCAGGCTTGAATCTGACTTGCCCTGTGAATGCTAAGGTTACAACTGAATTAAGTCATTAGGTGGAGTAGAAAAAAGCCTGTTGGATAACATTTACAATGGAAAACACTTTTGGCTGGTACGCCCTGCACGTAAATGGAAGCCTGGATCTGTGCTGTTAGTGGGTTTGTGAAACTGTGGTATGCCATCATTTATGCAGTGGTTGTGCCCCATTAAAGTTTGGAAAAAGCAAGCTTGTTTAAAACTAATTGTGTTAAATGGTACTGGGGACTAAAGAAGAGGATGTGCATAAGTGGAAGACCTTTTGGTATACCAATAAACTTCTAATTTGTTTCATAGTTTTGGACTTTATTTAAGATGCTGTTGTACAGACTACTTTTCATTAGCAAATGTGAATGATGCCCAGATCATAGATGTTTATCTGTACCCATCTTGCCAAAAGTTGTTACAGAACATTTGTGAGGCCTCCTCAAACACTGGAGGTACTTGAGGTACTGGAGTATATTAATGATTCCGGACTGCTAATTCTTTTTTTGGGTGGTTCTGATGTAAATATACATAATTTCTTGTTCTATAGACCACCTAGTGATTAAAGATCCTGTGAAAAGCCTCATGTCTTCTAAAAGGAACCCAGAATTTTTTTCTTTGACTGTGGAAAGTATACTCTGTATTCAATTTCAAATTTCAGAGAATAAAGAAAAATCTATAGGATTTCTTCCAGGAAGCTACTATTTGCACACTCCAGGTTAATATGTAAGTAAGGATTGAAATTTGAGCTTCAACTAGCTGTATAGATCGAAGCTCTTACAGGTGCTGAAAAGTTCAGAAAGAAGCCAGTGTCCTATGAGAATCTTTGGCCTTAGATCTTTGATCAAGTGCTATGAAACTATTCAGTGCCTTTTCACATCATTTGTGTTTTCTGGTTGGTTGTGGCAAGTAGCAGTGAAAGCAAATGTGCTTTGTGCCTTTAATTTGATATTATGCGTTAACTATTCAAATCCTGAGAAAAATAACTTTAGAAGATGCACCTAGATTGCATTTGGGTTTTCAGAAAACACAAAGCTAAGGTATTAGACCATTTCATGGACTTATCAGCAATTTCAATAGAAGTCTTAAAGCTTTCTGGATAGTTATCAGCTCCCTGGCCAGGTATGTCAGTCTAGAGAGGCGACAGTAAGGAATGGCCTTCAAGGCAAAACAAAAGGGCTTTCAGTCATTCATACTTATCATATAACTTTACACTTGGAGACAGGATATTAAGAGTTTGTGTTTGATCTACTGTCCATCTGCTAGGAAGGATTCTCACAGCTTATAATCAAATAATTTAACAACAAAGTTAAAAATAAAAGGCAAATGAAAATTGGGAAAAGAAGATTAGCTGCGTAAGAAACCCAAGGATGAGCATTAAGACTGAATTCCCAGTTGTCTGTCAGTCCTGCAAAGAGGAAATCAAGAAAGGTACATAGTTTTACAAGCCTAATAAAAAGAAGTGTTGAATAGAACTTTAATAAGGAAGGACTGGGCAGGTATTAAAGATGAGTAATGTTTAATGACTTGACATAATGTCTACAGTATAATCAATGAAAAAAGGATAAAGCAGTATTTCCAGCCTGATCTCATTTATGCAAAATCAATATTTTTATACATTTTTAAATAACTGATGGTACAGTAGATGCAATTCTGTAAGCGCTGGTACTTAATCGGTTAATTGAAAAATTTGGTTAATGAAGAGAATCATTATTAATGAAAAAGTTTAAATACAAGTAAGTATTCATTGGCCAATCTTTGACATAGTGTAGTTCTTTTTTACGACTGACTCCTCTGAATTTGTCTTTTGTCCTTTTTTTTTCATTAACCACACCGATAATGTAACCACCTAAAAATGTAATAAGTGGAATATCGATTTTTAAAAGTGGATAGGGAGTTTAGACATGCATATGAAGCCAGCTGTGTATGGACTCCCAGATTTTTATAATTTCTTTCCATTTGTTATAATCCTCACACACACAGAATTTGAGAGTAATATTTTTAGTATCTTTATAGTCTTTCCAAAGCAAAGCATTCAACTCAGTTTTCATTGCAATTACTCTCTTCATACTCATTGTTTTAATCAATGTGTATAATGTAAATAACCATACCATTAGAATCAACACTGCACCTGGCATAACATGTTGGAATAAACACACCTGACTCTTGCTAAACATAGTCCACTGATGCCGAAAACAGTGTACAGTGCCCCTGGGAACATTCAGCCTGCTATGAAATCAACCAGTTCCTTCTACAAGGGAGTGGAGAATGGCAGTTAATCTGGCAAGATGATGAAGTGGAAGTCAGCTAAGAAAGCCACTCTATTTATATCAAAATGATGGTGATGGTTATCTCTGCATTATGGGATTGTGGATAATTTATTTTTTCTTTGCTTATTTGTATGTTTAAAATATTCCTCTACAGTTTCTTAATATGAAAAAACATAGTCACATTAAAAAGCAAATAGCTAGGTAAGTATCATAAAATGGTAGTAACTAAACCTATATGATAATAGATCTAATGGAGTAGAAGAGATAGTTCCCAAAACAAATTATATTTTTATAATAATTTAATAAAAGCTAAGGACTTCAAATGAATAAGGAAAGAAATTTCATTTAATAAACGGTGTTAAAAACAATTGACTTTCAGTCTGAAAACAAATCTAAGTTAAATCCAAATGGATTAAGAATTTTTTTTTTTTTTCTATTAGACGAAGGAAAGATCAGGGGAAGGAGTGGGAGGGACTTAAGGAATTTAGAAGGATTAGGTTTAAAAAAAAAAAGCATGGACTGGTGGGAGTGGTGAGATCCTGTCCCACATTTTGTGGAAAATGTAATGAGCAAGGCCCATTTCAGATGCATTTACTAAGCATATATACAGCAGTCTGCTAAGTGTGTCCACTTTAACTCAACGAGCATTTCCTGAGACCTCCTCTGGTCAACCAGATTTATAATGTGGGAACTCAGTGGTGAATATTCACTCCCTGATCTTAGGTAGCTCACAGCTTAATGAGGGAGATAGGCAGCAGTGAGTGTTAGGATGAGAACAGGGTGCTTTGGGAGCACATAGGGAGGTATTGGGGTCATTAGGAGCTACCTGAGCTGAGACTTGAAGGATGAGCAGGAATTAGCCAGATGATGAAAGGAGAGATGGGGGGAGGGGAGAAGATTCTACTCAGCAATAGCAGCGATCCTACAGCAACACGGAAGAACACCGGTTGTTCAGCATGTCCTAAGCCAAGAATATGTGGATATGTAGCTAGAGGTGCCTGTGACTCCAGAGAGGATACAGGAGTCTTGCATGTGCATTCAGGTCTGAACCAAGAGCTGTCAGGAGCCTGGAACAGGAAGAAGGAGACCTGAGAATGAGGAGGAAGAGGAAGAGGAATATTCCAGGGGAAAATCTAACAGGCCTGATGACCAACTAGTGGGGAGAAAGAAAAAGAAATTGTGGAGGTCTATACTCAGAGTGGTGCGTGTCACCTTTGCACTTAAAGATAGGGGCTTGCACCGGGTGGTCACATTCATCCAGGCTCTGATTCTCTACTTGAGTGAATATCAGAAATATTTACCTTTTCTCCTTAATGCTATCTGATACAAAAATTCTGTAGAGATAAGAAGGAGTCAATTAGAGACAAGTGTGAGGGCCTGAAGAAAATTCTCTCTGTCAACAAAATATTTTTTTCACTCCCTGATAAATGAAATCCACCTAATTTCTGGTTTTCAGTTAAGAGATCCCAACCTAACAATGGCTGTGCAGTTCAGGTAGCTGCAGGCAAACTGTCTCCATGGCCTTAGATCTCTGATCTGCTGATTGTTACCTTAATCATCTGCACACTTCTACACTAACAAAAAATAATGCAATATATTTGGTGTATTTTATGTTTACATATATGTGCTCTACTTTTTTCCAAAGAGGCATCTATACAACTAGATTACTAAAAATACAAAAGCAAGGGTGTCTACCTGGCTCAATTGGTGGACCATGCAACTCCTGATCTCGGGGTCGTGGGTTTGAGCCCTACGTTGGATGTAGAGATTATAAATAAAGAAAGAAAATAGAAAAGCAAAGGATAAGCGAGAAGAAACAAATATGCTAGACCCTAGGACTAATTGTCACAGCAAAATAAGGCATTAATATTTTGAGCTTCCTGGCATCCTGAAAAGAGAGGAAACCACCGAGATTTATAGACTATTATTTTTTGATGTAAGTGTATGTATTATTCAAGTTACTGTGAGAGCAAAATTAATCTGCATATGACCATCAAATTGGGGTTTGGAAGTGCTGAGCTGATAAAGTCCCAGCATGTAACTCCCTGAGTCTTTAACTGAGTGTGTTACTTTATCCTTACCCAGATCTTCCTCTATTGGGACTTAAAAGACACATTCTTAAGTATTAATAAAACAGGAAAGACTCTTCGTTTATTCCAAAGACATTTACCAAGTCCTATATTTGCTAAGGACACAGAAATGAGAGACCCAGGCTTTGCCTTCAAAAGTCTCACAGCATTTAGGAAAGCAGAGGGATGAGCAGATGATTGTAATGGAGTGAGCCAGACCCTCCAATGGAGTTAGCTCAGCAGCGTGGAGGGACAGAGAGATGGGATGGTGTGAGGTAAACCTTAGAGAAAGGGAGGTGGGTTCTCTGTTCCAAGCAGAGGGAACAGCATGTATAAAGAAATGACATGTCTGTCAATCTGTACCAGAGAATGGGTGCAGGGACCTGAAATTGGAGAACTCAACGCAAGTCAGGTCTTGGGGGTCTTGTGGGTCATGCTAAAGGATTTGATTTTATGCTGAAGAAAATGGAGACTCACTGAAGGATTTTAAGCAGAAGAGTTGCTTGATGATTTGAGCATTTTAGGGGGGAAAATCACTGTGGTAGCAGTGTGGGAACTTAACCTGATAAGGAGTGTTTATGAAATCCACACAGCTAATATCATACCCATTGGTAAAAGATGCAAAGTTTTCCCCCTAAGATCAGTAAAAAGACAGGCATGCCTTTTCTTGCCATTTCTATTCAACATTATACTGAACGTTCCAGCCAGGGCAATTCAGTAAGAAAAACAAGAAAAAAGGCACCCAGATTAGAAAGAAGTAAAATTATCTCTCTTCCCAGATGACACAATTTTATATATAGAAAATCATGATGAATTCACACACACACACAATTAAAGTAAGCATTGTTGTGGGATACAAGATCAACACATAAAAATCAATTTTATTTCTATGCAGCAGCAATGAACCATCTAAAAAGGAAATGAAGAAAACAATCCCATTCACAGCACCAAAAAGAATAAAATCCTGAGAAATAAATTTAACCAATAAAAATTTAATTTTTAATGTAAACAAGATGTTTACATTAAAAACCACAAAATACCATTGAAAGAAATGAAAAGAAGACATAAATAAATGGAAAGACATCTATGTTCATGGGTTGGAAGAGTTAAATTTTGTTTTGAAGTGGGCTCCATGCCCAACATGGGGCTCAAACTTACAACCCTGAGATCGAGTCACATGCTCTACCAACTGAGCCAGAATTAATATTATTAGGATGATAATACTACCCAAAGTGGTTGACAGAGTCAATGCAATCCTTATCAAAATCCCAGTGGCCTGTTTTTGTAGAAATGGCAATTCAAAAATTCATATGGAGTTTTCCCAAGAACTCCATATTGCCAAAACAATCTTGAAAAAGAATAAAGGTGAAGAACTACCAATTCCTCAGTCTTCATCACTTACAACCTTGACATTTTTTAAGAGTCGGGACATTTATTTGATAGAATGTCCTTCAATTTGGGTGTAAGTTTCCTCATGATTAGATTAAGTTATGCATTATTGGCAGGGTTACCACAGACATCACGTTGTATTGTTCTCAGTGCTTCATATCAGGAGGCACGTAATATCTGTTTGTCCACTATTGGTGATGTTAGCTTTGATCATCTGGTTAGGGTGGATCTCCCTGGTCTCTCCACTATAAATTTGCTATTTCTCCCTTTGTAGTTAATAAGTATCTCGTGGGATCCCTGGGTGGCTCAGTGGTTTAGCACCTGCCTTTGGCCCAGGGCGTGATCCTGGAGACCTGGGATCGAGTCCCACATCGGGCTCCCTGCATGGAGCCTGCTTCTCCCTCTGCCTGTGTCTCTGCCTCTGTGTGTGTGTGTCTCTCATGAATAAATAAATAAAATCCTTTAAAAAAAAAAAAAAACCTCTTCACAAGATACTTTTTTTTAAGATTATTTATTTATTTATTTATTTATTTATTTATTTATTTATTCATGAGAGACACAGAGAGAGAGAGAGGCAGAGACACAGGCAGAGAGAGAAGCAGGCTCCATGCAGGGAGCCTGACGTGGGACTCGATCCTGGGACTCCAGGATCACACCCTGGGCCGAAGGCGGATGCTCCACCGCTGAGCCACCCAGGTGTCCCATGAAGAGGTATTTTGAAACTATGTCAAGATACTGTTTCTCATCAACCTTTCACCCACTGGCTTTAGCAACTCTTTGTGATTCTTCTCTGAAACAACCACTACTATGACTTTTGCCTAATGATGGTTTTCTAATACCATCATTCCTTCTATGTTTATTAGTTGGTGTTCTACTGGAAGGAAGAACTTTATCTTCTCTCCCACTTATATATTTATTCATTGAATAAATATCAAATTATGGATTTTTTTTCTATCTTCATTGTCTTTATGCCCGAATTGTCTCACATTTGCCCAATGAGAGCACATCCATACTGGCTTCTGTATACTTTGACTTGTCTCTATGAGCCTTTGAGTACTTCTTGTTTACTAACACAACCCAGATATTCCAGCCTCATCTTGGGCTTGCCCTGGCTCAGCTCTGTAATCACTAATTCTTAAAGGAACCCTGGTTCCTTTTGATGGAAGTTGGTATTTAGAAACCAAAGTCTAGGCACTACAAGTACTCATTGTGGTAGCTTTTATTGAAAATACAGAAAGCTGACTTCACCTAATGGCACTATACAATACTTTTTTGTTGTTTTATTGAAACGGCAATACAAAATACAGAAATACTGAAAATATTCCACCCCTTGCCTACGTCCTTGTGCCACTTCTATTTTTATTTTGTACATATGATTTCTAATCCTACATAGGAATGTGCATATTGGGATGCCTGGGTGGCTCAGCGGTTGAGCGCCTGCCTTCGGCCCAGGGAGTCCCAGGATCAAGTCCCAGGATCCAGTCCCAGGGTCGAGTCCCACATCAGGCTCCCTGCATGGAGCCTGCTTCTCCCTCTGCCTGTGTCTCTGCCTCTCTCTCTCATGAATAAATAAATAAAATATTTTTTAAAAAAAGAAATGTGCATATATATATGCACATTTATATATAGTTATATATGCAAAGTTGCAACCATATGTCATATCACTATGTTTTCCTTTTTTCACGTATGTTAAATCCTGTTCTAAATATGCTGTCGTGCTGCTACAAGGGCTTAATCCCTCTCCTTTCAAATGGCTTCCCCGAGTTCCATTGAGCAGCTGTGCCCTGTGTACTAAGTTCTTCTTTCTCTAGTGTGGGCATGTAGTGGCTTTTAGGTTTTAGCTATTCAGAGATAGTTCTGAAAATCTAGCATCCATGTTTTTTCTTCAGCTGTATTTGTTCCTCTGGATAAATTCCCAGAAGTCAAAAAAAGATTTTTTTTTAAGTGTAACACAATTTCTTTTCCTCACTATCTTTTCAACCTTTAATCTTTCACATTTCTTTCTCCTCCAAGGATGCCTGGAGCTCCAACAGTGCGTTGGAGTTTCACTGGTCTTCATCAAAGTCATAAAGCAAGGAGTGCCTACCAGGCACCAGATTCTGTGCTATAGCATAGCAGAACCACATATGGTTCAGAGATGTGTGCTTGTGCATGCATGTAGATGTGTTTGCCTTCTCAGGACAAATGTGCAAAGTGGGTCTTATCTGAGGAATTGAGAGACAAAGAGGTTAAGGAGTTTCTCTGGTGGCAAATGGCAGATCCGGGATTCAACCTGAGGTCTTTCTTACTGCAAAGACCTTGAACGTTACCATACAAAAGGCACTCCATCCTGCCATGATGTGTTGGCTGGGCTGCCACACCTGCTGCCTGCATTTAGGTCAGAGCTCGGATTTTTCTTCAGCATAAGCCTGATTCTGGGAGCCCTTCCTGTTTATCTAAATTACAAAGAACAAGGCTCTCAGGAGCTTAGCAGACCTGAGAAGAAATATGGGTGGAATAGTCATTAATTGAAGGACCAAACCTAAGACTTGCTAATTAATTTCAACCCAAGGGAGGGCTCCAATAGAGGCGGCAGACGCCAGATGTGAGTAACAAAAAACCCCAAAATAACAGTTGCTGAAAGAAGACAGAAGTTTGTATTTCTCACACATCGCCCTAAGGCAGTGCATTACAGTGATTAATTAGGAGCATGAGCTCCAATTCAAGCATACCTGTGTCCCTTAGGAGCTATATGATCTTGGGCTTCAGACTCTCTAGGCCTCTGTTTTTCCACTTAGGTAATAGAGAAATAGTGTCCAGTGTAAAATAGTGTTTTTTTTAATGATTATTAACTCCATTATTACATGCAAAATGCATAAAGCAGCTCCCAGCATACAGTGAATGTTCAGTAAATATTAACTCTTGTTGTTGGTCTTTTGCCTTAGTCTTGGACAGTTTAATATTTTTCCCGCTGATGTGGATGAAGAAATGGAGAGAGGGGCGCCTGGCTGGCTCAGTTGGTAGAGCATGTGACTCTTGATTTTGGGTTTGTAAGTTCAAGCCCCATGTTGGGCATGGAGCTTACTAAAGAAAGAAAGAAAGAAAGAAAGAAAGAAAGAAAGAAGAAAGAAAAAGAAAGAAAGAAAAAGAAAGAAGAAAGAAAGAAAGAAAGAAAGAAAGAAAGAAAGATAAAAACAGCAAAGAGAAAAAAGAAGGAAGGGAGAAAGAAAGAAGGAAATGGAAGGAGTGGGCAAGACTACAACTTGTCTCCCCATATCCTTTTTTTTCAGTCTTTAATGGTGACATTTACCTGATTTTTTAGATGGATATATAGCCATTCTGAACAAAGACTACATTTCCCAGCTCCACTTGCAGCTAAGTTATGACTATGTGACTCAGTTCTGGCCAGTGGGATATAAGTGGAAATGATATGTAATTACCAGGTAATGTCTAAAAGGAAGGGCCATTGTCTCCTCCTTGATTTCCTCTTCCCTGCTGGCTGGGATTCAGATATGATGGCTACAAGTCCAGCAACCATCGTGGGCAATGCAGTGACCTTGAAACTTGCAGAAGTTCATAATAGAGTAACAAGGTAGAAGGTGCCTGCGTCCTTGACACTTGGCATATCATATCAACCCTGGGCTGACAACCTCCAGACTTTTTTTTTTGAGAGAGAGAGAAAGAGGGGATAGAGAGCAAGGAGCAGGGGGTAGAGGGGCAGAAGAAGAGGGAGAGAGAGAATTTTAAGCAGCCTCCTTACCCAGCGTGGAGCCTGATACTGGGCTTGATCTCATGACCCTGAGATCATGACCTGAGCCAAAATCAAGAGTTCTCAGATGATTAACCAACTGAGCCACCCAGGTACCCCCACCCTCCACACTTCTTGAATAAACTTATGAGTAACTGTTATTTGAATGGGGTTTTTGTTTTGTTTTGTTTTTTGCCATTACAGCTGAGCACAACCTAACTAATACTAAAAATAGATCATATTTTAGTGACTTAGAGCTAAAAAAGCTAGCTGTATAGTTTATTGGATAACAACCAGAGCTCCGGAGCAATGGACTAAATCTGGCAGCATGGAGTTTAGCAATGATTGTGTAAAGTGCTTCCTTGGGTCCATAAAACCAGCCTTGCAATGGCCAAATGAGGTTGATATGGCCTTGGGGTCTCCTGAATGGAATGTCTTATAAAGGAGACAGCAGAGTGGCTTCACAGGGTATGTATGTGTCCCCATGGCCCCACCCCTGCCCCACAAGCATCAGAGTTCAAGGCATGCTGTGTATAAATTGATAGTGGGATGTTTCAGTTCAAGGGATTTGGGCCTCTGATAATAGCACGGTGTCCAGCAGGAAGGAAGCGATGACTCTGCATTAGTTTTTATAGGTCAATCCGCACCCGGAATATAAACAAATGAGAATGTTTTCAAAGACAAGCCTGGAAAAGACATCTACTTTGAAAAGAGGTATCTTGGGGTGAGGGACGTGAAAAGAAATGATCACTGTATTCAATTATCGGAAGGGATGTTACAGAGAAAGAAGAGTTTCTATAATCTTGTCCTAAGGCCTTGAAGGGTTCTAATGGTTAGAAAGACAGATTTTATCAGCCAACTAACATGTTAATCACCTATTACTATCAGGCTCTGGCAGTGACTGCTAATTGTCCTACCCAATATCTGTTCTGTCCTTCTTCCCCGTGAGTTTAACCCAGATGTTGTTCCAGTCACCCAAGTGCCCAACTAAAACACCCACCTTCTCAGACTGAAGTCTGAGGTGGTCATGTGACCTCATTCTTGCAAAGAGATATGAGGTGAAATATAAGAGAGAATTCCAAGGAAGGTTTGCCTTCTAATAGAAGTGCCTCCCATCCTCCAGGTTTCCCTGCCTTCTCCCTGTCTGGAATGCAGCCACGCCTGCCTCTATTTGTCTTGGGTTTGCAAAGTTAACAGGACAGCAGAACCTATACTCAGCAGCACGTGGATCTTCAGATACTAATGGGCTTATTATTTTTGTCTTTGTTTTAAAATAATGGCTTTGTTATTGTCCGTGTTTTAAGGAATGGATCTTGGTAACAGGATTCCTTTGCGACTGTATGTCCTAGGAACTAACCAGTAGGGATCAGGTTATTGGCAGCAGTCGTCTTACAAGCAGGAGGAAGAACCACAGGTGAAAGATGGCAGAGCAGAAAGATGGGAGGAGCCTAGCTCCTGGAGGACAGCTCCTTATACAGCTTTTCCTTTGTGCTTCCTGTTACCTAAGAAAGATTGATGCCTTCCTGGTTTAGGCCACGGTAACAGGTTTCTTGCCTGTGCAGCTGAGATGCAGTCCCAGCCCAGGCACCATGCTGACTTTGAGGGGGTCAGGAAAGGCTTGCTCGTGGAGTCACTGGCTTTTCCTGCCTCTCGGTCAGAAGGTGAGGAGGAAGTTCCCAGAAACAAATGGACTGAGTTGGGGGAAAGGAAGTGATCTCCTTGACCCTAGAGGAATGCATGCAGAGGCTGGGAAGCACTTTTTCTTTTTTTTAAGATTTTATTTATTTATTCATGAGAGACAGAGAGAGAGAGAAGCATAGACACAGGCAGAGGGAGAAGCAGGCTCCCCCGTAGGAGCCTAACATGGGGCTCGATCCTGGGACTCCAGGATCACACCCTGGGCCAAAGGCAGGCACTAAACCACTGAGCCACCCGGGCGTCCCAGCACTTTTGTAGCTGCAGTGTTATAAAGCAGTGTTCAGTTTTGAGTGAAGAGTTGGATTCAAGGGCCTTTAAAGTCCATTCTAGAACAAAAACTTTTCAAAAGTCAGAAAGTTTGTTAAAAAAAAGGTGGGCTCAGGGCATTTAAGTGTTGGTCACTGAACAGATGGTGTGTTTCAGCCGTAGACTGCACCGGAATATACGATCTTCATTAGTTTCTAAGAAAGCGCTCTCCCTGAACCCCCCTGGGTAACCATGTCATGCCAATTTTTAAGTTTCTAATGGAATTTTAGTTTATGTTTTATTCGTAGTAAAGTAATTTATCCCACTCTTCCACTACTAGGGTTTCTATTTATCTTGGGTTTGCAAAGTTAACACGACAGCAGAACCTATACTCAGCAGCGCTTGGATTTTCAGATACTAATGGGTTTATTATTTTTGTCTTTGTTTTAAAATAATGGCTTTATTATTGTCCGTGTTTTAAGGAATGGATCTTGGTAACAGGATTCCTTTTCGACTGTATGTCCTAGGGACTAACCATTAGGGATCAGGTTATTGGCAGAGTTTTTGTAAATGTGGTGGTTGGTGTTCTTCATGCGAAAGGAGGGTTTTTTTCCTCTTGTATCGAAGTCTGGGTTCTTTGATGGGGTGAATATAAGAAAGGACCATTTCAGTCCTTCCTGGAGGCCGTGTCAGATCCTCCGGGGTGATCTCAAGCCTGGGGAGGGGCTGCCTCTGTGAAGGTACCCAGTGGAGCCCGGCAAGCGGGAAAGGCTCAGTAGATGTTGGGGGAATGAATGAACACATGAGGCCCTTTCCAGCCTGACTATCCCTGAGTCAAGGCTGGGAGATGCTATCATATGCGCTGCGTGGGGTGCAAATCAGTGTTTCTCAAAGTGCATCACAATGGAAGATGGAGGGAGGATAAGAAGGTGGTGCTTAAAATGGAAATTTTGAAAAAAAAAAAAATGGAAATTTTGATTTAAAAAAATTTTTTTTAAAGATTTTATTTATTTATTCATGAGAGACACAGAGACATAGGCAGAGGGAGAAGCAGGCTCCTCGATGGGATCCCCACACCCCAGGATCACGACCTGAGCCGAAGGCCACCACTCAACCACTGAGCCACCCAGGCATCCCTAAAATGGAAAATTTTCATTCAAGGCCCTACTCCAAACCTGCTGATTCAGAATCTCTGCAGCTGGGCCTCAGGAATCCACATTTTGACAATCCCTGCCCTCCCAGCGGCTCTCCTGTGTGATGAACTCTAGCACCACCGGTGTGTATATTGGCTGTTCTGGTTAAAACTTCCAAAGAGGGATGGGACCTTAGAAAGGAGCAGGAATTCCAGCTGGAGCAGGATTTTGGGTGGTCATCCTCGAGGAAGCAGCCGTAGCAGATGTGCTTGTGTCTGACGACACCTGCTGGTTGCTCGTGACAATTAGCAAACGCACCAGCCCCTCCAACTGCACAGGTGTTTTCTCTTATGGGGCCTACAATACTGTGGGTGCTGCATTTTAGTGTTTGAATTCTAACAGCAGTGAATAATATCCCCAAACCCCAGGTATTGGGGGGACATCTGCTTTCACATTTCTGTCCTCTTTTCACTAGCTCTGGGTAGAATCAAGAGATTCTTGAAGAATATGGTCCTTCAATTATCTTATATGTTTCTTAGAACAAATATTCTTATTTCTTTTTTTAAAAAAAGATTTTATTTATTTATTACAGAGAGAGAGAAAGCAAGAGGAGAGGCAGAGGGAGAAGCAGATTCCCCGCTGAGCAGAAAGCCTGATGCAGGCCTGATCCCAGGACCCTGAGATCATAACCTGAGCCAAAGGCAGACACCTAACTGACTGAGCTACCCAGGCCCCCAAATATTCTTATTTCATGCTCCTATGAAACACTGACAAGTTTTGGATTTCCTCTGATTTACTGAAACTTCAACTAGAGAGCTCATTCTTTGTGGTTGTTTTAACGAAATCATGAGAAGCCAACTTTTATCTCTCACTGAAGACTCCAGGCAGGATAAAGAGGAAAATGTTTCAAGATATCTTAGTGTAATTGGTTCCTTTCCTTACTGAGCACCTACTCTATGCCGGCCCTCCTCTCAGGGAGTTCAAAGTTCAGGAATAGAGAGGGGGTGGGTGTGGTCAATGCCATGGAAGTGCGTGTGATGTGTAGAAGCAGTGAGGGGATAGAGGTGGAATCCAGAAATATGATGAAGCCTGCAACAAATTCATTCTTCTGAATCCTACACAGACATTCCCAGGTCGGAAGTTCCGAGAATAGAGACAAGTATGTGCTAAAACATAGAGGTGTGAAATGGGATTTGGGGTGTCTGCACTGGGAGCGGGGTAACCTCCAATTAATTTGCTCTTATGAAGAGTGAGGCTGCAAGTGACGGGTGCTGGGGCCAAGGAGGCAGGCTGGGCCTCATCCACCTGCCAAGAGGATTAGATTTCACCCTATAGGTGTGAATGACCACTGAAAAGTTGAAATTTAAGATTTGCTTTTTTTTTTTTAAGGTTTTATTTATTTATTCATGAGAGACACAGAAAGAGAGAGAGGCAGAGACACAGGCAGGGGGAGAAGCAGGCTCCACGCAGGGAGCCTGATGCGGGACCCGATAGCGCCCTGGGCCAAAGGCAGGCACTAAACTGCCAAGCCACTCAGGGATCCCTAAGATTTGCTTTTTATCAGATAATTTATTCATTGGAATATCAATGCAGTAAGTATAGGACTTCCTTTGTAACTAATGGGTCAAATCTGAGTCCAAATTCCTGAAGATTGTATATAGTAGTTGAGAATTTTGTGCAGATTCAACACAAAAAGTTCCAGTCCATTTGGAAAATCTCTTAACATTCTAGTAATTAGATTTGGCCTGTGTATTTCAACAGGAGGTTCTTTTTATGTAGATAGATGGCAGGCCTGGATTTCTGCACCTTTTTTCTAAAGATCATACTTATTTATGTATTTGAGAGAGAGAAATAATAAAAGCAGGGGGAGGGGCAGAGGGCGAGGAAGAGGGAAAGAATCTCAAGCAGACTCCATGCTGAGCGTGGAGCTGGAAGATCCATCTCATGACCTTGAGATCCTGACCCGAGCCCAAACCAAGAGTGGGACACTTAGCCACCCAGGCGCCCCATCATGCCTTTTATTTCAGAGCTTCTGCACTGCCTTCTCTTCCTGTCCTAACAGGACCCTCCATGAAGCTTTGCCTGTCACACAAAATTCCTCAAGTATCCTTCCCAGGACCCAAAGCTAGCACTGGTTCATAGAGCCAGAGGCAGGAAAGAAACCAATTCATTGTTTTGTGCATAATTGTTCACCTTTTAAAAATAATAAATGATTGGGGCACTTGGGTGGCTCAGTCAGTTATATGTCTGCCTTCAGCTCAGGTCATGATCCCAGGATCTTGGGATCGTGCCCCACATTGGGCTCCCTGCTCAGAGGGGAGCCTGCTTCTCCCTCTCCTTCTGCCCACCACTCCCCCTGCTTGTGCACTTTCTCTGTCTCTCAAATAATTAAACAAATGAAATCTTTAAAAAATAATAAGTGATAATGGATATATTTCCATGTTGCTTTTCACAGCAGCATAAGGTGCTCACCTTGTGTTCAAGCTACATAATCAACACTTTTCCTCGTGAAAGATGGACAAACACAATCTTTTTATTTCTCCCTCCTCCCTTCTGCTCCATCTTCAGCCACACTGTGTATATATCCTTACACACTTGACCTGAGCCAGCAGAAAGAGCATGGATTTCAACTGATGGACTTGAATTTGAATATTGCCTCCTCCCTGCCATTATGTTAGCAAGCCACTTAACTTTTCCTTTTTTTTTTTTTTTACTGGGCAAAAGGAGCTAATAATACCTTCTCTTGAGGATTGAGTGAGAAAAATATGTATAAAATGACTGAGACCAGTACCCAACACCCAGCAGGCCCTTAATAAATGTTAGTCCTTTCCCTTTTTTCTTTCCTTCCCTTGATATCGATGAATCATCAAAAGACCAGGAAGCACACAGCATTCAGACTGCAACAGTGGTAAGTGGCTATTAGTTCATGCTGTTCTGTGCTGTTCTATGGGGTTTACCTCTGAAACAGGTTAATTAAATAAGAGACCTTTTCTTAGCTTACAGATTTTCTGCCCCAATCGTTCTGTAAAGAGTTTGAGCTCTTTCAAGTATGGAGTCTGACGGTCATTAACCAGCTGTTCCAAGAGGAATCCAGTCCTGTCAATATTTGCTCACCGCTGGCCATGGACCATAACTCTGATGTGATCCCCAGAACCAGGCTCTCTTGACCTGGGGGTGGGACTGCCCCATCAGCACAGATAAGTAGCTTGTGCCTGACTGGCCCAGCCCCAAATCAGGAGAGGGTCTCTTAGCCACTCATGCCGAAGTGTGACTTTCTTATTAACAGGTATTACCTAACAGATGGAGGGTTCTTGCTTATTAGCCAGGTCAACAGCCTAAAGGACATTACTCTCAAAGATTTGGTCCAAAGTTAATCTTTGACTTCAAGGGATAACATTTGGGGGGACAGTTCCCCAAAATTGTATATATTCTGTTCTGTGGTAGTCATCTACTCTTAATATCCCAGAAATGCAGAGATATTGGCAAATTGTGCCTGAACAAAGTTTGGCCGTGGACATGACAATCAAAAAAGAGTCAAGTGACAAAAGATTGAAAAACCACAAAAGAAAAAGACTTAGAAGATGAAGAATCCTAATGGTGGCATGCAGATGTGTGGTAGGAATTGTGCTGGTTTGCACACCTTCGGTACCTCCGAATAGCACTAATATAAATTATATAATATACACCTGCCTGAGGGGGTGTTTATATGTAATATTAGTGCTACCTACCACAGACAAAGCTGGTGACTGACATGGGGAGATAATGATGATACTCAAACATTACTCTGCTTTATTGTACTTGAAGGATTTTAAAGTATGTTCAAAGCAATTTTTTAAAAAATATTTTATTTATTTATTTATTTATTTGACAGAGAGCACGAGAGAGCACAAGCAGGAGGAGAGGGAGAAGCAGACTTCCTGCTGAGCAGGGAGCCAGATGTGGGGCTCTATCCCAGGGCCCTGGGATCACAACCTGAGCCAAAGGCAGATGCTTAACCGACTGAGCCACCCAGGCTTCCCAAAGCAATTTTTTTATTTTTGTGTTTAATAAGCTCAAAGGGTTGGGAAGGAGATTGTACCTTCATTGTAGTTTTACAAAGGGAGCACCTTTCAGGAAATACACGAGTCAAGAGAAAGAGCCTTTGGACAGACCGTATCTCCCCATCTGGGATTTTAAAGGTTTGAACACACTACACTCCAGGAAGCATCTTGTTTGCTCTGGAACTTCTAATTTACAGGTACATACAATGGCTAAATTATTAATAGAAATTAATTTAGTAATCCCTACCTTCTAACCGGTTTAGGAGTCCTCGTAGAAGGCAGCATGTTTGCATGCTGCCTGCTTTGACGGTTGGAGAGCAGAATCTGGTGCTTTGCACCCTTCATAGTATACTCAGCTGTCTTTGGAACAGCTGGTGCCTGTGCTGTTTGAAACCTGTCAATCATTTGCTCAGAGGGCTCTTCTGTCTGCTATTACTCAGGACAGATGCCATGGTCCCCAGAGCCCATCCAGTCCAGGATCCCCTGGTCTGGATGGAAAGCATCCTGCTGCCTGCAGCCGCAACCACCCCCCCACCCCCCATTGGGGCAGAAAGAGAGGGGAGACACCAAATGTCCTGTTTAACTTCCTGTTAGATTCCAAGGAAGAGGGAGGAAGACACAGGACTTAATTAAATAAAAATCATGGTTATCTGTAACTTCTGTTATTTACGAAGCGTTGGCCTACTATTGGGAATGGAAAATTAAAGTTATCATGAGATTCGTAATTTGTCCTGGAAACAGAAATGTGTGCATGCAGGAGTCAGAGTGGAGTTACAAAGGCTCTTTCCTTTCACTGGAAATCACATATCCCTTTTTCTATACACATCCCTTTCTTTTCTTCCAAAGTAAGGAAGTCTCCAGTGTCAGAAAGTTGAGCTGATTATAGTCAATATAATATTTATTTAAATAGCATGGTCTAGATAGATCTGCTTTTGGGTTGCTTTGATATGCCTCCAAGAAAAGAACTGCAAAAGCCCATTTGAAGACATAGGTAGATAGCATAATTTTGGGAGATAAAAAGTGTTCAGCAGAATTTGAATAAACTGACAGATACCTAGAGTTCCAGAGGTGTAACTACATTATATATTTTAAGAAGGCAGATGTTAGGCATTTAAAAAAATCATTTTATGTTAACTTATTTTTTCATTATAAAACGATACCTGGGAATGATCCTTCTGGTTTTCAAATAGATGGTCTGATAAATAAAACGCATTAGTCTTTTGTGAATCAGATGTGCTAGTATGGTACATGTTGTTCCAGGAACAGCCACCATTTACTGAACACTTACTAAGTGAGAGCTACAGCACTATGGGCTTTATGTGGATTATCTCTTTACATCCTTATAAATCATGAGACATTGAATTGTTCCTATTTTATTTTATTTTTTAAAAAGATTTTATTCATGAGAGACACAGAGAGAAAGAGAGAAGCAGAGACACAGGCAGAGGGAGAAGCAGGCTCCATGCAGGGAGCCTGATGTGGGACTGGATCCTGGGACTCCAGGATCATGCTTGGACCAAAGGCAGACGCCCAACTACTGAGCCACCCAGGCGTTCCCTCCATTTTATTTTCTGATTTTTATTTTTTTAAAGATTTCGTGTTTAAGTAACCTCTACACACAATGGGGGTCTTGAACACACAACCCTGAGATCAAGAGTCGCATGCTCTACCGGCAGAGCCAGCCAGGCGCCCCAGTTCCCATTTTAAAGATAAGAACACAATGACTCAGATCAGAGGGCCTCTAGCAGGTTACTGACGTGTTAGATCCACAGTGATTAACAGACCTCTGGATTATGGGGGTTTATATAATAGCCCACGTTCAGAGAAGAGAGCAACAATATTCATGATCCAGTCTTGCTTTAGGTTCATAATCCTCCAGGCATCTCCTTGTAATTTCTTTGGCGCCTGGGTATGTTATTTTCCAACCGTGTATAGGGCCCAAGTCTTCCAATAACTAGCCATAGATTCAGTGTTATGCTTGCTGAAATCTTTTACTAGGTGCCAGCTGACAGGAGGCAAGATGGTGTTGTTGGGTTGGACTTTCCTGAGTTACAACAATAAGGACGTCCACGAGCACCTCTTTTAACTCAAGCTCAAAGTCAAATCTAGCAATTTAAGTACTCATTCCAGTACCAATTTAAGTACTCATTCTCAATTTGAAGTACTTTTCCTACTTCAAATGTAAGAACTGCCCCTAGGGGCCTCATGCTCTGATGTGGGGTCTCCTGTTCCATCAGCTGCCAAGAGACAGACCCCTGGCTAGGGCAATCCTGTCACAAGTCTTGGTGAGGTGATGTGGCCACTGGCTAACAGTAAAATTTGCATTATGTTTTAAAAGCTCATTGTAAAATAATGCTCTCCAAATTATAGTTCCTTGGGGCAAAACCTGGACTTGGTGTCCTATTTGTGGTCTGCATGAAGTTAAACATTTTCTCTCAAAATTCTTCGAGTGCCATCACCAATCTAAACAAAGAAAGAATTTTAACTTATTTAGATTACTATCCAGACCTAAAGAAGAAGTTTGGGGCATGATATACAAGTCACCTAATTAAAAACTCTAGAATCTTCCATAGCTTTTCCTTCTCCCCAGTCATCTCCCAGCCCCCAACGAGGAACAAAGCTAGATTTATCTCAGGCCCTGTGTGGGACATAGTAGGTACTCAACAAAGGCTACTTATTGAGTGGACAAAGGAAAAGTGGGAGGGAGAGAAGGAAAGCGGGAGGACAGTTTAGAACTTCAGTGTTCAAAATCTGCCCTAAGGTTAACAGTGTGCAGAAACAGCTCTTTTAAAAGTTATTTGGCGATGTGCATTAAAATCTGAAGAATGTGCACATCCCTTAATCAAGTACTTCTGTATTTAGAAATTAAAGACGTGCAAAAAGATTTTGCCACAAACCATTGTTCCCAGTGAGATATTTCAACCAACCTAAATGTCCAACAAGAAGGAATCAGATTGGTGAATCACAATACATCCATAGCTGTTCTTCCTCTGGTTTTCCCCATCTCAGTAAATAGCATGACTGCTAAGCCAGCTGCTCAGGCTGGGAAGCTAGAATCATTCCTAAATTTCCCTCCCTCCATTTCAACTGTTATTCCAAATCCTATCATTTTCCAAAATACACAGGGAGTCATCTTGTGTTAGCCCAAGCCGGCACTAGATGACGTCAAGTCTAAAAGCCAGTGTATGAAACAGTTGTGAAGGTTTCAAGGGTTTACTTGTCATGATACGAGGAAATACATTGTTCCAATAACGGTAAGTGGGTAATGATGACTCCATCAACATCAGGTAGGATGAAATTAACTGAGAGACATAGAGAAACATGGACAAGGAAAAATTAGAAAACAATGATACAGGATCATACACATAAAACATACTGTACTATGCTTGATGGATGGTCTATGAGATTTTTCAAAGTTAATTTTGACTAGATGCATTCAGTACCGCCTGAAGTAGCACTGAGCATCAGGTCCTCACTCCTGCCCTCCTCCCTCTGGACCCCTTCAGAGGGCAAGAAGTCCACAGAGCCGAAGGGACATGGCCCCCCAAAGCCCACTTCCTTCTCCTGAGGCCACACTGAAGAAACCCAAGCCCCCAGAACTCTCTCCTTCAACAAGGCCTGAATGGGTTTCTTCTCCAGGTACCTCCTCCAAGGGTGGATCCTGGCTGTGGCAGGGGTGTGGATGGATCTTGGACTAGTGGGCTCAGGAGTCTGCAGAGAGCATCAGAGGGTGGCTGGAGCAAGGGATGGGAAAAGTATGGGTCCTCTTGCCTCCGACCCCACAAGTGCTAGTAGCCACCCTGGATGCGGTATTTCCTGCCACCTCCCCCCAAACGCCACCATATCTCATCTGCACCCATTACTACCTCTACACTACTCTGGGCCCTGTCCTCTCTTAGGTGGATTGCCGTGGTACTCCCCTAACTAGCTTCCTGTCGTATGCTCTTGTCCCCCAGTCCGTTCTCCCACACAGGATAAGCAGAGCGAGCTTTCTCAAACGTGAATCGGATCATGTAACTGCCATGGTGTGACAAGGTGGTGTCTACTCCGTGCCATGGTGTGGGTGCCCTCCAGCTCCTGCTGTCTCGGCCTCAACAAATGCCAGCCACAGACACCATCTTTCGGTTTCCAGCGCTTGCTAAGAAATTTTCCACCTCAGGGCCTTCAAGTATGTTGCCATGCTGTGCCATCCTCCATAATGAATTTTTAATGGTGGCCTACCTTTTAATTCGGCCACCTGCATCTATTTCTCCTGTTTGTTTAATGCCTACGACCTCCATCAAATTGTAATCATCACATTCAACAATACACACACCAGAACTTAGTAGTATGTAGTACACATGTGCCATTAATTAATCTGTAAATGGAGTACCATTTTGTCATAAAATAATATTTATTGGCATATAAAATGGCACATGATGTAAAATTAAATGAAAAAAGCAGATTATGTAGTAATATAATCCCATTTTTGTTTCTAAAAATGTGAATATGGGCAGCCTGGGTGGCTCAGCACTTTAGTGTCACCTTCAGCCCAGGGCGTGATCCTGGAGACCCGGGATCGAGTCCCACATCAGGCTCCCTGCATGGAGCCTGCTTCTCCCTCTGTCTGTGTCTCTGCTTCTCTCTTTCTCTGTGTCTCTCATGAATAAATAAATAAATATAATCTTAAAAAAATTAAATTAAATAAAAAATGTGACTATATATACTACACATACATTTGTGTGTATTAAAAAATATGCAAGGTGCAACAGTGGTTTTCTGGGTTGCAAAATTATAATTTATGTTTGCTTATCTTTTAAATACTGAGTGTGTATTATCTTCATAATAAGAACACATTTTGGTTTTTATAACTAAATAAATACATTAATATCCATCTGTACAGAAACTGTCCCAGTAAACTGACATTTTACTTGGAAATAGGTTAGATGTCCAGTGTTATGGGATTGTTGAGCTGGGTTGTGGCACAACAATTCAATAAAATGGTAGGTAACCATTAAAAAATCATTATGAAGGATGCCACAGCCTTTAAAATACTAATGATATGACATTAACTTAGATATTTAAAAAGTGGGATGAAATGATAAAAAATACTTTTAAATGGCTTCTTTTGTTCACCAAACTCCCTATTATATCACTTAGTACATTTCTACATGCTTGAACAATTTGTGTCTGATATCCGCTAGTTACATGTTAATTTTTTTGGTAAGAATATTTGTAGAATTTAGGCTTTATATATAAATTACTTCTAAATAAAATTTCAAATTCCCTAGAATGTGAAATGCATCGCTAATCCACAAGGGGGCGATATCATAGTCATTAAGCCACATGAGAGAATTTGCTGAGGTTACTCAGTGCATTGCATCGTTCCTGACGTTATTTCTTATTTGATCTTTGATCTACGTTGGCATTTACATTCCTTTTACGCCCTAGAAATGTAATATATTTTGTGCTTTTATTTTTAAATTATGAAGTAAGTAATTCCCCTGGCTGGGAGGAAGTGAAGGTATCTCTCCGCCCATACGTTTTTGGTTCCTCACTACTTGGCTTCCTAAATCTTTTTCATTTTCTAAAATAACAAATAATATCAATTGATATTTCCTGAAAACATTCTATGAGTAAGTCACTGTGGTGGGTCTTTATATATATTATCTCATTTACTCTTGCACAGTGGATGGTCTTCATTTTACAGATGAGAAAATAGAGGCTAAGGGAAGATTGGTAATTTGCCCAAAGTCCACAGTTATTTTTTGCCAGAGCCTGGATTCAAGCCCAGTCTCTGTAAAGAAATTGTTAAATGGATAAATTGAAAACTAAGCAAATAAAGGAGTAAATAAATGGCTATACATAAATAAATGAGAGAGAGAGAGAGAGAGAGGGAGAGTGTGTGTGTGTGTATCTATCTACTATCTATCTAATTCGGGTCATATTAAAAATAAAAGGTTACAGTAAGTTAGATACCTATTAAATAATTTCTATCCTCTGTTTTCCCTTAACATAAAATATGAGAATTTTATTGTGTGTTATTAAAAATTCCTTGCAAACAAGGCTATAATAGATTTATAATCTTCTTTCATTTTATGTACTATATTTTCTTCAGTCTTTCCTCTATAATTGAAATTAGTAGTTCCCCCTCAAAATTAGATAATTATTAATAATGTTAAAACGATCACTTTTGTATAGAGATCTTTGTCTTTATTTCTGCCCATTGTTAAGGTTACATCTCTGGAACTTGAATGACTTATTAGATAAAACGAAACAAACTTTTTTTTCTTAAATTTTATTTATTTGAAAGAGAGGGTGAGAGAGAGAGAGAAAACATGAGCGGGGGAGGGGCAGATCCTACCCACTGAGCAGGGAGCCCAATGTGGGGATCAATTCCAGGACCCTGAGATCATGACCCGAGCCAAAGGCAGATGCTTAACCAACTGAACCACCGAGGCACCACAAGAAATGAACTTTTAAAAGGCTCTTGTTAAGTTAAAGGTTTATTTTATTTTTTTTAAAGATTTTATTTATTAATTCGTGAAAGACATGGAGAGAGAGGCAGAGGTAGAGGGAGAAGCAGGCTTCCCACAGTGAGCCCAATGCAGGACTCGATCCCAGGACCCCAGGATCATGACCTGAGCCGAAGGCAGACGCTCAACCACTGAGCCACCCGGGTGCCCCTAAGTTAAAGTTTTAACCTGATGATCAAAGTAACTCATTTTCCTTTCAATATATGTAGCAAATATTTCCAGAAAGGAAAGAAAAACTATGCTGTATCCCCCTTACCAGAATTAACTACTTTTATGATGTTTATTTCCTGCTATATATTTATGTATGTGTAATATTTATCTACACATACGTCTCATTTCCACAGAGTTGGTAATAAAACATATACACATAGAAGCTTTCATATCCTGTCCTCGCCATTTAAACATTATATATAACATTATATATAGGATGTACATATACATAAACATATTTCAGATATTAAATATTCTTCAGAAACATGATTTATAATAGTGGATTTATATTTCCTTATGTTAATGTTTTATCATTAAACTTTTAGATTATTTTAATCTTTTGGTTGTAGGATGTATTTGTCATACTGCTGATTGTTCCTTAAGATAGACTTCTGGAAATGGTATCACTAGATCAAAAGGTAAAGGTACTTCTTTATGAATGTTGATACATATTGCCAAATTGCTTTCAAGAAAGGTACCAATTTACTAAGGTAAATACTTACTAAGGTCTATGAATGTCCCCATTTTCCCACACCTGGCAGCTACTCAGGACACCATTCTCACTCACTTCTGATAACCCTAATGGCAGAAGATGAATGACACTCTCTTGTTTTTGCTTGCATTTCTTTATTAGTGAATTAAATATGTTGCATTACTTTATCAGCCTTTTATATTTCCTCTTCTGTAAATTCTCTATTCATGTCCTTTGCCAATTTTGTTATTGAGATATCACTGCTTTCCTTACTGTTGGATAAATTATTTTTATATATTAGGGATATTAGCATCTTTTCAGTCATATATTCATTGCAAATATTTTTCCTTATTTATAATGTGTCTAATTTTGTTAGTGATATTTTATCTATAAATGGTCTAAATTTTTATGATAGACAAATTGATTTATTTTGTGTTATTTTCCCAGTTTTTTTGTTCAAGTCTTTCCTTATTCCCCTAAATCAATAAAATACTTACCTATATATTCTTCTATCTTTTCAATTTTTTTATTTTCAAAATTGAGGTATGGGGTACCTGAATGGTCAGTCAGTTAAGCGTCTGCCTTTGGCTCAGGTCATGATCTTGGGGTCCTCGGATTGAGCCCCACCTCGGGCTGCCTACAGTGGGGAGACTGCCTCCCCCTCTGCCCCCTGCTCGTGTTCTCTCTCACTATCTCTCCAAATAAATAAAATCTTTAAAAAAATTAAGGTATAATTTATATTCTGTTTTTAATTTTTTTTAAGATTTTCTTTATTGATTCATGAGAGACACAGAGAGAGAGGGAGAGACACAGGCAGAGGGAGAAGCAGGCTCCCTGCGGGGAGTGACATAGGACCCGATCCCAGGACCCCAGAATCACACCCTGAGCTAAAGGCAGATGCTCAACCACTGAGCCACCCAGGCATGCCTGTCTCTAGTGGTTTTATTTTTCATTTTTCATATTTATTAATAGCTGGAAGTCTTTTTGTTATATAACATGAAATGAGGTCCATATTAAATATTTAACCAATTTCCACCAAATCATTTATTGAATTATTCATCCCTTCCCTCACTGATTTTTAAAGATGTTTTATTGTATGCAGTAGACTCCTTAATATTTTCAAGAAAGATAGTAGTAGCCAAGATTTTGGACTTTGTGATCAACCACATTTGGGTTCAGATTCTGGCTCTGCCTCTGGCTCTGCTTTTGTTTGTTTGTTTGTTTGGGGAAATTACTTAGCTCATTGAATCCTGTTTCTCCACCTATAAAAGAGGGATTGTATTGTAGAGAGGGCTCTATTATATTATATGGTGCATCCAGAGCATTTAGCATGAGGTGTGTCACCTGGGAAGTAGTCTATAGAGTACATATTAGTTGCTATGATTATGACCGTGATATTGGTAAAGTTATTCCATATTTTTAAAAAAGATTTAATTTATTCATGAGAGATACAGAGAGAGGCAGAGATGTATTCAGAGGGAGCAGCAGGCTCCATGTGGGGAGCCTGATGTGGGACTTGATCCAGGGACCATGGATCACGCCCTGAGCCAAAGGCAGATGCTCAACCGCTGAGCCACCCAAGCGTCCCAAGTTATTCCATTTTTTAATAAATCTCAATGTTCTTGAATGATGTAGAAAGCTTTAATGAGTTACTGGGAATCTGAAAAATAAAGCTGCATTTGTTTTAACCTGTAATGAGTTACTGGGAATTTGATTAAAAAATAAAACAAAGCTGCATTCATATCTCCACAGTGGATTTTAGTGAGGCTCCACTCACAACTAAATGATACACTTCCACATCCACAGGGCATACAATTCAGATTATGCTTTAGAACAAAGACCTGAAGAATAAAACAAACAAACAAAACAAAACAAAAAACAGATTATCTCAAAAGCTAAAGGGATTTGGGGGTAAAGTTTTCTGTATTACTTTAATTTTTTTGACAATAATTGTGTATATTAAGGGAAGAATAATAAAGAAGTTTCCATTGGAAAAACTGCATACCTAAACAAAGTTAGAGATTAATCATCACCAACATTTGGAGCTCATTGCAAATAGTAAAACATCAATGCTTAAATCTGTAAATGCGGAGAAGCCCTGTAAGAACTGTTTCAAGGCATATTTGTTTCATCAATCTTTCTGGTTTCCTGTGCCAGGTTTGTTTATTGTAGTTTTAGATTGCACTTTCATATCTGTGAAGCCATTCCCACCTTAATCTTTATTTTGAAATTTTATTTAATAGCAACTCTTGCCCATTATTCTTCCAGGTGAAATGTAGATTCACTTTTAAGCCTTTCCGATTGCCTACCTGCCATCTCCACTGGATTTCTTTTTTATTTTCTCAAAGATTTTATTTATTTATTTATTTATTTATTTATTTATTTATTTGACATAGAAAGAGCACAAGCAGGGGGAGGGGTAGAGGGAAAGGGAGAAGCAGACTCCCTGCTGAGCAGGGAGCCCCATGTGGGGTTTGATCCCAGGATTCTGGGATCATGACCTGAGCCAAATGCAGACACTTAACTGACTGAGCCACCCAGGCACCCCCACTTGGATTTCTAATAACCATATCAAACTTAACATTCCCAAACCTAACTCTTCTCAGTAAATAGCAACTCTGCCCTTGGCATTTGCTGAGAACAAAAGCTGTGAATCATCCTTGACCATGTTTTTTCTCTCACACCCCACACCCAATCCATTAACAACTCCTGTGGACTCTATTTTTCCATAGAGAGCCATAATACAGTCATTCTCACCTCTTCCATTGCTACTACCCCTTATTTGTTACCTAGAAAATGGCAACAGATTCCTAACTCATCTTCCTGCTTCCAGCCTTGTCCCCTTACATTTTATTCTCAACACAAGGGTCAGGGTGATCTTTTTAAAATCTAAGTCAGATTTCATCAGTCCTCTGTTCAACACTCTCCAAAGGCTTACCATCTCACTCAAAATAAATTGACTACATTTCAAAGTCCCTATATGATTCACCCCCCTACTGCTGCTCTCAAATCATTTCCTACCATTCTCCCTTCAATCACTCTCTTTCAGCCATGAGACCTCCCCCAGGACCTTGCTGTTCTTTGTATAGCCAGGTATATATCTTAGGACCTTTGTACTTGCTTCCACGTGTCTCATGCACTCACTTGCTTTAGGTCTCAGTACAAATGTTACCTTATCAGTAAGGCCTTCCTTGAACTACTTACAGAAAATAGTAACACCACCACCACATTCCCTGTCTGGTTCATATCTCTAATTTTCCTATATGCCACTTATTATCTTTTGATATATAGAATCACTTAATAACTGTTTACTGTCAAAAAGGTCATGCAATTTTAATTAGAAGACTACTAGATTTATAAATTAATTTGGAAAACATTATTTTTAAAATAATTATTCTTCCCATTCAGAATTGCACCTGAAAAGAGTAACTCTGACCAGTTCCAAGAGCCTCCTAGAGACAAATGGTCAAATAAGACCCAAATTCCAGTCCATAGGGTATAGTTAAGAGAATTTGAAGCCTAGTAAATTTTAAGCAGGTATAACTCCACATGTCATCACAGTACCTTCAAATTCATCTGATAAATGTTAATTGAGTTCCTATTCTGTACTTTGCACGGTAAACCATTGAGGACTTCTTTTTCTGGCATACTTCCAGCATTTTACAAGATTACCAAAAACAGGAAGCTGGCTATATTAAATTATCATTTTTCATAGGTTAAAAACAGTTAAATGGTGGCTCTAGTTTTTGAATAATTGCTTTATAGGCCTACTCTTTTGTCAATGATTACCTTGTAGGCCAACAACTATCTGTTCAGACCACTCCTTGTTAGAAGTGATAAAACCTTACCATTGATATAGAATAGAATGCCTGTTGTTCTATTTCACTTTGCTGAAGGTAGCTGGGAGGAAGCATCTGAAAGATTGAAGAAAACATCCAAAAATGATATCATGTCATTAATAAGCAAGGTATAAAGAAGGGGGGCAGAGACAATGATTCTCTGGGCCTGGAAGTTTTGTTCTTCTGTCTTTAGGGACCAAAGTGTTTTTGCAATATGCTCTTCCAGAAAGAACAACCAAAGGTGGATCCCTCTTTTCTTCTTTCCTGGTACCAAAAATCATAGAGTAGCATGGTATGTAGTTTGTGTCTGATAATGTTCTATTATGATCACAGCTGGAACAAGAATTGTAACCCTGAACTTTGGAACAAAGATGGTTTTCTGCTCAGCACAAGTTTTATTACAGTACATTACAGCAAACCCAGAAAGACAGCCCTGATTTTTTTTTAAAGATTTTCTTTCTTTCTTTCTTTCTTTCTTTCTTTCTTTCTTTCTTTCTTTCTTTCTTTCTTCTTTCTTTCTTTCTTTCTTTCTTTCTCTTTCTTTCTTTCTTTCTTCTTTCTTTCTTTCTTTCTTCTTTCTTTCTTTCTTTCTTTCTTTCTTTCTTTCTTTCTTTCTTTTTCTTTCTTTCAAGAGAGAGAGAAATAGTGTGAGCATGAGCCAGGGAAGGTGCACAGGGAGAGAATCTCCAGCAGACTCCACACTGAGCTTGGAGCTAGACACGGGACTCTATCTCACAACTCTGAGATCATGACCAAGAGTCAGATGCTTAGCTGACTGAGCCACCCAGGCACCCCAAGACAGCCCTGATTTTTAAATAAAAATTTTCCTTTTTAAGTTGCTTAAAATTGAGTCTTAAATTTGCCATATTAAAAACTAGGAACTTCTGTTCATCAAAAGACACCATGGAAAGAGAGAAAATAGAAGCCTCAGACTGGAAAAATGACATTTTCAAAACACATTTGATAAAGAGTTCCTATCCAAAATGTATAAAGAACCTCTGCGATAGAATAAAAGAGACCCCAAATGAGTAAAAGACTTGAACAGGCACTTTCCAAATGCCCAATGAGCATATAAAATGCTGCGTAACATCTTCATTTATCTAGGACATGCAAATTAGAACCACAATGATACTACTACCCAACCCAGCCAACAAGATGGCTAAAATTTAAGGTGTTGGCTAGGTTGTAGAGCTACTGGAACTCTCATTTACTGCTCATGGGAAAATAATTTGGTGTAAGCACATTGGAAACTTATTTGGCTATATTATTAAATCTAAAAATAAATATATGTCCTAAGATCCAGCAAGTTCACTCCTGTGTATGTACTCAATGAAAGTGCATGCATACATGCACCAAAAGTTATGTTTAATAATCTTCACGGGTGGATTATTTATAAGAGCCAAAACTGAAAAAAAAAATAAAAATAAAATAAAAAAATTTTAAAAAGAGCCCAAACTGGAAAAAACTCTGTTGTTTTTTAAGTATTGTCAACTATACTTCCATTTTAAAAAATAGTAAAAACTGGAAATAATTCATGTTTATAATAGTCAAATGGATTAATAAATTGTGTTATAGTTAAACAATAGCATACTACACAGAAGTGAAAAAAGAATGAGCTACAGATAACTTGAAACAACATGAAGAAATCATACAGATGAAATATTGAGCAAAATGCTAAACACAAGAGTATATACAGTGTGATTTCATTTAACTCAAGTTTAAGAACAGGCAAAAGTTATCTATGATAAAAGAGAACAGAATAATGGTTACTTTGTGGAGTGTTTTGACTGAGATGGGGCATGAGGGAGATAATATATATATATATACATATATATATATATATAGGAGATAAAGATATATATATATATATCTTCTTTATCCACTCATCAGTTGAAGGACATCATGGCTCCTTCCAAAGTTTGGCTATTGTGGACATTGCTGCTATGAACATTGGGGTGCAGGTGTCCTGGCATTTCACTACATCAGTATCTTTGGGGTAAATACCCAGTAATGCATAGTAGGGTCATAGGTTAGCTCTATTTTAACCTTCTTGAGGAACCTCCACAGTTTTCCAGAGTGAAGCAGCCAGTTCTTGATTTTGGCTCAGGTCATGATCTTGGGGTCCTAGGATCAAGACCCACAGTGGGCTCTGCACTCAGGGGGAATCTGCTTGAGGATTCTCTCTCTCCCTCTTCCTCTGCCCCTCCCACTGCATGCTCTCTCTCTCTCTCAAATAATAAATTGTTTTTAAAAAGTACTAAATTCAGATAGATCATAGAAAAGATTATGTAGTGAAAATAGCTTTATATATAAAAGAGGGAGTCTCAGAAAAACAGAGCTCTTGAAAGTTAGCAATAGAATAAAAATGTAAAATTCAGTAGAAGAGTTAGAAGATGAATTTGAGGAAATCTCTCAGAAAGTAGGGCAAAACAAGATGGAAAAGATAAAATTAGAGATTCATTCCAGGGAATTCAACGTCCAAATTCAGGGCACTCCAGAGAGGTTGTGGGGGAGGCGCCTGGGAGTGAGGGAGGGAAGGAGGGAGATGGAGGGGGAGGGGCAGGGAGAAACTGTTATACATAGAAAAAGGATCAATAATCAGAATGACAATGGCTTTCTAACACAGAAACTACAAAAAAATGGTAACTACAAAAAAATGAAAGAACACTTGCAAAATTATGAAGGAAAGTGGTTTCCATTGTAGATTCTCCACCTATCCAGACTGTGAAATCTATGTGAGAGTAGAATAAAGACATTTCAGATATACAAGGGATTTACATGCAGTCATACCAATTATACCAGATCATAATCGAAGACAACTGATCATTCTAAATGTTTTCTACATAAAAAGAAATGATAATCATGATCAACTGTTTTTATTTTAAGGAGGTAGAATGAGAAAAATTAGGTCAAAAGAAAGCAGGATTATAAAAAAAATGAGAGTAAAATTTGAAACCATTTAAATTCGCTATTTATTCAACAAATATGTACCTAGTGTCTACTTTTTGCCAGCACTGTTTGTTTGTTTTAAATTTGAGAGAAAGAACACAAGCGGAGGGGAGGGGAGAAGCAGACACCCTGATGAGCAGGGACCCCCCCATCCGGGCTCCATCCCAGGACCCTAGGGTCATGACCTGTGTCGAAGGCAGATGATTAACCAACTGAGCCACACCGGTGCCATTGCTAGCACTGTTTTAAATGCTCAAGGTACAATGGTGAAAACAGACAAAAGTCTTTGCCCTTATAAAGCACATTAGGGAAACATTTAAATAATAATTATACATCTACTTAATGAAATATTATGTAACCTTTACAAATATACATGAATACCAGAGACATAGGAAATGTTTATAATATAATGTGAGGTGAGAAGAACACAGGTTTGGCCAAAGATAAAAGGGAAGTCATAAATCTAAAATAGGTATGCTACAATGGTGAGATTATGAATAAATTTTTCCTTTTGTAAAGATTCACTTTAATTTTATGCTGGGTTTTTAAACAGACAAGGAAAACATTAAAAATTTTAAAAAACAGAATTGGTAAAAATCCTATGTTGGCTGTTTAAAATTCTATGCCAAGCATTTCATTTGGAAAGAGTTGCTGTCAAAGATGTTTATTATCTGAAATCTTTATAACTATTAGCTCTTTACTAATAGGATACTATTTGCTAGTAAGATACTAGAGGGCATTGTATTTAAGTTCAGGTGCCATCCAAAAAATTGTACAAAGGGGTTTTCTTTCTCTTCCTTAAGAGAGAGAATGGGAAATTACCTCTCCTGGTGGGAAAAAATGACCATTTGGTTGGATGTTATCATGAACGCTTTCTTTTTTACTCCAGCTATGCAGAGGAAAATGAAGGTGTCGAAAGGAATGCAGAGCCAATGTCAAATTGGAGGCTAGAAAAATCCATTAAACTTTGCCTATTAATTAGCTCTGTGAGCTAATGAGCTCTATGAACAAGGTGAATAGACTCCCTAAAACTGAATCAGAGAAGAGTTACTGGCAGCTTAATGGCAGCTGATACCACAGTTTTTCATAAAGGACACTCTAATACCCCTGGCTGGTGAGGGAATAATATCGGCAGTGATATTACTGAGGTACTTTCCACAGGTGGTAGTGAGAGCTTATTTTAGCACCATGTATTTGTACTAAACATGAGACTTCAGGAATCTCTATGTAGAAAACTGCTGTATACTGTATAGGAAGCAAAACTTCCTTGGATCAGCTAATTAGATCTAGTCTTGGACATGAAATCTGGGGATCTGACATAACAGGAAAATTCAGGGAGCCTTGAAATGAATGTTATAATCATGTCTCAGGATGAGTTAGATGCTGTGGGTTTTTTCATGTTCAAGAGCAGTAGGAAAGATAATGATTCCATTAAAGTGTTGTATAAAATCTTATTCAATCAGATTACACACAATATTTATATTTAGCTTCTTAATCAATATTTTATAATTTTAAAAAGGAGGAAGCTAACTGTAATGTAGTCTCCTGGATGGGATCCTGGAATAGGAAAGGACATTAAAGAAAATGAATGAAATATGAATTAAGTACAAAGTTTAATTAATGACTATATACCAATATGGGCTCATTAGTGTTAACAAATGTACATAGTGACATAAGATGTAAACAATAGGGACATAAAATGTAAACAGTAGGGTGTGGGGTATATGGGAACTCTCTGTATAATTTTTGCAACTTTTCTATAAACCGAAAACTATTCTAAAATGAAAAGGTTATTTTTTTTTAATTTTTATTTATTATAGTCACAGAGAGAGAGAGAGAGAGGGGCAGGCAGAGACACAGGCAGAGGGAGAAGCAGGCTCCATGCACCGGGAGCCCGATGTGGGATTCGATCCCGGGTCTCCAGGATCGCACCCTGGGCCAAAGGCAAGCGCCAAACCACTGCGCCACCCAGGGATCCCTGAAAAGGTTATTTAAATTTAAAAAAAGGAGGAAAAACTTTTGTCTCAATTTCAGATAAATTACAACTTTGGCTTGAGCCTAGTTTTCAGACTGCACAACAGTAACTAACACATCAACCACTATCGGATGTCAGTCTAATCCTAGGTTCTGTTATTTTCAGTGGCAGGAAAAAAAATCTTGGAAGTTGAAACTGCAAATCGAAATATGTAAAATCATAAAGCATGGAACTGATGAGACAGCAATGCTTAGAAAAGGTGGTATGATACATAGGAAAACATTGTAATTTCTTTCTTTGTTTTTTTTATGAAAGATTTTATTTATTTATTCAAGAGAGCCACAGGCAGAGGGAGAAACAGGCTCCCTGCAGGGAGCCTGATGCAGGACTCAATCCCAGGACTGAGATCATGACCTGAGCCAAAGGCAGACGCTCAACCACTGAGCCACCCAGGTGCCCCAGCATTGTAATTTCTTAATTGAGGAACTGAAATAGTGAGAGCAATGACTTGGGGATTTATTCTATTAGATGTTTGCAGAATGCGTTGAAGATGGGGAGAAATCTGTGGCAGGGGATCAGCAAAAAGGCAATAACTGGCATATGGAACAAAAGCTTCAAGACTAAAAACCTAAAATGAAACTCGGGGCAAGGGTTTCAAGCAATATTATTCTTAGCAGATCTTAGCCTGTCTCCACTGCACATTTGAATCCTAGGACTACTTTATGTCCCTTGTTCAAGTCCAAGCTCTCTTGGCATCTTGTCTGGACTGCATCTTGTCACCTCTGATTGTCCTTACATCCGCACTGCACTTGTTTGATAGTTGAGCTGGAGTCAATGCTTCTTTTCTATTTTTAACCCATCCTAATGGGTTTAAAAAGAATTTTTTTTTGGAAAATATTTCAAACTTATAGAAAAGCTACAGGGATAAGAATGGGACACAGAACACTATATAAACTCTTGTTACACATATTGTTAAATATTTCTCTCTCTATATATACTTATTTATTTATTTATTTATTTATTTGTATGCGTACACACCCAATATTTTTGAACCATTAGAGAATAATTTGCATACACCATCACCCTTTAGTCCTAACGACTTTATTGTGTATTTCCTAAGAATAAGGATATCCTTTTATAAAACCACAGTATATAGTTGTCAACTTTGGTACACTTTACACAGTCACTGTTTCTTGAATTGAACAGTGGGAACACCTATTATCCTGGTTTGACCTGTCCTACTGCTGAGTCACAGGGGGGAGAAATCCAAAGTCTTATTTGAATTTCAGGTTTGGGTCTTTGAAAGTACGAAAGGTTCAGATTTTTCAGATTACTTTTAAATTTGACTAACTATGTGTTTGACTTCATTGTTCAGCTATTCTGAAAACATCTTTTTCAAAGAATAATGTTGAAAAAAAACAACAAAGAATAATGCTGATACCAATATTGGCAAACACTAACTGGACATTCATTATTGCGTCAGGCACTGTTTTAAGCACTTCATATTTATTAATGCACTTAATCCTCACAACAACTGTAAAGGACCATACCATAGCTATCTTCATTGGATACAGGGGGAAATGTAGGCATGGAATTTAACTAAGTTGACCACAAATAGACAGCTGATAATGGCATAAAAAATCAAGATTTGAACTCAAGCTCTTTTCTTATTTGTTAATCTGTGTGCATGTGTGTGCATGTGTATGTGTGTGTGTATTTCGCCTTCTTACATTTCACAGTGTCTTCTCTAAAGATGACCCCATGCTATTTCTTGTTATTGATTGATTCTCATTGTGTTGTGTTCCCCTAGGAGAGAAGCATTCATTTTCTTGATGTGTTTATTTTTCAGCTGAAGCGAAGGTGACTGGTCCCATGAGCCCGGAAGAATGAACTCAGAAGAGGCTGTTTACATGAGGATCTCCCACTCACCAGCTGTTGAGAGTCTGTGGATGAAGAGCAGGATCTTATTACTTCAATGGAAGCGGGGGACCATGTTGCTGAACCACCAACAGCCAAGTGGATTTGGCACAGTAGGGCTGCCTAATAAATGATTCATCAGAAGAATTTGATGCAAGTCTGTCTTGCAGCAGTGTCTTCAAAGTTGGTGTTGCTTTCTTATCTAGCTTTGTGTATGTTTGCGTGATCTCTGCTGCTTCTCCCTCAAGCGCCACTACTGGCCTGAAGACTAGATCCACAATGAAATTCTCTTCATTCAGGCTATTTATAGAGCCAGTGTGGGTTCATAACTATTTATTGAGTGCCTGTTCCATGCCAGTCATTAGGCTGAATGCTTTAAAATATTTACGCTTCACAAAACACCTACTTTATCCATTTTGCCTACAAGGAAATGGAGGCTCAGAGGGATTGTGCACTATGTATAAGATCACACAGTTGGCAGAGTCAAGGCTCAAGTCTAGATCTAGGTCTAAAGCCCCTTCATTCTAACACATTGCTTTGCCTATGACTACTGCAGGGATAATTAGCCCATCATATCATCACTGGTATTCCTCTCATAACTAGAGACAGGGATGGGGGTATATGTAGGAAATGTCTGAGAGGGAGGGTCAGGGAGGCTTTAGAGGCACTGAATAATTGCAGAATTGTTTTCTAAGAAAAATAACATAATATGCTTTTAGATGAAAGGTTGATAAACTATGGCCTGTGAGCCAAATCCAGCCCCCAACCTATTTTTTGTAAATAAAGTTTTATGGGAACACAGCCATCTCGAATCCTGTATGTGTTGTCTGTGATTGATTTCTCTCTACAGTGGCATAGTTGCATAGTTGTGGTAGAGATCATACGGCCTGCAAAGCCTAAAATATTGACTATCTGGGTGTTGCCAGAAAAAGGTAGCTGATCCCTGTTTCAGATGACTTAGGAAGAAAGCCAATAGTTTTCATTAGGCTGATTTGTTTTTTTTTTCCATTGGACTGAAAAACTACTTGAAGATTTGTAATACAGAGGTAATCACTGTATTCTAATGGTGGTGTCCAAGTCTGAATGGGGGTGGAGGGTTTGAGATCTAACCCCAGAAGGTTAAGGGATAGGGAGTAGAAGGGAGATGTTTGAGCCTCTGGGTCCCCAGTCAACTCCTCACCCCAGATGCATCCCACTCATGCCCTTCCTATTCCTCCTGCCAAATCAGGTTTCCTAAAATAACTCTTTGCTCATAAACTTGTAAGTGGTTTCCCACTTACAACATGCTCAAATCCCAATACTCCAGCCTGGAATTTAGAGACCACAACAATCTGACCCCTACTAATCTCTCTTTCCACTCCTTTCCTTTTTAAAAAAATCATGAGTAAGTCATGCCAAATTTGAATTTATATTTCAAAGCCAATTTACTAGTCTTTGATTCATTAAAGTTTTTTAGTGTTAATTCCAATATAGTTAACATACAGTGTTACATTAGTTTCAGGTGTACAATATAGTGATTCAACAGTTGTATGCATTACTCAGAGCTCATCATGATAAATGTGCTCTTTAATCCCCATTGTTTATTTCACCAATCCCCCCACTCTTTGATTCACCTTTTTTTTTTGAGAGAGAGAGAGAGAAAGAGAGAAAGTATGTGCTGAGGCAAGGGTGCCAGGGAGGGGGAAAGAGAGGAAGAGAGAGAATCCTAAGCAGACGCTTAGCCCAGGCCAACACGGGGCTTAGTCTTAAGACCCAGAGATCATGACCTGAGCTGAAATCAAGAGCTGGATGCTTAACCAACTGAGCCACCCAGGCACCCCTGATTCACTGTTATATAAGTAGAAAAGTAAGCATATAAAAGTATTTGATAACAGGAAACCAGGCTGTGCTTTATATATGATGTCACTGTACCTAAGTTAAAACTAAACAAAAGAAAAAAATTTTTAAAGGTTTTATTTATTTATTCATGAGAGACAGAGAGAGAGAGGCAAAAACACAGCCAGACGGAGAAGAGCCCGATGTGGGACTCGACCCCGGGTCTCCAGGATCATGCCCTGGGCCAAGGGTGGCGCAAAACCGCTGAGCCACCCAGGCTGCCCACAAAAGAAAAATTTATAAATATGTTATTTACTTTTCTACAGTTGACCTTATCTATCCATTTATATTTGGAAAAAATACTCTAGTAAGCTCCTTTTTGTTTGTTTGTTTTTTAAAGATTTTATTTATTCATGAGAGACACACACACAGAGAGAGAGAGAGAGAGAGAGAGAGGCAGAGACACAAGCAGAGGGAGAAGCAGGCTCCATGCAGGGAGCTGAACATGGGACTCAATCCCAGGACTCCAGGATCATGCCCTGGGCCAAAGGCAGGCGCCAAACCGCTGAGCCACCCAGGGATTCCCTTGTTTTGTTTTTATTTTTTTATTTTTATTTTCTTATTTTTATTATTATTTTTTAAAGATTTTATTTATTTATTCATGAGAATACACAGAGAGGAGAGAGAGAGGCAGAGACACAGGCAGAGGGAGAAACAGGCTCCACGCAGGGAGCCCGACATGGGATTCGATCCTGGGTCTCCAGGATCAGGCCCTGGGCTCTAGGCGGCATTAAACCGCTGAGCCACCAGGGCTGTCCCCTTGTTTTGTTTTTAAATTGTAATACAAGCGTTCTCTCACATTACCATGTAGTTTTCATAAAGAAAATTTTTCATGCTGCAGAACAGTCCATGACTTAGATGTTCCGATGTTTTCCTAATACTTCCCCGGTATCAGGACATTGAGGCCTCCTATTTCCATTCATTTCATCTCCTATCTCCATTCCCCAGAGGAGTTCTTGGTTCTCACCTTCGCTCATGCTGTTTCCTTGGCTTGGAGAGGGTTTTGTCTTCCCGTCATGTGTGCTGGTATTACGTTCCCCCGTCCAGCTTTGGTTCTGTCATTCGCCCCCACCCCCAGCCTTTGAACACTCCTATTGCTAAGGAAAAGTTCATATAGTGCCCTGCAGAATGAGAGGTGGACTTCAAGAGATTTACTTCCCTCGGAAGTGCTGACATGGCACCATCTGAACCTGACAATAAGAGCACAGTAATACCGAAGGGCTCACAGACACCATTATTTCCTGGTGCTGTGCTCAGGAGAATGGTTTATTTTAGAAAATGATAATTGATAGGGGCACCTGGGTGTTCAGTCAGTCAAGTGATCAACTCTTGACTTCAGCTCAGGTCATGATCTCAGGGTCGTGAGATGGAGTCCCTCGTTGGGCTTCATGCTGGGAGTGGAGCCTGCTTAAGGTTATCTCTCTCCCTCCCTCTGCCACTACCCTGCCTCCTGCTCTTTTTCTTGCTCTCTTCCTCAAAAAATAAAAATAATTGATAGCTACCATATACTATGTACTTTCCATAAATCGGGGATTATTCTAGGTAAGCACTTTACATACACTGTCATTTATCTTCATGACAACCGTTTCAGGTGGGTATTGTTAATACTCCTCATTTTACAAATAAGAACATTGACGTACAAAGAGGTTACCAAATCACCCAAGGCCACACAACTGGTAAGTGGTAGACTTGGCATTTTTTTAAAAAGATTTTATTTATTTATTTATTTATTCATGAGAGACACACAGAGAGAGGTGGAGACATAGGCAGAGGCAGAAGCAGCCTCCCTGCGGGGAACCCGATGTGGAACTCAATCCCAGGACCCTGGGATCACGACCTGAGCCAAAGGCAGATGCTCAACCACAGAGCTACCCAGGTGCCCCTAGGCTTGGCATTTGAATTCAGTCTGGTATCAGAATCTGGGTGCTTAGCCAGTGGTCAATTCACTATGGCCCTTTATCTTCCAAGTCTCAATTAGTCTCAATCTGGCCCATACTATTCCATACCATAGGAACAGTGAGAACAACTCTGTGTTGGAGGGACCAGGTGGTGGGGTGGGGCGGGGGGCAGCATCCTTTCACAATGAAGAAATATACAGGCAGATAAATTTGCTTTGTCCTTGGTCACTCCCTGAACAAGATGAGTCTAGAGACATTTCGAGAGCCAAGGCAGGCTCTGATGGAAACACCTGTGTCTTCCAGACTTCACTTATCTCCAGTGTCTGGTGTCTCCAGTGCCTAGCATAAAGCAAGCCATCATACATGGAGAAGGTATTGTGACATAGCAACATCATAATGGCTACAGTTTAGTTAACTGCCCCTTTCAAGCCCTGACCCAGGAAGGAGAGGGGCCTCCTGCAATGGAGCATATGAGAATGCGGGTGGCGAAAAGAGATTCAGAGCACATTCCAGAGGTGAGTACAATTGCAAAGCTGAGTCAGAAAGGGAATGAATAGTTATGGCTTCTAGTTTGCAGAATGACAGACTCTCAGGGTTCGGAAAGATGAAAAAAGTTATCTCGGCCATCCACCCTTCCACTGCCTGATTCCCCCTAGGAAAGCTCTGCAAAGCACATGCCTAGCCCCTGCTTGGAAACCTCCAGTGATAGGGACCTCACCACCAAAGCCCATTCCAGTTGTGTATGGCTATCAAGAAAGTTCGATTTATTGTTGATTGGAAATGCATTTTCTAGTAGCTTCCATGAATTGAGTCTAATTCTATGTGTGAGATGTTAGAGAACAGGTCACCTGCCTCTTCCACACAACTACCCTATTGGGATTTGAGGTAAATGATCATCCTCCCTGGCATGAGAGATTTTTCCTTTCCAGGCTAAATACTCACAGGCGCTTTTAATTGTGTCTCTTCTCATAAGCTTTCCAGGCCCTTCTGTCATGTTTGTGTGCACTGATTGCATCCTACTTTGCTTACAGCGCCCCCAGGTATGGAGCTGGGCCACCCCATACAGCATGAGCTCACATAGGAACAAATCATCCTTTCCCTCCTATGAGAGCTTAAATGCCTAAAATGAGTTCCTAGGGCCAGAACTTAGTACTCTGAGTTCAAGGGGGTTCTAGGACTTTTGGTTGAGTCTGTTTTAGTCAGAAGGAGGCAGGGGGAACAAAAGAAATAGGTTTCAATGATTAGGAAGAGAGGACAGCTAATATTTTTGAATACTTTCTACATGACAGACGCTGTGAAACTCTTAACGTGAATTATCTCATTTAATCAATCCAAAAACTCTGTAGGTGGTACAGTTATGATGCCGCTTTCACAACTGAAGAAACTTATGCTTAGAGAAACTCAGGGTTTTCCTGGGTTAGGTGGTGAATGCTAAGACTCAGGTCAGATATTAACAGGGAGAAACAGGTGGAGATTTGGAGCTTCAACCAAGAGCAGCATCTGGCCAGTGATTATGCTTCAGAAAATCCAGGATAACAATGAAAACAGGAGTTAGAGGTGAGAATATGACTCCTAAGGCCCCAAAGACTTAGAGGGTTTCCCCATCCAAGGGTGGCACAGAAGGAGATGATGTATGTAATAATAGTAACAGCTACCATTTGTTAAATTCGTACTAAACCCGGCGCTTTGTATATGTAACCTCCTTAATCCTCACAATAAGCATAACTGGGAATGACTACTACTCTCATCACTGTTACAGATGAGGAAGTTGAGGCTTATCTGGGTGGAAAGACTCACTGAGGGCTACACAGCTGTTAGGGGACGGTGGTGGGATGTAAATTCAGACTGCTGACTCAGGGCCCATGGCCCTATACTGACTCTCAAAGGGGAACACTGTTGGCAACACTTAAGGGAAGGAACTTTCCCTCCCAGGAGATGGGAGCATCCCAAGAATTTATGAGGGGACTCTGGCTTCTGGAAGAGACAATTTTGCCAGACTCTTCACATAAGGTTATTCTAACTTGACATTTCCTCAGAAAGGTATTCCTAGAGGCCCAGGAACCTCAATAAAATAAATACATATGGCTAGATATGCTATCTTAGAATTAGAAACGTAAGGGTTCAAACATAAGCTGTTTTTATGCCTCTGTAGTTGCTGCTTCTTTTTTTAAAACAATTTGCTTTCTTTTAGTTCAATGGTTCTCAAGCTTTAGTGGGCATCAATCACCTGGAGGACTTGCTAAAACACGGATTTCTGAACCCTCATGCCAGCGTTTCTGACCAAGATGAAGGCGGGGGGCGGGGGGGGGTGAAGGCTGAGAATTTGCCCTTCTAACAAGTTACCAGGTGGTGCTGATGCAGCTGGTCTGCGGATTATGCTTGAGAACAGCGGCTTTACTCTAGTAGTAAAGCTACTTTTGAAAATTGCCAAATCAACTTGGCTGTGAAAAGGTAAGTACAGAAAAGGCAAAGGACTTGCCCATGGGCCCAAAGCAGCGGGAATGGGGTGGGGGTGCAGACTCAGTGCCCAGCCAGGTGCGTGCTGCTGCCAGAGGGCCTGTATAGGCTGGGGACAATGGAGGTCACAGCCAGAAGAGACAGGAACCAGGGCAAGCAGAAAGCCCAGGTGAGCTGGGCAGGGAAGTCAATCTGCCTAAAGAAACAGAGACCTGGGGGTTTCTAGGTGGCTCAGTCCGTTGAGCATCTGCCTTCAGTTCAGGTCATGATCCCAGAGTTCTAGGCTTCCTGCTCAACAGGTTGCCTGCTTCTCCCTCTCCCTCTGCAACTCCCCCTACTTGTTCTCTCTCTCTCTCTCTCTCTAATAAATAAATATAAAAGAGGGATGCCTGGGTGGCTCAGCGGTTTAGCGCCTGCCTTTGGCCCAGGGCATGATCCTGGAGTCCCAGGATCAAGTCCCACATCCGGCTCCCTGCATGGAGCCTGTTCCTTCTTCTGCCTGTGTCTTTGCCTCTCTCTCTGTGTGTCTTTCACGAATAAATAAAAAAAATATTTAAAAAATATATAAAAGAAAGAAAAGAAAAGAAAAGAAAAAGAAAGAAAGGAAGAAAGAAAGAAAGAAAGGAAGGAAGGAAGAAAGAAAGAAAGGAAGAAAGAAAGAGAAATCTGGCAAGGGTAGAAGTCAAATGAAGCAGAGATCTTGTCAAAAGCTGCAGGCTCCTGGCTGGGCTGCCAGGAAAGAACCAGAGGAGTGAGGAGGCAAGGAGCCAGGAGTGAGCTCCCAGGATGTGACCTGTGACAGTATTCTGGTGATCACATTTCAGTTGCGACTTGCTGTCTCCAAAGCCTCTTTCTGTCTCCTCCTGTGGTTATACCTATCAGTCATAAAGTGCCCAGGAGTTGCTCTCTGGAGTCAAGTCCTTGCAGCAAGAGAACTGGGGACAGTGCAAAATGCTGTTTCTTCCCCTTAGTGATAAGTCCCACAGCAGAAAGCAGGGACAGGGCTAGGGAGCTCAGTCAGGCAGTTTGACCTCTAATGTTCTCTAGTCCTCAGGCTGCATTTCTCCCTTATGGGAAACTGACTCAGCAGCAGTGAGGACAGTGCAGATGCAGTGCGGAGAATGGCCTTCATGCTCGCAGCCCTGCACTAGAGGCCATGTGCTGGGCTGCTCCCACTGCTCCTTGTGGAATTGGGGTGGCTTGGATAGGAGGCTCCTTTCCCGTGATAACAAGAGACAGAGCATCTCTCTGCAAGTTTGCATGCCATTACTCAATGCAGCTGCAGGATAAAATTGTGCACATAGCCCCCCCCCCCCCCCCCGGGCCCTGGCCACACTGTCCACCTAACTTAAGCCAAGTCCCTGTTTTTCCTTTTGTGTCCTTCAGCTTGTTTCTTGTATATGTCTGTCCAGTATAAAAAGGATTTATTGAGTGCATACTAAATAGCAGGCCCTGTGCTGGTGATCCAGATTCCAGTAAAAGAAATTTCAACCTGCATGGAAGTCACAATACAGAGTATAATTGTATGGAGACAATTATAGCCTTGTAGGATAAATGCTTTTTCTTAAATAGAGTTCATGCCCTCTCGAGGTCTTTGTATTTTCTGTTCCTTCTATTTAGAATGCTCTTCCCCAGATATTTGTATGGCTCGTTCTCTAATTTTGCTCAGGTCACTTCTAAGGCCTTCCCTGACCTTCTTATGGAAAATGGAGCCCTCACAAGTCTTTGAGTCCATTTACCCCATATATATATATATATGTACTTTTTTCCCCTGCCTCCTATACTAGATTGTAAGCTCTCCCTGCAGAGCAGGGCCCTGTCACTGCTGAATTCTCAGTTTAGAGAACTGTTACCCCATAGGTACCTCATAGGTACTCAATATATATTTCCCTTCTGTTCATTCCTCATGAGTGATTGACTAGTTGGAACTCTTCTGAGCCTCTCCAGAGTCATTGAAATGTTGAAATGGAGGATGAGGTTTTTCTGCTAGAGGAAGAACCTTTTCAAGCCTCCCTCCCCTAGCTTTCTACAGTCTGCATGCGTGGTCCCTTCAGGTCAGACTCAGGAGGTTCTAGCTCCCCACCAACAGTTATAATTTACTGGCCATTAACTCTGTACTGGGTACTTTTTTTTTTTAACTTCAAAAATAGTTTAAAAATTATTAAAAGGATAAAACTGACCCCTCCCCACCCCCCCCCACTCCCCCACTCTCCAGCCCTGTTCATGCATTGTTCTCAGTACCGCTGTTGCAGAGCTAAGGTAGGCAGGTGCGGTTCTGCTCCCCCGACCCCTCACTGATGGAAATCGCTGCTGAAGATGGCTGAGGAGAGGGATCTGGCTTTGAGGGTGGCTTTTCCACGCAACTGTGTGACTTTGGACAAGGTCCTGGACCTCTCTTGTGCTGGGCACTTGCAATACGTTATTTTATCCTCAGAACGCTCTGCAAAGTCATCTTTATTGACATTTTATTGCTCTTTTTTTAGGAAGGTGAAATAGGCTCAGGGACAGCGACCTGCTCAGAATCCAGGATGGACTGGATGCCCAGGAGGGCTCTCTGGGAAAGGTCTGCTGGGCTCCGCGGTCTACTCATGTCTCTGCCACGTCCCTACAGGCCTTTCCGTGCTTCCACTACACCCCCCGCCCAGCCCTGTCCTTTTCGGTGGTCGGTGGGCCTGGTCTGGCCTGGGCAGCCGGTGTCAGGGGTGCTTTAGCGGCGAGCAGGATGCGGAGGGGGCTGGTTTATCTCAAGGGTCAGCGCTGTCCTTGCCCGGCCCTCCCCACGGGCCCAGCTGCGGGACGCCCAGGGGTCCGCTCCGAGGCCTGCAGCGATGGCGCGCGCTGGAGGGAGAAGGATGCGGGAAGGAAGGAGAGGCTCGGCCGCGGGCCCCGAGGGTCTCCGCCCCGCCCCACCCCGTCCCGCGGCAGCGCGCATGCGCCGGGCGCTCCGGCCCCTCCCCCGCGGGCCGCCCTTTCACCCTGGCAACCGCGGCGCGACGGCGGCGGCGCGCGGGCTGGGCGCGGGCTGGGCGCGGACCGGGCGGGGCGGGGCGGCGCCGGGGCAGCCGGAGGCTGAGGCGGCCGCGGGGCCGGTGTTGGCGTGTCCGACTCTTCGACGCGGCTTCGGGCCCAGCGGACAGAGCCCCCGGCCATGGACTCCCAGAAAGTGAGTGAGGGAGGGCGGCGCGGGGCCGCCGAGGTTGGGGGCGGGGGGCGGGGTGGGGCGGGGCGGGGGCCCGGGCCCGGGGGGCGGCGGCTCGGGCGAGGCTGCGGGCCCCGCTCCCTCCCTAGCCTTCCTCCCTAGCCTCCCTCACCCCTCTCCCTAACCTGCCTCCCTAACCTGCCTCCCTAACCTGCCTCCCTAGCCTCCCTCCTTAGCCTCCCTCCTTAGCCTCCCTCCCTAACCTCACTCCCTAACCAGCCTCTCTCCCTAGTCTCCCTCCCCCCCAGCCTCCCTCCCTAACCTCCCCCCCAGCCTCCCTCCCCCCCAGCCTCCCTCCCTAACCTCCCCCCCAGCCTCCCTCCCTAACCTCCCCCCCAGCCTCCCTCCCTAACCTCCCCCCCAGCCTCCCTCCCTAACCTCCCTCCCCCGTGAGAGCAAAGCAGCGCCCGCCGGGCTGCGGAGACCTTGCCGGTGACCTAAGCTGGCCTTTGGCCCCGGGCCCCGCTCCTGAGGGGGGGAGAAGGGAGCTGTCCCCATTTCTCTCCGTCATCTTCTGCGGCGCTCTAGGCCCCCTTTGATGCTGGAGCCTCCGCGTGCGGGCGCGGGTTTATCCCTCCTCAGCGGGGTCCGCCTGCCGACGCCCAGGCCCCAGGCCGACGCTCCCCCGCCCCGCCCCGCCCCCGCCCTCTGTCCCTGCACCCGACGCAGGGCTGTGGGTCGGGAAGCAGCGCCCCGCGCCCCCCGCGCCCCCCGCTCCCCGCCGCCGCGTGACCAGTTCGGAAGCAGGTCTTGGTGTTTCGTGTTAGTTGAACCGGGAGAAGAGGCTTCGAGTTGGCAGCGGTCCCACACCCTCTCCGGCCGGTTGGTCGCTGGCCATAGTCACCCTCACGGTCTACTGTGGCCTGTTGTAGACTTTCCGAACAAGTTAAGGAGAGGATATGCAGAACCGGTCATTTCAATTAAGAAAAAAAAAAAAAAGAAAGAAAGAAAGAAAGTTTGGAGATCACAGCCAATGTTTTGAATACAATTAGAGTTATTAGTGTTGTCATAATCCCTGCATAGAAATCCTGTTCTCTTTGTTAGATGATAGCAATTGAAGTACAGTACGGTACAGGAGGGGAACACAAGTGTTATTAATGATGTAGCAGGGAAAAACAAGGGCATAACCAACAGGCCATTCTTTTCTATTATTAGATGGAAAGCACTGGAAAAACTTCTTGGAACAGTATTTTCTCTAATTTTGCCTGCATTCACGACCCCAAGGAGCCCCGGGGGCACGGGAGGGTGGGTAGTGTAGTGATGTGTTAAGCACTGACTATTACAGTATTTTACTGAAGTGCAAGATGATTTGCGTGCGTGCATCTTGAGACTCAGTTGGGTAATAATACTCAGTTTTCATTTCCATGACTGTTAGACGTATGTAAAAAATGACATTTCGTGTTTTGAATATATCTATGTTTACAACATCTCTGCCTGAATTTGTAAAAACATTTCACACCTTATTTAACTTTTTTTAAAGTAAAGTCATGTGATAGCTGAGTGGGCGTTAGTTCAGGGCAAACGGAAGGCCAGAGGCTTGGGGTCCATTCTACTATTTACTAGCTCTGTGATATGAGCAAATCGCTCTAACTGTGATCAGTCTGTTTCCTCATTTATGCAGTGGAAGTAAGAATATTTTACAGTTACTGTAAAAATCAAGTAAGGTAATTTATTTTGAAAACATAAAGTTTTAAAGTTTACAAAGTACTAAAATTGTCCATGTGTGGTAAAGTATAATTTTAAAGAGTATTTTAATGTGGATCGTCATATTTTGCCAGGGCATGCATTATCACTTACTTTAATAACTCAAAGAGTGGGAAGTTGTGGCCCTTGCAGGGTCCTACAACTAGTCATAAGGCTAAGATTTGAACTTACTTGGTCTCATTCCAAATGGAGTTTTTGAGTAGCTACAAGTACCACATGCAGTTTCCGTAGAGGTAGTAGCAAAGAATTAGGTGTTCTTTGTGATAACTTTGAAAATCAACCTCTCAACACTAGAAAATGTGTTGAATGTCATTTCACTTGTTGGTATCAAATACTATTTCTAGAAAAAATAATATTTCCAATAAAAAACTATTTGTCTTATAGCTTAAAATCTTAATGCTTATAACCAATTTATTATGAATTTGAGCATCTTTCTCATGAATTACTGCAGAATCCATTATATACCTCAACTGATAATAAACTGTGTATTTATTTCTCTTTATGTAAATAGTACACCCCTAGCATGCTTTTTCTTCCCTGTTATAGAATGTTACAATGAAAATAGGTACTTTAGTCATTGTAAGGGATGGTACCTTAGTCATTGTAAGGAAAATAGTAAGGTACTGCAAATGGCAAATGGTAAGGATGGCTTGAATATATACTTGATAGTAAGGCACTGGGATTTGGCCTTTAAATTATTAAGAGGATGACTTTGGAGACAAGTCTTCAGTCCTACTACTATCTATGAGTTGAATGAGCTTGGGTAATTTGCTGTGTGTCTCTATCATCTATAGAATAGAGATAACAATTATACTTACCTCAAAGGGTTATTGTGAGGATCATGTTAATTTTTAAAAATCCTTGGTGCCGGGATCCCTGGGTGGCGCAGCGGTTTGGCGCCTGCCTTTGGCCCAGGGCACGATCCTGGAGACCCGGGATCGAATCCCACTTCAGGCTCCCGGTGCATGGAGCCTGCTTCTCCCTCTGCCTGTGTCTCTGCCTCTCTCTCTCTCTCTCTCTGTGACTATCATAAATAAATTAAAAAAATTTTTTTAAAAAAAAGTTTAAATAAAAAAAAATTAAAAAAAAAATCCTTGGTGCCTAGCGCACTTAAGTACTGCTGGCTGTTGTTATGAATTTCATAATCCCAACTTGAAAGTAACTTTCTCCTTTTGTTGATAATTTGTATAACTATTTTTTTCTAATCCAGCCTACCAATTTTTAACCTTTGTTCTTAAGTTTTAAAACATGTTTTCTGTTTTTCTATCTGTAATAAGTGATTTCAAATGATGGTGTCAAAGAAGAGTTGTTGAATTCTAATTGAAAGAGGATTCGGAGTTCTGACTCATGCAGTCTGACAATAGGGGTTAAGTTAACTGGACAGTCTTACAGAAGCTGGATGGTGGCTAGTCAGCAGATGGATTAGCTTGACCAGCTGCTTTTTTGTCTGTGAAAATAACTTGGACTTCAGTGTTGTGTTAGCAACAGATGCTCTATTTGAGTAGAGGAAGAAAACATAATTGCCTTGGGTATGTAAGGCATACTGTTGGATACAGAAAACCACAGTATTCTCTCTTAGAAATAAACAGAAGAATTTTGTTTATATCCAGTTTCTGGGACACTTTTGCCAACAGGATGTGTTACAGATAGGTGGCTTTGTTCAATACCCAAACCTTTTGATTATGTCCTTAAGTGGTTTTGAGATAAAATCCCAAAGGTTTCCATACCTGATTAAATACATATGTTCAAAGAAACCAATGAAACAAAAGACATTTACACCTTTCTACAATCTTGGCCCTTAGAATTTGATAGTTTAAGGTTTTGCACAGGACATCATTTGTATTCATAGGGATTGCTGTTTCTAGGAAAGGTACATGCTGTAGGAATAGTAAAGGTGGAGCCCAGAAGAAGTATGGTGCTAAGAGCATACTTTTTGGGGGAGACATGCTCCCTAACCTCCCTAATCTCCCTTCCTAGCCTCCCTAACCTCCCTCCCTAACCTCCCTCCCTAGGCCTCCCTCACTCCCTAGCCTCCCTCCCTAACCTCCCCCAGGATGGTGCTAAGAGCATACTTTTTGGGGGAGGGTTTGGTTTTTTGGTGGATTTCCCTGCCTTTTCCTGCATATTCTTTACTTTCTACTTAGAAAGTGGCAGTGACACAATACTGGACACATGAAGATTGGGTGAACACATGAACTGAATAGGATTGGTTTTAAAGCATGACAAGCCGTAGCAAGTAGCTGTCTGCACGTGGCTTCCTTATCCCAGTTTCCTCCTCTACCCTGGTATTCATTCTTTTCCTTCATTGTACCTTAGCAATTCAGAGACCTCCACCATATCCATATAACCAGCCATTTCATGTTCAGAAATTACTTCCTTTTCTCAGTTAAGAAAATATTATTCCCTGAAGAAAGGAAAGAAAAATAAAATTTGAGTATTGTTCTGCATCCAGTGTTGTGTTAGATTGCTTTAAACTTTCATGATAGCTCTTATTCCTGTTGCACATCTATATGGAAAACCAAACTCAGAGGCTAACTGACTTGTTCAGAGTTGCACAGCTAGCAAGTGATAGTCAAGATTCAAACCTGGTTTTCACAGCCCAAGCTTTTTTCATTACCACCCTTCTTTACTGAATCTTTTGTCTTTAATGTGATATGATTAATTAAAATTTAAGTTGTTATTAGGAACAAATTCCTATAAATAGAGTCTTTTTTTAAAAAGGATTTTAGAGGCACCTGGGTGGCCCAGTCATTGAGTGGCTGCAGACTCAGTGGGGAGTCAGCTTCTTCCTTTGCCCCTCCCCCTGCTCCTGCTCAGTCGCTCTCTCTCAAATAAATAAAATTAAAGTATTTATTTTTTATTTATTTGAGAGAAAGAGAGAAAGAGCACGAGCAGCGGGAGGGGCAGAGGGAAAAGGCAAAACAGAGAGCACCCGCTGAGAAGGGAGCCTTGACCTTGGGCTGGATCCCAGGACCCTAGGATCATGACCTGAGCTGAAGGCAGGAGCTTAGCTAACTTTAGCCACCCAGGTGCCACCATAAAGTAGTTTTTTTTAAAGAAGCTAATTAAATCTAGTGAAAATCGTTGATAGAGTAGAGCATGATTTTTTAAATGATTTTATTTATTTATTCATGAGAGACACAGAGAGAGAGAGAGAGAGAGGCTGAGACACAGGCAGAGGGAGAAGCAGGCTCCATGCAGGACGCCCGATGCGGGACTGGATCCTGGGACTCTAGCATCACGCCCTGTGCCAAAGGCGCGCCAAACCGCTGAGCCACCCAGGCATCCCTAGGACATGATTTATATAAAACTCTGGAATTTGGTCTCTCTTGATGCCCTGTATACAATCATTATTTTTCGTGTGTGTGTGTGTGTGTGTGTGTGTGTGTGTAGGTGTGTGTATCCTCTCTCTCTAGCTCTTCTTTTTTGAGGGAATGTCTTAGCTTTCTAAAGTAGAGCTGTGAACAGGAAGTGGAGTTTTATGTATCCTACCCAAATGCAACCACAGTTATTCCCAGGGAATGGATCAAAGTAATCTGGGATGTACAGGCATGAGGAACCCTTTTCAAAGGACCATACTGACATACTCTTGATCACTATATTTAAATACAGATTTATTCATTTTTTATTGAACTTGGAAGTTTTAAAAAAATGGAAATACAATTGACCCTTGAACAGCACAGGGGTTAGGGGTGCTGACATGCCCCTGATTCAGTTGGAAATATATATGCATATAACTTTTGACTCCCCCAAAACTTAACTACAGATAGCCTGCTGTTGACTGAAACAGTAAACTGGAAGCCTATGGATAACATAAACAGTCATTGAGCATATATTTTGTATGTTATATGTGCCATATACTGTATTCTTACAGTATATGGTACATTAAGCTAGAGCTTATGGTACAGTAAGCTAGCGCAAAGAAAATGTTAAGAAAATTATAAGAAAGGGAAAATATATTTACAGTACTGAACTGTAAAAAGTCCATTTATAAGTGCACTGGGACAGTTCCAACCCAGGCAATTCAAGGGTCAATGGTGGAGCACATTTTTAAAAAAATTTTTAATTTTAATACAGTGCTTCTTTGCAATGCCTGGCTGAATGTAAACAGGATTATTCATGCAGTAAACACATACTGAGTGTTTGCCATGATGATAGGTAATCCAGTCTAAGCTACGGTGGACAATATTTTAAAGTAGGTAGATTTTTTCTCCAGCTTTCTTTTTTTGACACTCTTCTCAGCCACAGGGTTCTGGTAGAATCTGGTTTTAGTTATTGATACTTGTTGATTGATAGCTAATTATATTTTTAGCTAATTTATATAACTAGGAGTTAGCACAGCCAGTCTATGCACTTTTGTTACATTATAATTAATACAAACTTATTGTAGGAAAATAGGAAATACAGATAAATGAAAATAAAATGAAAAATCACCCAAATCCTGCCACTCAGGGATAACCTGTTTTAGCATTTGTATGTATTGCATTCCAGTTTTTAAATGTATATAGAACTTAAAAAGACTATGGTATCATGTATGGTAATACTGTTTTCTAATTTGCCTTTCAGTTAATACATTATAAATCTTTTACCATGTTAATATTCTACAGCACTTAATTCAGAATTCTTTTGTATGGCTGTATATTACTTGATTTTTAATCAGTACTCTTTATTGTATGTTTATGTTGGTCCCAACCTTCTTGTGTTATAAATAACACTGAGACAAATATAGTCAAGTCTCTGTTTATACCTTTAGTTATTTACTTATAATAAATTTATTTATTTATTTATTTACTTTTTTAAAAAAAATATTTATTTATTTATGAGAGACACAGAGAGAGAGAGGCAGAGACACAGGCAGAGGAAGAAGCAGGCTCCATGCAGGGAGCCTGACGTGGGACTTGATCCTGGGTCCCCAGGATCAGGCCCTGGGCTGAAGGTGGCACTAAACCACTGAGCCACCCGGGCTGCCCTATTTATTTACTTTTAAAAAGATTTTATTTATTCATGAGAGAGAGAGAGGCATAAACACAGGCAGAGGGAGAAGCAGGCTCCATGCAGGGAGCCCAAAGTGGGACTCAGTCCTGGAACTCTAGGATCATGTCCTGGGCCATAGGCATGCACTAAACCGCTGAGCCACCCAGGCGTCCCAACTTAGAATAAATCTAGTAGAAATGGAATTATAGAGTCAATCTGTCTAAAGTTTTAAAAATCTTTTGGTACATATTGCCAAGTTGCCCTTGAGAAGGGTTGTTCTGCTTCTCCCTCTGCCTGTGTCTGTGCCCCTCTCTCTCTCTCTGTCTCTTGTGAATAAATAAAATCTTAAAAAAAAAAAAAAAAGAGAGAGACAAGGGTTGTTAGTTTGTATTGCCATCAGCAGAACCTGAGTGTACCCTGTCTTCATTCCCTTTGCACCTCCCTCAGATGGTGGGACCTCTGGTTTCTCTGGCTGAATATGAGCTTCCTAGACTTCACTGAATGGAACAGCCAATTCAGAGGTCACTGTGCAAGGGTAAAGCTTCTTTAGGTTGTCATTCATTATATTTCTTCAAATCCTAGGTGAGAGAGTACCTCTTCTGTCCTCATATCTTCCAGCTGGGTTCAGGGTTGAAAGGCAGCATTTCCCACCAGGTCTTTTATTAGATTTTTTTTTCTGTGGATCACCTCAGTTGCCTCTGTAAACAGGTGGTGTTCCTGTTTCACTGATAAAAGAGGGCATGGCTTTCTACCAGTTATGATGATCAGATTCCTGAATTCCTCAGCAATATATAATTCTCCTTTTTCAGTTCTTCATATAACATCTGAGCATAATACTCTTTATTTGTGTTGCCAGAACTATGGTCAGCTGGTGAGATTCTGATTGTCTAGCTTACCAGCTGGATAGAGCTTTCTGGATTTCAGTTCTTGTTACCTAATTCAAAGGAAAAGTCTATGGTGTGGTGTGATGCAAGTGGTATCGTTTCTGGTGGCATAAGGATGTTTTCCAGAAATGCTATATCCTGGTTTCATTGATCCCTTTACTCTAATTGCAGGAACACTATGCTTGTTATGTACAGTCCACGGCAGTGTAAGCAGCCTAGGCTACTAAGAAAATAGAGGCAGCTTCCTAGATTTGGATTGTGACTGCCACTTGATAGCTATGTGATGTAAGAAAATTTCTTTTTTTTTCTATTTTTAATTTTTTGTAAGAGAATTTCTTCTCTTACTTTCCTTTTCTTGAGCCGTTAAATGCAAAGACTGATACCACTTTTTAAAAATCTATTATGTTTAGCATAGCATCTGGCACACTTTCTATGTGCTTAGTGAATACTACTGAAATGGCCGTAAGAATAGTTTGACCTTCTTAAATTGTAGATTGACTAGTGATATTTGCAGTGATTCTAGATTTGTGTATTTTGATGGTCTGGAATACTAATGTAGAATTTGAATCAGAGATCTTGTCAGTGTGAGTAGATGCTGGTCGGAAAGTCATATATCAAGGTGTTTCTCTAATTATGACTGCTTGGTCATTGAGGTCCTCAAATTCAGACTAGCATATAAACCTGGGTATAATGAATTTCTGCCACTGGTTCTAAGAACAGGAGGTTTCTGCAACGTAATTTCAGGAACTTACTGCACTGGATAGTTTCTAAGTAAGTAATCCAACTTGGCAGAGTTTTTGTTGGATGTAGCAGAATTAACACTCAATATTTGAATTTGGCATCTTCACATATATTAAGCTAAAACGAGTAGAACCGTGCCCTTTCAAATGTTGAAAGTCATTATGTTCTCAGGCTTAATAAGATGCCTATAGTAAGAATAGCTGTTTTTGTTCCTCTTGTATCTGGCAGGGTGGTATATGTTACAATCTGCTAATCAGCTCCAGTTTTTACAGTCTTGAAGTAAAATCTTAGTCTTTTTGGTGCCCTTAGATACTCTTTTCATTTACCTCTCATCTTTATTTTCAGGTAATACAGTGTAATAATTAAGAGCACAGACTTAGGAGTGAGACTGCCTTAATTTGAATCCAGGCTCTGCCACATGTTATAATGGAGATCCTGAGCAAACTATTATTTAACCTCTCTATATCTCAGCTTCCAAATTGGAAAATGGGGATAATATTAGTGTCCTACTTCATAGGATTCTTGAGAGGGTTGAATGAATTAATATATGTAAAGAGCTTAAAATGGTGCTATACTTAAGAGTATAAAAGTGTTATTTTGCAGAAGAGACTGTTAATTGTGCCTTTACTTCACGATTGTGACTATCAGCATAATATTAAGCTATGCTTCTTTGAAGAAGATACCTCATGCCTTGCACATCTCAGCATTCTAGATTTTTGATCCATTCCATGGGAATGATTGCAGTTGTGCTTGGAGAGGTATATAGCCCCCCTCCCTTTTTTTGTGTTTGTTAGCATAGCACTTATCTGAGCCAGTTTCCCTTGTCAGGTAATTGAGAGGCTTAATCCTGATATAGTAGATTTTTGAGGTCCTGGTAACTGTGGTTCTTGACCAAAGGATAATGGCTGAGATTGCCTGTGCACACTTCTTTTAGAGATATATGCCCTATGTATTTTATTGTGATCCAGCAAATTTGGTATTTGGCGAAGCACATCTTCAGACCTGTATCACCTAGAACTTTTAGTCATGGCCACCTGAAGTCTCCTAATATAATTATATTGAAAGGTAATGGGAGACTGAGGTGAAGATCTGAGATGAAATCTGAGATCCTTGTAGGCATCCTTTCACATTGGTAGAATCCGACAGAGCAGATGCCGTCTATCATCAGGTTTTGATAATAATTGACGCAAATGTATTCTACAATAAGTCCATTCCATAAATACCTTTTTGGAACTTATCTTAATGATGGAACTTTTTTTTAACAATACATCGTGTATACATTTTAGAACAGTGTTTATAGGCAGAGGAACTGATAGGTGTGAAGCAAGGCATATTAGAGAAACTCACAGCAGGCTGCTGTAGCTGGAATGTAGCAAGAAAGAGGAAGTCTGATGTGAGCTGAAGCAGGAGAGGTTGGCACCGGGAAGATCATGGAGGGGTTTACAGATTATATAAGGTCATGTTAACATCATGTTAAAAGATTTTCAGGGTTTTATAAAAGATTTTATTTATTTATTCATGAGAGACACACACAGAGGCAGAGACATAGGCAAAGGGAGAAGCAGACTCCATGCAGGGAGCCCAACGTGGGACTCGATCTCCGGATCATGCCCTGAGCCAAAGACAGACACTCAAACACTGAGCCACCCAGGTGTCCCAAGACTTTCAGTTTTATCCAAGGAAGCCATTGGAGACTAAATTAAGCAGGAAGAGTGATGCTATCATATTATTCTCGCTGCAGTATTCAGAACTGATTGTTGGGGAGAAAAAATGGATCACAAGCTAGTTAAGTTTCACAAGAGTATAGGTTGAAATATGATACTGACTTATGCTAAGGTAGTAGTATTAATTACAGAACTACTTAAGAGGTAAAATCCACAGGACTTGGTGACTACATGTAGAGCACAAATGAGAGGAGGGGGATGTAATGATGGCAGCCTAGGTTTCTGATTTTGCAGCTAGTACCACCATTTGCAGAGATAGAACACTAGAAAAGGGCTTAGGTTTAGTGGGGGACATTATGACACGTTGAGTTTTGAAGTGCTTATGAGACATCCAGGTGGAGATTCCAAGTAAGCAGTTGTATGAAGATGATCTGGGGCTCAGAGAAGAGGCTCTGCATCTACTGGTGCACTGATTGTACACAGCTTACGTTACATTCATTGAGACTTTTGGCTTTGTGCTTCCTCTTCAACTTCTTTATCAATTACTGCATCTCCATTTTAAAAGCTATTGATTAATTGTGGAGGCCCTAAAGGGATAAAGTGGGGTAGAAAACTCAAAAGATTATGGTATCTTTTAATTCTTTTCTCTTTCTCTAAGTTTCTGAATATAGATATCCTGCCCTGGCATGTTGCATGTCATATTTATAAAACACTTTAACAAATTTATACTGGATTTGGAACATATTTAGTTAGTCTCCTGTTGTATGCCTATTATATTAGGCACACACTATCGCTGTATACACCTTTCTTCTGACTCTTACTACCTACAGAAAACTTTAGCCTCACCTCATATCACATACACAAGATAGAGTTGAGTTTCAGAACTCAGTTCATGTAATCCTTATCCTTTAGTTTTTATAAGTTTTGGTATTGGTGGTGGTACTTAAAATTTTTGGTTACTTGTATTTGTTTTCCAGTTCTACTCAGTCCCAAGTTCCTTAGTTCTTTCTGTCTTCATGCCATTTTCACCCTTAGTCTAGCCAGTCCCTGTTCTTGTGAGGACCAGAATGATTGAAGCCTTGGTCCCCTTGATTATTTATTTCTCATCCCTTCCTGATGAACTTTGACTATAGGAGAATACTAAATGTGAGTTCTTGATTATAGTCTTGCATTTGCTCCTTCTCTCCAGATTAAAGGGAAAGTGGCTTCAGAGCTTCTGGAGCTCTTCAGCAGTCTATTCTTGGAGAACTTTCATGATACATCCCTTTTTTCTTAGAAAAGCTTAGAGTTGGGATGCTTGGGTGGCTCAGTGGTTGAGCATCTGCCCTAAGCTCAGGGCATGAACCTTGGTTAGAGGGGATTGAGTCCCACATTGGGCTCCCTGGAGGGAGCCTGCTTCTCCCTCTGCCTGTGTCTCTGCCTCTCTCTCTGTTTCTTGTAAATAAATAAATAAATAAATAAATAAATAAATAAATAAATAAATAAAATCTTTATAAAAAAGAAAAGAAAAAAGCTTAGGATAGAGGCAGCTCTTTATCTGTATTAGTTACCAAGGTCACATTGGTTGCTTTGGGTTCTCTTATTCACCTGAATGATTGTTTCTTCGTTTTTTTTTTTTTCTTCTTCTTATTTTTAAGATTTTATTTATTTGAGAGAGTGAGAGAAAGAACGAGTGTAGGGAAGGTCAGAGGGAGAGGGAGAAGCAGATTCTCCAGTGAGCAGGAAGTCCCATGTGGGGCTTGATCCCAGGACCTTGAGATCATGACCTGAACTGAAGGCAGAAAGCAGGCACTTAACTGACTGAGCTACCCAGGTGCCCCACTGCAGCCATGTTTTCTAATGCATTTGGTAGCTGTTAAAATACAGGTCACCTTAAATGCTGAGGCTCCAAAGCCCTCTACAGCTGGCTTGTCCATTCATATAGCATCTCAGTGGTGTACATTATAGCAAAGGCTCCGAAGCTCTCCCTACCTAGAGATTGGAGTAATACCCCCCCACCCCCAGAGAATTTCAGACTTCAGTCTTTGTTCCTTTGGCAGTAAGGTAAGCTGTCTTTCTCAGGATGTGGGCCCTTTGTTTAGGTGTTCCGTGGTAGACCCTAATTCTGTACTGGAACTCCCACTGAAGTGCAAAATGTGAGCCACAAAGCATTTTCTCTTCAAAGAATGAGATGATGTTTCCCTGAAATACTATATCACACTTTAGAGACCTTTCCTTCCCAACTACTTTCTGGGGGAGTGTGATATTTTTAAAGCCTTAGGTAATTCATTTAGAGTACCATTACCCCCAAAGCTTTAACACATAGATCAGAGAGTTTCTTTCCAGAAATTGCTATTAACTCTTCATGGGCCAACACAAATTGAGAAAGATGACTTTTCATTTTCTGGTAATGGCAGAGTTTTGAATTAATTAAAAAGGAATAGTCTTTACCATTAGATTTTTTTATGGTCTTTACCATAAGATTACTGTAATCTCACAGTATTATGTCTTGGAGGTATGGAGTAGTACCATACACAAAGGACAGCATTATCCTGATGATTCTTTAAGTTCATATAACTTACATGTCAGGTGTCTTCAGGTGCAGCTTTGTTTTTGTCTTATGTGGACATTTAAGTTTTTTTCCAACTAAAGTCAATAAGCAGTATAAGTTTTATAGGAGAGAGGAGTGTCTTTCTCATGTATGTTTTTAGAGGGATCCCAAAAGGAGAGCTGCTTATGCATTTTTTGTTCATTTTGAGAGATGGTAGTGTTATAATATTATTTTTGCATTTCTAAAGGTAATGTTTATATAAATAAAAACTGAGAAATTGATGAAATTCTAGTAAAGGAATTTGGTTGTAACATTGTAGCATTTTAGTTTATGTTCAAATACAGCTATTATAATTCAGTTATATATTCAGTTAATAGCAGGGAGCATTAAAACGGTAAGGAGGTTTCTAATTAAAACGTTTGGAGCTTAGAGGTTACCTGGTTGGGACAAATAGTCTTCAGCTATCTCCAAAGAATTTTTGCTGCAGAATTCCCCAAATACACAGTTCTCTATTTAACTCAGACAAAAAATATGAAAAGCTGTTTTGTACTAGGGAATTTTTTTGGGCTTTGTGGGCTTTTGTTGTTGTTGTTCTGAATTAGATCTGCCTTTTTTATGTATCAGTGCCTCACAGGTTCTTTGGTGAAATTTCTTTGTTTTTATTGGACTCATATATATATATATATATATAGGTGATTGAAATTTTGTTTTTGAGTTGAATTCATTGAGTCTAACTCCTCCTTTTCATGGGATAAAATCTCTTCTAGGAAGACTCATCTTTACCTTGAAGTTCATGAGTATGCTTAGCACTGAACAGAGCTTAACCTCCACCAGTGATTCTTTACTATGTAAATTCTAAGTTTTGTATGTCATGAAGAGGCTTAGCAAACCAAAATTTAAAAAGAATATATAGTTTATTATATGAATATTTCATATGATGGGCAAATTGGCTAGACTTAGAAACAGTATTCTAAAGTGGTAAACAGCATGGACTTTGTAAACAAACTGAGCATAATTTTTACCCTACTAGCAGTTACTACCATTTTATCATCTGTACAGTTTGGATGTAGCCCTGCCATTAGGAGAGATAAAGGAGGAGGCAGCTATAGTCCATTTACCAAAAAGAGCCCAGTCTCTTTTTTATTTTTTAAATATTTATTTATTTATTTGAGAGAGAGAGAGAGAGAGAGAGAGAGAGTGCACACACAAGAGCAAGAGGGAGGAGCAGAGGGAGAGAGAGAATCCCAAGCAAACTACCCGCTGAGCCTGACCCAGGCTTCATCTCACAATCCCAAGATCATGACTGGACCCTCAACTGACTGAACTACCCAAAGGCCCCAGAAAGAGCCCAGTCTTCATTGAAGCTTACTCTACACAGTCCAGTGATTATGCAGAACCATTACTGCTCTTCCATTGTTTTTTTTAAATATTTTATTTATTTGAGAGAGAGCGTGAGAGAGAAAGAGAGCACGACTTTGTGTGTGGGGAGGGAATAGAAGGAGAGGGAGAAGCAGACTCCCTGCTGAGCAGGGAGCCCAATGTGGGGCTCGATCCCAGGACCCTGAGATGACAACCTGAGCTGGAGGCAGATGCTTAACTCCCTGAGCCACCTAGGCGCCCCTTCCATTGTGTTTTATATATATATCTCCTACCTTGGATGAATAATTGGAAGCCTCTTAAGTCCTCTGCCCTCTTTTTTCTATTATCTCTGTACTACCATTCTTGCCCTTACAACTGTACTCACCTCTGCCCTAAATCCTGGCTTCATACTGCCCCTCTGCTGGTTGTTTTTGTATTAAAATCTTGGTGCACCTATTTCTGGAAAGAACACCAACAGGATAAACAGCTAACTCTTGGTATTGATCTTCTGTCATAGCATAATTTCGTTGTATTATTATACTAAAATACTACCAACTGTGAGAATGGGAAAAATAGTATAAGTAAATGAATATATATAACACAGAACCCTGAGCAGCCTCAAGGATGAGGATAATACCTCCTTCAGGGATTCTTGTGAAAATTGAGAACTATTATTATTATTTTTAATTTTTTCCTACTATAATGCCTTATGAGCATTTATATGAAATACTATCTCTTTATCAGTTTATTTCCTGAGCTCTTTAGATATAGCCCTTTACTGATATCTGGTTATATATTGAGGAGAACCTTTATCACAAAGTCTTATATTATTAAAATATTTATATTTCTGGTACTTACAGAAATAAGACTTGTGCTTCTGGGAAAATTATAAAGTAAAAATACTTGCATTTGATTCTTACTGAGAATACAAGTACCTTGTTTGGATTTTGCTCTTACTACCCATAAAGAGTTACTGAACAGTAGACCTATGCTGTCCAGTATGACAGCACTTGTCACATATGGCTAGAGAACGTGAAAATAATTAAAGGTAAAAACAGTAGACTCAGTTCCTCAGTTCTGTCTACATTTCAAGAGCTCGTTAGCTTCATATAGGTATTGACTACCATATTGGACAGCACATGTATAGGCTACGTGTATCATAGCAGAAAACTTAATTGTATAGCATTGAACTGGAGAGTATGAGAAGATTAAATAACCAAGTATTTTAGTTAAATAGAAGGCATTATCAAAAAGTCTTTTGAGGTAGGGCACCTGGGTAGCTCATTGGTTGAGCATCTGCCTTTGGCTGGGGTAGTGATCCTGGGGTCTTGGGATCAGGTCCTGCATCGGGCTCCCCACGGGGAGCCTGCTTCTCCCTCTGCCTATGTCTCTGCCTCTTTCTCTCTGTCTCTCTCATGAATAAATAAATAAATCTTAAAAATCTGAGATACTTGCTACTAAAATTACTGAACTCTTTAATTATGGTTTTATAGCATCTGTAAATACTGCGATGAATATTGTAATTTTAGCTACAAATTTATCTACTTTGGTATTTGTTTATTTTTATAAATAAAATGTCAACTTTTACTGCTCTTTAAAAAATTCTTCATATCTTAATATTGTATTAGGAAGTTCCATTTGTTTTTGCAGCATTTAAGGATTTGGTTTTATTCCTTACCTCTGGCCCTATTACCTAAAATTATACTATTGGCATTAAATTATATTGATTATCTTCAATATGAAAGGTATGGTGATGATTAAGTTGCACACTAGGAATAAGAAGTTTTTTTTAATATTTTTTTAATTTTTTTAATTTATTTATGATAGTCACAGAGAGAGAGAGAGGCAGAGACATAGGCAGAGGGAGAAGCAGGCTCCATGCACCGGGAGCCCGACGTGGGATTCGATCCCGGGTCTCCAGGATCACGCCCTGGGCCAAAGGCAGGCGCCAAACCGCTGCGCCACCCAGGGATCCCAAGGAATAAGAAGTTTTAAAACAGTACATGCATATCCCATCTTTTGTAATTATAGGCCTTTGGAAATTTGATAATGAGAAATTTTACATTTCTCCTCTTATATGGTTTGTTGAGAGAATTGTTATGCTTAATACTTTTATTAAAATATCATGATGTTAAGTTTTTGTTTGTTTCATTTGTTTTAATCCTAGGAAGCTCTACAAAGGATCATTTCAACTCTGGCAAATAAAAATGATGAAATTCAGAACTTTATTGATACACTAAATCAAACACTAAAAGGAGTACAGGTATGAATCTTTTAAAAAATGTAATATGTTGCAAGGAATGATGTTGGGTCAAATCAGAAGCATAAATATACTACATCAACTCTAGATTATAAATTAAGGTGAGAGCATGGTTTTTTTTTTTTTTGAGAGCATGGTTTTTAAATGCAGATAAAGAAAAATGTTTTCCTTACTATTTTTGTATTCTCTATGGAAAGATCAAATAGTAGGGGAAGAAGAAAACTCTGGAGTAGTAGTTGGTAGGGAATATTACAGTGCTCGCTTTTGACCCTTTCCATTATAGATAAATGTTTTATAATTCCAATTAAGAGCAAATTACATGTTTTCAGAGTAGTGGGAAGGTAACCATTTCTTTTACAGTAAATAGTGGAAGGAAAATGTGGTTGGTAAGAGGTCTGCTTGCAGAACTGGAAGAAAGTTAAACTTTTAAAAATAACGTGCCTAATGAGGAAGAGAAATATTTAAGGAAATGGTTCCAGGTTTGAGCACATAATCCATATAGTATGTAATCAAATGTGGATGAATGTGCCTTAATGAATTTATTGGTTATTTTTTGGTGAAATAGAGGATCTATAGGACACCAGTAGACAGTAAATCCTTTCTTGTGATTTTTGTTTGTTTGAACCTAGGTTTTTGCTTGAGTCTTGGCTTGTTAAACTTTATGGTCCTTGTTATTTCCTTTACTTCAGAATTTATTGTAATTGAGGTTGGTTGATTAAGATCTTCATCACTTTAACTGTCATTCTCAAACTTTTTTACTGGAAAATTTGGTGAATCCACAAATCCACTTTCTTTAAATAAGCAAAGCTAGTTGTTCTAAGACTCTTGATCTGTATATAAGAGAATTATCACATTTGACATCTGGAAAAAGAGATCATAAGCCAGAGATAGCCCAGACTATTTTTCTGATGAATAATTATTAGTATTCTACCTCAGAACCTAGAAAGAAAACTAGAGGGAGAATTTACAACCTTGTCACTGAAGATGGGGGCATAAGAGGTAGAGGGTAAGAGACTATAAGTATGTGTCAATTGGTTATCAAGAAGCAGTCCATTCTCTTTTTACAGATAAGTAAACTGAGGTCCATGAATTTAAGTGGCTTGTCCAAGGTCACACTGTTACTGAGTGGTTAATGTGAGATTTTACTTAGTTCTTTTTCCTACCAGACTGCACATTTCTTTTGCCACTGCTTGTTCTTATTACTGCAAATCAATTAATAAAATGATTAATACCATTTTTGGTAAGACTCCAAGTGAGGTAATATCTAATTTTTATAAAAATTATAAGCAAAAGTTTGGCTTATGTTACTACAGTAGATTGTACGTATTAGTTTTCTTAACCAGTGCCAATTCTCTTAATTGAATGATTTATCTAAGTTGAGAAATGCCTAAGATGATTTCTTCTCATAATTACTGCAAGTGTTATTGCTTATCTAAAGATTTCACAGATATTTTAAGTTATTGTTGAAATAGCAGCATCTTGCTTAACGTGACAGTGAGGAGCTCTGGGACGTCAACAGGCTTGAAATGTTTTATTGATTCTGCCATCATTAATTAGTTGTGTGGCTTTGGGCAAGTCACTTCTGTATTTTAATTCCTAAAATTTAGGAGTTTGACTACAAATTTTAGTCAGTAGATGACTTGTGAGGTTCTTTGAGCACTAAAAATCAATGTTTGATAAATCTCTTAGGTCCAGTAAGGAATTGTTTGGTCTTGTAAGTTCTGTATATCTTATGTAAATGCACTGTTTTAGACAACCTGAACAATCGTACCATTCACGCAAAATTAGCCCCACCCCTGTGTGCACAAACTGTTCTTCAGTTATGGAAACAAAATTTCTGGAATATTTTATTAAAATGCTCATTGATGATTGTGATGCATGACAAAGGTTGAGAACCACTGGCTTAGGGTCTGCCTTGGAACCTGAAATTCTGGACAAAGTTGGCAGTTTAAAACAATTTTTCACGTTGTCCTATGGAAATGGTGTTGTAAAGATAAAGAGGAGAGTATGGGCTACTCCATAAAAGATGTTTAACTCAGCATAACTGAGATAGTGCTGTCAGCATTAGCAGCCAGCTTCTAGGATTTACCTGTTTTTAAAGCATATGTCAAATATTAGAATTTTTAATTACATTTTTTATTCTACTCCACCCCCTCTGTTCTATCACTTAGGTAAGTCATATTGCAAGATGGATTAATTCTTTCCTTTATCTTGGCCAAGGCCCTCCCCTGTATAGTTTTTACACTTCTACTCTAATCCAAACTGTCATCATTTAGATAGGGACTGTGTTCCCTAAGAAGAACTTTTTTTCCTTTTTTGCTAATGTTCCTTAGATTTTTCCAGATCCCACTCATCTCTGAAAGACCTTCTTGAAATGCTTCTTCTTCCCTCTTAAACTTGTACTCATTTGACATAAGTGCTTCCAGTTTGTTGGCCCTACAGTCTTCAACTATTGTTAAATTACCTTGTCAGTTATTCTGAGCTTAACGTGTCTGTGTGTATTTTCAGATCAACTTATGGTGGGCTAGTTATGATATCTCCTTTGCATATAGATAATAATTTTCATATAGCAGTTTAATAAATTTTTAAAACACTGGGCTCCAGTTGGACCATCCTTAAATTGATATGATACCCTTCCCCCCCTCCAGACCAGAGGCTTCTAAAGATGGAAGTGGTATCTCATTGTAGGATATCACATAGAGGGTCCTCATTGATATCTTCCATGTATTCTTGGACATCTCATCACTGTTACTTCATTGTTGGTTTTTGATAAATACTGTATTGTGTTTAGGAAGTTTCCTTCTATTCCTGTTTTTATTATTGATTTATTATTTTTTAAGTAGGTTCCATGCATATGTGGGGGTTGACCTCAGGAATGAGAGCTGCATGCTCTATTGACTGAGCCAACCAGATGCCTCTCTATTCCTGCTTTTAGAAAAAGCAAGATAGTACAGTAGTTAAGAATACTGACTTTGTGCCTAGTACCCTTATTCAAATTCTGGGTCCAACCACTTTTCTAGTTGTATGACCTTGGGCAAGGTACTTAGCTTCGTTGTGTGTCAGTTCTTCCATCTGTAAAGTAAAGCTGTGCTTGTTAGGATAAAATTAGTTCATAAGTATTAGGTATTTAAACAGTACTTGGCACATAGTACCCACTATAGCAATTATTATTAGACTTGCTAAGTTCTATCAAGGTTTAAAAAAAAATCTGTTGATTTAATTTTATGGGTCATGTCCTTTATTTTTGTAATTCATAATTTTTTTGGCAAGTTTCCAAATAATTGAAATTTCCTTCAAGTCCTAGAATAAAATCCATTTGTGTGTGGTGAAAAAACAAAACAAATATTAGAATTTTTTTGCTTATATGATTTTAGCTTGGGATGGTTTATAAATGTGAATCTGTTTTGTCTTTTGTAAGCATATCTTTTAATTTTCAGATATTTGACAGCTCTTCAAGTAAAAATCATTGTTTTGTTTATTAAACAGGAAAATTCTTCTAACATACTTTCGGAGTTAGATGAAGAATTTGATAGTTTATATTCTATTTTGGATGAGGTGAAGGAAAGTATGATTAACAGTATCAAGCAGGAACAAGCTCGTAAATCACAAGAATTACAGGTGAGATCATGCAGCATATTTAAATATAGATAACTTTAGTCTGTTTAATATTTGATTTACTGACAGAAAAAAATGAGTGAATTTCTGTGAATAACTACTTTTATCTTGTAGAAAAATGATTATCTTTTGGTTTCATCATAGATATCCTGTTTTTTCTTAATGGTGATAAAAACCTAAGATTTACCATTGTAACCATTTTAAAATGTATAGTTCAGTAGTGTTAACTCTATTGACATTGTTGTGTAACAGATCTCTAGAACTTTTTATCTTTAAAACTGAAACTCTATACCCATTGAACAACAACTACCTATTTGCTTTTTACCGGACCACTGGTAACCACTAGTGTGTTTTCATGATTTTTTTTAAAAAGATTATTTATTTATTCACGAGAGAGAGAGAGAGAGAGAGAGAGAGAGAGAGAGAGGAGAGAGAGGCAGAGACACAGGCAGAGGGAGAAGCAGGCTCCGTGCAGAGAGCCTGACGTGGGACTCGATCCCAGGTCTCCAGGATCATGCTCTGGGTGAAGGCAGAGCTAAACCACTTGGCCACCTGGGCTGCCCTGTTTTCATGATTTTGATTACTCTAGATAACCTCACATAAGTGGAATAATTCAGTATCTGCCCCTTCTGTAACTGGCTTATTTCACTCAGTGTAATGTCTTTAAAGTTTGTCCATCTTGCAATATGTGCTAGAATTTCCTTTTTATGACTGAATTATATTTCACTATATATGTGTGTATGTGTATGTATGTACATTTATATATATTTCTTTATATGAATAAAATGTGTGTGTATATATGTACATTTGTATAGATTTCTTTTTTTTAAAACTAACAATTTTTAAAAAGATTTTATTTATTCATGAGAGAGACAGAGAGAGACAGGCAAAGACACAGGCAGAAGGAGAAGCAGGCTCCATGCAGGGAGCCTGATGTGGGACTCGATCCCAGGTCTCCAGGATCACGCCCTGGGCTGAAGGTAGGCACTAAACCACTGAGCCACCTGGGCTGCCCTATATATTTCTTTATATGAATAAAGAAAGTGTGTGTGTGTGTGTATGCAAATATATATTGACATGCAACACCACACATAGTTACACATTTTTTTTTCTTCTAATGAGAACCTTTAAGATCTACTCTTATTTTTCCTCTGAGGCTATTCACAAATTACTGCTTTAAATCATATGTATATTTTTTTCATCAGTTTCAGAGGTAGAATTTAGTGATTTATCAGTTGCATATAACTCCTAATGCCCTTTCCATCAAGTGCCCTCCTTAATGCCCATCACCCGATTATCTGTTCCCCCCACCCCCTCCAGCAATTCTCAGTTTGTTTCTTAAAGTTCAGTGTCTCTTATGGTTTTGCCTCCTCCTCTGATTTCATCTTATTTTATTTTTCCTTCCCTTCCCCTATGTTCATCTGTTTTGTTTCTTAAATTCAACATGTAAGTGAAATCATATGGTATTTATCTTTCTCTGACTTATTTCACTTAGCATAATACCATATAGTTCCATCCATATCATTATAAATGGCAAGATTTCATTGTTTTTGATGGCTGAGTAATATTCCATTGTGTATATATACTACATCTTCTTTATTCATCTGCTGATGGACATCAGGGCTCTTTCCATAGTTTGTTACGGACATTGCTGCTATAAACATTGGGGTGCAGGTGCCCCTTTGAATCACTGTGTTTGTATCCTTTGGATAAATACCTAGTAGTTCAATTGCTGGGACAAAGAGTAGCTCTATTTTTAACTTTTTGAGGAAGCTCCATACAGTTTTCCAGAGTGGCTGCACCAGTTTGCTTTCCCACCAACAATGTAAGAGGGTTTCCCTTTCTCTGCATCCTCATGAACATCTGTTGTTTCCTGAGTCATTAATTTTAGCCATTCTGACAGGTGTGAGGTGGTATCTCATTGTGGTTTTGATTTGCATTTCCCTCATGCCAAGTGATGTTAGTTAGTTAAGCATTTTTTCATGTGTCTGTTAGCCATTTGTGTGTTGTCTTTGGAGAAATGTCTGTTCGTGTCCTCTGCCAATTTCTTGACTGGATTTTTTTGGTTTTTTTTTTGGGTGTGAAGTTTGATAAGTTAAGGTCTACTCTCTTAGCAATGTTTAAATGTACAATACAGTAGGGGCATCTGTCTGGCTCAGTCCGTAGAGCGTGCGACTCTTGATCTCAGGGCCATGAGTTCAAGCCCCACATCTATCCTAGAGCTTACTTTAAAAAATATACAATATAGTATTCTTTTCACTATGCTGTATGTTACATCCCCAGGACTTATTTTATAATCAGAAGTTTGTACCTTTTGACCACCATCACCCATTCATCCATTTAAAAATTATTTTGGTAGTAGCCATCTTAATGAGTGTGAGATGATGCTGTTTGGGTGTGGTGACTGCAAGGATGTTAGGACCATTTTTTCTTCCTGTAGCATAACTTGAGATCTTCATTTTTTCCAGTGATTCCATTTTTTAAAAATTATACACCCAATTATCCTTTGTAACTCTTAATATTTGCCTCTTCTCAATGCTACAAAAATTTTGGCAATGTTTTTTCATAGGAGTAGTGATCTAGGTGGGATGAAGAAGTATTAGGGAATAGCAGGCTATAAAATAAGACTGAGTTGTTGAAATACAAATTTAGTTAACTTCATTCTTATTCAAAGGAAAAGCTATGGTAATATTAGCATAATGGTAATTTAATATCAGCATAATGGTAATGGTAAAGCTTTATTGGGATAGTTTAAAAATCAAATATTAAAAAAAATCACAACTTGGATGCCATTTTATTCTTTAATTGGAGACAGTAGAACATCTTTGTTCTTCATTTGGGTTCACAAACTTGTTTTAATTGTATTCCTTTGTACCTTTTTGTTAAGCTTTCCCTTTTGTAAGTAAATTCATAGAGGTTTCTTTTTTAAAAGATTTTATTTATTTATTAGAGAGAGAGAGAGAGAGCATTACAAGCAGGGGGGCAGACAGAGGGAGCAGCCTACTCCTCCCTGAGCAGGGATCCCAGGACCCTGGGATCATGACCTAAGCCGAAGGCTGATGCTTAACTGAGCCATCCAGATGCCCTCATAACATTTTCTTAGAATAAGATATTTTATCTTAAACTTTGACCTCAGATTGGATTCTTTCACTTTAATAATTCCTTGAGATATATTCCTTATTTTTTTTAAAGATTTTATTTACTTATTCATGAGAGACACAGAGAGAAGCAGAGACAGGAGAAGCAGGCTCCATGCAAGAAGCCGGATATGGGACTTGATCCTGGGACAGCCAAAGGCAGACACTCAACTACTGAGCCACCCATGCATCCCTCTTTATTCTTTTAGTTACCTTTTACTTTTAATACTACAGTAACTTAGTCTGCCCTAGTGATCCTGTGTAGACCATTAATAGCTACCATTTTTTTCTGAGTGATTTTGCTTAAATTTTTCATAAAGCTCTCATCCAAATGGGATATTTCAAATGGTGGTTTATTAATTATTCTTCAGAAGTCATGAGAGCTTTACTTATAGGAAGTATAGTATTTTTAGGAAATTATGATTAGGTTCTTAGAATAACACGTGAAAACCTATTTTAACCTCAAATTTGGCAAAACTATTCTACGTTTCGAAAGTAAAAATATAACGCATCCAGACACCAATAAAATGAGCCATAGTTTTATCTTTAGTGCTGAACTTAAGGGATACCTAAGTAGATTTGAATGTGGAATAGATAGTAATAAATAGATACTAATATTCTAAGTAGAATCTTGGGTACATTAAAAAACTTAGAAATAGATCTGTTTCTTTGCTTAAAAGTATCACTAACAATATTTTTGCATGACTGGGCTTAGTTTTAGACAACAGATGATAGAGTGACAGAGAACTGAATAAGAAAGAGTAGTACATGAAATTAATACATCACTATAACAGAGCATATCACTGTAACAGTTACTGTCTTTTATTTCTCTTTATTTTTTAATCCTGTCACTTGGATTTGTGATTCCTATGTTACCCAATTTTGGAAATTATAAATTAGCATTTATGGTAGTAGGTATTACTTGGGTTGATGTGGTATATGGAGTACTAAAGTTGTGCTCAACTGCATGCATCTGTCACTTGATTCATAAACTTTAAATTGTTAAATATCAAAGAAACTTAGTCTTCATTTATACAGGATGTTGTCTGCAGATGGATTATTTTGATATTTTATTATTATTTTTTTTATTTTAATTTTTTAAAAGATTTTGAGACAGCGAGCATACAAATGGGGAGGAAGGTCAGGGGGAGAGGGAGAAGCAGACTGTCTGTTGAGCAGGAAGTCTGATACAGGGCTCGATCCCAGGACCCTGGGATCACAACCTAAGCTGAAGGCAGACACTCAACCTACTGAGCCACTCAGGCACCACCCCCATTTTGATTTTTTAATTTAAATTATTGATAGTTTAAAAAATATTTGCTAGTTCCCTGACTGCCCTGATCGAGAATTGTAAGTAAATTAAGTAAATAATTGCTTTATTTTGTTTTGTATTTTTAAATGATGAGTATATCTGTATGCAATTTAGCTATTTTGAACAAATTATGGAAGGATGTTTAGTACAATATATTAAGATAGTTAAAATTTGTTACATATATGACTAGTGATTATATTGCTTTAATAGTTCTCTAAAATATTTTTGTTCAATTTTTGCTATTAAAATTGTAAGTTCATTATAACAATATATATTTAAGATTCTCATGGAAATAGGAAATTTTATTTTAAAGATTTATTATTGTTTTTTAGAGTCAGCTCAGTCAATGTAATAATGCCTTGGAGAACTCAGAAGAACTACTAGAATTTGCAACACGGTCATTAGATATAAAGGAACCTGAAGAATTTTCAAAGGTAAAAATCCAGCCCAAAAAACTAAACTAACCATTTAAATAGAATTTTGTTTTAAAAAATGATGTTTTCCCTTTCAATTTTGAATTTATTAAGTCATTTCTAATACTAAAAAAGGCTTGGAATTTTTAAAAACATATTTTATTTATTTATTCATGAGAAACACAGAGAGAGAGAGGCAGAGACACAGGCAGAGGGAGAAGCAGGCTCCATGCAGGGAGCCCGATGTGGGACTCGATCCCGGGACCCCGGGATCACGTCCTGAGCCGAAGGCAGATGCTCAGCCGCTGAACCACCCAGGCATCCCTGGCTTGGAATTTCTTAAGTAAAATGTTATCTATTCATTATTCCAACATGGATACCTAGATGTATGTATCTTTGGGGCCATGGACAAATTATCTAATTTCTCTTTAATGCTCTATTAAGATGAATCAAGTTATTTTCCTTTTCAGTTACATTCTTATTGGTCACTTATTTTAAGGGTACTTTTGTATTTTATCTGAGTCATACCTTTGTTATAAATATTTCATGATTAAGGAAAGATTAATATTGCTATTAACATTCTTAAAAATCTAGTTTTGTATTCCTTCCTTCTATGAGCTGATTGGAAAAACATCACTTGATGCATATAAGCACTGGAACAGAGTGAAATTTGCTATTATATTTATTATTAAGTGCCCCACTGTTTAGTGTAATTGTATGTTTAATTAAAATATGAAAATGTAGGTTCTTATTTTAAGGGTATGTTTAGTATGAAATATAAACAGTAGAATAAGACTATTAGTGTTGTAACCTAGATCCTGTTATTTAAGAGATTCTGAATTCTATATTTTTATTTTTATTTTAAATTGGGTCATTTTTAAATGATTACCAATTTATCAAATCAGATCTCTGTTTGATGTAGAATACAGCTGTAGAATATATTAAAAATGGTGTGAGGAAAGTGGCAACTTGAGCTGTATAATTAGCTCAAGTGTTTACTAATGTAAAATATGTACTGTGTAGTAATCATATCAAGATAAGGTATTCACATTTGATATTATTTCCTTGGTCTTTGTGGACCAGGTAGTGAACTGTATTAGTGTTAGAAAGGTGGCTATATTATCCTTTTGTGTTCATCTAATATTTTAATTTCATGATTTTTCTTTGAACTTGAAGGTAGAAAAATCTTCCTTGAGAAGATAACATTTGGTGGCTTATGTGCTGTGTTTTGAAAATGAATTTTAAAAATGGATTCTTTTAAGTGAAACGAATCAAAAGTTCTGCATGAACTAATTCTTGAATTTAGAGGTAGACTGTAAGTAGGTTCATCTTTGCACTTGGTAGGACTAGCTATGTAAAGAAATTATGAGATAAATGTATCATACTTTATGTTTTAATTTTTATTTTTAAAAAAGATTTTTATCCACCTATTCATGAGAGACATAGGAAGAGAGAGAGGCAGAGACATAGGCAGAGGGAGAAGCAGGCTCCATGCAGGGAGCCCAATGTGGGACTCGATCCCCGGACTCTAGGACCACACCCTGGGCTGAAGGCAGGCTCCAAACTGCTGAGCTACCCAGCCATCCCGAAATGTATCATACTTTAAAGTACTTTAGAAGAATAGATAGATCTCCTATTCAGAAGACATCTATGGGATAACCTCAAACATCTGGAACATAGCCAAAAAACATACAGAAAGCAAAAAATAATCTGAGTCATCAAAATCAGTATCATGGAGTTGATGGGCAGGAATACATGTTCTTTTCTGATGATCGTTTCTCAGCATCTAGTTCCTGCTATCTCCATGGTGCTACTAAATTTTTAGTTTTTTTCTTCAGTTTCCCTGTTAATAAAGTCCTCTTCTAGTGGAGTGGGATAGCTGTTAATGATAGGCATATTCATAGCCACAAGAATTAATAGCTGAGAGCCTGATAATGAGGAAGAAGAAGACAGGAAAACCATAAAACATGGACACAAGTACTCAAAAACAATTTGAGCCCAGTTACATTTAAGTAGGGATTGGTACTCAGAAAACCTGTGATCAAGTTTGTTTCTCCTAAGTTTCGCTTTCCACTATGTCCTCTCCCCTTCCTCTCAAAGGCTGCTATTTTCTTTCTCCTTTGTCCTTTCCAGCTTTTTTAAAACTTGTTCCCAGCTGATGGAAATTGGAAAAGTTCTGATAAAATAAGTCACATTGTGGTTTAAACATATTTTCTTTTTAAAATTATTTTTTAAAGATTTTATTTAGGGGGATTCCTGGGTGGCTCAGCGGTTTGGCGCCTGCCTTTGGCCCAGGGCGCGATCCTGGAGTCCCGGGATCGAGTCCCATGTCAGGCTCCCGGCATGGAGCCTGCTTCTTCCTCCTCCTGTGTCTCTGCCTCTCCCTCTCTCTCTATCATAAATAAATAAATCTTTTAAAAACTATTCTATTTATTTACTCATGAGAGACACAGAGAGAGAGAGGGAGAGGCAGAGACACAGGCAGAGGGAGAAGCAGGCTCCATGCAGGGAGCCCGACATGGGACTCGATCCCAAGTCTCCAGGATCAAGCCCTGGACTGAAGGTGGCGGTAAACTGCTGTGCCACCTGGGCTGCCCTACACAGATTTTCTTAATGTTCCATTATGTGTCTTATTTTATTATTTTGGTTTTCCACCATTTTGTGGCACTGCTTAATAGCTTAAAGCATTTGGAAATGTGGTGAAATGAATTATTTGTCAGTGTTTACTACCTAGAAATCTGAGTTTATTATTATTGAAGAAAAATGCTTAACTGAGAGTTGTTTGAAATTATTAGAACATCCAAATAGTATCCAAATAATGGTTTGATTCCAAGTCAAAAACTGAATTCACTTTCTTAGATAACTGGATGTACTAGAGGCTTGCCTCAAACACCTAATTGCTGACAAAATAGGGAAGATGACTTTGAAGATCAATTTTATTTGGCTTTGAAGAATAATAATCTTGTATATTGTTAGAAATTTGGAAAAAGAAATTCTTTTAAGTTGTGCTGTTTATGAATATCCTATATTAAAGTGATTAAATCAGACTAGTATGAATAGTTCATGGGCACAAAAAAATCATAGGCTAGAATCCAGCCCATGAATCTTTTTAGACTTTATTATCTTCAAAAAGAGTAATTTAAATACTAATATTTAAATGATCACCTTATAGTACCTCATTATGAGAATTGAATATGAAGCTATGCTATTTACCAGCATTAGGCAATCTGAAAATGAACGGGTAAAAATGGCACAAATGGGAAAGGATTTTTGGAACATACTTACACTAATTTTTAAATATTTGGTATTACAAATTGGTTTTATTTTTCACTAATTTTTTTTAATTGTTAGGAGTTTGGTTGATAGTAAATATATGAAGATGGATCACCAGCAAATGAGATTTGGATCATTTGCTTTATTTCTGGATGGACAAGTAGCTGAAACTCCACCATACCTGGCTTCTCTGCTAATAGCCTGCATTGCTTGGATCCTTTGACAAAATTAATACTTCTTTCTCTTTTTTTTTAAGATTTTATTTTATTTGACAGCACAAGTAGGCAGAGTGTCAGGCAAAAGGAGAGGGAGAAGCAGGCTCTCTCCACTGAGCGGAAGGCAGACGCTTAACTGGCTGAGTCACCCAGGTGCCCCCAAAATTAATATTTCTATTTTCCTACCCCGAATATAGAACTTGAATTCTACATTTGAAAAGAGCCTAGTTTGGATACCTGGGTAGCTGAGTGGTTGAGTGTCTGCCTTTGGCTCAGGTTGTGATCCCAGGGTCCTGGGATCAAGTCCCACATTGGGCTCCTTTGCACAGAGCCTGCTTCTCCCTCTGCTTGTGTCTTTGCCCCCTTCTCTCTCTGTCTCTCTCATGAATAAATAAATAAAATCTTAAAAACAAATGAAAATAGCTGAGTCTGTGGGGTAATTTCCAAGTCATTAACCATCCACTTCCTCACTATCTTGCCACACATAACCCAGTTGTCCGACTAGAAGGGAGGTACTGGTCACCAGTACACAAAGCCTTTACTGGAATAAAAAATACAAAGTGGGGTGAAAGGGGAACAGTGTCTTCTGCACTTGATCACAGATGAAAAGGGATGTTTTGTGTATTTCCCACTTTAGACTCACAGTAACTAGCCACTGGCGTATTGTTCAGTCAGTGTCAGCTTCTAACTACAGGGAGGAACAAACGAAAAGGATAGAAGCTCTGTATGTTTTCAAGGGAATAGAAGTATTGGCAGAAGTGTTTTCTGTGGGTTGAAATCAGGAATGCTGAGAGAAGAGGACCTTCACTGAAAGCATGTATGTTTTAGTTACTGAGGCAATTTAAAGACAAATGTAAATATTTGTTCAGAGTAGTCCAGACTATAATTTTTCACCTTTATTTCATTTGTGGATGTTTACGTCTTACAGAAATTAAGTTTCCTGTTATATAAATGTGCTTACATATAGAACAGATGTATCCAGTACTGTATTCAAAGTTTATTTCCAGTTATTTACTATAGCTTGTGAAGACTAAGATGATCATATTTTTTTGAAAAGTAGTTCTTTTTATAAACATATGTATAGAAAATATAAAACTCTTAACATATGGAATCAACTGTTTTGCAGTGTTTTTGTTTTAGTTTTTTTTTAATGATGGTATTTTTTCCAAATGGGAAATAGCATATTGAAGCTATATTTTTTCACTTTCTCTTGATGAATCCCTTGCATTTCCCAAGTCATTCCTTAATACGGTATTTTTAGAGTGAGGGTAGAAGTCTCAGTTATGTGTTGTAAAAAGTATTGGGAAAGTATTGTATGTTTGCCTGTTAGTCATTTTCAGATTGTCTCAAGGAAATATTACAAAATTTTCTATCCCAAATCTAAGAGGAAAATCTGAAGTATAAGACCATGTAAATATACAGACAAGACTTGAAAAGTTTCTTAGTGTTGTGTGGCATTGAGAATGTTAGTAGGAACTCTATTGGGCTTTACTGCAAATCAAAATAAAGACAAATCATGTCAGGCAAATGCCAGTTTTGAAATCTAGTTTTTGCTAGATTCATCATTTTGACAGTGTGAGTGTATTATTTTCTGTTGTTACCCAGAAACAGATATACAGTTGGCCTTTAAACAACATGAGAATTATGAGCTGACCCCCATGTAGTTTAAAGTCCATGTCTGACTTTTGACTCACCCAAATCTTAACTACTCATTGTTGACAAGAAGACTTACCTATAACATAGTCGATTAATGCATATTTTGTGTTATATGTATTACATGCTCAATTCTTAAAATAAGCTAGAGAAAATATTACTAAGAAAATCATAAGGAAAAGAAAATACATTTACAGCACTGTGGTATAAAATCCTGCATATAGGTGGACCCATGCAGTTCAAATTGTTAAGGGTCAATTGTATTATTTTTTGTTGCTTTTTATTAATGCTCTGATTTTAACTAACTTTTCCCTTGCGGCCTCTTCACTTCAGCCTATATTTCAGAGAATTAGATTGTTAAAATGCTCAATTTATTTTGGATAATTTTTAAAAGCTACTGTGTGCAAATAAGATGGCTTAGGATGGACTTTTAGGGTTTGAAGATGCTTTAGTACTCATCATTTTATAGATAAGATAATTGAATCCTAAAAGAGTTAAGTGACTTGCTGGTTCATGTGGTGTGAAACTCAGATCTCTTAAGCCTTTGGTCTCATGCTCCATATTTTTTGCTGAGGTGTTTCAGAACTTTTGCTAATTGGGAAGAGATTTGGAAATACCAAATTTTGTTCTTTTTTGGGTAAATGATTCATTGAATACAATAAGCAAGATCTAAAACTTACTTGTTTTATTATTATTCCCATTTTAATGTTTAGAAAATACTGTTAAGTTAGCTGCTACAGTAGAGTTATTTTCTAGGGTACTTTCCATATAACATCTTTCTATAAAAAGAAAAAAATATGATAGTAAGAAATATAGAAAAAATAAGATCTGAACTTTCAGAGTGCTTGTTAAATTAAACTCACGAAAGAAAATAGTTTCTGTATTTACTTATAGCAGATTAAAAACAAGAAAGATTGGGAAAATATCTGGTTTAACTTCTTTATATTTAATTGGTAATTATGAAGAACCATTTGTGATTACTTCTACTTGTACTCTTATTACAGGTCTTTTTAAGGGCGTTTGGTCTCAGGTGATAGATTCCTATAACTGATAAAGGATCAGAATTATAAGATTTATTTTGAAAACAATTATTGAGAGATGGAGGAAGGGAATGAGGGAGAAAGGAACCAACTCTGATCAGAATAAAGAGAAATGAAGTGTTGGCAACCAAGATTTCAGTGGAAGATTGAAATGGAAATAGTGATTGAAATTGAAATAGAAAACAGTGATATTGAGCAAGGTAATGTGGCTAATGCTTCTTGAAAACTTTCTAATAATATACAACAAGTAGCATTACCCAAAAATCTAAAGAATTAACTGAGGCCTGTTCATTCTGGAATCATTTTGTACTTGGTAAACAGAGATATTTAATTGACAAAATAACATCACTCTTGAAATTGAAATTTACAGAAATCAAGCAGTACAGTAATGTGTATCTTTTGGATAGATTTCTACTTTGGGAGAAGAAATTCCAGAAAAAAAATTAAACCATTTGTTTTCCAATTTAAGACGTTTCTTAAAATTGGGCCCTTTTAGAGAGGTATCTTCAGAATTTGAGACTTTCTACTCTTTTATCATTGCACAGAATAACTTTTTCAACCCCTTCTGCATTTACACAGTGTATATACTGTTAAATTCGAACCTAAATGAAAGAGGAACCGCTGAGTCTTCAGTTTGATCACCTGGGTATGTTTATATATAAATACACAAGACGACAATTTTTCCAGCATTATTTGGCTTTTCATCTGTTCCTTTTCTGGTTTGTCACAAGCAGCCTAGTACATTAAATGATGAAAGGAAACTTTACATGCATGTGCACATGTGCACACTTGTACACAGACACACTAAGAAAAGTCACCTTACAAAGTTAAATAATACTAGACACACAATTGAATCATTCTGGTTAGTTTAAAAAACAGTATTGGGGGTGCCAGGCTGGCTGAATCAGTAGAGCATGTGACTCTTAATCTCAAGGTTGTAAGTTTGAGCACCATACTGGGTGTAGAGATCACTTTAAAAAATGGTTGTAGGGAGATTATTATTATTATTTTAATATTTTATTTAAATTCAATTTGTGGGGAAATTAAACATGCATACTGTATAATGTTCTTGAAAGATGAAAGAAAATCAGTGTTTTAGAAAAAGATAGTTATGGTCTTCATATTGTTAGGTTCTTTGGGAGTGATTGATAAGTAACATTCTCCTAACCAAATTCTGAAACAGTTGGGAAATAAAGCAATAAAGTTGATAAGAGGCCAAATACCAATAAAATGATATTAGAGAATTTAGCTTATATCAGTGGGCAAGCTTTCTAATATTGAATCCTAGAGTTAGTCAGACTTTCCCACCCAGATATGGTCAATACAAGGGTACCTCGACTCTGTGTGTGTGTGTGTCTGTGTGTGTGCGCGCGTGAGAGAGAGAGAGAGAGAGAGAGAGCGCGTGAGTGCCTGTTTCTGTGAAACTTCCTACACAGAGGGAAAGAACAGAATATATGTTCCCTGTAGGCAAGCAAGCTTCCAGAAAGAGGGAAAATAGCTGAGCTTATTTCTAGTTTCTCCTTTCAAACTCGTAATCAGATTAAGTCCTTTCTCCTCACCCAAAGAAATGAAGGATTAGAGAGAGGGTAAGGGAGTGATTAATGCTAGTAGCACTTAAGCACTTATCTATATGTAAAGAAACATCAAGAGCAGAGGAGTCTTCCTTTTTCTCTTCCCTGACACTTATATTAAAATCCTTGGTTGTAATTCTAGCTGTAATGACAATAATTTAAAAAAAAATTTTGTAATTGACTTTAACATTTCTTATTCCTAGTACCAAAGTCATGTCAGGATGTAAGACACATATTAATGCCAGTGGGTTGGGTTGTTTGCTGTAAAATGTGAAGCTTGGAAAGGATCTATAGAACGAGTGAAGACTAAAATTTTTTAATAAAGAAAAGAGAATGATTAGTATACAGGATCTCACAATTGATTATTGTAGTGCTGGAAATGTTTCACATGCTCATCTCATAAATGTCAGTTCTGTTTTTTTATGTAGAAAGGTACTCAAGACCACATTATTTTAGGATAGATATAAAAATGACCAATACCAAGTAAGAACAGTGTTAGAACTGAAGAAGAGATGCAACGGAAACATCGCTATATATATCAAATTAGTGTTCAGTTAAATTTAATAATTATTAGTATCACCATGTGGCAAGCTTTGTGCTCGACCTAGGATAGAGTGTAGAGCAAAATAATCATGGTTTACATTAGATGCATTGTTAATTATGGTGGTCAGTTTGGGGGAGAAAAACTGTTGTTGAATATATTGTATGTAAATGTGAAGGGGACAGTGGATTTTATGTGTATTGTTTTCTTGTATACTCTACAGCACCAAGTGACAGCTGTGCCCTTTCCTAAATTTGTACATTTGTGCTAGAATTCTCAAAAAAAAAAAAAGATATCCCATGCCAAGTAGGCTTAAGTTAGCAGGTTCTATGAAGTCATCTCAGGGAAAGACCCTATTGGTAGAAGTATTTCTCTGATTTCTCCTCGTCTGAATTTTTGTCATTATTGCTTTACTCTTTGGGGTAAAGGATTGTAGAACGGCAGCTCAGTTTTATATGTTAGCAGGCAAGCCCTCAAAATACAAAGTCTTTGCCCAGGGGAGGCATATAGAGAAAACTTGGAGCAACCATGATGAAGTGGTGAAAGAGATCATTGAAGAAAAATTGGAGAGCAGATTTGAAATGTATAAGAAAATCATTAGATTGCATAGAAATGTGTGCCCCATGAAGGAGATTGATTGTTCTAGTTGAAGAGTGTCAGACTGAATGGAAATGGAGGTTTATTTTGATAATCTTAAGGTAAGGAAAATCATTTATAGTCATCTGGAATTAGTTTGAAGTGTTCAGTTTTCCTCCTTTTAAGGCGATTTATATGGGGTCTGGATATTGTTTTTGCTATAGTTCTAACATCACATTATGCAGGCTGATGTGAACTGTACAAATTTCCTGTAATTCATGTTTTGGGTGACTGTGAACTAATCTATTCCAGGATTTTATCCTAACTTTTCTTGCATGTCACTGCCATTGAAACTTGCATGAAAAGCACTAACTGCCTTCTTTCTCTTCTCCCTGATTTGCTCCAAGGCTGCCAGACAGATCAAGGATAGGTATGGTATAAAACCTACATTTTTATATAAGTATCAATATTTAAGTCAGAAATGAAATTCAAGAAGAGTTTCTTATTTCACTTTTGTTGGTTAAAATAAAAATACCTAATGCCATGTACAAAAAAAGAAAATGTCTTTTGCATATCTTATGGGATAAACAGTATATTAGCAGGGTTAAAAAAAACAGTTGTGGACAATTATATACTTAAAGAATTTCATTTCTGATATTATATAGTTAGTTTTAGTACAGTTCTTAATTAGCTATGAATCGATGGGGACCCATTTTGGATAATTAAAAAATATATTCCTGCAATGTTTTTTTGTTCATAATTTTATAAGTATGTCCTATTTTCTGAGAAGTCATAGCATTGTTAATAGTCCTCAAGAGCTAAAGCTCTCCTACTTCAGTGCTCTCCTGTTTAACACCTTTGTATTCTCATTCCATCCTGTTCCTGGTGCCATCTCTTTCTATTTTTCATGCCACTACTATCTAATGTGTGGGAAGAGAAAATTAAAGAAAGTGATGACCTCATGAAAGACTTTCTCATTGGTAGAGCCAGGATTCAGAAAGGTAATTTAGTACTTGCTGTAATGAGTACACCAAAGGGCTAAAAAAGCTGCTGACAGTTTTGGATTGAGTTACCACAGGAGGGATGGTTTTGATCTTCCTGGTTAGTCACTGAGCATTGATGATAGTGAGATTATCCCTTAAAGTTCCTTTGAGGATTATGAGATTCTCTGAAAGGCATATCTCTTCAAAGCACCACTCTGAATCTGAGACTAAATTATTTATTCTTCATCAGATAATTCACAAAAGTATTCATCATGGATTGTGTGAAAACCAGTGTGTCTATTGTTACAATCTTGGCTGAAGCCTTCAATTCTGTTTTTCTGATCATCTATTATTTGACTAGAGGCAAGATTCACATGGCACTCATAGCACTCTCAGTACAAATACTAATTTTTAGGTATTTTTGGTGTATTTTATATCAGAGAATGGTTAAAAACATGGATCATCTTATTCTGGATGTAGAAAGGTGATTATGAGAGTCTGAAGGTGAAAAGTATTGGCTATGTGAGTAGGTAGGTGCTAGGTAGGTCAGTTTTTTGAGTAAGATAGAATTAGGTTGTATCTGCTGGAATTTGCTATGTGTAACCCATCTTTCACTGTGGCTAGATTATTCTTCAGTTTAGGCACATACTTCCCTAAGTCTTGCTATGGTCTCTGATTTTCTGGATTAGAAGTCATTTCCTAATCAGGCTTCGGCTTATCCAAAGACTTTTCAAGAGCCCTTGCAAGATCTTCTCTTGTTCCTCTCCTAGGAATCTGTATGGTTCTCTACTTCCAAGAATCTGTCCTTACCCCTGACATCTTTCTTTGTCCAGCTTTGTCACAATTTAATGATGAATTTTCATGGCTGAATGCAAAGCTTTGGTAAAGCTTGACCTCTTTGCCTCTTCTATGCCCACTTCTTGGCTTGATTTAATTAGTTTTTAGGTGATCTTAGGAGTTGGAATTCTTTTTCTCTGTCACGGCACGCCCCCACCCCACCCCAAAAAAGCTTATACATTATCTATTTTGGCTACCCATGAAATTATTACTTCCTTCTCAAGAACACTTCTGGGTCTTGACTTAATTTTTTAAACTTGATTTTTAACTTCAAAATGTCCAGGTTTCTCTTATATATTTTATTAGGTGCTGCTAGAAGCAAGCTGCTAGAATTCCATCATTGCCATTTATGATATAAAAATAATTTAAATACATAATCATAGTAAGATAATTTTTACTAGTGAAGAAGGATTATTCTCTTATATGAGGGCAAAAATGATGTTTAAGAAAGAGTGTCTAACATACTTGAGCAGAGAATCAAATATGTAAAAATCATTTGTGAGAACTGAATATTTATCATTTGTTGTGGTAGAAGTTATGCAGGAGAAACAGTGGGAATGACAAGAAGAAAAAGCAACTGAAATGAAAAGATAATAGCAGATCTCTGTAACTTTCCCAATCACTAATATATATTTATGGGTGCTTTTAGTAATGTTGGAAGAGGATTAGTTGAGGTTTGCTGTGGACTTATGCTTCTTGAAAGAAAGGGGTCATGAAAAGGTGAGTCAAGTTAATTAGATTATTTGAGGAAATGGAAAGTGTTCATTTATATGTTTTGCAGTTATTTTTTCTTTGTAAAAATGAAACTGAGGGGAAAGGATCTTTGTATTCAATTTGTACTATAGGCAATAAATAAAAAAAGTCAAGGTGAATTAAAATATTCCTAACCATCTGGTTCTTGTAATGTAGAGAATTATCTATGGATTTGAGGTTGTTGATTTGGGCTTTCAGGCACAATTACCTAAATTTATTCAGTTTAGGTTTTGATGGACCTTTCTAACGTACTTTTGGAGGACATTCTTTTTCTTTGAGGCTACAGTGATTAAAACCAAGTTTTTTTTTTTTTTAAAGATTTTATTTATTCATGGGAGATACAGAGAGAGAGGCAGAGACATAGGCAAAGGGAGAAAGAAGCAGGTTTCCCGAGGGGACTCCAATGTGGAACTCGATCCCGGGACTCTGGGATCACGACCTGCGCCGAAGGCAGATACTCAACTGCTGAGCCACCCAGGCATCCTAAAATCAAGTTTTATAGATAAAATTTTTTTAAATTTTTATTTATTTATGATAGTCACACACAGAGAGAGAGAGGCAGAGACACAGGCAGAGGGAGAAGCAGGCTCCATGCACCAGGAGCCCAACGTGGGATTCGATCCCGGGTCTCCAGGATGGCGCCCTGGGCCAAAGGCAGGCGCCAAACCGCTGTGCCACCCAGGGATCCCTATAGATAAAATTTTAGATTTAAATTCCCTAAAATACTTTTAGGTTTTTTCAACAGCTGTCAACATTTAAGTAGATTTAGAAGCGTCCAAGTAGTTTCAAATCCAAGTAGTTTCATTGATTCAGTGGTCTTTTATACTAAGTACCTATCTGAATATAGCTCTTTCAGAAGTCTTCAAACGAAAAGATACTGGGGGCTTTAAAGAACAAAGTAAGACTTAGGTTTTGTTCCTAATCTCTTATTGATGTAATCTGAAATTTAATTTTTGAGAACCAACAGCTTAATGTAATGTGTGTGAAATATTCAGCATTATGCTTGGTTTTCAGTGAGTTCACTTCCCCATAAGTTGTATTTCAGTATAGAACATTCTTCTTGATCGATAGTTCAGCTATTGTTGACTCACTGTTATTAATAAAGTAATTACTTTCCTAGTTTTAAAGTGAAATAAAATAATTGAATGCAGCAGTAAATTTAATATCTTTTATACCGCATTATCTCTGGGTATATTTGCCAGATCTAAATAACTAGGCCTAGTATTCCCTTTGTTTGTCAGCTTTACTTCTTCTCCCAAATTATGTACTAACAGGACAATATTCCATGAATAGTACTTTTAATCATTCTTTGACCAAAGATAATAAGGGAAGTTACTTTGTGACACTTGTGGAAATTTACTGTAATGTGAAAATAGAAATTTGAGATAAAACGACAAATTAATAGAATATGAGAATTTCTTTTAATCTATAGTTTTAATTGACAGAAAAGTTTCCCCACACTTTGGGTAAAATGAGGTCTGATATAGCTTCTTTTGTGTATATGTCTGTTTTTTTTTTTATACCACACCCATCTAATAAATATTTATTGAACTATTATTTCCATGGCATATGGGCTGTTTCTCCTTGTATCCTTCTATGTATCAGATGTTGATACATCAGGGTGATACCTACTAGCATGGTATTCAAAATTGTGATTTTACTTCTCTCCTTTCTCATCCATGCCCTATCTTTAGCAGGTACTAGGCTGTACAGTATTTGGTCAGGGTACTTTTACTCTTAATTGAGGTTACAGGGAGTAGCTGTGACTACCAAGGAGAGTGTAGAGTTCGTTATTTGGCATATGAAAAGGAATGAGGTTGGCATCAGGAAGTCAGTGAGATTGAGTGTACATAGGTTCAGACACCTGTTGGGTCTGTGAACGATGATTTATAAGGGATATTTTCTTTTGTGAAATTTTTGTGTGCAATTTTATAAAACTGGCTGGAAAGTTACTTAAAGTTATATTAAATGTCTAAATTTAAAAAAATTTTAAAGTTTTTTATTTAGTTAATTTTCTAAAGACTCAGAACAAATTTCTTTTTAGCTTTGTTACCTTTGTTATAGTTTCTGAAATCACTAAAATGAAATAACTTCTATCTTCATTTATAAATTAAATATGGCATACTCTCCATTCTTTTATTTTTAAAAGTATATTTGTGTTTACCGTAGAGTAACAATGGCTTCAGCCTTTCGCCTTTCTTTGAAACCAAAGGTCAGTGACAACATGACTCATTTAATGGTGGATTTTTCTCAGGAAAGACAGATGCTGCAAACTTTGAAGTTTTTGCCCGGTAAGTATGTACATATATTACATGTGAAGTGTTTTATTGTAATGGACTTTGAAATGTAAATATTAAGTATAGTGTGGGTTTTTTCCTTCATTCAGCTAAGGAATAATTAAATTTGGTAGTCTTTATTTTTATTTTTATTTTTTTATTTTTTTTTGGGTTGTCTTTATTTTTAGAGAATTATTTTACTGGTAGTAAAAATTCCATTTTGAGAATTTTTAAAAAAGATTTTAGAGACACAGAGTGAGAGAGAGAGACAGAGACATAGGCAGAGAAAGAAGTAGGCTCTTTGCAGGAAGCCTGTTGTGGGGCTCAATCCAGGGACTCTGGGATCACGCCTGAGCCAAAGGCAGACGCTCAACCGCTGAGCCACCCAGGAGTCCCATTTTGAGAATCCTATTAAAGGGGTATCTATGATTGTTAATTTGGTAAAGGGAAGCAATATACCATGATGGTTAACAGTGGGTTTGGGGGCCAGACTTAGACTTGAATCCTGGCTGCCATTTATTTACTGTGAACCTTGAACAAATTATTTAACTTTGTTTCATTTTCTTCATCTTGAAAATGTGATGTTACTCTTCTAGGGTTTTATGAGGATTAAATGAATTCAAACCTCTGAATCGCTTGAAAATAGTGCCAGGCACTTAGTTAATACTCAGTGCATATTAGCTGCTGCCATTACCAGTATAGTTGTGGTTATTGGCTTAGATGAACTTTTATTTCCAGTAGTAATAGGTTAAAACTGGTTTATTAGAGTATTAGTATAAGGGTTAGTATGAGGATAGCAAAAACCATTTGAAATTGAGCCCCCAATTTTTCCCACTTATGTGAGAAAGCAAACTAAGGACCGTTTGTTGGTATTCTCTTTTTAGCTAACGTCAAGAAGTGGCATTAGGTTGATAGCTAAAACAGTTTGAACATGATGATTTGAGGGGATCAGGTGTTTGTTTGTTTTACTTATTTACAGGTGCTTTTTATTACAGGTTCTAGTTAGAACTGGCTTTAATTTTTGGAGATTAGCTGTTTTTGAATAGAGAGTGTTGATCATATGAAACCATTCTCTGAGTATTTGGTCAGGGACTTTAAAATATGATTGTAAAGATAGGTTAGTAGTCATGAAACCAAAATGGAACTAATAAGGAAGGGTAGTTTAAGTGAGGTATTAACCTGTGTGGTATTTTCAGAGGAGTTTATTCTTTTTTAAAAGATTTTATTTATTCATGAGACACACACACACACAGAGAGAGAGAGAGAGAGAGAGAGAGAGAGAGAGGCAGAGACACAGGCAGAGGGATAAGCAGGCTCCATGCAGGGAGCCCAATGTGGGACTCTATCCCAAGACTCCAGGATCATGCCCTAGCCAAAGGTGGCGCTAAACTGCTGAGCCACCCAGGCGTCCCTCTAGAGGAGTTTATAGAAGGAAAAGATGAGGGATCCCTGGGTGGCGCAGCGGATTGGCGCCTGCCTTTGGCCCAGGGCGCGATCTTGGAGACCCGGGATCGAATCCCACGTCGGGCTCCCGGTGCATGGAGCCTGCTTCTCTCTCTGCCTGTGTCTCTGCCTCTCTCTCTCTCGATCTCTCTCTCTCTCTGTGTGTGTGACTATAATAAATAAATTAAAAAAAAAAAAAGAAAAGAAAAGATGACAGAAGGAACCATAGGTATAGAGGAAGGAGGTATATTTGTCAGTGGATATCTACCTGTAAATTCGCCTTTCAGAATTACTATTATAGTGTCATTCACACTATTTCTAAATTCAGAAGGAAAGGAGTTGTGGATCATGAATATATACATGAGTATTATTATTTTGATTTTTTTTGGAAAAAAAACTGTTAAAAAGCAGTCTTTTCACTATTACTTTCCTTCTCTTGGGTTTTCTTTCATGGCTTAACAGACCAAGGCCATGTCTACTAAAAAGTCAAGTAGATTGCATACACAGTAGGATTTCCTTTTTTGGCAAACTGTGTTATGACAGTCTCAAGCAATGAAGTATAATAAAAAACAAGAAAACCTTTTGTGGAGGAATTTCATCTGAAAGGAAGATTATAGTAGGTTGTTAAAAATTGTGAATGATGAATTCATGTCACTAATTTTTTATTCTGTGATAGCATAAAAATTTCCCATAAGATGGAATCAGATTAACTTAGAAAAACAAATACCTTTTTTTAAAAAAAGATTTTTATTTATTTATTCATGAGAGACAGACAGAGAGAGAGAGAGAGAGACAGGCAGAAGGAGAAGCAGGCTCCCGCAGGGAGCCCAGTGTGGGACTCAGTGGGGATCCCAGGATCATGCCCTGAGCTGAAGGCAGACGCTCAACCGCTGAGCCACCCAGGCATCCCGAAAAACCAATATCTTCATCCTTTAATAATCTGTTCCATAAACACCACAAAAATCAACTCTTACACTGTAGTATGTATAGTAACATGAGTTGTACACTTACTTGAGTTTGAAAAATAGAAGTGGTAGTGATAATAATTCTAGTCATTTTCTTCTACTCTAAGCTATTTTTTATACACTAAAACTTAAGAATTTATATCCTCATCCTCTCTGAGCTCCCTCCTGCAGCTAAGAAGAGAAACATATCTGTGGCAGTGTTGATGTCACTTGCCTTTTTACATTCACATGCAGGAACATAAAATTCTTGAGCCAGTTTCCACACTATTGCCAGTTGAGTGTTACTTTATGGAAATTGCTGTGAATTGCTTTCCATTCTCATTTCCAAAGAAAGTCCTGCATTTCCTAAGTATTTTTTTCTGTTACAAATATACCACTTTTCATCTTACCCTGAAGCTCTGTCTCCCATTTGATGAACTCAACTCTTCTGTATAGAATCTTGGGTGAACTTTCCACACATTAGATCCAGGTCAGCCTTAATTTAACATATACCACTCTTAGATTATCAAAATTTTCTTTCTCCTTCCAGGTATCATCACTTTCTTGGATTTTTTTTTTTTTTCATTTTTAACTCAGTTGCCACTTCTAGCAGTTTGTTCTCTTTTGGAGGCCATTGTTCACATGAAAGAAATATCTACTTGCCAATACATTCTTACTGGAACGGCAGCTGAATTAAGATGTAGATTCTGGGGAGTTAGCTGGGCCTGCTTACAAATTAAATGGTTTTTGCTTTACATCAGCCTCTTAGAACTTTCAGGCTTTTGACTTTTCAGGCTTTTGTACCGGCGTTTGACTCAGCAAAATAACAAAATTATTACATGCCATAGGCTGTTATATTTCCTCACACGTAGGCAGTGTAGAGCATATTAAATTCATAAATGCCTGTGGTTTATTCTTTTGGCAGTGAATACTAGTCTATATTGCTTGTTTCAATAATTGAGATTAGCATTTGTTATGTATTATAGGGACAAGAACCCTACAAAAGCTAGATTAAGAAAATAAACCATAGTGACATGGTAAATATTTATTGGAGGGCACCTGGGTGGGTCAGTGGTTGAGTGTCTGCCTTTGGCTCAGGTCATGATCCTGGGGTCCTGGGATCTAGTCCTGTATCAGGCTCCCTATAGGGAACCTGCTTCTCCCTGTGCCTGTGTCTCTGCCTCTCTCATGAATAAATAAATAAAATCTTTAAAAAAATACTTACTTGGTTATCTTTTATCTTACTAATAAGGTATATCAGATTCTAAATATTTATTATACAATTACACAGACAAGAGTTGAACTTTGGAGACTATAGTTAATGGAGATCAGTTGTCCCATTTTTCTCCCTTCCTCTTTTCTTACTAGTTAGGCTTGAAGATGTCAAATTTATATCAAATTCTTTTCATATTGGCCTTTTTTTAAAAAAGTAGTCTCCAATGCTAGGCTACAGTCTTGAACTCATGACTCTGAGATCAAGACCAGGCTGAGATTAAGGGTCAGATACATAACTGACTGAGCCACCCAGGGACCTCTAGGACTCATCATGGTCTTGATTATTTTGTCTAAGATGTAAAATATTTGGTTTACTTTGTTATTTAAGTTCTACATTGCTTTGCATTTTAACTTTTGTGTATAATTCCTTTGTTGTCATAGTTTTTAAAAATTAATACTTTGGGGGGTGCCTGAGTAGCTCAGCTTCTGATTCTTGATTTTAGCTCTGGTCACGATTTCAGGATTGTAATCTATATTCCATAGCTGTTTGAAGTAGTAGATTAAAAAGTATGTGTTGAGGAATAACAAGTTATTCTTGATTATTTATCTTTAGCATATTTGACTTGCTTTTTGCCAACTAGGATTTTATTAATAAACTTTGAGTAAGTCTATGAAAAAACCTTAAACATGAATTTTTATATGGAACTTTGAAAAATAGTTACTTTGCCTTTATAGAGTATCCTTTCCGTTAGCCTCATTCAATTACACCATTAAAAAACAACATGAAAAAAAGTTTGAATGACAAACATAAATATTAGATTAGTACTATAATAAATGAGAAATGAGCTTTTTTTTTTCTTTTTCTCTCAGTCCCTAAAGCTCCGGAGATAGATCCAGTAGAGTGTTTGGTGGCAGACAATTCTGTAACAGTAGCTTGGAGAATGCCAGAAGAAGATAATAAGATTGATCACTTTATACTAGAACATCGGAAAACTAATTTTGATGGACTTCCACGTGTAAAGGATGAGCGATGCTGGGAGACAATTGATAATATTAAGGGTACTGAATATACACTGTCAGGTAAAATGATGACTTCATTTCATAAATCTCATTCTCAGAAAGTAAGTGTAATTGTGAAAAGTATTTTGAATTACTTTAAAAGATAAAGTTCAGCTTCTTTGGCCAAGCTGACTTTTTTTATAATTTATTATAGAAGTAAATTTCTCTTAAAATATCAGGAAGACTTTCATTTTAATTAGTTCTGGATATTTGTAATCTGGTAAAACAATGTACGTAAAACAAACATGAAGGGGTGTTCTGGAAACAATATTTCAGAATAACATTGAATTTTACCCTTGATTTTTTAATAATAAAAAAGCTGTCAATTTTCTAGATGTACGTACTACTCTGCATTTCAGTGGTACTATAAAAATTGTTGCTTTTACCTTTTTATGACTACCTTCACAGTAATACTTAAAGAGCTGTGACTTGGCATTAGAAATTTGTGTTAGCCTTTGAAAAGTCTTTAAAAAGGTATCTCTACATACATAGGGCTTTGGTATTTGAAATGGCCAACTGTTTCCAGAATTGTTCAACCTTATGCATGAGCAGTAACATTACCATTATTAAATGCTTACCATTTGTCAGGAGCTGGGCTGAAGTGTATTACACAATACATTATTATTTAATCTTTATAATTATGAAGTTGAATCTATTATTCTATTTTGCAGATACAAAAACTGGCTCCTTCAAGTTGTTGATGATCTCATAGCTAGTAATTTTTAGACTGAGATTTTAAAGATTTTATTTATTTATTTTTAAAGTAATCTACGTCCATTGTGGGGCTCAAACATAATTCTGAGAATCAGAGTTGCCAGTCAGAGATGCCATAGATTAGGATTTTTTAATCTAGACTTGATTACTTCAGAGTTTCCTATGTTTTACTTTTTCTTTAAATTCATTTTTCACATAAAAAGACAATGTTTCATAAATATAAAAATTGTTTAGGATATCTTCTTTCCAGAAATTGAATATGTTATTTATGTATTTATTTATTTTTAAAGATTTTATTTATTTATTCATGAGAGACACAGAGAGAGAGGTAGAGACACAGGAAGAGGGAGGAGAAGCAGGCCTGATGCAGAACTCAGTCCTGGGACTCCAGGATCACACCCTGAACCAAAGGCAGATGTTCAACTGCTGAGCCATTTAGGCATCCTGAATATGTTATTTTAAATTAGCATTTCTCCTTGAATGAAACATCACTTTTAACAAGGTTTGAAAGTACCTTTTTATCACTAGATTTTTAAAAAATCCATATTGGTAAACTGTATATAATTTATTTCTTTTGAAGAAAGTAATAGATAAATTTTGATTACTCTTATTTGAGGCATTATCACCGTTTTGTTTTGTTTTTTTGTTTTTTTTTTTTTTTTATTATCACCGTTTTAACATAAAAGTAGTTCCAAGGAGGGAAAGTGTCTGAAGGTTCATACTCATGCTTTTGGAATAGATCCCTTTATTTTTCATATCTGAAAACCATTTTCATTTTTTTCAGGCTTGAAGTTTGATTCAAAATATATGAATTTCAGAGTACGAGCTTGTAACAAAGCTGTAGCTGGAGAGTATTCTGATCCAGTGACTCTAGAGACCAGAGGTAAGATCATAGATATTTATACAGCATAAAACAAAACTTAGCATCTGAAGTTATTCAAGACTGTGAGAGGAAGCATTTCATGTATGGTAGCACTTTTTCCCCACTGCACGTGTACACACACACACACACACACACACACACACTTGGAATTCCCAGCAGTAGGAATTTTACGATGGGGGAATTAGTTAACCATTAATATTGGTTTTCCTTTGTTAATCTTTTATGATGGTGTTCAGGTGGGTAAAATAAACCAAGATGATGGCATTATATTCTATGGTGGATGTTAGTTTATAAATTGCAATCTAATATAAATACATAGGCATCAGTGAAATTTGCCCAGAGATTTCTCAGGGAATGGATTATGGCTCAATAATGAGGAAGTACCATTCAGTTTAGTTCCTGCTCTCTTTTCTTGCTTTCTCTTGCTTTTTCTTTCTCTCTCTTTCTTTTTTTTTTTTTCTCTCTCTCTTTTCCAGAGAGGCAGAGAGAAGTGGGAGAGAGAGAATCTTAAGCAAGCTCCATGTCTAGTGCAGAGCCCAGTGCAGCCTTGATCTCACAACCCTGAGATCGTAACCTGTGCTGAAATCAAGAGTCGGACCCTTAACCAACTGAGCCACCCAGTTGCCCCATGTTTTCTTAAACCTTACTGTAGAAATTAACATTTGTATTTTTATTAATGGTTACAGAGCACTCTGAGAGTTCTCCATTTGATTATTAAAACCATCTTGGGGGACGCCTGGGTGGCTCAGCGGTTGAGTATTTGCCTTCAGCTCATGGCGTGATCCTGGAGTCCTGGGATCGAGTCCCATATCGGGCTCCCTTCATGGAGCCTGCTTCTCCCTCTTCCTGTGTCTCTGCCTCTCTCTCTCTCTGTGTGTCTCTAATGAATAAATAAATTAATTAAAAAAATAAAACCATCTTGAGAGAACAGTAGTCTAGATATTACTTATACCCATTTTGTAGATGAAAAAAGTGAAGTTTAAATATGTTAAATTACTTGCCTATGATCTCTAGAACTAACTTGGAAAGGTAATTAAGAATCTATTTCCAGGCTGCCTGGGTGGCTCAGTTGGTTAAGCATCTGCCCTTGGCTCAGGTTGTGATTCCAGGGTTCAGGATCAAGCCCCATGTTGGGCTCTCTGCTGAGCAGAGAGCCTGCTTCTCCCTCTCCTACTGCCGGCTGCTCCCACTGCTTGTGCATGCTCAAGCCCCATGTTGGGCTCTCTGCTGAGCAGAGAGCCTGCTTCTCCCTCTCCTACTGCCGGCTGCTCCCACTGCTTGTGCATGCAATCTCTCTCTCTCTCTCTCTCTCTCTGTCTTCTGTCAAATAAATAAGATCTTTAAAAAAAAATCTGTTTCCAAGTTCCTTGCCAGCCCTTACTGTGGGCCTGGAACCTGGGTGTTTCTAGTCTTCTGAGAGCAATTTGGATTTAGTTAAAACTCTCTAGAATAACATATTTCAACATAGATTTTTTTTAGGTAGTTAGCACTTGGAAGGCCATAGTGCTAGAGATCTTGTTAGTTGTGAGATGATAATTGATTGGGTTTACTTCAAGAATCAGATTCAACATATTGTTGAGGTACTTGAGCTTTCAAGTGGTCCACTGGCATAGTTCATAAAGCATTTGGATGGGTTTACATGCCAGAGTTTGATATGATTTGGAAGTGATATAAAAATATTATATCAGAATAAAACAAACTATGAAGTCCCTAAGTTATTGACAAGACAAACTCAAAAGAATGTGTCACAAAGTTAAAAAAAAACTAAGTTGAGTAATTTGCTTAGATTAGCAAATGTTTTTATTCAAGAACTATAAATAATTTAGCCAAGAATGCAGTTACTTTGAATTACTTGTAATCAAATTAAGATGTTATTGTAGTTTCTTTAGAGATTTTAATCATTTCAAAGTATAGTCATAAATATGTAGATTCTTTTCTACACAACTTGAATTGTTTTTAGTCCTTGTCAGGTAAAATTGCATTATTATTCTCCCTCAGGAGTATTGTATCTTTTTATGTCTTTTGTTCCTTCTCTTTTACCCTTTATATTTAGGGACCAAACTTGGACCTATACATTTCTATGCAGATTCCACAGATTCAGAAAAATAAACAGCTGGCTTGTTTCTTTGGAGTTGGGCTGGCTGCTCCTATTGGCAGTGTGTGAATCTTAGTAGTCAAATTCATGGTCTTAGTGTTTGTAGAGAGAGACTAAATTCGTTTTAGTCCTTCCAAGAATTCTCACAGTGAGGTAAACCCCTTGGGGTGAGGATAGACTGAAATTTAACCTTGAGGCCCACTAAACATGGTTCTGACCATCTGGGAGACTCAGAATTTGTTCCTTAAATGGCTATAGGTCTCAACTTTTCTAAAGTTATTCCATACCACTGAGTGGTTGTGAGCTACCACTGTGGCAAGAGCTACAGAGGAAAAGGCTAGATTTTTTAAAAGATGACGTGGTGAACAATTATTAATTTTTTTTGGCTTATTGCAGTACTTTTTGACCAAACATAGAAACAAGTGTATAGAACAAAGAATTGGAGGGAAAGAGAGAAATATGGAAGTTAAATAGTGGAAGCCTACCAAAATTTGATATCCTGCCTCTTACCAGTGTTCAATGTGGGAAATAGTGAACATCTTTCATTTCTGTCTCTCCAATGTATGTAGTAGCACTATTTCATATTATTGGAACTGTCACATGTGATGTGTAACCTAAGGTCTTATGAATAGAATTTTTAAGTAATTTTACATTACTTCCTTATAAAGGTAAATGATATATTAATCACAAATTACTCTCTAGTTTCAAATGATAGTGGCTATGATGCAATTTTGGAGTGCAGAGAAAACAGGTACCAACACAAACATGAAACATAACGATAACTTTGATTTTTTTGGTACTTTGTTTTCATAGACTTTTAAAGATACAGAAACTAATACCTAGCTGTATTATAGAGATGATCTGATGTTTGAGACCTCACTTTTGAGACCAGTCCTGTATTTTTTGTTTGTTTTTAATACACAGTATCACTGTTAGCTGAGAGAGGAGAGGTTCAGTGACTTGGTTGACGTCCCATAAAGGAGATAGTATACAAAACCAAAAAAAGAAAAAAAGAGGGAGAGAGAGAGAAATGAAAAATTATACCCCTGGGATTGAAGTTCATACCTTTCTGTCTGCATGCTGTGGTATTTAAGTCTAGTCTCAGGTGACTTGAAGGTGACACCTTTTTTTTTTTTTTTTTGCCACTCATGACTCTGTCCTTCTCCATCATATTAAATATTTGGGAACAGCCTTAGGATTTTTTCTTGCCTGTTTTTTTGAACAGTCTTAGAATTTTAACAAGCACCTGAGAATTGATGGCACCTTAGACTTAAAAGTACTTTTTTTTCTCTCCAGAATGTAGATACCCTAACATATTATTAGCTACTAGCTAATATAGGGGTTAATTAACTCTTGTTTTTTTTAAGTTTGTGGACTTTTTTTTAGTTTTTATTAATATCTACAACCAATGTGGAGCTCAAACTCACCACCCTGAGATCAAGAGTGCATGCTCTCCTGACTGAACCAGCCAAGTGGTTCAGTTTTCTTAAGGCAGCTCATTCTTGATAGTGCAGGGTGTCAAATTTGCTTAATCCTATTTTTTTAGTAACCTGCTTATCAAGTGACTATTAAGTGCCTATTTAGTAACCTTTAGTAAGGAATTTTGTTACCATTTATACTGGAAAACTATATTCTTTTTGTAATTTCATTTCTGTTTACAGCAGATTTTGAAAAGCTAATAACTTGTATGATATTTCCTAGAAGCAGTATGTTCAGTAGATTTGTACTTAGGAAGTTATTTTATAAATAGACAATGAGCAATGGCTCAGACCCATAGCTGAAATTAAAGTGCTCTTTATAGAAACAGTGAAGGAAAAAATTTTTTAATCTGCTAGGTAAACATTAGGCGCTGTTTATGAATATCTTGTTTGATGATGCATACTTCATAGAAACATTGAAGCTTTGGCTAAATCAAGTAATATCCTTAAGTAAAATGGAGTTATAAAGTAATATCACTTCAATGAGTAATTACAGCAATTTGAACTTTTGAAGGAAAATACAACTAACAGAAGCAGATTCGTTAGTAAATATATAGTAGATGATGCCTTGTGTAAGGCAGAGATTCTGGGAATTGCATTGGAGTATCTGAGGAATTCTGCATTATTCAGCTTAATAAATACATTTTAATGATTTACTTTCAGTTTCCAAAGAGAGAAGGTAATACATCTATCTCTATTAGGTGGGCCAGTTTCCTTGCTTCTCCTGTCATAGGCTGTTTCTCTGTGCTTTTTAATTCAAAACTACTGAGAGTTTAAATATGAAACAATTAAGTATTAGAGCCTCAGAGAAAATATGTGTGTGCCAGACTGTATAATTTTCTACATCACTTTTTTCCCACATCCTCAAGTCTACCAGCTCCTCTTCCTATTTAGTCATAACAATCAACTGATAGTCCACTGATATTCTAATAACAGAAAGTTGAGATTATTATGTGCTGATGGAAATTCCAGGAGAGGGAATAGCAGTAACACCAGAGGCCATACAAGTACATTGTGTTTGGTTGGGGTTGCAGGATATATAGAGAACAATAATGGGAAATAAAGTAGGAGTTAGTTAATTACAGCCTTATCTTTGCAAACTTTAAATGCTAGCATTAGGAGTTTTTAAAAAAGATTTTATTTATTTATTCATGAGAGACCCAGAGAGAGGCAGAGGGAGAAGCAGTCTCCATGCAGGGAGCCTGACATGGAACTTGATCCCAGGACTCCAGCATCAGGCCCTGGGCTGAAGGCAGGGGCTCAACCGCTGAGCCACCCAGGCATTCCAGCATTAGAAATTTGAACTTTATTCTCTTTGTACAGTGCTGAATAAGTTAAGAAGGAAAATAATGTGATGATGGTTGTGCTGTGGATATGTTCTATATTTTTTTAAAAAGTGAACTATTTTTTTGGACAGCATTAAACTTCAGTTTGGATAACTCCTCATCCCATTTGAACCTGAGAGTTGAAGATACCTGTGTAGAGTGGGATCCTACTGGAGGAAAAGGTCAAGAAAACAAAATGAAAGGGAAAGAGAATAAAGGCAGGTAAGTCATTTCATTAGATCTGTTATGTGGACACATGCTTGTATGTTGATTCTTATTTGACAGTGACTTATGAAATTCTTACTCTATACATCAGTATGATTTGTGATAGGCTAGTAACACAGAGGAATATAATACTGTTTATCAGTACTTGAATTTGTTATAAATTTTTCATTACTTTTTCTTTCCTAATCCTCTTTTTACACATTTTTATTTCAGTATTCCATTTCTTTAAAGTTATATCTACAGCAACTTGAACTGCTTAAGAAAGAAGTTCCTGAATTTTAGGTCACCAATCTTACCTGAAGTCTGCATTAAATGGCAACTTTTAGCATGTACAGTCCCATTGTCTTGTCCCTGATCAGCAACCTTATGAACTAAAGAGGAAGGAAGGCTTGGGACCTTTTGTTGTTGTCAGACTTTTTTAGACAGTCTTCGAAGTATGGGGGCCTCTTTTTTAACAGAGGAAAATTTTGCTCAAACTGAAATAAAGCAATATCACTGTGAGTTACAACAGTGAATCAAAAGAATTTTTCTCAACAGGCTTTTGATCTAATTTTATTATAAGCTGTTAAATTTAAGTTGTAAAGCAGTCTCTTAACAGTTGCCTATTTTTATCTAACAGTGTCCATGTTACTTCACTGAAGAAACATACAAGGTGATGATCTATGTCTGTCTGGTTCTAGGACTTAGTATACCCAGCTTCGCTGAATAACTTTAATTTTTCTTTTAACCAATAAGCAGAAGCCATTGCAGTAGCTTTCATAAGCTAAAATACTGCTCTCTGTAGACTGTCTGTATTGGTAGCTTATGTTTTGAATTTACAGCATTATAGTATACTGCATACTGTTTGGATTATGTTGTATATGGTAACAAAACAATAAGCTCTGCTTCAAAGTCTTTCTTGAGTTATTTTCCCTCATCTCATTTTTTTCTGCATTTACTTGTAACTGGCATCTTTCTTGTGCTGTATTCAGTATATCTAACATTACAGCTTTGTTTTTATTTGTACTTGACACGAAGCAGGTTTGACGTGTTCTTATATTGTATGATAATACAGTTTCAAAAGCATCAAGGATAAAAAATAAAGGTCATTATTGAAATTACTAGGACAGTGCTCAGAAAGATGAATCAATTCAAATTGCATGATTAATAATGTGCTAATTTGAAGATACCACATCTTTACCAGAAACCAGAATGTATTCCCTTTTCAAAATTATCTTTTTTCTAGTTTGCTTGCTCATTATTAGTGAAAGTGACTTTGAGTTAGCATATTATAAATTACAAAATGTTGCTGGACTTAATAGAATATATGAAGTTTCATTTGGTCACTTGGAGATTTTTAGACTGCTTCTATTTAAGCAGTTCAGATCATATTACTTCTCTTTCTCCTTTCCTTTTAAGGATACTTTATGTGTAGGGTACTTCTGGAATGTTATATCCATTTATTCTTTCTATAAATACTTGGTCAATGTAAGGTGTTAGCTAGATGTGGTGGGGTTTGTAGAGATAAACACTATTCCTGCCTTTAAGAAATTTGCCTTAGCTTATGTATATGGGTTATATATCTATATACAACTAATGATAATACAAGGTAAAGATTACATGTAATGGTAAGCATGAATAAAGAATTTTGAGGAAGAAAGATGTCTTGAGCTGCCAGGTTTTAAAGTGGTCAGTTAGGACATTGAGCCGAACTGAAAGTAACAATCAAGCCTTTATTCACTTACGTGATAGTATAAGCAAGAGGCCACAAAGGAAAGGGTGCTAGCTCTCCTCACTGTTCCATTTTCCCCAACATAATGGCATTGGGTGAGGGTCAGGTAAATCAAAGCAGATTGCAAATGATGGTTATCTGGAGGATCATCTCACTGCCAAGAGAGTCTCAAACAGAATGCTGTTCCTGTTCTTTTATGGACCTGAGGCCAAGAAGAAGAGAGAAGAGGAAGGGTTAGAAGTGGGAAAGTATTGAGATGAAGTGGAGAGAATGTCTTCAGATTGCATACATCATCCTTGCTCCCTTGCTCCCTTGCGCCTCTCCAAAGAGGCGGCTGAAAAGGTCTCATAAGGGAATCTCTGAATGGAAGTGCCTAAGCTAGGAGTGCAGATATGCATATGAGCACTGGGTTGGGGTGGAGGTGGATTGCATCTCCCTTCAGAAACTGGGATAAATTAGGTAAGTATCAGGTCTGGCATAGGAAAGGCAGCCCTCCCAAGCCTGTTACTAAAAGCCTTTTATTATTGTCTATAGTTGGGCCTGAAAAGCTACACATAGGATTTTAGCCTGGAGATGGATTTCCCAGAAGAGTTATTTAGCCTGGTAGAATCTGGAAGATCTTTATTAATGGAATAATAGGCTGGTTCTCAAGAAAGTAGAATGCATGCCATTTGGTCTTGCATTGAGAGAGGGAGAAATAAGAGAAAAGACACTGAAGCAGGTTGCCTGAGTTTAAGGAACACTTTAGCTGCTACATTTAGCTAAATAGTGCTCTCTGAGGGTGAGAAGGCTAGAAAAACAGATTGGGACCAAATATAGAAGAACCTAAAAGGCCAAACTAAGTTTTATAGGCAATAAGGAAGTACTTGAAGATTTTAAAGTAGGAATATCAGACTTAGGTTTATCTGGTAACAGTGAACAAGATGAATTGGGTGGCAAAGAGAATTTCAGAAACTAGTAAAACAATCTAGAGTGCAGGTAAACAAAGAACCTTAATTTGCACAATTAAGCTGCAAAAGTATCTGTCTTTAGAGGAACAAGGTGGGAGGGATCATGTTTGACCTAGGACAGTAATAGCTGTTGTACTGATTGCAAAAATGTTCTTAGGGTTGGAAGTCTAGAACGCTGCTTTCAAGGAGCCCTCCTTATTTAACTTTTCTCTGAAATTTAAACTGCCACTCTTAATAGTTAAATCTGTTTGTTTTTTCTCCATGCTTTTCCTTTTATTTCTTTACTACCGGTAAGTTATAATTATTTTTTAAAATGCAGTGATTCAGTATAATTGAAGTGTTCTCTTTAAATTGTCTTTGGGTTTTGATTTATTTTGTGTTTTTGAGATTTAGTGCAAGACATCATACTGTCCCATTTATCATATCATGTAATTTGATATAAGGAGAGGTTGACTCTTGTCCATTTTAGCAGGAGAAATGCTTATAATATTTGATATTATCCTCTGTAAGATATTCGGGCATATACTATTCTTTTTAAGAAGATCCAGAGAAAAAATACCTGCTGCTTATGAAAAGGTTATTTAGTTTTCATTAGAATAAGCATATTTTTGCCATTTTAAAATTTAAATTTAACTGCAAGAAATGTAAGCTCTATAATCTGTTACTTTTCTTGAGGTTTTTTCCCCTTCCATTCTTTTGTTTCCTTTTCATCTTGTCTCATTTTGGCATTGTTTCTTATTTCAACTGTGTGTTCTTTGTATCAACTTTGTTGTCTGCATGATATTAGTGTTCAGCCTGCTTTATGTTGATGACTTCTTACATTTCAGTGTTTATAGTTGACAACTCTTTAATAATAATTCAGATAAAATAATTTAAAATCTTTTCAAAGTTTCCTTTTATGATTTGTGATTTTGGTTTGTGAAACATTTATTACATAGAATATTTGTTTTCCCCTTTTTCCTGCTTATATAGAAGTGGCACACCATCCCCTAAACGGACATCCATAGGCTCCAGGCCACCAGCAGTAAGAGGCAGCAGAGATCGTTTTACTGGGGAGTCATACACAGTGCTGGGTAGGATAAACATAGCCTTCATTATGTCAGTTAATATTAAAAGCATCATGGTCACACTGGTGGCCACTCCCGAGCTGGAGAGGCCTATGTATTGAATGAATATTTGCCTAGGTTTCTCCCTCTTGAAGCCTGATTACTTTTGGGAGGTTTCAAATTGTCTAATTATTGGTTTAAAACTTTACTTCATTTTACTTTGTATTTTATGTATATGCATATCTTTTAAAGAGATAATAAGGAATAAAAGTTTTAAAACCTTTTATAAATGAGAAAATTTAATAGGAAATATACAAGTAAAGTTATAGCAGATACTCTGCGTTTGTTGTCTGTGTTAATATGGTTATTTTTCTGAATCAGATTTTTGTGCCATTCTGTGGGATAAGAGATAGGTAAAAATCTATGTAACTCATAAAGATGAAGTAATAGTCAAATTTGCCTTTCTGATCTTTTGTAGGAGACACTGCTATTGAAAGTGGACAACATTACTGGGAGGTCAAGGCCCAGAAGGATTGTAAATCCTACAGTGTGGGAGTAGCATATAAGACTTTGGGGAAATTTGACCAATTAGGAAAGACAAACACTAGTTGGTGTATCCATGTCAACAACTGGCTACAAAACACATTTGCAGCAAAGCATAATAATAAAGTCAAAGCCTTGGATGTTGCTGTTCCTGAGAGAATAGGTGTATTTTGTGATTTTGATGGGGGTAAGTTTACTGATTTTCTCATAAGTCCTTTTGTCATAATTGCTTATATTTTAGTACTTTTCTTTGGTAATTGTCAATATACAATTTCCATTAATATAGTGGTAATGGTGTCTTGACCTACCAGGATTTGATCACAAACATATTCAGCTCTAGAATTGACTGGAAGTGTGTGTGATGTTTGCCGGAAGCCTTAAACAACAGTCATCTGTAATATGCTTTTAAGTCTGAAAGAATGGTTTTCTTAGTTTTAGTCTTAAGCATTAAAATTTTTTCTATTTTAATTCTTTCCTGACCTTATTTTATTACCTATAAAGAGTTGTGGAGTCAGATTTTTCAAGTTGGAGTAGACCTTAGAAATTGCCCAAACCATGTGCCACACAGTACAAAATACTTATGGTTGTCTCTGCAGGTAGTTGTCACTGCTGTGCTTGAAGAGCTTTTTAATATGAAATTTAAAGCTTATTTCATTGTTGGACAGTACTTAGTAGTAGAAAGTTTTTCGATAATTGACTCACCTTATTTTCTAATAACTTCTGAGATTACTGTCCTTAAATTTTGTCACCTGAAGAAACACTGAATTATGTTCCCTAATCCACATTCTCATGATAATACTTGTTAAAAAACTACTAACATTCTTCCCTTGCTCTTTTTCCAGACTATACATTCTCTGTATCATTAGCTATTCCTCTTACTCCTTTAATTTTTCCAAAACCTTATAAGCTGCTGTGGTTATTTTCTGTGTCAGCATATTTCTTAAGCATTGATTCTCAAAGTAGAACATGGAACTTCTGATCATCATGGACATGTGATTTGGCAACACAATTTCTAGTAATGTGACTTAATAGTACTGTTGGTCTATATTGAACTTATAGCCACACAATCCACTAGGTCTTTTTCATGGAGTTGCTGTCAGATTGTCTTTTTTTCCCCCATGTGTTAGGCAGTTTAGTGTGTTCAAACTCAAAAGGAAAATACTACATTTGTCCTTAAGTTTCTTTTCTCTTTTGTTTCAAATTTTTATTTTAATTCTAGGTAGTTAATATACAGTGTGATACTGATTTCAGGAGTAGAATTTAGTGATTCATCACATACATATAATGCCCCGTGCTCATCACAAAAGCCCTCCTTAATACTTATCACCCATTCTAGCCCATCCCCCATCTACCTCTCCTCTATCAACTCTCAGTTTTTTCTCTATAGTTAAGAGTCTCTTACGGTTTCACTGTCATAGAGTTGGCCAAACTTTTTGAAAACTTTTGTTAAAGTCATCTAAAAAGTAACTTGATTTATCTTTTGTAAAATTTGCTTAAGCTTTTTGAATTAGGTACTTGATAAGTATCTTCACTACTATCATCAAAATATATATATATATTTTTTGAGAGAGAATCAATGAGCAGGGCAGAGGGAGAGAGAGGGAGAGAATCTTAAGCACGGTGCCTGCTTAAGCACAGAACCCAATATGGTGCTCAGTCTCATGACCCCGAGATCATGACCTGAGCCAAAATCAAGAGTCAGATGCTTAAACGACTGAGCCACCCAGGCATTCATATAAAATTTTTGAAGATGCGACTATTAAGTTAGGGAACAAAAGTAATTCCCTAGATACTTCTTTCCAAGTTGACACTTTGAGCTAATAAAACCCTATTTTGTCATTTTAAGTAACATTATGTCCAAATAATTTGCTGAGCCTTCAACCTAGTTACTCAAAAAAAAAAAGTTAACTTTGGCTTGGTTTAATTTTAGTGATATGTTAGTTTTGCTGCATTCTTTTTTATCTACTCACTTTGAATCAAATAAATAATTCTCCTCAGGACATATATACACATTTTATTCTTTTTCAACTCTCAAGATAGCTCGCTCTTACCCTTTTCTGTTTCTTTTCTCATACTTCATGGTTCTTCAAAGATAGTAGTGAGAAATGTAATTGCTAGCCTAGAACATAGGGTACAGGAAAGAGTTGTTAATGTAGGATGGGATCAGATTCTGAGGGCCTTGACAAATAATGATAGGCTGTCTTTTTTAGTACTTGAGGGAAAGGAGTTTCTGGGCATTTTAGAAAACTGTAGTCATATATGATGGTAATCTAGTTTTAGAAATATTGGAGAGTATGTGGTTAAATATGAAAAAGATTGCAAATATAGGGTAAGACTTTCCAGGAGTCAGTCTTTAAACAGTGTAGGCAGGACCATATTTATTTATTAAGTATTATATTCTTATTGCCTGACAAGTGCTTTTCACATAGCAAGCTCTTAATAAGTATTGGTTCAGTGATTAGTATTAACAAGGGCCTGAGCAGTATGGAATCAAGAGGAATGGATTTGATAGTAGTAGTAGAAGTTATAGGGCTCAATAACTAAATATGGATTGGAGAGTAAACAAAGAGCAGTTGAAAATGACTGAGATTCCAGCCAGTGTGGTCAAGAGGATGGTATGTGATCAGAAGCATGGGAACATAGTCCTGGAGAAAGATGAGATGCCATCAGGACAACCATATGGCACAGCTGGCTAATACTTAGAAATTCAATGGTAGAACTCAGAAGACTAGAGCTGAAGCTGAAAGTTAGACACGGCATCACAGAGTGGCTACTGAAGATCTCACAGACTGCTCTACTGTTTACTAACTTTGTGAGCATACATAGTTTGGCTAATGTTTTGAGGTAATGTATATAAAGAACCCAGTGCTTTAATGGTAGACATAAATAATAGTTTCTCTTCTTTGTTTTGTGGTAGCTGAGTCATTAAGGGAACATTGTAGAGAGACAACAGGGCCTGGACAAGTGCCTACATTCAGAGTAGGAGAAAAGGAGACAGGAGGTATCCTCAGGGTTAGAGATATGGAGAAGTCATGGGGGATAGAATTTCAAGAAGTGGAAATAGATGTAAGGAGGCCATCAGATTGGACGGTTAAGTGGTTAGAAAGACAGTAATTTTAGTTGCATGATCATGTTGAAAGACTGTGAAGGTATTTTAAAAATTAGAAAAGCTGAAGCAGTGGGATGCCTGGGTGGCTCAGTGGTTGAGCATCTGCCTTCAGCTCAGGGCATGATCCTGGAGTCCTGGGATCGAGTCCCATATTGGGCTCCTTGCATGGAACCTGCTTCTCCTGTCGGTCTCTCTCTCTCTGACTCTCTCTGTGTCTCTCATGAATAAGTAAAACCTTAAAAAAAATTTAAAAAGCTGAAGCAGTGATAATTATGATTTCAGAAACTGAAATGAGTATGGCTTCAAGTGGTTAGAAGACAAGGTTTGATAGAGTAAGCCTTAAATGAAGATAGGAATTGCATAGAGAAGCTGGTTATAGCAAGAATGGGAAGAAATAGCCCGGTTTTTACTGAGTTAAGAAAACCATTTGTTAAATAATGATAAAGTAAAGAAACAGTTTATAGTTCAGTAAGTAGAATAGTGCCAGATTATGGAAGCACTATGGAGATCTTGAAAATAAGGAAAGAAAATTAGATTTTGGCTTTTCCTTAGCATGTGTACTAATTTTCTCGTGAGAATTTCTGAGTCCAGTCTGTATAATTTGTAACCAAAAAAAGTGCCAAAATATGTATTAAGTTACTACTTTTACCCATGATTTTGTGTTAGATTTAATAAAATGTTTTTGTATAATAATGCTTTTTTCCCCCCCTTTTAGGTCAACTTTCTTTCTATGATGCAAGCTCAAAACAGTTGTTGTATTCCTTTAAGACAAAATTTACTCAGCCGGTACTACCTGGTTTCATGGTTAGTACTTAATTTATATTTTCTTTGGCTTGGCAACTTTAAGGAGAAAAATCTGTGCTATATATTTGGGGAAGCCAAATACCTTATTTTTTTCTTTATATTCTTCCCTCTTTCCCTAATCTCTCTCTCCCAAATCTGTGATTGTCTATATTTTTGGTATTTTTATTGAAGTAAGTATTATTACATAATTATAAGAATGCAGTTTGATGAATCTTCATAGGACTGCACACATTTTTGTAACAAGTGTCTAGATCAAGAAATGGAACATTATTAGAACCTCATTATCAGAACCCCTTTGTGCCTATTTCTAGCCCCTAGGATCAACTGGCAAAGTGGCTACTATCTTGAGTTTTAATACCATAAATTCATTTTGTCTCCTTTCCAACTTTGTATAAATCATACAATATCTTTTTGGTTCAGCATTATGTTTGTGAGATTTATCCATGTTGTTCTATGTGGTGATAGTTCATTCTTACATAGTTTTCCATTATATTTATATGTATTGTTTTCCATTAGATGAGTATGTCATCATTTATATATCCATTGGGTTCTTGAGTGGTTTACATACTGATATATGTATTGCAAATTTCTCTTTCACTCTGGCTTTCCTTTTCCCTGTCTTATTGGTATCTTTTGATGAACAAAAGTTGTTCATTTTAATATTGCTTAATTTATTAAGATAAAAACTTATGGTTAGCACTTTTGTGTCCTATTTAAGAAGTCATTTTCACCCCCCAAGGTTATGAAAATACTCTTGTTTTCTTGTAAAGCTTTTTAAAAGATTTTATTTATTTATTCATGAGAGAGATACATAGAGAAAGGCAGAGACAGAGGCAGAGGGAGAAATAGATTCCCTGAAGGGAGCCTGATGCGGGACTCAATCCCAGGATCACGACCTGGGCCAAAGGGAGACGCTTAACCCCTGAACCATCCAGGTGCCCCAAAGATCCTTTTTCTGTTGCAGTATGGTGTCATCTTTATAAAATATTAGATGAGTCTATGTGTGGTAGGCAGACACATACATAGACACACATACATAATTTGAGGACTACTCCATTTCAGGTTGATTTATACAAGAAAAGGTCATGATTCTACACTAAAATGTGATTTGAATTTTTTTTTTAATTAAGATGTTACTGCTTCTTCCTATCCTTTATCCTTTGCATTTGTCTGTAGTTTGGGCTACTGTGGGGAGTTCTGCAGTACAGTTGAGATCCTCAGTATTCTGGCTTAAGTCGGGTGCTACTTCTACAATCAGAACGGTGTATTTCCATTGCAGAGCTTGTAGAAAGTTTTGTATGTGTGATCTTCATCATTATCCTGACTGCAGCTTCTAACTATGAAGAGAACATATTCAAGGTGTATGTGGGGTTAAAACAATACTTTTAAATTTCACAATTGATAATGATCATTTATTTACCTTGGGTACCCTAAAATCTTAAATTTAAAAGTCCTAATAACTGATTTTTCATTAAAAGTAAAAGGGATCAGTGAATAAAGTTATTGTTCATAGAAAAATACTTAGGTATTTAGAAAAAGGTTATTATTACTTTGCCAGAAACCTCTGCTGTATTATGTGTTTTTGGCTGTTTTTCCAAATAGGTCAATCAGGAACAAATTTTTTTAGCATATGAAACTCAAAGTAATTTTTTCCCTGTGTCTCAGAGGGTAGATTTCATGTTTAATTTGAGTCTATCTCACATAGATATAGAGTGAGTTTATTGCTTTCCGTTCCAAATAATTAAACCACGATTTATTAGTAAATGTTGAAAGATGCTTTAGGAAATGTATCTTCAAACTGGTTGGAATTATTTTTTTCCTTCATTGAAGGCTGTATTACTAGGTAACTTAAATTTTTTTGTGTACAAGATTAATTTTCTTTTTAAAAGTAAGCTTACTGAGGTTAATGTATAGGAGTGTACAGTTCTTTGGGACTTGACAGATGCATATAGTTGTGTAACACCACCGTAATCAAGACCTCAAACATTTCTATCACCCTAGAAAAGTCATTCCTTTGTTGTGGACTTCTCTGATCATACCTATCCCTGGCAGTCACTAACCAGGTTTTACTCTACAGTTTTTGCCTTTTCCATAATATTACAGAAAAGGGATTGTATGGTATGTAGACTTTTGATTCTGTATCATAATACATTTGAAATTCATCGATGTTGTGTTTATCAGTAGCCTTTCTTTCTTACTGGTGAGGAGTGTGTGTTTAATTGTTGACTATGTATGTATGTACCAAACGTTATCCACTTACCAGCTGAAGGACTTTTGGATTCTTTACAGTTTTTGGCAATTTTGAATAAAGGCACTGTATACATTTGCAAGTGGGTTTTGTGTGAATATTCATTGTCATTTCTCTTGGATAAATACCTAGGAGTGAGAGTGTTAGATCACATTGAAAGTGCATGTTTATCTTTAAAAGAAGCTACCGACTTGTTTTCCAAAGTGGCTGTATGACTTTTGCATTCCTACTAGAAATATATGAAAGTTCACCACATCCTTGCCACTATTTGATATTGTCAGATATTTTATTGGTCAGCAATTGTAATAGGCATGTAATTGTATTTCATTGGGGTTTCAAATTTTCCTAAGGACAAATGACGTTGAGCATTTTTCATGTGCTTATTTGCCATTTGTATTTCTTTGGTGAAGTGTATACTATTTGTTCATTTTTTATTGGGTTGTTTTCTCATTAATGAGTTTTAAGCTTTCTTTATGTATAATAGATATGAGTCCCTTAGCAAATAACTGTTTTGCAAATATTTTCTCCCAGTTTGGCTTTTCTCATTTTCTGAACATTTTGAAGAGAAGGTTTTCATTTTAATGAAGTCCCGTTTATCCATTTTTTTTCTTTTGTAGATCATGCTTTGCCTAACTCAAGGTTACAAAGATACTTTCTTTTGCATTCTTCCTAAAGTTTTACAGTTTTACGTTTTACATTTAGGCCCGCGATCCATTTTGATTTTTTTTTTTTGTATATGGTACCAGGTCTGATTTTTTGCATATGGATTCCAAGTGTTCCAGTACCACTTTGAAAAAGACTAATCTTTCTTCATTGAGTTGCCCTTGCACCTTTGTGCTCGATATTCCAACTAAATATGTTTGTTAATCACTTAAATAATTTACAAAAAAGTAATATAGTGGTTTTATGATCACAGAGCTGCTTTTGTATGTTGGGAGTTATCATTACTGAACATGCTAGTTTTAAAAATTTGGAATGTTAATCATACAGCTATAAACTTCACGTCAATAAATTCTTTGGTACAGTACTGTAGTCACTTAGTAAATATTGAACACTTGAGGATATAATTGAAGGTGGGAATACTTCAACAGTTTCTAGGTCCCTTGTCTCAAGCTATGTCTACTACAAACCAGGCACTTATGATAATTTAAATGATCCATTCTCACATATTTTAAATCTTTTGAGTCTGTTCCAAATCAGTTATTGTTCATCTTATTGAATGATATTTACTCTGTTTACAAGCAAAGCAGTTTCATCTTTCATGAACTTATTCACATTCATAATAGATAGACTATGGCAATGTGGTATATGTGGATATTGCCATTTGCATTTTTCTCAGAAGTCCTTAAAGAATTGTAAAGAGTTCTTACTATTAACAAGTTAGGGAAAAAATAACGGATTTTACTGTTAACACAGGAACATTAGATTCCTATAGTCTCAGGCCACACCTCATGATCATAATCTAAAGAAATAATTGGGATAAGGAAATTGGCTCTTTTTGCACTTCTCTTATTGTGAAGTTTAGCATCAGTAATAACAGCCAATATCCTTTGCCTATTAATCCTAAAAAGTCAATCTCTAAATTTCTACAGCCCTTAGTTTCTTCTCTTACATGCAGTTCCAGTGTGTTCTACCGTAAAGACTCCCTCTCGCCTCTGTGGTTCTAAGACTCTTGAGTTAGCCTTTCCAACATCCCCTCAGTTCACATGTGAAGGTTATCAGTTTGGAGCTTGTTCACTTGTTCACATATGTGGAATTTTGCCTTTCAAATGGAACTTTAAGGATCACCTAAGTTCTAATTTGATTTGAAATCTAACTGAAGCTTTGTTTCATCTTTTCTTAGGTTTGGTGTGGTGGACTTTCTTTGAATACTGGGATGCAGGTGCCAAGTGCTGTGAGAACACTTCAGAAAAGTGAAAATGGCATGACAGGTTCAGCTAGCAGCCTCAACAATGTTACTCAGTAATGCTTACTCAGAATATGTTTACCCCCTTTTTGATTGGGTGGCCTTTTCTGTGCAGTTACTAATCCCAGAAATTTCTGAGTGGTGGAAATCAGGTTTGCTACACTCTGCTTTAAGGCCTGGAATGTATTAGCATTAAGCATCTAGTACAAAATACTCACAGGAACCTACTGTGCAGGATCATCAAGCAAGCAGATACCACACAAGAAACTGATGTTTTGAAGAGTAAATGGGAAGAAAGGCAGTGTTAAAATAGTTATATAAAACTCATTTTTTTGTGTGTTTCTTGGGTTACTTTGGCTCTTCTGCTATGTTTAGTTACCTGTGGTAGCCCTAGGACCTGAGAGGAAAGCATTAAATTTTGTCGTCTTTCCTCTATACTTTATCTCATCACACTGTTACTAGGTTCATACACTGAAGCTTTAAAAAAAAAATAGTCTTCTAAGGTTTTCTAAAAATTGAAATAATTGGTTCAGGATGCTAGATAGGCTTTCTTACAATGGTTTGTTTTTCTCCTTTTATAAATAAGTTTGAGTTTTGCTAAATTATCCTCTTTTGTTTACTGACTAGATTGTGTGTCATTTTCTCTTTTCCGAATGTCGTGATATTTCTCTTACGGTTAAAACTCAAAATAGAGTGAATAGGAAGAGTTTCAAGACATAGTTGCTTAAAAATCACCAATACTTTAGTTTTTACCTGCTGCACTAACAGTGGCAAAGGGATACGCTTTGTATGTTGCCTTGTTTAAGTAGACTTCTTTTCACTCCATCATTTTGGATGATGGATAAAATTTTTAAAAGCTTTCTATTTTCTGATTTTGTTGTCTAATTCAATACTACCTTTAATAGTTATCTTGGTAAAATTCCCACTTGAATTTGATAATAATTGATAACTATACTGATTTTTAATATTTTAAGTAGGAATGAAATTTTATTAAAGTTATACATTAGGTAGAAAAACCTACACCATTTATGTTTTATCTCAGAAGGCTAGGTTATAAAGGAAGGTGCCTGAAACTATACTGAAGTCATTTATGTCTGGTTTTTAGTAAGATATGGAAGGGTTTAAACAAATGTTTTGAAAAAAGGCCTACATATCTCTTTCACTTCCTTGCCACATGAATTTTTCAAACATAACTACTCAGATGTTATTTTTCTTTTAATCCTTTTGCAACATTCATTTATTTCCTAAAGGGGTATAATTCTTCCAAAAATTATCATAGACAAATCTTCCCCAAACTTAGGGAAAATGTGTTAAACAATGAATAAAACACATGGAATTGAGCAGAACGTATCTATTATTTAAAGGTTGGTTAAAATTTGTTATACAAGTTCTTTGAGCCAAACTGAAAGTTGTGATTACAGTATTTAAGGATTCTTTGAGCATTTTGAGTGGTCTCTGGATTTTACTTTCTCATGTTGACTTTCATTCTTATTTTAAGTATATTGTGCTAGACAACCTTCTCCTGAGAAGTGATTGTTGCTGCTTACAGCTGAGTTGTCTATTATAGAAAGGCCTGTGGAATAGGTATAGTGGATTCTCTCCTATTAAAGTTTACTGCTTACTGTTAGGATGTTTTGTTCATTGGTAAAACAAACCTAAATGAGAAAATTCCTTTGAACTGGCTATTATTTTTCCAGAAGACATTTATATCTTCTCTAGTATATCATGACATATTGGTACTTTTAAAGACCAATGCAGTTGGGAGAATGAAGTATGTCAATAGATATCCTTTTGATTCTCCAAACAAAGTAGAATTTTGGGTTTTGTTCTTCTTAAAGATCTTCAAAAAATTGTTTGGATGTTCTTTTCCTTACAATGGGGTTATTCTAGGACCTAAGGAAACAGGCAGTTAAAATTATCTTTCATAGAGTCAAATCTGAAAGCAGTGAGTTAGTGGTGGAATGGCTTTGTGCGAACACTTACACGTATGTATTTTAGCAAAAATGATACAGAAAAAGCCAGATGTTCTTGTATAAAATTTTTTACTATTACGTCTTACGTAATTGTGTCTTCTCTTTAATTCAGTGCCTTCTTCCTCTAAGCGTGCTCTTGCTCCATACCCCATGCAGTGTCAACTGATATTTAAGCCAGAGACCATTATGTTAATACTGGTTAGGTCCTTCTATTTGCAGGGGTATGGAGAAGAGGAAATATTAATCAGGGGCTGGAGGAGTGCATATGATTCTTTCCTGTGCTCATGCCATCATTTGAAAACTTTCATATAAAATTTTCTAATATTCATTTGGAAAATTCATTTTAAGTAATAATAGTTATGACTTCATTATAAGAATCTGAGATTACCCTCTTACTGTGCTTCTTCTTAAAGGTCTCTAAATATAAAGAACAAAATGTGTAGGGTTTTAAGTTTATATGTGTTAAACTGGAAAAGTTTGCCACCTTCATTTTCAAAATAGAAAATAATCAACTGTAGTGCCTATTTAAAAAGTCTCACATTAAGGTAACTAAATATATAACATTTTCATTTTCATTTGAATTAAAAAATATTGAACCTTTTTGCTTAATTCAATGCATTATGGGAAGGCAGTATACTCTTTCAGACGTTCTTTATTAGTTTATTTACTCTTTGTTGACAGGTCAAACATGATTGCTTTCTGTAAAAGAAATGCATGAGAGGTTGACGGTAATGGATGTATCATAGGTATAAAAAAATTGTTTTATAAAAACATGCATTTAGTATTGCATTTCTCTTTTAGCAGTTGAATCCCAAACCAGTTTTGGTAAACTGGATAAAGGAATGAAGGAATTGCCTTAAGCACTTTAGAAAAAGAATTTTTTCACAATTGATTTTGATTATTTGGGCTTACCATGTCACATACATCTTTAACTTTTGGTAAATATGTATATATCAAGCATTTAATAACTGAGCGCACATAGCAATTTAATATACAGTAATTCTTTGAATGTTCCAGGTGTAGGTAAACAAATTGATAGTATTAGAAGTGTGCCTGTCTGTACATGGGTTTTATTGATGGCATCTGTAACATGTTGACAAACCGTTAACAGCCACTGTACAGCTAGACTTGGCCTACTTAGTTCTGCAAAGAGTAATTTTTTCCCATATTATCATCTAAAGAAGCACATTGGCTTGGTTTTGTTTACTCATTTGTTGAATTAAAGTATAAATAGTATCATGTATAATTTGAATTTTTTGTGACTGATTCTTGGGTGGTACAAATAATAAAAGTAAATAATTTGTAATGAAAGTTTAATTAAGCTAACATACTCCATTTCATTACTTACCTAGAATGATTAGTTTTTCTCTGTACTTCTAAAATTATAGTTATTTTTGTTTCTTTTGAAAACGTGGAAAAAGTTGGAAAAGGATATACATGGAAGATGATTATTTCAAAGAGTATTAATTTTGGAAGAGGACACTGTAGACTTCTTAGTATAAAATATGGTGGATTCCAGGCTAAAAATACTAAGAAGTATATTTTCAAATTATCGTAATTCTTTTTTTTTATCGTAGTTCTTTTTTAAAAACCCCATATTTTTAGATCAATGTCCATTCATCAGCTAATTCATACAGAAGATATTTAAGTGTCTGTGATATGGGCAGCCATGCTTTGTATTTAGATTTCCACAATTAGTGAAGTTTGATTTATTGTGCATATAGTTTCACTACCTTTTTGAGTAGTGTGACAAAATTTGTATCTTAAAAACAATGTTTTGCTAATAAGTCAAATTTTAAAAAGTTTGTTATAGTTTATAAAAAATTCAAATTAACTGCTTAAAATATGGTTTACTTTTATATAGTCACATAAAATGGGTCTAGAAAACTTTCTTCCTTGATTTTATTTTAAACTGGATATATTCTCTTGGGAAGTGTATAGTCAGCATAAATTTACTCAATCAATACCCAAGTAACCATAAAGTTATTTGCTATTTTTAACCAAAATGTACATTTCATAATGCTGGTACTGAAACGTTATAATAGATCATGAATGTTTCTTTAATCACTACAGAACGATTACCTCATGTTCAGTATAATTTTAGTTTTCTGTGTATTTTACAGTATTCACATTATCCAAATATTTGTGACCTGATATGCTTTGCTACCTGGAATATTTGATTAATGTAAATACAGCTTTTTGAGTAGTTTTGGAGTTTAAATGGACTGTATTTGGTATATGTTGCTTTTATTGAAAAGATATTGTTGGACTTGTCATATAAAGGTTAGTACTGGCTTATAAATAAATAATAGATTGCCATAGTACTTTTCTCCTCAGAGTACCCAATTATTAAATTAAAACAGTATTTGTTATTTCTGGGTCAATATAAGGTAATCACTTTTGATTCATAATCATTTGACCTATGTTTAAACATATTTTCTTAATGATACCCATTCACTATAAGTTGGTCCTTGGGAATGGACATGTACAGGACTTCACAGTATGTAGGGCAGAAGGTGAGTGAATGTGTTTGCTTTGGCTTGGAGTTTTCATAAGTTTGGACTAGTTTTAAAATTAAGTCAAATTATGATTGGTAAAAGGCCTTTTTATTAGTATTGGAAATTTTTGGAGAGCCTAAGGGCTATAAGAATGCATATATATTTTTTAACATTTTCAGTATCTCTAAGGTACCAAAGCACAGAGTCTAATTTACCATTTAAGGGAGACTCTTTAAAATCAAATTTATAACTAATTCATACTATAAGATATGTAATAGTTAAAGTTTTGGATCAATCTACATTAAAAACCACAATCTTTAAGATTTCTGGATATGATATAAAAAGTATTTTGGTTTCATTTCTTTTGAAGTAATTAATTTAAAATTAATCACCATAGTTCTACCATATACTAACTAGGCCTATGACCTCTACATAAATCATTTCTCATCTCTGGGCCTCCACTGCCTTACATAAAATAATTGTAACTTGTTTGTCTTTTCTCACATGTGTGAGAATTTGTGAGAAATAAAATGAAATGGAGTATGTGAAATTGCTTCAACACCATAAAATGCTATGTAAATGTAAGGTATTATTTTCAGTTAATAATGAATTTAAGTGTTGGGATAGTTCCAGATGCTCTTTCTTTTAATAAAGCATGTGCTTAAAGTGGTATCACCAGGACTTCAAAAAAAAACAAACAAACCTTCCTGATTAAAATGCCCTTTAACATTCTTTAATTTCTGCATGACCTATGGCCTTTTTGTGTTTTTCGCATCAAGTTTATTACTCTATATATCAAGACTTTGTACAATTGTAAACGTCTCTCACAGCATTAGTGTGTCAGTGTAGAATAGTAGCATAAATAAATGATTTAAGCTATGTTTCCATTCAGGCATTTGCACTTTCAATTTATGACTGCTCAGTGCCACATACAGAGTGAATTTAGCCCAAATAATTATTTCCAAACAACCAAATGATTCAGTAGTTTTTTGTCATGGGATAAATGATATTAGGTGTATGTGCCCACTTAACATTTGACAACTTTTGTTGCATTAAAAAATATGATGAAGCATTTCAAAACTTTGCTAACCCGGGTATCATTTAGTATCTCTCCTAACATTTTGTTTTTGCTTTAAATTGGATTTATAGATTATCTTGATCTATAGCTTATTTGGTATGTCTATCATCTGGACATGGTTTTGCTATGCAGTTCTGATGATAAAAATTCTGATTCCTCAGGTTTAACCTTTAAGTTACGAAGAACATTAATGAACTACTTAAAGTGTACTCAGTTCTGCAAACTAGTGTTTTAATAAGCATATTGCCTCATTATCCTTGGAAACGAGACAAAGCCTTTTAAACTTTAGAAACTTTTTAACTTTAAAATAGAGTATGCAAAGTGGAGTAACTTGTATGTTGAAATGATTGTATGTTCTGTATAGAATGACCAAGTTAAGTTCTTACAAAAGCACCTGGAATATCTCATCTAAAAATTAAACTTTTTTCTGCTTTCTTTTGCTTCAGTGCTTGCATTTTTGTCACCTTTCATTAACTATCTACAATGTGCTGTTGGGAATGAGAAGATAAAAAAGCCCCCACAAGCTTATATTTTAGAGCAGTACTGTTCAATAGAATTTTATGCAGTGATGGGAAGTTCAATATTCGTGCTGTCCAACATGGTAGCCAGGAGCCACAGGCAGCTCTCGAGCACTGTAAATATGACTAGTTCAGCTAAGAAACTGAATTTTTTATTGTAGTTCATTTAAATGTAAAGAGCCACATCTTACTACTCCCTACAGTTTTGTACAGTGCAGCTATAAATGAAAGATGAAACATGCTATAATATAAATCCAGGACTTAGTTTCTGTCTTTGAAGCTTGTCACATCTTGGGTTACATGTTGGCAGATTGTAGCTAAAAGAGTCAGAACCAGAATCTAAGCCTTTTTAAAATGTGTTTCCTAACTTGAAATTGGTTTAGGAGAAAAAAGAAAACCAATCAATGACTAAATGAGACCAGAGCTCCGAACTACGGTTATTTTCACCAAAAGAAGAATGAAGGGAGACTGGATCCTCTTGAGTCATAGGGAGAGAAGTGTGACATAGATACTGAGAAACCAGTACCCTCCTATAGAAGATGAAGTGGAGAACAGTTTAGCAATATTAAATACACACACCTTCGAACAGCTAATTCCATTTATTGGTATTTGTCATACATACAAATAAGCCAGTACTCATTATAGCTTTACAAGAGCAAAATACAAGCAACCTAACTGTCAATTGAAGAAAAGATAGGCTACCAGAATTCCAAAGACTCCCCTTTTCTAACTTGCTGCACTAACAAGATATCATTGTTACATACTTTTCTAGATATAATCTGCATGCCCTTTCCCCAATAAATTTTACAAATACGTAGACTATCATGGGGGTTGGTTTCCTCAATTAGAGTCCTTTCCATGAATATGAGTCCTTCTGTGCCTGTCTGAATCTCTGTCGGATAAGAACTCAGGAAATCGAGTGCACTCTACTTCTGTTCCAAGTGTTTCCCTTATTAAACCGTATTTTACATTTACACTGCATGGGATTAGTAGTATGTTTATGCCCCTTTTGCACAAGGTCACCACAATGATTAGAATATGGTGCTTCCAAGTAACCCTACACACCTGTTCCAGAATATGCTACTAATGGAAGGGTACTCATGAAATGGAAAGAGCAAGTCTAACAGTATGTATGGTGTGACACATGGGGGTATATGTACACCTAGACTTGGGCAAGAGAGATCCCTGCCCTGATCCTCATACTGGCTGTGCCTCTTCACGGAATGAAGAAGAACCCAAAGGATTGCACCTACTTGGAAATTCATGTTCCCCTATCCACTATGCATCAGACAGCCAGAATCCCATAATTCCCTGCCCCACCAGCCCAAAGCTTGATTCCAGAACAGATGCAGGCCTCTTTGTGAAATCATCCTGAAGACAGACTGTGCTACAGTTTATATATATATATATATAAATATATATATATAAATATATATATAAATATATATAAAATATATATAATATATATTATATATAATATATATATTATATATAATATATATAAATATATATAATATATATTATATATAAATATATATAATATATATAAATATATATATAAATTATATATATATTTTATATATATATATAACACTTAAAGGAATGGCAGTTCATGATGGATGGGGCTTAGATATCAGACCAGGGTGTCCACGTGCATGCATACCAGGACTCTTGTGGTAAACTGAGACTAGAAATAAAAGGAGACAGACCAGGGCCTTGTGAGAACAGGCCGACCTAGTTGTGCTCACACTTTACAGTATATGTCTGAGAATTCCAAATTTGATCCTAAATTTCTGTTTTTGAGAAGGAATATTTGCCAAGGTAGAGGATACATACTTATTTGATGGTTCTTTACTTAGTACTTAAAATATGTCAGAGTTAGTCTCCATTTGTACTCTTGCCCCAGGACCCAGAATGTTAGGGTGGGCCAAGATGTAATCCCATAGCAGAGTAATGTTTTTAAAAGACTTTTAAAAATATTTATTAGTTTGACAGGGAGAGCAAGCACAAACAGGAGGAGCAGCAGGCAGAGGGAAAGGGAGAAGCCGGCTTCCCATGAGCAAAGAGCTCGATGCAGTGCTTGATCCCAGGACCCTGGGATCATGACTTGAGCTAAAAGCAGATGCTTAACCAACTGAACCACCCAAGTGCCCCTAAAATATTTTTTTTAAGATTTTTTTTTTCATTAATTAGAGCACGAGTGAGGAGAGGTACAGCAGAAAAGCCGAATCCCAGTGAACAGGGAGGCAGATGTGGGACTTGATCCCAGGACCCCAAGATCATGATCTGAGCTAAAAACAAATGCTCAACTGACTGAGCTCCCAGGCACCCCTACCTACATCTGAGTAATTTTTAAAAGATCTTTGGGGCGCCTGAGTGGCTCAGTTAAGCGTCCAACTCTTGATTTCAGCTCCAGTCATGATCTCAGGGTCATGGAATTGAGCCCCAAGTTGAGCTCTGAGTTCAGGGAGTCAGCTTGAAATTCTCTTCCCCAACTCCCTCACGTGCACATGTGCACTCTCTTTAAATCTTTTAATAGAAAGATACATCTTTGCCTATAATAGAGACTGCTTTTACCCATTCTTGTACCCTTTGTCCAACTGGATTGGCTGACCAAGTTAAAGCATACTGACTGGGCTTCTCTGGTATGCTAGAGAAGTACTGCTTCCACCAGTTGAGTTGTGTTTACATCCTGTTAGCTGTTTGTTCCCAAACCTGTTTACGCTAGTGTCAGTCATTTTAATTATAGAATTTAAATATGACCTAAACCAATGATACACGAATATGAAAAATTCTAAGTTGAGGGAAACCTTAAACATAGCTAAAAAATAAGTCACTGACAAGACAGTCGTGTCCAAAATAATTGTAAATGATAGGGAAGGACTGCAAAAACAAAATCTCAAAAATATAGGCTCTTTGACTTGATTGCTTCACTTGTTTAAGTTCTTGGTCCACTTAAAAAAAATAAAGTAGGAATAGCAGATGATGCATTGTGCCTTTAGTTTATGTGGGAGAAATAGTGAGAAGCTCCAATCAGTTGATGTGTATTTTAAAAGATCTTCGCTCAAAAGATTGCCAATGTAATCCTCACTTTAACTGCTGTTTTTTGTTTTTTAGGTCTATATGGAAAAAGATTTGTTATGTATTTGAAAAGTATTTACTTCTAAGAACCTGATAATTTTTCCCTTTTCTTGTTCATTTTTATGATAGCTTTCAAATATACAGAGGTAGAGGCTATTAATTAGCACTTTATGCTCATCACAGATTTATCAGTTACTAAAATTTTGCCATGTCTGTATCATCTTTTAAAAAGGTTTTTAAAATTTTGCCTATAAGCATTGCAATATGCGTCGATGATGACTTAGTCTTTTAAACACAGCCACACTGTGTTAACATTCTTAGCAAAATTAACAGCACTTCCTTAATATAATCTAATAGCTCTGTTCATATAAAAATTTTGTCTCAAAATTTATTTTTTTTTAAGAGTGAGGGCATGCATTCAGAGGCAGAGGGAGAGGATCTCAAGCAGACTCTACACTAAACAGGGAGCCTGATACAGGCTCAGTCCCACAATGCTGAGATCATCACCTGAGCCTAAATCAAAAGTCTCACGCTCATCCAACTGAGCCACCCAGGCGCCCCTCAAAATGTCTTTTTATGGTTGTTTTCTTCAAATCAGGATACAGGCAAGGTCTACACACTGCCTTTGGTTTTAGGTCTCTGATTTTGTGGTAGTTCTCTCCCTCCCTCCTCTTTAAATTCCATTGATATACTGGGGCCTTTACCTCTTAGAATATCATACATTCTGAATTTGGCTGATTGCTTCTCTACATACCCTTTGTTAAATCTAGAGTTTTGATTAAATAAGTGCAGCTTCAATTTTTAGGCAAGAATCCTTTGCAAGTGGTGGTGTGTACTTTCTGCTGCATCACATCATGGCATACACAGTGTCTCACCCCAGATCAATCATAAGATTGATCAGCGGGGTGGGTTCAGGTGGTGTCAGCCTAATCCACTTATTAATAAGTTCCCCATCAAAAAAATAATATAAAGTTAAAAAGTTCCTCATCAACATTTCACCTAAATTTTAACATCTATTGATAAATGTTGTTCCATATTTCATCAGGAGTAGCAAAATGGTAATTGTTCTTTAATTCATTTATTAGCTAGAATTCTAATTAGCATGTTGGCTAACAGTTCATGGAAGAAAGGATAAATGCTTGATGTTTTTCCTTCATCAAGTTTTACAATAGAGATTTGGTGCCCTGGCAATCTTCAGTTATGACTAGTGTGCTTCTCATTTTTAAGAAATTATAAAGTCAAGAATTTTTATCTGTAGTGTTTCTGTCAATAAATTACTCATTTTGATGCTCACATTTTCCCATCTTAGGTCTGCCAAGTTAGCACTCGTGTCCAGTGATCCCTTTAACCTTTGATAACTTCCTTCCTTTGGGTGTTCTCTTTTTTATGAATCTACCAACTACTAGTTCTAAGTATACAGAACTAGTTCTTTTTTTTTTTTTTTTTTTTTTTTTTACAGAACTAGTTCTTAAGTAATAAGAGGACTTGGACAAAATAAGTTTGTATGTACACGGAAAATTTCTAAAAGGAAAAATAAGAAACTGGTATAATAGGAAATGCGGGGAGTAAAAAAAAAAAAAAACCCATTATATGATGTTCCAAAAAACAGAGTTTAGAAAACTCAGATATATAAAAGTATTTTTAGTTTTTACGATGGACTGATAATAATCTTTGTATAAACAAAATTTACAGTATTTAGTGCTTTATACAAAATTGACATCAAAATCGATACATATCTGATTCTTTTTTTTTGTATATTTTTTTTATTGGAGTTTGATTTGCCAACATATAGCATGTCACCCAGTGCTATATGGAGGAAACTTAAATGCATATTGTTAAGTGAAAAAAACCCATCTGGAAAGGCTACATAGTGTATGATTCCAATTATTTGACATTCTAGATAAGGCAAAAATATAGCAACAATAAAAAGATCAGTAGTTGCCAAGGGTTGAGAAGATGGGGGAGGTTATGAATAGTGGAACATGGGATTTTGAGGGCAGTGAAACTATTTCGCATGATACTATAATGACGAGTACATGATATTACGCCTTTCACAAAACCCATAGAATTTTACAACACAGAGTGAACCCTACTGTAAGCTCTGGACTTTTTTTTTATATTGGAGTTCAATTTTCTCAACATACAGCATAACACCCAGTGCTCATCCCACCAAATGCACCCAAGCTCTGGACTTTAGTTAATGATAATGTATCAGTATCAGTTCATCAGTTGTAACAAATGTAACACACTAATGAAAGACACTAATACTGGGAGAAACTGGGGTGAGGAGAGAATGAGTATATGGGAACTCTCTGTACTTTCAGTTCAATTTTTCTGCAAGCCTAAAACTTCTCTAAGAAATGAAATCCATTAGTTAAAAATATAATCAATTGGCCATATTTGCATGGGTCTATTTCTAGACTCCTTTTTTCTTCTGTTGATCTACCTATCATCTATCTATCTATCTATCTATCATCTATCCATCCATTATCTATTTACCTATATACCTATCCTTTCATCAATACTGTCTTGATTCTTGTAGCTTTATATAAAGTAAGTCTTGAAACAGACTGTAAATTCTCCAACTTTGTTATTTTACCTTAAAATTGTTTTGGCTATTCATATTCCTTTGCCTTTCTAAATTATAGAATGATATTGTCAATATTTAAAAGTTACTTCTAAAAAAAAATAAATAAATAAAAGTTACTTCTGCTTGACTAAAAAAAAATTAAATTAAAACTTTAGAGAATAAAACAAATAGTGCTAGAGCAAGTAGACATTCATATGCAAAAAAAAATAATAACTTCAGTCTAAACCTCACACTTTATATAAAAATTCAAAATCGGGGCACCTGGCTGGCTCAGTTGGTAGAGTAGGACTCTTGATCTTGGGTTTGTGAGCTTAAGCCCTATGTTGGGTGTAAAGATCACTTAAAAACATAATCTTGGGCACCGGCACCGGCAGCAGGAGGCAGCAGGATGGTGAAGCTGATGGCTCAGTACACCAAGCCCTGCGGGACCGCGAGCTGGATCTCCAGGGGTAGAGAATTCCTGTCACTGAAGGACTTATCAGGCTCTACATATCTGATTCTTACCAATCCTTTGGATTTCACTGTGAAGTTAAGAAAACCAGGGCCGGGGGCAGCCCGGGTGGCTCAGCGGCTTAGCGCCGCCTTCAGCCCAGGGCGTGACCCCGGGGTCCCAGGATCGAGTCCCGCGTCGGGCTCCCTGCACGGAGCCTGCTTCTCCCTCTGCCTGTGTCTCCGCCTCTCTCTGCCCGCCCCCTCCCTTCTCTGTGTGTGTCTCATGAATAAATAAATAAAATATTTTAAAAAAAAGAAAAGAAAACCAGAGCCGGAACTGTATGCGTGTGTACTTCCCCCTGGAGCTTGGAAGTCCTGCATCTCCACCTCCTGAGCAAGAACAGACTATTTCCCACTACATCCCCGTCTCACTTGATGGATGGTCCCCAGACCAGAATTCAGGGAGTTACTCTGAATCCCTTTGCATAGCACACGCGCTATTAAACACACACACACACACACACACACACACACACACACACACACACACACACACACACACACACACACACACCACCTCCTCGTTTTCTCTGAAATCCGCATCTTCAGCATCCTGCAAGCTCACACTCTTAGAAGCACAGCTCGGCTGGGCCTCTGCGGTCCTTGCTCCAGCTCCAAGCCTCACGTCGCCTCAGCGTGCCAAGCGATGAGATGGCAACAGGCAGGAGAGCGTCAGGGGTCGGGGAAGCAGCGGCCGGAGCTGCGGACGCGCAGACGCCCGGGGCAGTGCCGCGCGGTGGTCTCCGACGACAACCGGAGGAGCCACGGCTCTGCGCTTGACGGCACCTTTTGCAGCGGTTGCTGGGAACGCCGTAAAGCGCAGTTGCCGCCGCTGCTGGGTGAGGTAAGGTGTGGGAGACGCCGCGGGGCCGCGGGGGGGTGGGGGTGCGCCTTCAGACGTCGTCGCTGGCCGGTCGGATGCGCTCCCGGTGCATCCCCAGCCTTCCGGGCACCTGCTTCCCCGCAGCGGCCGGGGCGGGCCGCGGGCTGAGCGCGCTCGGGGCGGGGCGGGGCGGCGCTGAGTGAGGCCGCTCGCCGGGACAGCCCCTCCCACGCCCCTGGGCGGGTCCGCGAGGAAGAGCCGCGTCCTGGGACAGGCGCGGTTTGGGGGGGCGACCGAGGCCCTCGTCGGACTTTGCTCGGGGTGGCGACGTCGGAGCAGGGTCGTGAGGGCCGTCTCGGGATTGGCGGGAGCACCGGCGCTGGGGGGTGAGCGGCGGCGAGCGCGGCGGGCCGTGGGGCGGCGGGTGCGAGGACGCGGACGCGCGGAGAGCGCCGGCCTGGGGCAGCCCGCGGGCGTGTAGGGCCGAGGCTGGAGGGGCGGGCGGGGAGGGCGGTGGGGGGCGGGGACCTCGACGCCTCCCGCAGCGCGGGCCGCTTGCTCGGGCTGTGGGAGGGAGGGACGACTCCGTTAACCATCTCTCTCTCTCATCCTGAAGCTTTCCCGGTGGGTTCAACAGGAGCCTAGGAGTGGGGAGCAGCCTTCTCTTCTGACATGGGTGAGGGAGAGAGTTGATGGAGAATAAAATTGTTAATCTCGAATTTGCTGAATTTGAGGCGTAGGAAGTAGACTTGGAAATACAGGCAGATGGAGTGCGTACATTGGGAACTCAAATAGTAAGTTGTCTCTCAGAGGGCGGTAGTTAAAGATCTTGAAATAAATTTGCTTTGAGGAATACATTTTTTTTTTTTAAGATTTACTTATTTATTCATGAAAGACAGAGAGAGAGAGAGAGAGAGAGAGGCGGAGACACAGAGAGAGAAGCAGGCCCCATGCCAGGAACCCGACGTGGGACTCGATCCCGGGACCCCGGGGTCACGCCCCGGGCCCAAGGCAGGCGCCAAACCGCTGAGCCACCGAGGGATCCCCCGAAGGATAGATTTTTAGAGTGACTAGAGGATGTGCCCGCGGGTGGGAGGCTGGAGAAGTGATTGAAGGAGACGTCTGGCCCTGAGCGGTGAGCAAGGTCTCTTAAAAGATTACATGTAGTCACTCATAATAAATTGTTGAGGTCAACATTGTTATCATAATAATTTAATGGCATTTGCAGCAGATACTAAACACCCGTTTCTAGGAACCCTGGCGGAAAATAATTCAAATAAATGTAATTTTTCCCTGCCTTTCTAATTGCTCAGAAATAATAACATTTACATGTTTGTTTATTCAACAAGTATAGATGCGTTTCAGGCACTGCTAGGTGCTCAGATGAACAAGGTAGATATTGTTCTGATTATTGCTGCATCTAAGGGCCTTAGCTTCTAGGTCAGTGCTTTTCAAATTTATTTAATTTTTTTTTTTAATTGGGAGTTCAATTTGCCAACGTACAGCATAACACCCAGTGCTCATCCCCCCAAGTGCCCTCCTCAGTGCCCGTCACCCAGTCACCCCAACCCCCCACCCACCTCCCCTTCCACTGCCCCTTGTTCGTTTCCCAGAGTTACGGGAATTTTAACATACATAGGAAATCACTTGAGGATTTGTTAAAGTGCGGATTCTAAATCAGTAGGTCTATAGTAGAGTCGTTGTGTTATTTTTTGACAAACTCAAGGCGATGCTGATATTGCTGGTCTCAGGACCATCCTTTTAAGTAGCAATGATCTAGGTCCTGTCTAGCAAATGTGGCAGCTATTAAACCACTACTACCCATCATCTGTTTTTATTAATAATTTCAATGCCTTTATGAAAATAAGGTTATGATCATTATAACAATATTGGGACAGTACAGAAAAGTATAAAGAACAATGTAAAAAAGCATTCCACTTTCCCCACCTAGACATTACTGATATTTTGGTGAATATCCATCCAGGTTTTATATGTGTACATGTGTTCATACTTTATATATTGTCTTAATATTTGATACATTCTGAGCCCTGTGTTTTATTCTGTTAGCCATATAGTTTTACTAGGTACAGTACCCAAGCATCAACCAAGCAGTTAAGAACTTGCATTCTTGAGGGGAAGACTGCTCAGTTAAAAATATTGTGGTTTAATACCATTCTGTTACCCAAAAAATAGGAAGATATTAACATAATCAAAGCTTATAACATGTGTGAGCTGTAGTAAATGAGTATTTTTAAATTGATTCAGAGGGATGCCTCAGTGGCTTAGCGGTTGGGCGTCTGCCTTCAGCCCGGGGCGTGATCCTGGAGTCCTCGGATCGAGTCCCACATCCGGCTCCCTGCCTGGTGTCTGCTTCTCTCTCTGCCTGTGTCTCTGCCTCTCTCTCTCTCTGCATCTCTCATGAATAAATAAATTTTTTTAAAAATTGATTTAGACTTTTTGAAGTTTTTTTTTTTAATTTAAAAAAATATTTGAAAATCAATTGATGTTCACGTAGGATAAATAGAAAAAAAATACCTTCACTCCACCCAACCCAAAGACAAACAGTGTTCTTACCGTGGAGTGTATGCTAACTAAGGTAGCTCTTAAATGACCTCAAGGAATAGCTTATATAATTAATGTTTGGGTCAAAAGAAATCCTCGGTTCATCAAGTTTCTGCTGCTTTCAAAATAACCATAATCTTCTGTGGTTATACATACCCTATAGTGTTGTGACAGGGAACTGCTAGCAGCTGGCCCAGCGTCTAGTGCAGAGGACTCAGCAATATTTGTGAAGTTAATGAAGGAATGAATGAATGAAGTAGCAAACCCAGCCCACCTGTGTGACATAAACTCTGGCTATCACTCTTCACCTGCAGATGCTTGCATTCACAGCTCATCTCAAATTCTTTTGTACTCTTCTAGCCACACAGAGCTCTCCTATAAAAAGTTGCTTTTTAAGACTGTGCTTAAATTCTGTGAAAGAATTTGGAATTCGGAATACCGTGGGATAAAGAAAGATGCATAATAGCCTCTTGTCTCAAGGAACTGTAATTTAAGACTAACTGAAAAAATAGTACAGATGTACAGTGCTGTGGGAATATAAGGGAGGGAGACTTTAATTATGTGAGAGTGGAGGGAATTATTAGTAGACCTTTAAAATGACTTATTAATTATTGCTAGCATTACTGTATACTCTGTTCTAGGTGCTATTCAGTGCTTTACATGCATTAATTTGTTCAATCCTCGGAAGAGCCTTGTGAGTCAAGTACAATTTATAAATCCACTTTAAAGATGGGGGCATAGAGACATTAAGTAACCTGGCCAAAGTCCTACGAGTTGCAAGTGGCAGAGCAGGATTTGAAGACAGCAGTCTGTTTTCAGTACTCTTAACTACTTGATAGGCAGCAAGAGAGGCAGGGAGGTGGGGGAAGAAAGCATTGTAGATAGAAGGAATAGCATAGGCAAAGGCACCTAGGTAAGACAGTACTGTATCAGTGGATTTACATAAAGAATAGTACAATGGAGATCCCTGGGTGGCTCCGCGGTTTGGCGCCTGCCTCCGGCCCAGGGAGTGATTCTGGAGTCCCAGGATCCAGGTCCGGGTCCAGTTCCATATCGGGCTCTCTGCATGGAGCCTGCTTCTCCCTCTGACTACATCTCCGCCTCTCTGTGTGTGTGTGTCTCTCATGAATAAGTAAAATCTTAAAAAAAAAAAAAAAAGGTATGAAATAAGCCATAGAAGGTCTTAATGTAGAGAAAGTGATACAAAGAGGTACACTTGATATAAATTTGACTTTGACCCCTAAGATGGGTATTTTGAGGAAATATTTGGAATGGAGTACTGTGGGATATTCTACTACCAGTTGGTAGTAGGATATTCATGTAGGAGGCTTTCTCTCTAGGCAGAGGTAATAAGACCTTTAAATTAGGTTAATTATATTGCAAATGGAAGAGAAATGGCAGCTTTTAGAGGCACTGAGAAGAATATACACAGTTTGACTCATTAGATATAGAGTTAGAACCACAAAACTATTTTGTTTTGAACATAAAAAATGGAGAATATAGGTATACTATTAACGGAATATAATGGTCAAGTCATGGAAGAAATCTAGGGTGAAGGCGGACCATGATTTGTTTAGATGCTAATGGAATGTTCAAAAAGACATATCTAGCAGTCAGCTGGAATATTTATAAGTAGTACTAAGCCAATAGCTTATGGCAAGTGTATCTAATAAAATGATTAAGAGCAAGAGAATGTAAAGAGAACTTCATCTAGATTTTATAGCCAGCAGACAATTCTAGGCATATTGGACAACACAACTTCCTTTACCCCTTTACTTTGCCCTTGTAATATCAGTCCCCTCCTGTCCTCACTTCGTTTCTTAGCTAGACTTTCTTATCTGGGTCTGTCATTTCAGACACTTTGCAGGACCTCATCATTCCATAGTTACTCAGAAATGAGTCACTACGTATTTGCAGTTTTTCTGGAGCATCAAATGGAGAGACCAGTTTTTTTGTTTTTTGTTTTTTTGTTTTTCTTTATCTCAAGTTTGTCAGCATGTTGAGGTAGAGGTTATATTGCAAAGGGTTAAGAAGTGAATGAGTGGTAAACAGAGAATTCTTAACCCCAGGCAATCTAACCTTAACTTCCAGGCTATTCTTAACTCTCAAGTTAATTATGAAAAGGAAGGAAATGAATAACATGAAAGACCAGTAGTATTTAGGGAAGATGGGTAGCATTTATTGCTAGTGTGCCTTTTTTTTTTTTGCTCATAGCAACTGGAAATGTAGATTTTTTAAATGTCTTTTTTTTTTAAGATTTTATTTATTTATGAGAGACACAGAGAGAGACAGAGACATAGGCAGAGGGACAAGAAAGCTCCATCCTAGGACCCCAGGATCATGACCTGAGCCGAAGGCAGATGCTCAACCACTGAGCTACCCAGGTGCCCTTCATGCCTTAACCTTGAATACATTTGCAGAAGCATTTTCTCTTTGTGCTTTCTAAAATGCTACCATACCTCTCTAATTGTACCTTTGCCTAATTACACTGCCCTCCTTGTAGGTTAGCCTCCTGTTTTATTTTGCAGTGCAAGCCATATTTGAATTTCAGTTCTGTCTAATTCATACCACCCATGCCTTCCTCTTCCTCTCCCTCTCTAACATCCCTGAATAAATTGGGACCTAGCAGCGTTGAAGGGAACGGGCTGGCTGGCACACATCATCTTAGGAACCTAATTTAGGTGGTCAGGCCTGGTCATTTCTTGTCAGAGTTCTGATGTCAAGAGAGGTGGTCCAGAAGGCAAGAGTATGGGAAAGTGGAATAAAAAAGGCAATTAGACATTCAGATCCTTTCTCAGATGATTCTTAAAGGAGTGATGGTGGTGGTCATGGGATGTCAGGTAAACCAGGTGCCAAAGTCTTTCATTGCCATTACCTCCAAAGAACAAATTATATAAAACAGGCAAATGGGAAGCCAAAAGAATATGAACTGCTGATCTTGGCTGTAGAGCAAGCCTGAGAACTTGCTGTGAACTTCCCATCCTGCACATATTTTCCCTTCGTATTTGTGTATGACTTTGATCTACCACCAGTTTTTTCCAACCTTTTTCATGTCTTGACACATAGTGAAATTGATAATAAAGGATATAAGAATGTGTTTGTTCTTGACTAGACGTGACTAGTCTTGGGCTTTGGTTATCCCAGGCCCAAAGACTGAGAGGACTGATAGCTCTGACACCCATAATCCATTAAAGGTTCAGTTGGGAGACAGATCTGCCCAGTCCTTTCTTCTTCATTGCCAAATGTCAGTTTACGGTACCGGTGATGGCAGGTTTCCGTGTCATCTGAGATGAATTCTGTGCTGTAATACGCCATATGTATATTTCTCACATTTACATTAGAACTTGAAGATACTTGAGTTACTTAAACCTTATAACTCCCCTTATATCTGCATTATTATTTTTCTGGAAAGGTTTGCTTTTTTCCTTTTATTTTCCTTTCATTTTATTATCTCTGCAATACTTGTTCTCTTTTTCAATAGACATATTGTGTTTTTTAGGAAGCTTTACCTAAGAAAATACATAACTTTGGAACGCCTGGGTGGCTCAGCAGTTTAGCGCCTGCCCTTGGCCCAGGACATGATCCTGGAGTCCCGGAATTGAGTCCCACATTGGGCTCCCTGCATGGAGCCTGCTTCTCTCTCTCTCTCCCTGTGTCTCTCATGAATAAATAAATAAAATCTTCGAAAAAAGAAAATGCATTACCTATCCTCCCCAGAACTTTTATTATGATCGCTAAAATGCCACATATAAGAAGAGACATATACATGAAGAATATTTTTATTTTCTATGCCATATTTCTCCATACATTATTTTTAAAAGTTTCTTGTTAAGGAGTTGGAACAAAGTATGGGCTTTAAATTCTTTCTTTTTTTTTTTTAAGGTTTTATTTACTTATTTGAGAGAGAGAGAGAGAGAGAGCACAGGTAAGGTAAGGAACGGAGGGAGAAGCAGACTCCCCGCTGAGCAGGGAGCCTGATGTGGCACTTGATCCCAGGGCTCCAGGATCATGACCTGAGAGCCAAAGGCAGAAACTTAACTGACTGAGCCACCCAGGCACCCCTGAGCTTTAAATTCTTTTAAAAAAATCACTTTTTCATATTTTGCTTTAACATAAAAGTTCCTGCAAAACTTCTTAAAATAAAAAAAATTTTAAATAATTTTGTGTGTTCTTTAGCATTATTTGAGTATACTTGTTATTTCTTGATATTAATTCAGCCAGTTTTAGGCTGGTAGTGGAATGATTCATATGTACTAATAAGTATAATTCATAGTGGAAAGTTAGAAAAGCCTCTCCTTGTGCTGCCATGATAACTTGTGCCTACTCCTTCATAGCAGTTACACCATTTACATTTCCCTCATATTTTCCTCTGATAGAGTCTATCACAAACTAGATGTGGGGATAGTAAGGAGTAGCATTTCTTTGATTTTGGAAAAAACTTCCCATGCTATTTTTTAGGTACATCACATTTTTCATCACCATCAACATCACCATTCTTTTGAAAACTCTTACTCATCTCTAAACCCTTAGAAAATAGGAAACTGTATCTTATTTATCATTTTATGTCCAGTGCTTAGCATTTTTGTGGCCTCTGCTTGTAAGGTAGAAAGTAAATGTTCCCAGCTGGAAAGTAAAACTAGGAATTTTGGTGTAGGAGAAATTAATTTTGATTTGGAAGACCATGAAAGACTTTATGCAAGGGTTACTTGAGAGGAGTTATGAAAAGAAGTGTAGAGCTAGTTTTATGGAAATGGATGAGAGCATTTCACAAAAGAGGGAATGAGCAAAAGCAGAGGCAGAAAAGTGTGTGTATTCCAGGATTCTTGGGCAGAAATCTCAGAGTGTGTGAAGTGAGAGAAGTCTACAGAATTTGTTTGTGTTCAGTCAGATTGTGAATACTCTTGAGGGCCATTGTATGGCATTGGAACTTTATTTGTAGGTGGAAGAGAACCATTGAAAAATTTTTTTATCATGGCATAACTTGATTCATCTGTCAGCAATTTGGTATATCACTCTGTGGGTGAGATTATGGGCAGGTCGAAAGCTTTAGTTAAAATTAGGACATTAGGCACAATTAGAGTCTAAATTAGAATGACTATGAAGAAAGAAGAGGGAATTGATACCAGAGATAAAATGAATAACCCTTAGCGCCTCTTTTTTTAAGTATCACATTTTTCATTTTAAAATGGTAACTACATTCCTAATTAAGAGATTGTGCTAACAAAAAGGAATGCTTTGACAGGCAAAAACTCCTTCTTTGCAATCGAAATTGCCTTGGCATTTATAGAAAATAATGAAATAAAGTTAATTGGATATCATCTTGATAATAGTAGAGTTAAGCGATTGATGATATGTGTTGGAGGTTTATTTTATGTAAGAATTGATTGCAGATTAGAGACCTGTCCAAGAAGAGAACAAGATAATAATTTGGACCTTATTTTGGGTCTCTGTAGTGGTTTATATAGGCCTTTTATGCTTTCTCTCTATTTATTAATTTGGGCATAGAAGAGGCTCAGTTACGGCACACTCTGAATGCCACTTTAGAAAAGTACATGGGAATCAGTATATAATATGTTGAAACACTATTTAATATAACTACAAGAAACTGAGCTGAAAAACTGAAAATGAAGGAAATTCTCCTTGTTCTCTTACAAGCTACCCTTATCAGAGTATTTGTTTTATTTTAGCAGATTTTAGCTGATAGCAAAAACTAGTGTCACCATCAATGTTATTTTATGTATGTTGCTAGTTTTCACAGTTTAATAAGAAAACAGAACATGATCATGATTTACTCAGTTTTTACTCTACACATTATCTGTAAATCAAGTGAATTATTCCTATTATGTTTAGCATTATTTCTCTTAAGTAGTTTGTTGACTTTATATAATATTGTATTTGCTTAATGTAGGCTTCAGCTCTGGAAGCTCATTTCTATTGTTTTAAAACTGTAAACCAAGACTTTTGATTTTCAAGATGGCAGAGTAGAGATATTTGTACCCTCTTGTATCTGAAATTACCCTGAAATTACAAGGGAAATGAGAAACAGAGATTGTATCTTTGATGAGACCAGAAATCCTAAGACCCCAAATCAAAATATTTGAGAAATGGTTGCAAATGTAAGCAGGAAGAGGTTAAAAGAGGATGCTAATTGGAAGAGATCTCAGATACAGTTTGTAGAGTGATGTGAGAGAGATCATCTGTTTACAGGGGGATCCAGGTGTATAGGAAGGCAGCGGGAGTTTCCTCGGATTGTTTGGCTGCATGAACTAGCAGGAAAGGAAGAGCAAATGAGAAAACACACAGACATACCCACCATCTTGCAGGAAGTACTTTCTTGGTAAGGCAAGAAGTCATGGCCAAACAACTTTCTCTCACTTGTTCTCAAGACACATTCTCTTTGCCTGTTTTTGTCACACACACATGCTCAGAACACTGTCATAAAATGTGTTCTTGTATATCAGAGACTACCTTCTAGACCAGAACACAGCCTACTTCTTCCTTCCATAGTCCCCTCCAAATAATTAATCCGAATAGAGTTCACATCATCTACAGGTAAATAATAAAACGGAAATGGGCACAGTATCTACACAAAAGTGCTGCAAGAAAAAAGGAAAAAATGAACAAGGAAAAACAAGTGACAAAGGACCCATGAGAAAACTGTATTGGCCTAACAAATTTAATGAAATAATCACTTCTTTAAAATAATAAAGAAAGTTAATTGACTAGGGAGAAATAGTAAGACAACAGGATGTGATAAATCATATTCTGGTGGAACTCAAGAAAAGAAAAAAAAAAGAAAATCAGAAATAAAAAACCATATTGAAAGCAAAAAAGGAGAATTAACATTGTTGAAAAGTCAGTAAAGGGCATGTTGATGGACTTTTGAAAATTGAACAAAGTAAAATGAGAATGAAAGGAGATGAAACAAATGCTCATTGTATCCTGGAAATAGAGAATTCAGCATGAAAGCAGAAAAATACTCAAACATATAACTTAAACTGCTAAAAAGGAAATCTTAGTTCTATAGATTAGGCACGTAATGAAGGAAAGCTAGTGTACGTTAACCCTTGAACATTGTGAGATTAAGGACACTGACCTCCCATACAGTTAAAAATCTGTGTGTTAACTTTTGACTCCCCCAATTCTTAACTGCTAATAACCTAACCTACCATTGACCAGAAGTCTTATTGATAACAGTTGATTAACACATATTTTGTATATGTATTATATGCTGTATTTTTACTATAAAGTAAGCTGGAGAAGAAATGTTATGAGGAAAATCATAAGGAAGAGAAAGTACATTTACAACTTTAAATAATTCATGTATAAGTGGATCCATGTAATTCAAACCTGTGTTAAAGGGTCAGCTGTATAGTTGTCAACATCAACCTACTTTTTAAAAATTGGATTTCAGAGTTAAGGAGTGCATTCTCTGCTCATTTCATTAAAAAAGTCAGTTTACCTATAGAGAAGTACTGGGGGAAGGATCAGATGTTGTCAAGGAGATATTTAGCATTATAGGACAGTGGTACAAAGCCTACATACAAGTCATCAGGGGAAAGAAAGTATGACCTCAGCACAGTTATCAGTTGATAAGTGTATTTCAACAATGCAAGAACTCAAGGTAAATAATATCTATTAAGTTTTTTGATAAACTGTGAGACGATGAAAATCAGCCATCTAGTAGATGAATGGAGATGATAGAGCAAAAGGCTTGGCAGGGAAGATATGAACAAGAACAAAAGAACTGTGGGATTTGTAGCAACAGAATATAATAGAACTGAAACAAGGTAGAAATAATTAATAAAAGTCAATATTGAAGGAGGAAAAAAAGGGTGAGTATAAATTTACTGATTTCCTCTTATTTTTCAGCTGGAGAACAAAGGACAGAAAGTTTAGACATCAAGTAATAGAGGTGTCGGTATATTTAAAGGAATAAAGATGAACACTTGAAGAACTAAATATATGTTTAACCAAAATCAGGGCAGACTAGGTACAAAGAGGTAGAACTATATTAAATGTTTTATCTTTAATTGTCAGATGCAACCAAAGGTGGAAGGACAAAAATTTTTATTTTTACGCTTTATTTACATTTGCAAAAAGACTGAAAACATATGTGGGATATTTATAAAAACTGACCATATCCTAGGTCACAAAAACAACAAAAAGCTATCATACAGATGTTTCCTGACAAAATTTTCTCAGTTTCTTCTTTGGAAGTAGTTAATATGCTCAGCAGCATCAGCATGGCCTGGCAACTTGTCAGAAATGCAAATTCAGAAGCCAGATCTACTGAATCAGGAACTATAGAAGCCCCCAAATCTCCATTGGCCAAATTTTACAGATATCTTGTTCATGTTTGGTATTTGCAATTGTTATTTGTAGAATGACATGAAAAATATTTTTGTTCTTTCATGTTTGGTCTCATATCTGATTATTTAGGAGGAAATTAGCAAATCAAAGAATGTTCTATAGAACTTCAGGTGACGTTTTTCTCTATTTTTGTGGTGGTTATTAGAGGTGAAAAATTAAAAATAGGTTTTTGTTTTTTTAGAAATATCTTTTTGTTTACAGAAAACAAGATTATCTTCTTATCCAAAAAAGATGAAATCAACTGAGTTACTCTCAAAAGACAACCAAGTGAGCACCGCAGACTAATGAGTAGAATCAATAAGAACGTGATTTTGGCGCTTTTAACTTTGACAAGTTCTGCATTTCTGCTGTTTCAGTTGTACTACTACAAGCACTATTTATCGGCAAAGGTAATATCTTTTTCTCTCTTCTCGTCATTAGGCTTCATTTTAACTGTATATTTTTCTAATTAAACTTAAATTTAGTTAATTAAATTGAATTAGTTGCAGTTTTTCAAATCTTGCAGAAATAGTTCTTTTTTTTTTTTTTTTTAAGATTTCATTTATTTGACAGAGAGACCACAAGTGGGGGAGGAGGGGCAGTAGGCAAAGGGAGAGGGAGAAGCAGGCTCCCTGCAGAGCAAGGAACCCATCAAGGGCTTTGATCCTAGGACCCTGAGATCATGACCTGAGCCAAAGGCAGACACTTAACTGACTGAGCTACCCAGGAGCTCCTAGAAATAGATCTTACTGAGATTCTCATCTTTGTAAAGTGCGGTGAGCAATTCAACATTGCAGTTAAATATTATTATAATAACACACTAGTCAAAGTGCCAAGTTTCAGTAATGTTTATTGAATTTTTCTGTTACAGTTATATAAAAACTATTATTCTTCCAAACACATCATCCCTGTTGGGAAGAATTCAGTAATAAATAATTTTGATAAAATACCAAAATTGGTTTATTTTAGTACAATGTACTTCTCCCTCCCACTCTAGGGGAGGATACTTCTCTGCCCTAGTTGTACTTGACCATGAGACTTACTCTGGCTGGTGGAATGTTACAGACACGTGCAGAAATTTCAAAGAGATTGTTATGATGTGACTTGCCCTTTGTGTAACCCTGACTAGAATGTGCCCTGAGTAGATTCTGCTCCTCCAGTCTGGGCCCTGGATGAGATGTATGAAGCAGATCAAAGCATAGCTGCCCAGCTTGACCCATGGATCTAACAGAGAAAGTAAATGCATGGTAGCGTTTTAAGACTAGGTCAAGTTTATTATGCAGCATTGTTATGTGGAGTTGCTAGATCTCATTTTACAGATGAGAAAACCAAAACTCTAACAGAGAAGATAACTTACCTCCCTGAATCACCCAATTTCTAACATGCAGGGCTGACAGCTTGTCCATTCTTTGCAGGCTAACTTATTTCTGAAATAATTGGCAAGTACCCAGGCTACCAGCTATCTTGGCTGTTTATCCAATGAATGTCTTTGTGTGCCATCTTCAACCCCCTCCTGAGTACTTGCTCGGGAGAAGGTCCTACAGTAGAATTTCTGGGTCTAATGTGTATGTTTTAGATTTTGTCACATATCGCAAAGTTATATTCCGTAAGGATGAGTAGTGTGTCTAATTTCCTATCCCCTTTTCAAATGTAGGAATAATAGCAACAGTAACAACAGTAATGGCATCTGTATTAGTTAGAGATGTTTGGGGCTGACTACTAGTAGCTTAAACAAATAGAGGATTATTTGTCTCTTCTGCCTTTAAGTCCAAAGCTTCTCAAATTCTCTTGACGTTTTCCTTGTGCTAGACAAGGCTGGAAGAAGACATAGTGCATTCTAAAAGGCTTCTACTTTTGTGACATTTGCCTGCAGATTTCTAGATATAAGATAATCTGGGAAAGCAAGGTTTTATTACTAGTGTTGTTGTTGTTGTTACTTAGCTTTTCCAGCCTATATAATAGAGATTGCAGAGGAGAAGTGTGAGAGTGGGGGGTCAGGTCAACTTACCTACAGTGTCTGCTACAGCAGCTACATCTTTTGGTGTGCTTCTAGGCTTGGCACTGTGCTAAGCATTGCACATACATTTAATTCTTAAATTAAGTATATCTTGTACTTCCTGTTTTCCTGGAGAAAAAGCTGAGGTTTGTTGTTGAGATTTCTTAATTTGTCAACTGTCACTTTTTTTTTTTTTTTGAGAGAGAGAGAGAGAGAGAGAGAGAGTGCAAGTAGGGGGAGAGGCAGAGAAAAGGGAGAGAGAGAATCTTAAGCAGACTCCACACTGGGCATGGAATCTCAGTCTCACAACCCTGAGATCATGACCTAAACTGGAATCAGGAGTCAGATGCTTAAACCAGCTGAGCCACCCAGGCACCCTATGTCACATAATTATTAAGTGAGGGAGATAGAATTTAAACCTAGGGAGTTTACCCCCAAGAACCTTGTTCCTAATATTTTTAGTGTTTTTGATGTTCAAAAACTGGAAAGATATTAAACTCCATTATAGGTCATTTATTTGATTACTACTGGGGCTAAACTTCCCATATGCTTACTGGTTCTTTCTGTTTGTTTTTTTTTCTTCTTTGTATTCCTACCTGCATATTTTTCTGAGGGTGTGTTCTATATAATTTTAAGGATGGTATACCTTTATCAGACATATATCGAACATTTTTCCTGATTTATGAATTTGCCTTTTAACTTTATATTCATGATATAACCCCCCGTAATACATTTGTATTTAATTTCTAGGTAGACAGCTGTCTTCCTTAAGGCATCTGGTTTTTATGTCATAAGTGGTCCAAGACTGTGGAAATATTCACCTATATTTTCATCTAATACTATTCCTGTTTACATTTTTTAATTAAATAGAATTTCCTTTAGAATGAGGTATGAATTAGATATCTAACTTAAATTTTTTCCCAAATGGTTGACCATTCGTACCAATATCACCTTTTTAATTCCATCATTAACTTAAAAATCCCATCTTATTTATACGTTAAATTCCTATAAATAACTATTATCTTGACCCTTTCGTTTGGAATGCATTGTAGTTTTAGTTGTTTAAAGCACAAACCCCAGCCTAGGACTAAACTGTATCTATACTGCTTATTAGCTATGGGATCTTGGGTAAATTACTTCTAAATGCTGTGCCCTCATCTATAAAAGGGAGAATAACAGTACCATCTTGTAGACTTATGAAGCTTAAACAAATTAATGCACATAAAACCTTTGGAGCAGTGCATGTCACATACAGATCAAAAAATACAGGCTTTTTATTTTTTTTGAGGAAAGATGTTACCTGACCCAAGGTTTATTTTTTTTTCAAGTAATATCATTCACACATTCATTTTGTTTCAAGTTTTTATTTAAATTCCAGTTGTCATATAGTGTAATACTGGTTTCAGGAATAGAATTTAGTGATTCATCACTTATATGTGTAGCACCCAGTGCTTAATCATAACAAGTGCCCTCCTTAATATCACCACCCATCTAGCCCATCCCCCACCCACCTCCTCTATCTCAACCCTCAGTTTTCTATAGTTAAGAGTTTCTTACAGTCTGCCTATGAGCTATTGTTTTTAAAGATTTATTTATTTGAGAGAGAGAGAGAACACAAATGGGGGGAGAGGCAGAGACTGAGGGAGAGAGAATCTCAAGCAGACCTGCTGAATGCAGAGCGTGATGTTGGGCTCGATCCCAGGACACTGAGATCATGACCTGAGCCAAAACCACAAGTCGGATGCCCAACCAACTGAGCCACCCAGGCACCCCATGAGCTATTTTTTTATTATTATCTTCAGTTTTATAATCAAAAGTTGTATTTGTTATATCGTGTCCATGGCATATAAACTGCCTTAGTGATAAGTGCCATTAAGCAAAATTGAACAAAATAAGGCATAAAATTTTTAAAAGTTCACTAAACTTGTATGCTCTTAGATTTGTGAAGTTTGTATTAGAGTTATTTTTTATGTTCACTATTAATCATAGGTAGAGATGATTAGAAGATCATAAGATCTAAGTTCTGCAATAACAAAGGTTACTTTTATTTTATTGAAAAATATAGAAACTATATTAAACTATTCCTAGTCAAGTAATTTTACATTTTACAAAATGGAATTTTAAACTTTATTAATTCAAAAATTTTTATTTAAAAGTCACTTTTGCCAGGCATTCTGACAAAGTGATAGAAACAATGAGAAATCTTTCTTCCATATATTTATGATTTGTTTGGCTTACTGCAAATCAATTTCTTTGAACCTCATTTTCTTTAAAATGGGACTAATAGCAACTTTGCTGGTTAAGATAATGTATGTAATTCATCTAACTTACTGTTTGGTATAGGGTAGATGCTCAGTGGATGGTAGCTAGCTATTTATTAGTAGCTTATACATTCTGGTCCTTCTAAGGTTTACATTGCTGTTTGAAAATTAAATTGTATTTAATTATTACAGGTTTCTCATGAGCCTACATTTATCAGTTTTTCATAAGTGAGTTATCTGGGGCCCAGATATGTTAAGCTTCCTGCTGAAGATTGCCAGGTTCAGATCCTAAAACTTAGGTCTTTACTCATAGAGCTAATACCACATGTAAATATGAATATGTTCAAATGAAATACTATAGCATTGATAAGATATGAAATGAGATGGCTTTAAAGTATTAGGAATCACAGTAAAAAATTATAAAATATTACTGCCTCAGTGGAAGGAAGAAAAGTCAACAACCTATGTTTATATAAAGCACTGAGTGAACCAAACTGTTGGTTTGGTTAATGATTTTTTTTTTTAAGATTTTATTTATTTATTCATGAGAAACACAGAGAGAGAGGCAGAGACATAGGCAGAAGGAGAAGCAGGCTCCTCGCAGGGAGCCTGATAGAGGACTCCATCCCCAGACCCCGGGATTATGACCTGAGTCAAAGGCATATGCTCAACCACTGAGCCACCCAGGCGTCTCAGTTAATGATGTTCTTGACTTAGAACCATAAGCAACATCAGTACCTGCAATATCCAGCTATTCTTATTACCTAGAAAGCCACTTACAGGGTTTTGTGCTAGGATGTCTTTCTTTGCATTATATGTAGTAACCTCTGTGTGTTTGGTTAGAAGACCAGGAGGGAAGAAAGGGGAATTTGGATTTCAAGTTTAACAATAGTCATTCACAGTGAACAATTTTATATGCTGTTATTAGAAATGGAAATAAATCTGGTAGCCATTTAGATCATTTGCAACAAAGATTTTTGAAATATTTTGAGTTAGTCAGTTGTTGGCTAAAATCATGCAAGAAATGATTTTAAAAATATCTTCTTTTTTTAATAATAAATTTATTTTTTATTGGTGTTCAATTTGCCAACATACAGTTAAAAATATCTTCTTTGGCTATTGGCTCTTATGTTCTGAAGGATAATATATGGGTCATTGCTGGATGAAAAATATTTTATCTGATAATCTGAGCTAGTATGATAAACTTTGATAAATGCTGTTGTCCTCTTCCTATTTTTTCCTCCACACCTCCCCGGCCCCATTATTGCCATTGTTCAGGAGAAATGTGAAAGAATTTCTTCCATTGGAATTGACAGATACTGAAAAAATATTTCCATGTGTTCCCAGACTTCAGACTTCATAGGTTTTCTGGCCAAACATTTTGGTTTACTAATAAACAAAGCTTTCCCACCATCCCACATCACATTTATGAGTCCTATCCACTAAGAACTTGAGTGACTTGGGAATAAGTAAAAGAACAGTGCATCCACTGGAAGGAAAGGCACTGAGATCCAGAAGGGGAAAGCTGCCTGTAGGATTGGTGGATTTACCATGATTCGTGTTTCTGATCCTTAGGATCGCAAATGTATAAATAATTGAAAAAGATCAGTTATTAAAGACTTAAAAAGATGTTCTTAAGTCTTACTCTTCGATTCTCTGTAGGCAGATTAATGATCATGGCTTGAACAAGGGATCTTGTCATGAAAAGTGGAAGAGTTCATGAAAAGTGGTAGAGTTCATGAAAAGTGGAAAATAAAGCTGTCAGAATTTGTTGATGAGTTAGTTATTGGATGTAAAAGACAGAAAGGAGTCAGGGATAATTTCAGTGTTTTGGGCCTAATTGGAAACATTGCTAATTGGGAAGTTGCTATTTACTGAGATGGGAAAGACAGGAGAAGCAAGCTTGAGGGATGGAGATCTGAATTTGAGATGCCTATTTGACATACAGGTGAAGAGGTGAATAGAGTTGAATATATAAGTTTGGAATTCAAAGGACTGGTTTGGTTGGAAATATAAATTGAAAGTTGTAAGCATGTAGATTGTATGTAAAGCCATTAGAGTAGATGAGTTACCAAGAAAGTGAACAGTGAGTAAAAAGAGAAAAGTCTCATGGTCTGAGTTTTGGGATCCTCCAATGCATCAGATCAGGGAGGTGGAAGAACTAGCAAATGAGAACAAGAAGGAGCAGCCAGAGAGAAATCCAGGAAAACCAGAAGTATGGGGTTCTGAGGGCCAAGCAACTGAAGTTTAAGTGAGACAGAAATGATCAATAATTCTTGTTAGATCAAATAAGGAGTAATAATTGACCGTTGGATTTAGCAACGTGGAAGTCATTGGTGATCTTGATGAATACTTGGAAGAGTGAAATTAATCTTGTGAGCTCATGGGAAGAAAGGAATCAGAGGCAGTGAGAACAGACAACCTATTAGGGGTTTTGCTTGAAGGAAGACAAAATTGTTAGTTGGCAAGAAGAGTTTTTTCTTTTGTTTGTTTGTTTGAAGATAGGAGAAATAATACCATGTTTCTATATTGATGGGAATGATCCAGCAAAGAAAACAAAGCTCAGAAATTGTGTCTCATCTACTAATGGAGGGCTAAGTAAGCAACAAGGGCTATGTCACAGAGTTTGCAACCTCTTTTCAAGGATGAAGATTACAAAGCTATCTCTTTGTGGTTTGTTCTCAAATATCCCTTGGTATGAAAATATTATTGTCAAATTGAGAGCTTATGAGGAGAGACCAGTTCTCGCTCTATCTTACTCAGTATATCTGTTCCTCTTTTCCGCTCTCCTTCCCTGCATTTAACAAACCATCATTAAACATTTACTCATTGCCCAGCAGTATGCTAGGGCACTGTCAATACAAAAAAGGATTGGATTCAGTCCCTGCTCTTGAGTTTGCAGTTTAGTGGGGGAAGTAAGTCTCCTTTTTAGGAGCCTGGGGCATATTTCATTTTTAGGATAAGACTATTCTTTCTTCTTCAGTATCCTCCCATCTACATCTTCTAGGTAAAGAACACACTCAAGGCATAAGAAACTTCTCTGGATCTTCTTTCAGCTTGAAGCATTCTTCCTGTTGTCTCTAAGCCATCAGACATTCTTTTTCCTTATACTTTCAAAGTATTTTGGGGCTTGTCAGATGAAAACTGATAATGTTTTCTTCCTTCTGATTCTCTAGCCCTGAATATTTTTTCTTAATTTTTATTTGTTAGTGGAGTATAGTTAACACACAATGTTACGTTAGTTTCAACACTGATTCAACAGTACATTAGTACATTAGTAAATTAGTACAACACAGTGAATCAAGTCATGCTATGCTCACCACAGGGGTAGCTACCGTCTGTCATGCAGCACTATTACAGTACCATTGACTGTATTCCTCAAGCTGTACCTTTCATCCCTGTGGCTTATTCATTCCATAACTAGAAGCCTCTATCTCCCACTCTCCTTCACTCATTTTGCCCAGCCCCTCCCCCCACCAGCCACCACCAGTTTGTTCTCCGTATACCAACTGAAACAAGTCAGACAGAGAAAGATAGCTTTGAATTTACTAAAATATTTTTCTGTTATCTTCTTAGAATGGAACTGGTTTATCAAAATCTAAAGGAAGCCGAATTGGATTTGATAGCACACAGTGGGTATGTACAGGCATGAAATTCCTCATTTATAGTGTTCATTTAGTTCATTTGTTTATGTACTCAATAAGTATTTGTTGAATGATGACAATGGTGATAGCTATCTTCGTGGGCAGTGAGAGTAGGTGGTGGAGGGGAAGAGGTAGGCCCTGTGTCAAGTGCTTTATATACAGTATTTCATTTAGTTCTTATGGAAACTTTATTAAGTCAATACATATTTTTATCTCAGTTCACTTAGAAGGTTTAAGGTTAGTTGGCTAATAAGTGACTGAACCCAGATTCTAAATGTTTGCCTTCAGAATTCTCACTCACTAAACGATGGTGCATCTCCAAATGAAAAAATATGTGAATCAGAATGGAACTATGAATAAGGGAAAATAATGATTAGGAACAGAAATCTAGTCAACATGTTTACTTTTTAAGATCAAGAAAACTAGTGGTATGCACAAGATATCCCTGTTTTGATTTATAAATTTTAGAGTATACATTTATAAAATATGTTTCTTTACCTTTTTTCTAGCCAAATTTAGAATGAAAAACAGTGCAAGGTTATTGGTTACTAATAAAAAATTACATTTATCCTATTAGCATACATTTTGAATATGACCATTTATTTCTTGTGGATGACTCGTCTTTGGCATCTCTTTAACCAGAGACATGAAGCTTTAGATAGGAAATGGGTTTTCAAAATCATGAAGCAGCAATGAAGTAGTAATAATTTTAGGTCATTGCTGACACCAGTTGGTTTTGAACAATTTTTTTTTTTAAAGATTTTATTTATTTATTCATGAGAGACACACAGAGAGAGGCAGAGACACAGGCAGAGGGAGAAGCAGGCTCCACACAGGGAGCCCGGTGTGGGACTCGATCCCGGGTCTCCAGGATCATGCCCTGAGCCAAAGGCAGATGCTCAACCACTGAGCCACCCAGGCATCCCTGAACTATTATTTAAAAGTAAAGTCTGGGATATCCTAAATCAGCCTCAACTATGAAATATCAAAATAAACTTTTAATTTATTAAAAATATCAGATATTTTGCTCTGTGAATGTAGGAGTTGTCTGAGGGGAACGGGAAAAGCCTCATCTTTTTCTTTCAGGGAAGGATCCTGAGGTGGGAGAAAATAAGGGATTTTTTTTTTAAAGGGTTTGCTTCCAAGATAAATGAGAAAAGATTAAAGAACAGCTCACTATTCAGTGAGTTCTCTAATTGCAGAATCATGTGGAGGGGGAGAAGTACTAAAATACTTTTGTTACAGTATTTTAGAAGGAAGGAGGGATGAAATCTGATCAGTAAGTGTGATACTGCAAGCTGATAAGATTCTAGAATGAGTTATTAAACAGATGACTTGAGGAAAGGGAAGGATGATTATTAGGAACCAGCCTTTCACTAAGAACAAGTCCCGCCAAAGCCCTTGTAGATGAATAGGCTCTTACAGCCTCAGTACACCCTGCTATCAACAAGACATTTTTCTTTCTTCTAAACAAAACGAATTACTGAAGGTCAGATGATGATAGTCATGTTTATTTAGAATTAATTGGATTTAGAGTCAATTGGACATCTGTTTCCGAGGAGCATTGATGATTGCATTGATAACAGCCTGGAAGGCATATTTAGAAGGTGAGTTAGGGAATCTCTCCTCCACCCTGCCCCAATCTATACTTATATCGATAATTGTAACAAAGCCATAAATGTGTTTGTCATGTTTGTATTTAACACTAAGCTGAAAGAGATTCATTCTACAAACATTAAGTACCATATATGTGCTGGTGTCTGTCACTTCATCATCTTTCTTCCAAAATCATTCTTTTATTCTCCTAGTGTGAAGCACAGAAAGCAACCACCATAAAAGAAAAAAAAAAAAAACGATAAATGAGAAAATCAAAATTTAAGACATCAGTTTTTTGAAAAAAATTTTGTGAAATTGGTATTATTCCTTAAATCGTTGATAGAATTCACCTGTGAATCATCTGAATCTGGAGTTTTTTCTTGTTGCTATTCTTGTTGCTATATATATATGTACATATATATATATAAAATTCATATAAAATATATGAAACAAATATATACAAATATATAACATATATAAATATATAATGAATATAGGTATATATACACATTCAATTTAGTTAACTCATATAAAATATATTCATATAAAATATAAAAATATATATGAATATATAACATAAATACGTAACATATATATATATATAAATTCAATTTATTTAATAGGTATAGGGCAATTCAGATTTTCTGTTTCATCTTGTGGGAGTTTGTTAATTGTGTTTTTAAAGAAATTTATCCATTTCATCTAAGTCATTGAATCTCTTGTTTTTAAAGATTTTGTTTATTCATGAGAGACAGAGGGAGAGGCAGAGACATAGGCAGAAGGAGAAGCAAATGTAAAGTAAGGGGCGGGGCCGAGCTGGGGGCACTCCGGGGCCGGGGTCCAGCCGGGGGGGCTTGGTCTTGGGAAGATTCTTGCTGGGGGTCCCATTGCTGCCGTGGTCTGGGGGCGGAAAGGTCCCAATGCCACTGTCCAGGGTGCGAGTCAAGGAGCCACAGGCTGTGAAGTGTGAGGTGGGCACTGGTTCAGCCAGGCTGTCCTCTGAGGGAGCTCCATGCAGGGAGTCTGATATGAGACTTGATCCTGGAACTCCAGGATCACCCCCAAGCCAAAGGCAGACGCTCAACTGCAGAGCCACCCAGGTGTCCCTAAGTTATTGAATCTTTTAGCATAAAGTTGGCTTTCTAATTTTTAACTTAGTTATTTCTCCCACTAAGAGATCATAAATTCCTCTAGAGCAGAGATTATTGTAGTCTTGGTATTTTGCATCCTCGGCCTAAAAACAAATGGTAAGAGACTTATTACTAGCTTTATCTCATTTTTTCTTTCTTTAAAAATTTTTTTATTTAAATTCAATTTAGTTCACATACAGTATATTACTCGTTTCAGGGGTAGAATTTAATGATTCATCAGTTGTATATAATACCACTGCTCATTCTATCACCTGCCCTCTTTAATGCCCATTACCCAGTGACCCCATCCTTCTATTCACCTGCCTTTCAGCCATCCACAGTTTGTTCCCTATAGTTAAGAGTCTCTCATGGTCTTTTTTTTTTTTTCCGCAAATATTTTTAGATTTTATTCATTTATTCTTGAGAGACAGAGAGAGAGGCAGAGACACAGGCAGAGGGAGAAGCAGGCTCCATGCAGGAAGCCTGATGTGGGACTCAATCCTGGGCCTCCAGGATCACTACCTGGACCAAAGGTGGTGCTAAAATCCCTGAGCCACCCGGGCTGCCCTAAGGTATACTTTTAAGCAATAATGTATACCAGTTCTTCTATTTATCTTTGCTGTTCTTTGGTGTTACACTTGAGTGTGATTATTGTGTTTCTATTCTAATTTTGAACCTTATTTTTTCAGTAGGGGTCTCTACTTACTGCTCCAAAGAATTATATTTTAAAATATTACATTACTTTTAGAAAATCAAACTATATTTGGGAATAGTCAAACATGCAATATATTTTAGTTTGATCTTTTGCTTAGAAAGATTATTAAGCAGTATTAACAAACATGAAAAAAAGCACACAGAATTGATTTTTTATTTTGAAAAGGTTGACATTACCATTTTTAAAAACTGACAGATCCGAAAAAAAAAATAAAATAAAATAAAAACTGACAGATCCGGTATTTCCTCTCCAACTTTGGCTCAAAAAGATTTAGCCAATACCAAGGGAATAATTTGTAAGCCCAAAGTTTTCATCTCAGGTACAATTTATTCTGTGTTGTTCTTTTGATGTATAATTGGTAGCTTACTTTTCTGTACTTTATAGTATGTTGCATATATTTTTACTATAGCATATTTTATCATGTATTGTAAATACTTGTTCATCTTGCTTAGTATATTGTGTATATCCTGAGAGCAGGGGCCCTGTAGTATTTATCTGCTTACTCGTTCAGCATAAATAATAGACATGGTATCTTTTGAGTAAAAACTGTACATATTCTTATAAAATTAATGAATAAAAAATTTAATAAGGTGGATTATTGTATTGGTTTAGAAGAGTTAAGGAGATTCTTTTCCTCTCAAACAGCGTGCAGTTAAAAAATTTATTGTGCTAACATCCAGCCAAAATGTACCAGTGTTCCTTATTGATCCTTTGATCCTGGAATTGATTAATAAAGACTTTGAACAAGTCAAAAATACTTCTCATGGCTCCACTTCAGAATGCAAGTTTTTCTGTGTTCCAAGAGACTTTACCACATTTGCGCTACGGTATCACCTGTGGAAGAATGAGGTAAGATGATTTGCTTTCACATAACAGAATGTGTCCTTTACAAAATAGTGTGGGGATAAACCAGTTTTTTAAAAGTAAAACATTTCAAAAATCTTTAAAGCTTTTTATAAATTGTGTTGGGAATATTTTCAGCTATAAGTAATAGAAGACAATTAACAAAGTAGGGACCTACTTTTCTTGTGTAACAAGAGGTTAAAAGTTTGGTGCCGTTGGTATTAGTCAGCTGCTCACTGATATCAGGGCTGGCATCACTGAAGTTCTTTCTTCATTCTTCTCATCATTACAAGATAGCTGTCCTGGTTATCAGGTATCATAATCCATGTTTAAAGACAGGAAGGGCTAGTGACACTTTTTATCCTTTGAAGCAAAAATTTTCTCAGAAGCTTCTGATAAACTGCTTATAGCTCACTGTCCAGAACTAGATTAGTACGTCTTCTGGTTGTAAAGGGGCCTAGAAGACAGGTGTTTAGCATTTCCATCAGCATAGGCAGGCAAGTAGGAAGGGTTTTGGTGATGAATATTCAGTATTTGCCACATAAGGTGTGTGAGGGCAATGTCACTAGTCCATAGCACTACTCTTTCCATCTTGAAAGTGTGTAGTACTTGTTTGATACTCATGATTCTGTGATGGTGGGATTTTTGGGTAGCATTTAGCTGGGCAGTTCTGATCTCAGCTAAGCTCAGCTTCTAGTCACCTAGGCAGCTCTGCTTCTCCAGGGTGGCTTGCTGTCAAATGGAGCAGTGGAGGTATCTTGACCATGTGTCTAATCATCCAGGCTAGTCTGAGAAAGCAAAAACATGAAAAGTTTCTTGATATTGTTAAAATATTAAGATTTCTTAACTGTGAACATAAATATACCTCCTTTCATTCAGATGTTCTTTGATGAGATTTAATAAAATACTGTAATTTTTCTAACAGATTTTACACATTAAAAAAGATTTTATTTACTTATTTAGAGAAAAAGAGAGAGCATACAAGTTGGGGGAGGGGCAGAGGGGAAGGGAGGGAGGGAGAGCATCTCAAGGAGACTCTGCACTGAACGTGGAGCCCAACATGTGGCTTGCTTGATCCCACAACCCTGAGATTTTGACCTGAGCCAAACCAGGAGTCAGGCGCTCAACCAACTGAGCCACCCAGGTGCTCCATATTTTGCACATTTTTGATAAGATTTATTCCTTGCTACCTTATGTTTGTGTGTGTGTGTGCGCGCATGCACGCATGCACAAGGGGTGGAGGTGACAAGATAACGTGGATATTTTACCTCTTCCTTTACTAATTCGTTATTAGAGGTAGTTGAGAATGCTGTTGATTTTTGTATTTTGACCCTGTTTCCCAGCTACTGTTCTGAACTCTGCACTGTATAGATAAACTTCAGTTTCTTCCCTGCCTTCTCCCTTCTTAATCCCCTTTCCCACCCTCTTTCTTTTTTCTCTTTCTTTGAATATAGCAGGTTATATTTTCTGCACAAAAAGACAATTTAGTCTCTTCCTTTCCAACCTTTACACCTGATTTCTTTTTCTTGTGTTATTGATTTAGGTAGGACAAGATAATATTAAATAAAAGTATTCTTTATTTTGAAAGAAAGAACTTTGTATTGCTTGGATGTTGGACCTCCAGAATTGAGTCTCTCATTTTCTTGTCTTTGATTTCTTTCTCATCTATAGATTTTTCATCTCTTTTTCTAACTGTCCTACTTTTATTTTTTTATAAATTTATTTTTTATTGGTGTTCAATTTGCCATCATATAGAATAACACCCAGTGCTCATCCCGTCAAGTGCCCACCTCAGTGCCCGTCGCCCAGTCACCCCCACCCCCCACCCACCTCCCCTTCCACCACCCCTAGTTCTTGTCCTACTTTTAAACAAAATCTAACACTGCCATTGATTTTCTTCATATTGCTCAAAATTTTTATATTTTTCCAAAAATTTTGTGTACTGTTTCTTATGATTCTTGTTTCATGGGTATGGGTTTATCTTCTTTTGCTCTGTAGATTTTCATGTTTTTTGGGTTTTGTTTAGTTGTTTGCTCCGTATTGCATTTTGTTTTTCTAAATCCCTTCGTCTTGGGCATTTATTTTTTTGTTATGGTTATTTATTTTTTTGTTGTGGTTATTTTATTTGGTTTTCATGATATAGCCATTCCTTAATGTTTGCTGATCTTTGTTCATGTTTAAGAATGAGGCACTGAAAACCAGTTGGAAGCTTTCTGTTAGGGCCATGTTTCATAAACTGGTGACTTTCATGATAGAGTAATAATAAGGGTATGCCAGCTTTCTCACTGACTCCTAAATGTCAGTATTTGTAGCCCATTTCTACTGGACTGTTTGATTTCCTTATAGAAAAAGACCAAAAAAAAAAAAAAAAAAAAAAAAGAAAGAAAAAGAAAAAGACCACAATGCTTATAAGCCTTTTCTATAAAGAGTTTTTATAATGTTCCTTTGTTTTCCCAAAATGAAGTTTGACATTATAACCTGCCTACATACAGAATCCCCTAAGTCAATATAATGTCTTAATTATAATATGAATTAGAAATAAAAGGAAATGTGTATTTCAGCTTGTAAATGTTCAGTCATGACTACATTGGAAAGCATAATGAAGTAATTCAGATGGTTGCACTTTTCAGTGGGATCATTAAATATGATTAGCTTCAAATATAGACTCATTACGAATGATACTGTTAGTAATGTGATTTTTTAAAATAATGAACAGGTTTCCAACAACAGAAAAGTAAAATTGTCTCTCCTTTAGCATAGCCATTGTATCCCTGAGAAATAGAGGTTCAGATCATTATGAACAAGTTTTTCTGCTGCAGGACTGATAGAACATTTGAAATTATTTAGGATATGGGACAGATACTCATATTTTGAATTATAGAATGTCTAGTATTCCTGGCCTGAGCCTCTAAATGCCACTTGTATCTTCCTCAATCATTATGATAATTAAAAATATGCCCACAAATATTTTTAAAGATTTTATTTATTTATTTGAGAGAGAATGCACAAATGAGGGGAGAGGCAGAAGGAGAGGGAGAAGCAGGTTCCTCACTGAGCAGGGAGCCTGACACAGGGTTCAGTCCCAGGACCCTGGTTTATGACCTAAGCCAAAGGTAGACACTTAAATCAACTGAGCCACCCAGGTGCCCCTGCCCACAAATTTTTTAAATGTCTCTTGGATATGGTACCACTTGCCTTGAGAACCAATACTTTAGAAGAAAGAGACTGTGCCACGATTGGCAAGACCAATATGCAAAAGGTCAGCAATACCCAGAATAAGTACACAGGTTCATATTTATTCTTCTATACATATGATATCACATAGAGTCCTTAGATAGTCCTTCCTAAACCTTCTCCTAAGGTAGAGCTAATTAGAGTACTAGACCTAATTATTATAAACTTAATTCGTATGTGATTATTCTTTATTAATACCATTACCATAAAGTGAGCAAACTACTGCCAAAGGCAATTGGGAGTAGATTTGTGCTGTATAGCCTTGACTTAGGCCTTTGCTCTATTTCATCAGAGCAATTAGTTTGTTCTGACTTTTCTCTCATGATTATAAGAAGACAAGCCATTTCATAGTTCTACCTGTTTTGTTTGTCAGTGTTTCCTCCTACATCCCAAGGTCTGATTCCCCTTCAAGGTCTTGTAAGCCTTTTAATTTTTTCCTCAATTTACCAACTAATCATTTCTTCCATCCTGTACATTCCATCTCTGAGTTGGTCACTCTCACCCTCAGTCAGTACATTCTACTTCTTAGGTATACTCGGAGAGAAAAGGAAAAAGAGGAGCCCTGCAGTTGATCAATCTAACATAAGGGAGAGTCAGGTGAAATTGCATTAGTTAGGGTAAGTTGCATTAGTTGCTGTTAAAAAAAAAAAAAATCCCTAAAATCTCATTAACCTAGCACAAGAAAGGAGTGATTGTCTTTACTCAAGTCCAGTATGGATATTCTTGGTCAGGGGTACTCCTGGATGACTCTCCTCGAAGCAGTGACTTAGGGATACAGGCTGTTTCATTTGTGTGGTTTTTCCATCTTGGAGTTCTTTGCTTCTCTAGATGCAGACAGAAGAGGGAAAGCGTGGAAGATTTTATGAAGATTGTAAGCCAGGCCTAGAAGTATTATATGATATTTCCATCCACATTCCTTTGGCCAGGACACGTTTAGCTCTATATCCATAAGTAACAGTTGTTATTGCCAGTTAGAGTTCTCTACCAGAATTAGCACTTTCTCTCATATAACAGCATAAATAACAGTAACACCAGATATCTGTTGAGTACCTACTGTGTACTAGTTGATTCCTGTGGTTGAGGAGCTTGCAGTTATTGATGGAGTTAAACAATTAAAAAGCTGTATAATCAGTATTATAATAGAGGTCTATATCTGTTACGAGATCATGATGAGGATACAGCTAATCCAAGTGACAACATTCAGAAGCAGTAAGTGATGTGAATAAAGTACTCTTGAAGAATGTTTATGACTACTGTGACTTAAGACAAACTTACAGACACAGCTCCATAATTTAATAATGTTAAAGCCTGATATTACCACTTAAAGCTTTGTTATCCTTAATTGTAGACTAAGTATGATAATATCTTCCTTGCTGCCCTCAAATAGTTTCTGGGGGCATCAGATGAGATAATGAATGTGAATGAGTTTCATATACACTATATGAATATAGAATAGAGAGGTAGTATTAAGAATGGAAAGAACCTTAGATTTAGTTGGAGAAGACCTAAATGCTGGCAATGGCTTTGCCTCTTATTAATTCTGGTTTTTTAGACTACTGTGGGTCTGGTTTTTAATCTAGCATACCTCGTGCTACTTATTTTAGAAGGTAGATGTCATATGTAAATGCAATAATGTTTATAAAAGTTCCTTGGAAATTATAAAGTCCTATTAAAATCTCGTGTGTTCTCAATAATTAATACTATTTAATCATTCATAACACTTTTTGTTGGTATTAGGACTAAAAGTCTACCATATAGATTAATCTTGTTACATTAGATTTTACTGTAATGATGTTGCAAAATATACTTGTTTGATAGTATGTCTCAGTATCTTTTCTAATTGGCATTATGATGGACTTCTATTGAAGTAGCAGTTTAAGGTGTTGGGATATAAACTATGAGATGAAAGTATTCTTCTTTTGAAGTACTTTGGAAGATACAGATTAATAGAAGTTAAATTGAAAATTGAATGTTTTGTTTTAAATGCTATCCTTATATTAACAATTACTTTGTAGATACTATCCAGAGAACACTAATGTGAGCATTCTCTTTCCAAGGAAGAAATTGGTACTAATTCACATAAAGAGAGTTTGAATGTATCCTCCAAGCTATGTAGTTCCCCTTTCTGGTATGCTTCTTTATTCTACCATCACCACCTTCCCCCTTGCCACCCTTAGTTCTAAATCTTCAGGCAAAGAGCACATTAGCATAAAATATGTATCAGTGTAAAAGTCACTTTAGTTTTGCTACCAGCATTTGGTTTTAAATATTTAAGCTTGATGTTTCTTTGGTTTTAGGAAGGCTGGTTTCGGATAGCTGAAAATATGGGATTTCAATGCCTAAAGATCGAGAGCAAAGATCCCCGGCTAGATGGCATAGACTCACTTTCTGGAACTGAAATTCCCTTGCACTACATCTGCAGATTGGCCAATCATGCCATCCACTTGGTGGTCTTTCATGAGAGGAGTGGCAACTACCTCTGGCATGGCCATTTACGACTCAAAGGACACATGGACAGGAAATTTGTTCCTTTCCGAAAGTTACAGTTTGGTCGTTATCCTGGAGCTTTTGACAGGTAAGTTCAGGATCTAAAGGGGAGTCCTGAAACTTATATTTTCCAGTCATGAATTCTTACTCTTTGTTTACATTTAATAATTAATATGTAATTTACACAAATCAGTTTTGAAATGTAAATATTCAATAGGAAGAAATTCATGTACATGACACCAAGAAATATATGTAAGAACATTCATGACAACATTGTTTGTAACGCCCCCAAACATTGTATATTCATACAGTGAAATATTGTAGAGCATGGAAATGAATGAATTAATGCTCTGTGTAACAACATAGTTGAATCCTACAATGTTGAGTGACCGAAGCAAGACTTAAAATAAAACAACTCTTGATTACATTTATAAAAAGTACAAACACAGGAGAAGATATGTTCATAATATATGCTTTCATAGTAAAAGTGGTCAGAAGGTACAAACTCCCAGTTAAAAGATAAATAATTTCTGTGGATGTAATGTACAGTGTGGTGACTGTAGCTACAGTGCTGTATTGTATATTTGAAAGTTGCTGAGAGAGTAGATCTTAAAAAGTGATCTCTGAGGTAACTGAGGAAAATATGCTTGATGTTTAGCTCTTTTACTTATGTTGTATTTTTTGAAGAGCTGCCAGTTTTCTGGGTTAAGTCCTTGTAATAAATCTTAACTTTGTTTTCAGGCCAGAATTACAACAAATTACTGTTGATGGATTAGAAATTCTCATCCCAAAAGATCCAGTGCACTTTCTAGAAGAAATACCACGCTCTAGGTTTATTGAGTGTAGGTATAAAGAAGCTCGAGCATTCTTTCAGGTTAGAAATAATCAAATATTGTACTTTTTAAATTAAAGGAAATGTGTGTATTTTTAATAGTTCTGGGAAGGGGTAGGGAATGAAGGGACTTATGAAAAATAGGTAAGAAATATTTTTTGGTTTATCTATTTTCTTCTAGATTGTTTTATTTATTTATTTGTTTGTTTGTTTGTTTGTTTGTTTTTAGGTAGTTTAAACATTAACCTCAAGAAACTATTTCTTCCCTAGTTGAATGGTGTGTTGTTTGTGGAGACATTGTTTTATTTAGATAGACTTTTGGTAGGTTTAGCACTGGCCTTTGCTTTAGGTTAGGACACCCCATATACTTTATCAAAGCTAGTGTGTTCTTGAAGCACCCCAGTTAGGATGAAGCCGCTGAAGATGGACCATATAGATTTGGAAAAGATTTCATGGAAAATACAGTTTTTCTCAGAGGGTTGACAATGAATATGAATTTTTTTGTGTTTATGAAGGTTTTTTGAAGGTAAATGCTATGCAGATACCAGTGCTTTTTGAACTTTACTTTATTCTGCAGCTGTAGCTTTCAGTTCAATAAACATTTATTGAAAGCCAGTTTCCCAGGAACTCTGCTGACCCCGGGGATATAAAGATGATTTTGAGAGACATGAAAGTTCAGCTCTAAGCGATGACTGGAAACAGAAATATAGTAAAAACAGATTTATGATGGATTTGGGGTACCTAATCCTTCCTCTTGCCCTTTGTTTTTTGGGATTCCCTTCCAAGAAAGCTGTAGACACATGAACAGGAAAGGAATGGAGAAATGAAGTACCAGCTCTATCATCACTAAGTGATGCCCTAAAATTGTGCCCCACACCCACAAATGCAAGGTTTTCCTGGTAGGCTGTGTTACTCCCATGGACTAAGGCCTGACAGCCTTCCTGGTGGGTCTTCCCAGCCCAGTCCCCTTTTCTGTAGTTGTGGAGCTGTGAAACATACCCAGTCAGCCTCATGGGTGGAAAGCTGGCCAACTGCCTCTGTGGATGGGCCTACTCTCATAGGCAAGTGCTGATCATCATTTATCACGCAGTAAGTAAGAAGACACAGATATAGTCTGGTGCTTGGACTTGACCACTGACTCTTCTGGCCTTAAGGGAGTTTGTTCTGGTTGCCACTTCTGTTAGAGCACTTATCACAGTGAATTAGGAGTGTATGTCTTGTCCCCCTAGTAGACTATATGAACTTCTGGATGGCAGGCATCTTACTTTATTCACCTCTGTAGCCCCAGTATCTAGAACAGCATCTGGCACAAAGAAAAGATCCTATAATTATGAAAGAATATTTGGAGAATAATGTGCTCATCTGAATCAAATGATTTTTTTTTTTAAGGACACTTATGAGGACTCCTCTATTACCTAGCAAGCATTTGCCCAGGCTCATTTCATTGCTCTTTGTGAGAAAGTGTAAAATGTAAAATGCTTCAAAATATTGATGCATCCTTAGGATAGTATCAAATTTTTTAATTCTGTATTTTCGTTCTTGCTTTTGAAATTTTTAGGGCAAGCACTCAACTCAGTCAGCATTTGAGTGAAGAATATGGATGATAGATGCTCAGAGGGCTTACCATTTATAGCCTCGTAGTTTTGGTGTTTAGAGTACCATCACACAGCAAGACTATAATCCTGCCTGGAGGTTTATATTTATAGTAGGATCATGTGGAACTTTATGTTCATTCTTTATCAGGTTGTTTGTGTCCCTCACTTGCAGCAAGGTATACTTGTGATTTCAAATTTTCTTTTATTTTTTGCTGTTATATTGGTATTACTAATGTAGGGTGCCTAGTTAGGTTAATAACTGTTTACTCTTAATCTCTTAAATGTTTCATTGTTTAAAAATACCAGGAGAGTCCGTTTTTAAATTGAAGTGAGCATACATAACTTTGGACACTTGATGGCGCCAAACAGTCTTATATACAATGCCTGGTGTAAAACAAGCAATGAACTAATCCAACAGAGCTCATAAAACAACCTTCTAACTTTCTATTTCTAATAATATTTTTTTGGAAAAATTCTCAAACATTCAAGAAAGTTATAAATAAAATACAAATATTTTTTTCCTGAACCATTTGGGAGTAAGTTGTTGACTGTATATCCCACAAATCAGATAATTTAGCATTTTCCCAAAACAAGAACATTCTTGTACATTGTCTTAATAAAAAAAATCAGGAAGTTAACATGTAGATTTATTACCACTTAATCCCCATTCGAGTTTTGCTAATTGCCCCAGTAATGCCTTTATAATAAAAGGATCCAGTTCAGAGTAAAATATGATAAAAAGGATTTAGAATCACATGTTGTATTTAATTTTTCTTTTTCTTTCTCTTTTTAAAAAAGATTTTATTTTAGGGGGAGAGAGAGAGAGTGCGAGCGGGAGGAGGGGTGAAGGGAGAGGGAGAGAGAGAATCCCAAGCAGACACTGCCCTGAGTGCAGAGCGCGACCCAGGTGTTTGATCTCACTACCCTGAGGTCATGACCTGAGCCGAAATCAAGAGTTGATTGCTTAACTTACTGAGCCACCCAGGTGCCCCTGTATTTAATTTTTCTATTTCTTTAGTTTCATCCAATCTGGAATGATTTCATAGTCCTATTTTTTAACTTTTATGAATAACTTTGATGCTTTTGAAGATTACAGGCCAGATATTTTGTAAATTGTCCCTTGTTTGAGGTTCATCTGATTTTTCCTCATATAAGATTCAGGTAATACACCTAAAATAGGAATAACAGAAGTGATTCTGTGCTTTTCTCATTACATCAGATGCTGCATGGTTATGATTTGTCCCATTACTATTGATGTTCACACTGATCACTCGATTAAAGTGGTATCTCTAGCTTCACCCTTGTCAAGGTTCTGCTTTTTCCGTTGTTACCAATAGAAACTTGGCATGAAGGCACTTTTTTTTTAAAGATTTATTTATTTATTTGAGAGAAAGTTTGCGCAGGATTCAGGAGAGACACAGGAAGAGAAGAATCCCAAGCAGACTCCCTGCTGAGCATGGAGGCCACCGTGGGGCTCAGTCTCAAGAGCTATGAGATCATGACCTGAGCCGAAATTGCCAGTCAGAAGCTCAACTGACTGAGCTACCCAGGTGCCCAGAAGGTACTTTCAAACCAAGTAAATATTGCCAGTATTGCCAAAATATTGGCACCTGGGTGGCCCAATTGGTGAGGTGTGTTGGACTCTTGATTTCAGCCCAGGTCATGAGATTGAGCCCTGCATCAGACTCTGTGCTGGGCATGGAGCCTGCTTAAGATTCTCTTTCTCCTTCTGCCCCTTTTCCCACACTAGGTGCGCGATCTCCCTCTTTAAAAAATTGTTAATATCCTTATCAGTCTTTCAATGTATTTGTTTACATCCTGTTTCCTATTTTATTCAACAGGTTATAGTCCATTCTTTTCTTTTTAATTACTTATTTTTTTTTTTTTAGTAATCTGTACACCCACCATGGGGCTTGAACACACAACCCAGAGATCAAGAGTCACATGACCTTCTGAGTCAGCCAGGCAACCTCTTTTATTTTCATTATTTACTTTCATTCTCAAATTCTTTCTTATTTGGCCAGTGGAAACCTCTTCATGGTGGCTTCCATGGCTTTTTGACATGTCTTCTTCATTTTTTTGAGTTCTGTTTTACTCTTTGGCTCTTTGGCTCTAGGTTCATCCCTTAATTTCCCTCCTGCAACACCAGAATCAACTGTTTCTCTAAGTTCTGATTCCTTTTATTTTTTATTTTTTTTAATATCTATCTATTTATTTATTCATTCATTCATTCATTCATTCATTCATGAGAGATAGAGGGAGGCAGAGACACAGGCAGAGGGAGAAGCAGGCTCTATGCAGGGAGTCCAATGTGGGACTTGATCCCAGGACTCCAGGTTCATGCCCTGAGCCGAAGGCAGGCACTTAACTGCTGAGCCACTCAGGCATCCCCTGATTCCTTTTAGAAGCCAAGATTTGGATGCCAGGTGTGTTCATTGCTACTTGGTTTTTGTTGCGCACAAGCCCTCTCAGTGACTCTGTGTGTGTGTGTGTGTGTGTGTGTGTGTGTGTGTGTGTTTCTGTATCTATCTATTGAGATCCATAAATTTACATTGATATCACCATTCCAACTAATTTATGTTTCATTTAAACAGCCTAGGGTTTATTTCCTTATTTGTGACTCCTTTCTCAAAAAGTGAGAAATTTTACTTCTTTTGTTCTTAATATATTTGCTTATATGTCCAATCACCTGTCATTGCTTCTGTCCCTTCTCCCACATGGTTGCTGTCCTCACTCTGCTTGAATGTTGCTAATCTCCCCCTGGGCTGCCTCCATCTATGGACATACTTCTCAAACTGCTTCCGGCTCTGACTCCTCACACTGGACATGGAGGGGGTGTCCTCTCCATGTGGATTCCCTCATCACTTGATTCAAGCTCTGATGCCCATACCCAGCTACCATGAGCATTTTCTTGCTTTGCCTTACCTAGTGGTTTTAGTATTGAATAGTTCAGGAAGGCAGGGGGAGGAGAAGAGGAAATACTCTCTTGACTTACTTTATTTACTTCTAATTATTTTCTTAATCTACCAAGAAGTTTAGAAGTAGGATAATATACGTTTTCCTGAACATGATTTTGTTTCAGCAGTAACTATCAAATAATACTTAATGAGTTTCAGTCCAGTCTATTGTATTCTATTGAAAAACCAGAGGGTAATATGGAAATATCTGGACACCTGGCTTAGGAATATCTACAAAGCTATATTACCCTCCTTTTCTACCAATTTTTTTCTGAGATTTTGGACAAATTTCTAAGCCTTAATTTCCCCATGAGTGGGTACCTTCTGTCACATTATTTTCAGTCTATATTTGGGGGAAGATTGAGGGAAAGGTTGCCTGAATGCCAAGGATCAAATGGATATAATATTTAAATTAAGGTTTTGTCTTTTTCTAGAGGTATGGTAAGCCCAAGATTGACATTTTTAAATAGAAAAAAATAAATACTATATTTTTAAAAATCCAAAATAGATATAAAAGGTTTATAGGTGCATATCCTTTAATATATATGAGAATCAGTTCTAAGAAGTGAAATTTCTGGAAGTGTCATGCTAGGAAAGGTATATAAGAGGTGAGAGTATGTCCATGCCGGGGACAGCCTCGTAGGACATAACTACCAGAGTAATATTTTTATCAAGCAGAGTTTTCATGTCTGTTATTTAATCTGACCCTTTCAGTCACTCTTCTAAATAAGGCAAGTATTTATCTTTAACAAGTAAAAAACCTGAGTTTTCATTGTGCTACACAGTCATTATTGGCTGAGCATAGACTAAGTCCTGGTCGGCAGTCTTTCCCACCATACCAAGGGTAAGAACATGCGCCTCCCTTTCCAATCAAGAGAAGCTATGGCTCTGAGTATGTTTTCATCTTGAAGGGATCACATACAATTTGTATGTTCTGGAGAAGGCAACTTCTCTTCTGTGATCCCACTTTCTTCCTAGGGATAGTTTTTTCTTAAGATTCCCTAAAGTCCTTCCAGCAACTATATTTTCTCCTGCTATATTGTAGATGAATGATGGGATATTATAGGTATTATAGGTTATTATAGGCAGGGGCTAGTGTAGGAGGGGCCTAGTCATTTATTCATTTTCCCATTTACCACTATATGATGCTCACATATTATGTGTCAGGCGCCATTCTAAATATGTACATCCAGTGATGGGGAGGTTTAGTACATGCCCTCAAGAAACCATCTGTATAACCTAGTGGAGGAAATACAAATAAAATCAACAATGTGAATTTAAAATGATAATAATTATAGTGAAAGTATATGTAAGTGGTAACTACTATAAAGTCATCGGACAGATTCTTTCATTTGTCTTTGTCTATTGACAAATATTTCTTTGTTCTGTATGTGCTGGACAAAAGGGCAGCACTGGAGAATAAATACATACATCTTCCTAGGAAAATTAGGGAATGTTTTTCAAAGGGTAGGACTGAGACTTGGAAGATTTTGTTAGTCAAGAGCACTTCAGATAAAGGAGACATGTATAAAGAAACAGAGGCTTGAAAAGTTATGCTATATTTGGGGAGCTAGAAGGTATCGCTGTATTATACGGTGTGAGGAAGGTCGCAATGAGGCTGGACCAGTAGTCAGGGACCAGAACAAACGTCCTTGTCTACTATGGCAAGAAGTTTAGATTTTGATCCATAGGTAGCGAAGCATCACTGAAGAATCTATAGTGTTTTCCTCAGTCTAGAATATCCTAATCATGAAGAAAATCAGAAAAGCATGACTAAGTAAATGATGCTGATAATATTTGTGCAGAACTTCATAATTTATGAGATATTTTCTGTCATCCATTGTCTCACTAAATCTTCAGAGCAGCCCTGCAAAGTGTAATTCTTATCCTTTAGTTACTGATGAGGAAACTGTATCTAAGAGAGGTTTGTTCTTTCATACTCTCACTCATTCAGCAGATGTTCAGGTGCTGCTCTGGGCACTGGAGGCAAAGTGGTAGAATGAAGTCACTTTACTAGTACAGCTTGTGTTCTTCTAAGGTGATAACGCCCAGCATCAGAGCCAAAGAGAAGTGGGGCTGGACTTGAACACAGATAATCTGAGTCAAAAATCACAGGCTCTTTCTATTAAACTCTGTAGTCTCTCAAGACCAATTGAATCAGTGAATCTTGAAAATGTCACTAAGTGCATTTTGTATAGATATGCTTATAGCTCTCAGAATTAGTCTTCTTTTCTCCTAACTGCCCAGTCTGCTAAATTGTGACGTGGAGGGAGTTGATAGAAGTGGAAGTCTCATCCTTTGGGATTCCTGGTTATACTCCTTTCCCTTTCACTTGTCTTTTCTAGAATCTGCTCCTGTAGTCTTATAAAAGTGCAACAAATAAGGAAGTCTGACACTTGATTTTTTTTTGACACTTGATTTTCTATAATAGAAAAATTATAATATGGGATTAATTTTCAAATTTAACTTGGATGTCACAGAATTATTTCTAGAAATTTAGAAATTGTCGTAATAGCTGACTGTTTGTTATATCTGTAGCAATACCTTGATGATAACACTGTGGAAGCTATGGCCTTTCGGAAGAATGCAAAGGAATTATTGCAACTGGCAGCCAAAACATTAAAGAAATTGGGAGTACAGTTCTGGCTGAGCAGTGGAACTTGTCTAGGTAAAACTCTTGTTGCTTTACATTTGTCTTTTTGTCATTTTGTCCTCTGGCTTTAGGGATGACTGCTTGAGATGACAAAACATCTGTGATATTTGAAGTGTCAAACAGAATAAATGTAGTGCATGTAGCAGGAATTTATTGATTTTTTAAAGAAATTAATTTCAGAAACAGAAAAGAGTTAGGAAGACCATGTTGTGTTTACCAAAAACTATAAATCATGTATAAAATTTATATCAGGATATATAGACTACATTTGATCTTCAGGTAATCCTTAGATTCGCATTTTATTATTTCTATCCCAAAGATTGTTCTGCCATTTTAGAAAAAAAAAAAATCTGTTCTATTTCTTTATTTACACACTACACAAATGAGAGGAAGACTGAGGGAGTGTCATAAGGTCTTCCCACAAGTCTTTTCCAGGTCACTGATACTATCACTGGTTGGACATCACTGCCTTACCACATTCTATTCATTCTAAGAGGGGGAAATGAATGCTTTTCTAGAGTCCTATGCAAGTTGCTATTAGAATCAGAGAAAGATTGATGGATCTCTTTCCACTATACATTACATCTCACGCATTTATGTGATGTATGCTTTAAGGTTTAACTTTTTTTTCTAAGGTTTAACTTTTTGAAGCAAGATTGTATTACAAACAATGTCATCAGAAATACTTCTTAATCACTTGTGTTGTATTATGCCTTTTTAATCCACGTTTTTCTTCATTTAAGAGCAAAATAAGGGAGTTAGATTAGACACTATTTAAGGAGCCTTCCTTTTTTTTTTTTTTTTTTAAAGTAGGCTCCACACCTAGTGTGGAACCCAGCGCGGGGCCAGAACTCACGACCCTGAGATCAAAACCAGAGCTGAAATCAAGAGTCTGATGCTTTAACTAACTGATCCGCCCAGACACCCTAAGGAGCCTTCCATTTTTAATAGTTTATGAATCTTTCATGGATGTGAGGTGTGGATTTTTCTCAAGCTAGAGATAAGACCCCATCCTAGACTTCTAAAGATCTATGTTAAAATGAAGATAGTTTAGAATGCCAAATACTATTGCCCAATAGCAATACCGATAAGACAATTGTAGACATTTATGTACTTTCTGAATAATTTGGATTAAAGAATTAGAAGGATACTAGGGAGACCCAAGAGCCTTTAGTAGTACTAAGGTATAGATTTTAGTTTTTTAGAACAGTACTATAGCACTTAATTGCCTTTTAATATTGACAATGTACTGAAAATTGCGGATGAAACTGCTGTTTTTTATATGACCCCCTCAGGGGCACCAGGTAGTATAGTCAGTTAAGCGACCGACTCTTGGTTCAGCTCAGGTTGTGATCTCAGGGTCCTGAGATGGAGCCTTTGTTGGGCTCCATGCCAGTGGGGAGTCTGCTTGAGTTTCTCTCTCCCTCTCCCCCCACCACACACTCTCTCTCTAAATTAATAAATCAATCTTTATGTTGATTTATATCAGACATGAGCTGTTCAGAGTTGCTCAGAAAAGGGATAATAGCTAAGCAAAAGAATTAAATTATATTGTGTAGCATGCCTTAAAGGCAGCCTTCATCATTAGAGGCTTATGATCAAACATTCTCAAAAGTAATGTAATTTTTTTAATGGATGGCCCACCTAACATTTTTTTTTAAGATTTTATGTATTTATTCACGAGACACACACACACAGAGAGAGAGAGAGAGAGAGAGAGAGAGAGGTAAAGACACAGGCAGAGGGAGAAGCAGGCTCTGTGCAGGGAGCTCAATGTGGGACTTGATCCCAGGAATCCAGAATCATACCCTGGACCAAAGGCAGGCGCTCAACCACTGAGCCACCCAGGCATCCCCCACTTAACATTTTTTTAATTGAATTTATTTATTTACAGAGTGTGGAGCCTGACTCAGAACTCAATACAACCCCTAGATCATAACCTGAGCTAAGACACCCAGCTGACTGAGCCACACAGGAGGCCTGGCCCAGTTAACATTGTTAAAGCTGATAGTTTATCTAGAAATAAAAATAACTCGTGAAAATTTTTGAGGATGCTGAGTGCTCAGAGCAGTAAAAATGAAGGAAAGAAGGAAAGAGAAAAAGAAAGGTTCTTCTACAGATGGCTCCTTATAACCATAGATTTTTAGTTTGGGATTTAATTTTTTAAAAATAATTTTGGTAAAGCACTGGAAGTCTAATCTTATGAAATAAAAACCACTCTTACAAAGATCATAGAATAGTGACTAATTTTTTCCAAACTTAAGATTTTAAAAAGTTTTCTTGTTTCTTTTTTAATTTTTAGGGTGGTACCGGCAATGCAACATTATTCCTTATAGTAAAGATGTTGACCTAGGAATTTTTATACAAGATTATAAATCTGATATTATTTCAGCATTTCAGGATGTAGGACTTCCACTCAAACACAAATTTGGGAAGGTCAGTAGTAACAATCTGCTTTACTTCATAAGTAACATGTCTCAAAGATAAAGTTTATATTAGTTCAGAGATGGTTAAGAATGTTGCACGTGTCATTTTATCACTCAGTATTGGCCAGGATGAGATCAGCAGAAGTTTCTTATGTGACTTCTGGACTCTTTAAGGAAAACCAGAAAAATCTGACTTTCTGTTGACAATGAGAAGGAGAAAAGGATCTTTTGAACTCTTGAAGGCGAGTTTATTGCCATTATGTTAGATAACAATATAACATAATTAATATACTGTATAATGTAAAATTAATACAATTATTAAGAGTCCCACCCACACTACCTGAAGTTATATTGTTTCTTATGAGTCACTTAATTTCATGTTCACTTAGGTGTCCTGTCATTATCAACGTGAAATGGTCCTTTGGTAGCTAAGGGTTAGAAATGTAGAACCATTTCAATTAGTCCTTAAATTTCTTATCTATTTCACATATTCTGGGTCACAGCAATTTTCTCAGAGTTCAACTAGGAATAGGTCATCATGACTTAAATGAAATTTCCTTTTAGAGAATTTGATTTAATTTCTATGCCCCAAGCCCATGATTCCTTGCAAACATCTTACTCTTTTTTTTTTTTTTTTTTTGCAAATAACATCTTACCCTTAATTTGTTAGTTCATAGGGAAATGTTGTCCTGGAAAGCAAGTAGAAGCATATTTAGTCACTTAACAAATTATTTTCTTTATCGTAATTCTAGTTTATATGAAAATTTAATAAAATGTTTTTCAGAGGTTAGAGTCCAAGCAATAGAACTCTAGGCATGCAGCAGATGTTTACTGTACACTCACTGTATGCCTGGCACTGCCTCTGCACCTGGACACAAAGATAAGTAACAGTACTTATCCTTGAGGTGTTCACTGTCTAATTGGGGGAAAAAAACACATAATAATTATGTGATTAGTGCTATAACAAGACAGATACATCAAGATTAATGGGAACATAATTATTTGTTAAGAAACTTAAATCATTCAGTTTCTTTAGGGAAATGCTCTCAAAATTCTTTGTACCTTTAACTTTTGTTTCTTCTTTTTTTAAGTACATAATGTAATGATTTATGGTATGTGGATGAGTTTCTATGATACCACATTTACCTAGGTACTTATTATTGATTGAGATGAGAGACTTATTTCCTAACAGGTTTACTTGATTATTAAAGGGAATCATTTTTCTTGATTCCTTTCCTTCTTTAGTCAGAAACGGGCTCAGGAACAGGATGTTCTGCAGAGTGGTAATTTAGCTACTGTAAATCATTTCCTCTGAGTTTTCATTAATTGTCAGAAGCAACATTATTTTATATGCATTTAAGAAATGAAATGATGTCATGCTACTGATAAATCCCATTTTCAGAGGGTTTCAGCTTTTAAAAAATGTTAGAATCAGTATTCTCTCTACAAAATAAAATCTTTTTTTTTTTTTTTTTTAAATATACTTCCTTCATTTCAGTCTGTGAAAGTTTTCATCTTCCTCCTAGGTAGAGGACAGCTTGGAACTATCTTTCCAGGGAAAAGATGATATAAAACTCGACATTTTTTTCTTCTATGAAGAGACTGACCATATGTGGAATGGAGGCACTCAGGCCAAAACAGGAAAAAAATTTAAGTATGAATCAGATAAGTACTTATAAAAGGGGCCAGAGAAATAACTTCAGAAGGTAGAAATTGAGGAAGCAACTGAAAAAAACAAATAAAAGACTGTCACAATTTCACTATTAACTTATTCTTCCTCATTTTACCCATAAAGCCCAATTATGTTTGGAAAGTATGGACTGCTGATAAGGACAGTTTAAGAGGAGGAAGTGCCCCTGGGACTTCAGTCTAAAGAGTCATTATGATTAGAAGCCTTTGAGGCATCAGAAAGGGAAAAGCAAAACAAGGCACACTGTGGCCAGAGCCGTAGCCACAACACTAATTGGCTTTTTCAATAGTAAGAGCTTGTTAATTTGATGGAAATGGGCAAAGGGTCAGTAAGAAGGGGATAGTCAGGGTGAAGTGAAATTTAAGTGAGGATGTTGGGACCGAACTGCTTTGAAGCCATGAATGCTCAACAAGCTGTAGAATATGACTTCAACAATAACTGCGGGCTGATCCTTAAAGTATACTCATTGAGCTTAACAGCTACCATATTTTGTCAAATTTAAGATGATATGGATTATAAGATGCACCATTATTCTTTGTGCTATGAAGAAAGGAAAAATACTGCCAATTATAATTCTAAGACACATGATTCACAGATGGAAAAATTTGGGTAGGGGGAAATGTTTCAGAATTGATGGAGTGCAGTATGTTAGATTGACATTTTTAACATTTTTTTTAATGCTGTTACAGTAAAACTTTCTGATGAGAAAAGACAAAAATGACATTAGAGCCACTATGTTCTCCTTTATGATGCAGTTGACCTATTCTCAATTCTGAGAGGGAAAGACAAAGAGAGGTGAATGAATGAGAACAGGAGCCCACAGAGCATGGGCTTTGGAGTCAGACAGACATAGGAGACTTCAGCTACACCGTAACCAGTTTGTGGCCTTTAGCTTTTCTGAACATTAATCTCCTAGTCTGCTAACTTTGGATAGTATTACTGTGTTTGACTATTATGAATATTTTGTATCTGTTAACATATAATCATCAAAACAATCTTAGGAGGCAGGTATTCGGTGAGGTGCTGATACTGTAAGTAGTTGTTCAAGACTACACAGCACATAAGTGAAAGACTTAGACAGCAACCTGGCCTTTAGCCACCACTCCTCACTGCCTCCCTAATACACCTCACAATTTGAGGCATCTGGCAAAATGCTTAGCACTCAGTTATCAGTAAAAAATGTGGTTATCATTATTATGATTACTAATGTGATTATTATCATTATTATGGTAGTTCTGTGACCCAAAGCATAAATTTGCCTCACTAACTAGCTAAGATTGGAGCTTCTGCTGTTGAATACATTTGAGCCATTGGGCAGGGTGGGGAATTTCTATAACACAGAAGAGAAATGTCGTTTTCAGACTGGTTTTTCCTGGGTGCATTGACACACCCTCTTGATATTGCTGAATCTTTATTTGAAGGTAAGGAGTCTTCATGTACGGTTGAATTCTCATTATAAGGTTAAGCTCTGATTAGAAGACAGAAATTAACATAAAATTGACATTCTCACTGTGGCTAGGTGAATGGGGGTAAGTGTTTGTAACATTAGCTATAGTTTGTTTATCCAAATATAATAAAGAAGCTGAATTTGGAGGTGCGTGGGTGACTCGGTTGAAGTGTCTGACTCTTGGTTTCAGTTCAGGTCATGATCTCAGGGTCATGAAGTAGAGCCCTGCATCAGGCTTCACATTCAGTATGGAGTATGCTCGAGATTCTCTCTCCCTCTCCCTCGGCCCCTCCTGCTCGTGCTCACTCTTACTCTTTTTCTCTCTAAAATAAATAAATCTTTAAAAAAAAATTGAAAAGTTAAAATTAGTGTATGATTTAGAGGCTTCTTTAAAAACTATAAGATAGTGTAGCACAGAAATTGAAGGGATACTCCCAAGCTTCTCAGAAGGCTTCCCTTCAAAGTCACCGGGGGAATGGTCCCCTGACTCCACACAAAGCACTACTGGAATGCCACGCACTGCAGCCTCTCAGGTGGGGAGCCTGCTTCTCCCTCTCCCTCCCGTCTCCTCTACCCCCCACTCCTGTGTGCAGGTACTCTCCCTCTCAAATAAATAAAATCTTAAAATAAAATAAAAATAAAAATAAAAAAGAAATTGAAGGGATAGAGCCAGTCTACTTGCTTTTGAATCCCAGCTTTATTCTTTACTAGCTCTGTTACTGTGGGCAAGTTATTTAGCCTCTCTGTGCCTGTCTCCTCAAGTGTAAAATTGATAATAATAATAGAAATTGCTACATAGAATGGCTTTAAGGATTAAGTGAGTTAATACATAAAAAGTTTTGAAGAGAATTAAAGATATCCTGAGTGTCAAGTAATTATTGGCTGCTATTATTACTACTACTAGTAGTAGGACAGGGGTAAAGAAAACTATTTCTCTTCTTCATCTTATGAGAAACTTACGGATTAGATACCTATATAATTAACTCAATATTAAACTGCCAAATCTATTCTTAGAGAACTCATATGAGAATCTCACCTTTTTTCTAAGAAAGGTACTTTCTAGAGTCAGTATTATCATTGTTTTTTTTCCCAGTATTATCATTGTTATTCTTAAATTTCCTTCCGAGGCTTGAATACCTTTCTTCTCACTAACATGATCTGAAACCCACAAACTTCAAAAGAACGATTCATTTCTAACCAGTACATTTCTGCATAGAAAGAGCTTCTTTCATTCTGCTGTAACTGCTCTTTATGGTAGCAGTGTTTGGGAAGTGTGAAGTGTTCTGATTATTTAACAAGAGAAATGAGCAGTGATGGAACTGTCTGGACAGATGGTGTGAATCCCAGATTTTCTATCCTGTTACTGTGACCTTAAAAGGCAGAGAAAAGAACAGGGGATGGCTGTGTAGAGTAGTTTCTTTGGAAGATTCCTCCAGCCATATGCCATTTTCATTCTTTTCAGCTCTATTTACTTGAAGGAACTATAGTATTTTCACCACTACTATTCCTTGAGGGGGGAAAAAAGCTTTTAAAGCTACTCTAAAGGTCTTTTTATCTGTATAGTATTTTACTTTGTATTCATGTTCATTCTGAGAAAAGCTTAATACTATCATAGAATGCATTAAAAAAAAAAAAGGCTAACAAGGAACTCAGGAAGAAAGAAAAAATTCCTCCTTTTGAAACTTTACTCTGCATGCCTGCAAAATGATGTTTTTGGTCCTCAGATGTAATAATAATATTGTGAATAATATATATAGCTATTAGAGTATTGATACTGGTTATCTGGCACATGATAGGTACTTTATGTTTATTATCTCAGACAATCCTCACATTATCCCTGTGGGTTAGGTGTTCTCACTCCCAGTCAGATATGAGGAAAGTAACACTTAGAGAAATGAAATAACTTGCTCATTAATGGTAGAACCGAGATTTAACTCCAGAGCTGCTGGGTTCTTAAGCCTAAGTTCTTATTTCTAAGACTTAGTAGGTTGAGTGAGTTAATATATGAAATGCATTTACAACAGTACGTGGCACTTAGTAAGTACTCTATAAACATTAACTACTGCTGCTCCTATCATTACTATATTATTATTATTACTGTTTGTGCTACTGTGTTGCTCTGACACGAACATAGTTACCTTCAACACAGTGTTAACTTGGATTATTTACTCCAGTGGGTCTGAATTTTGTGTACTTATTTTTCTTCTCCAGAGTCCCAATCACTAGTAATAAAAAGTGATGAATATAATAACTGAGTCATCAGGATGTGATGTTTTTATTCCATAACTTCACAGTTCCTACAGATGCTGCCCAGGTTTCTTGGGGTTATTTCTTTCTTTCCCATCTGAGTCAGCTGATGTAAATAGGGGCCAGAAGTTTGAGAAGTAATAATAAAAACTAACTACCATGTGCCAGGCACTATGCCAAGCTTTTATATGCATCATCTCATTTAATCTTCACAAGTTTATGAGGGAGGCATTAATCTTGTCACCTTCATTTTATAGATGTAGAAATTAAGGCAAAGCTAATACTCAGACGTGGGGCCATATCACTTCAGAGCCTATATTCTTATATGTACGTGATGTTAGCATCACCACGATCTATCATATTGTAAAGACTCCTGCTATGAACATAGCCCTTCTACTCTATGATATTATCAGAGTAATATAGCTACCTCTCTAACCTCTAATAGGAAACATGGTACTCCATGAGCTAGTAGTGGGTTCCTTACACCTTCTGATATTTGTAGATATTCTGATATTTGTCTGATACTTCTGATATTTCTGATTATTGTACAGATCTTCACAAAATTTGGATTTGTTTTCTGTGGGACTAGACTTTATCCAAGTGTGGCTCTCATATAATGTTTCATTTCTGCAGAGTTTATTTACTAACTCTATGTGCTAAGTATTCTCATGTGAACATACTTAGTTTCTGCTGTCAAGGATTTCATAGTATGGACCACAAAACAAATTATTAAAGTATTTTATCAACAGTATAGTAATTGAAGTATATATTATATATAGTTGAGATACCAAATCAAAGTCTGTCTAGAAGTGACAGCAAGGAAATGTGGCTTTAAAATAGAAAAGTTTGTTAGGTAGACTTGGTAGGAATATGGAGAAAGGCCTAATAATAGTTTTACTTAACTATTTTTCTCTTTAAACTATTTCTATTTTTCTTCTTATTAAAAAATTCTGAGTATTTTTTATATAAAGTAAAAGCTTAATTATGGATTGTTTCCTTGACTAGATTCCCAGAAATGGAATCATTATTTGTGCTGTTTGACAAGTACAAAGGGTAAGTGGGTAATGTTCCAATACCAGTAAAGTCCAAGATTTTATTCCTCAGTCTTGTTTTTCTTTTGACTTGTTAGGACTCTTAGAAGTTGTATGGGCTTCCTCAGTCTTCCTTGCAGCATGTTTTATTCTGTCTTTTCATTCGTACTTTTTATTTTTATTTTTTTTTAAGATTTTATTTATTTATACATGAGAGACACAGAGAGAGACAGAAACAGAGACCCAGGCAGACAGAGAAGCAGGCTCCTCATAAGGATCCTGGGATCACACCCCGAGCCAAAGGCAGACGCTGAACCGCCGAGCCACCCAGACACCCCTCACCCCTATTTTTTAGATAAACTTTTTATTTTATGATCATTTTTGATTTACAGAAAAGTTGCAAAGATAACACAGAGTTTCTGTATGCCAGTTATTCCTAATGTGGTACCACAGTACCTTGCTCAAAGCTAAGAAACTAACATTGGTGTATTACAATGAACTGAATTCCAGACATGATTTGGGTTTCACCAGTTTTTCTCCTTAATGTCCTTTTTCTGTCTTAGGATATAACTCAAGATACCACATTGCATTTAGATACCCAGCCTTGGGATCCCTGGGTGGCACAGCAGTTTAGCGACTGCCTTTGGCTCAGGGCGCGATCCTGGAGACCCGGGATCGAATCCCACGTCGGGCTCCCGGTGCATGGAGCCTGCTTCTCCCTCTGCCTCTGTCTCTGCCTCTCTCTGTGTGTGTGTGTGTGACTATCGTAAATAAATAAATAAGTAAATAAATAAATAAATAAATAATAAATAAATAAATAAATAATAGCCAGCCTTTTGCAACTTCTTTGAGACCAAGATTTTAAGCATGTCACTAAGTAGTACTGGCTTATAATATATCATGACATGTCCCAGTTGTGTCCATTCAAGGGCATTGAGTTCCCTTTTTTGATGTTGCTCCTCAGTACTCTTAATTGGAAATAATCTCTCTTTGTTCTGAATTTCCATAGATTTTTTTTTTCCTTTACTTTTTCATACCTTATTTGGGAACTTCTGCTGATTTGGCTTTCCTTTCTGAGTTATAGATAGAATCAGGCCTGGTAAATCTGTTGGACTGAGTGAGACCTGAGCCCTACATGAAACCAAAATCAGTCCTTAAATGCATTTGTTTTATTAAGATGATAAGGTAATAATACCAGACTGGTATCTTGATCCACCTACCACCTTTGTAGCATCAGAACCACAAGGTCAAGCCACCCAGTTTTTTCAGCCATTCTGTTTTACCAGAAGTTAAAGTTAGTTGTTGAATCTCTACTCCTAGGTTCTCTCAGCTTTATAGATTGATACCAAGCTCCCATGGTTTTAGCTCTCAAAAATATGTTTGCCTTTTTAGTACTTATAGCTGTGAAGCTAAAACGACGAATTTGAATTATTTCTTTAAATTAGTGTATTTAGGACGGCCCCGGGGGGGGCTCAGTGGTTTGGCGCCCCCTTCAGCCTAGGGTGTGATCCTGGAGACCCAGAATTGAGTCCCGCATCGGGCTCCCTGCATGGAGGCTGCTTCTCCTGCCTGTATCTCTGCCTCTCTCTCTCTCTCTCTCTCTCTCTCTCTCTGTCTCTGTCTCTCATGAATAAATAAATAAAATCTTTTAAAAAAATTTACAAATAAAGTGTATTTAAAACATAGACTTTTCTAAAAATGATCTCACATTTCCTATTCTATTTATATCTCCATATTTTACAATATTGTCTTAGGTTTCCTTAATTGTATCTCCAAACCTCTACCTGTATACAATATACAGAAGTGGGAGTTAGTTATATAGTTAACTTTGTTTATTTGGTTTTTTAAAGAAAGGATTATTTCAGGGGAACCTGACTACTGCAGTTAGTAGAGCATGTGACTCTTGAGCTAGGGGTTGTAAGTTCAAGCCCTACATTGGTATAGAGATTACTTAAGATAAAATAAAGATAAAATCTTTTTTTTAAAAAAAGATTACCTCAGAATGAATAAATGGCAGACCTTTCATCTGTGTGAGGTAAATTATATTTTTTAAGACCGCCATATGTCTTGTTTAAATGTAATTCTAAGGGTGCCTGAGTGGCTCAGTTGGTTAAGCATCTATGTTCAGCTCAGGTCATGATCTCAGGGTCCTGCGATCAAGCCCCGAGTCAGGCTCCCTGCTCAGTGGGGAGTCTGCTTCTCCCTCTCCTTATCCCCACTCATACTCTTTCTCTTGCTTTCTCTCTCTCTCTCAAATAAATAAATAAAATATTTTTTAAAAAAGAATGTAATTCTATAAAGTTTTCTATAAGGTAGTAGTCCAGGAGAAATAAAAACATATTTTCACTGAAAGAGTTGACATGAATGTTCATAGCATTCTTACTCATGGTAACCAAAAGAAAAAAAAGAAAAAAAGAAAAGAAAACAACCCAACTGTCCATTTTCTGACCAGATAAACAACTTACATGTTTATGCGGTGGCATACTACTCAGCAATAGAGAGAAATGAACTACTGATACATGCAATAACATAGATGAATGTCCAAAATATTATGCTTAGTGGAGGAAGTCAGACATACTACGTAGCTGCATGTATTTAAAATTGTAGAACACGCATAACCAATGAAGGATGTTGTTAGATCAGTGATTGCCAGGGGCCAGAATAGATCTACTACATGACTTGCCAGGGGCCAGAATAGATCTACTACATGACTTGTAGTCCTCTACTACATGACTTATTGGTAGCTGCATGTATTTGAAATTGTAGAACACACATAACCAATGAAGGATGTTGTTAGATCAGTGATTGCCAGGGGCCAGAATAGATCTACTACATGACATGCCAAAGAGCATGGGGACCTTTGGGAAGCAGGGTGGTAGAAGTATTTTGTTTCTTAATTGTTGTAGTGGTTACACAGGTATATGTGTTTCTCAAAACTTAAAATGGATGCATTTAATTATATGTAAATTACTTCTCAAAAAAGTTTATTTAGAGGGATGCCTGGGTGGCTCAGTTGGTTAAGTGCCTGACTCTGGTTTCAGCTCAGGTCCTGATCCTAGGATCAAGCACCAGGGGTCCTAGGATCAAGCACCATGTCAGGCTCCATGCTCGATGGGGAGTCTGCTTCTCCCTCTGCCCCTCCTACTGCTTGTGCTCTCTCTCTTGTTCTCTCTCAAATAAACTCTTTTTTAAAAAAGCTCATTTAGAAAAAAGTTTATATACAGTGTTTAAAAAAGCTTTTGGTGGTTTAGTCTATTAAGTGTCTGACTCTTGATTTCATTTCAGGTCATGATCTCAGGGTCATGTGTTCAAGTCCCACATTGGGTTCTGTGCTCAGCTCAGAGTCTGCTTGTCCCTCTCCCCCTTTTTCTTCCCCCACTCTTGCTTTCTCTCTCATTCTCTCTCTCTCTCTCTCAAATAAATAAAATCTTTTTTAAAATGTTGACTTAGAAAACCAACATGAGAAAAGAGCTCAAGATAATGTGCTGAAATAGGGGGATAACTGGAACCAGAAGTGATGAATTTGATCAAGGCAGGCTACCTACAATTAGGTAATCTGAGTTCAAAATAAAAGAAGCTTTTTCTATTTTAGTATAAAATTTGAAGTCATAATTTAATATTTCTTTTTTAGTTATTATATCCAAAGAGAAATACCATTAAAATTGCCTGAGAGAAAGCAAGCACAGCTGCATCTAATTGGTTGTTGATAAACTGTAGATCTCATTTTTTAGAATTATTAAGTAGAAATAAAAATATCCTGAGGCTTTGTTTCTGACATTAAAGTTTTGTGCAAAAAAAAAAAAAGTTTTGTGCATACTTTAAATGGATAGTTTTTGATATAGTCATTATGCAGGTGCATTCAGGTGTTACACAATAACAACTATCCATACAAGCTTTAATTTGTCTACTCATTAATGATATAAATTTGTTCTTGTTTCTCTTATAGTATATAGATAATAAGTAGTTCTGTCCTATGGAGATTGTAGAGTTTAATAGTTGATAGAATAGGTGGAATCACTCCATTTACACTGTAAGTCATGGGAAAATGAGGTTCAGTGGGTAGAATTTTATTTTATAAAACATGCATACACTGTGTATATTGGTTACATGTTAGAAGTTTGGGATAGGAGTGGAGTATGGGATCAATAAAGGTCTCAGAGATTATATTCTAGCTTAGGCTCTGAAAAGTATATTACCCACTCCACTGTTACCCTTTTTGGTTCTGTATTATCTGTGGTGGAATTGTGAGAGGCTTAGTAGAAGAGATCATTTTAAAAATGCTAGTCAGTATACTATAACAATTATAAAGTGTGGGTTCCAATTCTTAGAAAATTGGACAAAAATGAGGTGATGACTTAACGTGGCACAGTAATTTCCTCACTTTGCCATATCCTTTGGTCCAAGCATGCAACACTGTTGAATGTGTCTAAAAGACTTAGCTGATCAGCATTACTAATTAGAGAAATGCAAATCAAAATCACAATGAGATCTCACTTTACACCTGTCAAAAACACAAGAAATAACAAGTGTTAGTGAGGATGTGGAGAAAAAGGAACCCTTATACCCTGTTGATGGGAATGTAAATTGGTTCAGTATGGAGGTTCCTCGAAAAATTAAAAATAGAAATATATGATGCAGTAATTCCAATGTTGGGTACTTACCCAAAGAAAACAAAAACACTAGTTTGAAAAGATGTATGTACCCCTGTTCATCTCAGCATTTTTTTAAAATAGTCAAGATATGGAAACAACCTGAGTGCCTGAGTGTCCATCAGTAGACAAATACATAAGGAAGATATAATGTGTGTATCACACACACACACAGTGGGATATTACACAGCTATAAAAAGGATGAGATCTTGCCATTAAAGAAAACATAAATGGACCTACAGAGTATTATACTAACTGAAGTAAGTCAGACTGAGAAATACCATGTGATTTCATGCATAAATGAAATCTGAAACAATGAACAGGCAAGCAGAAAGCAGAATCAGACCTATAAATACAGAGAACAAATTGATTGTTGCCAGAGAAGAGGGGGAAAGGGAGCTGGCCAAATTGGGTGAAGGGGAGTGGGGACATATAAGCTTCCAGTTATGGAACGAATAAGTTATGGGAATAAAAGGCACAGCATAAGGAGTATAATCAGTATTGCAATAGCTGTGTATTGAGATAGATGGCAGCTATGCTTGTGATGAACATAGCATAATGTATAAACTTGTTAGTATGAACACCTGAAGCTTATGTAACATGTGTCACTTATATCAAATAAATATTAAAAAATAAATATAAAAATAAAATAAAGATATATCTGAGCCCTAAGAGAATGGAGTAAATGATAAAAAAGCAGTATTTAAATAGAATTCCCAAATTAAAGAGAGACAAGCAGGATAAATATTAAATCTACATCTAGATACTTTTTAAGGAAACTGTAATGTCAAAACCAAAAAATTTTGCAGGCTGCCAGATAAAATAGACTGCTCACAAAGGAACAGCAAATATACCTCTGCAACAGTAGATGCCAGAAGATAATTCTAAGAGGTTATAGCATCTTTCAAAAGCTGCAGAAAAATAACTAAGTTATGTGCAAGTATAACAGCACTCAGGAAGGAAGTCAAGATAAAGACATTTACACGTATAAAAAGACTAAGAAAGTTCACATCTCAGAGATCCACACTTAAAGATCTATTAAAGGACTGAGAAGGAAGACATAATATATATGAAATAATGGTGAACACAGAAATGGGTAAAATATATCAGTAAATTTGTCAGCTGTTGCCTGTAAAAAATAAAATGACAATGTGTTACAAAGAGAAAAGTCAAAAAAGGAAAAATCTTGATAAGTTGAGGAGGAGGTGATTTGTCAGTGTTCAAGGAGTAAGTACATTTAAATTCTGTGTGTAGGAAGAAGGTAGAGATTCTGCATACATTCAGTTTTTATCAGAAAATCTTATAGTGAGATGTATAGTGAAGTATACTTTTAAAAAAAACAGCTATTACAAAGAGTAACTACTACTAGATAGAAATATTATTTAAAATTTCCAAAAAGGGGCACATGGCTGGCACAGTTGGTAGAGAATGTGACTCTTGATCTCAGGGTTGTGAATTTAAGCCCCACATTGGGTGTAGAGATTATTTTATTTTAAAAAAATTTGTTTTTAAAAAGCCCAAATAAACAGATCAAAAGGGAATTTATAAACCTATATCAATGAAATTAGGAAAGGTGGGCTAAGAAAAGGTATGGCAAACTGAAAACATTTAAGGATAATCATTACAGCAGTTAGCAGTGTAATTGCACTTACCGTGTGTGTGCTAGACACTATTCTGATTATTCTATGCTAACTTCCCTCCGACGTACTGTTAGTCCCCCATTTTATAAATGAAGAAATTAAGGCACAAAGAGATTAACAGCTGTAATAACTGATAAGAAAAGTGGTGCCAGGATTTGAGCCCAAGCAGTCTGGCTCTAGAATTCAAAATATGTCTAAATATAAAATTATTTATAAGAAATATTAACAGTTTAAACTAACCTTTATAGAGATGAAGATTAAACCAGGATAGAAAAACAGAACATAGCTATATATAATACTTGGCAAGAGGCACACCTAAAGCAAAATCACCCAGCAAGGTTGAAAATTAGAGATGGAAAAAGATACACCCCAATATTATTAACTAAAGAAAACTGCTGCTATAATTTTAGTATCAGACAAAATAGAATTTTAGGGGAAAAATATTAAAGGATTAAAAGGCCCACTACATAATTTTACAAGGAAATAGTCCACCAAGAAGTTTGTATGATTTTAATAATATGGTCTCTAGTGGCTCTTTCTTTTTTTTTTAATTTTTATTTATTTATGATAGTCACAGAGAGAGAGAGAGAGAGAGAGGGGCAGAGACACAGGCAGAGGGAGAAGCAGGCTCCATGCACCGGGAGCCCGACGTGGGATTCGATCCTGGGTCTCCAGGATCCCGCCCTGGGCCAAAGGCAGGCGCCACACCGCTGCGCCACCCAGGGTTCCCTCTAGTGGCTCTTTCAATAAAGCATCAGACTCTTGATTTCAGTTCAGGTGATGTTATCAGGGTCATGAGATCAAGCCCCATGTGGGGCTCCACACTCAGTGTGTAGTCTGCTTGAGATTCTCTCTCTCCATCTTCCTCTGCTTCTCCCCCATTCTCTCTCTAAAAATAAATAAAATCTTTAAAAAATATATGGTCTTTATGCATGTAAATCAGAAGCTGATGAAATTCCAATGAATATTTGACATGTATTCTAAAATACTTATTAGATTCTAAAATACTTTTATTTTAAAAACTGCTGATTCAACCAAAGAAGAAATTGGCAAAACTACTGAAAATATGAACAAAATCAACAAGCTTAATTTATTGGGTATTATATAAAAGTCTTTACCCAACAAATGCTAAATATACTTTCTTATCTGCTATAAAATGGAACATTTATAAAAAGTTGATTATGTAGTATATCATAAAGGCAATCTTAATAAATTTCAGAGCATTAATAAAATCTGTGTATGTGAGAGAGAGTGAGAAAGGGAGAGGGATGGAGGGAAGGACATTCTGTATGTTAACAGATTAAAGGAAGAAACCCTACATGATTATTTCAGTAGATGGCATTGTATGACCACAATGGAATTAAAGACATCTTTAAAATGTAGGGAAACTTTAAAATGCCTTCCTTAATAACTAATGACTTAAAAAGGAAATAATAGTGGGAATTATAAAAATTTTTAGGACTCAATGATAATGTATTACAGATAGAAACTTGTAGGATGCAGTTAAAAGACGAGAGAGAAACTTACAGCCTTAAAAGCATTTAAATATGAAAAAATAGATTTAAAAAAAATAAGCATTTAATTAAAGTAAAAGAATAGTACATTCAGCCTAGGCAAATAGAAGAAAGCCAAGAGAAAAAAATTAATGAAATAAAAAAACAGTATCAAAGGTCAACAAATCCAAATGCTGGTTCTTAAAAAAAAATAAATTAAAAACTAATAAACAGACATCTAGCAAGATTGATCAAGAAAAAAAGTAAAATTAAGGACAATTTACCGAAGCCCAAGAGCTTTAGAGTCTACAAAAGGTCTTTGAAAATAGATGAGTTACTATCTCGTTGTGGTCCTGAGACTTGGTTTCAGTCTTTGAGAAAAATGAAGAAATAAATTTGCTGTATATTTGTCACCAGCAGTTTTCTTTGTTTGTTTTTCTGCTTTGTTTCAAAGATACAATGCAGTTACTTTGGCCGGGGCGACACTCATCTTAAAAAAATGAGCATTAAATATATTTGGAATAGCAGAAGATTAAGTAGTTTCTTTTTTTTATTTTTATAAATTTCTTTTTATTGGTGTTCAATTTGCCAACATATAGAATAACACCCAGTGCTCATCCCGTCAAGTGCCCACCTCAGTGCCCATCACCCTGTCACCCCCACCCCCCCATTCTGTAGGTTGTCTTTGAGTTTTGTTGACTGTATCTTTTGCTGTACAAAAGCTTCTTATCTTGATGAAGTCCCAATAGTTCATTTTTGCTTTTGTTTCTCTTGTCTTCATGGTTAAGTAATTTCTTATGCATAAACTACAGCAGTACTTTGATGGGACTTAGAATTATTTTTTCATCACTGAAAGGATTTTTCTTATCACTAAATTGTATTTGGTAATTATAAGTTCCCTGCAGAGGAGACCGTGATACTGTCTTTTGAGCCACAGAAGAGTGTATGTATGTGTGTATATGTGTATGTGCCCACGTGTGTGTGTCTATATTTTTCTTTTGGGAAATCCTGTAATATCCCTTTTGAGGTAGCTTATTTCGTCAGTTAATTAGGGTTCTGGGTCGTAGAGAATACTGTCAACTCTACACACAGTAAATACCATTTCTTAAACAAAGGTAACTTTTTTATATAGTTGTAAAATTCCGTTATATTCCATTGGCAAAGAAACATTAAGAACTCTGTATAGCAGTGTAAAACGAAACTAAATTTTTAAAGAATAAACATTTTAAAATCAGCCAAAAATAAAAAAAAAAAAAGAAACTATGTTTTTAATTCATTACACCAACTTTCAAAAGAAAATGCTAAGGACAATGTTAAGTCATAAATTTGATAATTAGGTATAATGTGAAAATGATAAATTTTTCTGGGAAAAAACAAATGTCAAAATTAACTCAGGAAGATCTGGATAACCCATACTCATGAAAGAAATTTAATCAATAATCGGAAATTCTCCTTCCCCTGTCTTTTCCCTACTGAAAGTTTACAGGGAAGTTTTACCATGCCTTACCAGAGAGATTATTCCCTATATTTCCTATGTCAGAAATTTTAAAAAGAAAAAGAATGCTTTAAGCAACTTATTGTATGAGACTGATAGCAAAATGACTTGAACAGTGCCAAAAATTTTTTAAAGGAAAATTACAGTATTGTCAAACACAGATGAGGATACCTTAAACACAATGAATCAAATTTTGTAGTATTTATATATTAGTGCAATTCTCAACATTAAAGGATTAAAAGATTAAAGGAAAACCCCCTCCATTATTATTTCAATAAATGACATTGCAAATGTTTGATAAATTTCGTAATTAACCAAAAGGGGGGCAGGTGGGGAGGCCTTTTAGCAAGCTTGGAATAAAAGAGTTCAGAATTTCTTTAACTGGATAAAGGGAATATACTAAAAACCTAAAAGAAGCAATCATATTTCGTGATAAACTTTTTAAGCCTTTCTATCAAAAATCAGAAAAAAAAAATGTACTCTCTCTGCTTCTATTAAGTAGAATGCTAGAGGGCTTAGGCACTAGAATAACACAAGAAAAAGAAATTAAGAATTAAAAGCAGAGACAAAACTGGTAATGAGAATAAACCATTTGTGTTGTTTTGCAGGAAATTCTTGTTTAAAAACATGGCTCTGCTGTTCCAACTTGGAGTTTAATGCAGCTTATGTTTAAAAAGGTCAAATTCAGTTGTAATTGATAGTTTTTCTCTCTCTCTCGCTCACTTAGCCTAGCTAACTAGTAATAATAAAAAGTGTTTTTCATTTAGCAATTATGTTTATAGGTTGCACAATTAAACTGATGAGATTACTTTATACAGCAACCAGTAAGTAGTTTTACAGATTGTAAGGAGGTCTGTGAGGAAGAAAATGCAATGGTCTACTCCAACTCTTTTTTTTTTTTTTTAACTCTAAGTCTTAATTCTAATTATTCTTTTATGCAAAGATAAAATGAAGTAAACGAACTATGAAATAGAAAATGTGAATGGAAGGCTTTTTGTGTGTTTGAAAAGATCCCTTAAACCAAGGGTTGCCTTAGTGTGAATTTAAATCTGTTCCCATTCTGGATCCTGTCCCAGAGCTTTAAAGTGCAAACTGCTTAGCCAAACTTAATCTTTGCTTTAAAAACTAAGGTAAGGTAATGTCACAGATCCATGGTGTGTTCTAGTCTTAGTCATTGTTTACTGGTAACCTGGGCAGAGTACATGGCATGTGATATTCTGTGTCACTGACTCCCTCTTCCTCTCCTCAGTCCCATTTTACAGTCAGCTTTCACATTTTATGGTTTGTTTATCTTTCCTCTTCTCCTAGGAAGCTGGAATTTTCTTTTTGCTGATTGAACTGAAAAATTTTTTAGTGAAAAGAAAACCATAATGATTTAGGGATATTTCCATTTAGGAGCAAAAATGAACATTTGAGTTAAATTGTCTTTGTGTTATTTTTATACATTGTTTATGTGCTTTTAATGTTTTGGTTTTGTTCATTTGAACATTTCATTGTTTAAAATACTGCTTCTGTAAAATTTGTAGTATTCTCATTTACCCTGTCTATCCTGGACCTGTGATTTTTCTTTCTCTTTGATAGACTATAGAGGCTAATATTTAAGAGAGGAGCTTCCTGGCCTGTGTAACAAGATAGACCATAATTTCTGCTTTATTTCAACTAGAGTGTGTCCACTTGATAGGATGGGACAGGTGGACATTCTTCTGACCAGCATCTGATAGGGGAGGGTGGAGGCCGGTGATGGATGGCTGTGTCTGATGACAAAATAAGCAATTCCATGAATATGAGTGTGCAGAATAAAATTGGGACCAGCAGATGGTAGAGCTATGCTGTATCTTATTTCTTCCTCAGCTATGAGATTTGCTATGGCCGTCTTTTCACAGAAGCCAGCTGGGATTGTCTATTAACTGCCAGCACCCATTGGTTTGGGTAGAAGGAACTTGTTGCTTTCTTTAGAATTTGTTCAGCCTCTCATTTTCATGTATGGCTTTATGTTCATCTGGTGGTAAAACATGATATTTAAAAGCAGAATGTATGAGAACTGACCTTTCCTTGGAGAATATCCCAGCTAGATCCCATTTCCACAATATGATTATGCTTTGACATCTGGCTCTTTCCTGTTCCTTTTTTCTTTAATCCACTGATATTTTAAGTTTCTGTGATCTCTGCTATTGCCACTTGAAATCTCATTTCTGAAAGTTCTTTTCATGTGAAGAAAAGAAACATTTCTCAGAAAACACCAACACAGAATATAAGGTTATAATATAAACTTAAATCTAACGAAACTGCTCATTTTAGTTTTCCTTGGTAATATATTGAATTGAATTTACTGATCTGGAGTACCTTTAAGAAACATAATTTGGCTTAATTTCTTAAACATATCTGCTAGTTAAAATAGTTCCACCATAGAGTAAAATTCATTATAACTAACATTGCCTGGGCTGATGTAAAGACTTTCTTTCACATCTGAGATGAAAGAAAGACAGAAACTACAGGTAGGTTCATGTGAGGGACAGAAGCCTGGGAATGCATCTTGGAGTCACAGTTGCTAGATATCCTTGGAAAGTCCACGTTGAAAGAAAAGAAGATTCACCTCACACATGTGGTACTTATTTCAGTGTTCTGTAGTTAGATTCTTTCAGTGGCAGTTTGAATTTGATGGGGATTTAATGATGTGTGAACTGTTAAAAATAAGAAAGTAAGTTTGTGGCTGAGAACAGAAATTTAAGGGAGGGGGGCAGGTGGTAAAATAAAAGCAGAAAGAATGTGGTCCATATCACTGTCTTTAAGGGAAATATTGTTCAAGTACAGGACATCCAGGCATTAGGTCTCTTTCTGCATTTGAGGAGGGGGCTGGGGTGTGAAGATCCCCAAAAAGCGATCTTAGTGCATCCTACCACATTCATGTACTGTGGTGTGAAATTTTCACTACAGTATGAGTTAGCAAAGGAGTTTGAAAAATACCCTGGCTGATCCTGAGAGTTTCTTCTTTAGCTCTCTAAGCTGACTAGGTTATCAGAAGCTATCTAGGACCACAGTGAAACTCAGAATGCAGGTGTGAATAAGGCCTGTCACAAAGACACAAGCATTTGTGGTACTGTTGTTGGAGAATTTGTCTTTATATTGCCAGAATTGATTCAGGTTCTGTGGCTGACTAGAAGGGTTTTGTTTCCTTTCTCACTGCTACATGTACCTCCCTCTGTGTATGAAGAATTTCAAATATTAGAAATGTAGTTTAAAAAAATACTTATATATTCATTGGCTTACCTGAGATATTTAAGGAATGGTTACAGCCAAATCCAAGTCCTTCTCTAGGGTTTTCTGAGCTGGTCATTTCTCTCCACGTTTTGGGAGCTTTTTTGCTTTGACCTCATCTTCAGGCTCTTCTTGCTAATAGATAACAAAGATGCTCAGCTTCCACCCCACCGGCTTAGAAACCTCAGCAGAAAGAATGCCTCTTTCTTCCAGTAGTTCCAGTGGAAATCCCAAAGCTGACTTATTTGCCTAATTTGTGTATATTCCCAACCCTGATCCAATCACTATAATATACTAATAATATAATATACTAGTTAAGCCTGGGTCTTTTTTTTTTTTTACCCGTCTCTAGAGAGGGGGTGGGGTCAGCCCTTCCTGAACCATAGGGACAGGGAAATGGGGATGCTGTCAACATTAAAAGTGGAGGGGATCCCTGGGAAGCTCAGCGGTTCAGTCCCTGCCTTTGGCCCAGGGCGTGATCCTGGGGTCCCAGGATCGAGTCCCACATCAGGCTCCCTGCATGGAGCCTGCTTCTCCCTCTGCCTGTGTCTCTGCCCTCCCCCCTCTGTCTATCATGAATAAATAAATAAAATCTTTAAAATTAAAAAAAAAACATTAAAAGTGGAAGGGAAGGCTGGACAGTCAGAAACAACAAAATGTCCACTATATTTGTCCCCAAAGCTATTTAATGGGAGAGAATTTTCCTTCAATCCCAAGTGCACTAGCAGCTGGGTTCCTTAGACCGGACTTCTATTGAGTCTCATCCCTCTGCACATTGCCTCTGTTTTGCCACAGATACCTGTTTCCCAAGTTTACACTGTGCTGGACTGAGTTTGTAGACATGAAGGTTCATGTGCCCTGTGAAACCACTGAATACATTGAAGCCAACTATGGTAAAACCTGGAAGATTCCTGTGAAGACGTGGGACTGGAAGCGCTCTCCCCCCAACGTGCAGCCCAATGGAATCTGGCCTATTTCTGAGTGGGATGAGGTTATCCAGTTATACTGAGACAATAGGTTGAAATGATAAAATTCCCCTTCTGAAACAGGTGGATTCTAACTATTTAAGAAGATAAATCTCTATTTGTCAAATGTAAGTAGGGGCCAAAGATATATGTTGAGTCTGAAGATGCAGAAAGAGTCCTAACCTCTGAGCCATCTGATTGAATTCTCTCATTTACTTTTATTCAGGAGTCCCTATGTGCCAGGTACAGTGCTAGGTTACAGTGGAGAAGCAGACATGAGTGACACACACGCCTGTCTCTCTTTTCCTTCCCTTTGGTAAGCACCTCAATTTTCTTTTGAGGGAAACATCCTTACCCTTTGAAGTTCCTGTAGAATATGATGTTCTTTAAAACTGTTAGGTAATGTTTGGACTGGAAGATGGGTTTATTGGGCAAAGCTAAAGGAGAATATACCAGTAAAAAAGAATAGCCCACTCCTGTAATCAGCAGTTAAGCTTGTATGTTAGTGCTGCTTTCAAGGTTGTAGAGTCGGAGTTAATATTTAAGTGATCAGACTTTAGGTGACATCAAGAAAAGATGCTAGAACATTCATTTTACAAGCAACCCAGTATGGAATTGTTTTAGAGTATAGGGCATCATTCTGTGAGAATGAGAGCTTCTTTTTAGCTGTGTCAAAGATATGCAAATTCCTGTACAATTTCTATTTTTATATTTTAAGTGAAAAGAAAGCTTGTGCTTGTGTGATGCTTGAATTTCCAGTCATTGTGAGAATATTTTCACTGACCTCTGTAGCACTTGTTAACAAATCATTCGAGCGAGATCATGTTACCAGACATGATTTTGAAAGGGTTGTGATTTCACAAAAGTTACTTTCCTTATTTCATTCCCAGCCATCTGTTAGGTAAAAATATGAGCCATTCATGGACATTAATATTTTCTGAATTTATAATCCTTGTACTCCCAATTTTAATGTTAACACTAAAATATTAGTAGAAATACCTCTTATGTTTCTAAGTGTACTTACTCTTCAGTGCATTCATTCATCAATTGCAGCTCCATATCTTTCATTTATGGCCAGCAAGCCAATTTAAATAGTATATGAACCTACCTGTTCCCTCCCTTCTGTACTACCATGTCCCCAAACGAAGATGAACGGCAAACCTGACAAATGCTTTCTCCGTCCTCCCACTCCCAGATCATGGTGTTTGTAAAGTCTGTATCCATTCTCATTGTTCTATCTAGATGTTGTATCTGTTGCATATTGATGGGACAGGAACTCAGACTTCCTGCTTTGTCAAATACCACCCATTCTAAAACCCTTCAGTTTCCTTTCCCCTGCCTCAAGATAGTTTTCTGAGTGGGATGGGATGGCTCTGTCTTCCACATCTCATGAATCACTTTAATTATATATTCCAAGTGAAAAGTAGAGGTATATGTATATATACAATAAACACTGCTATCTTTTTATTTGTTCAGGAAAGGAAGCTGAGTCTTAACGTTTTATCTAGGCTGTTCAGGACAACTTGACAAAATCCCAGATTTTCCTCTAAAACCAGAGAATAACAGGAGTGTCAGAAATGGAAAGCAGAGGGTCCGAGGGAATAGGCTGAGTTTCTCTAAAACAAGGTTGGGAAAAGTGACCTGAAACCACACCACTTGATATTTTCAAAACACCAAAAACTTTTTGATAAATGTTAACCACTGACCCAAATTCCTTTGTTAGGATGAGCTTTCAACATGTGACCATTGGATCTTTTCCTAACTAACATAATGAGGCTTTTAGAGAGCCTTATAGATTACCATTAAACTTGTCCCCAAAGGACAGGCCATTGTAATCAGTCTCTCTTTGCTGGAAAATCAGCCCACAGAAATCATACCCAAATTCCAAAAAGCCGAACGTAATTTCATTTTTCATGGTTGAAAAAAAATATCAGATAATAATAGTGTTCCTGAGCAAAATCTGCCTTGCTTACTGAGGACCATTTGCTTGTGCTCAGCATCTAGAAGTGTATATAAAAGTGCAATACACATTTCTGACCATTTCAAATTGAGGCTTCCACTGTTTGCCAGGTGGTAGAGGTCTTACCCACCACTATTTAGGTTATTTTTTTTTTTATCTGTCTCTGTAGTCCAAGGTCTTGAATAATCCAAAACCTGAGATGTCTTGGTCTCATTGACAGAGATTCTGTGTCCTTCCCTCCACAGACCACTGGCAGCTGAAATACCTTCCCTGACTGCCTTCTGGTTTTACAGGTTACTGCTCTTACTTTGTTCCTTCCCTGACTTGAGGGAATGAAAGCTTTCCCCCGGACTCTGAAGGCCAGGCTTGCTTCTGATACAGATTCAGCCATACCTCATCCTGTGCTTCTTGACAGTTCTTAACTGTGCTCAGTGTCCAGAGACCTTGGTTCAGGTGGATCTACCATCAAACCTCATAAGATCATTTTTCTTTCTTCACCTGAGTATCCCAGTAATTCTCCTGATATGGCTACTTTCAGGTCCACTTTGTCTGGTTTATAGGCGAAAACCTCTTATATTAACTTGGAAGTTAGGTACCCCTGGATATCCTCCAGAGAGATCCTGAGAGGCAAGATTGATAACCTCTCCCTTGACAACCTGGTGGTCACTCACTCCTTCTTTAAGCAAGGAGCACTTGGCCTTCTCCCCTCTGCTGCAACTACTGATACCTGGCTCCTGGAATAAAAGTGTAGTATGACAGCAGTTCCTAAAATCAAGCATCCCTAAGAAGCTGGGCAGTGGGATAATCAGTTTCTTTAATTCCCTAGCTACAAACCCTGTAATATGACCACTAGGTGGCAGAATGTCTACCACTTCCTCCCAAAACAAGTATACTCTTGAGTGAAAATCATCTTGCTCTTGAGTCTTAAAAGAGGTCACATTCATTTTATCCCTTTCATTTTATAGCTAAATCAATAAGCTATAGCAGTGATTTGAGAAACACCTGAATCTAAAACTTAAGAGTGCCATGACTTTTCGCCCAGTTCCTAGTTCATTGCATCACAGCACAGCATCTTTAACTCTGCTTGAGATACTTGACAGAGAAGTCAACCTCTGCCTTAGGAGTAAGTTTCAGGGTATTTCTGCCGTTCTCCACTTAATATCTTTCTGCTCAGATTGAGAGCCTGAGCTGACAAAGAGATTAAGGAGTATTTCTTTCTTGTCCAAAATACTTAGGCTATCTTCATACCTTTATCTGCAAAATGCCATATCTCCAAACAGTGAAATAGTTCCTATGTGGAGACATCAGCCTTTATTATGATATTCTTAACGTCCAGAAGTACCTGATTCTTTTTTTTTTTTTTTTTTTTTTTATGATAGTCACACAGAGAGAGAGAGGCAGAGACACAGGCAGAGGGAGAAGCAGGCTCCATGCACTGGGAGCCCGACGTGGGATTCGATCCTGGGTCTCCAGGATCGCGCCCTGGGCCAAAGGCAGGCGCCAAACCGCTGCGCCACCCAGGGATCCCCAATACCTGATTCTCTTAAGCTCAAGATGTGTCCCATTGCTACTTCACCCCTTCCAACTCCCCAAAAAACCATTGGCTAAGCACTCATTTCCAAAGAATCCTTCCTCCTTCCCTTGTTGATACTCTCTTATGGATACTAGAAGTTGAGGATAAGTTGTGCTCATTGCTATTCTTCTCTGTGACCCCAAACCATTGTATCTAGTCTTAATATGGTTACAAAGCTTCAGATGGCAGACAGAAGAGCAGGGTGTTACATAGAAAAGCAGGGGTTATAGATTGGGGACCAGAGCTGCATCTGGGAAACACACTTGGAATGAATTCCCACACTCTAGCCTAATACCTTACCCAGTATCACAAACCTAAGTAAGGCTGCAAATGTCTCTGAGACTCTCCCAAGTTTCACCTTCTGGAAAATGAACACTTCTTTCATCCTTAATATTATAAATCTCCATGGGAAATTTACCCTCAAGACTAGTCAGAGAAAGTGCCACATTCTCAACTTCTGATAATTACCATGGAAAAACTCCAATTCCTGACCAGATGAAAGGATATCTTTGAGGGAATTTCTCTTTCCTCTTCTTCCTCTGTCATTGAGACCTGTGGTAGGTCACCTCTAATGTTTCACTTAGGGGAGTCAGCATATTAGTATAAAAAGACCACAAACTTCTGAATTTGGCCTGAGTTTGCATCCCAGCTTCGTCATGTGGGATTTGTGGTAGAGGACCTCTCAGCCTCAATTTCCACATAAGTGAATTGGGGAAATGTGTACTTTTCTAGAATTTCGGTAGGATAAAATGGAACATAAAGTGCTTAGCATCAGGCCTAGGATTAAGTAAGTTCTCAAGAAATGTTCCATTTCCTACTTCCAAGTCCCTTTTCTAATCCTTCAAATAAGATTAAGGAAACTATGGTTCAGAATACAATCCTTACTCAGGAGGTGGGTAACTGAATTTGCTTAGGGAAAAAATTTGTTTCATTAAATCAAGGCATTAAAGGACAAACTGTATGGTTCATGAATTCAGAGACATTACCAAGTTGCCTCCTTCTCTAAATAGAACTAGTATTTTCATTTTATTGGTCAGGCTACTGTCTCCTAAGGTCTCTTTATATGATCCCTTATGTTACATAGTTCCTTGGCCCTAAGCAGTTCCCTCTCTCTCCCTCCCTAGATTTAATTCTTGTTCTGCCCTGGACTATTTCAGCATTCTAGCTTTTTCTAGAGGTAAACCCTCATCTCCTTGTTACTAAATCTCTACCCAGCCAAAATCAGGTATAAGTTACAATTTCCAGAGAGAAGGAACTTGGAATACTTAGTGTCATATAACTATCAGTACTTTTAGTAAAGGAGAATCGAAAATACTCATTTCCACCTTCTTTCATCAAATTTGTGTTTATGTTTCAGGCAAGAATGAACAGTATGTTTTAAGCTATTTTAGCTTCTCTGCACAAACTAAAATCTAATTATAGTTTATAAGTCAAACAGAACGATTCAATAGTAATACCTTTTTACAGAACCCGTACTAAATTAGGCAAGTATACATTTTTCTAATGAGAAATCTGTGCTTCTGTATTTTCAGAACTTCTGGGTTATAATGTCCCTCTTGCCATCCCCCAACACAACCCAATACAGAGATGATGTAGGAACCCATTACTCAACAGCTGCTATACACTTATGAGCAGCTCTCACAGTGGGGTTGAAAAGGTGTATGAAGAGAATTAGAAGTACTGTATTTTGTTTTATAAAACAATGTACTGTCTCATGTGCCATTAAAGAAAATTATAAGATTTTGTAGTCTTTTGATGACTCATTCAGAGCATGGGTTTATTAAATGAAGACCATATATAGCTATTTGTGTGTCCCTTCTAATTCAAAACGAGAAAAACATGTATGTGAATTTTTAAACAAAGTGATATTTTAAACATGGGTAAATTTCAATGTATCCTTACCAGTTGACTATTTGATTTTATCTTCAGGTACAGGTAGTTTGTGGTACTACTGAAAATACCTTTAATATTATTATTTTGATCAGAATTTATAATATATAATCAGTTTGGGATGATAAATAAACTTTTTTAAATTACTTGAGATGTTTCGTGTTTATTCTGCAAGTTTGCAGTAGATATTGCAGCCACTAACATTCTTAAGCAATCTGGTAAAATAGTAAATCTTGCCACAAGTACCATATTTCTAAAACTAAGGTAAAATGAAGTGATATGAGTGGGTCCTAATCAAATATGACTAGGCCCTTATAAGAAGAGATTAGAATACAGCCAGGCACAGAAGGAATACTGCGGAGATTAGGGAGAGGGCGTCATCTACAAGTCAAGAAGAAAGACCCTCAACAGAAACGAACTCTACCAGCACCTTGATCTTGGACTTTTAACCTACAGAACTGTGAGAAAATAAATGTCTATTTTAAACTACCTAGTCTGTGATACTTTATTTTTTAAAAAAGATTTATTTATTTTAGAGAGAGAGCACACACTCGCGTGCAAGCAGGGGTGGAGCAGAGGGAGAGCAAGAGGAAGAGAATCTCAAGCTGACTCCCTGCTGATCACAGAGTCTGACACGGAGCTCCATCTCACTACCCTGAGATCATGCCCTGAGCCCAAAACCAAGAGTGAGACACTTAACTGACTGAGCCACCAGGCACCCTATTTGTGATACTTTATTAGGCAGCCCTTGATTAATGCAGTAATGAAGACAGTGTGGTATTGGTAAAAAGACACATAGATCACTGGAACAGAATAAAGAACCCAGAAACTGACACACAAATACACTCAATGGATTTTTGAACAAAGAGCAAAAGCAATTCAGTAGAGGCTAAGATAGCCATTTCAACAACAACAAAAATAACCTCAATTTGAACCTCATACTTTATACAAAAATGAGCTCAAATGTATCCTGTACTTAAATGTAAGACTATGAAACTTCTAAGGGAAAAAATAGAAAATCTTCATGATTTGGGGCTAGGCAGTTCTTTCTTAAGACTTGATACCAACCAAAAGCATAATCCATTAAAGGGAAAATTGATAAGCTGGACTAAACCAAAATTTAAAACTACAAAGGCCTACAAGAAGAGGATGGGAAGTCAAGCCACAGACTAGAAGGAAATATTTGCAAACTACATAGCTGACAAGAGAGTAGCATTTAGAATATATAAAGAAACTGACCCTCAATAGCCTGAAAAATCCATTAGAAAATGGGCAAAAGACATGAACAGACATTTCACTGAAAAATATTTACAGCTGATTAAGCACGCTAAAAAGATGTTCAGCACTGTTAACAAAATAGCCAAAAGCAATACTGAGAAAGAAGAGCAAAGCTAGAGGCATCACATTTGCTGATATCCAACCATAATCTAGAGCTATACTAATCAGAACAGTATGGTACTAGCATAAACATAGACCAATGGGACAGAATTGAGAGCCTAGAAAATAAACCCATGCATATCCAATCAACTAATATTTGATGAGGGAGCCAAGAATACTCAACAGAGGATATACAGTCTCTTTAATAAATGAGGCTGGGAAAATGGATGTTCACATGCAAAAGTATGAAACTACTTCTGTCTTCCACCACTCACAAGAGTTAACTCAAAATGGATTTAAAAACATAAATGTGAAACCACAAAACTCCTAGAATAAAATGGGAAAAGACTTCTTGACCTTGTTCATGTCAATGATCTTTTGTTTTGGATATGACACCAGAAGCACCAAAGGCAACAAAAGTGAAAATAAACAAGTGGGACTACATCAAATTAAAAGCTTCTGCACAACAATTCAAGGCAGCCTATAGATTAGGAGTAAGTATTTGCAAACAATGTATCTGATAAGGAGCTAATATCCAAAAGATACAAGAAACTCCTACAACTCAATAGCAAAAAAACAATCCAATTAAAAATGGGCAAAGGAACTGAATAGACATTTTTCCAAAGGAGATATTCAGGTGGCCAACAGGTACCTGGAAAGGTGTTCAACATTACTAATCATCAGGGAAATGCAAATCAAAATCTCACACCTGTGAAAATGACTTATTAAAAAAGACAGGAGCTAATAAGTTGAGAATATGCAGAAAAGGGAACTCTTATTCACTGATGATGGGAATGTAAATTGATGCAGGCACTAGAAAAACAGCATGAAGTTTCCTCAAAATATTAAAAATAGGGCTACCATATGATGATCCAGCAATTCCACTCTGGATACTTACCTGAAGGAAACAAAATCATTCTCCCAAAGAGATTTTTGCCCCTCCCCCGCCCCCATACATTGCAGGTTTATTTACAATAGTCAAGATATGGAAACAACCAAAGTGTCCCATCAATGGACAAATGGATAAGAAGATGTGGCATATATAGAGAATGGAATACTGTTTAGCCACAAAAAAGCAGGAAATCCTGTCATTTGTGGCCAAATAAGTAGACCTTGAAGGCATTATTGTTAAGGGACATAACAAACAGAAAAAGATTAGATAACTATATGATCTCACTTTATATGTGGAATCTAGAAAAACCAAACTCAGAAACAACAGATTGGTGGTTGCCAGAGGCAGGGGGCAGGGAATTGGGTGAAGGTGGTCAAAGGTACGAACTTCCAGTTGAGACAAGTTCTAGGGGTATAATATACAGCATGATGAGTATAGTTAACAATACTATATTGTATATCCGAAAGAGCATTTTGTCACAAAACAAGTTTTTAGCTATGTGAGGTGATGGATGTTAACTAGTAGTGATCATTTCACAATACAGACATATATCAAATAATTGTGTTGTACACTTTATGACCTATATACAATGTTAGAGGTCAATTATATCTCTATAAAACTGGGGAAAATGTTGCCATTTTTCCTGGTCATAATTTCTTCCATGAAATCTGAAATATTACTGAAGCAAACATTAATAAATCAGCCCTTGCTCAGCTGATAATTAGAAATTTTTCTTGTTATCACTGGTATGAGAAGTAATGCTAGAGCCTCCTCAGCTCTGCTTCATTGCACTTTGTGTTTTGGGATCCTATTCCTTGGACGCAAAAATACAAAATCTTCTGAATTTCAGCATAGTCCTCTTCCAAAATGTATCATTTTCCAAAAATGTTATGGAAATGTCCATTTTTACTAAAAGTTACTACTAATTTTATTTCTAATCTAACTTTATACCTTTACTATTCATCCCATAAATAATGTTTCCCTATGACTATTCTCTCCCCACAAAGCTATATGTAAACTGCTGACCAAAGGTGCTAAATGTAACAGCATTTTCTGAAGGGAGTAAAATTTATCATTGATAATAGAGAAGTAAAGAGAGCTATAATATTGATTATTAATATAACTTTAAGAAAATGTTCAACAGGGACACCTGGGTGGCTCAGCGATTGAGCGTCTGCCTTCGGCTCAGGGCATGATTCTGGGCTCCCAGGATGGAGTCCCACATCGGGCTCCCCACAGGGAGTCTGCTTCTCCCTCTGCCTGTGTCTCTGCCTCTCTCTCTCTCTTTGTGTCTCTCATGAATAAATAAAATCTTTAAAAAAAAATAAAAAGAAAGAAAGAAAGAAAAAATGTTCAACATTGTTAACCATCAGGGAAGTGCAATTACAAGCATAAGAGATATCACTGTACACCTACTAGAATAACTAAAATTTTAAATAGTGATAACACCAAATACTGTAGTTGTCTCTTTTATAAAGGATTTCTTTTTGCATGTGTACTGTGTACCATGGTTTGTACTATGATTTTACTAGAGAGTGCCCTTCAACATGTTACAAAAACTCTTATAACACTCTTTATAAAAAATTTATTTTTTTATTTTTTTATTTTTTTTAAGATTTTATTTATTTATTCATAGAGACACACAGAGAGAGAGAGGCAGAGACACAGGCAGAGGGAGAAGCAGGCTCCATGCAGAGAGCCCAACGTGGGACCCAATCCAGAGTCTCCAGGATCACGCCCTGGGCTGCAGGCGGAGCTAAACCGCTGCGCCACCGGGGCTGCCCTCTTTATAAAAAATTTAAAGGAATAATCTTACCACAATTTTTGTGCTGTACTAATCAAAACAGTATGACACTAGCATAATGCACTTGAGACCGCCAAGGGCTTTGGTGTTGTACAAACTTGGACTCAAATCCAGGGGTGCCACTTCCTAGTTTTATGATCTTGGGCTAATTATTTAACTTATGAGTTCCAACTTTTTTTCAATTCAGAGGGCTGAAATTAATATCTAGCTTTAAGGGTTATTATAAGAAATATAGGAAATCTGTAGTATCTGGTTCTGTTCAGTGCATAGTAGATGTTTAATAAATGGTGGCTCTTGTTAATAGTATCTTGCTTTTATTTCTACTTTTGGAATAAATCCCATGAACTTATATTTTCCCAATAAACCCAAGTAATTTTTTTCTGTAAGATTAGATATTTAAGAGTTATCTTGGGTAGAGGACCCTGTCCTAAGGTCTGGTGATAAGAAAGGACCCTAGCCTCAAGGGCACAGGTGCATGTTCTGTCTTTTGGGGAGACAGGACATGGGATTAATTGATTCTCAAAGACCAGCCTTGGATAAGGAGACCAAAAGTCCCAGACTTTGTAGAAGGCAGCCTGAGCACCCTAGGCTAGAAAAAGCTCTAGGAAGGAGGGCAAGGAAGGTGTAACTACAACCTTACAATGAGGTGTAACTTGATCTTAAGACATTATTAGTGAACAGTAACTTTGAATGAAGAAAGGGAAGAAAGCATTTCTGAACAAAGGAAGTCAGTGAAATCATGGAATGGGCTTTGTAGGACAGTACATAAGACCACTTGGCTATACATGGATAAGTAGTGGGGGGAAAAAGACAGCTAGAAAAGCGGACAAAGAACAGATTGGGGGCAGGGGGACCTGAATATACTGCTGTGAAGTTTGGATAAAAGAAAGTGTAGAAAGGTTATTTGAATAAGAACATGATGTTTTTAATCAGCACTAGATTACTACTCACGCATACTACGTTGGGGGCTGAGGTCCATTTGTTGACTCAGGAAATATTCATGAAGCACCTCCAAGGCCAGAGTGGGGATTTGGAAGAATTTAGGCTCACTGAGACTGATCCCATGAAATCAGTCTAGTACAAGTCCATTTCCACCCAGCCAGATTCTGCTGCCTGGGTCAGAGAGCTGAAGCTGGGACTATTCCCTGGCAAGGTCTGGGCCAGCTTTAATGCCTGCTTGGATCCTAAGGGTGTTGAGTGTGGGAGGAGAGGAGCCCCAAGCACAGGTTGTGTCCTGTTAAAACAGCCCACTTCGGCTACAGTGTGAGTTTCAGAATCGTATCTGAAACCCTAGCTGGTCTTGGACTTATTTCACATAACTTGTAAGGAAACCAGATCTCCACCAGCTAGAAAAGATGGATATGCTCTTGGGTAGTACAGAAGTATCTGTATTATGCAAAAGCAAACGTGAGAACTGTGGCAAGAAACCAAGGTTTCCCCTGTAGGTTTTTTTTTATTGGTTATATTTAAAATAACATCCTTTAACTGTCCTAAGAAGCCCCAGTGGCGTCTCCTGAAAACATCTGCTGATTTTGAGGACTAAGGGGGTGCCTCCCTCATCCCCTCAGTATATGTGTTTGGTTTGGGCTTTGTCCGTCTGGAAAGCAGAGGGCTCTGGGCAGCTCAGGCCTGGCAGATTTCCCCCACCTGCCTAAAATATAGCTCAGGGGGGCAGAGGCCCCTTCCTAGCCCAATCCTGTGCCTTCACTTTCCAGCCCCTGGAGCTGTGGCCTTTATTTCAAGTCTGGTCCCCAGGGGGCGGAGTGGGGAATGAGGACAGCTGATAAGCCTGACATTATTGACTTTATGGGGAGTATTCAGTGAATTTACTTTCTGCAAGAAGGCTGCACTCTTATCTGCTGCCCACAGAGCATCCAAATCCCCATCTAGGGGACCCATTTGATGAGTCATGTCTCTTATACAAAGACCAGAGAATATAAAGAGGAGAAAGGGGAGTCACACCCCACCTCTTTCTTTTCTCCAGTACCTTGCTCTGCTCCCCGTTCCCCTCCCCCCAATTCCCCTTGCTTTCCCACTGCCCTTGGGGTTATTGGCTGGAAGTAGCACTCTCTGCTCCAGGCCTACAGAGCGAAATCAGGCCAAATCAGCCTGTTCTTGAGAGTCAGCAGCTGGGCACACCCAGGGCTGTGCATCCCTCTAGTTGTAACTATGGGAAGAAAAGCCCGCTCACTTTAGGCAGTTCTATGCCGTGCTTTCTATTGCAATGGTCAACATTTGCTCTGGACAGGCCTCAACACCAGGTGTCCTGATGGAGATATGTGTGTGCATGTGTGTCTGGGTGTTACCAAGGAGTCCTGGGTCTGGGGAGCCTTAGAGGGTGGAAATTAATGGTAAAAGAGAGCCTGATGCTCAAGAGAAGCTTTTCTTCCCCCTCTTTGATATCTCCCTCACCCAGCTCTGGGTTCTGTTTGCTTCAAATACCAGAAGGAAATAAATGCTTCTTAGCAGCATAGGACCCAAAGTAACTGGGAGAAGAGAAGTGGGAGCCAGGATAGCTGGGTGGGGCAAACAAAAGGAAAAAAGTGCCCTTTGGACGATATTAGAAGCATGTGTTCAGACTCTCCACTTAGTTTTTGGATAGGGTTTTTCTGGCAATGAAAATGAAAACACAAAGTATTGAGCGGCTATGATTTTTATTAGATGCCTATTCTCACCATTTTTAAGCATTTACTCCAAATCATTCACTGAATCTTCACAATAAGCCATGAAGCTAATGTTTCCAATTCACATGAGAATATTGGAACTAGGAGACTAGTGTCGGAATGAGGATTCAGGCAGTCAGCCTGCCTCTGCAGCCATAGCAAAGGCCTTCTTTGAGCTGTCACCCACTTGGTGTTTCTTAATACTTTATCGCACTTAATTCATAGCAAACTGAGTATTTGTTATTCCCATGTTATAGAAAACAGCCTCAGAAGGGTAAAATATGGGGAGGGGGGGTTGGCAATTCTATCAGCTTTTTGTTTCTTAAGTCAAGTAGCCAGTTTAATTGAGAAAGTTTCAAAGCAGCATGGGCCTGGAAAGCAATTTATAAATTCCTCTACTTGCAATCCGAACCACTAACCTCATCATTGCACTTGTCCCAGGCAAGGCACAAGATTAGACAGCAGACAGAGACAACAGGAAATGAGAAAAGGCATCAAGAAGACAGTGTTACAACAGTGCAGGAAATCTTTGCAAATCTGATTGTAGATGGATCACCCACCCTTCCCCTCTTCTTTATTCAAACAGGGCCTTAGGTTTGGATCCAGTTGAGGACCATCACTGAGATTCAACGTTGACTGCTTCTGAAATGCAGGATGTCTGGCAGGCTATGGCAATCTTCCAAGTACGGATAACTTTGTTTACCGAGTAATATTGTCCAATTCTTTTGTCAACTAAAGTCACTGTAAGCTGCAGGGAAAACCTCAGTGGACAGCACGTTTGTTTCCTTATATATCAATACCATTTTTTCCTTTATTGTTTCTATCTGTGAGTATGTCCAGGGCCGCAAGACTAGTGTACATCAGAGACTCTGGTCTGCAGATTCTACTATCTTTCCTTTTCTGGCCAAACTAGGAAACAACCTCAGGAAAGTCCGAAAATGATGAGAAAGCAGCCAAATCTCTCTTTCCTTATGACAGAAGACCAAAGCTCTCACTCAGCCAGCACCCTTCCCAGCGCTCTAGTAGAGATGAGGCCATGTCAGCTTATTTCTCCCTCCAGATGCCCTGGTTTCTTACATCACCTGCTTTCATCTGCACCCGCTTGCTTTATTACTTTTTTATTTGCAGGAGGTCGAAGAAGGGGAGGCAGGAAGAGCATCTGAGGAGGTAAGCTAATCACTAAGTGGCTCTATGGGTCCTGTGAACGAAGTGACATTAATGTCCATGAGGATTTACAGCCTCTGCTGGCTCTGGGAAGATATTTGTCTAAGGACCACTAGTAAAACAGAGTCAGCTGCAAGTGAAGTCTTGCTTCTTTGGGCATACTTTTTAGTATTTCACTTGTTTGGGAGCAATATTTTGTTTTGTCAAGGATGATAACTTATGTAATTTTATAATCAAGATATATAATTTCTCATATTAAATGGGAAAAGTGTGTGTAATGCTTTGCATGACACCTAGTACTTAGTGCTAAATAATGGGATAGAGGGATCCCTGGGTGGCGCAGCAGTTTAGCGCCTGCTTTTGGCCCGGGGCGCGATCCTGGAGACCCGGGATCGAATCCCACATCGGGCTCCCGGTGCATGGAGCCTGCTTCTCCCTCTGCCTATGTCTCTGCCTCCTCTGCCTCTCTCTCTCTCTCTCTCTCTGTGTGACTATCATAAATAAATAAAAATTAAAAAAAATAATAATGGGATAGAGAATTTGACACCTGGCCTCTAGTTGGTGCTTGATATCACCCCCTAGGTCAAGCAGCATCCGCTCTCCTGTCACAACCTGCTAGCTAGTCTCCTCACATTGTTTCTTGACCCTCTGTGTACAGCAGCCAGAATGTTCTTCTCTTCTCCTTAAAAAACAATCACCCAAACCCCTCCCATGGCCTTGGAAGCATTCGTTTCATAGAAACAAGCTATGTGTCTTCTGACAGAAAGCAGGGCAGGCTGGAGGCAGCTGTTTGGAGAAATGAGTCAGCACTATCTTGCATTCATTCAACAAATGTCTTATCAAGCAGCTTTTATGTGCAGTGAACACTGTGGGGTTTAGGTTAACAAAGCTAAGTCCTTGCCCTCTTGACATTTACAGTGTATAACAGGCAAGCCAATAAGCAAGTAAACTAGAATGAGATTTGCTTTGAAGAATTCACCATGGTGATGGGGCACTTTTAAAAAACCAGAGTCAAAAGAATTTTAATTTACCAAATAAAGTTTCACAGAAGGATAAAACCTATGACCAAGAGTCATACCCACACAGCTTCAAATTAACTGTAAAAGAACAAGCACAGTTTTTTTTGGAAAATGCAAAGTAGGTTGTAATAATATAAAATTCATGACAAAAAGCAAGGCAAAGAGAACCATTTTTATATTGATATGGAGTGTAGTTCTCTAAATCAATAAAACTTCACTGATCTTCATGTGTCAAACACATTGTATCTTAAAATATAAAGATCTAAAGCAAACTCTTCTGGAAAAACTGAAAGGAAGGAACAGATATGAAATAATAGAGGGAGATTTTCATACAACTCTGTCAAATAGATTAAAATAGACCAAAAGGATGTGAAGGATTATGTTAATGGTTGTATATAAAAACATTTTATTTTTCAAACAGGATATTTATTTACCTCCTTTTTATTGCTTATGGATCATTTATAACAGTTGATCATATGTTTTACCAAAGAGAAAGCTCTCAATAAATGTCCCAAACAAAACAATATACAGTGTATCTTTGACTATACCACAGTGAAATTAGAAATTAATAGTAAATTGTTACCAAAAGATACAATGATAAAGAAATTTTAAAAGTACCTTCAAAAAGAAAAATTAAAATAAACAACAGATGTTAGAAACTAATGACAGTGATAGCATAAATGGAAACACAGAATGACACCAAAGATATATCAGAATATAATTCATAGCCAGAAAATTAATAAAATAAACATTCAATCTAAGAATGGGATGTGGAGAGAGAACAAAATAAGCATAAGCAAATGAGAAAGGGCAGATTTAATAAACATAGAGTAAACATTAATACATTAGAAAATCATAAAAGTGTTGGAACACAGAGGTAGTTTTCAAAAACAACAATAAAATAAATAAGCTTCTGCAAAGCTAATCAAGGAGAGAAGTCATGAACAACAACATGAGGAATGAGGAAAGCAACACAAATACACATATATTTTTAAATTTTCATCTTTTAAAGATTTTATTTATTTGTTAGAGAGCACGAATGGGGGAGGTGCAGAGGGGTGGGAGAAACAGACTCCCCATTAAGCAGGGAACCTGGACTTGGGGCTCAATCACAGGACCCTGAAATCATGACCTGAGCTGAAGTCAGACACTTAACTGACTAAGCCACCCAGGTGCCATCAGATATATATATATATTTTTAAAAAATCATTGAATAGCTTTATATAACACTTTGTTAATGATTCTGAAAAGTACCAAAATTAACCTAAGAGAGAACACTTGAAGGAACAAAACCTACCTAAAAGGATTTACTAGTGGATTCTATTAACTGTCAAGAACCAGCTATTTCATGCGATGAATAAATTGATGGTTGCGGACACAATGGGTGGAAGAAAGGATGGATGGATGGATGGATGGATGGATGGATGGATGGATGGATGGAGTAGGGAAGAAGGAGTTTTAAGACTGCATAGGTAAGGCTGATGCTTGACCTCCAGCCAAAATGACCTTGGCTCACAACCACCTGGGATGACAGAAATCCCTTCTGCAAACTTCAGGTTTGGTCTCTCCTGAAGCTGACAATCCCTGCACACAGGACTAGAGGTCCAGGATTCAGAGGCTAATCCAGACAGATCAATTAAGCCAGTAGAACCCGGCTCTCCTAGCAGCCTACCCTTCCCTGGCCAGGAGTCTGCAGGTGCAGTCTCTCCAGGGGGCAGTGAGAGCCATGAATAGTAAGGGTTTTAGCTCAAGCACACAGAGGCGTTTAGCTGCCCAAACTTAATCCCTCACTAATCGGATTATGTAAATTCCTCCTTCAACCCCTTCCCCTGGGGGACCGGACCTAGCCCCTAACTCTCAGCACTGGGAGACCCGGGATGGAAGAGGGCCCATCATCCGAAGAATCACTGCCAGTGGAATGGGGCACCGAAAAATGTTTCCCCATTTTAAAAATAAAGGCAACAATAATGTGTAAGACAGTTTTGAGAAGAAAGCAAATGTCGACCCTGGTCCCAGTGTGCCAGTATAGTTGGGTCCCTTTCTCTGTAATCTTTGCTCTCCTGTCAGTTCTTGTCCAGTTGTGCACAGATCCCACTCCACAGCTTATTGTTTCATTTGGCATCAACACATTTCTGCCCTTGCTACCCAGTTGCGACATTTTTAAAAAAGATTTTATTTATTTATTCACAAGAGACAGAGAGAGAGAGAGAGGCAGAGGGAGAAGCAGGCTCCATGGAGGGAGCCCAACGTGGGATTCGATCCCAGGACTCCAGGATCACACCTGGGCTAAAGGCAGTGCTTAACCGCTGAGCCACCCAGGCTGCCACCCCCCCCCTTTTTTTTTTAGCAATAACAGACTATGCCACTAAGCAAATACATTTGCTTAGGTTTTTGGCTAACATGAAGGGTAATATGGGTTCTTGGTTTAAAATATAATACACGGTCTAGGGCAGCCCCGGTGGCGCAACTGTTAGGCGCCGCCTGCAGCCTGGGGTGTGATCCTGGGGACCCGGGATCGAGTCCCACATCGGGCTCCCTGCATGGAGCCTGCTTCTTCCTCTGCCTGTGTCTCTGCCTTTCTCTCTGTGTGTCTATGAATAAATAATAAAATCTTTAAAAAAATATAATACGCGGTCTATCAGAATAGTGATGTCACAGGGCTTGGTAGAAAAACATGGGCACTGGGAATCTGCAGTTCCCCTTCCACAGCCCACAAAGCAGACAGAAGGGCAGAAAGAGGACAAATGGAGGATGTTTGCTAGAAATATCAAAGTGTGTTTCTAAGGGCCCCCTTTGTGCACAAGTTGATCAATTTTCTCCAACTCACTCCCCACTCCCGTTCCATCCTTTGCATTGCTACCAGATGAGTGTTGGAACCTGTAAACCTAAACATATCACTCTCATCATCTTCAATCCATGCAGCTGGCTTCACATGGATTGGCTTCTCCTCCACTCCTATCTGTGTAATTCCTTCAGTCTTTCCCACCCTTCTGCCCAGGTACCCAGGCACCTGTAACTCCTGCCTTTTTAGATGTGCTTTAGATGACTCTATATTAGTTCTTCTCCAGTACTCACCGGGTGCCCCTTTCCTACATTCTAGATCCCATTCTGGGTATCCAGGACCCCTGGATTTAGACCACACTCTGTGTATCTAGGACTCCCTGAATTTCTGCTCAAGTGGCCTTGAGCCTATTTTTCAGAGCCTGCACAGGGTTCTTCCTTAGGTCCATGTGGGCTGGGAGTCCACATCATATACACAAAGCCCTTCACCGAGCAGAACAGAGCTGGGCAGTGGGGAAAGAATGGGGATGGCTCAGAAGTCTCCATCTGTACCTTTGTCCTGGATCCCACAGATGTCAGAGGCAGCCCTGCCTCAGGGCCGGGTTTAAATGCCATCCCCCTCACAAGAAATCTCTGATCCTCCTGTTAGAATCTTGTTCACACTCTCTGGCACTCAGGACTCTCTTGTATTTAGTCATTATGGCCATGCCTCTCCCTCCCAAAAGCTGTGAACTCCTTGAATGTAGATGTAGTGTTTTCTTCACTTTCTTGCTTCTGGAAGCTCTAACAATTCACACAAAAGCTTTTTTAAAAATTTATAATAAGAAATATAATAAAAATATAATAAGAAATACATATATATGAAGAGGGACAAACAATCTCAGAGTCTCAGTGGCTTGCTTAAAACAGTGAAGATTCACTCCTTGGTCATGTTACATGAGGGCTGTGGTTGGTTATGGCTTTGCTCTATGGCTGTCAGGCTGAAAGAGCAACCCCAACCCCAAACATTTCTCATGACAGCCCAACTAGGAATCACTCTTAGAGCTTCCCCTCCATCACTGCAGATGTCAGGTCTGCTCACACTCTGTTGGCTGATGCAAGTCTCATGGCCAAGCCAGGATGTGGGCAGAGAAGTCCCCTCCCACCACCTACAGGGAGGCACTGTCCAGCACATGGCAATGGGTGGGGTTATATAATCTTCTCCCAGGAAAGGGAGCCAGTAGTTGTCCTTATAGTCCTGTTGTTGTTACAACAGTCCTATTTTAAAATAGTCCTATTTTACAGATGAGGAGACTGAGGCAGGGAGAAGTTATGTAATTTGCCTAAGGTCACATAAGGGGGTAGACCAGGGATTTCAATTTGGGCAGCAACTCCAGAGTCCTTCACTTTTATCCATGAAGCTATAATGTATTGTGAATTTATGATTTTAAATCCCATGCTGGGTCCTTTAGAGAATGTGATATCTGGAAATCCTTTACTTATCCATTCGTTAATCAGCCAGTGTTTGATGAATGCCTATTCACTGGGGTTGGGAGGAGACAGACGGAATAAGTAAGTAAAATATTGCTAAACGGAGAGGAGTACTAAAGAGAGAATAAAGCAGGGCAGGAGGATGAAAAGTCCTTATGTATGTGAAGGTGCAATTTTAGATGTTCTCAGAATCTTCATAAGAAGGTGACATTTGGGGGAATCCCTGGGTGGCTCAGCGGTTGGGTGCCTGCCTTCGGCCCAGGGTGTGATCCTCCAGACCAGGGATCGAGTCCCACGTCGGGCTCCCTGCATGGAGCCTGCTTCTGCCTCTTTCTCTCTCTCTGTGTCTCTCATTAATAAATAAATAAAATCTTTTTTTTTTAAAAAAAAAGGTGACATTTGACCAAAGACAGGAAGAATGTCAGCTTCTTGAGGGCAGAGATTTGTGTCTGTTTTGTGTGAAGTTGTCTCCCGGCACCTGTACAGGGTGGACCATAGTAGGTGCTCAGTAATAACCGTGCAATGGATGAAAGGAGGTGAGGTGGGGGTGGGAAACTACGTGGGTAACTTGGAGGCAGAGAGTTTCAGGCAGCGAAAACAGTGCAAAGGCCCTGAGGCGGGAGTGCGTTGGGTACGTTCCTGAAACAACAAAGGTCAGAGTGGCTGCAGTTGACTAAACCTGGGGGAGGGAAGGAACAGGCAGGTAAAGGGGGTCCTCGGGGCCCTTGTGAAGACTTCAGGTTAATTCTGAGTGAAATGGAGACCCGCATAAGGGCTTTGAGCCAGGAGCGACAGGAATCCCAACTGGGCTTTCATCGGGTCGTTGAGTGATGCTGGAGTGTAGACCGAGGGGCAGGGTGGAGGCGGGAAGCCCCGTGGGCAGGGCGCGGAGTAACCGGCTCTGCGCCGTGCCGGGGTCGCCGTGCTTCCCGGCCCCTGGCGCCCCTGGCCCTCTCGGCGGGAGCCTCGTCCTGCGGGCGCGGGAGGGGCGCGGGAGGGGCGCGGGGCGGCGGGCAGGCCCCGAGGGGCCCGGAGACAAAGGGCCGCGGCCTATAAAGGCGGCGGCGGCGGCGGAGGCGGAGGCGGAGGCGGAGGCGGCGGCGGAGGAGGCGGCGGCGGAGGAGGCGGAGGAGGCGGAGGCGCGCGTCCGGGCGAGGGCGCACACGGCCAGCGAGGCGGCGGCTCCCGGCTCCGCGAGGAGGTGCGTCGGCCCCGGGGGCGCGGGGGCCAGGAGGGCCGAGGACTCAGTGGAAGCCCTGGGGGGGCTCCGAGGTCGGGGGCGGGGCGCGGCTACGGGGGAGCAAAGCGATGCCCTGCGCGGTCGGCCAGGCCGCCCCACCTCGGTGGGTGCTGCTGGAGGTGCCCCCGCGGCTCCTGCCAGGGCGTCCCGTCCCGGTGAGCGACTCGCCCGCAGCTGCAGGTGCCCAGCTCCGCAGCTGCAGGTGCCGACTCCGCAGGTGCAGGTGCCCAGCTCCGCAGGTGGAGGTGCCCGCTCCGCAGCTGCAGGTGCCCAGCTCCGCAGGTGGAGATGCCCAGCTCCGCAGCTGCAGGTGCCGACACTGCAGGTGCAGGTGCCCAGCTCCGAAGGTGGAGGTGCCCAGTTCCGCAGCTGCAGGTGCCCAGCTCCGCAGGTGGAGGTGCCAGCTCCGCAGCTGCAGGTGCCGACTCCGCAGGTGGAGGTGCCCAGCTCCAGCCCAAGCTGCCCCCCGGGCGCTGCAGGCCAAGGGAAGAGTCGAGAAGTGAAGGGGCGAGGGCCGCAGGTGGGGCGGGGCGGGCAGAGGATTCAGGTGCACCAGGCGGGGTGCCCACCCAAAGACTGCTTGCTACTCATGGGAAACGCATTTATTAGAACATCAACATGCAGAGGTGTCTAATGAGGAAAGTAGTTTGCATAATAGTGTGTGTTCTGATATTTAAAGGACATATGTGTCATAAAGTATACACACCAGACTGGCTACTGCTCGGCGATCAGACTGAAGGTATAGATAGAGAACCTTCCGTGTTTTTACTCTATGCACCTACGGACAGCTCATTTGTTGGTTGTTTTTTGTTTTGTTTTTTCTTTTCTTGGAAGAGCATGTGTTACTTCTGTACTGATTTCAAAAGACAACGCTATGCCCAGTGTGGGAGGTTAGGCATCTTCCCTTAACCGGTCTATGTAAATCACCTTTCTCTCTTTCTGGAGACTGTTTTCACTTATTTTCGAGAAAAAGATGGATGAAGAGACAAATACACATGACCAAATGAAAGAAGGAGGAATTTAAAGTCTTATGAACAAAGAGCTACATGAATCTGACTGCCTGGGACAGGCCACCGCAGAATGTTAGCTGTGAGCCTGGGCTGCACCCTTTTCTTGTTGACCTAGGCTCTGTGTCCAGAGACCACTGTCACGGAAAAGCAGCAATCCCTATTGGGGATATTGGCTACTTTCGGTGGGGGCATAATTGTCATTCTTTTCTTTGGTAACCTGTTATCTTCAGTGAGGACAATATAAGAGAGGGAAGTTTGTGTCCAACTATATATATTCCTATTATATTTAACATTACATTCCCCCTGCCCAGGTGTTCCTAACCCCAGGTCCGTGACACCTATCCAACCAGAGGGATGTAAATAGAAATCAGGGGCTCTGTGTATTTGGATGGGGAGAATTTACATTTTTACTTCTAGTAACCTTTCATCTAAATTTAGCCTTTCCTTTATTTACAAATGTGGGTAATAAAAAGTAGTACAGGTGACAATGTCACCAACAAAAATCATAAATACCTTCCTCTCACATATGTTGCAGATCTTTTGCTTACATGTCATGGTATAGAAATTATGGTAACAAGTAATTTAATGTGTTAAAAACAAAGCACATTACTACTATATTGCATTTTAAAATTATTTTAAGAATTATTAATGATAATGGATTATTTTTATACGTCTATGTATTTCAACTCATGCATTTAAAATAATTATTTTGAGAAGGGAACCAAAAGCTTTTCACTTTGTGAAAATGATTTAAAATCATTGTCCTGCGATAGAGTCCTCCCCTAGACTTCCCCAGTCTGCCAAAAGAATCCATGCCACAAAAAGTTTATGTATCCTGACCCAGCAGGAGTCAGTGGTGACAAAGATGCATACATACATAGGCATGAGACACAGGCCATGCCACCAATTCCCCGTGTGACCCAGGGACAGCACGCTTTACTTCTTTTTTGACATCTATCAGGTGTTTTCTGATTTTGCAGCATCTGGTGTATTTTTTTAAGCTCTTAAATTATTCTGAGATCAAGCTTAGCAGTAATCGGGCCTTACAACTGGAAAAACACTAAATGCAATTTATTTTGATTTAATAAGTAGTTCAGTAATTTTCCAGTGACCACTACTTTGAATTTTCCCAGCTTGTTAAAGACCTGATTTCTATTTCCCCCTGTGGAGGAGAGTAACACCCTTGAGGCTAAATCAACAAGGCATTATTAAGCTCCTTCTAGGATGGCAGGCTACATTTCTGAAGCTGAAGCCCATCTTTTCCTCTCCTTATTTCCTCTGTCTGCTTCTAGCACAATAGGATTGAGCCCTCTTAGAAGAAAACACCAGTTAGTTTATCCTGCTTAATCTTTCTCTTCCCAGCTTGAAAAGGACCACTACTGCCCCCCCCCCCCCCCCCCCCCCCGTCCCCCACACATAAGGAAGTAGAGTTGACTTAGTGAGTGAGCTAAACCCTCCCTTGACAAGAAAAGCTTGAAAGTAACTTTGCTCCTACAGTCCTGGCTGCAAAGCAGCCAGCCTCGTGGTGTAAACAAAACTGAATAGTTTTCTATCTAAAATCCCTTGATTTAGGTTCAAACTGTCATATTTTAGTTTTAGTTGGCTATAGTTCTGACGGCACTCATATTTTTCATTGCAGATGAAGGATTAGGTTATTTGGAAATGAGTTAGATCAAAGACTATTAATAGGCTGTGCACTGTGGCATTTTAGAGCAGAAAGAGGCCTTTGGGATCACCTAGTCCACCCCCTTCAGTTTGAAAGGACACATGGTATGCCAGGAAGGCCCCTAGAACACTTGGGTAGAAGCTGCTTCTGTGCTTCTATAGCCCCTGTTTCGCTGTCCATTCACAAGACATTGGTTTCCCAGTATCCAGCAGCCAGTATAGTGTCAGACACATAGGGTCAGTAAGTGTTGTTACCTAAGCTCAGAGTGCATATGACTGTAATTGGATTATGGGTCCTACTAAGAATGTCTTCACAGAGAAAGGAAGTGGACCTGAGTGGCTGGTGGAGGGAGCCTGAGGCCAGCCAGTGAGCTTGGGCTGCCATGTTTTCTTACCACTGGGTTCTCAGCACAGCACCCAACCCAGATAGAAGCAGGAAAGGCCACAAGAACAGGGATGGAGAAATGTCCTGGGACCATACAGATGATTGAAAAATGCTATTCTTTGGAGTAATGACACTTATCATCTGTATAAGGAAGAGAATGCTTGTTATTTATTAAGCACCTTTATAGCAGGCACATAGTATCTCATTTATATATTATATACTTCACATAACATATTATTGAATCCTCACAGGAACCCTGATGATGGCTTCATTTCCATTTTACAGAGAAGAAATTGAGGCTACAAAAGTTAACTGATTTTCTCAAAATCATATAACTAAGAAATTGGGAGCTGAAATTTAAAACCAGGTCTTTCTACATTAAAGCACATAAACCTTCTTAGTTTTTGTCTATTATGAAGCAAATAATATGTGAGACCTTTCTTGTTATAAAAATGTAAAATATTGGGGCAGCTGGGTGGTTCAGTGATTGAGCATCTGCTTTGGGCTCAGGTTGTGATCCCAGGGTCCTGAGATCAAATCCCACATTGGGCTCCCCACAGGGAGCCTGCTTCTCTCTCTGCCTGTGTCTCTGCCTCTCTCTGTGTGTCTCTCATGAATAAACAAATAAAATCCTTTAAAAATGTAAAATATTACCCAACTATAACAAATAAAACACACTCATCTTCTTTTTCTATCTTCCCCCAACCCACTGTCCTCCCTTAAGGAACCACTACCAACAGTTTGACCTGAATCCTTCCAGGTATTTTGCACACACACACACACACACACACACACACACGCATGCGTGCACGCCCATAGACATATAGAGCATAACAGATAAATACATAAATCAAGCTCAGACATTTTCTACTGCACATAGCTTCTGTATCAGAAAAAAAAATTTGCTAAGTTGCAATAAACATTTACTTTTCCCTGTTTTATTTGTAGAGATAGTGATTGTAATTGTCTAATATTTATTGACCACTTACTATGTGCCGAACACTTTGCTAAAATGGCTTACATGGATCATTTTTTTAAAATTTTTTTATTTATTTATGATAGTCACAGAGAGAGAGAGAGAGAGAGAGAGGCAGAGACACAGGCAGAGGGAGAAGCAGGCTCCATGCACCAGGAGCCGGACGTGGGATTCGATCCCGGGTCCCCAGGATCGCGCCCTGAGCCAAAGGCAGGTGCCAAACCGCTGCGCCACCCAGGGATCCCCTACATGGATCATTTTATGTCTCCTTACAGGTGGTGCCCTGAGTCCCCCTTTACTTATGAGGCGTTTGGTACATAGAGAGTTTAAGTAGATTGCTCAGGGTCACACAGCTAAAGAGCAGAACCAAAAGCCAAAGCAAGGTTCTGGCTCCGAAGCCTGTGTTCTTAACCACTGTATAAGTGATTCCATTGGTGACTGATCCCTGTAGGGTCAGGGCTTGGTGGTAACAATGGCTTGTTCTAATTAATTGAGATCATCATTTGGTTCCTACAGAAGGGCAGAGATACCAGCACACAATGTAGTGAAATGACTTCTGGAATATGTCAGCGTCTCTTGGCCAATCCCAACAGTGTCTACAGTACTGTCACTACAACCAACACTGCTTGCGTATGTGTAGAGCATGAGTTAATGCACCAAAAAAAAAAAAAAGGGCCTGGCACAAAGCAAACTCTCTGTTTGCTCTTATTTTCCTTAGTTTATAGTTCACAGAATGCTTTCACGTGTAGTATTCCATTTAATCCTTACAACAAGCTGTGAGGAAAGGATGGTATAATTACACCCGTTGTATAGCTGAAGAATTGAGGCTCAGGCTGGTGAAGTGACTTAGGCAGCGCCTCACAGCTGGTTAGTGTTTGGTGCTTTGACCAAAACACACACCCTTGGAGGGAGAAGGTGGCTTTTCCTCTATGTTGAACTCCTGCTGTACCTTCCTCCAGGATTACAGGGACCGGTGAGTGCACTGCTTCTTACCACACACAGTTTCCGATAGGGATGACGGGGTTCCTATTTCAAGAGTAGAGCACGGGTGCTCAATGTCCACCACACACTGAGATCACAGAGAGGTTTGTTTGCAGATACATCATCTACATTCCCATTAACACATGTTAATCCAAGCTGCCTGGGGTTGGAAAGGCAACCCAAGTGCAGGCTTGTGGAGGCCTGAATATCTTCTACAGCATCTATGGCAAGTTGCCACCCTCACTTGCCCCTTGTCTTCTTCTTACACCAAATATCCCCACTTCTGTTTTTCATACAATAGGGTTTCACAACTCTTCATCACTCTGTTCACCCTCCTCTAATTGTGGTCCAGTCTGGATATTTTAGATTTTGCACAGTGAGGCCCAACCCTCCAGGTGAGGTCTGCCGTCTAAGAGGAGAGCTGTGTCAATGTCCTCATTCCTCAAATTATCATATTAGTGAAGCCTAGGGTTAGAGCTTTTATTTTTGAGAATTCATATTTAACTCCCTGTTGGCTGACTATATATTTTGTTTGCACAATACTAAATCCTATGCTATGCCTGATTCTGAACAGTTATGAAGAGTTGGTTCCAAAGGAAGTAGTGGGGTTACTGGGATAAAACCACCTTGTGATGGGGGCTCCAGAACAGGGAGGGAGAAAAAGGCTGAAGGGTATTGTTCTGACCCTATCCCGTCTGCCACATTTTCTTCCATTGTCAAAAGGAAGATTTTTTTTTTAAAAAAAAAAAAAGGAAAAACAAAAGCCACCATCACCAACAACCCCCCCCCAAAAAAAAAACCCCACAAACCTAAAAATGAGGAAGTGGAATTTCCTAAAACCTGGTTCAAAAAGATCTAACATCTCAAATTTTTGGCAGGACAGGTGATACCCACTGTCTCTTACAAAGTACTGGGCCCTTTCTCTTTCCTGTCTCAGGACCTCAAACATGACCAGGAAGATCTTCACCAACACCAGGGAGCGGTGGAGGCAGCAGAATGTCAACAGTGCCTTTGCCAAGCTGAGGAAGCTCATCCCCACTCACCCTCCAGACAAAAAGCTAAGCAAAAATGAAACACTTCGCCTGGCAATGAGATATATCAACTTCCTGGTCAAGGTTTTAGGGGAGCAAACCCTGCAGCAAACGGGAGTGGCTGCTCAGGGAAACATTCTGGGACTCTTCCCCCAAGGATCCCATCTGCCGGACAGGACTCTCCTTGGTGACTACCAGGTTCCTTCACTTGACCCAAGCCCCAACGTTGTGTAGTGGGGCTCTGGCTGTAATCACCCAGGGCAGCACTTGCTCAAAGCCACTGGCCATCGACAGCCTTTTGCATGTTCTGGTATCAACTTGATGAATAATTTGTGAGGCATGAATTTAAGTTCCACAGGAGGTGGCTCAAGGACAACTGAGCCGGAAACGGGCCATGAGGCTTTGGAGTCTGCCACCAGCCCGGGCCTTTCAGGCAGAGCAACCCGCCTCTATTTTATTTATCCAGGATCTGCATAAGATGTTGTTTGTGGGGGAAAAAAAAAGAAAAAAGAAGGAAAAAAACATAAGTTAAAAACAGGTTTGAAAACCAACGCTTTACTCAATTTGTTTTCAATTACAAGGAAGGAGTTTTCTCATAACAGATCTCAGATGGATGAGTAGAAAATGCTTCCCTCGAAATGTATTTTAAAGTTTGTTTTGAAAAATGAGATATATGTGATGGAGGGTGAATGAAATAAGGTTGATGAATGTGAAGACAACCCTCATGGAAACCAACATGAACTCCCTGCGGAAGTTCATGGAAAAGACCCTCCTGACCTGTGAGGATTACAGGAACATGGCCAATACATGTGGAAGAGCTCTGTATCCCTTATCCCTGTGGAAATATGAAGTGTTGCCTGTGTTGAGCCATTTATATATGTGTTATCTCTAAAGCCAAAAGGTGGATTATATCTGTGAGAGGAAAGGACTTGATAATTTATGAAGTAGAGTTCATAGTTTTCTTATGAAAAACAGCTGAACTAGGTTATCTAAACCCTTAGTTGCACATGTCAGACATTAAAACTTTTCATTCAGCCTGAGTTTCTGCTACTTAAGACCTGTAAAATTCAAATATAATTATGAAAATCCAAATATTACCATTTAACGACTCATTTGACAGCTTAGTTTAAACAAAAGATCTAGAGTAGACAATAGGAATGTAATACCAGACTTTAATGAATTAATGAATTTGTAATTTGTCTTCCTTGCTATGGAGCATTAGCTCAATCCTATGCTGGGAGGGGTTGTACCCACTAGTCAATGAAACAGTGTGGATCTGGCAAAAGTACTCACAACCATGTGCCACCCTGATGATTGGATTCAAAGATGGATTCAAAGATGAATCCCATAGCTGAGCCCAGAATACAAATAATAGCATTTGATGGTCTCTGGGACATTTGATTTCCCTAAAGTTCTTGACATAGCCTTGGTTTTAAAACCTTCTGAACCACAGGTAGGAAATTGATGGATTTGCAATTAGGAATTTTCAGTGTGTACACAACAGAGGAATTTAAATTTCCTGCTACTCTAGAAAGAAGATATTGACTTATGGAAGGTTGAAGTGAGCTTCTTTGGTTTGGTGATGATCACCAAAAAAGCTCAATGAGGCTCCCCCAGATAGCAAGGTCATAATGTCATTGACATCTATACAGCATTTACACTCGTAGCCCAGTGCATTTCTCCAAACAATATTTTCCTTCTAGGTCCTTTAAACTGCATTCTGTACACTTCCTATGGGTCCAGAATAGTCCAGGGAAACACATACACACCGATTCTAGGAGCCTTCCTCTGAATGTGCATTTCTTTCTATGAGGTGATGTGGACTTAAATTTGTCCCCAAACTAACTGATAGTTTGGCTCAAAGCTCTGATGACAGCTGTCAATCAAACACTACTTACTCTCTCATCTGGCATTAAATCAAAATGACACTTTTGACAGCGTTTTTTAAATTAGCTTCATATTAACATGTTGCTGAGGAAGGCACAGGGGACCTCTTTGCCTGAATGCAGGATTTTACTGCTCTCCTCAGAATGAATGCCCCCTTTTCTGCTATTGGAGCCATGTCTGTGTATACAGGGGGCTTTTCCACTGACGTGTAAGAGGGTGCTTCTGAAAAGTCGTGAGGAGATTGAGTTGTCACTAAACTATATGAGGGGGATAATGACTTAAACTGCAGGAAATTCCATTGATAAATGAATAAACAGTTAAAATACTACTTGATCTAATTCACCTCTTATTTTGTGAGCTTAGGTTTTGGTATATCAGGTTGTGTTGGGTTAAAGTGACTGTCAAAAGGAATTGTAAGTACACATAGACCAAAACCTTTGGCAAGGTATCCATGAGACTGGAAGCTAATTAAAAAGTTACTCTGTAGTCTTCCTTGGTGTCTTATAGTCAAGGCTTGGTAATTGCAGTAGTAAGAATATATGGTTAAAATACATTAGAGCTCACCGATGGCATATCTCTTTATGGATCATTTGCACCAAACAGAAAAGTTTAGACAGATTATGCCATTTATGCTACTCTGTTACTTGAAAAAAATGTTCAGTCTCCTGTGGGCACTGGAAACTTCTGGAAACCAGGTCATTGATTTATATAGATCATTAGATTGGCTAGTTTTACTCCTCAATTTACAGAGGAGAAAACAGGACCAGAGTGTTCTGAAGTGGCCTTCTGAGGTCCCATGGACAGTTAGTGCTTGATTTCCTGACTCTGTGTCCAACCTTTCTACAGCCCTGTTCACCCTCTAAGTATTTTAGGATTGAAAATGGATAAGCACCTTATTGCTATGCTCTTTTCAACAGCATTCGGTAATCTTCATATGCCTTTTAATTGAAATTGAATTAATGTGCTTTATAGAATGTGATTAGATGTATTAACCAAAGATTTTTTTTTGTTAATGTGTTTTGTGCGTTTTTAACATTGGGCTTGCTATTTAACTATTAATTTATTGCAAATAAATTATTTAAGAAAAGAAATTGTTCTTTAAAAAAAAAAGAATTTCACAAATTTACTAAGCACTGCTCTCTTCATTCTTACAGCTTTTGGCTCTCAGCCCCTCCCCCATCATTGTCTTTAGTCTAGAAAAAAAATCTAGCATCCCCTGGTTAGTCTTTCTCTCCTCTCCCTTTGTCTCTCTCTCTACCTCTGGCTCTCTCTTCATTTTACCTTTCACACAGCTCCCTCATTATCCTTCTCAAACCATTGCTGTGGTCAGATCACTCCCTAGCTATCAAACCTTCAGTGTTTTGTCCACCAGACCGAGACAAGTGCCTTACTCCAGGCCCTCTGCAGCCTGGTCCTTCCTTGTATCTTCCACAATCCCCTAAATAGATTGTACATGCTAGGGGATTCCTGGGTGGCTCAGCGGTTTGGTGCCTGCCTTTGGCCCAGGGTGCGATCCTGGAGTCCCAGGATCGAGTCCTGCGTCGGGCTCCCAGTATGGAACCTGCTTCTCTCTCCTCCTGTGTCTCTGCCTCTCTCTTTCTCTCTCTACATCTATCATGAATAAATAAATAAATAAATCTTTAAAAAAAGATTGTACATGCTAATGAAACTGCCTCACTTGATGGCCTCTACACATGTCCTACTTCTTAATACTTCTGAGTTTTCTCTTATGATTTCACTTGCATGCATGAATGTTCTTATTCTCTCTCATTCTACTCACTCCTCCACCTGCTCCAAATTCCACCCACTAACATCTTTCATGACTGATCTTAAACACCACTCCTTCACAAACCTTGACTCCTCTTATGTTTTTTTAAGACTTTTATTTATTTATTCATGAGACACACAGAGGGAGAGAGAGGCAGAGACACAGGCAGAGACAGAAGCAGGCTCCACACAGGGAGCCCGATGTGGGACTTGATCCGGGGTCTCCAGGATCATGCCCTGGGCCGAGGGCAGGCGCTAAACCGCTGAGCCACCCAGGGATCCCCCCTTGACTCCTCTTAAATACCATCTCTTAGACAAAGTCCTCCTAGATTTCCACCATTCTATTGAAACTTTCCTTTCTTAGAATCCCCTTTTGTGCTTCCTGACCCTAACTTCCTCTATTCTATGGTTACAAATATTGGTGTATAGCCTGTCCCCCTTCTCCAGTAAGCTAAGATTTCCTCAAGGAGAGGGGTAGTTTCTAACATTTACTCCTCACCACAGCCCTGCAAGAGACTTCATTTTCAAAATGAGAAAACTGTATCAAGACCATCCCTGTTAAGAAGGCAGCCTCCCCTAAAAGAGGACACAAATGAAACTTGGATAGGCTGAATTTTCCCGAAAACCCCAAAGTCTAATGCTTTTCTTAAAAGCATTGTTTCTCATCATTTCTATTCTACATGCAGCACCTGCCTTAGGAAGTATCACCACCTAAGAATGGCTTGAGATGGGCGAAATATGTATAAGTTATGCACAACTGGCTTTGTCCTTAAAAAGGCAAAAGATGAAAGGAGTCTGGGAGAATGGACAGCTTAACTGCTGACCCATAGGCCAAAGGTTAGTTAAAAGTCACATCCTTAAATAAAAAGGTCAAAGATAAGGAGGGAATCTAAAAGTCCAATGGCAATGCAAAGCGAGGGATTTAAAGTGGCAGGTGTCAGAAAGGAATGCCAAGGAATGAATGCATTCAAAGGATTGCAGGAAGCTGGGGCGGGGGGGGGGGGGGGGGGGGGCACAGTCTCCTAAACAACTTTCACTTCTGTGATTGTTGGGTGTACCATAAATAGGGAAACTTTTCTTTTTTTTTTTCTTTCTCTTTCTTTCTAATGACTTATCACAAAGAGACCTTAAAGAGCACTAGATTTTAACATAAATATACATAAATTTAGGTTTGTAATCTGCCAAATAAATTTAAGAATTTAATATCCAGGGTTCAAGAATTCCCTGGTAATCAAGTGAAGTGAACTGTCGAATTGAATTTTCTTTTTCTGGATAACTCTGAAAAAAACAGGATTATCATCCAATATGTCCATACGCTTCAACCTAAGTAATTATCCTTCTAGAACCTATCATAAATAATTAATCAGAATTATGGCCAAAGAAGTATGTACATGGATCTCTGTTTCAGAATTTCACAATGTACATAAAACTATAATAATAAGAGTAAGAGCTAAGAGTCATGGGGTGCTTCCTTGACTGCCAAGGCATCGTGCCAAGAGCTTCCAGTGTATCAGCCCACCTAATCTTCATAACAATGCTGTATCGTTAACATTATATTAATTATGTGTGTTATTCTCACTTCACAGATGAGGAAACTGAAGTTTAGGAGACTATCTTGCTCACGTTTCTACTGCAGAGTCAGAATTTGGTCCCAGTCATTTTTATTCAAAATTACTGCTTTTCACAGACACGTTTTGTGTGTGTGTCAAAATTCTTAATTCCTTTTGTATTTTTAAATTAAAAAAATTATCCTTTAAATTGAACTATAGTTGACACACAATGTTGCATTAGTTTCAGGTGTGGGAATTCTTTTTATTTTTTTAAATTTATTAAAAATTATTTTTAATTTAAATTCAATTTAGTTAACATATACTGTATTATTAGTTTCAGAGTAGAATTTAGTAATTCATCAGTTGCATATAACACCCAGTGCTCATTTCCTCAAGGGCCCTCCTTAATGCCCATCACCCAGTTACCCTCCCAACTCCACTCCAGCAACCCTGTTTATTTCCTATAGTTAAGAGTCTCTTATGGTTTATCTCCCTTTCTGTTTTTATCTTATTTTCTTTTTCCTTCCCTTCCTCTCTGTTCCTCTGTTTCTTAAATTATACATATGAGTGAAATCATTTGGTATTTCTCTGATTTATTTTGCTTAACGTAATACCCTCTAGTTTCATCCACATTTCATTGCAAATGGCAATGCCAAGATTTCATTCATTCTGATGGTGAGTTATATATATATATAACATATATATGGGCTTATATATATATTCATATGTATATGAACAAATATATAAATGGATAAAGAAGAGGTGACTATATATATATATAGTCTCTCTCTTTATTCATATATCTGTCAATAGACATCTGGGCTCTTCCATAGTTTAGCTATTGTGGACATTGCTGCTATAAACATCGGGGTGCATGTACCCCTTTGAATCACTATTTTTGTATCCTTTGGATAAATATCAGGTGTGGGAATTCTTAATATTTTAAATCCTGACCACTTTAATGGAACATCATGGAGCAGGCATATTACCCAATAACACTATTGAGTAATCAGACACAACCTTGAAAAACAAAGTCCTCCTGTTTAAAAGCACCAAGTTGGGGGTAATCCCACAGCAAGACACTTTGAGGACGCTGTCCTGCAGAGGCAGGCTTGAAAGTGAGCCTGCAGGAGCAAACTCTTAGTTGCTCTGTTTAGACTCTGCTTCCCGCTTCCACCTTGGCTTGAGCATGAACTATGGTTCAGAGCATTGGTTCTTGTGAGTGTGTGTGTCTGTGCATGTGCTTGCATGCACACGACAGGAAATCTACTCCTCCACATCTCCTACCTGTCCTTCTCCTGGTTTTAGCTCCTCTGCAGTTGAGGAGGAAGAAGAGTGTCTAAGGAAATGGACAGTATTTTTCTTCACTGGATATGGGATTGCATTTTCTTCCTATATTCAGTTTAGACTATTCCTATCAATTCTTTCTAACTAGTGATACAAATCAGGTTTAAAAACACTGTGGAACAGCAAAGAATTAAATCTCTTGGATTCAGCAGGACTCTACTTTGCACATAGTCTTAGGGACACTGTGACTCTCTCCCCACTCTGGGAGAAGTGGAGTGCTGTGCTGAATATTTAGCATCTGCTCCAGCAGTCAGGTCACTACAGGGTATTTTTTTTATATCTTTCACTAAATAAACTAAGACTTAATTTTACCTTATGGTGTGTGTATGTGTGCATGTGAACACAAGTATATGTGTGCACATGTTCTCTTTCCACCAACCAGTAACATACCTGAGAGCATACAATTGTGGCAGCAATTGGGAGACATCACATCTCATATGGGCACTGCAGAAAGAATGGGTTTTGAAGGATTTAACAGTGGTGACTGGAAAATATGTGGAAAGGGATAGGCTAATCAGTTATTGAGACCATTGGGTCTCTAAGAGAAGTTTAGAGAGGTTGTCATATCAGTGACATCTTTTGGCCTTCCCTTCAGCTCCTTTCAATTTGGATTAATAAGTAACTAGATAAGGTTAAAGCTGAGGATCTGTTGGTGTAAGATCCAGTTTCTTGGTGTCTCTTTAATACTCTACCCAAGGAGGTAGATGTCGAGCACAACATCTATGTGATCACAGAGGTCACAAAATGAGCCAAATCCATAGGGAGGAAGGAGCCTGGGATAGGAACTGTAGTCCTCAGATGTCCCCAGTCTTATCACATGGTACAGTAACATTCTGGATGGGACAGGCCTCAGAGATGCCCCTAGACTGAGCATCATTGACTTTCTGAACAAAAACTGGGTACATATTTAGCTTTTAAGCAGTATGTCAGAAGAGAACCCCAAATGTCCTGAGTTTACTTTCCCTGCACGAGTAGATTTAAAAAGGAGAGGAGAGGGCTGCTGAGGACAAAACAATCAAACAAAACAAACAAACAAGAAAATACAGTGTTTGTCAAATTGAGATCTGAATCTTCTCAAAAGCTTTAGCCTTGGAGCCCTTATTTGGGCATATTGTAAAACATTTTGGAGTCAAAATTAGTTTTCAGAAGATGGTCATATACATAGTTGAAAAGAGAACTTTCTAAGCAAAACTATAAAGTACAAAATTTTGAGGCATAAACATCTTTTATTTTCAGTACTTCTGCTTAAAGAATAAATGTTTGTTACTCAGTGAGATAAAATGTTTAAATGGATAGGCTAGGCTGTGTAAATCATTAAAAAGCTATACATTTTATCTTTTGTGGTTATAAGTATCCTAAAATAAAATGGTCTCAAATCAACTGCTGTATTTTTATAAATTGATAAAGTGCTTTAAAATCCATAGTTTTTGTATTTTAGAAGTAATGTTTTAAAACAGGGGATTGAGATAATAGGAGGGATACAGTAATACTCCCAGGAAACGGTTATCAAAAAGTCACTTTCTAAGGCTATTTTTTTAAAAGATTTTGTTTATTTATTCATAGAAACACACACACAGAGAGAAAGGCAGAGACAGAGGCAAAGGGAGAAGCAGGCTCCACGCAGGGAGCCTGATGTGGGACTCGATCCCAGGACTCCAGGATCATGCCCTGGGCCGAAGGCAGGCACTAAACTGCTGAGCCACCCAGGGATCCCTTTTTTCTTTTTTTTTTATTAAGTTGTCTCCATGCCCAATGTGGGACTTGAATTCAACATCCTGAGACTAAGAGTCACATGCTCTACCAACTGAGCAAAACAAGTGACCCTTCAAAGCTATTTTTTAAAGAAAAAAAAGAAAAGGAGAGTGGGAGTGGGGTGAGTAACAGCATTTTTTTAAAAAAAATTATTAAGCTCTGTGGAAGACAATTTTAAGAGAATGAGAAGATAGGGACGCCTGGGTGGCTCAGTGGTTGAGCCACTGAGGAATCATGCTCAGGGCATGATCCCGGGGTCCCGGGATCGGGTCCCATACTGGGCTCCCCTCAGGGACCCTGCTTCTCCCTCTGCCTATGTCTCTCCCTCTCTCTCTCTCTGTCTCTCATGAATAAATAAATAAAATATTAAAAAACAAACACCCAGACTTCATAGTAGATGGTATAGGAATGACCAATAAGCATATAACATTAACCATCAGAGAAATGCAAATTAAAACTTCAGTGAGATACAACTACAGATAGACTAAAGGTTATAAAGACCAATAATAATAAGTGTTGGTGAAGCAGGCTCTCAGGGAACCCGATCCCAGGACCCAAGGATCACGCCCTGAGCCGAAGGTGGACGCTCAACCGCTGAGCCACCCAGGTGTCCCTAAAATCTTTTTTTAAAAAGAAGAGAGAATAAGAAGATAAACTACAGATTGGGAAAAAAATATTGTCACAAGACACATCTGATAAAGAATTGTTATTCAAAATATACAAAGAACTCAAGAAGAAAACAAACAAGCAAAAACAATTGAAAAATGAGCCAAAGACCTTAAAAGACACCTCACCAAAGAATATACGGAGTGCAAATGAGCATATGGAAATTGCTCCACATCAAATGTCATCAGGGAAATGCGAATTGAAACAATGAGGTACTGTTACACACCTATCAGAACAGTTAAAATTTGGATCACTGACAACACCAAATGCTGGAGAGCATGGGGGGCAACAGGACGTCTCATACATTGCTGGTGAAACTGCAGTATAGCCACTTTGGACAGCTGCTTGGCAGTTCCTTATAAAACTAAACATATCCTTCCATACAATCCAGCACTTGCATTCCTCAGTTTTTGCCCAAAAGAGTTGAAGACTTATGTCCACACAAACACCTTCACACAGATGTTTATAGCAGCTGTATTCATCATTGCCAACACTTAGAAGCAACCAAGATGTCCTTCAGTAGATGAATGGATACATAAACTATAGTGCATCTAGACAGTGTACTATTACTCAGCACTAAAAGGAGATGAGTTATCAAGCCATGAAAAGACACAGAGGAACCTTAAATGCCTATCACTAAGTGAAATAAGCCAACTTGAAAAAGACTACATGCTGTATGATTCCAACCACATGACATTCTGGAAAAGACAGAACTATAGAAACAGTAAAAAGATCAGTGGTTGCTGGAAGTGGGAGGGGGTAGGACGAAAGGGAGAGGATTTTTAGGGCACTGAAATTACTCTGTATGATATTATAATGATGGATACATGTTATTATACAATTTTCCCTCCAGTTCAAAATGTTTAAAAGATTTTATGTATGTATGTATGTATTTACAGCATGAGTGCGGCAAGGGGCAAAGGGTGAGGGAGAGAGCATCTGGAGCAGACCCCATGATGAGCGTGGAGCTCAATGAGGGGCTTGATCTCAGGAGCCAGAGAGCATGACCAGAGCCGAAACCAAGAGTCAGACACTTAACAGACTGACTCACCCAGGTGCTCCTCCAGTAGAAATTTTATTCGGGATGCCAACATATACCATCAACAAAAACTAGACTTTTAAAAATCAGTGACATTTATTTCAATGAGTTTATGTAATACCTAGTTATAAAATTAATCAATGATAGCAAAGAGGCTGTTTTAGTGAATACAAAATTAGAATTAAAAATTCCAGTAGAGTTAACATATGGTATTATATTAGTTTCAGGTGTATAATATAGTGATTCAACAATTCTATACATTACTCAGTGTTCATCATAAGTGTACTGTTAATCTCCTTCACCTAAGTTTAGGATCCTCCACCATCATCCATATGACTTTATACATTTATCAAAACCCTTAGAATGTACAACACAAGGAGTGAACCATTATCCTTTAACTACTTTATCTGTATCTTTGTGCAAACATAATCATATATTCTCATTTCCTTCTTTCTTATACCACCTTGCTTTCTCTCTTAACACTATATCCTGGAGATCTTCCAATACCATAGAGAACTTTCTCATTCTTGTTAATATCTGCATATCTTATACCATATGGATATACCTTGGTTACTGACAGACACTGGGTTTTATCCAGTCTTTTGCTGATACTAACAATGCTGCAACGAATAGCCTTCAACACACAAGATTTCCCAAGCTTGTAGATATATTTATAGGATAAGTGCATTCTTAGCAGCAACGTGTGGGAATTCTTGTTTCCACAGTCACCTAGAGAGCATGTTGACAGTTGCTGGGATACTTGCCAATCTGATAGGTGAAAATGTTATCTCAATGCGGTTTTAATTTGCATTTTTCTTTTTATGAGTGAGGCTGACATCATATGCTTATGAGTTATTTGTGTTTTTGAGGACTATTAGCTTTTTTTTTTTTTTTTTCTGTTGGGTTGTTTGGCTTTTTCTTTCCAATTTCTAAAAGCTCTTTATATGTGAAAGAGATCAATCTTTTTTCTGTGATGTGAAAAACAAATATTCCCCCCCCCCCAATATTTCATTTGTCTTATGACTTTGTTTATGGCATTCATTTGCCTTGTATAAGAATTTGATTTTTATGTTATACAATTTATCAATTTTATGGTTCTGGATTTTGAGTCATAGTTATAAAGACTTCCTTCACTCTGAGGTTTTTGTCCTTTTGAACTCACTTTAAAATCTTGCTGTGAGGCCCCATTTTTGAGGTTTCTGAGGCAAGAAATGGTGGGGGGGGGATGCTGAATATTTCTTCCCCTTTAATACAAACGACTTATTATGACATTGAAAGTTACATAATTCAAATAAGTTCAAATAGATAAAACTGCTCCTTCACCAAACTCTAAATTTGATTCTAATAAAGAAAAGTTTCAAAAATTTGCCCCGTGGTACTCTGATACAAGAAAGTAGGAGACCAAGGGCCCACCGGGTTTGAGATAGATCAGCATCTTCTATCCTAAGTTGGCAGAGCTAAGAGTACACATATACTGGGCAGGAAGAAAAAGAAACATCCAAAAGGCAAAACAAAGAGAAAAGGAAGAAAAAAACAAAACAAAACAAGAAGTGAAAGTTCAGAAGAACAATTTCCTCAGAAATTGAGTCTCCAGAAAGGGATAGCTGGGTAAAGGTGGGATTAGAGTCTGCTACTGCCTGGTATCTCTAGCAGAGCTGTGTCCAGGAAGAAGTCTATCTAATAGGAGCTGTGGTTGCAGATGAAGTGGTGGGAGTGCCATGGGAGTGGTAAATACCTTGACCTCTTTTTCTCCTGCTACCCTCTGCTCTGCTACTGCCTTTAATTTGTTAGCCCAACTAGAGGCCCAAGAGTAGGGAGGCCAGAGTGATGGAGGCTGAGGTTTGTACAGGTCTACCTCCTGGGGCATAGAGAAAGGCAGTTTTCCTTGCCTCCCACATGAGGACCCGGTAACGCATTTTAATGAAAGGTTTTTGATACCTATTGAAATTGGATGAGATATATAATATTAATGTATTTCCTAGCAGTGTTTGGATAAACCTTTACTTGGCCATGATATAATTATCATGATAAAAAAATAATTATCATGATATAATTATAAATAATTTCATATATGTTCCTAATCGATATCTTGGCCATGTTGTAAAATATCCCTGAAAAAGTCAGACTTACAAAAGCTATCTTTACTAAAATCTACGTGGGAAGGAGGAGAATCTTCTCTAAGGATACCTTGTGCCACTTCCTTTTATGCCACCCCACCAACTCTGTCTTTGTAAAAGATGTACGAAGAAGCAATTGTTTCAACCCACAGCTCAAGAGAGATGTGGGTTGTCAGAGTTAGTGAGCTTCTCAGGCCTTCTCCTTATCACCTTCTTACCCTTTTCTCTAGATACCAGGCCTCCACACCCCCATCTCACACTCAGGGTATTCTGCATGCTTACTTTGGCTTCTAGAAGATAGAAATGATTTTCCTACCTGCCTCCTCAGACTAAATTTTTGCCCCTAGATTCCAGACCTGAAAACAACCTTGGAGTATCTTCTTCATCTTCCCTGAGAGACTGAATGGCTCTAGGCTCCAGGAGGAAAGATGTTCCACTGCAGAGATTGAGAAGGAAAGATGTACTGGACAAAAGATGGGGGAGACAAGGCAGAGAAAAGTCAGCTTGTGGGACTAGTGAACTCTTCACACTGTGTTTGAATATCATGATATTGATACCATGATACACCTACGTAGATATACAACATAAACAGATGCCAGTATGGCAAGGTGGGGATGCAGAAGGGAAGTATAAACACCTCGAGGAAGGGTCACTAATATCCATTGAGAGCCTATTATATTTTATAAATGCCATCTCTGATAGTCCTAATAACCATTTAATGGTAGTATTTGTTCCACTTTACAGTTGGAGGAATTGTGGCTTAAAAGAGTCTAAGAGACAAATCTGAGATCACATCGTGATTTACTGCACACATAGAGTCCCTTCCTTAGTTTTCAAAATAATGAAAATTGCAGTTCTATGCATAAACGGCCCATAGCAGAGAAAGCTGCACTCAGTCAAAAAGTTTTCTGGCTTCCCTTGTTGTAACAAGTTGATTGTTGGCTTCTAAGCACACCTTACCCAAAGGCCTAAAACAGCTACCACCACCTAGCTTTCCCCCACTTCTTTTCCAGAAATAAAGAAAACATACAGAAGTCCAATTCAGAAAGTACCGAAATCAAACATCCAATGAACTTTGTTCCCTGTAAGTAAACCCCTTATCAGTGTCTTGCAGAGATTCTAAAACGCTTATCTCGATAGACCAGATTATGGGGCTGACCCACTCTCAGTGCTGAGTAGGAATCAAACAGGCATTCTCTTCTGTCAGCAACTCCTGCCTTGCCAATCCAGATAAATCAATTAATGGGATGCAGAGCTGCTGTCTTGCCTTTCTCTTCCTGATGCTTACCTCCCCAAGCTCCCCCGGACTCCTCAGTGCCCTGTTTAATACCATCTAAGAGTCCTTATTTACAAGAGGGCTTGTGCAGGTGCAAGCTTTCAGGCCAGCAGCACAGGAGCAATTGTCGCCCCTCCCCTTGCAAGCTCCAGGCTCCCCTCTTTGTGAGATACTTTTGTTTTCTCCGCTTTTCAGACCAAAGACGTCCCTCAGCAGCTAATCTAATCGGATTATGCTAATTTATACTTCATGAACCTAAACAGCATAACTAGATCTGCAGAGGGCTAAGGCCAGGAAGAGAGGGACAACGACTTTGTTGGTAAACCTACCCTGCAAAAAAGTGCAAAAAGAAAGCACGTCCTGTGTTTAGCCACACAAAGCTGCTACTCTGGAAAGCCTACAGGGCTCTTGACAATTTAGAGTGCCCAGAGGTCTCTGTGTTCCGAACAGAAAAGGCAGTGCAGTGAAGGCACAATGAGGACTGCAATGACAAGGCTGTTTTTCCCTCTTAAAAAGTAAGGTTCCTCTTCGTTTTTTTACCCAACTGACTCACATTTACCCTCTTGGTTAATCAATATATAAATTCAGAAGCTGAAGCTGAATGGTACAGTTTAACATTCACTGGATCCTACTACTCATTAAGGATGATGCTTTGTGCTATGGGCTGCACAAAAGTGTTGAAGCCTTAGTACTTGCCTTTCAGAATTTATACTCTGATAGGGAAAGATATCGAGGTACAGAAATTAGGAAACACCTCAGTGAGCGGATTTCATTCCTTTGATTTGTTTTCTCTGCCTCATGCTTGAGGACCCTGCTAGTCATCTTTCACAACCTTCCACGGGTTATTTTTAAAATAACTTATATTCATACGAGGCTTTGTGTTAATTCAAATTGCGTAAGTATATAACTTCATAACAGACTGTGAGACAATTCACTTACAGAGCTGACAAGGTTGACTATCCTAAAATTAGTGAATGATTCAGGCCTTCTCAGTTCACATGCTTACTTCATCACTTCTCCCTCTCCATCACTTCCAAAATAGCCCAAATATGCAACAATAATCAGATTCCATCAGAAGAACAGAAAGTCATATTTCATCTCTGCTGTATGTCCCCTCCTCATTTTTGTTTGAAAACTAAAAAGATCACTCTTATCATCTCATAGCTTCAGACCCTGGTTAGAATGGAGAATGGAAAGGCAGAGGGTTAGAAGTGGAATCTCTTCAGACAAAAAACTGTCTTAAAACCAACTATAAGTTGAGTAAGGAAAACATTTTTGTGCTAAGAAATGGTTTATTTAAGCATATCCGAAATCTTCCACCAGTAGTTTTAATTTCCTCATATGGTTGAATGTTATAAGCCAATCTCAGACTTTTGTTATAGTTTAACATTCAGTAATCTAAACAATGATGAATATTTAAACATATTCATCTTGGTATAATATTGCTGCAAATAGCCTTCTTTGCCACTATAATGATGCCCTTCTGGATTTTTAGTGCTCATTTAGGATACACTCTCTTGTCAAATTCGTATAATGAACTAAGGGCTGGGGGTTAGGTGGATGTTGGCTGACACTTGGAACTTTCCTAAACTAACTCTACTGGCTTCACTCAAAACAAGTATAATGGACATAGCTCTGTGAAAAAAATGACTTCTTTATGAAAATGGTAATGATATAGATTTCTTTTAAGCCTAGAATTTGAAAAAAAACTTGGCTAACATTAGAAAAATCTGATGAGTGAGAAATGTTTGCATTGTATAAAGTTAGGTATTTCATAGAATATACTAGTAGACATTTTGGTTATGCTAGAAAATATATGATTGAATTCATTCTGGCAGTTTTTCCCCTATGTGTTATATCGACCCCAGGATTTTCCAAAGCCAGAACCCAGTCAATACATGAACAAAACGAGAAGTTCAACAAAGAGATAGAAATCATTAAAAAGAACCAAACAGAAATTCTAGAGCTGAAGAAGAATAGGAAGACTGAACTGAAAATTTCAATAGAGAGCTTCAACAGCAGACTCAATCAAGCAGAATAAAGAATCAGCACACTCAAAGACATGTCATTTGAAATTATCCAGTTGGAGGAACAATAACAACAAAAAAACCCCAAAACCACAAAATAGAAAAGAAAGAGTGGAGAAAGCCTATGGGACGTATGGCATATCTTTATGAAAATGAATATATGCATTGTGGAAGTCTCAGTAGGAAAACAAAGGGAAAGGGGCAGAAAAATTATTTAAAGAAATATGGCTCAAAACTTCCCACTCATCAATGGATGGGTAAGGAAAATGTGGTATATATGTACAATGGAGTATTATTCAGCCTTTAAAAAGAAAAAAATCCTGCCATTTGCAATAACATGGATGAATCTTGAGGACATGCTAAAAAACAAACCAGGTACAGCAAACAGATACCACATGATATTGCTAACATAAGGAATCTAAAATAGTTAGATAGAAGCAGAGAGTAAATGGTGGTTGCCAGGGGCTGGAGGGAGAGGGAAATAGAGACGTCTTAGTCAAAGAGGACAAAGTTTCACTTATACAAGACGAATAAGTCCTAGAGACCTACTGAACAGTTTAGAGCCTATAGTTAACAATATTGTATTATATACTTAAAACTGCTAAGAGTAGATCTTATTACACTTAAACACAAAATAATAACAAAGAGATGGGAGGAAAATTTTGGAGGTGATGGATTTGTCTATGACATAGCTTATAGTGATCGTCTCATGGGAGTATATTTATCTCCAAACTCATCAACTTGTGTATGTTAAATATAAAAAAGCTTTTTGTACGCCAATCATACCTCAGTAAAGTGTTGTTTTCTTTTTTCAAATAGGAAAGATCAAATGGTTATTAGATCTAGCGATGAGATGTATTGGGGCTTCTTATAAAGACACAGAGTCCTATCCCTGTGACTCTTTCATTATTTATAAAGACCCCATTCTCTGGAGTGGCATGTGACACTAGTTCTGCCTCCCCTCCCTGTTCTTTCCTGCTACTCTGCACCAGTTCTCCGGGCCAAGTAGTCGCTAGTCTTCGGACTTTGAATGTGGTAGTGGGAGGATGTCATATGTTTGAGGTCTTGCAGAAGTTGGCAGCAAGTTTTCAGTTTCACTCTTTGGCTATTTTCCCAGCTTCCAATCCCCATCCAGTAAATGCTGCAATTACCCTGAGAGTTGTGGGAATCCTTGAGCTCTCTCTCCTTCTGAAAGATACAAAAGATTATCTGCTTTCTGCACTTAGTTTTTGATAGATAAATATGTCATGCAACAAGGCCCCATGAGGTACCAGTAGACATAGCAATGCGCCTTAGAGAACATGATGCCGGGGTGCGGGGTGTGTGTATGTATGTGTGTGTGAGTGTGTATGTGTGTGTACAGTGCTTGGCCCATGCTTCTGTGGGTGGATATATATAAACAGGAGCAAGAGAAACAGATTGCTCTATAAAATAGTCCATCGAATAGTGGCTGATTTGCCGCAGGATGATTATCTTTCCACTTTAAACAAATTGTTGCATCAGTTCATGGACTTGTACTTGGGCTTCAACCAGACAGCTGTTACACATTCTAGACCTGTAGACCAGAGTCCTGGTCAAATTCCAGGTCTCTTCTTTTAGTCAGAAGCAGGACACACTGTGAATTAAACTCTGGGAGAGTACTGCTACTCAGAGGCCTGATTTGCTGCCATGAGATTGGCAAAGAGCTTCCTGAAGGAAATCCCCTGCTTTGTAGCCAGGGATGACAGGCAAACACTGTGGTGTACACATGAGGTTACGACTCGAGTTCATTTGCTAAGCAGCTATTCCCCAGACTTTCTCAACCTCTCTAGCTTGGGTTAGGAGATCATCTTCCAGGGGCTCTCATAGTACCTTGTGCTGTTATAGCAGTCATCAGGTGCCATGTGGCGCCTTGCTAAGAGAGACGAAATGGTTCCTCAGAGTCCAATACCTTGGAACCTTGGAACAAAGAGAGGCCCGCAGGGGCTATACCATCAGGCACCACCAAGAAGTGCCGGCACTGAGGTGAAGCCCTGAGTCCTGGACTGGCTTTCAGTTTTATTATCGTGGAATGTAAAGTATGCAGAAGCAAGGAAGGAAAACAACTCAAGAAACCAGTCATGTGAGGGACAGCAGAAAACTGCATATGTGACTATCTGCAGGGGTCTCAGAAAAGCATTAAGTAGGGGGCTGCTGGGGATGGGAGAACTGACCTCAGCAGGCCTGGCTATCTTATCCACCATCATTGCTGTTTTCAGGATGGATGGATGGCAGGAATAATTGGCTTTTGCCATACACATAAAGCTGTTGCCATTTATTTTTATTATTTTTTAAAAGATTTATTTATTTATTCATGATAGACACACACACACACACACACAGAGGGGGAGAGAGAGAGAGAGAGAGAGAGAGAGAGAGAGAGGCAGAGACACAGGCAGAGGGAGAAGCAGGCCCCAAGCAGGGAGCCGGATGTGGGACTGGATCCCAGGTCTCCAGGATCACTCCCCGGGCTGCAGGCGGCGCTAAACCACTGCGCCAACGGGGCTGCCCTGTTGCCATTTATATATGACCCTGTTCTTACTGTTTCTTTTACCCGCTGAGGTCCTGCTCTCCCACAGTCATGCTACACAAACTTTGTTCATTTGTCTGTGTGCCAAGTAGAACAAAGCTCCCAAGAGCCTGGAGGTGTTCTTCATCTGCCCATAAAGTTGATCAGATGCATGAACCAGCCTATTCGAATTTCCTCACAAATATTTCACAAGAATCCAATGTAGGCAGAGATGCTGATGGTCATTTTTCATATAACTATTGAACCATTCACCATTCTTCTTCTGAATGGCAATCTTTAGGGGAATTGATGTATTCTCTTCCTTACCTTTGCTGACTCTCGTGATCTAGAAGCCTGTGGAGAACAAAAATCTATTCTATGTTTCATGAAATCTGAGCCTGACTTCAGGTATCCTTGCCACCCAGCTCTGACTTCAAAGTACCCACTAAAATTTGTATGTCTGGAGCCCGAAGTATTCATTTGTTTAAGCAACAACACAAGAATCTTAGCCCGATTTAGCTGAAATTACTTCCTTTCAAGGAGAAGAGAACTCTTGTAGCATCTAGAGGCTTACAACTGAAGGACTTGGCATCTGACCTCCTCTCCCTAATTTTTAAGCATCCCTGCCCCTGAATATATATTTAAAAGTAGATGATACAAAGAATCAACCATTCTTAAGGCCCAAGATTTTTAGCACCTGCAGATTAATGCCAAAGTGATTATTAACTTCATCTTCTCTGGAGGAAATTCTTTAGGAAACAGACTTCAGGAGAGTATGAACTAAGAAAATTGCATGCAGCTTCACTATTTTTTCTCAGGGTTCCAGAGGAAACCTCTGACTGAACAGATAACAACATTGCCTTTGACTGAATTAGGATAGGTTTTTATACCTTGGCTTATTATGCTACTCCCACAGAGACTGAGCTCTTCCTGGAGAGACAGAAAACCCAGTCAGAGCCAGACTTCCTGCCAAGCCCCAAGCTGCCTAGTAAGTTTGTTAGAAAATGTCATTCCTCCTCTTTACTTGAAAAAACTTTTTGAAGTATAAAATACAAATCAAAATGTCCAAATCTTAAAAGTATAACTCTATTTTCAATAAAGTGAACACAGCAACATCATAGTAAAGAATAGAAACTCCAGAAGCTCCCTTCTCCTGCCTCCAAGAGCAACCACTCATCCCTATTTTCAACTCCATAGATTAGTTTTGCCTGTTTTTTGAACTCCATTAAATGGAATATTGTGTTTAAGACTCATGATTCACTGATACTGATGCAAGTAGCAATATTTCATTCATTTTCATTGCTGTACAGAATATTGTGTGTGTGTCTGTGTGTGTATACGTATATAGCAACTGGACATCACAATTTATTCACCCATATTTATTTCAACAAACATTTGTGTTGTTTACAATTTTATGCTATTATAAATAATGGTGCTTTTCATATTTGTGAGTGGAATTTGTAGATCTGAGGATATCTATGTTCACCTTTAGCAGTTTTCCAAAGTGGTTGCATCATGTTAGACTCTTGCCAGCAGTGTATGAGAGTTTAAGTGGCTTTATATTTTTACCAGCACTTGGTATTGTCTCTCTTTTTAATTTTAAACATTTTAATAAGCAGGGTTTTTTTAAAAGATTTTTATTTATTTATTCATAGAGACACAGAGAGAGAGAGAAGAGCAGAGGCACAGGCAGAGGCAGGCTCCGTGCAGGGAGCCTGATGTGGGACTCGATCCAGGGTCCCCAGGATCAAACCCCAGGCTGCAGGTGGCGCAAACCGCTGCACCACCGGGGCTGCCCAATAAGCAGGTTTTTAAAAAAGATTTTACTTATTCATGAGAGACACAGAGAGAGGCAGAGACATGGTCAGAGGGAGAAGCAGGCTCTATGCAAGAAGCCCAATGTGGGACTCGATCCCAGGCCAGCAGATGCTCAACTGCTGAGCCACCCAGGCGTTCCTTAATAAGCAGTTTTAATTTGCATTTCCATGATGACTATTGAAGTTGGGGCCTCTTCATGTATTTATTGGTTATTTGGTTATCCTCTTTTGTGAATTATCTGTTCAAGTTTTTGCTCAGTTTTGTACTGAACTTAAAAAAAACTAATTGACTTCTATTTATTGAGATATATGAATTCTTTATATTTTGGGGGTAAGACTTTTCTGTTGGGAGATAAACACATATGGCATGTATCTTCTTCCACTTTGTGTTTGCCTTTTTATTCTCTTAATAGTGACTTTTGATAATTAGAAGTTAATTTTAATGTAAGCCTATTCATCAATTTTATTCTTCGTGGTTTGAGCTTTCTTTGAGGAGATGTCTAAAGACCAGTCCTTTTTTTTTTTTTTTTTTTAAGACCAGTCCTTTTTGATGCAACTTTTCACCCGTCTGGAAGAAATCTTCGTGTGGCTCCTGCCCAGTGTTAGCATCAGTAATTATGCAATAGCTAGTCATCCATACCTTGTCATTAAAGTGTTCCTTGCTTCATTGGCTTGACTTTATTCACCTGACATTTTTTTTCTGGTAATGTTTGACTATGGTCCTGCTAATGACAGCTGACTAAACTTCATCTGCCCCTCAGGTTGTATTTCTTAGTCTCAGCTATTATCTGACTGATCAGACTTGCCAGTTACCCACTCTAATTAGCTAGTCTCAATGTCCCTATATCTAATTTTATCCTCAGTCTCTCTCGTGGTTATGGATGTGCAACAACTGTTAGCCCAGTTGTCCTAACCTCCGTCTGGTAGAGAATGTTCCCAGCCCTTCTTTAGAGTGTATTCTGGTTAACTTTTTTTTTTTATTTGGCACCTCAAAGTTAGGTGAGTTTACAGGATTGGAAGCCTTGTCAAAGACTTTTCTGAATTGAACTGGTAGACTTCAATATGGATGGCTTCTGGGTGAGAAAAATGTAATAAGAGAACTCAAGGAAACCTCAACTATGTGACTTTAGTCAAAGCAATAGCGTTGTTTTCATGGACTAAGGGAAGCATTATTGTTATTTCTATTTGGGCACCCATAATTATTATAAGGTACAAGGCTAAAGACAAGGAAATAAAAGTAAAAACCAAAACACAAAAGTAAAAGGGAGCAAATAAGGGAGAAATACCTATATTTTTTCTTGGAATGCTAACGACAGTTTCACTGAGCTTACTGAAGTCTGTCACCTAAGCATCCTTTTCTATTGCACACAGATGATTTTGTTCATTATTTAGGTTAATATATACTAGATCACAAGTTTGAAAGTGCTTTTATGTGATAGATTTTTTTAAAAGAAATTAGGTCCCAATTGAATTATATTCATGATAAGAGAAAATTATTAAAGTCCTTATAATGCTGGTTAAGTAAATTCTGAATAGTAACTGACATTTATTGAGGGCTTTGTATGTGCTAGGCACTGTTCTTAACACACTTTAATATATTTAATCCTCACAAAACCCCATGAGGTCCAGAGTATTATGTTCACCATTTTATTTATTTATTTATTTATTTATTTATTTATTTATTTATTTATTTTTGTTGTTCACCATTTTAGAAATGAGAAAACTGAGGTACAGAGAAACTTGCCCAAGATAATTCAGCTATCAAGGAGCAGAGCCAGAATTTGACTCAGGATCCCTTGCTTCAGCACCTGCAATCTTAATCACTATTCCTCTAAAATTAATAAAATCTATATAACTTCAGTAGTTAAGAAAGCAGTAGGAAAAAATATCTAATTCCCTTCCAAGAGGTCTGAATATCATAGGAGAAGACTGATAGCTAAGGTTTATCAAGCAAGTACTCATGTGTTAGGCACTATGCTAAGCAATTTTTTTCAAAGATTTTATTTATTTATTCATGAGAGACACAGAGAGAGAGGCGAATACATAGGCAGAGGGAGAAGCAGGATCCCTGTGGGGAACCTGATGCTAGACTCGATCCCATGACATGGGGATCATGACCTGAGCCAAAGGCAGACGCTCAACCACTGAGCCACCCAGGTGCCCCTATGCTAAGTAATTTATATGCATGCGTTATTAGTTTTGAAAACAACACTACTTATTAAATACTGTTAATCCTAAATTAAGATGAAGGCACAGGTTTAGAGAGAGTTAGCAACTGCTTTCTACAAGGTTAAACAATAAATAGCCAGCCAGACTCCAGAGACCGTGTGTTTTATATTACCACTATGCTACCCTGTCTCCCAAGATGAGAGTTTCCCAAGTGAACCCCTTAGTATAAAATGGAAAATGCAATTTTATATGCTGCTACTAGCTGGCTAAACTTCACAGAGAGGTAGCTAAGGAGATGGAGGGAAAGACTTTGCTGTTAGATTTGATGGGCCCCATTTGAAAGATGAGATACATATTTATTGAGTGAATGAACATTATAAATAAGCTGATAGTCCATCTGAGTATAGTGGAGATAGGAAGAGATTTGTACAGGGTTTTCCTTGCTGGATTTCCAGTTTCATTAACTGCTTGGAGGGAAAAAAATAGATTTCCATGTTTAAAATACTTTGGGGAATTATTCCCTTCTTAGATAATCATAATGCCTCTAAGAAGTTGTGCTGTTATTAACAATCTTCTCTTGGAGCACCCAGGTGGTCAGTCAGTTAAGCATTGGACTCTTGATTTCAGCTCAGGCTATGATCTCAGGGTCCTGAGATTGAGTCCCTGGGAGGTGCCACACTCAGTGGGGAGCCTGCCTGAGATTCTCTCTCTCTTTGTCTCTCCTCTCTCTCTCCCCACCCTTCCTTTGCCCCTCCCCCTGCTTACCCATGCACACCCTCTAAAATAAATACATCTTTAAAAAAATACTCTCTTTAAGTTTTCTTTTTTTCAGACTAAGGAAACTTGTTACTAATTTTTCTATGCAAAACCATAAGAATGTGGATAATAAATACTAATAAATCTTTCCATTTTACAGATTTTACATCTAATGTGATTTATACAGATTTACAGATTTTTAAGGAACTTTGAGTGATTGAAGCAGACCGTGCTGTCCACAGAAACATATGCAATTCCACTAACTGACATAGATTTTAAAAATAGACCTGGGAAGCATGTAATATAGATGCATTCTGTATGAAACCTAGACAGCTTTGGGCTCAAGCAATGGAATAAATGTTTATTGTCAGTTGTCCTATAAGGGCAGCTTTAAATTGGATTAATTTGCTTCAGTGATTGTTACTGGACAGAGACCACCTACAACTGCATTTACCTTCTCTATTTGTACTTATGGACCCTCCTCACCATTCATTCCCTGTTAGTTGGACACACTTCTGAACCTCTAAGTAGGATTCCTTTGGTTTGCCCAAATGTTAGGGGCATATTATGTTCTCATTGCTCATGTTTTGGTTTAACCAATCCATCTACACAATCACTTATGTTTTGTGAGTTCCTAGCTTTCGCTACATGCATTTTCTTTCAAACCTCACTCATCGACCTCATTTTCTAATCTCTCTCTTTTGCTTATCTTCTAGTGCAACAAGATGTTAATTGGGACTTACTATCTTGGAACGCCCCTAAGACAAAAGATGTTACCTTCATATTCTAAAAAGAGGAGGTAGGCCATCTAACTGAGACTTACAGATAACAACTGGTCCAGAGACCTTTGCTCCCAACACCCCAAGATGTCAACAATTTGAAAGGAAATTCATAGAAGGGAATTCAAAGGTTTGGTGCATTTGCTTTTCTACTCCTCTGTCTGTGAGGAAGTAAGTACACACCTCTCCACCATGCCAATTCAGACGCTATTTAAACAGGTATAGGATTACTTTTTTTCTCATATAACAGTAAGCCTGAGAAACGAACTAGGGGTGGTGGAAGGGGAGGTGGGTGGGGGGTGGGGGTGACCGGGTGGCGGGCACTGAGGTGGGCACTTGATGGGATGAGCACTGGGTGTTATTCTGTATGTTGACAAATTGAACACCAATAAAAAATAAATTTATTAAAAAAAAAACAGTAAGCCTGAGAGAGATAGCTGATATCTTCAGTTATCTGCTATTTTCTTGACCTTCTGTCATGGTCACAAGATGGCTGTTCCAGCTCAAGGCAGAAATAAGACCCATATCAAGAGCATGGGTCACCCTTGTGAGAGAAGCCACAGTGTTTTCACCAACCTGTTTGTCTATTCTTTTACCAGTATCACACTATCTTGATTACTGTGGTTGTATGTATAATAAGTCTTAAGGTCAAGCAAGCAGAATCAGTCTACCAGCTGTGTTCTTCTTCACTTTGTTTTTAGAAGCATTCCAACAGACTCCCTCTTCATTTTCATTTGCCAGTATTTTAATACATGGCCACTCCTTGCTGAGAGGCTGTAAAAGCCATATTTAAGTTTTAATTCAATGTGCAAAGTTAGATATACTTGTTGTGTTAGCCTCATGGTGTCTGGCTGCAACTGTAGATGTCAGGAAACCGAGCTATGCAGAGGTCCATGGCATCATTGCCAAACCTACAAATGTACCACATGAATGGGTCAGCGCTGGGAACCTCCCATAAAAAGTATCAATAGCCACAAAAAAACCCGAAAACTATAACCAACACTTGTTAACCACAAGACCTTTGTTCCTTTTCTATGATATCGCTACCTTTTACCTTGATTTTGGAGGGCACAGAAGATGGAAGGGGCAGATGAGGAAAGATGAAAGACCTTTCTTCTATGGCAAGTTTCTGGGCTAGGCAGACCAAGCTGATGGAATGGGAGAAGTTCTGAATTAGATGCAAGACTGACAATTTAACTGTAGTAGACTTTAACATTTTCATTTCATTTCATTTTTTAGTATGTTTAATGACAAGAAGCAATGGGATCTGCTGAGATAATGTTAAAGGATGGGAAGGGGAGATCTGACACAGGATTATAGTTGGGCGTGGGGGTTTCTGGAGGAAGATAAATTCACTTCCTGATTGTGTCCCACTGAGTTCAGTTCCTTCAACAAACTGGTTATGCTATAAACTACAAACCCTTTTTCTAATCCTGACTGCTGACCCATTGCCCTGACTCCTAATAAGTCTTTCTGGCTCTTAACTGGTATCCTTTTCATTGCTGTAGGGGTGCTGAAACTGTTATTAAAAGACAACTTTAAGAATAATATTTGGTGTCTGTGGGATAGGAGAAAGCCCAGGAGGAGTACTTAGGAGAGATTGTAACAGGATAATAACCAATCCTGGTTTGTCACTGACTGCCTTTGTGATCTCTTTGTCACCCTGGGTTTCCTACTCTGAAATAAATGGGCTAAAGAAAATGATTGTAATAGACACCTCTTGTGATGGTTGCCTCGTTCACTTTATTCTCAGGACATTGCCTCTGATACCTAGGGATGCTATGGGTCCATGTGCCACAGCCTCCCTTTAGAGCTGATTAAGCAGGAGAGGACATCTATCCCAGGCCAGGCAGGCTCTCTTTCCTGCAGTATTGAATAGGGGAACGCAGAGATGGAACAATGTTGACATTGACTATCATTAGTAACTGAGAGCAAGCCACCCCCACCTGCTGCTGCTGGCCTCAGAAATTCCCAGCTTCTTGCTCTTCTTAGGGCTTAATGGCTCAATTCTTCCTTTCATCTGATTCTGCAGTTTTTCAGTAAATCCTTCACTTTGTTTAAGCTGCCCCAAACTGTTTTCTATGACCTGCAATCCACGGTAATTTTTTAAAGGGTCCATTCAACTTCTAGAATGTTATTATTCTTTGATTTAACGGTACCTGTTAATCTTGAACTGAGAGGAGTTGTAACCTTGGGTGTTGGTAACCACAGACACCTAGCAGCCACGCAGTGGTGAGTGACTGCAGTTTTGGCAGTCCTTACACTGATGAATACTGAGATATTCCTTTTAATAACATCAGATTTTTAATTAGGTATATTTACATTTGTTACACAGGGAGAACAGTTTTAGTTTGATAGTTTATGTTAGAGGTATATGTGATGTTTAAAGAAAAGGATTTGCCTCCAGGGCAAGAAATAGGTGAACCAAGTAATATTTTAAAAGTCACCATATCGAAAGGCACTATTATTAAACACTTGAGTCTAAAAAGTTGAGTGATACCCAAATTGGTTCATCACTTAAATCTCATGCACTAGCAGCCCACTGAACTGATTAAATTCAGTGGGTATTTTGAATGCAACTGATGTTCTTTAGTTAATTCTCGGAGATAATGCTGGATATTAAAAAGTTGAATTCAAATTAAACATTTTGTTGTAAAGGTCATATAATATTACACTATAATTTGATATGGCACGGTATCAAATACCTATCAAAATAACTTTAGAGTGAAAATGTCTAATTGGAATATCAAAGTTTAGAAGTGTAATTAGCCCCTTTAATATGAAACCTAACTATGGGCCCTTTATGGTTCTTTAAAAAGTTACTGTTACTGATTTCCCAAAGTGAAAGGCATGCCACTCAGTGGATGGAAAGCAGTATTGCAGAGAAGAGATAGCAATGATTACATTTTGAGATACTAGTTTTTGGGATTTTGCCACCTTGACTTGGGGGAATGGGTAAGCAAGCTGAGACTAAGAAGGGTTATGTGAGTTGTTCTAGAATTAACTTCATGATTAATATTAGTGGCATGACTGTTATGTTTGTATACAGAGATACAGACTGCAAAAAAATTATTTATGTATAAGGGTAGTTCTGAATGAGGGGCATTTTCATACCAGCCTTCCACTTGGACATTTGGCAATATATGGAGACATCTTTGGCATGTGTGTGTTACTGCATCTATTGGGTAGAGGCTAGGAATGTTGTTTAACATCCTACAATGCATAAGACAGTCACCACAACAAAGAGCCAATAGTATTGTTGAGAAATCTGGTTTATGAAAATTAGTTTCACATGTTTTTACTCAATTCAAATTCTTTTTAGTCAAAACTCTTCTAGATATTCATATAATAAGACCAGCTTTACTTTCTAATAGATAAGCAATACTTTATAATACAAATTCATTTTTCTGCAATGATTATGTAACTTTGTAAACTGTTTCCAAAAGTCAGGAAAAGTTTGAATATTCACACATAATCTCCCCCAATCTCACCTTGCTCTGTTACCAGTTCAAAGCCTTTCCTTTTTTCATTGCTCACTTCCTTTTATTCTGGATTATTTTATTTTACTAAATAACTGAAGCACTGACCAGAAGCAAATATAGTGAGCATATTTAACATTTGGATACAACTTGTCTTTTTATAAAATTATAATTTCATTTTTCTTAGATTTACAAATTTTTTTTCTTTAGCCTCGAGGCAGGTGGAGATCCATCTTATTCTCAGTTTTTGAAAAGAAACAAGTTTCAGATTACTAGGAGAGCCTGAAATGATTCATTTCTTTCTGTTGGAATTAGTCTGTTTAGGGTAAGTAAAATGTTGGATTTACCTGCTTTTTAAAAAACTCTGATGCTTTTTATGTTGTCATATTGGTCCTAATAATTGATTTAATTATACCTTAGAATAATAGTGACATAGACTATCACTGGAGGTGTTGCAAAGAGTACTTCATATATATTACTTTTTTAAGAACAAATGTATCCTTTATGAAATTTAAGATTGTCAAATGTAAAACCTTTTGGGAAACACAATCCAAATTGTGCTCCTAAATTCATAACACCACAATTCCAAAGATAAAGGAATGCATAAAAAGTATGGAAAGTGAATACGCTTTGATTTTCCCAGTCTCCAGTCTCTTCTCACCAATTTATTCCTAAACTATTTGTTGATTGCACATTACCCTCCACCTCCATCAAAAAGGGAAAAACCCAGTTTAGTATAATGGTTAAGACAATGGATTCTGGCTCTGATTTGTCTGAACATAATGTAGTGATCAAGCGCTTAGATTCTGAAGTCAAGCCACATAGTTTGTGGTATGCCATTCAAGGATTTCTTTTCCAGCCTCATTTCTCACTTTGTAGTCTAGCCAAAATTCCTCTGTCCATCTCTTATCTAGCCTGTAAGGCCAGGTCACCTTACCACTTCCCTGAAATAGTCCTCCTCTTCTTGGAACTGCTCTAGCATGGCACCTATGCTTCTCACTACCAGTTCTGTACAAATGACGTGTGTGCCTAAAAAACTTTTAATCTCTTAAGAAAACACAAGCTTACCGAGGGCACGATATTACTGTATTCTTTTTTAGATCTCCACTAAATCACGACGTGCCTTGCACACTAGCTTTGCTTGACAAATGTCAGGTGAATCAATTTAAAGAAGTTAATCCCACTCTGAACCTCTACCCCTCTGGCCTGTACAGGTTTATCCCAAATCATAGAACTTTATATTAAAAAGGGTGAATGCAATGTATGTAAATCAAATCCCTAAAAAAATTTCTTGAGGACCCAAAAGAGTCCCCAAGACTCTACGAGGGCTACGCAATCAATACTTAGCATATTTCACATCTTAGGAGAAAAATTTAAAAGTTCTTTAAAATAATAAATGTGCTAAATTTTTTTTTTAAGATTTTATTTATTTATTCATGAGAGACACGGCGACAGAGAGAGAGGCAGAGACACAGGCAGAGGGAGAAGCAGGCTCCATGCAGGAGGCCGGACATGGGACTTGATCCGGGAGTCCAGGATCTCACCCTGGGCCAAAGGCAGGCCCTAAACCGCTGAGCCACCCGGGCTGCCCAAATGTGCTAAATGTTAATGTAAGTAGTTTTAAAATTCACTACATTTTAAAATTCACTACAGAGGATCCCTGGGTGGCTCAGCAGTTTAGTGCCTGCCTTTGGTCCAGGATGTGACCCTGGAGTCTTGGGATCGAGTCCCGCATTGGGCTCCCTGCATGGAGCCTGCTTCTCCCTCTGCCTCTCTCTCTCTCTCTCTGTGTCTCTCATGAATAAATAAATAAAATATTTTAATAAAAATAAAATAAAATTCACTACGTATATATTCCTCTGCCCATTCTCCTGGAGCCGGCACCGTTTGCAGCACGAAGAACGCCGGACCCTGTCTGGGAGAACCAGGCTCAGCCCTGCAGGAACAGGCGGGAAGCCGCTGGCCCCGCCCACTCCCAGGACACGCCCCCGCCCCGCCCCGCCCCGCCCCGCCCCGCCCCTAGCGTGCCGGCGCCGGGTCCCAGGGCGCACGCGCAGGGCTCCTGCAGGCGGCGCGCCCGGGCGCGAGGCGGCGGCCCCTCCCCCACCCTGGCCGCGCACGGCAGGAACCCGTCGCCGGGGCTGCTGCGGCTGCTGCTGTCGGTCGTCGTCATGGACTCTCCGTGGGATGAGCTGACCCTTGCCTTTTCTCGCACGTCTATGTTCCCCTTTTTTGACATCGCCCACTACCTGGTGTCCGTGATGGCGCTGAAGCGTCAGCCGGGTGAGTGCGGGGAGCCGCACACCGGCCCCCTCAGGGTGCCTCTCCCGGGAGGACGGCCGGAGCCGCCCGAACGGCCCGGGGCCTGGAGACGGGCTGGAGGGGCGCCGGGGCCGACCCGCCCGGCCTCGCGAGCGCGGGGGAGACTGAGGCAGGGAGCGTGTGTGTGTGTGTGTGGCCCCGGGAGTCGTCAGAGGAGGCGCGACCGCGGGTCCGGCCGCCGCGGCGGGCAGGGGCAGCTGACGGGGAAGACGCCGCTGCGGCGTGTGGGGGCCGGAGCGCCTGCGCCGCCCTCGCCCCGCGCGGTCCCCGGGCGCCGCCGCCGGCCTGGGGACCCCCGGCGTTCACAGCTCACCTGCGGGGCGGCCCGGGGCCTCGGCGCTCCAGCGCCGCCTGCCGCCCAGGGCGTGACCCCGGGGTCCCGGGATCGAGCCCCCCGTCGGGCGCCCCGCGTGGAGCCTGCGTCTCCCTCTGCCTGCGTCTCTGCCTCTCTCTGTGTGTCTCTCTCATGAATAAATAGATAAAATCTTAAAAAAAATTATAAAAGTAAGAACTGTTCATCAGAAGACACCATTCAAGGGCTGAAAACACAGAGCACAACCTGAGAACGGGTATTTGCAAAACTAGAACCAACAAAGGATGTGTAAATAAAGTGTATACAGACCTACATATCAGTTACAAAAATATAGACAGTTCAGTAGGGAAAAAAATGTGTTTAAGGAAGAGGAAGACGAAGGAGAGAAACTTTAATGGGCAGTTACACACCCACACAGAGTATTTCTAAAGAGCCAAGAAACATATGAAAAAGTGCCTAAGATGGGCCGCCCGAGTGGCTCAGCGCTTTAGCACCTGCCTTCAGCCCAGGGCGTGACCCCGGGGTCCCGGGATTCCCGGATCGAGTCCCACGTCGGGCTCCCTGCACGGAGCCTGCTTCTCCCTCGGTCTATGTCTCTGCCTCTCTCTCTCTCTCTCTGTGTGTGTCTCTCATGAATAAATAGATAAATAAAATCTTTAAAAAAAAAAAACCGTAAAGGTCACCTGGGGACAGAGCCCCCCCCCCCCCCCCCCCCCCCCCCGGACAGCAAGTGGAGCTTGGTCGCTTGGAATAAGAGAGTTGGAATAAGAGAGTGGCTCTGCAGCCCTGAAAGTTGTGTGGACGCTCAGAGAGCCCCAAGCAGGGACACTTGTCTTCTCCGGACCCAGCTCTGTCACCGTGCTCTGCAGCCGAATAAAGTGATTGTGGTTGGAAGAGAGGGGATCCCCCTTTTTCCGTCGTAAGCGTGACGTCGTCCAAGGGTCGTTTGGCACGGTTTCCCTACAGCGTTTTGAGGGTTTCTTTATCGTATATGGTCAAGGAGCAATATTTGTCTTTTTTACTCTCAGAGTATGTTTATGCCTGTATTGCTTTACTTCTGCAATTATTCTGCTTGCCTTTTGGATCCTTTTTGACTCTCTTCTTTCTTTGAGCTCAGGCATTTTTGGTTTTTTTCTCCCTTTTCCTACGTTTTATCTGTTCATGCCGCCTGGTCCTTTAGGGAGAGTTCATTAATGAGTGAATGAGGGCTTGGAGAGGTGCTGTAACTCTTGGGGACTGTTTTTTGTTTTTGCTTTTGACTCTTTGCTCTCAGAAATATTTTTCACTTACATTGATGTTTGTAGCTCAGTCTTTTAAAGCATTGTTTGGTCGAAGTTTTGCTCTGGAAAAGGTGGATATTGTATTAAATCAGGACAGATAATCTGTGTAAGTGAAAGTGTTTCCCTGATTTGAAAAGAAGTACCTTATAATGCCATATTCAGTATTTGGAGTTCTCTTGTATAGGCCAAATCAGGTTCTCAAAGTGTGGCCCGGGAACCCTTGGGGTTCCTGACACTTCCAGGTCAAAATTATTTTCATAATAATATGCAAATATTATTTGTCTTTCCTTACACTCATTTTCTCACAAGTGTGCAGTGGAGTTTTCCAGAGGCTACATGACCTGTGATGCTGTAACAGTTTGAATACAGAAACAGATATGAGAATACAGCTGTTTTCTGCTTGAAGCCAGAGATAAAAAAGGATTTGCTAACATAAAACAGTGGGACCTTCCTCACTAAATGTTTGCTTTGGAAAGCACTTATTTTTCATAAAGAATACATAATTGATGTTAACATTTAGTATGTTTATTATTTTTAAAATGAAAAACATTAAGTACTCCTTTAAAATTTTCTCAACAATTTCTAATAAGCTAAATATACCTGTAACTCACATAAAAGCCCTTTGGGGTCTTCAAGAACTTTTTTTTTCAAGTCTGACTTTTTTTTTTTTTTAAATCTTTTTTTTTTAATTTTTATTTATTTATGATAGTCACAGAGAGAGGGAGAGAGAGGCAGAGACACAGGCAGAGGGAGAAGCGGGCTTCATGCACCGGGAGCCCGACATGGGATTCGATCCCGGGTCTCCAGGATCGCGCCCTGGGCTAAAGGCAGGCGCTAAACCGCTGCGCCACCCAGGGATCCCTCAAGTCTGACTTTTTAATGGTTTAATTTGCATGTATTCACCTTTTAAAATGAAGTTTGTGATTTTTTTTAAGATTTTATTTATTTATTCATGAGACACAGAGAGAGAGAGAGAGAGGCAGAGACATAAGGCAGAGGGAGAAGCAGGCTCCATGCAGGGAGTCTGATGTGGGACTCTATCCCGGGACCCCAGGATCACACCCTGGGCTGAATGCAGCTCTAAACCACTGAGCTACCCGGGCTGTCCTAAAGTTTGTGATTTTGGACAAAGGCATACAGACATGTGATTGCCACCACTATCAAGATATCCAATAGTTTCATCACTCACCCCAGATTCCCTCCTGCCCTTTGTAGTTGGCCTTCCTCCAGTCTCTGGCAACCATTCATTTGCTCACTAAGTTTTAGGGGCGCAAGGAGTCCTGAGACCAAAAAATTTGAGAAGCACTGGAGTAATTTAATGCTGAAACGGGATTACATCTTGTGAATATATTTTATATATGTGTGTGTGTGTGTGTGTGTGAGAGAAACATACTTTACATTCCAGTACCAGTGCTTGTAAACAGGTGAAAATGATAGAATTCATACAAAAGAGTGTACCAATTTAAGCTTTTACCAGAAGTATGTTAGACTGCTTGTTTCTTCCTCAATATTTGCTCCCCCCCCCACTGTTATCATTCTTAACTATCTTATTCTGATGATCAGAAAAATAGTTTTCATTTGTACCTGTCAGGGTTACTGAGTGTATGCTTCTTAAGTTTATTGGCAATTTGTATTTTCACTTTTCATTGAGTTGATCATATTGTTTTTCCTATTTAAATTGTATTGTAATACATTTTTTAAAATGATGAATCAGGGGCTCCTGGATTGCTCAGTCAGAAGAGCATGTGACCCCTGATCTCAGGGTTGTGAGTTTAAGCCCCATGTTGGGTGTAGGAATTACTAAAAAATAAATAAAAATAAAAATTAAAAAAATGATGAATCATCCTTGTATTCTTGGAATAAGCTCCACCTGTTTGAGTATCATTTTAATTCACTAGGGATTTTATTTGCCAATACTTTGTTTAAATTTTTATTTAATTGGCAACTTTTTCTTATCCCCTGTTGACTGATTCTCTAGAACTCAGACCTATTGTACAATATAACTATAATTCTTCTATGTAGTACCAGGATTCTTCTTATCTTTATTCTCTGGAGCACATTACTCTTTGAGACTCCTGACTTTTGGAATGTATTTTATTACTGCCAATACCTCTCTCCTCACTTGCCTACCATTTACATCTTATATATCTCTTCCTAGAGCTTAAACAATGCTAGTGGAAACAGGGAAAGGGGATTAACTCCTTCTTTCTGTGGTATGGATAAGGACAGTGTCCCTTTGCTGTTTGGTTCAAGTCGTAGGCTTCAAATCCAAGGAAAGATGATGGTTTTCCTCTTTCCTTTTCCACATGACTTGTATTTAATAATTTGGATTGTTTTTTATTTATTTCTTTTTTTTTAAGATTTATTTTTATTTATTTATGATAGACATAGAGAGAGAGAGGCAGAGACACAGGCAGAGAGAGAAGCAGGTCCATGCCGGGAGGCCGACGCAGGACCCGATCCCGATCCCGGGACTCCAGGATCGCGCCCTGGGCCAAAGGCAGGTGCGAAACCGCTGAGCCCTACCCAGGGATCCCCTGTTTTTTATTTCTTAATTTACCTCCATTCGTCAAATAGTTAACTTTAGTTCCTCCTAAACCTTGGCATCTGATTTTCTATAGTTTTTAGTTTTGGCTAGTAGTCATAGGTTTTGCTTGTTTGTTTTCCTATTCTAGTAGGAAGTTGGAAAATGCTGTCTTGAGAGTTATTAGTCAGAAACCATTTAACAGGGCACCTGGCTGGCTTAGTGGTTGACCATCTGCCTTTGGCTCAGGTTGTGATCCCAGGGTCCTGGGATCAAGTCCCACATCAGGCTCCCTGTGGGGAGCCTGCTTCTTCTCCCTCTGCCTATGTGTCTGCCCCTCTTTATGCGTCTCATGAATAAATAAAATCTTAAGAAAAACCCCACTTAACAGAAAGTTTATATCAACTTTAGTCTCTCTTATCTTACCTTTTTTTTTTTTAAGATCTTATTTATTTATTCATGAGAGACACAGAGAGAGAGAGAGGCAGAGACACAGGCAGAAGGAGAAGCAGGCTCTATGCAGGGAGCCCGATGTGGACTCAGTCCCGGGTCTCCAGGATCATGCTCTGGGCTGAAGGCAGCGCTGAACCACTGAGCCCCCCAGGCTGCCCCTTATCTTACATTTTATTTTTTTTCTTACGTTTTAAATCTGCCTTCTCTCTTTTCTTATTTAAATCTTCATTAAAATTAACACATTTCTGCAATCATACATTCATATCTAGTTGCTATTTTTGGTAAAACTTCCTGAAAATTTAATCTACAGTTATTTCTACTTGATTTTTTACAAACACAGTCTATTTTTCCTGTTAATTCTCCCCCATTATACTACAGGGGACAGTATTGGTGATCTGGCAAGACAGTGATATTAAGAAAGTTCATAGTTTAGGAATATCTAAAATATTTCAAATACTGCTAACCTCTCTCGAATCACAGGAAGTTCAGTTAAGCAAATGTTCATTGAAACTTTACTGTGTATCAGGCACTATATTAGATTTTTTTTAAAAGATTTTATTTATTCATGAGAGACACAGAGAGAGAGAGAGAGAGAGAGAGAGAGAGAGAGGCAGACACACAGGCAGAGGGAGAAGCAGGCTCCATGCAGGGAGCCCGACCTGCGACTTGATCCCGGGACTCCAGGCTCACATCCTGGGCCGAAGGCAGATGCTAAACTGCTGGGCTACCGAGGGATCCCCCAAGATGCTAAGGATACCAAGACGAAAGATGTTGTTGTAGCCCTAACAATGTTATTTTCTCCCATGATTTCTATCGTTTCCATATCACCAATGAGTTTTGCTTTCCAGAACTAGGAATCCAGGAATAAAGCCTATTATTGTTTCTCCTTTTAATTTGTGGGAGATGAAAGGATTTATATGTCAAGAATTTGTCAGTTCTGAGGTTTCTGTAAAGGTGGCAGCATAATTTTGCTGTCTTTATGAATCCACACATAAAAGCATACAGAAAAGTACAAAAATCATAAATGTACATACAGCTCAATGAATTTGCAAAATGAGCACATCTATTTAATCAATATCCAGATAAAAAAATTCATGAAACCCCAAAAGCCTCTTTTGTTATGTGATGTTTTAAAAAGTGACAGTTCTCCCAGTGTAGGGTGGAAAAGGATGTTCAGAAATGACAGTTCATAATTTACTTCTATTAGAGAGTCTTACTTAAATGTCTTTAATTTTTAAGTGAAAGAATATTTGACATGACATAAAATATTGGTCAGGGAGTGTGATGTGGTAAAAAGAGCTAATAAAATCAGGACACCAGTATTAAAACTCTATCACTAACCGGGTAGTTTCAGATAAATTAAAACCCAATATTTCATCTGTGCAGTGAGTGGGCTGGACTAGAACAACAGCTGAGCTGTCTTTCCTCCTTAGGAGTCTCAGTTTTGGCTCTAAAGAGATGTTCAAGCTTCAAAAATTTTTTTTTTCTTTAAAGATTTTTATTCATGAGAGAGAGAGAGAGCGCGCGCGAGAGGCAGAGCGACAGGCAGAGGGAGAAGCAGGCTCCCTGTGGGGAGCCCGATGTGGGACTCAATCCCCTCAATCCCTGGTCTCCAGGATCACGCCCTGGGCTGAAGGCGGCACTAAACCACTGAGCCACCTAGGGATCCCCTGAAGCTTCAAAGTTTAAAGATATTTTCAACCCTTTGTTTCCCCAGTAGTGGTAAACTGCTTTCTGTAGTTGATAACTCTGTGATACTGTAGTACTTTTTACCTTTTTAACAATCTAGTTAACAATTTTATACTTAATGTCTTTATAGCAAATTCTCTCTATTAAAATAACTATGTATTTTGTTCCCTGACTGGACTCAGACTGGTACAGACTGGTACAGAGTCCTAGCAGTGGAATTTAACTTCCTACTTTCCAGTTTGCATATGTCAAGTTAGGATATCTAAAGTTCTGGCTACTTCCTGTCTAGATCCAGTCAGTATAACGTCATTAGTTTTAGTGGGTCAGTGTGATGTTGGATGGATTCCCAATATGATCAAAATCTCTGTGACTTTGTTAGAGAACAGGAGAGTTGACATAGAACTAAGGCAAGATTGCAATATACTGTTCACCTAGTCAGGTAAAAGAGGTGTCTCTGGGGTTCCTTCAAATTAATATAGAAAAAGAATTTGCTTACCAGGTTTTAGGGGTTATATTGATTTGTTCCAATAAAAATACTGCATCTTGAATACAGCTGCATTTGGAGTCACTACTGTCTACATTTCTGATAATCCACAAGCATTCTCCAAGATCCATCTGCTTAGTACTTATAGACCAAATAGGCAAGTTAAATGGGATGTGATAGCTATCACCACCTTTTCATCTTTGACGTTTTTGGTTATGGCACCCATCTCTGGTATTGCTTTTTAAAAATACCTTGAGGGGGAGAAGAAGCTCTAGGGGCTTCTACTCGAATGTTTCTACCATACTGATTCTGACTCCATAAATCAGAGGATCACTATGGGCTTTGTGTCACTTGCCAGCTACTTCTATTCTAGTTATACATTAAGGAACTATGGAAATAACCACAAGGTGGGTCTGTAGATTTACTTGGCCCACTGTGATCCAAACTTGATCCAAAACTGGAAGTAGAATATGACTTTATTTTCTAGCTTTCATTTCATAATGAAAATATTTTGATGTTCAAGTCCATAGGTGATTATGAGTGCTTCAGAACTCATACTTTTTTTGTTTCTTTTCTTTTTTTCAGAACTCCTGCTTTGAATTAGAGTCAGATCTCAATGTGACAAATTTTCTTAAGAGTTTTGGGGAATATCACAAACATCTAAAGATAGGACAGATAATTTTTTGTCTTTTAAATATGAGCATGTTAAAAATAAAATAACATCTCCTAATGTCAGCTTGTTCCTTAGCTAAAGGAATGTTTTAAAACTGAGAAAAAAAGCAAAGAAACCATATTAACTATTTTTTTCTAATGACAATTATTTATATGCAGGAAAAGATATACAAGCTGTTTCTGGTTACCTTTCTGTATTTTCACAGTTTAACTTCACAATAAACTAATTCTGATACTGGTATGATATATACAAAAGAACATAACACCTAAAGAGATTTGTCATAGGATTGCCTCATACTGTAAAAATGTGTTACCATAGTGTATATACTGAAAAGAGCTCCATAGAAAGGCCTATTTGAGTTAAGGGAAATTTTTCTAGCGGACATAGTTTTGAAAATTAGACAAAAAAGATGGATGTGAGAGAGACCCTTCTTCAATCGTTCTTTTCCTTTCTTTTTTTTTCCTCTAATAAAATCTTCGTTTCACTGATTTAAGTGTCTTAGGGTTATAAGTACTTCCCTAGTGCTATGGTGTGTTGTTTTCATCTAAGCCTTGCAATAAGAATTGAAAAGAATTTTATCTGGGGCTCAGAGAATAGAAGCAGCCAGAAGTTAGAAGTTGCATTTTGCCTGCTTTCTCTGCTGGTAATGATCAGTCCGTTCAGTAGATATATCAAGTGTCTGCTGTGTACTAGGTAGTAAATATGTCTTTTTGTATATTTTCTTATTTTAAATCCTTATAAGTTATGTATTACTCCCATTTTATGAAAGTTGAAACTTAAGCCGGCAGGGTTTAGTGATCCTACAAAGAGGTCACAAAACTGGTATATAATTCCAGCTGCTTCTTTGACTTGTGACAATACAAAGGGAAGTTAATGGTAGTTAAAAATCATAATACTGAGCTCTTGAAATATTTCACATATTTTTCTGTCATTCAGTACATTTATAGAGTACCTACTGTCTAAAGTCTCTTAGAATTTTAAGAGATAAGAACTTTATAATGGAGCTAACACATATACAAAATCTAGAATGTGATTATGTCCTAAGAGGACAGAATAAAATGTGCAAGTTGAGGAAAAAGGAAAGTTATTTTGACCTAATCAGAAATGAGTATTACATGAGTGAATCATTTAAATGAAATCACTTAGTAAATTTGATTTGGATTGTTTTAATGGTCAAAGGAAAACCCAGGTATATTAAAATTTGGCTAAGTTAGTGAGTGGTGGGTATCAGGTAGCTGAAGGTAATGGTAAATCTCCATTAGAGTAGTACCCAGGAACACAGAGGACAGACACCAGTGAGTATTCCTAATCGTATGTTTATTTGAGGTAATAAGTTATCTTAGAATGTGTTCTTCATAGTGACTGTGCTGTGATGGGCTTGTTATGGCTGTCATGCAGTTAGGACTCTCATTTCCAGAATGCATTCCCAGAGCTAACCAGAGTATGCCTGTGAGAGAGAGAGAGAGAAAGGGACACACACACGGTAGGATTGGGAGACAGTTAAGAGTAAGGGGGATAAAGGGTGTGTATGTGTAAATAAGCATAGGGAAAAAGTCTGGAAGTTGTCATTTCTCAGGATAGGAGTGTGATAGAATGGTAGAAATAGGAAAGGGTAATTTTTTGCTTATTTTGATTTACTTATATAATAATAGTGATACGTTAATACTTATTGCTTACTGTGTGCCAGGTCCCCATTCTGAGTGATTTCAAAGTACTCACTTGTAGTTGATTTTTACAACAACCGTGTGGTGTAAATTACTTTTTTCTTTACCACTTCCGTATGTGTATTTTTTCTTTTTTGAAGATGTGAGAAAGCAAACAATCAACTTGTTGAGTTCACACAAAGAGTAAGTGCTGGTGCCAGGATTTATACCTGAGTAGTTAAACTATAGAGTCAATAAGCACTCTATATTAAGCACTCTGTAATTGCTTTTTTTTTTTTTTAAGATTTTATTTATTTATTTGAGATAGAGTGTGTGCCTGTGTATACAAGTTGGAGGTGGGGCAGAGGGGAGGGAGAAGCTGACTCCCTGCTGAGTCTGATCCTTGAGCGGATCCTGACTTAGCCAAAGGCAGACAGACAGGCGCTTGCTTAACCGACTGAGCCACGCAGCACCCCTCTGTATTGCTTTTCAACATGAAGATGGTGCAGTATGGAGGAATCTAGTGACCATTACCTAAGAAAAGATAATACTCATTTGTTAGGCTGACTGACCAATGTTATAATCAGTCACCACTCTGTGGTGCTCTAGTGCCCATATACATATTTAGGTAGGTAATAATATCTAAGTAGAGACATAGCGGTATCATATCTTACATGGGGGTTTGGCTCTAGAGATAGCATATATTATCAAAATAATTCTTGAAAATTCTTAGGTTTAAGGAAGTTGCTACACTGAAGATTGATGTCCTGCCTTTTAGTACTTTTCTCATAATTGATTTTTCTTCCAGATTTGGAACAGGTCACCATTTCTTGAGTTCTCACCAGACGTATATCATTAAACCTTGGCATCACATGTTCACTTGACAGGATATGTACACCACAGAAAATGCACATCTGCCAACTCATGTTCACTCCTGGGCACGTTTTGTTGTGTGGAATGGTGGGTTGCACTATTTGACTTTTATCTCCTTTTTTCTCCCTGAGCACATACAGATGAATTTCCGTGTTAATACAAGTATGATGATGTTACCCTAACAAACTCACACATACATTTATGTAGTTAGTTTTGTTGTTTGTTTTTGCATAAATGGGCATTTTCCTAAGAGATAACAACAACTTGGTTATATATTCTTGCAGACCTTATTTTATGTATTATTTTTATGTATATGTACTGATCAAAATACATGGATTTCTGTACAATAATGATTTCTTATTGTACATATTGTTTATATACACACATATATATATATATATATATATATTTTTTTTTTTTTTGTCTATCAGTGCATGTAAAGCTGCTACATTCTTTTAAATAGATGCATTGTATTGGATTGGGAGTCCCTGGTGGCTCAGCAGTTTGGCGCCTGCCTTTGGCCCAGGGCGTGATCCTGGAGTCCTGGGATCGAGTCCCTTGTCCAGCTCCCTGCATGGAGTCTGCTTCTCCCTCTGCCTGTATCCCTGCCTCTCTTTCTCCCTGTGTCTTTCATGGGTAAATAAATAAAATCTTAAAAAAAAAATAGATGCATTGTATTCCACAGATTGGGTGTGACATAATTTGTTAAAATTTTGTTTAATTTTATAATTAGTAATAATTCAGTTAAAAGAATTCAAATATGATTAAATCATCATAATATTATATCATTATCATATCATAATCAATATAATTAAATAAATTTGACCATCCTCACAAATCCCAGGCTTTCTCAAGAGATATAATAGGAGTTAATTTTGGTGTATTGCATACCCTTTGCTGTGCATTCCATGTGTATGCATCTTCCCATGTTAATATTGCTATATCACACGCTTGATTGCTTCTGTATAGTATTCCATACCACAAATGATCATGATTTGTTTAAGTCTTCTCTGATGATAGTCATTTAGATGTTTTTCATTTTTTTTTCACAGCATTATAAACAACACTGCTTTAATATTCTTGTATGAAATTCCTTGGACACTTGAGTCAGTTTTAAATTAAAATTTTAATTTATACTCCCAAGTTACTCTTTAAAATGACTTTTAATACTCTTACAGCAGTATATGAACTTCTTCACATTGTTGCCAACTAATAAGTTAATATAAATACTGAGCTGTACATGTTTTTACCAGTTGAATGTGTGACAAATACAATATCTTCTTAAATTTTGTTTTTCCTTGATTACTGATGACTTTCTTTTTTTGGTATGTATTTGGTCATTTATATTTCCTGCTTTGTGACTTGTCCATTTTTCTCTCGTGTTTGTTGTCTTTTCTGTTGATTTATTGGAATTTGCCTTATGTAAGTTGAAAAACACTATTCCAGTCTTTTGTCATATAGAAGTTTTGAATTTTAGTAAGGTCAAAAAAATCTTTTCCTTCATATCTTTATTCAGGTTAAGTACTTTTCTTTCTGTTGTCAGCGTGCTAGATTTTTTTTGAAATTGGGCGTGTTGAATTTTTAAGTCTTTAATTGTCTAAATGGGAGATGATAATAAATTTGTTAGTATAGTGAATGATTTAAATGAATTTTTAGGGACGCCTGGGTGGTGCCTGCCTTCCACCCAGGGGGTGATCCTGGAGTCCCGGGATTGAGTCCCTGCATGGGGCCTGTTTCTCCCTCTGCCTGTGTCTCTGCCTCTCTCTCTCTCTGTGTCTCTCATGAATAAATAAATAAAATCTTTTAAAAAAATGAATTTTAAATATTGAACTCTTTTAATTTGGATAAAATCTACTTGTCTTGATTTATTATCTTTTCAAAAAACTACTGATTTTAATTTATTATTAATATATTTGTGCATTATACTCATAAACTAAATTATAGTGTCTTCTTCCTTTCTTTCTTCTCCTCCTTCCTCTCTCACTCTTCTTTCTTTATAATGTATGATATTGGATTAATCATGGAATGATTTAAGTTTTTCTCCTTTGCTGTATTCCATAATGTTTATATAGCATAAAAATGAGTAATCCAAGAATATTTGGTAAATGTTTTCCATTAATTTATCTGAGTTGGCACCTTTCTTAAGATAGATCTTGGCCTTGTAGGTTTTTTCCAGTTATTTATATGTTCAAGTTTTCTCTCTGTTTTTAAGGAAATTTTGCTAATTTATATTGTCCATTTCTATTGCATTTTCACATTTATTATATTAAATGCATGTTGTTTTCCTGTAAAACTCTATTAAAACTATTTCTTTATTTTTCCTTCTAATGCTTTGCATTATTTTTGTTCCTACCCTGAGCCCCTTTCTCAGACTTGTTGAACAATGGTCTGTTTTATTGGTTTTTCCAAGAATAGCTTGGGGTTAGCTTTATTGATTGCCCATCTCCATCTTGCAATTTTAACTTCTATTTAATTGGTTTCTACTTTTATTTTTTTATTTTATTTTTTTAAAGATTTTATTGATTTATTCATGAAAGATCTGTAGAGCCAGGCAGAGACACAGGCAGAGGGAGAAGCAGGATCCCTGTGGGGAGCCCAGTGTGGGATTCAAACCCAGGACCCCAGGATCACACCCTGAGCCAAAGGCAGATGCTCAACCACTGCGCCACCTAGGCATCCCTGCTTTTATTTTTATAAATTGCTTCTGTTTCTCTGGTTGAGTTTATTTTTAATTTTTTTTTGTACTTTCCCTTTGATATTTCAAACTTACAAAAGAGTTGCCAGAATAGGTCAAGGAATTCTCATGTACTTTACCCAAATTCATCAAGCATTTACATTTTGCCCCATTTAAAAATTTTTTTCCAGCTTTACTGAGGTATAATTGACAAAATTATATATATTTAAAGTGTACAGTTTGATGGTTTGATATGCATGTGAATTGTTACATGATTATCACAATCAAGTTAATTAGCACATCCATCATCTCACATAGTTACCCCCCCACCCCGTGACTTAACATCTACTGTCTTAGCAAATTTCAAGTGTATGAGATAGTATTGTTAACTGTAGTCACTATGCTGTACGTTAGAGCTCCGAACTTGCTCATTTTAGAACTAGAAATTTGTACTCTAGCATCTCTGAGTGTTTTTATTTTGCATTACTATTTTTTTCAAAACCACCTGAATGTCAGTTGGAAGCATTTGCCTAGTTACTTCAAATTACTTAAGTCTGTTAATATATAAGAACCATAGAACATTTACTAAAATCAGAACATTTAACAGTAATACAACACTTATTATTAAGCCATAGTCCATATTTAGATTTTGTCAGTTGTCCAAAAAGGTGATTTGTAAATATTCTTTCCCATTCTAGGATATGATCTAGAATATACATTGCATATAGTTGTTGTCTCTTTAATGTTATTTAATCTAGAGCATTTTATCAGCCTTTTTTTTTTTTTTTTTTTTTGTATATGTTTCTTGACTTTGACATTGCTAAAGGGTAGGCCAGGTATTTTCCCAGAAGTGCCCTCAATTTGGGTGTATCTGATTAGATTAGTTCGGGTTATATATTTTTGGTGGAAATACTGTAGAAGTTAAGATGTGTTTTCAGTGCATGATAGCAGGAGTCACCTGATGTTTGTTTACGGTGAGGTCTGCAAGGTTTCTCCACTCTAAAATTATTTCCCTCTAATTAATAAGTAGTTTGGGGATCCCTGGGTGGCGCAGCGGTTTAGTGCCTGCCTTTGGCCCAGGGCGCGATCCTGGAGACCCGGGATCGAATCCCACGTCGGGCTTCCTGTGCATGGAGTCTGCTTCTCCCTCTGCCTGTGTCTCTGCCTCTCTCTCTCTCTCTCTCTCTCTCTCTCTCACTGTGTGCCTATCATAAATTAAAAAAAAAAAAAAAGTAGTTTGTTAGGAGGCATTTTAAGATAATGTATATATATGTTCCTCATGAGCCTTTCACCTCTGGGTTTATTTTGTTATTCTGTTTCTAGCCTGTTATGTTAAAAGCTAAGTTTATTTCAGCTTTTATTTTCTAAAGTAATTAAGAAAATACATTTTTCTTAAAATTTGCTTTGATGTATCAACTGGAAGTACTTAAAACAGGGCTGGGAATGAAAGGAGAGAGAGTACATAAGGGAGATTGTTTATAATAATGTGCTATTAGGAAACTGGCAGTAAGAGGCTGGACAGAGTGTTTTAAAGGTGTCCCGATCACCTGTGTCTTAACAAAGTGTTTACAGTCTTGGTTTAAAGAACAAAAGAGTTTATAATGATTGTGATTGTCGCACTTATGAGTAATAGTAAGGTTTTGAAAGTCATGAAGTTAAGAAGTTCATTTCTTTTTTCTTTTTTTTTAAAGATTTTATTTATTCATGAGACACACAGAGAGAGGGGCAGAGACACAGAGGGAGAAGCAGGCTCCATGCAGGGACCCCGATGTGGGACTCCTGTGGCTTAGGACCACACTCTGAGCCAAAGGCAGACGCTCAACTGCTGAGCCACCCAGGCTGCCCAAGAAGTTTTTCTTTAGTGCCACTGGCACCTTAGGGTTTATTCAGTGTACAGTTCTCTCAGAGCGCATTTCCACTTTGCCGTTCCAGGGGCTGCGGCGGTGGCACGGAAGAACCCTTTTTCAAGCTGGTTTACTGCTATGCTCCATTGCTTTGGTGGAGGAATTTTATCCTGTGTGTTGCTTGCAGAGCCTCCGTTGAGGTTTCTTGCAAACAACACTAATATATTACTGGCATCTTCAATCTGGTAAGCTGCCATTATGGTGAACTATGAGACATTTTAAAAAATTGTTTTGTAAATTACTAATAAATGAAATTTTTTTCTTTATAAAACCTATCTTATGTTCTTGAAAAGTTAATACATGTGCAAAGGAAGGAACCCAAATAAAGCCAATGGTTTTAAGTACAAAGTCTCTTTCTCACCCTTCTCCTTTATCCTGTCCAGAGGCAAGTTTGTTACCTTATCTTTAGTGGAAGCTTGTCAAATGTGAAAGGAAACCAAATATTTGACCCCAAACTTACTAATTCATACCCACAGACATACAAAAGGATAAAATCAAGAATGCGACCAACTACACAAAAAGTCCAGGTGATTATTATGATGCATTTATAATTACCATTCTTATTATATTCTATGTTGGATTTTTCATCGCCTTATGGGATTTAACATTAATTTTGTTTTTATTTATTTATTATTTATTTTATTTTTTTAAAAGATTTTATTTATTTATTTTTTTTTTTTTAAAGATTTTATTTATTCATGAGAGAGAGAGAGAGGCAGAGACACAGGCAGAGGGAGAAGCAGGCTCCATGCAGGGAATCTGACATGGGACTTTATCCTGGGTCTCCAGGATCAGGCTCTGGGCTAAAGGTGGCGCTAAACCACTGAGCCACTCAGGCTACCCTAATTTTGTTTTTAATCTAGTTTTGAAGTGAAGAAAAAATATTAGCAGGAATGGCTTTGGGTTCTTACAAATCCAAAGATTCAGTTATCTTTAAGAAGATTGATCCATCAAGCTAAAAAAAAAGTGTAATACAAATCAGAGTGGGTTTGCAACATCTGAAGCAGAAACTATACTTTTGATTAAAAACCATATCAAATATAGAATATTAGCAACACTTAAAGTTCATTTTTATTGTGATAATTTTTAAATGAGCATGTAACCAGTCTTAAAGGGGAATATTATACATAGTGGTGGCAATGAGAAAAAGTAACAGTGGAAACCTGTGTTAGTGGAAACAAGTAGGAGTAGAATAATAAATTTGATAGCTAATATTTACTGAGTTGTTAACCGTATATCAGCTAAATTCTTTTTTTTTTTTTTAGCTAAATTCTTTATATTCATATTTAATCATACACGTCCCGTAAGGTAACCATTATTTTTGACATTTGACAAATGAGAAAACTGAGGCATGGAGAAACTTTGCTAGAATTTACAGTTCAGTATTCATATTCAGATCAAACCCAGGAAATTTGACTTTAGAGCTTTGACATTTAACAGCCCCTGTCTCTCATAATTGTTGTTGTTGTTTTTTTTTTTAAGTGACTTTATCCCCAGTGTGGGACTCAAACTCATGACCCAGACATCAAGAGTGCATGCTTTACCAACTGAGCCAGCCAGGTGCCCCTGACTCTCATAGATTTGTTTGATCATCTCTTAAAATACAGTCTTCTGCTTGCTATATGTTTTTTCTTTCTTTCTTTTTTTTTTTTTGAAGTACAGTTGACATATAGTGTTATATTAGTTTTGGTGTACAATATGTTTGAAGAGTTCTGTGCCTTACTCAGTGCTCATAATGGTAAGTGTACTCTTAAACCCTTTTACCTAGTTCACCCATTTCCACTTCTCCTGTATACTAACCACCCTTCTTTGTTGCATGGACAAAGTGATTATATAAAAATAAGTTAGAGGGGTGTCTGGGTGGCTCAGTAGGTTAAGTGTCCAATTCTTGATCTTAGCTCAGGTCTTGATCTCAGGATGGTGAGTTCAAGCCCTTGTGTTGGGCTCCTCCATGCTGGGTGTGGAGCTATTTGAAAATAAAAAAGATAAAAATAAGTTAGAACGTTTTACTCCTATGCTCAGTAGTTTCTTATCCAATAAAGAACAAAATATAAAAAAAATAAAAAAGAACAAAATCTAAAACTTTTACTATGGCTTATAAAACCCTACAGTAAAAAAAAAAAAAAAAAAAACCTACAGTATCTTCCCTTTTGTTCTTCCTGATGTAATGTCTCCATTGATTGTACTCCTGTTCATTCTGTTTTAGCCAGCATTGGTTTTTACCATTTCTTGAGCACACACAATGTTTTTCTGCCTCAGGACCTTTGTGCTTGCAGTCTTTTCTCTGTAATGCTGTTTCCCCAAAAGGCTCATATTTTCTTTTTTTCAGAGAGATCTTCTTGACTGGAATAGCACCTCCTCTCCCATGAATATCACATAATCCTTCTTTATTTTTCTTTTTAGACTTACTACTATCTGACTTATTATCTGTTTATTTCTTTTTATGTTGGTCTGTCTCATTCTCCTAACATAATAGCTTATCAGAACAGGGATTTTTGTTTGTTTGTTTTTGTTTTTTTTAGAACAGGGATTTTGTTTTGTGAACTGTGTGATAAGTACTTTTCTAGGTTCGCTAAATATATTAAAGAAATGTGCTGTTATGTATTAGAAGGGATTTCTGTAATTGAGTAGTAAGGAATCACAGATCTTGATTATTTGATCCCTTAAATAAAATAAAATTGCTTGTCTCCAAATGGATGCTTTCTTAGCTTAAATTAAAAAGTATGTTAGAAGTGGAAAATAAGAAATGCAATTTTACATAGTGAATTAATAGTATAATATTTAATTGTTAACCTCAGATCTTTTATTATTGCAGTTTTATGCAGGAAGAAATTGAGGCTTAGGGAATTGGTGAATGGCAGGGTCTGAATTCAACTCAGCATTTGGACCATGACTTTAACCAAGAAGAGGTTTCATTTTGAACAGTTTTCTTTTTTTTAGGATCAAATCTTTTGTCTTATTTTTATTTACTTATTTATTACAATATATTTTTTCTTTAAAATTTTTCAATTAATAATAAACAGATACAGAAGAATATTTATAAAATAAATGCAAAGTATAAAACTGTGATAAAATAAAGGTGCATTCCCATCATTTAGAATAGGAATCTTTTTATTATAAAGTGAAAATTCAGGAAAACCACAAAAAAATAAATATTTGGCCTAATGTATTATTATGAAGTATAATATACTTGAAGTTTTACTCAAGTAAGAAGTAAGTTTTTGCCATTCATTCTAGAAGCCCCTTCTGTGTATCTCATTCTAATCACAATGATTTTCCCACCTTAAATAACCGTTAGAGTAGCATACCATTTATCCTTTTATGGTAATCACTTGTATATTTTTATGATTTTATCATCCAGATGTTCATCCCTAGACACTATAATTTTGTCATACCTATTAAAAGATTGATGTCTCTTAAGTCATTTTTATTTTATAGATTCCCCTTCCATTCCTTTTTTTCCCTTATAATTTATCTCTTGAAAAACCAGAGCCATTTGACCTGTAAAGTTTTCTGTAGTCTGGAATGTGCTGATCGCATACACATGGTGCAGATCATTATATTTCTGAATTCTCTGTGTTTCTTGAAAATTGGTAGATTGATTCCGAATACAAATCACATTCAGGTTAGATTCCTTTGTCAAGACCAGAAGGGGCCCCAAATATCTGATTTGCTTTCTTTTTTGTTGACGTTTGCACTCTTACACTTAATGACCGTGTTAATTGGGAATTACACAATGGTAATAGTCTAGTTCTGTCTTATGTATTAGATGGAGTAGTATTATAAATAGATAACTTTCCACTCACCATCTATTATTTGGTTACCCAGTTGTATCATTCATGTAAGAATGGCAGGATAAATCCTTGATTCTTTTTTTTTATGTACCAGTTTTCATGATAATTAGTCCCATGTCATCTTCAAAAGGTAACCAGTTTTTTTTTTTTTTTTAGTTATTATGAACTTATGGATTTAAACATATTTCATAGGTTGCAATAAATTGCAGTTGTCATTGTTGAAGTTCAGTTTGTTTCATCTTTGGCAGATGGGAACTTCTTCAGATTGGTTCTTCAGACTGATTAGCTCCTTGATACTTAATATAAGATTCCTTTCTTTCTTTCCATTCATTCGTTCTTTCTTTCTTTGAGAGAGAGAGAGCGCGCACAAGAGCGGGGAGGGTCAGAGGGAGAAACAGACTCTCTGTCAAGGGGGAATCCCACACGTGGGGCTGGATCCTGGGACTCCTGGATCATGACCTGAGTTGAAGCCAGACTTTTAACTGACTGAGCCACCAAAGCACCCTAAGATTCATCTTGTACTTTTCTTCTGGAATCACTCATTTTTCTGGTTTCTCTTACTGAGCAATGGCATTTCAAGACCGAAATTTGAACACTAGAGTTGTTCATTATTACTGGATTGATACTGTTTCTAAGCCTTTTCAGTGGACAGAGCTAGGAAAAATAAGGATGAAAAATATTTATAAGTTCATATTAATATTTTTAATTCAAATTCAAGACCATAGAGCCTTCATTAAACTTTTCTGTTACCTGTTTGTGTGTATCCTTCTTTCACACTAAGAATTTTCTTTCTTGAGGGCACAAGGCATAATAGAATGTTCCAGCATTACTCATTTCTTTTATTCTCTATTATATATATGATACACAATAGCTTTGGAGTGACAGTACTAATACTACCATTGATGTGATTACTGAGAACATTAATTTTTTTTTTTTGCATATGTACTTCTTGTTCTCTTCCCATTGTAAAAATAAACTATTCTACATTGTCATAGTTATAGCTATTATATACTGTTATTCTTGCCTTCCTAATTGTAATTCAATCTTATTTTTATAGTTAACTGTATGTTTAGTGCTTATCACCAGTCCTTATGTTTGTGTCTCCCTAGTAGTTTTGGTTGTTTGAAGCTTATATTCTAGGAGATTTACCACTGAGGTCCCATATATTGATGTTTGTGTCTTTTGTATTTGAAAGTCAGCTTTGCTGGGTATAAAATAATTGGATCACACTTTGTATCTTTGAGGATTTGAAAGTGTCACTCTATTTCTTATGTCATAAAACATTACTGTGAAAAAGTCTGATGATCATTTAATTTTATTTCCCTTATAAGTCACATACCCTTCTAGATGCCCAAAATATATTTTTTCCTGTTAAAGCCTAATAATTTAAATAAAAGAAGTCTTGGTGTTAGTCATTCTGAGTCAGTATTTTTAGGTTATGTGGTATGTTCTTTTTAGTAGGTACATGCCTTTTTTTTTTTTCCAATTGAGAAAATTATTTTAGTATTTGTACTCTTCAGGAACTCTTATGGTTGTTATATAGCTCTTTGTCTTTCTTCAGTAGACTTTTTATTTTTTAATATTTTAAAAATATTTTTATTTAAATTCAATTTGCCAACATATAGTTAACCCAGTTCTCATCTTATCATGTGCTCTCCTTAGTGCCTGTCACCCAGTTACCCCATCCCCTCACCTACCTCCCCTACTGCAACCCTTTGTTTCCTGGAGTTAGGCATCTTTCATGGTTTGTCTTTCTAATTTTTCCCCACTCAGTTTCCCTTATAGTCCCTTTCACTATTTATTATATTCTATATTCTACATATGAATGAAACCATATGATAATTGTTTCTCTGATTGACTTATTTCACTCAGCATAATACCTTCCGGTTACATCCACATTGAAATAAATGATAAGTATTTATCTTTTCTGATGGCTAAGTAATATTCCATTGTGTGTGTGTGTGTATACACACACATATATATACATATATATACATATATACACACACACACATACATGTGTATACATATATGTATACATATACACACGCATATAACCACATCTTTATTCATCTATCTGAGGACATCATGGCTCCTTCCACAGTTTGGCTGTTGTAGACATTGCTTCTATGAACATTGGGGCACAGGTGTCCTGTCTCTTCATTACACCTGTGTCTTTGGGGTAAATACCCAGTAGTGCAGTTGCTGGGTCATAGTTCAGAGGACTTTTTAAATCTCCTTTTTTAAATTTAAAATGTTTTCCTTTTTCTCGTATTTCTTTGAAGGTATTATTATGCTTATTTCTCTTTGTTTTCATTCTAGTTTGGTTTTCATTACTGAAGTGATTTCTTTTCGTTTAAAAAATTTTTTTTTCCTGAGGATTGTATCTTCAGTTCTTAGTTTTTCTAATTCTAATGTGTTGTTCTTTTATGTGTTGTTCTTTTATGTGTTGTATCACTTTTCTTTTCTTTAAGATTTTATTTATTTATTCATGATAGACATAGAGGGAGAGAAAGAGAGAGAGAGGTGGAGACACAGGCAGAGGGAGAAGCAGGCTCCATGCCGAGGAGAGCTTGACATGGGACTCGATCCTGGGACTCCAGGATCACGCTCTGGGCCAAAGGCAGGTGCTAAACCGCTGAGCCACCCTGGGATCCCCCTGTATCACTTTTCTTAATGTCTTTAGGTTGTTTTGAAATAGTAGGTCACAGTTTTTATCTATTTGGTGGACAAATTTTCCTGAGTGCTTTCATTGTCTACAGGGCTTTATTCTGCTTTTTTTTTCTTTTAATAAATTTGTGTGAGATTTGACCTTGATACTTTTCTGTTGGTCATTTTTATGTGAAATTAGGTTTCTTGAACTTTTAGTGTAAGGTGGAATTCAGAAAAGATGTTCTGACTTCATAGAGTTCCTGCTTCTGTTGTTTTTATAGTGTTCAAAAGATTAAGACCTGCTTTCTCAGATTCCTATGTCTCTTCTCCTTTCTCAGTTTGGTCTGAACCTTCCTTCTGTTGTCTGTACTGCTGTTTTAATTCTATACCAGTGTTTTCTTCACCTGGGGCTTGTTCTGGGAGACAGCTTGGGTGGATCCATTTTGAAAGTTTATGGGGACTAAATTGTTTCAGCCTCTTAGGAACTTCTTATTATGGACTCTTTGTGGCACCTGGTATTAGAGAATCTGTTTCAGTTGTTTCCAAATTGGCCCATTGTGCTTTCTAGTGAATACCCATTTGCTATTTTGGAGTTGTTTTGTTTTTAGGTCTGTTAGTTGCCACCTTTTTGCTCTCTTCTTCCTTCCAAAAAATATAGGTCCTGTGGGTGTTGGTGAATTGTCTCTTTCCATTTGCATTTTGGGATTTGAAGGGATACCTTGTCACATAGTTTTAAGCGTTGTGGATGGGGTTTTGATTTTGCTTTCTAGTTGCCCTGTTTTTATTAGGGTTTGAAGAGATCAAAGTCTGTACAGCCACTGCTGCCATCATCTTCCCTAAAACCCTTGTCATTAGTTTTGATGTCCCACCGCTTGACTGATCCCATCTCCTTTCTTCCTTTCTCAGAGATAACTATTACTCTTAATTTTGTGCTTATCCATTCCTTTACTTTTCTGTGTAGTTTTAGCATATGTTTATGTCCCTAAACAATATAGTTTTTGAAAGTGTTATTATATATGGCATCATGTGTATGTATTTTTCAGTGACTTGCTGTTTTTGGTCAGCCTTTTTTCTTGAGATTCAGTCTTATTGTGTATGGTTCTAATTTATTAATTTTCACTGTATAGCATACTAGAATTGTCATAATTTATTCATCCATTCTTCTGTTGACAATTGTTTCTAGTTTTTTTTTCTATTACAAACAATGTTGCTGAGAACATTCTGGTATATACTTACTGGTGTACATGAGCAAGATTTTATCTTGATATTTGATTAAGAGTAGCTTTATTGAGTTACAGAGAAAGTTATTCTTAAACTCTATTAGATAAAGATAATGCCAAATCATTTCTCAAAGTGGTTAACAAATTTACATTTCTATCATATTGCACTCAACCTAAGAACTGGACTTTACCAATAACTTACATATATTTCTCTTCCCCCATCCCATTTCTATATACTTTTCCTACAGATAATCTCTATCCTGTTTGTGTTTATCTTAACTTTCTGAAAAAGGTATATAATACATATGACTATACAATAAGTTTTTTGTTTTACTTGTTTTTGGCCCTGTTTTTAAATGAGGTATCTCTGGGATGTGTTTTTTATTTTATTTTATTTATTTGAGAGAGAGAGAACAAGTTGGGGGGGGGAGGCAGAGGGAGAGGGAGAAGCAGGCTCCCTGCTGAGCAGGGACCCCCCCCCCCCCCCCCCCCCATGCAGGGCTGGATCCCAGGACCCTGGGATCATGACCTGAGCTGAAGGCAGATATTTAACCAGCTGAGCTACCCAGGTGCCTCTGGGACTTGTTTTTTTCACTTAACATTATATTACTAATGTACATTAGTACATTCCTTCTCCTGCTCTATAATTTATTAATATCTACATTTTATTCTTCTGGTGAACATTGTTATTGGTTACAAAATAATATTAACAACCACTGATAGAATACTCACTATGTCCTAGACTTTTTTTTAAGTGCTTTATACATATTATCTCCTTTAAACCTCACAAGAACCCTTTGAGGTAGGTACTGTTTTATTCTCATTTAGCAGATGATGTAATTGAGGCAAGATGGGCCAAGTAACTTGCCCAAGGTATCACAGATACCTAGTAGTTAGGTCCAGAATTCAGATCTAGGCTATCTTGAGTCGGCTTTTATGCAGTGTGTTGTTTTGGATTCTGAAAATGTAGACAAGACCTCTGTCCTCTCAGACCTTTATTTTTTTATTTTTTTTTTTTTCTCTCAGACCTTTAAAAATAAAAAATGGTAACTGTTTAAAGACACAGTATGTTTTACTATTTTATTTTTAAGGTTTTAATGTTGAGAAAAAAATTGTAATCTTTGCTTTATTTGATTTTAACTTGAGAGCTAAAATGATTTTTGGAATGTACTTCAAACTCTAGCAAACTAAACTACGGGATTCTGTGAATGCACTTCTTGAAAAGACAATCTTTATTCAGTACAATAGCTCATAGTACTCACATGTGGATATTAGCACCATCTACTGGCAATGGGAAACAATAGCTTGGTATGTCATAGTATAGTATTGTTTGGAAGATAATGTATACTTTCATAGGATTTTTCTTTTTGAAAACTGTTTCTGGGGAAATTAATATTTTGTAATTTTTCTATGTACTGGGATTTGTGGCCCATTTGGTTTCCTCAAACTTCCAAGTATTAAATTATGCGCATATGTATAACTGTGATTGTATTGTTTTGAGGAAAAATACAAGAAAAGGTGTAGTTTTATAGGTCTGTTATTCTCCAGTATTTTTCAAAGCATACATAAAATACACAAACTTATTAATTTGTTAGAGTAATAAGAACAAGAGAAAAGCTGTCATATTGGACTAACATGAACTGTATTTAATTTGTAATTTGTTTTGGTTTAGTTAAGTATTGCTGTTTTCTTTGTACTCAGAGGAGTAGAATTAATAATAAAGTGAAAACAAGGGTTCTCTGATTAACCATGGGAAGAGTCTCTCTGCTCAGCTCTAGGTATTTACCTAAATTCTATTTTCATCTTTCCTACTTAAACTGGTTTAGCTTTCATTTGTCAGTGGTCTGGCATCGTGTTGTATCCTATTTTAGACCAATTTCTATTATTTTGAATTATTCTTTGCTGTTTTTTCTTTCTTTTAACCTTTGTGACTTAAAAATGTATGAGAAATCAGTTGCCTTCTTATTCTTTCTTGTCTGGTGTTCCATTTCTTCTCCAGTGTTTTCTTTAGACACTTTATACAATGAAAGTTGCCTTGGATGTGATGATTTTAGTAAGAGGTGAAATGATGTCTTTACAAAAGGAGGGATGTGGTGATTGCTTAATGAGTATTGGTTGAGTGGTTCATTAAGGGAATTTTAAAAAACTTACGTTATAGAGCAAGAATGGCTGTTTAGGGAGCCATTAGTCTGATTTGTTTACTTGTGAATCTACTGAGAACAATAAACAATTGTTTTTTTGCCCTGTGGCTATTTAACACTTGAATGAGAACTGTTTTCTGTTTAAAATGTTAGCTTATTGTAGGTATACTTCAGCAATATCTGATTAAATAGGATAAAGCCTTGTTTATTTAAAAATAGCAATAATTACAAATTTTAGCTCTTATGCCATAATGTCACATAGTTGAATATAAAAAGTCCAGGTTGCTAATAGTTAAGGTTTTTAAACTCATTTTAAAGATAGTAATGCGTAGAGAACAAAAATGGAGTCATTATACTGTATTCTTTTAGTTTTTGTTGTTTCTTTGAGTGTTTTACTTTTGAGCATTCATTACTGCTAAAGTCAAACCTAGTTCTCCTTTCTTAATCTGATCTATGGTGGATACCAAAGTATTTTTATTATATCAAAATATTTTTAAAAATTCTTATTTTGGGGGATCCCTGGGTGGCTCAGCGGTTTGGCGCCTGCCTTTGGCCCAGGGCGCGATCCTGGAGTCCCGGGATCGAGTCCCGCGTCGGGCTCCTGGCATGGAGCCTGCTTCTCCCTCCTCCTGAATCTCTGCCTCTCTTTCTCTCTATGCCTATCATAAATAAATAAATAAATCTTTAAAAAAAAAAATTCTTATTTTGGCTAGCCTGGGTGGCTCAGTGGTTTAGCGCTGCCTTTAGCCCAGAGCCTGATCCTGGAGACCCAGGATCGAGTCCCACATCAGGCTCCCTGCATGGAGCCTGCTTCTCCCTCTGCCTGTGTCTCTGCCCCCCCCCCCACCCTGTATCTCTTATGAATAAATAAAATCTTTAAAAAATTGCTTATTTTACTTGTAACCTTTTTTCCAGTACTTAAATCCACTTCCTTATTCTGTATTTAGAGAGAGAGGTGTGTAGAGGCTCTCAAAATATTTGGACATGTAAAATTTTTAAATGAATTATTTTTAAAATGCTTTTTATTACTTTCAGATAATTTATTCCTTTCCCTCAAACTCTTTAATTATCAACTGATTCTTTGATTTGACATATTTTGTATTTTGTCTCCTGATTAACTGCTAATAAATTATTTAATTTAGAGCTACTTTTCATCACACTGAGTTTTAGGTGAGGAGATAACAAAATGAATGATTAACATCTAAGGACTATTCTGATTTATTATGAGATTTACTCCCTTTATATGTTATAGAAAAAATTTGTAGGGATGTTGAAGCATAAGAATTGATTATTTTAATTGTACAGAGCCATCAGAATTTAGTGAACTGGGAATATTAAAAAGAAATTCCCAAAGTCAAATGTACATTATAGTATTTGAATAGGACCTTGAAGAATAGGAAGGCATTGGTAGGTGGAGATGAAGAAGAAAGAGTACTTGAGCCTGAACAAATCCCATTGCATCTTGCACTGGATCTCTGAAGTAGTATTTTAACAAATAAATTTCATATTCCGTGAATACTTTTAGGAATTCTGACTTTATGAATCATGAATTGCAGTTCTTTTGGAAGACATATAATATTATGTTCTGCTTTAAGCATGAAATTGTCTGCCAGAGTATTTTAGAAATGGGAGAAAAAACACCAGTGTGTTTTCCAGTTAATGCTGTTAGTAGACTGAATAGGTACTTGGAACAAATTAAACTTCAAAAAAAATAATGTACCTGGGCAGCCCGGGTAGCTCAGTGGTTTAGCGCCGCCTTCGGCTCAGGGCATGATCCTGGAGACCCCGGGATCGAGTCCCATGTCGGGCTCCCTGCATGGAGCCTACTTCTCGCCACTGCCTGTGTCTCTGCCTGCCTCTCTCTCTCTCTCTCTCTCTCTCAATCTCTGTGTCTCTCATGAATAAATAAAGTCTTTAAAAAAAACAATTTATCTGAGAGAGTGAGTTATTTTTAAACTAGTATCACAATTTAATTGAAGAACGAGTTTCATATTTTTTTTTACCTGTATGTAAAAATATTTTCCTCAACACAAATCTGTCTCCTGAGAGCTATGACCTTTCTCTGTATTGGTCCTAGTTTATGTTCTGCACAGAAGGGTACAGGTAAAGATGTTAATAGGGTTGAAATGGAGCCCTTCTCAGCTACTAAGGGCTCTTCTCTAACTCCTTTTCCCAGAGGACAAAGACACTCCATTTAGAGAAGTCCCGACCTTAAAAGTGATTGTACCTTTACTTTTTTTGTTAGTGGATTCAGCACCTACCATCTAGGAGAGTATAGGCACAAATTAGGAGTTCAGTAAATACTTTTTGCATATATAGACTATTCAGAAGTCCAAACAAGATGGAAGTCCCCTTTGATCATATCTTTTGGGCAGATTATTATGTATGCCTCCGGGATTTACAAAAATTGACTGCCCAATCCGTGGTCTTCTTGAAGTCAAATTCCTTGTTTATATGGATAATTCAGTTTGTTGTGCTTTGGAAAATTATTGCTGATATGCTGGGTTTTCATTTCTCTTTATTGCTGATCTTGTGATTTAATTGTTTAAAATCTAAGCTTACCTAACTAAATTGGGTATATGTTAAATAATTTATATTTATATATTACATTTATATATTAACATGTTATACTTAATATATTTAAAATTTTATAAAGTATTAAAATATTTATATTATAAAAACTTATACTTTATACATTAAAATATTTAAATTTTAATTTCAGGTATATTACATTTTTTTGCCCATGTGACCTAGTTTCCCAGGGCTATTCTTTCCTACCTGTTCAACTCTTGGCTGCGGGAATGAAAGAAGTGACCAGAACTTGGAAAATAGTAGGTGGAGTGAAACATGCTAATAGCTATTACAAAAATAGCTGGATAGTCATGATAGCTATTGGATGGGCCCGAGGTAATATTAACATAATGTGTTTGTAAATATTCTGTTATTGATATGTTATTGCTACTGAACAATTCTCTAGTTATGTTAATGAGGACCACATACTCTAGTAACAGTATTTTGGGAAGAAAGAAGTCTTCTGTTCGCTAGTAAAGTTAATTCATAACTAGCACTTCATTACTAGACATCAACCGTATTTTGAGTCTATCTTACAATATAAAATCTTTATCATTGGTTTGATTAGTAGCTCAGAACTAGAGGGACAAGTTGACTTAAGAAGTTATGTAAAAAGATTGTATTAAAAATTGCTCTTTTTTTTTTTATCCAAAACAACTAGAAATAGTATTTAAATATGATTGATTATGGATTCATCTTCACTCTATATCACTTACCTTTATTGTTGAGTTCTTTTATATGTAGAAGTTGAACAAATTTCTCTAATCTCTTACTATATTTTACTGCACCTAAAACTAGTACAGGGAAGGAAATGATAAAGCAGAAAATTTTATTTTTCAGCCTGAAACAAACTCTTAGAAACATCTCTGTGCTTGAGGTTCCAATTTTAACCTTAATTATGGTACAATAGACAGTTGCCAGCTCTGATGAATGGGAGGAGTTGCAATTGTCTCAGTACCATAAATGTACAAGAAAACTCTTTTCTTCCTCCTCAAAATTATATTTTGGGGATCTTCTTCGAATTTGATCTTAGTTGTTTCAAATATTTCCTCCATAAAATTTATCTAAAATTCTTGTTTTATTTTATTTTTAGGTGCAGGTGGTAGCATCATCACGAATTTTGAACAGTTGGTAAAAGGAGGTTGGAAACCAGAAGCTGATGAATGGCTGAAGATGTCCTAGTGAGTTGGTATAAACTATACCGAGACCGGCTTTTTATCTTAAATCTTACCAAGTGTCTAAATATGGATGCAATGAAGCTGAAAAAAATAGTCATGATAATGGGAAGAGAATCAAGAAACTTAATCTTTCAAGAAGTCTGCTCTCTCAAATGCAGTTTTTAAAATAAATATTGATTGTTTTCTCTGTGAGCTCCTCCCCTTAGAAACCAAAGCTCCTGGATTGTTATGGAATTGTGGGAAGAGTGTGTATTAATGGAGAGAGAAGTACATAGGAACACACTTCTGTGGATGGAAATGAATCAGTTGCAGGTTCTTGGCAATTGATTGATGACTACGAACAACATCACTCAGATTTCAGATTTGCATGGTAGTAAAATGTTAAGTTTATGGGAACAAATCAATCCATTATTGTAAGGCCTTGTTGCTTTAAAAATGAGAGTTGAGCTTAATTACACATAAAAATAAAAGAGGAAATAAACCACTCTATATTTGTAGGGTGTACAGGTTACCTTTTGCATCCATTTGAGGGAATCTGATCATTAAATGCTATCTAAAGACACTGACTCATTCTTAAATAAGTCATGGGTGTATCCCTGATGCTCCTGAAAATGAAATAAAGAGATATAGTTACTGTTAACACAGTTCAAGAAGGAAAAAGACTTAGGGAATAGTGGCCATAGTAATAAGCATGGTGAGGAAAGACTTTATATTAAAGTGGATTAAAAATGAAGGTTGAGAAGCAGTCTGTATGATGAAGTGTATGTTTTTTGTGAACCAACAAATTCTGTATTTAACTTTGAATGTACCCTTTTAAGTGTGAATGAAGTAGTGTAGAAATAGAACAAACAAGGCTTTGACTGATAAGTTATAAATAAGGCATTAATGATATTCAAGGGAAATTTTTCTCATTTTGTCTTAAATTGTCTTTCATAAAATGCCTTGAAAATCTTTCACAAAACATTTCTTGAGCTCTTATAACCAAAATCAATTTGTTTCTCCTTTGTTCAAAACCTTGGAATGACTCCCCAGATGGCCTGTAAGACCCTATAAGATCTGTCTTTCTTCCATATCCTATTTGCTTTGACTTGATTTATTACTATTTTCTCCTTTGCTTGTATCCTGGAATAAGTCAGGTAAACTGTACTGTATCCTTGAACAAATTTACCACGTAATAGATACTTAGTAAACATTAGATGAATGAATTATCAGTTGGTCAGGTGAGATTGATTACTTGTTCATTATGATATTTTGTGTATGAGTGTGTATATATAAATTTTCATTTATCTATTACCAAATACTTTTGCATAGTAGAGAAAGCCTATATGGTCTTAGAGAATATATATATTGTCATAAACAGAATGATGGTAGAATTATGAATGTTAAAGATCCTGGTGAGGGCTCAAAAGAGAATGAGGAACATGATATTGGAAATTGGAGGAGAGATGACATATAGTGGGAGAAAACTTAGTTGAGTTATGTACTACAGTTATGTGGAAAGTATAATTTGTGAGCAGTGAACTTGGATATTTAGTTGAGATTTTGAAGCAGTGTTAAAGGTCTGGACTGGTTTCTTGCTGCTTTTAGTAAAGTGAGAGAGAAAAAGTTGAATTGAGGGGATAACTGCTGAACAAAGAAGCTAATATGATGATTTGGAAAATTCTCGGCCTATCCAGATTGCAAAGGTGATTAAATTAGGAGATTCGTATTTAGAAAGTCTGTTGTGGAGAGAAGGTAAAGAGTGTGGCTAGAAAACTTTTGCTAGTGTTAAATTAGGTGTGTGACTCGTGGATCCATTCAGCCATCACAGCACAAGCTAGGAACAGACATGAGATTATTTAGGAAAGATATGTGGAGGACCATCTTTTTTTTTTTTTTTTTTTAAGATTTTTAAAATTTATTCATGAGAGACACAGAGGCAGAGACATAGGCAGAGGGAGAAGCAGGCTTCATGCAGGGAGCCCGATGTGGGACTAGATCCCGGGACTCCAGGATCACACCCTGAGCCAAAGGCAGATGTTCAACCTCTGAGCCACCCAGGTATCCCCTGTGGAGGACCATTTTAACTAATGTTATAGATTCCTATGTCTTATACTGCAGACCCACAAGGTTTTTGAAAATGTTGTATCAGTAGAAGCACTGCCAGATTGCCTGGAAAGGGACAAAGATAAGGTGAAATGAAGAGACTGTCAGACTCCCAAAATTCTATAGGCAGGAAATAGGCTGATAAAACTGCTCAGCTGCAAACATGTGTTACCTTTCAAGAAAAAGGAAAAATGGCTTTTGGCTGGGAGCCACGGGCCTAGAGGTCTGAGGCCAGGCCCACAGTTGGAGTCCAGATGCCATGGGTGCAGAGTGGATGGGTGGACTCACTGGATGGAGCCTAATGTCACAGAGGATTATTCCCAGGCCTTGAAACCTTGAAACCTAATGGAGTTTGCCCTGCTGGATTTTGAAGCTGCACAGGACCAGTGACTTCTTTCTTCCTTTTCTTTCATTTTCTCTCTTTTGGAATGGAAATGTGTCTGTTACCCTATACGTATTCCACTGTTGTATTTTGGATGCAGATAAGCTCATTTTCTAGTTTCACAGGAAACTAATCTCAGAATATTCTAATTGTGTCCTGATCTTTCAAACCAGTTTCACTGACATTTTCCTAAATCTCAGCTCGTTTCCAATTCCCTGTCCCATTTTATTGTCTGCAGAATCCTTGCTTTTCAGATTCAGTGCTTCTGAATTTATGCTCTAAGGGAATGCAATCCAAAATGGAATGTGAATATGCTAAGAGGATACCCATGATGAGACACTATGGTACAGAACCCAAACCGTTAGAAACAAAAAATAGCAAAATGACATTAAGATAAACCTCATGCCTGCGACCCCTGGGTGGCTCAGTTGGTTAAACAACTGTCTGCTGTTGGCTCAGGTCATGGTCTCAGGGTCCTGGGATTGAGTTCCGCATCACAGCCAGCTCCCTGCTCAGTGGGGAGCCTGCTTCTCCCTCTGCCTGTCACTCCCCCTGCTTGTGGTCATTTTTACTCTCTCTCTCTCTCTCCCTCTCTGACAAATAAATAAAATCTTAAAAAAAGAGATTAACGTAATTCCTTTTTTTTAATCTCATCCTTTAAAAATGTCAATTTGGAATACATTTTATAACACAGTTATATGTATATGTAATTTATAAGTTAATTGATAAACATGTATTTGTGTCTTAAAACACTTTTTTTGGTATTAATAGGGCTGCACAGTTAAAAAGTTTAGGGCAGCCCAGGTGGCTCAGCGGTTTGGTGCCGCCTTCGGCCCAGGGCGTGATCCTGGAGACCCGGGATCCAGTCCCACATTGGGCTCCCTGCATGGAGCCTGTTTCTCCCTCTGCCTGTGTCTCTGCCTTTCTCTCTCTTTTCTTTGTGTTTCTCATGAATAAATAAATAAAATCTTAAAAAAAAAATTTAGAGAGACCACTGTTCCAAAACATGAGTGTTGCCCAGTCAACTGTTAAGCAAGGTCTAAACCCCTGTGGCCTACACCTAACCCTGTTTTGACTCCATCCTCAGCTTATAATAAATAAATAGTTAATTTTTCATGAAATGCAATTTGTCATATTTGCAATGTGGCATTCTAAGAGTTTATCATTTATCTTTCTCTAGTTGTAAGCATAAGCATAAAGCTAGATAATGATCTGTTACTGAGATACATACTTTAAACGTGTGGCAAATACATAATACGAAAATAATGCTTTTGTAGATTAACATTTTACTATGGATGTTAAAATTTCAGCATTCATTTATTAATATACTAACACTAATATTCTATGCTGGAGTTAGCAAAGTAATGTGCTGGATCTGGCTTATATTGTTATATGAGAGCTAATTGTGTGTATCTGTCTCTTTTCCATTCTGTACAGTAGCCTGAAATTTACTGTGATGGGAGTATTTACACCACAGAAATGGGAAAATACTAGAAATCAGGGCTTTCTTTTCCCACCCACCCAAAGGGTGCTTGTTTCGTGCTATAATGACTAATCTCCTTTTTCTGAGTCATACTGTGGAACATGGGACTTTCATATCTTTGTGAAAAGGTATTATATGGTCAGATGTATTTCAGAAATACTGTATGTAGAAATGAACTCTATTGGAGAGTCACAATATGTATGAACATTCTAAGATCTCTGTTATTTTATCAGTGAAATTATACTTTATACAACTTAGCACTTCTAAAACTTTACAAGTATATTAACAGAACTCATTTTTATCTGTTAATAACTCATTAAATTAATATTTTCCAGAGTACTCTTTGAGAAGTAAATGGAGCATATTTGTTACTTACTGACTTAAAGTATGTTTTATTTTCAGCCCTGCCAAGGTGACCCTATTGGGGTCAGTTCTCTTCACATTCCAGCACACGAAGTATCTGGCAGTATCAAGGCATAACCTTATGTTCCTTTATACCATGTTTCTTGTGGTCACAAAGGTAAGAATTCAGAATAGCTATAAATCAGTATTCTAAATTCTGTGTAACCAGAATTCTGCATACTAGGCAAATAACAGGAACATTTATTTTTTATTGTTATTACAGTCTAAAAAGGTAAATTTTGGGTGGTTTATTCATTGCATCCATGACTCTCTGAAACATAGCTCTTGTATGATTCTTCCTTTGACATTTGCTGAAGCTATCAGGAAAGATTTGCAGATAGTCTAACCATATATTGGAAGCCAGAGAGTAGTGGAAATCGCTATTGCTGATCAGAGACTGAAGACAGCATTGTCTCATTTGTAAAATGAGGTACTTGGGCTAGGTGTTCTCTGAGGTTCCTTTAAGCTTTAACATTTCAGAATTTTATAGTAGGACATACTTGTGCTTAGTTTCTTATTATTGTCTCATTGGAAGCTTTATTCTGTCTTGAAAATAGGAGGTAGTATGATGTAAGATCACAGGTTTTGGAGACAGGCAGTCTTAAGTTCAAATCTTAGCTTTGCTATCTAATTCTGGAATAGACAAGTCACTTAATGTCTCTGAATCCTGACTTCCTCATCTTCATTGTTTGATTGTTGAGAGGATTGGATGGTGCATATCCTTTTATCACTGTGACAGTCTTAGGAATTTTATTTGCATCATGAGGCTAATTCTGATTATCTACCATTATTAGATATTGTTCCCTATTCAAAAGTAGATACTTGGTTTTAAAATAAGATTATTATTTAAGTGTAGAGGAATTTTATAGCTAACTTTGTCTTAGCCTAGGTATTTTTGGCTAAAAACTTACCTATGGAATTCTTAAAAGGAAAACCATATATACTCTATAAATTTATATCTTATAGTGACTTGGCATTATAGGGATTACTTACCTTTGTTTTAGTAGTCTCTGCAGTGAAAGTGATCTGTGGCTGTAATTTAGGTACTTCAGATATCTAAGGTAGTCTCTTCTTATGCATATTTCTCTTCCAGTCCTCACTTTGTGAACTGTGTGTATTTTTTTGTAATCGCTTATTGAGATACGTTATGTACCATACAATTCATCCATTTAAGTGTACATTTCAGTTTTTTTGTCTATTCACAGAATTGTATAGATGTCACTATAATCAATATTAAAACATTTTCACCACTCCAGAAAAGAAACCTCATGCCCATTAGCAGTCACTTAACATTTTCCATCAGGCCCCCCAACTGTAGGCAACCACTGATCTATTCTCTGTCTATAGATTTGCCTATTCTGACATTTCATGTAGTTGATATCATAAATATGTGGCCCTGTGACTTGTTTCTTTTACTTAGTGTAATGTTTTTGAGGTTAATCCATGTTATGGTATGTATCAGTATGTTATTCCTTTTTTATTGCCAAATAAGAGTCCATTGTATAGATATTGCACATTTTGTTTATCCATCATTTGATGGATATTTAGGTTGCTTTATTCTTTGGCTAGTATGATAATGAGCTATGAGCATTATTATACTTTTTTTGTGTAGATCCATGTTTCATTTCTTTTGGGTATGTCACATAAAATGGAATAGATAATATAGTAATTTTGTGTTTAACCTTTGGAGAACTACACACTGTTTTCTATGGTGGTTTGATCATTTTACATTCCCACCAGCAATATATGAAAATTCTAGTTTCGCATACCATCATCAATGCTTGTCTTTATTAGAGCCATTCTAGTGGGTGTGAAGTGTCCTCTCATCGTGATTTTGATTTACATTTCCCTGTTCAATGTTGAGCATCTTTCATGTACTTGTTTGTACATCTTCTTTGGAAAAATGTCTCTTCAGATCATTTGCCCAATTTTAATGGTTTCATTTGTCTTTTTAATGTTGAATTGTAAGAATTCCTCATATATTCTGGATCCCAGATGCTTATTAGATTTCTGATTTGTGTTTGTTTTCTCCCATTCAGGGGATTGTCTTTTCACTTTCTTGGTAATGTTTTTAAAAATACAAATTTCTAAAATTTTAGTGAAGTCAAGTTTACTCTTTTGTTGTGTATGCTTTTGGTGTCATATCTAAGAAACTGTTGCCAAATCTAAGGTTAAAAAGATTACGTCTATGTTTTCTTCTACAAGTTTTATAGTTTTAGCTCTAATATTTAGCTCTGTGATCTATTTTGAGTTAATTTTTGGGTATAGTATGAGGAACTTTCAATTCAACTTCATTCTTTTACATTCTGTGGATATCTATTTATACACTCATGTAGATTTCTATGGATATCTAGTTGTCCTAGTATTATGTGTTGAAAAGACTATTCTTTTCTTCATTGAATTTTCTTGGCACCCTTGCAGAAAAATCAGTTGTAAATTTAAGAGTATTTTTCTGGATTCTTTTCCCTCACTTTTACTCCCTTCATCTATTTACTTATCCTTCTGTCAGTACCACACTGTCTTAATTATTTTAGCTGTCTGCTTAATTTTGAAATGGAGAGATATGAATTCTCTGAGCGTGTTCTTTCTAAGGATTGTTTTAATTATTCTGGGTCACTTTCATTGCCGTATAAATTTTAGGTATAACTTCACAATTTCTGCAAAGAAGTCCAGCTCATATTCTCTTAGAGATTGCATTGAATCTGCAAATAAGTTTGGGAGTATTGTCATCCTAACACTGTTAAGGCTTTCAGTCTGCCAACACAGATGTCTTTCCATTTATTCCATGTCTTTTAAAATACTTCTTCATTATGTTTCAGTGTACGAGTTGTATGTACACTCCTTTTGTTAAATTTCTTCCTAAGTATTTTATTCTGTTTGATGCTGTAGTAAATGGAATTGGTTTTTAACTTTATTTCCAGGTTGTACATTGTAAATATGTGGAAATAAAATAGATTTTTTAAAAAGATTTTATTTATTTATTTATTCATTCATTCATGAGAGAGAGAGAGAGAGAGAGAGAGGCAGAGACACAGGCAGAGGGAGAAGCAGGCTCCATACAGGGAGCCTGACATGGGACTCTGTCCCGGGTCTCCAGGATCAGGCCCTGGGCTACAGGCGGCGCTAAACCATTGAGCCACCGGGGCTGCCCTAAAATTGTTTTTTGATCTTGTATCCTATAACCTTGCTAGTAAACTCATTTGTTAGCTCTAATAGGTTGTTGTGGGGGTTTTTTGGTGTGGATTCCTTAGGCTTTTATGTATTCAAGATGATGTCATCTGCAAATAGAGATAGTTTTACTTCTTTCTTTTCTTTTTTAAGACTTATTTATTTATTTTAGAGAGAGAGGGCGAGGGAAAGCGAATCCTCAAACAGACTCCCTGCTGAGTGCAGAGCCTGATGCAGAGCTTGATTCCAGGACTTTGAAATCAGGACCTGAGCCAGGACCAGGCCAAGAGTTGGCCACTTAACTGCCTGAGCCACTCAGGCGCCCCTACTTCTTTCTTTCCAATCTTCATGTCTTCTATCTAATTTTCTTGTGCAATTGCCCGGTTAGACACACTCTACAGTGTTTAACAGAAATAGAATGAACATCCTTGTCTTTTTCCTGGATCTTAGGGAGAGGCCATTTAGTCTTCCTCTATTAAATATGATACTAACTTTGAGTCTTTAATTGATGCCTTTTATCAGATTGAGGAAGTTTGTTCCCTCTATTCCTAGTTTTTTGAGTGTTTTCATCATGCAGGAGTGGTGGGAGCTGTATCATTTCTGAGATTTCTAACTTTAATCTTTAAAGAAAACAAATGCGTATTGTGGATGTATTGGTAAGAATAAGTAGTACCTGTATTTGTTGAATTTTTTTAATTATAAGGATCAGTTTTTGTTGAAGGCCTGGTTTGTGGAATAAAAATGAATTTTTCGTACAATTATTGCTGGACATATAGTTCTTTATTATAATACCTAAACTTAAACACCATATTGAAATGTGGTAATAATACACAGTATTGAACTTGTCTCATAATATTTCACAACATTTCTCTAATTATCCACCAACTTTTAAATAAAATATGCATTTTAACCCATAAATTTGCCTAAATTCCATTTAGATTTATATTAATTTTTAAGTGACTTGTCATTTGTTTCTGAGTAGCTACTATAGCCTTTCATTTCTTAGATATAAAAAAATGAATATACAGGGAAAAATTTGCCAGTAATTATTTTTCTTTACTCTTTTGCTGTATTCTTTATATAGTCAGTGTGTATAGAAAATGTGTATTGTCTGCTTGTTTTGGATAATAATCTAGTGTTTTCGTGTATACAGGTATACTGATAAGGATGATTTCTCTTTTCAAAGAGACTAGCTCCCCAAAAGTAAAACAAACACATTTAGAAAGCTAGAAGTATAAAAATAATGAGTTCTGTCAGAGAAACAGAAAGTAAATGTCCCCACCATTGTTCAACCTCTAGTATCACTTTTGATGTCTTGACCCATTAGCATCCACTCCGTGGTAAGCCAGAGGAAGTCTCCCTCTTGACATGTGCAGCTTAGCCCTAAGCCAAGGACTTGTGGCACCATCCCATATAGACATCTGGTGTCTCTTCCCCTGCCTCCTGTGCCTACCCAGTGTCCTCCTATTTGATACCCTGCCCTGCAGATTCAAGTCCATTTAGCTTCACTGACATCAATTTCTACCACCTCAGTTTTAGTTCTAGCTTTCTGATTGAGAAATTGTTCTGAGGCAGAAGTGAGGGTAAATGTGTGGATCAGTTTATCAGTTTCTCTCTTCTCCTCATCAGTCTTACACTCTCTGTTGTCCAGTGCCCAAAGGTAGTTACCTCATTTTTTGGTCAGGTTTAAGGTTTTTATGCCTAGAGTCTAGAACTAGTTATTCTATAGTCAAGGAGGAAGTTCCTTTCTACTTACTTGATCAGTCTGTCAGAGACTTTTGTATATTGTTAATCTTTTCAGAGGACCAACTTTTTGGTTTTGTTGTTCCTCAATCATATTGTTTTATATTGCTGTGTCCCACATCACACGGCTTCATGTATGTGCATTTATTGTTATTCAGTTTAAATTTCTTTTTTTAAAGATTTATCCATTTATTTTAGAGAGACAGTGAGTGCACGCAAGTGAGTGCGGGGAAGGGCAAAAGGAGAGGGAGAAAGAAACTTAGGAGACTTCTCACTGAGCACTGGCAGGTAGCCCAATGCTAAGAGGATAGCCCAGTCCTGAGCTGGTAGCTGGATATGGTGCTCAGTTCGAAGATCTTGAGATCATGACCTGAGCTGAAACCAAGAGTTGGATGCTTAACCAACTGCACCACTGAGGCTCCCCAGTTTAAATTCCTCTTAACTTACATTACAATTTCTTCTTTGACAAAAAATGTTTGAGTGTATTTTAAAATTTCAGACATTAAAAAAAATCTTTTAAACTTTTAAAAACTTTTCTTTAACTGCATTATAGACAGTGTATGTGGTTTGTTATTCTCTGGTGTTTGTTGAGACTTCATTTCTATACTACATTGATGAAATTTTATAATTATTTGTATGTATGAAAAGTAAGTATATTTTTTATTTTGGAGGTATAAGGACTCTGCATTGCATATATGTACACATCCTTGTTAATTATGTTTCAAATATGTAGTTACTAATTTTTTCCATGTCTGATATATTAATTTTTTTTTTCTGAGAGAAGTGTGTTAAATTTCTCCTCCTCTTCTTGTCTCTTTTCCTCCCTCTTATCTTCCTTTCTTTTCCCTTCCCCCTCCTCCTCCCATTCTCCTCCCCTGTCTCTCCCCTCCTCCTTGCCTTCCCAAACCCAAGCAAGCTGGACATTTAGTGATGTTTCGCTCTTATAGGATCCTGGTTTCATTCAAGGAGGACTTAATTCTACTCTTCAGCTTTCACAAGTCATTTATAATTGTTACAATTTAAGCCTCAGGAAAGAAACTTGGTATAGGGAAAAGCACATGGGGTTTGGAGTCAGAATGTGAAATCCAGGCTTCACAGTTTTGAGCAAGTCATTTCTTTTCTGTTTTTTTTTTTTTTGGTCATTTATTTTCTTAAATTGGAGTTACACAAAAAAATTGGAGTTATACATACACTGAGGGATATATGGCTTTTTTTGGGCACTGGTTGTACTAAGTCACATTATAAATGTGATGCATTATATACCATTGGTTGATCTCAGTGTTAATTATTATAAACATCTTAAAGTTAAACAGGAATATATAATGGGATAGAGTTCAAAATTCACATTTTTTAAAGATAAAATATGACATTTTATATTTGGCATGCCTTTGTTTCGGGCTCTGGGAAGTTCACTTTCTCCTATCAGAGATGATTTGAAAAGAGTTTGAGAAGCGTGGATTATCTTTTGGCTCCTTGGCATAAGGAGTTATGGTGAAATAGTGTTATTGTGAAATAAAACACAGGGAGACTTGAGTGGTTAAGAGTGATTTCTTTTTTAAAGAGTGATTAAAACTGAAAAGAAGCTGTTGGATTTTGAAATGAAGAGGTATTTAGTGACCTTGGTAAAGCAGTTTCAGTGGACTGATAAAGAATAGAAAAATGATTGTAAATAAAGTGAGGTGAATAAGAGGAATTGAAGACAAAGCATATCAACTATTTTAAAGAGATTTGGAGAGAGTATAAGTAGAAGCAGGTTGAGAGAGCAGTTTGGCAAATATCTGACAAAGTTAAAGAATTACATGTCTTGTGACCTGTTAATTCCTTTTCTAGGTATAACCTATAGCCGTCTCCCAACTTGTGGTACAGAGCCCAACCTCATCCGTGTCTCTTTTAAAAAATGTTTAGCAAAATAGCATTTTTTTTTAGATGGATCCCACTAATACCTAAGCCACCAACTAATTCTTTTGTGTACTCTATTTCTCATCCTTTTTATACGTGGTCTTTTATTCAAGGTGTCAAATCTGAGAAAGTTGGGCTAAATGACCTCATACAGAAAATTAATCTGATTGACAGTACATTTTCCAGAAATACAAAGGATAACTTCAAAGGGCTATTACGTTTACAAAAATCTTAGGAACAGGCTCTTTAAGATTTTTAAAAATTTTTTTTATTTATTTATGATAGTCACACACACACAGAGAGAGAGAGAGAGAGAGAGAGAGAGGCAGAGACATAGGCAGAGGGAGAAGCAGGCTCCATGCACTGGGAGCACGACGTGGGACTCGATCCCGGGGCTCCAGGATTGCGCCCTCGGCCAAAGGCAGGTGCTAAACCGCTGCGCCACCCAGGGATCCCTCTTTAAAATTTTTTAAAAAACCAACTCACTGAAATATTATTTTCGTACAATAAAATATACTCAATCTATGATTAAATTTAATGAGTTTGACAAATTTATGTACCTGCATAATCATTACAATCAAGATACAGAATATTTCCATTACTTCAGAAAGGCCCTTGTGTACTACAATAAATACCAACTGTTGCTTATAGCTCCAGGGTACCACTTATCCACTTTCTGTCACTGTAGATTAATCTTTTTTCAAGTTTTATATATATGGAATTATATCATATATATCTTTGTGTCTAGCTTCTCTTTTTCAGCATAATGTGTTTTTAAAGATTTTATTTGAGAGGGAGAGCATGAGCACAAGTAGGGGGAGGGACAGAGAGACCAGCAGACACCTCGGTGAGTGGGGAGCCCATTGCAAGGGACTGTATCCTAGGACCCTGGGATCATAACCTAGCCAAAATCAAAAGAGTTGGCTGCTTAACTGACTGAGCCCTCCAGGTACCCCTTTTTGGCGTAATGTTTTTGAGATTTACCTATGCTGTTGCATATTCTTTTTTATTGCTAAGTAGCATAATATACCCCAATTTGTTTATCCAGTTATCTGTTGACAGTTTTTGGATTGTTTCTAGTTTTTGGTTTTTCCAGTAAGGTTATTATGAATAAAGTTGCTGTGAACACATGTACTTCATGTGGACATGTATTTTCATTTCTCTTGGATAAATAACTAGGAGTGGAATTGCTAGGTCATATGGAAAGCATATGTTTAATGTTTAAAGAAATTGGCACACTCTTTTCCAAAATGGTTATACTCCTCAACATTATTACCAGCAACGTATGAAAGTTCCAGTTTTTTATATATGCAGTGGTATCTCACTGTAAGGTTTTTTTTTTTCTTTGCATTTCTCTTATAAACTAGAGATCTGAGCACTTTTTCATGTGCTTATCAGCCATTTATATCATTATCTTTAAGCAGGGTTTGTTTAGATCTTTGCTCATTTTTAAAAATTGGATGGTTTGTCTTCTAATGAGTTGTAACATAACAGTTCTCTGTATATTCAAGATAGCAATCCTTTGTGAGATATATGAGTTGCAAATATTTTTCTCCACAAATTAGGCCTTCTTTTTTATTTCATTGTCTTTAGAAGAGCTGAAGTTTTTTTAGTTTTGATAAAGTTCAATTTATCAGATTTTCCTTTTATGGTCCTGCTTTTTGTGTCCTATGTAAATAATCCTTCCATACCCCAGGATTGTGAAGATTTTTCACCTGTATCTTCTTCTTATAGTTTTTGCCTTTCTATTTAGTTACGTGATCCATTTCAAATTAAGTTTTATTTTTGGTAAAAGATAAGGATCAGATTTATTTTTCCATATGAACATGACTTTGTTCCAGCATTATTTGTTGAAAAGACAGTCTTTTCCCTCATTGAATTATATTGTCACCTTTGTTGAATATCAGTTGCCCTTATATATGTGGGTCCATTTCTGGGCAGTATTCTGTTCCATTGATTTATATGTCTATCTTTAGCCAGTACCGACTTGTTTTACATAACTATAATTTCATAGTAAGTCTTGAAATCAAATAGTGTAAATACTTCAACTTTACTCTTTCTCAAGATTTCTTTGGATATTTTAAGTGTTTTACATTTTCATATGATGTTAAGATTAGGATATCATTTCTATAAAAAAACCAACAATTGAAATCCAATAAAAAATATACAAAAAAAATTTAAAAACCAGCAAGACTTCTAGGATTGTGATTGAGATTGTGTTGTTTAATAGATCTATTTGGGAGAAATAATATCTTAAGAATATTGAATCTGGGGATCCCTGGGTGGCGCAGCGGTTTAGCGCCTGCCTTTGGCCCGGGGCGCGATCCTGGAGACCCGGGATCGAATCCCACGTCGGGCTTCCGGTGCATGGAGCCTGCTTCTCCCTCTGCCTATGTCTCTGCCTCTCTCTCTCTCTGTGTGACTATCATAAATAAATAAAAATTAAAAAAAAAAAAAGAATATTGAATCTGCCATTCTGTCGATATGATATACTTCTCTGTTTATTTAGGTCTTCTTAAATTTATGTGTTTTCATTGTTTTACACATATTTTGTTACATTTAAATTTATCCTGAAGTAGTTCATAGTTTTGGATGCCTTTATAAATAATAATTTAAAAATTTTCAGTTTTGCGGTTTACATTGCTTGTGTGTAGATGTATAGTTGATTCTTGTATGTATTTCTTATATCCTATGACCTTGCTAAATTTTACCAGTTGGTTCTGGTATAGTTTGTATAGATTTCTTAACATTGTCTACATATATAATCTTGTTATCTGTAATACAATTTTACTTTTTCCTTTTTGATATGGATGCTGTTTAGTTCTTTTTATTGCCTTATTGTCCTGGCTAGAACCTCCTGTACAACAGTGAATAGAAATGATGAGTGAAAGTAGACATTTTTGTCTTGTTCTTAACCTTAGTAGGAAAACATTTATCATACATTAAATATGATGTGAGCTATATAAGTTCTTATTGTTGTACTTATCAGGTTGAGGAAATTCCCTTATATTCCTAATTTGGTGATAATTTCTATCATGAAGTGGTTTGGAATTTTGTTAAATACTTTGTTCAGCATTGGTTGAGATGATCATATGGATTTTTTTCTCCTATATTCTGTTGATATGTAGTAGGTTACATTGATTTTAAGAAATGTTACATCAACCTTTCATTTCTGTGACAAACCCCATTTGGCTATGATATTGCTAGATTCAATTTGCTGATATTTTGGAAGGATTTTTTTTCCAGTATGTTCATGAAGGATATTGGTTTGCAGTTTTCTTTGTAGTTTGTCTGCTTTTTTTTCTTTTTTTCTTTAAGATTTTATTTATTTATGCATGAGAGATGCAGGAGAGAGAGGCAGAGACACAGGCAGAAGAAGAAGCAGGCTTCATGCAGGGAGCCCTATGTGGGATGTGGGACTTGATCCCGGATCTCCAGGATCCTGCCCTGGGCGGAAGGCAGGTGCTAAACCACTAAGCCACTGGGGCTGCCCCTTTGTTTGGTTTTTGTATCAGCATAACACTTGGCTCATTAACTAAGTTGAAAAGTGTTCAATTCTCTATTCTCTGAAAGCGTTTATATAGGTTTGATATTATTTCCTGGTTAAGTGTTTAATCTAGGACTATTTAGATTTTCTATTTTACTTGTGTTCATTTGGTAAGTTGTATTTTTCAAGGAATTTGGTGTTTTGCTTACATTTTTTATTTTATTGGCATGAAATTTTTCATGGCAGTTCTTTGATACCCTTTTAACGTCTGTAGAATTTGTAGTAACGTCTCTACTTTAGTTCCTGGTTTGGTCATTTGTGTTTTCTCTCTTTTTAAATCAGCCCTACTGGATGTTTATCAGTTTCATTAATTTGTTGGAAAGACCTAGCCTTTAGTGTCATTGTTTCCTATTTGATATTTCACTTAATTTCAGCTCTTTATTATGTTCTTCCTTGTATGTACTTTGGGCTTACTTTATTTCTTTTTCTATAAAGAAAAGGTTGATAAATTTGACTCTGTAACATTTTTTTTAAAAAGTTGCATAGAAGAAAGAAAGCACCATGGACAAAGTAAAAATATACCTGTCAAACTGATAGAAGTACTTGCAACATACATCACAAACGGCTTATATTTGTAAATCATAACAACCTCTTAAAAATTAAGGGATATAGGGCAACAAAACCTGAAAGGAAAATTAAAAGGAGCTGTCAGCAGACAATTCACACAGAGAAGATAGGAAGATATCTTTCAAACGTGAAAAAATGTGCAACACTCATAATTTGAGAAATATTAAAATAACACTTGGATATCCTTTTTCATTTATCTAGCTGGCAGAATTTTAAAAATCTGGTTCTGTCTGTGTTCTATCTACAAGGTTATGGAGAATCAGGCACTCTTGGAATTTTTCATTTTCTGTGTTTTTTGAATATTCTTGCATGTTTGTTTTTCTCTTTAATTTTTTTCTGGCTATTTTTGCATATTGATGTGAACTTTAATAGCAAGTTGTCTAACTCCATAGAAAAACTTGTTGGTATTTTTTATTGAGATTGTATTAAATTTATAAATTAGGCAGTTATATTACATAGAGAGAAACAGAGCTGTTGAAATAGGAGTGAGGACAGAGCTATGAGATTCTTTAATATTTATTTAGAGAAGGAAGATTCAGATGGGAAACTGGAAGTTGTTGGTCAAGCAAGGGGAAAACCAAGATAAAGCTTTAGGAAGGATGGATGGGGGTGGGGGGGTTGTGCTAAATGCTGTTGAAGGGTATATTGAGATAGTATGTTACTGAAAACATGAATGAGGGACAGTGTTGTTAGGCCCTTTGGGGGATACAAATGGGCATATAAACTTTGAATAAGACCCAAATTCTGTCCTTACAATGTTAGGAAAAGAAATATGAGAAATGTACACTATACTTAGAAGCTTTATAAGGATAGGGACTAGTTTTGTTTTATTTATCACTGCATCCCTAGCAGTGTGTCTAGTGTTCGTAGCAGATATTAAATACATATTTGTTGACTGATAAATGATCAAAGTCCTCTTTAAGAGGTCTCTCTGTATTTAATTCTTCCATACTTATCTAAGATTGTACTACCAGAGGCGAACAATTCATTTGCCCAGTTTATTGAAAAGGACATTTATAAAAATGGAAATCTTAAAATTTTAATTTATTTGACAGTCTTCAGGTTAATAATTTCTGATGCCTGAACGAATGAGATCACCAATGAAGAAAGCATAGGTGACCAGAAAACATGGTTGAATATGCCACTTGTCGTTGGGAGTTCATTCAGATTTCACCAGACACTATTTTAATGGAGTAGACACATGAGTTGCCTTGCAAAGGATTGTTTGGATCTAGGGATGCAGAGACAGAAGTATGTTCTGGATGGAGAGAGTAATCATGTAAATTTTCCTTATATATAGATTCATTGTTATAGTCTTTCAGTTGATCATATGAGGTAGAAATTATGTTTATTCATTGTGCTTTCTATGCTAGACTCAGTAGAGGATCTAAAAGTACATTAAATGCTATTTGTGCCCTTAAAAACTTAGATTGTATGTCACATTTTTCTGGGCATCTTTGAAATGACATAATATGAGATATTACATAAAGAATGTGGTGGAGTTTTAAACAGTTTCTTTACTTGAATTATTTATATTTTAGGATATATTGTAAATATCCAATAGTCTTTAGAGTTTCTACTTTCTTTTTTTTCCTTTGTAAGCAAGAGACCAAGAAGTCAAATGCTATTTAATTTAGATGTTATGCTTGTTCTGTTAATGGTTTGCTAAATAAGGAGTCAGTTTTATATTTTATTTGTAAAAGAATAAAGGTTCATTCCATTTGTCACCATTATATTGGTGTCACCTTGCTGAATCAAGATCTGATAAGAGGCTGAATTCACAGAAGTTTGTCCTTGAACCTCATAAGTCTATCTCAGCAGTAATTTCTGATGCCAGCAATACTTCTCAGCTGAGTGATGAGTCTACTGGGAGTGGAGATTCTATTAAAACACTCGACTTTGAAAAATACTATAGTTCATGTTCTTAGGAAATACTTTAGATCCTGACAGTCTTCTCTATTAGTGTTTGTAAAAAGACATTGCTGTTTTCCTGACAGTGGACCATTGTTTTTAACTGAATTATTTTATTTGTTATTGGCAGTCCATGAAGTCAAGCTGTGACCAAGGTAGTTATGCTAATACACATTTTTTTAACTATTTATTCTAAGGAATAATTTCATATAAAGAAGTTCTTCTTAGATCTTACCCAATAATGATATAAACTTGTAGATTAACATTATATTTAGACTCATACTCTATATTCTCTCTTCAGGTGACCATGTTCATATTTACCCCTTTACCTTTTAGTTGTATAGTAATGACTTCCAAATCTGTATCTCTTACTTAACTATTTGTGGCCAGGTCTCATCACTGCATTTACTGTTTACTGCTCTGTAATTACTGGTTTATTCTGTCTCTGACCAGCCTGTCCCTGACTGATCTGTAAGGACTTTAAGGGTAGGGACTGTGTTCAACTTTTTTCTGACAGCAAGATGTAATGCATAAGCAGATTATTTTAATCCTGTTGATAGTTGATTTTAGGTTTTGTTCATGCTGTTGTGTTTTGAGTTTGCCTTTCTAGAATGTGACCCTTTTGGAGTCTCGGTTTAAACCTGAGGTATATCCCTAGGCAGTTCCACATTGGCTGGCCTTGAACTCCAACCTTCAGCTGGTTGCTGAAGTGTCTGATCAGCTTTTAGCTTTCCAACTGTTGCTCTTTGTTAGATTTTTGAAATCTCTTTCTATGTTTGTACAGTTTAGAGTTGGTAAACTTCTCCAGGGCAAGTTATGTGTGGGTCTTTGGGCTCACTTTTTTGTGTTTCTCTTTGCCTTGAGCTGTATTGCCCTCAAGTCCTGGATGCTTTGGCCTTCTCCACTGCAGCCTCTGTGTCCTTAGTCCATTTGGGACTTGTGTTTACTCTTGTCCTATGCTGTGAATTGACACATATCATTAAAAGAAAAAAAACAGGTCGAATGTGGAGCTCACCTTGCTCAATTAACTTTCTCTTAGGGTTCAAAGCATCATTAGGTTCCACCTGATTTGTTATTCTCCAGGGCCTTTTAATGGTTGTTTTATGTATTTGTTTTTTATATTGATTCTGGTAAGAGACTGAGTCTGATACACGGCATTTATATAGTTATGGATGGCATGAGGTCATGTGTGTGCATGCAGTTTTTAAAAGGTTCGTTATTTTATTTGTTTACTTTTATTGAGGTCAAAATAACAAGACAAACTATTTCATAGTATACGATTCTGTGACTTTTTGTATATTCACAATGTTGTGTGTCCTTGCATTTTTAATTTATCTAAATGATAGTATAACGTAGCTCTTGTTCTTTGTCTCATTTTCACCTAACAGTATTTTTAGGAATTTTTCCATATTGCTTTTCTCTTACATTTAACAGGTGCACAGTATGCATTTCACTTATGCATTCTTCTTGATGGACCCCTATTCTGTCTCCCAGCTGCTCACTACCTACACAGTATTGCACTTCATAAGAATTTTATTCTTGATTCCATTTTCCTTAAACAAATGGATCAGGTAGGGGCCTCTTGTGGAGATTTGATTCCAAAAATTTCTAATGTGATTCATTATCTTAGATCTGCTGGAGGAATTGTCTTTTGGAAATTCTTGGGCTTTTTCGAACCTTCCTAGTCTTTAGTTCTCCTCTCAGATCCATATTGGTACCAGTCCAATTTTTTGAGTATCTGAACATCTCTGAACACTGTGCATTTTGCCAGATAAAGAATTGGTAGCACTTTATATTCTACCTCTTAATGTCTCGGTGCTTTGGATATAAATACACCTGTGGGAAAAATTGGATGATTAGAGACTTTATACTGTCCCTCCTAAGGGTAGTATCCTGCAATTTACTGAAAGTCTGTGACCTTAGATAATGATGGAATTCAGTGTATTTAGTGATTGAACTCAAAATCTGGGTGTTCCAAACTGCTTTACTGCTTATTAGTTCTGTGACTTTGGACAAATTACTGAATCTGTCAGCCTTGGTTCACATCTCTGTGCTCAGAGTAATAGTGGAGTAATTGTTGGCGTAAATTTAAAGAGAATAAGATCGTATAGAACACTTATCAGAGTTCTGGCACATGTTAAGAGCATACTAATGGTATCTGTTCTTGGTTGTTTGTTATAGACTGTAGATATTTTACCTTCCTATTTCCTTTGAATACTAACTGTATTTTTGTGGTTATACTGCTCATTTGGTACCCACAAACATGGTGCCTTGTATTATTGTTAATGAGTTATGTTCTGCTTTGGTTAAGTATAAACTTATAGAGAACAGAGATTTTCTAGAACCTAGCTTAGTTTGTTTCTCCTAAAGATTAAAGAATGCATTTTTAGCTCAGAAATAAACCCATGCGTATCCAGTCAATTAATTTACTACAAAGCGGCCAAGAATATACCATGGAGGAAGGATGGTTTCTTCAGTAAATGGTGCTGGGAAAAGTGGAGAGCCACATGCAAAAGGATAAATTGGACCACTATCTCACACAAAAATTAACTCAAAATGGATTCCAGAACCAAAACCATAAAACTCCTGGAAGAAGAAGATATAGGCAGTAAACTTCTTGACATCAGTCTTGGCATTTTTTTTTGATCTGACACCGAAAGCAAAGTCATTAAAAGCAAAGGTAAACAAGTGGAACTAAAACCAAAAAACTGTGCAGCAAAGGAAACTGTCAGCAATATGAAAGGGACAAAATATTAGCATATCATATATCTGATAAGTGGTTAATATCCAAAATACACAAAGAACTCATATAACTGAATAGCAAAAAACCTAAATAATCCAGTTAAAAAAATGGACGGCTTTGAATAGACATTTTTCCAAAGACATACAGATGGCCAATGGGTACATGAAAAGATGCTCAGCATCACTGATCATCAAGAAATGTAGTCGGAACCATAAAGAGATATCACCTTACACCTGCCAGAATGGCTATTTCAAAAAGACAAGAAATAACAAGTGTTGATGAGGTTGTGGAGAAAAGGAACCTTTGTACACCATTGGTGGGAATGTAAGTTGGTGCAGCCCACTATGCAAAACAATACAGAAGCTCCTCAGAAAATTAAATATAGAACTCTGTATGATCTCGTGGTTCCACTCTGGTTATTTATCTGAAGAAAATGACACTAATTCAAAAAGATAGATGCACCCCTATGTTCATTGCAGCATTATTTACAATAGCCAGGATAATAGAAACAACATGTCTGTTGATGGATGAATGGATGAAGAAGATGTAGTGTGTGTGTGTGTGTGTGTGTGTGTGTGTGTGTGTGTGTGTATGTGGGTATGTGTGTATTTATCCAATGGAAATTACTCAGCCATAAAAAGAATGAAATCTTGCCATTTGCAACAACTTGGATGGATCTTGAAGACATTATGCTAAGTGAAATAAGTCAGATAGAGAAAAACAAATACTACATGATTTCACTTGTATATGAAATCTAAAAACTGGAACAAACAAGCAAATAAAACAAAACTCCTAAATATAAGGAATAGATTGGTGGCTGCCAGAGGCAAGGAGTCAGGGGAGTGAAATGGGTAAAGGGATCCAAAAGGTACGAACTTCTGGTTATAAGTCATGGGGATGCAATGTGCAGCATGATGACTATACTTAATAATAGTGTATTGCATATTTGAAAGTGCTAAGAATAAATCTTAAAAGTTCTCATCACAGCACAGAAAATATGTAACTATGTAGGGTGACCTATTGTGGTGATCATTTGTAATATATACAAATATTGAATCATGTTTTACACCTGAAACTATATGTCAATAATACCTCAATAAAAAACATTTTTTTAAAGAGTAAAAACTAAGAATGTGTTTTTAATCTTTCTCTCTTTTTAAATTTACTTTCTCCTCTCAGTTTTGAGAAGCAGAAAACATTTGTATTTAAATTCAAAATTGAACTTTTTTTTTCCAGATAACCATGATGATTACAGAGACTGCTACTGTGCTTTTTGCTCCTCTGGAGGATACATTGGGTCGGATGCTATTTGGCTGGCAGCAGCAGTTTTCATCATGTGAAAAGAAAAGTGAAACAAAATCATCTTTTAATGGTACTGGTTCATCGACCTCAAAACCTATAGCTGTTGCTTCAGATACTGTTAAAAAGAAACATACTAAGAAGACTGAGTAAATTTACTTTATGAGTTCTAAAGGCAGAAATTTTTTTCTTATCTACCTGTCAGATTGTGATAAATACTTCTATGTAAATGATGTGAAATAAAGATTATATATAAGGAATGGAGGTGACAAAAAGAAAGAACTTCTTTCTGTTTCAGGGAGATTGTCTCTTTCTGGATTGTAATTGAGTGTTATGAGTGTATCATGTGAAACTGTTTTCCTAAGTTATATATAAAAAATTCTGTTGTGATTATTTAATAGTTTTATGTTGATAAAGGAGGCTAGATTTTTTTCCCTAATGTTAGAAAAAGTAAACTTACTATCATTGCAAAATAATAAAAATTAAAGCCTTTGTTTTATTTAGGTATTTTCATACACATTTTAAATTGAATCTCTGAGCTTTAGTTCAAAATTGAACTTATACTTCATATTACCATTCTAATTCCTAGATATGGAAAACAATTCCTATTTAACTTTGAGCACTGGGAAAAGTAAACCTTACCTAAACCACTTTATATTATGAATGAAAATAAATGATTAGTTTATATTTCAGATATAAACATTGTATTTTTTAACCCACATTAAGTGGAAAATACTTGAAATTTAATTTTTTAAATCGTATTTTTTAGCAAGAACAGAGTATTGGTATAAGTCTTGATCTGAAGTCTGTTTCATGCCCTTGTTTATAATGTTCCTCTTTCTCCAGAGAAAATTAGGGGTATAATTTTTAATAAATTACTAAGTCCATGTTTTGCTTTGTAAATTTCATTTTAAGAGCTTATTTTTTTTCTCTCTTAAAACACATTCATTTTAATTTTAGAAGAAATATTCTCCTCAACATTTCACATATTCTTAACTTCTTTCTGATCTTGGTTGGGGTACATTGGTGGTAGTATCTTTAATGATTCATCATTTTAATTTAAAGATTTTCCCTTATGTCTCTTTCTAATGGCTACTTTTCACTTTTCTAGGAGAAAAAAGGTACTAAATGTTAAACTTTCTTGCTTCATTTTATAATTTAAAAGTCTAGTTACAATTTTTAAACACTGTGACTAACGTTTTTTTTTTTCACCAACACCATGAACCATGGTTAGTATGTACATAAGGCATTTGGGGATGGCATAGAAGTACTCAAATCACACTAACATTAGAAATTTTTAAAAAATGTTTTAATATAAACAGCAGTGTACTGTACTTGTTAAAAACAGATTTTTTTCAGGGGAGGACCTTTGATAGCCTTGGGATATTAAAAAGTTTATTTTCAATATTGTGTCTGAAAGCATTAAAAATTTGGGTTTTGTATTATATTTGATAACTCTTGTAGTTAAAAACTTTTCAGAATTAACATGTTACTAATTAGTAACATGACTTAGCTTTGAAGTGTGAGTTTAACTATAGTTGAAATATTAGGAGTGTTGTTTTACACTTGTATTAAAGTCAAATTTATTAAAATAAGCTCTTTAGCATTAATGGAGTATTATATTATTTTTATGTTTTTGTTTTATATTTTTCTTTGAGTTAGGAGTTCAGAACTTCTCTGGTATTTTGACTGATATTACAGTATTATATATCCAATGATTGCTGTCCAAATGGAATATTGGTACAAACTTTATTAATCTAGTTGTGCATCCTATAACCTTCAATTCAGGGTTCTTGGGAAAAAAGCTACTGGAGAACATGGCTTAGGCTTGAAACCTCCCGCTCCAGATATACTCGTGTTGCCTAGACTGGAAACTTCACTAGATTTGCAAAGAAGATTGTTTAGACTTTCCCAACATGTAAAATGAATGAGCCCTATGGGCCTGTTTCACACAGCCAGTGATAGGTAGCAGTGAGAAAGTCAGGACCTCCTGGTCTCCTTAAGTTAGAGGAGACAAGACGCTGGCCAGAACATGGGCTAGCTTAGCTCAGTGGTTTCACTCTCTAGTAAAATGTGGCCAAATTAATAACAAATTCTGATTTATCAGATTAGTTTCTCTTCTTTGCTGAGGGAGTAAGGGCTGGAGGGGACCAGATATGTGGAGTAGGAGGATTTCAGTGGAAAGTCCAGCTTCCCTCTAAGCAGAGACCAAAAGATGGAAATGAGAGAAGAGAGGAGAGATTCCCCCTTTACTGTATTTCTCTGTCCATTCCTTGGAGGCCAGACACTTCCATTAAAATCTACCTCAAAGCTCAAGTGGATTGCAGTTGAATGATTTGTTGGAAATGGAATAATGTGTTAAAGAATACTTTCCTTCTCCCCACTGCTCTCTTGGAGTTTACATTCCCCTGGTAGAGAATCTTAGAATAAACAGTGTGTTCTTGTGGTGATACTAAAGGTTATGAATAAGTATTAAGCAGGACACAAAGATAGAAAGTGAGGGACTTAGGGATGTTGAAATAGTGTTGCTAGAGAAGGCCTTTCTGTTAAAGTTGGATTTTAGCAGAGACCTAAAGGACATGTGAGGGAGTAGGCCAGGCAGACATCCAAATAAGTGCAAAGGTCATTCAGTTTTTTTTATATACTTAAGTTAGATAATCTATAATGTATTTTTCTTCTACAAATACTTAATAAGTATGATTCCACTCTTGGTTTTTAACAGAGAAGTTTCTTTGTTTTTTATTTTTACATTTTTTTTTCTCCAAGTAAAGTTTGCATGCATGAAATACACAAATTGTAAGTGTACATTTAGTTTTGACAGGGGCACCTGGGTGGCTCAGTTGGTTAAGTATCTGCCTTCAGCTCAGGTTGTGATCCTGGGATCAAACCCTTTGTCAGGCTCCCTCCTGGATGGGGAGCCTCCCTCTCCCTCTCCTCTCTGCTTCCCCTGCTTGTACTCTCATTCTCTCTCTCTGTCAAATAAATAAAATCCTTAAAAAAATGGTTTTGACAAATGAATACCACTAGATTCCTTAAACTTCTATGAAGATATAGAATGTTATCAGCATTTTGGGACATTCTTTCCAGTTCAATCTGCGCCCCCCCCGCCCCCCCCCCCCCCGCCCAACTATCCTGAATAGAATAAATAGAATCAGGCAATATATTCTCTTTTTGTAAGACTGCTTTCATACTCAGCATAATGTTTTTCAGATTCATTCATCTTGTTGCATTTATCAGTAGTTCATCCTGTTTTAAGTTGCTTAGTAGCAAGTATTCTATGTGAATATGCCACATTTTGTTTGTCCTTTTGATGCACATCAGGGCTGTTTCTAGTTTTGGGATGTTCTGAATAAGCTACTATGACCATTTTTGTGTAAGTCTTGATGAGCATATGTTTTTAATTTCTTTTGGGCAAATATTTAGGAGTAGAATTACTGCTAAACCTTTTTTACAAAGTGTACCACTTTATACTCCATAACATAGTTTGAAAGTCCCAGGGCTCTGCATCCTTACCAAGGATTAGAGTTGTTAAACATTTTAATTTCGTCCATTTCCAATGGGTGGTTTGTTGTTTCTATGTTTTTAATTTGTATTTCCCTGATGATTGATAATACTAGAGCACTTTTTATGTGTGCTTACTGGCCATTTGTTTATTTCCTTCTGTGAAGCATCTGTTCACGTCTTCTGTTCATACTTCATTGGGTTTACCTTTTTATTATTACGTTGTAGGGGTTTTTATGTATTGTGGATATTGATCCTTTGTCAAATATGTATTTTGCACATATTTTCTTTCTGGTCTGTGGCTTACCTACTCATTTTTATAAGGTCTTTTAACAAGCAGAGTTTTTTTTTTTTTTAAGATTTTATTTATTTATTCATGAGAGACACAGAGAGGGGCAGAGACATAGGCAGAAGCAGAGGGAGAAGCAGGCTCCATGCAAGAAGTCCAATGTGGGACTTGATCCCGGGACTCCAAGATCATGCCCTGGGCCGAAGGCAGGCACTAAACCGCTGAGCCACCCAGGGATCCCCCAAGCAGAGGCTTTTAAATATTGAAAAGGTCTAATTTCTCAATATTTTAATTTATGGTTACTGTTTTCTGTGTCTTAAGAAACTTTTGCGTACATCCAGGTTATGAAGATACTTGCCTGAGGAACTCCAAATCAGTGACTAGCTTTGATTCTGAGAAACACTTAGAAATATTTTATGCTATTATGTAAAGTAATAATTTTGTTACTCAGCGAGTCACTTAGGCCTAATTTTTAGTTCTGCTTCTTGAAAATCATTGTACACCTTCTATGTGTGGTTGCTTTTTCTGTGCTTGTGTTACATAGTTTGTATATTACAGGAATTTAGTGCTTTTCTCTAGGTGTCTGTTTAGGGACTAAGGGGTAGGCTTGACCTTGTTTCATCACAATGCTGAAAATATAGAGATGGCGAATAAGAATGTGATACTAGAAAATACTTTAAAAATGAAATAAATCTCTAAGCTCAGTGTAGGTGTGGGATTGGTTGGAAAGGTAGTGGTCCATATTGGAATATATAATCTTAGTGTATATTTGTGGAGATGGAATTTGGACCAGTGATCTGGTGTGAAAATAGTAGACCTTAGATTACGTTACATGGCAGACTGTCAGGTGACCCATGATAGTACGTTTATGTGGCATGCTTAACTGAAGATAGTATTACTTTCTTCTGTGTTTAATAAGGATATTTAAGATTTAATTGGGACCAAGAAAAAGTCGATTCATATGGTGGGATTATTACCAGCAAGCAATAGTTTGGTTAGTGAGGCAGAGGACTAGAGAGACTCCTGCCTGACAAATTTAGTGACTTTATGTGTATTTTTACCCCTGTAGAATTATAGTATTAGTAAAGAAAATAAAGTTGATAAAGGACATTTGTATTTTTAACAAACATTTGTGTAATCATGCAAAGTTTGACTTAATTGATTTTTAAAAAACAGACTGTAGACTGAAACTTTCCTTGAAAATAATACAAAAGAAGGGATTCTGTTTGTGGTTTATAAATAGCATTTTAATATTTTGACATCTTACCTCTGAGAGGAAGTATGTAATACTTAAAGTATGTAATATGTACTTAAATTTGCAAAAGACATTAGATGTTATGAAAGCCCATAATGACCAGAAAAACTCAAAAGGACTAATAGTTATGTTTGGGAAATGATGTGGCTTAAAAAATACAAGTATGCAGCAGTTAAAATTATAGAAGACCTGAACCTAAGGAAATATGCATATATTTTGTAATAAACTGATTGACAGAATGAAACATTAACATGTTATAATCTTTGTTTTGAGAAGCCTGCCATTGTGTTTTCTTACTATGGAAGAGAGAGAAATTCATGTTAGAGGACAAACAGCAGTCTTTGCTGTGACTGCTTACCTGAAGAGAGTGTTTTGAAAATAATGTATGTGAAAATGTTTTTAAAACATTTCACAGAGAAGAGTAAATTTATAGGTGAAGCCAGAGTTCTACACGGTTTGCAGGGCAAGAAATGTGCCGCATTCATTTTCCCAGTGTAATATTTGAATCCCACAGTCAGTAAGACTCAAAGTCCAGAAGTCCATTCTCATTACACTGTTACTGTTTTATTGTTATGATGCTGTGGTGATGTAATAGTATTATTATGAAGGAGCTGAGTCAGTGTATGGCATTCTGACTCATACATTTAAATCTATCATACTGTCACTGCACTCCTATGTCAGTTATCACATGCACATTCTATGTCTGATGTTTCAGTATTCTCAGTTGGATACATGTCCTCAAAAGCTTACATTAGATTACAGATTATGTATTATGATAAATTTTGTGCTAATTAAATATTTGAATACAGTCTTTTAAAAAAATAAAATCCCATCTCTCTCTTATGTGGTTATGTGTTCAAGTGGCTTAAGGTCTGGTCCTTACTCCTTGTCTTGAGCAATATCATTAATGTTACTCTCTCTAAAGGAGACTTCAAGCCAAACTGTCCAGAATCTTTAAAGTTCTTTCCAGTCCCTCTCTGAACCAAATCCATGGGGTTCTAGGCTACCCCAGGACAGTGGGAATGGCAAAGATTGAGTTGATGGTCACTCCACAGGTAGTAGTGATGTGAGTCAATAGGTGGTGGATGAAGCAGTTGATAAATGTGTAAGAGCTGTGGGCAGCAGGAACAAGGTTGAGAATTTTCTAGGAAGATATGAGACTAATTAGGCTCCACAGAGGGCACAGTTAACTGTGCTGGCACAATTATCCCTAAATATTAGGTCTGAAATAAGGTGGCAGAAAGGCTAAATTCTGCTCTAGCCGTTATTAAAGCTGTCAAGGTAAAGTTCTTTCACAGCAGTTGTTTAAAGGACAACCATCCAGGGTCTTAATATCCTATTAGACCTCTTAGAAACACTACATTCCAGTACACAAACCTAGAACCCTTATTCCTACTTCCTCTTTGGTGACTACCTCTATAAGATATCATACTTAAAACCATTCAAATACTGTTAGTTTTGTTAATACTGAGTTTTACTAAGCCTTTCTCTGAGGGGAGGAACCCATGCAAGAGATTCTTTGCAGAAAAGGGAAGATCTGCTTCAAGGTGACTTTTAGTCTTGAACTGTATCAAAATGCAGTTGACATCTCACTATGGAAGAGAAATTAAAACACATACTTCAATTCTGACAGGGCACTCCCCTCAGCATACATGAGACAAATGAGTTCAATTCAGGCAAGGATGAGAAGAAACTGGCAAGGCAAGTAATCTCTATTAGAAACAGGAACGTTTCTTCAAAAGGACATTTATCATATTTGCATTTAAAAATTTTAATTGACATATAACATTCAGAAAAGCGTACAAATTGTGTTTGTCTTGTTATCACAAAGAGAACATACCCTTGTAAAGTCCAGATAAAAAATGAAGCGTTATTAATACCTCTTTTCTAATCACCACTCTTCCCTTCTCACAGGTAAACAGTATCTTGACTTCTAATATAAGATATTTGTTTTGATTGTTTTTGAGTTTTACATGCATAGAATTATACCATATTTGTCCAAGTGTGTCTAACTTCTGCATACATTTGTGAAATTCATCTCTCTGTTATTTGTGTAGCTTGTGATTGCATTGTATTGCAATTGTATGACTTCAATTTGTGTATCTAGTCTATTGTGTTGATGGGATTTTAAATTGCTTTTAGTTTGGTGCTATTGCTAATATTGCCACTATAAAAATACCCCTTTGCATATCTTTTGATTTACATGTATATACATTTTTGTTCTGTATGTTCTTAGTGAAGCAATGGGTCATGGAATGTGAACACATTCAGCCTTTGTAGATCTCAAAAGTTTTACAAAATAGTTAGCTTAATTTGAACACCTATGAGCAGTGTTTGAGAGTCCCAGTACCCCCACTTCCTTAACCAATCCATTTTTTACATTTAATAATTCTGGTGAAGTTAGAGTAGTATCTCATGTTTTTAAATTTGTATTTCCCTGATGACTAGTGAAGTTGAACATGTTTCAGGTAAGTTTATTGGCCATTTGGATATCCTCTTTTGTGAAATGTCTGTTCTGGTTTCTTGCCCATTTTTTTCTCTTAGGTTGTATGTCCTTTCATTTGTGCATAGGGCAGTGTGGTGTATGTGTGTGTGTATGTGTGTGTGTTTACACATACACTTTGGATATGAGAGGTTTGGGAGTTTCATGCATTGCAAATATATTCATCCACTCTGTCAGCTTTCATTTTCACTCTTAATAGTTAAGTACCATGAACAGAAGTTACTAATTATAATGTCCAGTTTAACAATATTCTCATTATAATTGATTAATGACTTTTTTTGTCTTATTTAAGAAATCTTTCCCTATTCCACAGTCATAGAGATATTCTCCTATATTATCTTCTGGAAGCTATATTATTGTATCTTTTATCCTAAAAGATTCTAAAATTCCACCTGGAATTTATTATTTTTGTATGGTGTGAGCATGGGGCATTTTCCTTTTTTTCTTTTTCTATATCTAGTTCTTTCACCATCATTTATTGAAAAGTGCCACTTTGTCATAAATTGGACATGTATGCATTAAAATTAAAATGCATTAAAACCCTATTTGTTGCATTGTTCTCTGTCCATCCTTATGCTGTATTGCATATATACTATATTATGTAAACTGTGGTAGCTGGATATGTCTTCATATCTAGCAGAATAAATCCTCTCACTTTGATCTTTTCCTTCAAATTTTTCTTGTCTATCCTTGGCCCCCTTTGCTTCTATATCAATTTTGGAGTTGTCAGCTTCCACAAAAATAACTTGATTGAGTCTTTTGAGATTTTTAAAATTGGAATTAAAAAAAAATGTTGGGGTTTTTATTTTACTTTCAATTAACTCCTTTATTTTTCTTCTTTTTTTTTAATTTTAGAGAGGGAGATAATCTTAAGCAGGCATCACCCCTAGCATCAGGCCGGATGTGGGACTTTATGTGGGACTCGAACTCACAGCCCTGAGATCAGGACCCTGAGACCATGACCTGACTGGAAACCAAGAGTTGGTTGCTTAACCAACTGAGCCACCCAGACTCCCCTCTCACTTATTTCTTTTTTCCTTCTTTTAAATTTTATTTATTTATTTAACAGAGCACAAGCAGGGGGAACAGCAGGCCAAGGGAGAGGGAGAAGCAGGCTCACCACTGAGCAGGGAACCTGATGCACGGCTCAATCCCAGGGCCTTGGGATCATGATCTGATCTGAAGGCAGATGCTTAACTGACTGAGTCATTCATGTGCCCCTCACATTCCTTCTTGAATGCTATCCCTTTCCTTATGTAAATCTGAATTCTGACCTATTTTTCTTTCTTTCTAAAGAAATTTTCTTGACTTTTCTTGCAAGGCCAATCTACTGGCAACAAATTTCCTCAATATTTATTACCTGAGAAATTATTTCTCTTTCACTTTTGAAGAATAATTTTGCAGGGTACAGAAGTCCGGGTTGGTGGTTTTTTTCTCACAGCATTTAAATATTTCATTCCATTCTCTCCTTGCTTGCGTACTTTATTGCATCTTTGTTTCTCTATAGTTAAGGCGTTTTCCCCCCCCCTCTGGTTTCTTTCATGGTTCTTTGTCTTTGATTTTCTGTAATTTGAAAATGATATGCTTACTTGTAGGGTTTTTTGGTTTTGTTTTGTTGATATTTATCTGGCTTGGTGTTTTCTGACCTTCCTGGATCTCTTGCTTGGTGTGTGACATTGATTTGGGAGAAAATTCTCAGTCATTATCATTTCAAATATTTCTTCTGTTTCTTTCCTCTTTTCTTCTGGTATTTGCATATGTGTCATGTTATACTTTTTGTGGTATCTCCACAGTATTTGAATATTCCATTCCTTTTTTCAGTCTTTATTCTCTTTGTTTTTTTGGTTTTCAGGGATTTATTGATATATCCTCTAGCTCAGAGATTGTTTCCTCAGTCATGTCCAGTCTACTAAAAAAGCTGATCAAAGACTTTCTTCATTTCTGTTTTGGTGTTTTTGATATCTAGCATTTCTTTGGGTTCTCTTTATGATTTCTGTCTTTCTGCTTGCATTGCTTGCTCATCTATTATTGCATGCTCTCTACTTTATCCATTATAATAGCCCTTAGCATATTAATCACAGTTATTTTAAATTCCTGGCCTAGAATTCCAGCATCCCTGCAATGTCTGGTTCAGATGCTTGCTCTGTCTCTTCAAACTAGGTTTTGACTTTTGGTATGCCTTCTAATATTTTCTTGATAGCCAGACATGATGTATCAGAAAGAAGAAACTGCTGGAAGTAGGCCTTTAATAATACCGTAGTGAGGTGTGGTGAGAGGGTCTTGTGATTAGGTCTCAGTCTTTCATCAAGCCCTTTGCCTCTGGACTGTGAACATCACAAGTGTTTCAGGTTTTTTTCTGCCCCTGTACATGGGACAGATTGGCTAGCAGGCACCAATGTTAGGTCTTTCCGTTTCCCAGGTCAGTTAGGCTCTTATAATACCCTAGCAGTTGAGGCTCTGCTTAACTAGGTACTCCTTAGAGTAGGCCTTGTTAAGAACAAAGTTCTCTGACTTATTTCAAAGTGGTTCCTTTCCCCTGCTGGAAGCTTAAGGAGATTTTTCTCCTGTATTTACCATGAGAATCTAGTTGAGCTTCTGCAGGTAAATCTCACAATGTTGTTGGGGCCCACTTATGACTGGGTCCCCCTAAAGTTTTTAACTTCCAGAGTTGTCTACACTGAGCCTCCAGCAAGTACAGTTTAGGTTTTCCCACCTACCACTGACTTTGTTGGCAGTTTATGCTTGAGTCTCCACTCTGGTAAACTACGACTCCCTCTATTTGCCTGTCTGTTTCTGCAATTGTGGGAGCAGTGGTTTATTCTGTCTCCTTTCTTATGAGTCCAAGAAGCATTAATTTTTCAGTGTGTTCAGCTCTTCACTTGCTGTTAGGATAGTTTGGCGACTTCCAAGCTGTACATGGGGAACTGGAAATTGGAACTCTCTCATATTTTTACTGTATAAAATAAGTGAAACATTTACCATTTTTATTTACTGTTTTTATTATTTGTAAAGATTTTGAAAGAGAGCTCATAAGCAGGGGGAGCATCAGAGGGAGAGGGAGAAGCAGACTCCCTACTGAGCAAGGAGCATGATGTGGGGCTCGATCCCAGGACCCTGAGATCATGACCCGAGCTGAAAGCAGATGTTTAACTGACTGAGCCACCCAGGTGCCCCTAGCTATTTTTTAATTGTACAGTTCAATGATATTAAATCTATCTAAAATGTGCATATCACCATCCATCTCCGTAACTATTTTAATCTTATATAAACAAACTCTATATCCTTTAGGCAGTAACTCTGTTTCCCCCTTCCCCAGCCTCTGGCAACTACTGGTCAACTTTATATCTCTATGATTTTGACTACCTTATATAGGTAGAATCATACAGTATGTGTCTTGTGACTAGTACATTTTACTTAGCATAATGTCCTCTAGATTCATCCATGTTGAAACATGTTAGAATTTCTGTCCTTTTAAAGACTGAATTATGTTCCATTGTGTGCATATACCACATTTCGTTTATCCATTTGTGAGTGGCCACTTTGGTCTTTTTCACATTTTAGCTCTTGTAAATAATGCTACTATGAACATGGGTGTACAGATACCTCTTTGAGACCATACTCTTAATTCTCTTAGGTTTACCTAGAAATGCGATTGCTGAATCATATGGTGATTCTATTTTTAACTTTTTGAGGATATGCCATACTATTTTCCACATGGGAAGTGGAATTGGTGGATTATGGGATAATTCTATTGTTAACTTTTTGAGGATCTGCCATACTGTTTTCTACAGTGGCTATGCCATTTTACATTCCTGATAGTGGTGCATAAGGGTTCCAATTTCTCCACATCCTCTCCAACGCTTACTATTTTCTGTTTTTAATTTTTTAAATAATAGCCATCCTAACCAGTGTGAACTGATATCTCATTGTACTTTTGATTTGCATTTGCCAAATGACTAAGGATGTTGAGACTCTTTCATGAACTTATTGACCATCTGAATGTCTTCTTTGGAGAAATGTCTATTCAAATACTTTGTTCGTTAAATTTGGACTTTTTTCTTCATTGAGTTTTAGGGATTCTCAATTTAATATTAAATCTTTTATTTGATATATGACTTGTAAATATTTTATCCCATTATTCTGTTGCTATTGTCTTTTGATGCACACAGTTTTTAAATAATCACAAAGCCCAATTTGTTTCTTTTGTTGCCTTTGCCTTTGGTATCATATCTAAGAAATCATTGCCAAACCTAATGTCATGAAGTATTTGCCCTCTGTTTTTGTCTAAGAATGCTATAGTTTTAGGTGTCATTACATTTAGGTCTTTGATCTATTTTGAGTATACAGTGTTAGGAAAGGGTCCAGCGTTTTTCTTTTGCGTGTGGCCAGCTCTGCTCAGCACAGAGTCTGCTTAATACCCTCTTTCCCACTTCTTCCCCCTCCCATGCTGTCTCTCCTCCTCATCTCTAAAATACTTAATGGTATTTATATATTTTTTAAAGTTTTATTTTCCTGTGTTTTTATTTAAATTCAAGTTAGTTAACATATAGTATCGATTTCAGGAGAATTTAGTGACTCATCACATATAACACCCAGTGCTCATCACAAGTACCCTCCTTAATACCCATCATCCATTTAGCCCATGCCCCACTCACCTCCTCTCCAGCAACCTTCAGTTTGTTCTCTATAGTTAAGAGACTCTTATGGTTGACCTCTCTCTCTGTTTTTATTTTATTTTTCCTTCCCTTCCCCTATATTCATCTGTTTTGTTTCTTAAATTCCATATGTGAACGAAATAATAAGGTATTTGTCTTTCTCTGACTGACTTATTTTACTTAGCATAATACACTCCAGTTTCATCCATATCATTGCAAGTGGCAAGATTTTGTTCTTTCTGACAGCTGAATAATATTCCATTGTGTATGTGTATGTATATATACACGCATATATACACCACATCTTCTTTATCCATTCATCAGTTGATGAACACTTAGGCTCTTTCCATAGTTTGGCTATTGTTGATAATGCTGCTATAAATATCAGAGTGCACGTACCCCTTCAAATCTGTAATTTTGTATCCTTTGGGTAAATACCTACTAGTGCAATTGCTGGGTTGCAGGGTAGCTCTATTTTTAACCTTTTGAGGAACCTCCATACTGTTTTCCAGAGTGGCTACCAGCTGCATTCTCACCAGCAGTGTAAGAGGGTTCCCCTTTCTCTACATCCTCACCAACATTTGTTTCCTGATTTGTTAATTTTAGCCATTCTGACTGATGTGAGGTGGTATATCATTGTGGATTTTTATTGTCCAGATGAGTGATGTTGAGCATCTTTTCATGTGTCTGTTGGCCATCTGGATGTCTTTGGAAAGATGTCTGTTCATGTCTTCTGCCCATTTCTTAACTAGATTATTTATTTTTTGGTTTGAATTTGATAAGTTCTTTATAGATTTTGGATACTAACCCTTTATCAGATATGTCATTTGCAAATATCTTCCATTCTGTAGACTACCTTTTTAGTTTTGTTGATTGTTTCCTTTGCTGTGCAGAAGCTTTTTGTCTTGATGGAAGTCCCAATAGTTTATTTTTGCCTTTATTTCCCTTGCCTCCAGAGATGTGTCTAGTAAGAAGTTGCTACAGCCAAGGTCAAAGAGGTTTCTGCCTGTGTTCTCCTCTAGGATTTTGATGGATTCCTGTCTTACATTTAGGTCTTTCATCCATTTTGAGTTTATTTTTGTGTATGGCATAAGAAAGTGATCAAGTTTCATTCTTCTGCATGTCACTGTCCAGTTTTCCTAGCACCATTTATTTTGTTTTTTTAAAAGATTTTATTTATTTATTTATAAGAGACACACAGAGAGAGGCAGAGACATAGGCAGAGGGAGAAGCAGGCTCCCTGCGAGGAGCCCAATGCGGGGCTCGATCTCAGGATCCTGGGATCAGGATCTGAGCCAAAGGCAGACACTCAACTACTGAGCCACCCAGTTGCCCCCCTAGCACCATTTATTGGAGAGACTGTCTCTTTTCTGTTGGATATTCTTTCCAGCTTTGTTGAATATTAGTTGACCTTATAGTTGTGGGTCCATTTCTGGGTTCTCTATTCTGTTCCATTGATCTATGCGTCTGTTTTTGTGCTAGTACCAATACTGTCTTGTGATTACAGCTTTATAAAACAGCTTAAAGTCTGGAATTATGATGCCACCCACTTTTTTTTTTTTTTTTTTTTGCTATTTGGGGTCTCTGCTCTCATTCAAATTTTAGAATTGTTCTAGCTCTGTGAAAAACACTGGTGGTATTTTGATAGAGATTGCATTAAATATGTAGATTGCTTTGAATTGTAGAGATAATTTAACAATATTTGTTCTTATCCATGAGCATGGAATGCTTTTCCATTTCTTTGTGTCTTCTTCAATTTCTTTCATAAGTGATCAGTAGTTTTCAGATCTTTTACGTCTTTGGTTAGGTGTTTATTCCTAGGTATCTTAATGGCTTTTGGTGCAATTATAAATGGGATTGATTCCTAGATTTCTTTTTCTGCTGCTGCTTTATTGGTGTATAGAAATGCAACTGATTGGGATGCCTGGGTGTCTCAGTAGTTGAGTGTCTGCCTTTGGCTCAGGGTGTGATCCTGTGGTCCCGGGATTGAGTGCCACATTGGGCTCCCTGCATGGAGCCTGCTTCTCCCTGTGCCTCTGTCTCTGTTCTCTGCTTCTGTCTCTCGTGAATAAATAAAATCTTAAAAAAGAAATGCAACTGATTTCTGTATGTTGATTTTATATCTTGTGACTTTGCTGAATTCATGTATTAGTTTTAGCAATTTTTTTGGTTGAATCTTTTTGAGTTTCTACATAGAGTATCATGGCATCTGTGAAGATTGATAGTTTGACTTCTTCCTTGCTGATTTGGAGGCCTTTTATTTCTTTTCACTGTCTGATTCCTGAGGCTAGGACTTCCAGTAGTATGTCAAACAATAGTGGTGAGAATGGACGTCCCTGTCATATTCCTGACCTTAGGGGAAAAGCTCTCAGTTTTTCTCCATTGAGGATGATATTAGCTGTGGGACTTTCATGTATGGCCTTTATGATGTTAAGGTATAGTCCTTCTATCCCTACTTTCTTGAGAGTTTTTTTTATCAAGAAAGAATGCTGTGTGTTGTGAAATACTTTTTTTGCATCTATTGAGAGGATCATATAGTTCTTTATTTTTTCTTTTTTTCTTTTTTTACTGGAAAGAGAGCGAGCAAGTGAAGAGGGGTAGAGGGAAAAGCAGACTTTCTACTAAGCAGGGAGCCCGACACAGGGCTTGATCCCAGGACCCTGAGATCATGACATGAGCTGAAGGCAGATGCCAGCTGACTAAGCCAGCCAGGTACGCTGAGGATCATATGGTTCTTATCCTTTCATTTATTAATGATCACCACTCTATTTTGATTATTTAGCTTTGTAACAAGTTTTGAAGTTATGAAGTGTGAGTGTCCTGGCTTTGTTCTTTTTCAAGATTGTTTTGGCTGTTGGGGGTTGCTTGAGCTTCCATATAAATTTCAGGATGGGTTATTCTGCAAAAAAAAAAATCATTTGGATTTTTATAGGGATTATATTGAGTCTTTAGATCATTTTGGGTAGCGTTAACATCTAAACAACATTAAGACTTCCAATCCATGAACATGAGGTGCATTTCTATTTATTTTTGTCTTCTTTCACTTTTTCCAGCAATATATTGTAGTTTTTATTGCAAAATCTTTCAACTTCATGGTTAGTTCCTAAGTATTTTACTCTTTTTTCATGTTATTGTAAATGGAATTGTTTTCACAATTTCCTTTTCAGATTGTTCATTGTTAATGTATAGAAGTGCTATTTGATTTTTGTATGTTTACTTTGTATTCTGCTATTTAGATGGATTCACTTAGTATTTTTAACTTTTTTGTGTTCAATATTAAGGGTTTTCTATTATGAGATCACCTGAGAACAGAGATAATTTTACTTTCTTCTTTCCAATTTGAATACCTTTTATTTCTTTTTCCTTCCTAATTGGTTTTGTTAGAACTTCCAGTACTATGCTGAATAGAAGTAGACATCTTTGTCTCGTTCCTCATCTTTGAGGAAAAGCTTTTAGTCTTTTACCATGGAGCATGATCTCTGTGGATTTTATATATAGCTTTTGTTTTATGAGATAGTTTCCTTCTAATTCTAGTTTATTGAATTTTTTTTTATCATTAAAGGGTATTAAGGGTGCCTAAGTGGCTCAGTTGGTTAAATGTCCAGCTCTTAATTTCAGCTCAGGTCATGATCTCAGGGTCCTAGGATGGAGCCCCACATCAGGCTGTATACTCAGCAGAGTCTATTTGTCCCTCTCCCTCCCCCTCTGATCCTCCTCCTGCTCATGCATGTGTGAGTGCTCTCTCTCTAAATTAAATAAATAAAATCTTTTTAAAAAAGAAAAAAAAGGTGTTGAATTTTGTCAAATGCTTTTTCTGTGTCTGTTGAGATAATTATGTTATTTTCCCTTCCTTCTGTTAATGTGGTGTAGTAAATTGATCAGTTTTCATATGTTGGGCCAACCTTGGATTCTGAGAATAAATCTCAGTTGATCATGCTATATAATCATTTTAATATGCTGTTGAATTTGATTTGGGAGTGTTGTGTTAAGGATTTTTGTATCAAAGTTCCTAAGGGATATTGGTCTATAGTTTTTGTTTTGTTTTTTCCCCTTGTAGTGTTGTGGTCTAGCATTGGCATTAGGGTAATCCTGGCCTCATAGAATGAGTTAGGAAGTGTTCCCCCCTCTTCAGTTTTTTGGCAAAGTGTGAGAAGGACTTGTAAGTGTAAGTATGTAGTCAAAATCAGAGTACTCTAATACTGTAATATTGTGGTATGTTAACTACTTAACTCTAGTATAGATGTTAAAGAATAATTGTATTAAAAATAACTATAGTTATAATAATTTGTCATGAGTACACAATATAAAAGGTAAATTATGACATCAGTAACAAAAGGTGAGGAATAAAAGGGTAGCATTTTTGTGTGTGATCAAGGGTAACTGATTATCAGTATTATCAACATAAAATAGGCTGTTATATCTATAAAATGTTTTATGTAAACTTCCTGATAACCACAAAAGCGAAAACCTACAGTAGATATGCAGAAGATAAAGAAAAGAGAATCAAAGCATAGCAATAAGAACAATCATCAGTTCACAAAGGAAGGCAGCAAGAGAAGAAGAAAGGAAGAAGAGAACTTCAAAACAGCCAAAAAACAATAGGATATCATTAAGAAGTCCTTACCTATAAACTGTTATTCTGAGTATAAATGGATTAAATTCTCCGGTGAAAAGTCCTAGGGTGGCTAGATGGAATGAAAAACAAGACCCAACTATTTGCTTTCTAAAGGAGACTCACTTAAGCTTTAAGGATACACATAGGCTAAAAGAGATAGAAAAAGATACTCCATATAAGTAGAAACCAAGAGACAGCAAGGCTAGCAATATACCAGACAAAATAAACTATAAGCCAAAAACAGTAACAAGAGACAAGGTGATCATATCATGATAAAGAGGTCAATTATTGAAAAAATACAACAATTGTAAGTACATATGCACTTAACGGTGGAGCACCAAAATATATTAAACAAACACAGAACTGAAGGGAGAAATAGACAACAATACAATACTAGTAGGGGACTTTGGTCCCCCAGCTTTCAACAATGCATAGATCATCCAGAGAGAAAATAAGTAAGGAAATAGTGGATTTGAACAATACTGTAGAGCAAATGGATTTAACAGACATATATAGAATATTCCATCTAGCAGCATTCTTCCCAAGTGCACATGTAATATTCTCCAGGATAGATCATAGGTTAGGCCACAGAACAAGTTTCAGCAAATTCAAGAAAGTACAAACATTGCTGAAAGAAATGAAGGAATTAAATAAATTGAAAGATATCCCATATCAATGCATTAGAAGACAATATTGTTCAAATGGCAGTATGTCCCAAAGCAATCTACAGATTCAGTGCAATCCCCATGAAAATTCCATTTTTTTTTCAAAAATGGAAAGACTGAACTTCTATGGAAATTATGAATCTACTGGCAACAAATAGATATCTACTCACTAAGGCCAGTCTGGCTATACTTGATGCTGATGCCCCATCTACCAGTAATAGAGACAACGCTGAGCCCTCAATATGGTAGCCCTCAGTATGATTACATTGAACTGCTTCTAAAATGGAAGGGGAAGTACTTTGTTCTTACTCAAATAGACACTTTGGACACAGATTTGACTTCCCTGTGCACAATGCTTCTGCCAAAGCTATCATTTTTGGGCTTAGAGAATCTCTCTCACTCATCATTTTCGGGCTTATAGAATCTGTCTGTCTCTACCTACCTACCTACCTACCTACCTACCTACCTACCTACCTACCTTTCTACCTATCATTATAATTCTATATAGCATTACTTCTGATCAAGGAATTCCCCCTCACAGCAAATGAAGTGTAGCATGGGCCATTGTTCATTATAATTCACTGGTTTTACCATGTCTCCCATGTTTTTTTAATGTCTCATCTCTTCCCTGTGCTGGTTCAGAGACTCAAGTTCCAAGCCTCTCTTAAGCATTGTAAGAAGAGAATGTATTAGATAGGAACTCAGAACACCCCTAACAATGTTTTTAAACAGGTTTAACTGAAATTTTTTCTGGTTTCAGGAGTTCCCAATTACCCTAAAGGAAGCACTTTTCACATCTACTATCACAAGAACAAATTAAAAGAATCTACTCCAGAAAAGTAAGAGATGTCAGTGATATATTGACATTCTTTTGGATCCTCTCCTATTTTACAGAGGGACACTGAAGTTACAGACTTAGATTCTTCCTGCTGGGGGTGCCAGTCAGCCATCTCTGAATTAGTAAACCAGGAGAAATAGGCCCAGGGCTGTGTATGTATGTATGTGTACATTCCCCTATTTCCTTGCTGTAAATCTAGCTTTTTCCATCCTTGAATCCATAGGGTACTGTGCTTCCTTAGATGGGATTTGCAGATAAGGTGCTGGGATCTTAGCCATACATGGTCAGGAAAATCAGGAGATTGGGACTGAGCACATGGTCAGGGAGGTTCACTCATCAGTGAGGAAGGTCCCTATGGTGGATTCTCTAAAGGTTATAGTGCTCTGGTACTGATCCATTTGTATTGGTCGGATAGGCCAACTGCAGTAACCACAGCCCCCAGAATATATAATGGCTCAAATGCACTCAAGTTTATTTTCATTCACATGAACAGTCTAAGACCTCTAGGTGGTGTGAAACTATGTTCTGCACAGGCATTCAGTGATCCAGTTTGATAGGCTCTGCCATCTTTAATACATGGCTTTCAAGGTTGCCCTAGAAATTAATACCCAGCTATTGGAAGGGGAAAGAGGCACATTCAAGGTTTTATGGACCAGACCTGGAATACCATTTCTTTCCTTTGGTAGAACTGAATGGTGTGGCCACATCTCACTGCAAGAGAAACTGGGCTATGAGCCAAAGAAGGAGAGGAAATCAATTTGTGAGGACTAGCAATGTTGGATATATAGCTTCTATATCCAAGGGATAGGGATGTAGTGTCTGGAACAGGGCAGCAGCAGAAGCTAAAACCAAGAGTTTGCAGGAAGTCAGGCAGGAGGCAGTATTCTCTTTGAACTGCTATGGCCAACTTAAAGTAAGATGTTATTCAGCTGTAGGTGTGGAGATGGTTTTGGTGGTGGAAGTGTTATTGATGCTAGACCCTGGGAAAAGGGACTCAAGAGGGTGGGATTCTAGGACCTGAGCCAAGAACTAATATTTAAGTCCAAGCTCTGGTGGTGATATTGAAGGCCAATAGTATGGACAGAGATTTGGGAAAAGGCTTACATGTAAGGGCTTGCCTTGAAGATTCTTTGCCCTTGACTGCAATACTTAATCCCAGGTCACCCCTGCTACTGGGCCTGGGAGTGTTTGGGCTAGGCACAGCTCTGGGACAGTTAAAGACTGGTCTTCTTCCTGAAATTTTCTTTTAACCTTGTCTTTTCCAGAAGGGCACACATCTATGCTCTTCAAAGAGCTTAATCTCCTTAAAAGAGAGTTGCCCTGCTACCTATGGCTTCTTTAAGCAGCCATATTTATATTCCCTAGCTCTTAGGAATTTACATCAAAATAATGCTGGGACACAGGTCAGAATTTCTTATGTCCTGTGGTCTCATAGGATATATTCGGTCTCACAGTTTAGGCATGTACATTAGAGGCTAAATAACTACTAGATTTTAAACAGCTGATAGATTCTTTATGGAAAACTTGCATGAATTCCTTGCTTTGTTTGCTTTCTTCTTTGGAGGTGGCCAAAAAAATCTTAACAATTGTTTAGGGCTTTCTGAAAATTGTCTTTTAAGGATGATACTGCATGTACTGTCTAGAGATATTGTTGGAACAGATGTTGTGAGGCTTTTACACTGTAATATGCTAAGAATGCCCATGTATCCCCCAGACATTTTCTCAGGAAGTCCTCAAACACATTCATAGCACTACAGGGCGTTGCCTTCCACTTGACCCTTCCACTCTCTAGATTGTTCAATGCACAAGGGTTATTAAGAAGCCAAAAGATGATTATTACACTACATTGTGGTTGTCAGCTCTATGCTGGCAGATTTTTGAAAACAGATTCAGGAAATCACTGTAGGTTAATGACAAGATATGGAAAGTTCTGGTCTTTTAGTAAGCCTATTTCATAGAACAAAACATGGGATAGTAAAGGAGGCAATATATGATAGTATTTGAGCATAGACTGAAGTAAATCTACCATTTAATGGCAACTTGATCTTGGGCTCATTTTAACCATTTAGCACCTCAATTTCCTCAATTGAGAAATAGAATTATAATAGTACTCACCTCCATAGGGTTATCGATAGAGCTAAGTGAGACAATGCAAGAAAGTGCTTATCATGATGCTTGGCATATAGTAGACCCTCAAAAAATAGGTTACCTATTATTATAGGCTAAAAAATTTTTTTAAAAGATTTTATTTGCTCATGAGAGACACACAGAGAGACGCAGAGACATAGGCAGAGGGAGAAGCAGGCTCCCTGTGGGGAGCCTGATGCAGGACTCAATCCCAGGACGGTGGGATCACGACCTAAGCCAAAGGCAGATGCTCAACAACTGAGCCACCCAGGCGTCCCTATGGCTAAGGTTTTTTTTTTTTTTTTTTTTTTTTTTTATTTATGATAGTCACAGAGAGATAGAGAGGCAGAGACACAGGCAGAGGGAGAAGCAGGCTCCATGCACTGGGAGCCTGACGTGGGATTCGATCCCGGGTCTCCAGGATCGCGCCCTGGGCCAAAGGCAGGCGCCAAACCGCTGCGCCACCCAGGGATCCCAGGTTTTTTTTTTTTAAACCTATCATTTGAGTAAGAAAAAATGGGAAATTAAGTAGCCACCAAATCCAAACACTTGTTCTTAATGGTTAGAACTGAATCCTTGAAATTCTGCTGGTAAAAGAGAACATCTTTGATCGTATCCAGCCCTTTTAGTTACCCACTCAGGGAAAGAATTAGACCAAGTAGGAGAAGAGTCTCAAAAAAGTCTAGAGAAGAGATTCTCCTAGTGTGGGCCCCAGGTCAATCATGTCAGCATCACAGGGAACTTGCTAGAAATAAAAATTCTTGGGTTAGGTACCCCAGGCCTACTAAATCTGAAAATCTGGAAGTAGGACCCAGCATCCAGTGTTTTAACAAGCCCTCCAGGTGATTCTTAAGCTCAGATTTGGGAACCACTGGCATAAGCCACCAGAGATAAATTTGTTGATAAAACTCAGCCTGCAGTCATTGCAGAGAAGTTGTAGAAGTTAATGAGCCCAGGCCTGCACTTGCAGTTGTCTTCCGTAATCTCCACCTGAGCCCTTCCTGCCCCAACTCTGCCTCTTGTGGCATCTTGCACTATAGTCCTGCCATCTATGAGCCTAGTCTTCTGGATCCTTCTATTCTCTCACTTGCCATCCAGCCTGGCTCTAAGAACCTATTGATTTCCCTCCTGAGAGTTTGTATCTGTCTGAGTATCTCTGCCACCATCTCTGCTTTTATTCAATTCCCACTACCTCTCATTGGGTTTAGGATGACAGTGCCACATTTTTGTTCCTTCTGACCTCTTTGTCTTTAGTTTCCTCATTCTTCTTTCCACACTGCCATGGAGGGATTGTACTAAAGCATGATCTTATTCCATGTCCTGAAAAATCTTCAAATGCTTTAGATAAGTTCCTTACCATGATATCCCAGGTTCTTCACAGCCTAACCAGAGATTACATTTCCAGCCTCTCCTTCCTGCCTGTTTCTCTCATACCATAGACTCCAGCCACTTTATCTTTTATTCTGTCAATTGCAAGCTCTTTCATGCCTCCTCGCTTCTGCATATGCATTTGTTCCCTGCCTAGCATGTTCTTCTTCTTCATTATCTGCTTATTGAGTTTCTATTTAAAAGTTTAGATTTAGGGCAGTCCTGGTGGCTTAGCAGTTTGGCGCTGCCTTCAGCCCAGGGCGGGATCCTGGAGACTTGGGGATCGAGTCCCACATCGGGCTCCCTGCATGGAGCCTGCTTCTCCCTCTGCCTGTGTCTCTGCCTTTCTCTCTCTGTCTCTCTCATGAATAAATAAATAAAATCTTAAAAAAAAAGTTTAGATTTAACATCACCGGTCTCAGAACCTTCCTTGACTCTTCTAAGGAGATTTAGAATTTCTTTCATTTCACCAGTCATACTCCATTTTTAAAAGCATTTACTACTCCTGCTGATGGTTTTCCTACTAGACTGCGAGCTTCTTAAGGGCCAAAGAAACATATCATCTTATTCCTCTTTGCACATCTGGCACTCAGCACAGCACTTAGGAATTATTAAGTAGTTGCTTACTAAATGTTTGCTGATGAAATGAAAGAATGAAAATAAGTGCATTGTTAAAGAGAATTTTTCCTTTTAAGGAACAAAACCTCAGCTGCCCAGGCATAGAATACTGCCTTTGAGAGAGTATTTATGTTCTGGATCACCGCAGCCATGGAAGAGGAATACATCTCTCAGGGGAAACCATGGAAGAGTTTGGGCAGGTGAAATGTAATTATCCAAGCTGGCCCTGGGCCAAGGATTCTCAGAGCCACTGCGAGGCCAGGGCTAAACACAAATGGGTACGACCTTCGTCTCGCATCCCTTCTGAAGAGCTGCTCCTCTGGCAGCGTGGAGACCCCTAACAGCTTGCTGGGGCCTGGGGTCAGTCTCACTCACAGGGAAGGGGCAGCAGAGCCCCGTGACCCAGCTGAGCTGGCTGCTTGGCTCTCGGCTGCCTTTGGTCTAAACACAGCCTGGTGTGGGAACGGAAGCTGGCCTGTGATCTTTCTTTCATTCTTTTGGGCTGCACTGCTGCATTCCTCCCAGCTGAAGTTAGCAACATGCACTTGCCTTTGAGGACACAAGACCTCAGCATGTAACAATAGCTTGACCTCAAGTTACTGGCATCCAATTCCCTCACCTAGCGTGTGTGTGTGTGTATGTGTGTGTGTGTATGTGTGTGTGTGTGTGTGTGTGTATGTTTATGTTTATTTCTAGAAACAATAAATCCCTCTATTCAAATTATCAGGGAACACGTGCACAAATGTATACAGTTGAGAAGCCTTTTTGCAGATGACTTTAAATCCTTTCTGGAAGGAGTTGCAGGTTACACAGAAGTGGCTGACTGGTATTTAAACATAAACTGACTCTAGCGTCTGAGCTATGAGACACCCCCCTGACTGTGGCAGGTTGGGCTTTCAGAGGATCCACCTGGGAGGGGTGGCAGGTAACAGAGGCCAACAAACATAGCCAGGACTCCTGGGCTCTTGGTTTTAATATAACTAAAATCATAGAATCTTGGAGTTTCCGCAAGGAAATGACCTTGGAGGTGGCCACAGGAGACAGGCAGAAGAATGCAGAGTAAAGAACAAGTCACGTCCTTTATACAAAGCAATCTCACATTTAGTCAGTATTGTGCCTCTCAACCATTCTCCAGACAAGATTTTATGCCCAGAGCAGAGACTTTCCCCTAAACAGCAATATTCCTGTATGTTCTACTTTTCATTTCCTTGATTCTCCCTCCAAAGGTCTCCAAGCAATTTACAAACTGTAGGTTGTGTTTGCAATTCGGACCCTTAAAGTTTATCTATCTTCTCTCCTCTCTCACTTTTCCTTTGTCTTTTATGATTGTGATTGAAAAAGAGGCAGAGTTGGGAGACCAAAGCTCATGAATGTATATGAAGCCATTACATCTGCTGGGTGAGATGCATGCCCAGGCACTCTCTTTTAAATGGCTGTCTCTGCATCACCAGAACTGCTGGAGCTTTTCCCTCCAATCGCACAAATTCATTATTTACTCTTTTACTACATCTATTTACAAGTCCACATGGACCCTCTGGGAGCCCACTTCGGGCCTCAGAGCTCCAGTAATGAAGCCTGGCTCACTCTGCTTTGATATATCTCACCACTACTGCTGCTTGGGGGATAGAGAGTGTGCCCACCTCTTTTTTGGAAGGTCAGCCTGACTGAGGACAAAGACTTTAAATTGTGCTCTGCGGAATCCTGGAATCCTGAGTAGGCTGCCAAGAGTTCTAGGAAACACCAGTAATAAAATCAGCACGGACATTTGTTTTTGTTTTTGTTTTTTAAATTATTTTTCAAGGCACTATGATTTTGGTGTGGTTGTTAAACTTTTTCTGGGGTTAAAATGTATACCTAGTGCAAACAGACTGTACTCCCTGAAGTTTGTAAGAGTTAGCCACAGGTATGGATCAAGTGTGTATGGGGAAGCCATACAAGAGTGGCTACTGGGGATGTTCTCTGGTAGTGACTTGTCCCAAATAGAGGTTTGCCGATTTGACTGGGAGGTCAGCTCCAAGGGAAGAATACCTGGCAGTAGTAGACTCAGTAAACATTTGTTGAGTGAATGGATTTTCTGGTTGCTCTCTCCTCTGACAGCCCTACTTGCAGGTTTCCTTCTGCCCCTAGATCTTGTGCCCATTCTGACCAAGGGAGGAATTTTATCAGCATCCTTGCTGTATGTGCCTCACATGTTCAAAGTCAGGGTCCTCAGGCCCGACTAGGACTAGAGGACCCCATTATGATCTACTGGCTGATCCCATCATTGCTCCTCACATCTCCTTTGTTGCACAACACTTTACCCCTAGGGGCAATCCTGGTTGTGTGTCTCACCTTCAGTCCTGGTGGTAATGCTGGTCTCTGCTCTCTAGTCCCCTTGATTCAAGGGCAGAAACTCTAGGTCCTGTCATCCTTGAATTTTTCTCCAGGTAAATGCCTCCAGAGTCGTGGCCACCAACTGAGATGATCAGTCCCTGGAACTGACAGCTTTGTAGCCTGACTGCTCCCTGGAATATGCTTCTCCAGCTGGTAAGACCTTCCTCTCTGAGCTGAGCATATGAGTATGGGGCAAGGCTGTCAGGGTGGGATTCAGTTTCTCTTCTAGAGTCACCCATATGCTCCAGTCTCCCAACTCTACTCTGCAGAAAAGTCAAGGTTCTCAAACTAAGGGGAAGTCTTTAACCTCTCCCCAAGTGATAATAGGTAAGTTAATAAAAACATACGTGTCTCTACTAACACATAAATTGACTATTTGGGAAAATACTGGGGCTCTTGGCCTATTTGCTCTCTGAAGTTGCATTTATAACAAATGAACAAAACTACTACCAAAGACTTCTTTCTTATAATTACCTTAGGAAGAGCACTCAGAGTGAGGGAACCTTGCTTCTTAGAGGATTTGGCCCATTTCCCTCCATAGTGAGTGAGGGGGAGTCTCATCCTACTGTGGCTCAGTGATACTAGAAGAAGTACTGGCAGTGACTTTTGGGATGGTCAGGGAGTGGCCCATGAGGAAGGAAAAGTGGAGAACCTGCTTGGACAAGGCACGTGGGAAAAGTTCAGGAAGAGATATGGAAGTGAAGTTTTTAGAGGAAACAACTGCTGGAGTCTAAGAAATACAAAAGGATAGGGAAAAAATTTGAAGAAGGCTCACTTGGGTTATGATTATAATCTCCTTTAGCATTTTTAAAGAGTATAATAAAAGGTTTGAATTATTTTTGGCTATTGAATTAGTTTACTTCAGTGAGACACCATGCTGGAATCCAGCTGCTTGAGAACCAGGAATTTCATTCAACAAATGTTCACTGCCAACTATTGGGCATATAGCAGTGAATAAAACAGACCCAAACCTTTTTCTCAAGGAACTTATTGGAAGAGATAGAACGTAAATAAAATATGTAAATTATATCATATATTGTTAAGTAGTAAATACCACGGAAAAAATAAAGCAGGAGAGAGAGAGATATGGAGTTTCAGGGGGCGGATATGTCGAAAATTTTAAATATGGTGGTCTGGGAAAGCCTCCATGAGAGAGTGACATGCGATCAAAGCTTTGAGGTGCGCAAAGGGTGAGCCAGGCCACATATCTGAGGCAGTCTCAGAAGAGTTGGTGCCAGGGCATGTTTGTGGATAACAAGGGGGCTATATGGCTATAGTGTAGATAGTAAGGCAAAGTGCCATGGATGAGCGCAGAGGCCTGCTCACCAGGAGTTTGTAAGTCATTACAAACCCCTGGCTTGTACTCTGGAGAGCTCTGAGCAGAGGAGCAATGAATATGACTTAAAAATGACTTAAGTTTTAAAAGGAGGATTTTTTTTATTTTATTTTTTTTTAAAGGAGGAATTTAAAAGATGAAAGGGGAGGCAGACATAAGAAGAACAGGTAAGAATTATTACAAAACTTCAGAAGATATAGTAGCAGTGAATACAGTGAGAAATATGGTGGTTTGTTAGCATTATGCATCCACTTATTCATTAATTATTTAATAAATCATTTCATAAATGGTTTAATGAATATTTACTGAGTCCTCACAGAGATGACAATCTGAAATGAAAGATAAATAGTTAATTATCAGAAGCCCATCCAACTTCAGAATTCTGACAGTCTAAGGAACCAGAGAAGGGAGGAACTCATACTTTCCATCATAGAATCTACTGAGAAACATAAGTTTCCATCATAGAATCTATTGGTAAACATAAACAGGAAGTGTTTGGCAGATGCCACTCACATTCTGTATGGAGAGAGGACAGAGCAGGAGCAGAGGCCCAGGGCCGAGCAAGGGGAATGCTGAAGAACACAATGCAGTTGGCACCTGGAGAATGAGAGAGGGTGGCTGGAGGTTATGTCCCAAAGGTAGTGGGAAGCAGCTGTGAAGAGCACAGTGGTGAGAAAGCTGCAGGCTATGTTGGGTTTGGGAATAGGAACTCCCTTTGGCAACAGCCACAGCAGGTCAAGATCTGCTCCCCTCAGGCCCACTGTTCTGTTTCTGGGGAGACAGGTTGGGTGTAACCACATGGAATGCTGAGGCACTGAGGCAGACCGCCAGAGCCAGAAGAGCACCCAGAGATTACCTCCTCACTTAGACATCAACATCCACTTAATATCTAAAGGATGATGTGCAAGCTCAGAGATGGGAGGAATTCTCCAAAGTCACTGATTAGAAAATGTCAGAGTGGGCTCTTAAGCCGGGGCAGAGTTCTCTCTTATTGTCCCTGAGTTGCCAGATGGTGTTTTTCAGTCTTTTCTTTCTCTTCTTTATTCACTGGCATGTGGTCCTCTCTCTCTTGCATTAATTGGTCTGGACCCATCCATGCTGAGGATCTGGTTTCTATCTTGGTAGTCCAGTCATGGGTGGTACAGACGTACCATACCTTGGAGTCATGCTGGTCTTGGCCTCTTTCTCAGGAGTTTTGACCTCTTGACCTCTTGCCGTCTGTTGGGACTTGTGACTTGCTCTGTACTCTAATCTCTTTCTTCTGTGACAGCTCATGAGCCATCTGAAGGTGTGCCCAGTTCTGTCCATGCTCTCTCTCTACTAATCTTCCACACAAGGCAACTGTAACAGATTCTCATATCTCTTTCATCCCAAAGTCTAAAGTATTCTCTTCTAAATCCAGCCTGTAAGGTCTCTTTTCATCTTTGCATTAATTCTTTTTCCCTTGTCCTTAGTTCTCTCCCTTTCTGTTTTAAATCTTGATATCGTCTCCCTCTTCTTTCATTATCTTTCTTCTTGATTACCTCACTATTCACAAAAAAATTTAGAGACTGATTGGATAATTGGGCAAGGATGAATTCTTTTGAGAGTGAGTAGTAAGGAGGGAAAGAGACTAGAAATAGTCATACTTTCTTATTTTTTGTGTTGCATCTGTGTTTCTAATAACAAATAGGGACCTGAATTTTAGTTTTTTTTAATAAATTAATTTTTTATTGGTGTTCAATTTACCAACATACAGAATAACACCCAGTGCTCATCCCGTCAAGTGTCCACCTCGGTGCCTGTCACCCATTCACCCCCACCCCCCGCCCTCCTCCCCTTCTGAATTTTAGGTTTGATTGGACTGTGTACAGTAGAACTGTTATGTCCCTCTCCTTCCTCCTCCTCCTCCTCCTCATGCTCATCTTTCACATTGTGATTTTAGACTGCCAACAGCATGAGTGTCCTTATCTTTCTTTTACCTGCCATCACTAAGCCATACCATCTTAGTTTGTGTATTGGAATCCCTTTGTGTCATTCTCATGGCTACAAGTCATATCAATCTAAAACTTCAAGTACTACCTTTATTCTGATGGCTATCAATTTTGTCCTTCCAGACCATCTCTCTCTCTAGATTTAAGACCCTTTAGATAGTTACATCATTCTCCTATAACTGTTATAAGTTTGGGGTTAAGCCCCACTCCCATAATTTTTTGACTGTCATCTAAGGTTAGTTTTTTTTAGCTTTTAAGCTGCTTTTTCTTCTGTGGAAAATGGAGAGAATATGAATATCCACCTGTCAAAGATGGTGGGAGGATAAAATGAGATAATAGATGTAGAACTGTCTTGTAACTTATAACAAATGTTAAAAATAAGCTTTCTGCATAGATGGCCAGACACATGAAAAGATGTTCAACATCACTAATCATCAGGGAAATGCAAATCCAAACCACAGTGAGATACCACCTCACAACTGTCAGAATGACTAGAATAAAAAAGACAAGAAATAACAAGCGTTGGTAAGGGATGTGGAGAAAAAAGAACCTTCAAGTACTGTTGGTGGGAATGTTGGTGCAAAACAGTATGGAGGTTCCCCCCCAAAATTAAAAATAAAAATACCATATGATACAATAATCCTACTATTGGAAATTTACCAAAAGAAAACAAAAACACTATTTTTAAAGATATATTCACCCCTCTGTTTGTTGCAGCATTATTTACAATAACGAAGATATAGAAGCAACCGAAGTGTCTATTGATAGATGAATGGATAAAGAAGTTGTAATACACACACACACACACACACACACACACACACACACACACAGAGTGGAATATTATACAGTCACAAGATGGATGAGATCTTGCCATTTGCAAGGTGGATGGACGTAGAGGGCATTATGCTAAGTGAAATAAGTCAGATTGAAAAAGACATACCATATGATTTTACTCATATGTGGAATCTGAGAAGCAAAACAAATGAATACACAAAATCCAAGAGCAGAATCAGACTTATAATATAGAGAACAAACCGATGGTTGCCAGAGGAAAGCAGGGGCTGGAGGATGAGCAAAGTGTGTGAAGGGGAACAGGGAGATACAGGCTTTCAGTTATGGAATGAATAAGTTAGGGAAATAAGAAAACTTGAATGACTATGTTGTAAACCTGAAACTATTTATTGTTGTGTGAACTATACTCTAATTTTTTAAAAAAGAAGCACACTACAAATCACTGTTTTGTGAGTTGTGTTTGCAACTTCAGCGGATACCAGCTGAATTTAGAAATTGCCCCTGCAATAGACATATGTTGCCACCAGGTGGCAGGAGAAACCCGTGATGCAATCAAGGGAGGCCGTGTTCTTAGAGATAAAATAAATTCTGATTGTTAAAGGCAGACAACTCTTCAATGGTTGTTTTTTTTTTTTTTTTTTTTTTTTTTTTTTTTTTTTTTTTTTTTTTTTTTTTTTTTTTTTTCAATGGTTGTTAAATAAAAAACAAAGCTTACTTATAAATCACAGCATACCTGAATAAACCAAATATAAAGCCTGTTACACAATGTGTTTCATTTTTTTGAGGAAATGATGATCGTTTTCCAGATGAAATCTTGTACAAAATCCCAAATATATAAAATAGATAAGAATGGCAAGGACCCTGGGAATTTGTCCCCTCATCCTCCTCTTTTATTCTTGATCCACCTTTGCCAAACCTCAGGTCTTCATGGGAAATAGTTTTATTTTATTATTATACTTTTGAATTCATTTATTTTTATGGAGGTATGATTGACATACATCATTATATTAGTTTCAGTGAACAACATAATGATTCAATATTTGTATATATTGCAGAATGATCACCACAATAAGTCTAGTGAACATGTGTCACCCTACATAGTTAACAGAATTTTGGGGATAGAATTGTTTTGTTTGTTTTGTTCTTTTTAAGAGAGAGTGAGTTGGGAGGGGGTGAGGGGAGAAGGCAGAGGAAGTGGGAGAGAATCTTAAGCAGGCTCCACACCCAGCATGCAGCCCAGCAGGGGGAGAGGGTGGCTTGATTTCATAGCCCTGGGATTATGACCTGAGCCAAAATCAAGAGTCAGATGCTTAAACTACTGAGCCACCCAGGCACCCTAGGGAGACTTTTAACCACTGTTCTTGAGTGGGAAATATCAGAGAGGGAGACAGAACATGAGAGACTCCTAAGTCTGGGAAACGAACAAGGGGTAGTGGAAGGGGAGGTGGGCAGGGGGTGGGGGTGACTGGGTGACGGGCTCTGAGGGAGGCACTTGATGGGATGAGCACTGGGTGTTATGCTATATGTTGGCAAATAAAAAAATATACCAAAAAATAGATAAACCACTGCTCTTATAATCATATTTGCCAACACCCTCTTAAAACATCTTTTTATCATTATGAAAAAATACATAGTAGTCTTTAAAGAATAAAGTTTTAACATTTATATAAAATATAAATCATAAATAGATAAAATGTATGTAAATATAAAATTATAGAATTTGGGGCACCTGGCTGGCTCAGTCAATGGAGCATACAATTCTTGGTCTCAGGTTTGTGGGTTTGAGCCTCACGTTGGATGTAAAAATTACTTAAAAATAGTTTTTATTTTTTATTTATTTATTTTTTAAAAAAATATTTTATTTATTTATTCATGACAGAGAGAGAGAGAGAGAGAGAGAGAAACAGGCAGAGGAAGAAGCAGGCTCCATGCAGGGAGCCTGACGTGGGACTCGATCCTTAGTCTCCAGGATCACACCCTGGGCTGAAGGCGGCGCTAAACCGCTGGGCCACCAGGGCTGTCCAAAAGAGTCTTTAAAAATTTATAAAAATTTATAAAACTTATAGAATATACATAGAATTTTTATAAACTCTACCCAGAATTAGAATACATAAATATAAAATTTTAAATTTTAAATAAAAACATTTTAGGACAGTTCAGGAAAGTTTCTTAAAACCACTGCTCAGCTGCTTTCAAACTTTATTTTAATTTTTAGAAAATTTCTACCTAGCTTTCAGTCCAAGAGCAGACTGTGCACAAACATTCAACCCCTTTCATCCTTAGAAGTATCAAGAATGATTTCACAGAACTAGAACAAAAAATCCTAAAATTTGTGAGGAACCACAAGAGACCCCAAATAGCCAAAGCAAACTTGAGAAAGAAGAACAAAGCTGGAGGTGTCACAATTACAGATTTTAAGATATGTTATAAAGCTGTAATAATCAAAACAGTATAGTACTGGCATAGAAATAGATACTTAGGTCAATGGAATAGAATAGAGAGCCCAGAAACAAACTTGCACTTATAGGGTCCATTAATCTATGATAAAAGAGGTAATACACAATGGGGAAAAGACAGTCCCTTCAATAAATGCTGCTGGGAACACTGGTCAGCTGCACACCAAAAAAAAACAAAAACAAAAACAAAAACAAAAAACTGGACTACTTGTTTACATCATACACAAAGATAAACTCAAGATGGATTAAAGACCTAAATGTGAGACCTGAAATGATAAAAATCCTAGAAAATACGTAAGCAGTACTTTGACATCGGCCATAGCAACACTTTTAAAGGTATATCTCCTCAGGCAAAGGAAATAAAAACAAAAACTATTGAGACTACACCAAAATAAAAAGCTTTTGCACAGTGAGGGAAATAATCAACAAAATGAAAAGGCAACCTACTGAATGGGAGAAGGTATTTGCAAATGATACATTGATGGGGGTTGGATAACCCATGATCACCAAACTCATGAAGAAAATAAGAAAGAGAAAATGAAAATGAACCAATACAACTGACTTTAAAGTAAATATGGGGGGCAGCCTGGGTGGCTCACCGGTTTAGCGCCGCCTTCAGCCCAGGGGTGGCCCTGGAGACGGAGGATCAAGTCCCATGTTGGGCTCCCTGCATGGAGCCTGCTTCTCCCTCTGCCTGTGTCTCTGCCTCTCTCTCTCTCTCTGTGTCTTTCATGAATAAATAAAATCTTTTAAGAAAAAAGTAAATATGGATAATTCAGAGAAAAGAAGAAAACTTCAGAAGGATTATTAAAGATGTGAATTAGTCAAGATGATATTCTCATAAAATGAAAAGAGTATATTATGATAAAGAGGCACTTGCTTTGGATTAGTGACCAAAGAAAATTCCCAGGGTTTAAAAAATGTAATTCTTAAATCAGGGCTGCCACAGTGTGCAACGCTAGGGGTGTAGCTGTGTGAATGCAGTTCTCTAGACGGTGCAGTGTACAGCCTGTGTGGCCATGTGCAATGGCTTGAGTTTGGAGGTTAGGCACCTGGATTCAAGTGTAAACTATGTCGCAGCTGGGGAGAGAGCTTGACTTCTCTGGGCCTTAGTTTCCTTCTGGCCCTGGAATATTGTGGGACTAAGAATGTATTCAAGAAAGGCACAGCAGGAGGCTTTTTCCTATCTTTGGTTCTTACAGATGTTAACAAATTCCCACAGGTGGTCCTGCCCCTCTCAGGGTCATTTAATCTCTGCATTCATAACCTGTTGCAATTTTTCTCTCTCCTCTGGATCGGAATCTGGGAATGTGAAGGAGTTGGGAGGGCACCCTCTTCTACTACCTCCTCGTCCAAAGTCAGGATTAGTCCTGAAGCAATTCTTTCTTGGTTAATCCTTCAGTCTTGGATGAGTGTATATCTCCTTCAAAACGGGACAGAATCAGTATAAAGTTTATGGAAAAATTCTGTTGCACAAGAGAAGCATGGTAATGTAATGTGACTGGGCAAATTCACTTTCCTCCAAGATGTATTTCTTATAAGAAACTGAAAACACATTTAAAAATATTAATTCCTAACAAGACATGCAAAGATACTTGTTTCTTTTAAATTGACCGGGCTGTTCTTGGGAGGAAAGGGAGTAAGAAAATAAAAGAATGCACGAATGATCAGATGTTATAGCTGGAGTAGAATCTACATAGGAATCAAGAGAGCAGAGGCAGGATACTATTAAAAAAAGCAATTAAGTGAGGTAGAAGATGAACTTCAGGTGTTCTTAGAATGCAGAGGAAATGGGCAAAGTTATTAAAGCAATATCAAAGAAGATGGCAACTGTAAGCAACAGAAAGCAAAAATTAGCTTCATGATTGATAAGCATTCTAGAAAAGAATCCAGAACAAATGAGTGGAGGCAATAAATGTAGGAAAAAATAAAACAGGATTTCCGATTTTAAAAAAATTCTTAATTTTTTTTAAAAATTGGATTTCAAAGAAAAAGAACCTTGCAAGCATCCTGAAAAGAAAGTAAAAAACCTGTTTCTAACAAAAGAGCAAAAAAGCAGATTGATGTTAGAATTCTTGGCAACAGTGAATGCCAGGAAACAATGTAGTGATGTCTGTAGAACTTAGTGGAGAAGGTTATGGTTCCTATGTGAAGGGAATAGGAAGAAACTGTCAAATATGTATGGTATCTGGAGAAATATCCCATCCACACGATATTGCTTAACAAATTGTTCATAAGGTGTCCCAGATCCTTGAGATGTGATACTGCCGTGAGCCTTGCCTATATTAAATACACAGATATAATTTAAGTAATGGTGACAGAAAGCAAAAGACTACATGTAAAGAAATTTTACATGTTATACATATTTAAAAGAGAAAGTAGGGGCACCTGGGTGGCTCAGTCAATTGAGCGTCTGCCTTTTGCTCAGGTCATGAACTCAGGATCCTGGGATTGAGCCCCGCGATGGGCTCCCTGTTCCACGGGAAGCCTGCTTTTCCCTCTTCTCCCCACTCGTGTTCTATCTCTTGCTATCTTTGTATCTCTCAAATAAACAAATAAATCCTTAAAAAATAAAAGGGAAAATAATATCTGAATTTGAAATAAAAGAAAGCAAAATGGAAGGAATAGAAGCAAGAGAAAATGTAAGTGCTAATTTTCGTATTTTCAATAGACTATAGTAAAAATTACAGTCTCTGTATTTGATAAATATAGATTTGAGAGCACTTTTGAAAGTTTTCCATGGAATTTATTACTAGAATTCCAAATTTTTTTAGAAGAGTGAAACAAAGATTAATCTATAAAGAGAACTGGAACAGAAAGGAAATATCAAAGAAATGAAAAACAGAAAGCGTAAAATCGCATTAGAAAGGCTAGCATAACAAGTCTGAGAATAAATATAGTTTAAAATTTCCTGTTTAAAAAAAAGTTAAATTTTTTTCAATTTGATCATAAAATTCAGTGGTTTGCTAAAAAATAAAAGACAAAGATATATTGGGAAAATGGAAACAAAGAGAGAATGGTTATAGGAATCACTAGTAACTCGTTTTAGAATCATTTTATATTACTAGAAGTGCTGATATAGATCAGTGATCCTCTAACAGTAAGGTACATCAGAATCACCTGGAGGGTCTGTCAATAAACAGATCCCTGGGCCCCACCCACAGAGTTTCTGATTCATTAAGTCTGGGGTGGGGCATGAGGATTTGCATAGCTAACAAATTCCCAGATGAGACTTGATGCTGCTAGTCACTGAGAAACACTAATTGAGAGTGGAAATTGAATAGCAATGCAGATGTATGTGCTACAGAATAGCATCAAAATATGCAGAGCAAAAATCATTGGATATATAAGAAGAATAACAAATTTCAACATATTTTTTAAAAATAAAATTAATAAATCTCAAAAAAAAAAAAAAAGGAAAACACATTCCAGGGTAGAGGCAATTATTGATAATTCTTCCCCAATTGACAAGTATTGGAAAATTCCCCTATCATTTGTACTGTTCTAGAATAGGGAACCTAATCAATTTAAAGCCAATTAAAAAGTAGCATAATCTAAATATTCTCAATAGAGATGGATGAAAAGGAAACCCATAGACCATTCTTAAGAATCTTAAGTCTTAAAAAAAGGAGTGGAAAATGATGCAATAGAACCAAGGAAGGTTTATTCCATAAAGAAAGGATTAATTTTAGGAATTTATTACAATAAAACATTATATTCGTAGAGGTCCCTTTAAAAAGAGAAAATATTACACCCATTTACCAGAAAACTAAGCATTATTAAGAGTTTCTGTGTGAACCCAAATCATCCTTGGTGGTGATCAGTTATAGTGATCTAGAGTTCCCATTAATCTCACAACGTTAGTGGGAGCATTTATAATTCTCAAAATAGAGGACTTGATTGGGTCAGCCTCCCCCCCCCCCCCCCCCCCCGTTTATATGGAGTACACTTTGTAAGTAGTGTCTTTATCAAGCAATCTTATAAGTTCCTGGCCTTCTTCATACCTTTGCAAATGCTCCCTGGTGCCATCAGCTATGACTCAAGCAGCAAGATTGTGTACGTGACACATATGACTGCAGCATGCTTGTGGGTAAGATCTGCTTGGGATCCCTCTTCTCAGGAGGAAAGTCCCGTCGAAGGCATTCTTAGGACTTCTTTTGCAATGTGGACAGTTCTGAGCATCTGCTTTCTGAGCCATACCGCATCTGTGATAGGAAAGAGTTCAGAAGAAAGGATGATGGAACGTGGCACATTTCTCTACAAAGGAATCTTTAAAAATATTGATGATAGCACTGAACTTTCTGCAGCTATGTGGGTTGAGATTTGAATTATTTCTCTTGGATATTAAAGAACACAGTGACTCAAAGGGCCAGAAGTAGGGCTGGGACAACTCGATATTCAAATGCAAAAGAATGAACTTGAACCTCTATTGCACACAATATAGAAAAATCGGATGGATTAATGACCTTAAAGTAAGAGGTATTCCTAAAGGATTCTTAAAGTAAACACAGGCATAAATCTTCATGATCTCAGATTTGGCAATGGTTTCTTAAATATGGCAATAAAACACAAGTATCCAAAGAAAATATAGATAAATTGGACTTCATCAAAGTTAAAAACTTTGGTGCTTCGGAAGGTTTCGAAGGACATCATCAATAAAATGAAAAGATAATTCACAGAATGGAAGAAAATATTTGCAAATCATATATCTGATAAAGGATTTATATCTGGAATATCTAAAGAACTCTTACAATTCAATAATGAAAAGACAACAAAATTAAAAATGGGCACAGGATCTGAATAGATATTTTTCCATAGAAGATCTACAAATGGCCAATAAGCACATGAAAAGATGCTCAACATCGTTAGTCATCACAGAAATGCAAATTGAGACCACAATGAGCCACTGCTTTATACCCACTAGGGTGGCTCTAATTAAAAGGACAGATAACAAGTATTGGTGAGGATGTGGAGAAATCACAACACTCGTATACTGCTGGTGGGAATGTAAAATGGTGCAGTTGCTTTGGAAAATGGTCTGTCAATTCCTCAAAAATTTAAACATAGAATTACCATATGACCCAGTGACAATTCCATTCCTAGGTATATACCCAAGAGAAATGAAAACATATGTCTGCTAAACAAACACGCTTGTACGTAAATGTTCACAGCAGCATTATTCATGATAGTCAAAAAGTGAAAACAACCCAAATATCCATTATTTGGTTATAAAAAGGAATATTGATACGTTAAATGAATAAATCTTAAAAATATGCTATATGGATGGAGCCAATCACAGAAGATCACAGATTGTAGTATTCCATTTATATGAAATGTCCTGAACAGACAAACTCCTAGAGATAGGACGTATTCTAGTTGTTGCCTATACTAGAGTCCGGAAGGGGATAAGGAGTTTAGGAGCTAGCGAGTATGGAGTTCTCTTTGGGGTGATGAAAACATTCTAAAATTGATGGTGATAATATTGCACATTTCTGTGCATGTACTAAAATCCACTGAATTGTGCATTTTAATGGATGAATTATACGGTATGTAAATTATATCTCAATAAAGTTGTTATAAAGACTAGAATATTGTGGACATTGGGGTCATACATAGACTGAATCTCCTCAATGTATCCTGCATATCCTCTTACATTGAAAAAATGTTTATTTTTCCTGCTTAGGGTTTTAAATTTCTCGTGTCTCTTCCACTGTGGTAATCCAATTTTCTGCAGTATCTGTCTGCTTCCATTACAGCTTTAATTCCAGTTTTATTTTCATGTTCATCCAATCTTTCTTGATGTCAAATTGTTACTTCTTCATGACTCTGTTTTAGTTTCATAGATTCAATATATTCTTGAATCTTGCTGAGCATATGACTCATAAATGCTTCAAAATTTCTCCTGCTTCTTGGAGTAAATCTATTTCATAAAAGAAATTTTTTTTTAAAAAGATATCCTCTCCTTCTTCTGACCTGCAATATTCTTATTTCGTAGATGTGGTGATTTTACTGTTTCTTCACTTGGGGCATCTTACCTCCAAGGCTCAGTCAGCACTTTGCTTGTCCTCCAGAAAATAAACTCAACTGTTTGCTTAATGTAGTACTTGCCCTGGGGGTGATGCCAACGTTAGTAGTCTGCACTTGGGTCAGTCTACAAATAGCTGATGGAGTGTTGACTGAATTTGTTTGCCTTTTTCATGGAAATTTGGGAATGGAGATAACAAATGTCTTCTCTAAGTTACCATCTTAGCCAGTCCTCTTTAGGGTCAAAAAGAAAAAAAGATTTTTTAAGCATAAACTTGGTTTATTTGGAAATTTCAAATAGAGGTGATTTTTTTTTTTTTTTTACATCAATAAATCCTTCAGAAGTCTTCCTTTCCGCTGTGGGTCAGCTTGGGACCCCAGTGGCTTGGGCAGTGTGTTTTCTTTTCTCCCTTCTGATCAAATGTATTTGGTAAAAAGTTTAATGTTGAATTATCTATGCATAGTTAAGGAAGATGGAGACTCATTTGGTGGGAATTCAAATAATTGGAAAATCATTTGGAAACGTAAACTGTGAGAAAAGAACAACTTATCTTGTGATAGTAATTGCAGGAAGAGGCAATAAGGAGGCTTTTGTCAGAAATAGTGTTAGCTAGACCAGTGGATATAAAATCTGATTACTACCATACATCAAAATGAATTCCAGATGGATTCAAGAGTTAAAAGAATGTACAGTCAGAAAACAGACTAATGTAAAATGGAGTTGTTATCATTTTTTTCCCCAAAGAAGAATACCTTACTAAGCACTGAAGTCACAGAAAAATAAGAGAAAAGTTTCCAAGATTGGACTCCAAAAATGAAAAACTTCTGTTCAACAACAAAAAGAACCAACATTTAGAAGGCAAACACATTATGGATGTATTTGTAACAATAATGACAAAGTCAGGTCATAGAATTTCATATCTACATGGAACTTTAGGAATTATTTTGGTCAAATTTTTCCCAAGGTGAGGTGGGGTATTAGGTCCATACTGGGACTGTGACTAATGGGTCAAGTGAAGACCCACCAGGTGTGCTGGTGAAGAGCATGGCCTTGAGAATCTGTAGGGGTGACTTGGTTTCAAGTAGGGCTTCGGCTACTAACTGTTACCTTGGGGAACTCCTTTCTCTCTGAGCCTCAGCTTCTTTATCTGTAACGTGGAGGATAATGGTAATCTCTATCTCACAAGGTTATAGTAAGGATAAAATGAGGTAAAAGACTGAGAAAACCTAATAATGTCTAGCACATTGAAAGAGCTCCATAGGTGGGACTGTTTTATTTATCATCACTGCCATCATGTTACTCATCATCTTCATCATTCGTGATTACCATTCTCATCATCCTCATCCCCATCCCTACCTATCTTTGGATTCTGAATCAGCTTTTCTGAGCATCGGAAGCTTTTTGGAGTCTTCAAGTTACTTTGGAGGAAGTCAGTGCAACAGGTGGATGGAATGAAAATGAGGCCAGATGGCGCAAAACATCACGTGTCCCTGATGTCCCACCTGATCTGCTCTGGTTTTTCTCTTCCCTCTGCTGGTTTCCTGGTTTGGCATTATTCTCCCTAACTCAAACACTCCAGCCCCTGGCCAATTTTGATGGTCCAGGATGCTGCGTAACATTGGGAAGGTTATGAAACTTTTCCTTCTTCCAGTTTCCTCACTTGGAAGTTGGGAATAACAATTCCTAAATCCTCATGGTTGTGAGGATTGTGAAACTTAGCATAGCAGCAGACATCATAGGTCCTCCAAAACTCTTAATTAATTTTGAGAGAGGGTGACTTGCTTAGTGTCACATCTCTTATTGAACCAAGGAATACCCTTGGGCACAGTGTCTAACTATTGTTAGATTTATGGCCTAGTCTCATGTTAAATATGGAAGGACAGGCTGTTGCTCGGATATGCCCTGCTTGATCCATTTTTCTCTAAGCTCCGTATCCATCCACTTTTGAAATTCCTGGAGTGGCTTTTCCTCACCCGGTAGAAATAGCCTTTTGGCTTTCTGTGATAGCTTTCTTTTCCTTTTTTCTTTTCAAATTACTTATGACCACTTGTTTTTTATACATAATTTAAAGAACCAAAGCTGACACCCCTCCCCCATGTAACAGTTGGCAAAAACACTAAAAATATGCCAAAACTTAATTTTATGTGTGTACTTTTTTTTTTACCCCCTAAGAAATAATAAAAAAAATTATACTTGCAAAACATGTAGAGTGGGTCTTGAATCAAGTAATCAAGTTACTTCTGCCAGATGCCTTTGACAGCACCCCAAAAGGTCTAGATTCCTGGGAATTACATTTCCTGTGTGCACCCATCCACATGTCTGCACTTCGTGTGTGCACGTGAGGTGGAGGCTGGATGTGGCCTGCCCCCCGGGGACACAATTCCTGGTATTAAAAGGCAATAGTTAGGACATTTTTTTTGTGTGTTTCGAACAGCATATTTTTGTCTCAACAGTCTGATGCTGAAGCAGACCTCTGGAAAAGCAAGTCTGTTTCTTGTGCAATTCCTCCTCAACCCCCTCCCACCCTAGCCATATGCTTTTTCTATCTAACTCCCATCTCTTGGATGCCATAAGGTTTGGCAGATTCTTGGCATGGGGCTCAGAGATCTGAAATTATGTTGGGTGTGATGTCTGACCATTCTCCCCTTGTCTGTCCAGCTTTACTTTTCTGTGGGAATATGGATGCACATGGTAATACGGGCTTTGATGTATCCCTCTGGTAGTTGGAATCAATTGCATCTCCTTGATGTTGATATGCTCACTATGATTTAAACACTGCCTTTTAATTTAAAGAATTTTATTGGGAAGGTGTTCTTAGCATATGTTCCCAAATGACATTATTCTCCTGTAGCTGTAGTTCAGTGGGAACTGGATTCAGTAGGAGCTGTATCATTGCTCCTTGGATATGATTCCTCAGCCTACAAGTTGTAGTACCACAGTACCAGGCACCACTGATAAATGGTTGCCCTTGAGATATTTAATACAGAAGATGTACTCACACTGATATGGTCCTTATGCTGCAAACGCTCCAGGGTCAGTTGTGATACACTCTAGAAAGACCGCCGCATTGGCTTGATATCGTCTTGATATCAGCTGCCATCCTGTTTCCCTGAGCTCAGCAACTTCCCACTGGATTTCCTGATATCTTCCACTGATAAGACCCCCCACCCCCCATCACTCAAATCCTAGGACATCATGATTGAGAAAGCTCTTGTACTCCTTTCCCTTAACACTAGGGTCCTTAAAAGGAATTCGACATCTACCCTAGATCCAGATTCCCACCAGTTAGCCATTTTAGTCTCTTCTTTACCCACACCCTAACCTACCTGCTAATGCCTGTTTGGTGCTAACCAACTTTTAGACCTATTTACACCAGTACCTAGTCCAAGGCACTCATGTAGCTTTTCATTCATACATCCATTCACTCATGCATTCATTCACTTAGGCATATACTTGGGAGTCATTTACTGAATCCTTGTGCCTAGAAAACCTCTCCTCAAGCCCTGTGGTGGGGATAGAAAGGGGACAATTATAGTATCGTATCGTATTGTATCATATAGTATAATATAGGAACTAAAACGAGAGGGAAGCACAGAATGCTATGAAAACAAAAAGGAAATTTTAATCCAGTCAGGGGCTGAGCAGAGAGGAGAGGGGGCGAGGCTGTAGGGGAACATTTCCTAGGAAGCAAACTCATGGAACTGAGTCCCTGCACATAACGATCATATGCCTGGAGAAAGCATATTTCATATTTCTGTCTCCATCTAGGGGACTTGTCTCCATCTTAGTTCTCTGCCTTGTGCTTTATCAGTTGTACTTTCTAATTCTTCTGTTTGACCTTTGTGTAGAAGTCCTTTCCTGAAGCTCAGTGAATTTGGTTGGAATCCAGGTACCCTGCTTAACTCCTTTTGGCATTCTCCTCCCCTCTGGGTGATGGAATATGCCTGGTCCCTGATCCATTTTCTGAAATCTTTCAGAGCCAGGTCCACTGTTTCTTGACTTCTGAGTGTTTAACCTCTGAGCCTTGGACCCCCATTTCTGCAGCATCTTCCAGAGTGGATTGCCCAACATAGGTACATGGAAAAAAATCAGACTTTGGGAGCTAGGCTGGGACCTACATACTGGTCCACAGCAGCCTGGTCCTGAGCCAGGTTAGCTTCCCTAGATCCCTTCTGTTTGGCCCCACCTTCTGGTTTCTCCTCTCATCTCAGAGTCCACTTTTAATACCTGCCTCCTCTAAGAGTCTAGTATGCCTTATATCTGAGCATATCTCAATTACGTATAACTGACCAATAAGTTGAATGGGTTGAACTTGGTAGAGTGAAATCCAAAAATAGCTTTAGTTTTTAAACCAACCACTGCTCTTTAAGCCAGCTCAGTTGGGATTCTCTTTCCTATTCCAAGCCAATAACTCAGAAATAGTAGCTTTTCTGGTGATTTCAGGTATCAGAACAGACTCCTTTTTGGAGTATTAAAAAGCTCAATTTGATTTAAATTAGGCTGGACTCAGCTTCCTGCCTTGGAGAAGAGAGATGTGGTCTGTTCTTTTACCCTGCCTCCCAGCTAGCTCCCTTTCTACTGCTTCTGGATGAGTGGGAAGGAGGGAAATCTTAATTCTTATTTGACAGCTGCTGGCATAATTGGCCTTGATGCTGTCTGTGTGGCAGATGCCCAAATGCTCAAGGAGAGACTCTGTGAGTCCTTGAAGTCCCAGCCCTGGCCCTCCCAGGGATCTCTGGCGTGGGCGATGCATCCCCTGGCTGGCAGCCAACAACCCCTCCTCAGCTCTTGCTCAGAAGGAATACCTCCAGACTCTTCCTGCTGGCATCTCTTCAGCCTGCACCATCCTCCTGTGAGGGGCTCCTTTTAAGATGGCTCCAGCTTAGCTACACTGGGTGAAGTGCACTTAACCCATGGGAAAACCTATGTCACCCTTGCTGCACCTTCTGAGGAGGTGGAGCTCACCCCTGCTGTGTCATTCCCTCTCCACTCTGCAGTCACAGGCAGCTCTCTGTGGGTTGAGGTGGGCTGAGTACCCTCTCTCCTGCCCACTTCCTTCCTTTATAAAGAGGAGCCAGGGATGTCAGACACTTCCTGCCAGATGGGCAACTCTCTTCAAAGAAACCCTTATTCAGACTTTATAAGCTAGTCTGGGCTGAAGGTATGTGATGAGTTAGGAGATCCAGGAGCTGTCAGCTTTGGGCTTCCATGAAAATTCAGAGATACCGGGATGCCTGGGTGGCTCAGTGGTTTAGTGTCTGCCTTTGGTTCAGGTCGTGATCTCGAGGTCCTGGGATCGAGTCCTGCATCAGGCTCCCCTGGAGAGCCTACTTCTCCCTCTGCCTGTGTCTCTGCCTCTCTCTCTGTGTGTCTCTCATGAATAAACAAATAAAATCTTTAAAAAAAAAAAAGAAAATTCGGAGATACCAGGGAAAGAGAGACACACTGTGGGGTGTTTTACTGAGAAAATGTACCAGCAGGAATCATCCAGACGTGGGGGGACTTGAACTTCAAGTTGAACTTTCTGGATTTGTTAACTGAGACTCCTGACTCCCCAGAGAAGCTCCTGTAGCTGCAGCTGATGTCATGGTGGGCCCTGTTCACCCGAGCCCCTATGAGTCTCTACCAGCACATTTTGAACCCATAGGCTCTGGAGGGAAACCAATGGAGAGCAGGAACTGAATAGATAGGAATGTGGATCAAAACAACACCTGCTGTCCACTGTGGGCCACAAACATGTAATAAAGAGGAAACAAGCCCATGGACAAAAGCTAGGCCTGGTGACTGGCATCGTGTGTGTCACCAGGAAACAGCATGGCTTTCAGTGTGGTGAAATGGCAGGTGTGACTCATTTCTCACCTGAACCTCAACCTGTGATGATGATGATGATGATGAGTGTATGTGTGTGATTGAGAGAGACAGAGACAGAGAGAGAGCATTCAAGAGAAACAGAAAGACAAATCCCACTGGAAGAAAATTTGAGTCTGTGATGGGAAGAGAGGGATAGGGAGAGAGGAAAAGGAAGAGAAAGAGCAAAAGAGAAAGCAAGAGAGAAGGAGAAAGAGAATGCAAACCAGAGCAAGAGAGCCAGAAGGAGGTGAAGAGGTGTGAGCTCTGGCCAGGCCCCAGCGGCGGGGTGGAAGGCAGCCTCACGGAGCTCAGGAGCCTGGCAGGGGTATTGAGAGAGAGCACATTTGTGCCACTTCAGTGGGCCATTTGGTTCTGAGTCGCAGGGCTGTGTCTGGCCTCCTGCTCAACCTCATGAGACCCAGCCTATGTCCCAAAGAACACTAATCTGAGCGATTTAGTGCCCAATTACTTCCAAGGAAGAGCAGACGGGGGTGGGGGTGGTGCTGGGAAGTACAGACGAGGGCTCCCTAGAGGAGCGGGTATTTGTCCTGGGGCTCCAAGGAAGGGAATTAGAAAATGCCTGGGGAAAGCATGTTTCAGGAGGAGGGGGCAATGGCAGCCACAGAGGGTCTTGAACTGGAAATAGAACCCCTGACATCCAGCGAGAGAGAAGGCTGGACGAAGGCCAAGAATGGTAAAGACGTCAGGGCTGACCCATACTTTGGCTGACCATTGGGGACTTGGTTCTGTGACTTCTCAGACCTTTAATGATTTCCAAGCCACCCTGTTCAGTGCAAGTCTGGGTCCTGGCACCTCCTGAGGAGCCCCCAGGGCTACTGTTTGCTCCATTGAAAGGAATCCCATCATCAGCACTGCCTGCTTCCTGCTTCTGCCTGGCTCCTCAGCCAACTTCCCAGAAGAATCTTTGCCTCCCCACCCCATCTGCCACAGGTGGATCGGATGTCAGAGAAGCTTCGTGGATTTTTTAGTTAGTGTGGATTGCCCTCCCACCTGGGTCATAGCCACAGGCAGATAGGAGGCCCAGGATGAAGATTCATCAAATGATAGAATGAAGGATAATGAAGGCACAAGGATGTAACTTTGATGTTGGGAAGCCTGGGTTTGATCTGAACTTTATAATTTCCTTGTGGACAAGTTTGGGCACATCACTCACCTTTTCTGTTTCCAGTTTCCATTTAGCCCCCCTTGGTGACTGAGAGACCTGTATGAGATCATTGTTACGTAATGCATAAATATCAGTTGTTAACAAGACTCTAAGACAAGGTGTTAAAAGCTATATAAATTGTGTTTTCCAGCTAAAAACTTTCAGAAATCATTTATGATGGCATATGCATTATATCAGTGTTTTCCAGCTTTTTCTGAAGGTAAGAATTACCTGAAACTCTTAGAAAATACAGATTGCTGGGCTCCTTCCCAGAATTCGCATTTCTGGGGGAGAGGCCTCATGATCTGTATATTTAGCAAGTATTCTAGATCATTCATATCAGCAGTCAAGTCTGAGAAATTGGCTCTATGATGTTACATAATACTCAGGTGGTGGGAATCCAGTAGAAGCAGTAAGAATGAGAAATGGAGGTTGAAGGTGAGGAAAGAGAAGCATTCAATAATTTATTAGGGGTGAGTGCCAAAGCCTTATTTTTTTAAGCGTTGGGCATTATAGTTATCATCTTTAGTTCTGGTTGTGAATCAGAGTCAGGAAGCTTTGCACCAAGGAGGCTGACCTTCTTCCTCTCGCTCTCAGCCTGAAGATGAACAGCTCCATTTTGCAGCATCTGCACCCAAGGTTCAGGGCACTGAAGGCATGAAGACAGGGAAGGACAGGAAAAATATTCACTCTTGTTGCTAAAAGCAGGGGCTCCTGCCTGTGGGAGAAGGAGTCTGGTGAAGAACAGAATCTTTTGGGCAAGATGGGCTTTGGGTTGATACAGAAGGAGAGCTTGTCCTGTCCTTCCTCTCCCTAGAAGGTAGTGACCTCACTTCACTGCTCTGGAAGGTATAGCCTGGCCATTGAGACAGAAATAATACTTCTCCTGGACAAGCTGGGCTGGAGGAAACTGGCCCTCCTCTTAACTTGTATCACACTCCACTCACATCTCAGAGAACAGGACACCTGCTACTTTGTTTTCCAGTCACTTCTCTAGCAAAGCCTGGCTGGCTGGTTACAACTGTCTATGCTCTTCCTAGGTATATAGTGGTTGGAAATGATGTTTTCCACGTCTAGACCTGGGCATTACAAATTCTCTGCAATATTCTTGGCTCCTTTTCTCCTGGCCAATCAACTGGAGGTGAAGAAGTCTGACTTGGTAGAATGACACATGGAAGGATCCAGACCCCTGATCCTGGCATGAACAAAAACCTCACAGACCTCCGTGGGACTGTGAGAGCAGTGAGAAATACACCACTGAGATTTCAGGGTTGTTGTCATGGTTAGTACATCCCTATGGACTAGCAATTTTGTGATGGGGATTGATGTCCAGTTCGTCTCTATGGACTCCATAGCTAGGGACAGTGCCTGGAGTTGAGTACATACAGGTGAACATACTCTAGGATGCGGAAGGGGAGGAGTCATGAATACTTTGGCCATTAAAGCAGAACCCACCATTTGCTTCAACGTGGATGGAACTGGAGGGTATTATGCTGAGTGAAATAAGTCAATCGGAGAAGGACAAACAGTGTATGTTCTCATTCATTTGGGGAATATGAATAATAGTGAAAGGGAATATAAAGGAAGGGAAAAGAAATGTTGGGAAATATCAGGAAGGGAGACAGAACATAAAGACTCCTAACTCGGGGAAACGAACTAGGGGTGGTGGAAGGGGAGGAGGGCGGGTGTTGGAGGGGAATGGGTGACGGGCACTGAGGTGGACACTTGATGGGATGAGCACTGGGTGTTTTTCTGTATGTTGGTAAATTGAACACCAATAAAAGTTAATTTAAAAAAAAATAAAGCAGAACTGATGAAACTCTTTTCTTTGGATAAAATGATATACTATCAAAAGCGCAGGTTTGGAGTCAGATTTAGTTGAGTTCAGAGTGCCATTCTACCACTGGTAGGCCAGGCAATTTTATCACCTCTGTGAACCTGTTTTACCATCTATAAAATGGGCCTGGAAACTTCTACTTGATATGACTGTTTTGAGAATTAAATGAAGTGACATTTTTGATACAGCCACAGAGCTATCAGAATGTTCATTAATATAATATATGTAGACTGGTCCCTACTTGTGACAACCCCTGCATCCATGCATAGACTTTTCTTCTGGTTGGATTCATGTAAACGTAAGTGTATTGGACCTGTCTTATGCCCGGGGAGGAACCTGGACAGAACCTATTATAAAAGTGCAAAAGTGTCTCATGAGCATGGAGGCTAGAGTGCAATTATCCCTCAGGAGCCTCTCTCTGTCCTTTAGGATGGCTCCTCTGGGGCCACTGCTTTATTCTTCTCTCATCTTTCAGACCAGCCTACTCTGGTTCCTGGCCCTGGTTCCTTCTGCTCCTAGAGGTCTCCAAGAGATCACCCAGAACAGGCCAAAGTCTAAAGTCTTAGTCCACTTTACTAGAACGTAAGCTCTGAGAGGACAGAGACGGCATTTTAATTATTTAGCACTTGTTTCTCAGATGTACAAAATTGGTGCTATGAATTGGAAGTTGTTAAAATGTCCATACTACTCAAACAGATCTACATACTCAGTGCAATGCCTGTCAAAATCCCAATACTTGTCACAGAAATGGAAAAATCAATTCTAAAAATGAATCAGAACTACAAATGACCCTGGGTAGCTGAAGGAATTTTGAAAAAGAAGAACAAAATTGGAAGCATCATACTTTCTGATTTCAAATTATATTATAAACCTATAGTAATCAAAAAAGTATGGTGCAAGCATAAAAGCAGACACACAAATCAGTAGAACGGAATCAAGAGTCCAGATTGAAACTCAGTCATACATATAGTCAATATTCAACAAAGGCATCAAGAGTACTCAAAGAGGAAAGGATGGTTTCTTCAATAAATGATACTAGGAAAACTGGATATCCACATGCAAAAGAATGAAATTGGACCCTTACCTTACACCAAAAACAAAAATTAACTCAAAATGATTAAAGACAAACATAAGACCTGAAACCATAAAACTCCTAGAAGAAAACAAAGGGGAAGTATCCTTGACATTGGTTTTGTCAATGAATTTTTGGATGCGACACCAGAAGTACAGGCAACAAAAGAAAAAATAAACAAGTAGGACTATGTCAAACTAAAAATATGCACAGCAAAGGAAATGATTAACACAATGAAAAAGGCAACCTATGGATTGGGAATAAATATTTGCAAACTATACAGATGTAAGGGGTTAGTATCCAAAATATATAAGGAACTCATAACAACTCAATAGCACAAAAACAAATAACCAAAATGAAAAATAGGCAAACAACTCGAATAGACATTTTGTATGCAGAAGACATACAAACGGCCAACAGGTATATGAGAAGGTGTTTAATATCATTCATCATCAGGGCAATGCAAATCAAAACTACAATGAGATATCCTCTCATACCTGTTGAGGTGGTATTACCAAAGAAAATAAAGATAACAGTTGTTGGTGAGAATATGAAGAAAGGGGTACCCTTGTGCACTGTTGGGAATGTAAATTGGCACAGCCATTATGGAATACAGTATAGAGCTTCCTAAAAAAAAAAACCCTATCATATGACCCAACAGTCCCATGTACTTCTGAGTATATATCCAAAGGAAATAAAATCAATATCCTGAAGAGAGAGCCACACTTCATATTCATTGCAGCATTATTCACAATATATATGATAGTATATAATATTATATGTAATATCTCTTACTTTATATTATTATATAAATAATATAAATATTATATTATGTGTATAGTATATATATTATTCAGCCTTAAGGAAGAAGGAAATCTTGCCGTTTTTGACAACATGGATGAACCTAGAAGATGTTTTGCTAAGCAAAATAAGCACAGGAAGGAAAATACTGCATGATCTCACTTATATGTGGAATATGAAAAAAAATCATATTCATAGAAGCATAGAGTGAAATGGTGGTTACTGGAGTGGGGAAGTGTGAGAGAAATAGGGAGATATGGGTCAAAAAGTACAAAGTTTCAGTTTCTGCATGATAAATAAGTCCTAGAGATCTAAGGTACAGCATGGTGTCTATAGTTAATAATACTTGAAACTCGTTAAGAGAGTCAACCATAAGTGTTCTCATTATGGGTGCACGCACACACACATACATACCACAAAAGGGATAACTGTGTGAGGTGATGTTAATGAACCTGGCTATAGTCATAATCATTTCCCAATGTCTATGTGTATCAAAACATCATATCGTACAGCAATGAGACAAAAGAAAATATATGTTGGTCTCTGTCCTTGGTTTCTGGCAGAGTTCCTGAACACCTTATAATTTCCTGGGTGGGGGAGTGGGGGTGGGGGAGGGGGAGGGGTTGGGGGTGGGTGGGAGTAGGGGTGGCAGTGGGGGTGGGTGGTGCAGGTAAAAAAAAAAAAAGTGAAAAAAAAATTTCCTGGGTGATAGGAGTGTCAGATTGTTCTAGTGAGACAGTTTGGGTGGGCTCCTGGGCTCCTGAATGAGGGCTGGATACTTGGAATTTTCAGCCCCATCCACCATTCTCTTGAGAGGGGAGAAGAGCTGGAAATGGAGTCAATATTCTCTCATGCCTGCATGAGGAAGTCTCCATAAAATCCTAAATGCTTGGGATTCGGAGAGGTTCCGGGTTGGTGAATATACATTGAAATTTGAGGAGAGTGACGTGCTCCAAGAGAGCATGGAAGCTCTGTGCCCTTTCTCCACACTTTGCCCTGTGTATCTTGTCCATCTGTCTGTTCCGGAGTTACATCCTTTTATAATTAACTGGTAATCTAGCAAGTAAAATGTTTCTCTGAGTTCTGTGAGCTGCTCTAGCAAATTAATCAAATCCAAGGAGGCGGTTGTTTGAAGTCCCAGTCCATGGTCTGTCAGAAGCCCAGGTGACAATGCAGGTTTGTGACTGGCATCTGAAGTGTGTGTGTGTGTGTGTGTGTGTGTGTAGAGGGCCAGTCTTTAGGACTGAGCCCTTAACCTGTGGGATCTGATGGTGTCTCCAGGTGGATAGTGTCAGAACTGAGTTGGATCATGGGATACTCAGCTGGTGTCAGAATGATGCTTATTGGTCCCCAGACCCCACAACCACATGGAATTTGGTTGAAACTTTTAACCCCTTAAAACTTTTAACACCTTAAAAATACATAATTTTTATAGAAAAAGGAAGTTCCCCAGCACTGATAACAGTTTCTGGCCCAGAATAGGCCCTTAGCAACTGTCGAACAAATGGAAAACTAGTACATGGAGACACAGAGTTATTTTGTGATGACAGGGGTCCATCCTATACTGGGACAATTCCTAGCAGAGGATGAACTAGTCCAGCACCGCAGTGATATCTCCCTGGGGTTGGTGTTTTAGAGAGCAATAATGACAGCCACCATTTGCTGATCACATACCATGTGGCAGGCACTGTGCTAAGTGCTTCACTACAGTCTGTGCAGTAGATACTACTGGTGTCATCATTTTCCACTTTTTAGAGAGGAAGCTCCTAGAAGATAGGTAACTTTTTTAAAAAAAATTATTTATTTATTTATTCATGAGAGACACAGAGAGAAAGAGAGGCAGAGACACAGGCAGAGAGAGAAGCAGGCTCCGTGAGGGAGCCCGATGCTGGACGCGATCCTGGGACACCGGGATGATGCCCTGAGCCGAAGGCAAACACTCAAATGCTCAACCCAGGCATCCCTAGAAAGGTAACTTCTTAAGGAACCATAAGTGGTGGGAGGGGAGCTGGGATTTGAACCTAGACAGTGTGACTCTAGTGCTGAAATTCTTAACTGTAACACTTAGCATCTCAGGCATCCCGTAAGTTGCTGAATGTGTTTCCCTAGAGGAATGAGGCTGGATCCTCATTTGCAATTTGAAATGGTACTTTGCAGGTAGTGAAGGAGGCTGAAAGCAAGGAGACCAATCAAGAGACCAGGAGAGATGAAGTGGTCTGGATTGGGCCAATGGCCCTGGGGTTGGAGCAGAGACCCTGGGGGAAACATCCGATCTCAGACCCAACAGCTTCTAGCTCCACAGGCTGGGATGTCTGTCTCTGATGTATGGTCTTAAAGCCTAGGGCATCCCACTCAGCATGATGACCTGGTGACCCTATAGGTTTCCTGTACTCCTTCTGCTCTTGGGGATGGCACCTGATGACAAATGATGGAAATATTTTCCCTCTTGCAAAGGACCTTTCAGTGTGGGGTCTGCCCTGACAAGCTTTGACTCAAGCACAGCTTTGGAAATTTATGAGGTTGATTTGCTGTCATTGGTCACCATTCCGTTCTGAACTCTTGAATGCCCTCTTGACTTCTGTTAGAGTCCTCATCCTTTTCTTCCACTTATATTTTATTCTGCTTGATTTATAACAATCGCCTTCTTCATTCCACTTCATCCCAGAAACCCCTTCCCTCTAGTTCAACATTGTCTGTTAAAGCAGCTCCAAGTGTTGAAAGACCCAGGAACTTAGAATCTCGAATACCCAACGTTAATACCCAACGTTCCAGGGACAGTTTGATCATTAGCTTGAGCCTTGTTTTCCTTGACTGTAAAGTGAGGACAACTTACCTCACAGAGTTGTTCTGAAGGGTAAATGGGAAGACATTTATAAAAGGTCTCTGTAAATCCTATGGCATTGTGTAAATGTTCGTTTGCTTCATGAAATTCAGTTGTTCATAATTTCTTGGTCCTTAGTCACCTTCTGCCTGGCTGTGCAGTGATGCTCGAGACAGGAGTTTCTTGAGTGCACAAACACCTGCCTGGATGTCAAGTAGCACCTGATGTAAATCACTTGGTCAAAGAGATCCTTTGGAGCACTTTCTCTTCCCCATTCAAAGTGGACTTCTCTGTTCTAATGCAGTCTGAATACTTTCTTCATTGCTCAGATGGGCAGACAGGTTTCCTTTGTAGCAATGCTTTCTTTTCTGAAATTAATTATAGCAGTACTTTATTAAAAGTTAATTGTCAGTCACATTAGGGAATTGTTTAATGATTTGGTAGTTGCGTTGGCCAAAAATACTTGAGGCCAAAATTAGTAGCCTCCTGGGGAGGTGAAACATCTTGAAATTTGCAAGGTGAGTTTGAATAGTATTTTCCAGATTTGCCTGGTTTTAAGAATAACCTGGAGTGCTCTGGGAAAGCAGTTTTCTTGTCCTCACCCTAGAGCCGATGGATCAGCAGACAACTTTGGAATGCATGATTTTGTACATCTGGGAGATGTTTTTGATACCTGTATTAGAATTCCTATCTTGATACCAAATAATAAGTCAATTTTAAAAGCTAACAAGCTCAACCTATAGATTATTTTAACAAATCTAGTATGTTTTTTTTTTTTTGCACATCCCCTCATGTAGCAAAAATGAAACATATTCTCTGGTAGGTAAAAATAAGAAATTTATAATATTGGGTTATGAAGTTCATTCAGTGTCTACTTTCTTCCTGTTTATTCTTAACCTAGAAAAAGATGAACTCCCTTGGTTTTTTTAATTCCACAAAAGAGTTTCCCCAAAGAAATGTTTCCTTACATCTACAAAAGTAACCATGGGTATTAGAAGTTAGATTATCACTTCAATGGTTTCTGTCAGTAAGGGATTTCCAAACTATCTCTGTAGGGCTGATCTGAAGACTTATATTAAAAAGCAAGCACTTTGCTGGGCGATTTCCCATATATAATCTCATTTAATCCACATGGTGATTTTGCAAGGCATTGTTATCTCCATTTTGCAGGTGAGCAAATCAAGGCTGAGGGTTTAGGGAATTCACCCCAGGTTATAACGCTAGTAAGTGCTGTGACTCTCTTGGGAACCTCACTAATAAGAATTGCCTTTATCTCTAAAATGAATTGGTATTGAGTCTGGAGAGTTGACTTCAGATGTGCTTCTTTGGGAGATTAATGATTAGCGTTAGTATTGAGAATAATAGCAAGGATATTGGTAACATGCAGAAACATTTTTTTTTTTGCTGTAATGGAAAGAGAACAGGTTTTTGCAGCCATAAAAAAAATACCACTTAGGAACTAAGTGACCTTGAGCAAGATACTAAACTTGTCTGAAACTCAGTCTCTGAAAAATGAAGACTATTGTCTTGCCCAATTCACTCTTCAGAGATGGTCGTGAGAAATGAATGAGACAAAGGATTTAGGGTCTAACAGTGTCTGTCACATGGTTAATGCTTAATAAAGTTGAATTCTTTCTTCCTTTCTCCTTCTGTTCACAACGTGAATTTAACCCTGTCATTATACATTTTCCTCTCAGGCTTTCCACCAACGCTTCTCTAACAATAGTAGGATTCCTAATATTTAAATGTATAGACAAGAACTAACAATTATTGTGTGCTCTACATGCATTCTCTCCTTGAACTATCATGACAACTTTTTGAGGAAGATAGTATTATTATTATTTTTAATTTACAGTTGAGGAAGAAGGCAGAGAGAGGCATGTGATTGTCCAAGGACACACGTATACTATATATACTTACTATGTATAGACAGAGATGAGATGAGAGCCAAATGTTTCATGTATTCTTACCAATCATGTTCTATTGCTTCCATGAAAATTACTACTTGCCATTTTTTTTCCATATGTGGGGAGATGGGTTCCTGGAGGGGCAGCATTTTTCTCTGGTTTTCTTGAGACCAGGACTGCTGACTTTGGTTCTGAAGGATGGGTCGACGTGGTTATGCTTTCTTTGGGAACTGACATCTTGTGAGGGTTAATTTAATATGTCAATTCGGCTGGACCATGGGGTGCCTAGATTAAATGATAATTTCTGTGAGGGTGTCTTGGGTGCAATCAGCATTTGAAACAGTAGACTTGGTAAAGCAGATTGCCTTCCCTAATTTGGGTGGGCATCGTCCAATCCATTGAGGGCCTGAAAAGAACAAAAAGGCAGAGGAAAGGGGGGAAATCCTTTCTGTGCCTGAGCTAGGACATCAGTATTTTACTCTCAGGCTAGAATTTGTATTATCAAGTGATCCTGGTTCTCACACCTTCGGATCCAATGGGAATTTACGTCACCAGCTTTCCCAGGCTCCAGCTTACAGATGGCAGATCGTGGGACTTCTTGGCTTCCATAATCACATGAGCCAATCTTTATTATCTATCTCTCTCTCTCCTCGGGGAAGTTCTATGTCTTTGAAAGACCCTGACTAGTCCAAATCTAACCAGGATAATTTCTAGTATGATGCTTAATCTCCTACCATGATTTTTCTTGTGATTTCTAAGTGGCAGACCTAGCAATGGCAGCAGAACCAGCCACAAAATGGTTTTGATTAAGTATTTGCAGATCCCACGACTTCATCCAGTGTTTCCAGAACACCAAAAGGGCTCGTCAGAAAAAGGCTGCACTTGCATTGTTAATGCCAATATGTTATCACTGATTTTTCACCTTTCCTAAGGGTTCTTTTTCCGACATAGCTACCTCCCAGAATCTTCAACTTTCTCTACCAGTTGCTCTAATAATTTCACTACCTCTTCCCTACGTATGGTGGGTAATAACCACAAGTAGTATGAATGGAGCCCTTTATAAAGTACTTTCACCCACAGCATCTCATTTTGTCCACGTTACATCATTGCCCCGACTGTGCCTTCTATCTGGAACACCTCTTTTAGGTCTGGCAAGCTCCTATTCCTCCTCTCTAGCCTAAATCAAATATCTTTTGTTTGAGGCCTGTGGACTACCCAGCATTCTGCTGCTCTGACAGCTTTGCTGTTCTTGAACATGCCAAGCACATCCAGCTTCAGGACTTTTGCATTAGCTCTTGTCTCAGGTTGAAACACTTTTTCCCCAGATGTATGCATGACATCGTTTCATTTCAGACTTCGCTCAAAAATCACCTCCTCCAAGAAGCCTTCATGACCACGTGTTTAAAAATAAGTCTTTGGGGTCTCCTGGGTGGCTCAGTCTGCTAAGCCTCTGGCTCTTGCTTTCAGCTCAGGTCGTGATCTCACGGTCACGACCTGCATCGGTTGCTGTGCTCAGCGAGGAGTCTGCTTGTAGATTCTTTTCCTCCCCTACTCACTTTCTCGCTCTCTCTAAAATAAATAAATACATCTTAAAAAGAAAAGGAAAAACATCTTGGGGGACATTATTAGCCCATTACTAATGTTCATGAGTATTGGTTTCAGTTATACCTCAATGAAGCTGAAAAAAAGAGAAAAAGAACAAAAGAATATGGATTTCTTCTCAAGTTCTTTGGTGTAGAAGACACGTTTCCCTGAGTTCTGGGATGGAGGGAGAGCTGCTGACTAGTCCTGGCCCGTGTGCTGGGAGCAGAAGTGCCGTGCATAACGTGGGATTGCAGATGCTTGCCTCTTGCTCCTCTCCTCACCTGCCGTGGTGGGCCGCGAAGCCTCCTGTTGAGGTGGCATCTCGGTAAATCGGTGGACCCTAAGCAGCGCTGTGGGGAGGTGCACAGCAGGGGCTTCTAAACCAGATGGACGAATGGGGAAGATTGGAGGAAAGGATTTCTCAGCTGAGTTTGGAACTCAGGGAACCAAACATTCAAGGCTCCTGATCCACACCCACGACGGAGAGCAAACTATAAACCTATGTTGTGCTAAGCCCGTGAGGCGGTGCATTGCTTATTTCTGCCGTGCAAGCTCAGTGCATCCTGACGGGTCCAGTACCCCCACCCCCACTTTTTCTGATTCCTTATTTATTTATTTTTTTAAAGATTTTATTTATTCATTCATGAGAGACGGCGGGGCGGGGGAGTTGGCAGAGACACTGGCAGAGGGAGAAGCAGGCTCCTTGCAAGGAGCCCAATGTGGGACTCGATCCCCAACCCTAGGATCATGCCCTGAGCCAAAGGCAGACACTCAACCGCTGAGCCACCCAGGCGTGGCTCTGATTCCTTTTTCTGCTCTGTTTTTCTTCATATCCCCTGGGATGAATGTATGCATTCATTTACTTGTTTATCATCTTTCTCTAGCACAGTGAAAACTGCACTGGGGCAAAGTTCCATGGAGTCTTTGTTTTGTCTACTGCCACATTCCTGTGGTCCAGTATAGTGGCTGGCACATAGTAGATGCTCAGGAAATAACTTTGAATGAATAATTGAATGCATGAATGGCTATCCAGGCCTGCCATACACTTACCCCATAGCCTTATGGAATTTTAGTTTACATTTATCCGTTTAGTTCCTATTTCTGGTGCATGCCTGTCGTGTGTCAAATGGGGCCTAGGGATAGAGCAGGGGGTTTCTCAGTGCATTATATGTCTGTCCCCTTTGTAATGAGCACTGGAAGGTCAGAGACTGTATCCTTTCTATTCCTGTCCCCAGTTCCTGCCCTTAGCAGATATCCAGTAATGTTTGTTGAATCAAAGAATGGCTCACTGCCCGTGAGAGGGGAATTATTAGCATCTGCAAAAGAGGACACAGGCTGAAATGACTTTCGTGGGCTCACGTGGCCCATAAAAGACCAGGCTTGGATCTTGCCCTGTATCATCCTGAAATGTGTGTTCTTATAAGGAGAACTTATTCTCTTCAGCTATGACTCAGATGCAGCCTTTAGGTTATTATGGACATCGATGGGGGCTATAAGTCCCTTGAGGGCACAGCGGTGTCTTTTCCTTTCATTGGCGTTTCACCATCTGTACATGCACAATGCCTGGCTAATAGCAAGAGGAACTCAGCACATGTACGGAATGAATAAGTGAGTTCAGTTTAGCAACTTTTGTAAATGTGTCCATTTCTCCGTGATAAACTTCCTTGAGCATTTTACCTTTTAAGATCGTTAGAAGCCTGTGCCACAGTAGGACAGTCCTTTCCTTTTCACTTAAAAGCTCATTTGAACTTCTTTATCCCTTTCTTCTCTTCTTTGGGGTTTGCAAGTTCAGCCCTCACAAGTGGCTGCCCATCTGGCAGGTAGCCTGACAATAATGGCACATTGCCCTGGTGGTGATGGGGCTTTAAGTTCTGTGCTTAGGAGGGTCAGTCTGCTAGAACTTACCCATCCACAGAGGACTCTGAGAGGAGAGCTAGCTGGCTTTCCCTCCAGGATACTTTTGTATCAAGAAACACAGTATATGAAACTTGCAGACTGCCTGGATTCAAATCCTAGTCCCAGCAATTGCTAACTGGGCAATCCTGGTTCAGAAACCAAACATCTCTGTGCCTCAATGTTCTCATCTGCAAAATGGACATAATAATTTTATCTGCATAATTAGTATGGGTGTGTGTATATCTCACATGGAACAGTGCCAGGCACACAGTAAACATGAAATAAATGTTAATTATTGCTGTAATCAAGCATATATCTGTTATTTAATTAAACAAATTTTACTAGTGCCCATTAGGGCTCAGGTACTTTGTTCTGGGAATGAATGAGTGAAGACAGTCACTGCCCTTAAATTCCTTGCAGTATTCAGTGGAGGGAAAGATAGGAGAATGGACATTTACCATACAGTGGACATGAGCTGAAAGAAGGGAAGTTGAGGGTGCCTTTGAAGCACATGACAGGGGCTTCTAACCTAGTTAATGGGATCAGGAAAGACTGGAGGAAACGATTCTAAGCTGAGTCCAGAAGGTTGAAGAGGAAGCAAGCATTCAAAGTGCTGTGGTGTGGGATGGATCAGGGCATCTGAGGCAAAGGACTAGCTGGTAAAAAGGCTATTTGGAGGCTAGAGAGAATAGGAGGCATTTTCAGAGGAGGGCACATGGATCAGTATGATTGGAGTCTGACTCTTCTGCAGAGTCAGGGGCTAGATCAAGAGGGGTCCTAAAGGTCAGTGTTTTCCAAAATGTAATATGGTAATAAACCATGTGGAGATTTTGCTAAGATGCAGATTCTGGCTCAGTGAGTCAACGATGAGGTCTGAGATTCCACATTTCTTACCCGAGTGCAGCAGGTGCTGCTGGATCACTTTGACCAGTAAGGTGGTATGATATTAAAGAGGATTTGATTCTACTCTGTAAAAAATGAAGGGTTTTAGGCAGGAGCATGAAGCTGTTGGAAAGAAAATAAGGAAAACAAGCTAAGGGAATCAAAAGAAGACCTATTCCTTCAAGGTCCCAATCCTTGCCTTTTCTCAAACGAGCTAGACCCTTCCAAACTCCTGGCTGTCACAAGTGCTACTCCTTCTCCCCAAGATGGATTTCTTCTACAGATGAATGTCTCCTCATCCACAAAGTGGAGACTTATTCTATTCCAGTTTTCATTCCTGAATTAGATTAGCTTGTCAGTGTGTTTCTTGGAGAATGTTAAGGAAACTTCCTGCATCAGAATCACTTGGGGATGCTTATTAAAACTGCTAGTCCTCCTTGCGTATGGTAGCTGACACGTGCTGACTGGAAAAGTTGGAGGGAGTGGATACTAGAGATTTAACAGCAACATTCTGCAACTGTCACAGTAAAGATTGGTTCAGGCAAGACTCATCAATGGATGCTAAATCCAGGGGAATTTTGATTAGGTGCAGGATATTTGCTTGATCTTAAATTGTATCCCCCCTTTTCATAGATGGTTATTAGAAGCAAAGGAAAATATAATTCCTGTACAGTGGAGGAAGACAGTACCTTGACTGGATATTTATAGTTAACATCACCAAGGTGAGGCAGATGGACAGTGTGACAGTGTGTACCTTTAGATATGATGCTTTGAGAAGGCCGCAACATTGCTTAGATGCTATCACTGCTGGGAATGCATAACCTGGGTCTATTTAGGAAAAAACATCAGTGTGCAGTAAAGGATTTGGCCTTGCCCAAAGAAATGTGGCTATTGCCCTCAGCTCTGGGAAGTAATCTGTTATAACTGACAGGAGTGGAGGCTGGCCACACCAGAAAGACCAACCTTGTGAATAGAATGGGAAACATGGGTCATGTGACACAGGTTGACCTGGGGACTGAGCTCAACCATATGGTCAATCAGGCAATCAATCCATCATGCCTGCATGAGGGGACTCCAGTACAAGCTCTACAGGTTGAGTCTTGAGTCGGCTTCCCTTACCTATCCCTTGCGTGTGTTGTCATGTATCAATTCTGGGAGGCCAATATGTGCTAGCCCTATGGAGAAGAAAACAGAAAATTCCTGTTTGGAGCCCTCCAAGACTCTGCCCTATGCATCTACTCCTTTGGCTAATTTTAATCTGTCTCCTTTCTCTGTAATAAACCATAACTGTGAGTAAAACAGCCATCCTTCTAGCAAATTACCGAATTTAAGGGTAGTTTTGGTAATCCCCTGGATTTGCAATTGGCATCAGATGTGAGGATAGACTTGGGGACTATGCCTTTGAACTTCATAATCTGGCCAACTCTGGGCAATTGGACAAATCCCCAGTGAGGAACTTTCTATTTAAAAAAAGCAGATGGTATTCTCAAAATTTCAGTGTCATAAAAGACAAAGCAAGGCTGGGGAACTGTTTCAGATTACAGGGGGGTTAAAGGACATGATGGCTAAATGAAATAACTAATTTTAGACTGAGTTCTGTCTAGAGTTTTTCTAAATGAAAAAAAAATATCCATAAAGGATAATGCTGGGTTCATTGACAAAATTGGAAAATGGATGGTAGTTTAGAAAAAAAGAATCATACATTTATGTTGAATTTATGGAAATCAGTAACCCTTTGTGGTTATGTAAGAGAACATCCTTGTTCTTTTTAGCAAATACACACTGAAGTATGTAGAGATAGAGAGCCATGGTGTCCCAAATGGTTCCGTAAAATTATGTACAGAGAGAAAGAGATCAAATGGCACAGTAAATGGCACAAAATGCAATGCTTTATTGTAACTTTCCTCTAAGTTTGAAATTATATGCAAATAAGGAGTTACGTAAAATGCAGGCAGTCTACCTAACACCCAAGTCTTGGTTTCTAAAACCATTCTTTAATAAAAGGTGCTGAGGCTCCTTGAAGAAATGTATGATTTTAGGACTGGAACATGAAAAATGTAAGATAGGCCTGAAGCATCTCATAGTGCTAGATAGTGAGGATGTGCTCAAAAACAAACCAAAAAACCTAAATTGATGGGCATGAGTCAGAGGGATCCAGAGGCCAACTGGAAGAGCTTCCAATGGCCAACACTGGAGCAACTTGCACAACCAAATACAACGGTACTGGAGTGAAACCTGAAGTTTGAAATAAATAGCCATTAGATCATACTGACCTAATACTCTGCCCTCAAGGACGGGAAGGGCAACTTCCCATTTCTTAAGTGTGGTAGAGTATGGAAGTGATTAAAAAAAAAAAAAAAAAGAGTAGCCTCACAGTGGAGAAAACTGAGAAACACAACTTCAGTCAGCGATCAAAGTCCATATCAACAGCAGTAAGTTCTGCCAATTATATGGACCCTTGATATGATGTGATGAGAATGGCACTGTCCCTCTGTGGCTGCCCTCCCCAAAGCCACAGGCCCAGTCTAATCATGAGAAAAACATGACACGAATTCCAGTAGAGAGGCACCCTGCAACCTGACCACAACTGTGAAGGTCATGAAAACGAGGGAAATCTGAAGGATTGTCCCAGCCAGGGGGAGCCCCGAAGGAGACAAACTAGATGTAATGTGGTGTCCTGAATGGGATGCTGGAACAGAAAGGGGCATTAGGTAAAAACGAAGGAAATCTGAATGAACTCTGGACTTTAGTAAATAAAAACGTATCAAAATTGGGTCATAAATTTTGATAAATGAGCCATCCAAATCTAGGATGCCAAAAATAGAGGAAACTGGGAGAGGGGGCGTATGGGAGCTCACTGCACTGGCTTCTCTGTTCTTCTGTAAATTTAAAACTGTTCTAACAAATAAAGTCTATTTGAGAAAATGCAAGTCCCGGGTTAAATCCCTGGGAGTGGGGCCCAGCAAATTTTGAGTCAGATGAATTCCTATCAGTTAACATTTAAAGATCACTGGCTGATCACACTCGTAAAGTTACTTGGTTGCTCAGTTGTTTCCCCAGCTAGACATGATTTAATCAAAGTCATGGAGACTGTCTCCTAGTTTCTGAGACCCTGGCTCAGGGAAGTACTCCATAGAAGCCAACTGAATAATTAATATTAATGACCAGTTCTGCATGTGTGATAGCACCCGGGGAGAGTAACAGTTAAAACAATAACCCCCTAGGTTCAATTTCAACTAATCTTAATGACGGAGCACTTGCTATCCATCAGGAGTCCACAAATATTTACCTTGGGCAGCCGTGCAATTGTTAATGATTCCAGGTTCCCATAGACTGGTCTTTGAAAGGGAGGAGTTGCTGCTTTCTGGCTCTGGGGTGAGCTCTCTGCTCCCGCTGGTGCTGGTGGGAGGACAGGGAGGGATGGGGGGGGGGCCCGGGAGGGTGAGCAGTCTGCAGACATCCAGGGTGCCTGCTGGGGGAGCTGCTTTCCTCGGTGTTGCTAACTGAGCAGAGCTGGGAACAGAGCCAGGCCACCGCCTGGATGACCTGTCCCTGCTCATTCACAGACACTTATGGGGCACTGGCTCCCTGCTGCCTGGCTGGATGCTGGGGCCAGAGAAGCTCAGTGACTAGGGAACTTGTGCTGAAAGCCTCAGGAGTGCTTGTATCTCCTCCCTCCTCTCCTGGCTTCCTTGTGGGTCTGGTCTCATTTCCGGTCATTTTCTTCCCAGATCGGCTCTCTCTTCTTGGCTTTGATCTTGGGCTCTGGCTTCAGGTCCCAATATCATTTTTACTCTGGGGCAGCAGCATCTCTGCAGATTGAGCCTTTGCTGATAACATTCTCCAGCACTGCTCTGGGCCAGCGCATCATGTTCTGCCTTTTGTAGGGACCGGTCCTGGAGACTATGTGGACTGTGAAGGCAAATTCAAGAGTAGCCTTTGAAAAGTTCTTAGAAGTGAAACAGGTATCTCGTCCGGTTCACTCAGTGGCAGGCAGCGTGCTGGGTGCTTTGCAAGTATGATCCCAGGCACCCTTAAAAACCAGCCCTCTTAGGAAGTCTGAGTAGACCCACTTTCCAGAAGGAGAAACTGAGGGCAGAGAGGTTCAGTCCCCTTGCATCTCACAAGGGACAGAGAAGGACTCTGCATGCAGGCAATGTCACACTATTGTTGCTTAACAGAAATCTAAGCATTAAGAGACTAAATAATGATCACTTGAGAAAATGGAAGGTTTACTTTTCTCTTTCATAAAAGTCTAAGCAGAATGAAGGAATGGAGAGGTGGGTGAGTGGCACAGACACGTCTATACCGTGGGGTGGCCAAATCCCCTGCATAGTCACCATTCCTGTATACTCGGACCATCCGTCATCTAGCACCCGTGCCTCCCTGAGGGCCCTCTCTGCACCCATGTCACCCTCTGCCTGGAGTGAGGTGGGCTCAAAGTGGCAACAAAGGAATGCCCCCCCCTTCCTCCAAAACTCTTATCAGTTTCTGCAGGTGTTGCCATATAAATCCCTCAGCATCCTTGCCCCTGGGGCAGGATAACTCTGGGTGATATTGTACATTTTCCCAGTATTCCCATTGTGATCGAGGGCCAGCTGCCCATGGTGGTAATGGCTTAGTAATGTATATTTTATTGTTTCTTTCCCGACACCCTCCTGGTGTCTTCTGCATCATCTCTGAAATAAATGCACTCAAATCCTTATCTTCAAGGAAGCCAAAACTAAGCACAACAGTGGCATACTCTAAACCCTCAGAGACCCAAGTTCCTTATTCTTTTTTTTTCTTTTAAAGATTTATTTATCTACTCTAGAGAGAGAAAGAGCACAGGGAGAAAGAGAGGGAGAGGGAGAGAGAGAATCTTAAGCAGACTCCCTGTTGAGCATGGAGCCCGACTGACCAACCATGGGGTTGGATTTCATGACTTTGGGATCATGACCTGAGCTGAAAGCAAGAGTTGAACACTTAACCAACTGAGCCACCCAGGTGCCCCCACAAGAAGCTTCCTTCCAATGCTACATCCCATAAGTAGCCAACATTGCATTCTCTTACATCCCATGGGCCAGAACCTAGTCATATGGTCACACCTAGCTGCAAGGGAGTCTGTATGCTCAGTGAGAGCTCCAGGGTTCCACTGCCAAAAAAAGAATTGGGGAGTGAATTAACATTAATCATAGACCCAACACTATATTGCCTTGTTAAGCAATTGGGTAGGGGAAGGCATGGTCTTGGGGTGGAATTGATGAGATTGGAGAGGTGGCCTGCATCAGAGCATAAAGGAAGCTGTTTTGCAGGTTAAAGGATTCTGGCTTTCTTTGGGAGATGACAGGAGTGTCACTGTAACATTTTCATCAGCTATGTGAGTCCATGGAATTAATTTTTTGAAAAGAGCTCTCTGTTGACAGCAAGGCCCTGGGTTGATGAGGCAGGAGATTTGGAGATTTGGACAGCAGGTGGCTGACTTTTGCAAGGATCCTGTTGAGAGCCAATGGGGGCCTGACCCAGGGCACTGGCAGTGAAGGCAGAGATAAGGTGACTAATTTAAGATATGTTTAATCAGTATTGAGATGAGAGTTCAGGAAAGGATAATGCTCCTGAGTTGTGTATTCAGAGAGCCAGAGCACTGTGGCACTCTTCCAGCTCAGTCTAGCGGCAGGGTCTGCACGAGAGAAGGTTGTGTTTCTGTACCTGGAAGCCTTGCTTGCCAACTGGGTGACCTTAGTTAAGTCACTCCTAGCCTCAGTTTCCCTGCATGTGAAACAGGCTTTTCTTGCCTTTTCTGGGGCATCGTTATAGTGAATAAAGAAGGTAAGGTCATTTGAGGGTGGATTAAATGCAAACAGTTTTCTAACAGGGAAAACTGCAGAAAGACTTAGAAGTTGAGATGGCTGAGATCTAAAAAGGGAACACATCACATAGGAACACTTTAAAGAGGGAGATTTCAGACAGACTTTTATCGTATTTGGTGTGCACCTGTTGGAAAAGCTCAGACTCTGGTGTCTCACACATAAGAGCTCCAGACCTGGCTGTCCCACACACTTAGCTGTGTGACCTCCAGCAAGTTACTCAACCTCTCTGAGCCTCAGGCACCTCATCAGTAAAGCAGAGATAAGTACCTCTCCATTATAGGGTTGTGAGCATGACATGGGAGTATTAGTAAAGTGCCCAACCCAGAGCCTGGCACAGGACAGGTGCTTGACAAATGCGAATTCCCTCTTCCCTTTGCGTAAGAGACATCAAAAGATCCTGTTGACTCTGTTGGTTTAGTAAAAAAAGAGTTAATTCAGAGAGGAAAAAAACACCCCATCTGATATTTGGAACCCGGTCAAGGGAACCTGGTTGTTTGACTCAAATCTTCTTTTTCCACCAGTTGTGTTGGCAAGGTTTCGGCACAGCCTTTGTCAGAGCCACTTGCTATAATACCAAGAGAAGGCTCTGTGGAAATACAAGGCAGGATTAATATGGTGATTTCAGAAATATAAGGTAGGGTGACACGAAATCGATTAAATAAAATTCCCCCACCCCCACCTCGGGGTAATGACTTTGGAATTGAAGGGAATGGCTCCAACAGAAGGAGAGGGAGCCATAGTTTGCGGTCCATATGCCTGCTTCATTTTGCAGCTACTCCTAGCTGCCCATCTGTTTGTGACTGCCTAGTCTAACCATGGGGCTTATAAAACAGCATCTACATATATGGATGCCTTCACTCAACAGATGTGAGGATGAGGGATGTCCACATCTGACACCAAGAGCAGTCACCATCCCTTCACGCCTCTCTCCACTCTGTTGTCTCTTGTTGGCCTTTCAATTTCATTCACAGATTTCTCGATTGTTGTTATTTGTAGCCAAATGTGAAAAGGAGAGGATTCTAGAAGTATGGAGTTCCTGTTCTGTGCTAGGGACTTGCTGGCCACTCTGTGATCTAATATCTCACCTAGGGCAGCCTGGGTGGCTCAACGGTTTAGCGCCGCCTTCAGCCCGGGGCACGATCCTGGGGTCCCGGGATCGAGTCCCACGTCAGGCTCCCTGCATGGAGCCTGCTTCTCCCTCTGCCTGTGTCTCTGCCTCTCTCTCTCTGTGTGTCTCTATGAATGGGTAAATAAAAATCTTAAAAAAAAATAATATCTCACCTAATAATCGCCATTGGACAGGAATGATGCAGAAACAGGTTCGGAGAAACGAAGTGGCGGGTCCAAATTTGTATACCAGGAAATGGTGGCCCTGGGATTGAACTCTAGCCTAATGGCAGAGATCTGGACTAATGACAATGATGATTAAAGTACTGCCCCCACCCCCAACCAAGCAACCAAGCAACCAAGCAACCAAGCAACCCTCCCCAGCTTTCGGTGCATTCCAGTAGATGACCTCTTGAGAATTTGAGTTTAAATGACTTTGATGCTAAAGGATGAGCTCCCTCTAGCGGCAGAGTATGGTTTGGTGCAACCTCAATTTCTCGGGGGACAGGGGAATGTAAAGAAAGATGGGCCCTTTCTTTTATGTAGTACAATTTTGTCTAAAGATACAGTATTGAGACTCTCTCAGTACAGTGAAAACCTGGAATCCAAATCTGGGTGGACCCGCCCCCCCCCCCCATTGCAAAGTTAATGCTGGGGGGAAATGAGAACCCCTGTATATCCATCCTACTATTGTAGGAAGACAATGGAATTTGTATTTTCACAGAGCTCTGTGATTGACCAAGAGCTTTCACATCCCTGCCTCAGGGCCTTCACGACATCTCTGGGAGGCAGGTGATCCTGCTCCATAGTGAGAGAGCTAGGAATCAGAGAGGTGAAGTGGCTTTTTCAAGGTTACACAGCTGGTCGGTAAAGAAATCATAATTCTAACCTGGGGTTTCCAACTTCTAGGCCTTGTGCTCTTTCAACCACACCACCAAATCTTTCCATGACAGAAGCAGATCGACATCACAGTAGATCATCCATCAGGTGAGGGATGGGGAATCACGGTAGTGATGTCAGAATTAAATGAGACAGATTAAGTTATAACAGATAGTAAAATTTTCCTGCTGTGTCCTTTCGTCCTCAGGTCCATCCTCTAATTGTTCCAGAAAGATCAAAATGAAAATCACAAATTCCAGTGGCTCCTTGCCTGAAAACCCCCACTGCTCTCTATGACTCTTAGGATAAAACCCAAACTCTTAGGCTTGGCCTGCAAAATCTTTCATGATTAGAAGTCTCTTTACCTATATAGGTTCACCATTCTCTCTGCCCCTTAACCTACTGCCATTTGGGAAACTCAGCTTTTTCATTTTTCCCTACAGAGATCAGTTTCTGCTGTATCTTGTGCCACTTTCTCCACCTGGAGCAATTCTACTAATCTTTTCTTTCCAGGTGTGATACCACCTGTCTCTGAAGGTCACAGAATCCCATGGATTATGCCCTGTGCTTCCATCTCTGCTCTTCTCACATTTGATATGTAATTTTACTTTCAACTGTTGCTCCTGGCTTAGTTCATCTTTGGGTCCTCAATGCCTAATGCAATTCCTCGGCACACAGTGAGTTCACTAAACGTTGGCTAAATGGCTTCAGGAAAGGTACAAAAAAATGTCTTTGGGAATTGTAGGCAGAATCAAAGCCCAGTTGATGTGTGCAATGGAGTTTAGGGCTACTTGATAATTTGTAATTAAAACTCCTGGGCGGGGCCGGAGGGGGGGACCTCCTTGAAAGCCTGCGTTCAAAAACCATTGACCATTGTGGTTTTTTTTTTTTTTAAGTATTTTTAGGGGAAGATGGTTGAAATAAGGGCCACTTGGTTAGCCTTGGGGTTTTTCTTTACCACACTTGTAGAAACTCTTTTGAGCCCGAGGAAGAGATAGAAGTTTGTGGCTTCTTGAATGACTCAGCCTTGAAAGGTCTGAGTTGTTTTGTAGCCCAAATGCAGATTAGTGGATCACCACAAAAGGGTGCTGGAGGAGAGCTCTCTCAATGCGCTTCTCCATTGGCTACCCTGGATCATCTCACTTGGCCCTCCAGGAATCCATGAGGCTCTGACCCAGCTGGTCTCTACCCAAGCTTCTTGAGTTAAATTTTTAATTACCACCTCAAAAATCTTCTGATCAAACAAATCAAGACAGGGTCTTTGCCTGAAACTCTTCTACAGCATTCTTGACCACTGATCTTGTTGACCTTAAAAAACAAGAGCCACTTATTTTATCAGCAAAACGACTTTATTTGGGAATAGTAGAGGAACTGCAATTTGAGACCAGCAGACTATGGTGAATCATAGGCAAGTCCAGAGAACAGAGGAGATGAGCTTGCTTTTGCAGGGGAAAGGAGGAAGCTGGGAGCAGCTGTTTTGCTGAGTTCCCATTGGCTGGGCTGTTGCTGGGTGGGGAGAAAATCTTCCTTCCCCCTGCTGGGCCACATAAAGTAAGCTTCTGTGGGTTGGAAAGGGGGAGATACTCTTCTTACTGTGAGTTGTAGTGTATGAGAGCTCCCCCTGCAAGGCTTCAGGACTCCGTTTTGCATGAGGTTCCCTTTATTGATTTTTTATAGTCTTTTTAGCACCTGCTTGAATCTAGCCGGCTTACCACCCTGGAAACAGCCTATCAGTTGTTATCACAAACACTTTACTTAAATATTGAGCTATAATCTGCCTCCTTGAATGTTCCAATTACTAGTTGTTGGGACTGGGAGGCCTAAGACCCTCTTTTATCCCTCCTCCTAGAAATATTTTCCTCATTGCCAACTTTTGAACCCCTTTTGCTCAGAGACATAGCTAATGGCTGCCTCTGAACAATCTCTTAGCAGGCTTGGAGGTCTGCCTGCCATGTGGGCTGCACACAGATGTCACTGTAAGTACGAAATGGGAGATAATGTCGGCCAGCCATACACCAATATGAACGCATCTGTAGCCTCCTCTGGTGGGAGGTGGTCAAGGCTGGAAAAAAGTATTTATTGCAAACTCTGGTAATAGGAATTAAAAACCATCCATACTCCCTCAATCATAAAAATCAATGGTTTTATTTTCTGTGTTTGCTGCCAGTGTCTGCCCATATGCAGAGCTCATTTTTATAGTTACACCGATGAGGGGGATATTTCATGTGTTTTTCTTTGCTGAATGAATTCTGTTTTTCATTTGACTCAAAAGTTGCCTGAATTATTTTAAAGAATATAGAAACACGATGATTTACTCATTTGCCCTCCAGTGTTGAATAGACAGGTTGTTTTCAGATTCTGGCGGTTGTGGTCAGAGTACAACTGAGTGCCGACCCTTCCCATTCCCATGGGCCAGCAGCAGCTGCCAGAGACCCTGGCCTGGACAGAATCTATCATGTTTGAGGCAATAGTTTACGGGGCTTTGAACACTCCAGTGAGTCTGAAAAGAGTCCTGCTGCCCTTGTACTAGTAGCCACAGAGCTAGAGGAAGGCTTGGCTCCTTCATACTCCCCAATCCCCCTCTGAGTGGCTGTCTTACACCTTGACCAATCCCCTCACCAGGAGACTGACCCCAGCCCTTATGCTTAACTCTGACATCCTCACTAGTGATGCTGCAGCGGGCCCTATGTTTGCCACCCAGATCCCTCCTCAAAGTGTAGGACGTTATCCCCAGCTTCCGGGAGTATAACTTGCACACAGTTGTACAATATTGCTTCCATTGAAGACAGCTGCCTTGCCAAAGCCACGGCCCCTTCCCTGAGCCACCTCTACGATGGATGCAGGGATGTAAAGGCCTGGCCCTCTCTCTGCAAACTGGGACAACTCTGAAGAGCCATCCCAGCTTCAGGACTGAGACCTCCATCAGGGCTCCATCACAGCCCAACTTCTCCCTCTGCTCATTCTACTTCCTTCCCCCCCACCCCTTCCTTCCACAGGCAATGATCTAATAAACCTCCTGCATGCTAATCTCCATCTCAGAGTTGGCTTCCTGGGAAAAGCTGTGACACCTCCTAGTCGCTACTGCCTGGACTCTGCTATCCCCACAGCAGCTAGCCACAACCTGGGATGCTAATGCAGGTGGACGTCTGAACTCCCCTGAACCACAGCACTGCCTTCAGTTGCACCTGGGGCATCATGGGCCCCTTCCAGTTCTTCCTCTGAGATGGTTTCAATTCTTCTTTCTCCTTCAAATCTCCATAAAAAATGACCACATTCTGGGGAGTAGGTGATTAGAATGTGCAGAAAGTCCTCTGCCCTTCCTTTTCCCCATCCATCTCTTCGTCTCCTCCTACTGTCTCTACTCTGTGGGAGCCTCCATTGTCTGTTCCCTGTTCGGACCGTGGCCACATCCTCCTAGCTGGGCTCCCTGTCTGCTCTTGTCCATCTGCTGTCCTCTACACTGCAGCCTGAAGGACCATTTCAAAGCTCCCCTACGTGTGTGTCATTCCCTTGTCTAAAGTTTTCAATGCCTCCTTATAACCTATAGGGCAAAGCTTAGACTCTTAGCAGAACCCTGAAGGCTCTGTGGCATGGACACACCTGCCTCTAAGTAGCTGTAGCTGGCTTCCCAATTGCAAGCTTTCATGCTTTTGCTCAAGCATTTTTTTTATATCTTATTTATTTGATTGATAGAGAGAGACAAATCAAGCACGACTCAGGAGGAGGGGCAGAAAAAGAGGGACAAGCAGACTCCCTGCGGAGCACAGAGCCTGATGCAGGCTGACCCCAGAACCCTGAGATCATGACCTGAATCAAAGTCAGATGCTTAACCAACTGAGTCACCTAGGTGCACTTGCTCAAGTATTTTTAGGAATCCTTTTCCTGAACCTCCAGGTAGGGCCAATGGGCCCTCCTTGGAAGGTGTCATGACCCCCTAGTGCTTACCACTCACCTTTAATGTTGAAACAAGGATTCACTTCTCTGATTTGTCCAGTGCACAGCAAGCTCTTTGAAGGCTGTGAGCAATTCTTACTTGTCCCTCTATTTCCAGCACGCGCACAGAGTAGGCACTCAGTAAGGACTCAGCTTGATGCTCTTCATTTATTATGCTTCAGTGGTTTGCAAAGTATTATATCAATTTAAATTTTTACATGCAATGTGCAAACGAATCAGGTTCAGTATGACCACTCAAATTGGGTATTGTTCATCTTAAATTTGATGGCTTTAAAATGTCCCACATTGTTTTACTTGGGTTTTAAAAAATAGGCATTGAGATTAAGTTGCTGATTAACAGCGCCTCTTCTTGTATGGATCACATATTTCTGTCCTTTACCCTTTACCTTATAACCTACGGTCTCACATCAGTTTCTCAACTTAGAATCACTGATACGGAAGTGGGCTTGTCTAGAGGTGAGCTGGTTTGAATATGGCTGTGTGATTTTGAGATACAGTTACATCCCTCTATGAACTTTAGTTTCTTCCTTTAGTAAAAGGTTTATTTATTTGAGAGAGAGAAAGAGAGAGAAAAAGCACACACAAGAGCATATGGAGGGGGGGACAGAAGGAGAGGGATGGAGAGTCCCAAGCAGACTATGTGCTGAGTGCAGAGCCCAAGGTGGGGCTGGATCTCACAACCCTGAGATCATGACCTGAGCCCAAACCAAGATTCAGATACTTAACTGACTGTGCCACCTAGGCACCCCCAGTTTCTTTCTTTAAAATGATAGCCCTTTTTTAAACCTTGATTCTGACAGAAGTCACCTGGTAGCTTCTAAAAAATACGGACTCCTGGGTTTATACCCACTGATTTGGACTCTCCTAATGGAACTGGGGATTTTTAGAACCTCTGGTGACTGTGGTGCAGCCAGGGTCCACAGGATGATTTTTGGGAATCACTGGTCTCCCAGCTTCAGGTGGGCCCTTGTATCTTTCAGGCCAAGAAGGAAAGAAGAAAGAGAAATTTACTGGTGTGTTCTGATGCTTGGAGGCACCCCCTGGAGCGCAGAGCGTCCCCACTCCATGTGGTTGCAGAGGGAGGACCAGCATGAGGGCGTGGAAATTCCAGAGGCAGGTTTGGCTCAGCAGATGTGGAAACTCTCTGAGGACCCACATTATCCAACACAGGGGCAGGCTGCCTCCTGGGCTGTGGGGAGAATCAGAGCCACGTGCTTGGCCCAGGCCCTCCCTGAGAGCAAGCCCTCTGTAAGCCAAAGCTACCCTCACAGAGGCAGGGGAGCAGCCTGGGGGGCAGATGTCTTGGCTCTGCTCCCTGCTAGCTGTGTGACTTCAGGCTGTTCTCGTGCCTGTCTGAGCCTCCGTTACTTCACCTTTAAAATGAGGAGAAGAGTAGCTCCTTTTCTACTGAGGGTTTGTATTTGCTTTTAGGACAGCTGTATTGAGATATAATTCATATACCGCACAATTTATACATTTAAGTCATACGATTCAGTGGTTTTTGGTATGTTCACAGAATTGTACCCCCTCACTGTATCACCCCCTCACTGACTGATTTTGAAGGTGGAGTGAGTCTTGCAGGGGAAACCTTCAGCCCACGGCCAGATGCAGAGGGTGTGCTCCGTGAATGGCAGATATTATTGTCCCCGATGGATTCCTCATCTGTGGGGCAGGTACTCGGGGTGACCGCCTCATGGGGCTAGTGCAGGGGACAGACACCCAGGCATCAGGGAGGGAGCTTCTGTGGCTTCACAGAAGCTTCATGGGGCTCTTCTGTGGTGTGGTGTGTCTGTACCAACAATTACTAATGCACACACATGTGCAAATCGTGAACATTCACTCCTCCCCACATTAGCTCTGTGAGCTGGGCTTTTAAGCTTGTTCATTCCTGTTCTTCAAATGATGAAGAATGAGGCTGAGGGAGGCCATGGCTTTTCCGAGCTCACCACTCCAGGATCTCTTTAATACAAGGGCAGATAAAGAAGTCTATTTGCCTCCTACTGTTTTGTTTTTATGTTTTTGTTTTGTTTTTTCCTGGACACCGTTTAAGTTTGGAAACCACTGCCAGTTTCCAGAAGAGATAAGGTCAGGTAGGGAAAGAGAATGCAAGTAGAGGAGTTGACTTAAAGTTTATGTGATGATTTGGGGTGGGGGGCTCCTCTCTCCCTGCACTTCGTCTTTTCTCACCTCCTCTGCTAGAGCTGCAGGTCAGGGAGACACGCTAGACAAGGCTCCAAGAAGACCAGACGCTGCTCTTCTGTGAGAGAATGACAGGGCAGGAGGGTCTGGAGGTGCCATTCCAAACTCACAGGGAGCTTGGGCCCTTTGTGTGCATTTGGGGCTTAAAAATCCCAATGCATGAGGGAGTCCCTGACCACCCAGTCTTCATCAGGTGGATTTGCATCTGTTCCAGCCTCACTTTCCGGGTGATTTTTCTCTTTCTGTTGTCGACTTCCAGCTGGATGAACTGGTGCTTCTTTACTCCTGTCCCATCTCCATCCCGGCAGAAGCGGGAGTGGGTATCTGTTGCAGGTGCTCTCCTCTTCCCAGGTGGCTGTGCTCAGCGTTGTATCAGCCCCCTTGGTAGATCAAGAAGGAGCACCTGGCTTGGGCTACTGGGACCCCCCAACTGTGGCCTGAGATGTTCCTGGCCACATGCCTCCCCATCCCTAAATCAGGGTAACCACTTCAGGCAGTGGCTATTACTATTTCTGAGTTTGCATAAACCTTGATGGATCCCCTATTATTGGCCTGCCTCCCCTTCCAAGCTCCTATGCTGGGGCCTCCGTGTTCGTAAGGCTGTCTTCTTCCTTGATCCCCGGCTCCTGAACCCCGGGGCCAACTGTGGACCTACCTTGGGGCCGTGCATTGTCTATTTTTGTTTGCGGTTGAATCCAGGCTGATGCCTGGCACATAGCAGGAACCGAATAAATACTTACCAAATAAATTGTAAACATTCAAGAGAAATGGATATGCAGGAATGGATGGTGATCAGCTGTTTGTTTTCAAAGCCAGGATGATTTGAAAAGTTTGAATTGTTTATTTCACCAAAACCTAACCTGTTCGAGAAACATAAAACTGATTTACTTAGGTTTTAAAAGATGTCAAAGGACTTATTTTAACACACGGACTTATTTTAACACACTCTTCAAATTGCAGAGCAGTTACCCCAGATGCTTTTGCTATATAATCCCAAATCCTGTTCACGATTCTCCCATTTGGAGTTGATGTGTATTCCCATCCACTTGGGGATAAACTGCTTTTTAATAACTCTGTAATAAAATGACTCCAGCCATCTTTGCTGTTCAAACCCAAATCTGTCCAGATATTTATTTATAAACACAACCCTCCATACAATTTGAAGGGATTCTTATACTCTTTGGAGGTATTTAAAATCAAAGAATTGGGCAGTCCAGGTGGCTCAGAGGTTTAGCGCCAACTTCAGCCGTTGGTGTGATCCTGGAGGCCCGGGATCGAGTCCCATGTCGGGCTCCCTGCAGGGAGCCTGCTTCTCCCTCTGCCTGCGTCTCTGCCTCTCTCTCTCTCTCTCTCTGTGTCTCTCATGAATAAATAAATAAAGTCTTAAAAAAAATAAAATTGAAGAATTAACTTTCCAAAAATGAAAACTTGTGGTTTGTTTCCCTACGGGGAGACCAACCACTCTACTAATAAAAGAAAGGGGAATAATAGTGGCCTGGCATAAATTGTAGGTGAGTTAGACTTGAGAAGGTGGCTTATGGTGTAGGAAGGCTTCCTCTTTTGCTGCTACCTCTTCTTGGGTTTCCCCTCCAGGACAGGCTTGCGCTCCAGAATACTTCCACGTGCCATAGTGGAGCTGTATCTATTTACTCTGAATTTTAACACATTCTTCACATGGCCTCTGTTATAGACTGAATTGTGTTCCCCTCAAAATTCTATGTTGAGGCCCCAGCTCCCAACATGACTGTATTTGGAGATAAGGCTTTTATGGAGGTAATTTTTTTTTAAGATTTTATTTGTTTATTCATGAGAGACACATACACACAGAGGCAGAGACACAGACAGAGGGAGAAGCAGGCTCCATGCAGGGAGCCTGACGCGGGACTTGATCCCAGGACTCCAGGATCACGCCCTGGGCCGCAGGCAGGTGTCAAACCACTGAGCCACCCAGGGATCCCCCTTTTTGGAGGTAATTAGGGTTAAATGTAAAGGCAGAACTCTAATCAAAGAGAACTGGTGTCCTTATGGAAAGAAGCAGAGACACCAGAGTTCTCTCTCTGAGCATGCACAGAGCGAAGGCCATGGGAGGACATGGTGAGAAGGCGCATGTGTCTCCAAGACACAAGGAGCGTCCTCGCTAGAAGTTGCAATCTGCTCGCACTGTGATTATGGACTTCTAGCCTCCAGAACTGTGAGAGAGAAACCGCTGAAGCCACCCAGTCTGTGGCATTTTGTTATGGCAGCTCAAACAAACCAATACAGCCTACTCGTGGTTTTTTGTTTTTCCTCTTCTTCCGCCAGGGACAGTTTCCTAGGGCTGTAACAAAGGATTATTAACTTGGTGGCTTTATTAAAGCAGCAGAAGTTTATTCTGTCAAAGTTTCAGAGGTCAGAAGTCTGACATCCAGGTGTTGGCAGAGTTACACACCCTCCGAAGTTTCTAGTGAAGGGCCCTTCTTTGCCTCTTCCTCTTCTGGTGGCTCCAAGTGTTCCCTGGCATGACTGCACTCCTCACATCTCTCCTATGTGGCTTCTCCTGCTTCTATGTTGGCCTTCTCCAACCACTTATAGGAACATGAGTTTAGGGGCCACCCAGATAATCCAGGATGATTTCTTCTTGAGATCCATAATTTAATTACATTGGCAAAGAATGTAATTCTTTTTTCCACAAAAAAAAAGGGCCCATTCCCAGATTCTGGGGGTTAGGATGTGGACATAAGTTTTTTTTTTGGGTCACCACTCAATCCACCATAGATAGGCTATTTTATGTCACACGAATGATGAGCACTATGTGTATGTTTCTTGATAGATAACCATGCCCTTGTGATACATACGAGCCTGTGTGTTCTTGACAAATGCTGGAGAGGTAGCTCTATTACAGTCTCCATTTATGGGGGAGGAAGAGGAGCTAGAAGTGACTCACGCAAGGCCATGCTGGGAATGAATTATGTGGCTGCATTTCCATTCAGGATTTCCTGTCTCCAAATTCCATCTTCTTCTCACTGAGCCCGACCATCTTTCAATCGTTATTGATGAAATGAAGATGATAGTGTTAAGAAAAGTAACTACTAACCTGTATTGGGTGCTTACCCTGGCCCTGGTCCCATGCAAAGAGTTTTATTTGCACTGACCTATTTTATCCTCACTGCAACTCTGAAGGTGGGTCCCATTACTATGACCATTCTACAGTCAAAGAAATTGAGGCACAGATAGCTGCAGTTAGTTGTCCCAGCTTCCCAGCTTGGCAAATGGCAGACCTAACACTTGAATCCAGGTCTGTCTTAATCCAAAACTCAATATATATATATATTTAAAGATTTTTATTTATTTATTTGGGAGAGGGAGAGAGAGAGCACAAGTGGGCAGAGAGGCCAAGGGAGAGGGAGAAGTAGGCTCACCGCTGAGCAGGGGGCCTGATGTGGGGCTTGATACCAGGACCCTGGGATCAGGACCTGAGCCAAAGGCAGATGCTTAACCGACTGAGCCACCCAGGCACCCCAAAATTCAAAATCTTAGTCCGTGTTAGCTGATCTCTTGAAAAAATGATGTAGTAACTTGGCATTTGCAAATATCTACAGAATTAGGACCCACATGGCATACACATTCACAGTCAGATTATGGAGGTAAGCTTGCACTCTACTCTGTCTACCTTTTGAGCCTAGAGAGGTGATACAACATTACCTGTTGTGTACTGTAACTATCTGTTAAGGACACAGATTCTGGAGTCAGGCTTGAATCCTTGTTCTACCAATTACAGTCTACATGGCATTGAAGTAACTTCGCTCTGTGGTTGTCTCAGTTTCCCCATCAGTAAAATGGGAGTGCTATTCATAGTACCGACTTTATGGGGTGGCTGCATGGATTAATGAGTTTATACTTGTCAAGCTTTTAGAATGATGCCTGGTCTGTGGCTATTACTACACGAGTGTTTTTTTTTTTTTTTAATTTTTATTTATTTATGATAGTCACAGAGGGGAGAAGCAGGCTCCATGCACCGGGAGCCTGATGTGGGACTCGATCCCGGGTCTCCAGGATCGCACCCTGGGCCAAAGGCAGGCGCCAAACCGCTGCGCCACCCAGGGATCCCCTACTACACGAGTGTTAAACTAAAACCCACACAGAGACATCGGCCTTCCTAGTGTCACCAGACTCTAGGGATGACACATACCCTAGGACACTCAGGTGAAGGTTCAATGTAAAAGCTCATGACACAGGCTTGCTTTAGTGTGCTGGACAACAAATGGTGGCTTTTATTTTTATTCCATGTGGGGAGCTGAAGTTTGCCTTGATCTCTTCCCTGGCTCTTCTTTGGCAAAAGCGCTGCAGCCAGGGTTCCGGGAGAGGAAGCCTTCAAACTTACCACTCCGGTTGGCACACGGAGGGAGAATCGTCTTGGGTGATTTTCAGGGAGTTTTGCATCCATCACAATTCCTGTTAAAGGAGTGGCACTTGGCCGTCATGAAGCTGTAGAGGGCCTCCAGGGGACGTCTGGCTTTCTAAAGACCCTCACTTCCTTGTAGCACTGGGGCTAGCGGTCTTTGGCCAGATTTTCTCCAACTCCTGCCACCAAAATGCAGCCGGGCTTTTGCAGAGTGAGTAAAGTAATTTACAGGGCACGGTGCATGAGCCAATCCCCAGGGCATGTTTACACTTTAACAGGTCATCGTTCACCCCCGAGATCCTGGGAGCTGGAATGGAGCCCATCCTCCTCGCCTGCCTCCAGGGGAGTAAAGATACACTGAGTTATCTTTTCGGCTGTGCGCTGACTGCTTTTCTACTCTCAGGCTCTGAGCTTCGTGAAGGCAAGAACAGGGTGCAGGTGATGTGCTTAGTGAATGAATGTTTCCAGAATTGAATTGTGCGTGGGTAGTTTGAGGCTACCCAGTTTTCCAGAAGGAAGGTGCAGGACCAGCTCCATGGATGTGCCACGTGTGTAGTTAGACAGAAAGGCCCTGAACTTGGCTAATGTTCTGCTATCACTGTCTTGAAATTCTTAGTAGTTTTTGAAGAGGCTCCATGGGTTGTATAGCTGCTCTTATGAAGGAGGCTTGTCTACCCAGAGTTCTCTGACCATATGCCCTCAGGAGCCCCGAGGGCCTGATTTGTCCTTTGGGTGGTGAATATCTAAAAAGATGTACAGAAAGAAGTTTAACATTTTTCCTTGGTCAATATTTTATTTAATGGGAGCCTTTGGCACTACGAATTAAAATGCTTCCCCTGCCTTCCCAAGATGACATCCCTATCTGCTGGTCTTTTTTCTTCTCTTTATGGGTTTATTTTCATTTATCCACCAACCAGAGATTGCAGGCGAGGACTGCCTTTTGCCAATCAGATAGTTATTATTTTGCTCAAGAAAGATCATGGTACAGGCCTGCCAAGGTAGAAACAAATGCACAGTGTGTTCTGCTGAGTGCCAGGGCTGGTGGAAGGATGGGCTGGCTTGGATCATTTGAACCAGGGACTAACCTGTAAGGTCAGGGGTCCCGGGATCCAGAAAGGTCTAGTCCTCCATCTTGGCATCACTGTGCCAACTTTGTTCCCCCTGAGACACAGAGGCTCTTGTTGAATTAGGGGACGCCATTTGGAGGCAGAGGGACCCGGCTGGACTATCATCTTCTCTGGCGTGTGCAGTTCCTGGGAACCTGGGTGTAAAAGAATGAGCAAGAGACAAGGTCTGTGCCCCCATAGAGCTCAGAGCCTAGGGGACAGGGGGGACAGAGGGAGACCACATAGCAGCACGAAGAGGTCATTGCCATTGCCGCTGTGAGTTAGAACAGAACTCCAGGGAGTTAGGAGTGTTTCACAGGGAGAGAAGATCAGGGGGCAGCGGGGCCTCAGGAGGAATTGGCGTTGGAGGAGAGAGAGGAAGGAGGATTTTCTCAGGCGAGGGCATGAGGATGGGGAGCGAGGGGAGGGAAGAGCCTGTGCCAAGCCCCCGGTGTGGGAGGAAGCAGGGGGCACTGGGGAGGCTGAAAGTGGCCAGTGTGGAAGGGCAGGCGGGACAGGCAAGACGCAGGGGGGTGACGCCGAGATTGGGATCGCGGTGCTGGTCCTGAGAGCAGGAAGTCATTGGAGCCAGTTAGAGACGCTCGGCTTCCAGCTGGTAAAACTGAGCTGTCTGGGGATCCCTGGGTGGCTCCGCGGTTTAGCGCCTGCCTTTGGCCCAGGGCGTGACCCTGGAGACCCGGGATCGAGTCCCACGTGGAGCTCCCTGCATGGAGCCTGCTTCTCCCTCTGCCTATGTCTCTGCCTCTCTCTCTCTCTCTCTCTCTCTCTCTCTCTCTCTCTGTCTCTCCATGTCTATCATGAATACATAAATAAGAAGATCTGTCTGGGTTAGGGAGGGCGCGCTGGACGCCCAGGGGTCGCGGGGGGCCCGGGGAGGAGGCTGGGCTGGGGGCCGGGACGAAAGCCCACGGAGGCCCGGGCCCGCCAGTGCCTCGCCGGGATAACCCGACCGGCAGCAGAAAGGGAACCCGCGGGGCTTGGCGACGTCTGGTTGCGGGAGGACCGGCGGGGTCTCCGCCGCTTGGCCACGCGGAGTGCAAGGCGGGCGGCGCCTGCAGGCGGCGGGGGCTGCTCAGCTCGGGGCAGCTCGGGGCAGCTTGGGGGCAGCTCGGGGCAGCTTGGGGGCAGCTCGGGGCAGCTCGGGGCAGCTCGGGGCAGCTCGGGGCCCGTCCCACCCCGTGGGTCCCGCACTCCGCGGGGACTCGCTGGCAGCCCGCGCCCCTGAGCCCCTGTCCTCGCGCGGTCGAGGCAGGCCGGTGCCCCCACGTGCCCGGGCTGCAGGGGGGGGGGGCGCCGCGGGCCCCCGGGCGGACCTGGGGCTCAGGGCCCCTGGTGAGCGCGGCCCAGCGCCCAAGGGCGGGAGAGCCAGGCGGGAAGCCGCGTGGGTTTGCGTCTGTCTCCGGGCGGCGGCGCGGGGAAGGGCCTGTGAGCGGGGCCCCGGGCGCGCTAATGGGCAGCCCGCACTGCGCGTGTCGCTTGCACACTTGCTTGCATCTGCGTCTGCAGGTGCGTGGCTCCCGTGTGAGCGCGCACGTGCTGCGGCAGGTGGGCCGTAGGCTTCCCGGGCGGGCGCCTGTGTGCGCTCCACGGCCCGAGCGCCTCGCGTGTGTGTCCTGGAGGAGCCCTGGGTCCGGGCCGCCCTCGCCCCGGAGCCACACATGCCCCCGGCTGCCAGCAGGTGGCCCCTGAGCACCGCGTCCCGGGCTCTGGGGAAGGGGCCGCAGCCTTCCTGCGCGCTCGCTCTCCCTCCGGAGAGTCTCCGCGCTGCGTGCGGACGGCAGGGATCCTCCCCGCGGCGCCCAGGCCTCGCAGGCTTCACCCCTGAGGCTCCGGCGGCCCTAAGTCCCACCCTCAGCCCACCCAGAAGCGGAGGCGCGTCCCGTAGCCAAGGGACACGGTGGGCAAAAGGAGGATGCTTCTGACCTGTGGGCAAGGCCCCGGGAGTGGCAGGGGCGCATCTTCCCGTAGAGTTGCGGAGCGGCTGCTCTCGGTTCTGCGCTGGCCTCTTGCTGGGAGCTGCCGGCCCGCGGCCAAGGCCGACAGCAGGTGCGTGGGCCAGGCCCCGGCCTTGGCCGAGGCTGGGGAGCAGCGCAACCTGAGGGTGAGAACTGCTCCCTCCGGGCCACAGAAGGGAAGGAAGACGATGCCTCGGGATGATGCTCGCCTCTGCTTGAAGTGGCGTCGAGGCCGAGCGGGGCGGACAGATGCCGTTGCCCTTTCTCGGAGGCCGGCCCTTCCATCTCCCGGATCTCACAAAGACAGAGACCGGGCGCATGCACAGACAGCCGGTCTTAAAGTTTGTGTGGCCTCAGGACAATCGGGAAGGCTTGAGAGCTAGGGACCCAGTTGGACATTCCCGTGAGAGCCACTGGCACGGCCGGGAATTGACCACGGCCTGGGTCATCTCCCACGTGCAGCTCCCGCTGCACAGGCCCCTGGTCTGCTGGTCTCTGGGTCCACTGTGGCCAGTGCAGAGCTGAGCCAGGGCTGAGCCCCGCCACTCACCCGGGACTCCGTGGGCAGGAGCCGTGGAGGAGCAGTGGGCACTGCCTGGAGCACCTGGCAGGAGGGCGGCCTGTGTGGGGCCGTTGGGACAGTGGAGGGGAGGTGGAGAGGGTGCAGCTTCCAGCTGAGTCTGGACCAGACCCGCTCTGGCGGGCCTGGGTGCAACCGGAGGACATAGAGTTCCTGAGAAGGAGGCCTCAGAGCAGACCCTTGTGGATGGTCTGAACTGGAAGAGAGCTGAGCCATCGGAAGTCCTGTGGGTTTTCCAGTTTCCTGCAGGGCCCAGGGGGTTCCCGGGAGGTACCTTAGGGCAGCCAGTGCTGGTGGGAAGGGAGTAGAGGGAGGGGGAGAGAGAGAAGGAGAGAGAGAGACAAGACTCCGGACTCCTAGCATTGGTTCAGTTGAAGCCGCTCAGCTTTTTATCCTGAGGACAAATTGGAGTTTATTTTTAAACCTTTATTTTAATAAAGGAATATTTATTGAGTGCCTACTGTGTGCAACGCACTGTTCCAGATTCTAGAGGTATTTGGAGAACAGGACATATAACATCCCTACTCTGGACCATTATATTCTAGTAGACAAGTAAACAAATAGGTAAGTTTTGGGTTGCAAGTGTATGAGCACAATGAAACATGGTCTGCAATTGTATGCAACAGAATAACTTGGGGGAAGGAAGCAACCCAGCTACTTTAGATCCTGTGTTAAGGATGGCCTCTGTGAGGTGATGTTTGAGCTGAGGCCTGGATGATGACAGTGGGAAGAGCATTCTGGATAAGATTTTGTTTGAAGCAAAAGCTCTGTGGAAAAAAAAAAAATTGAAAATCACTCAGTTAGTCTTCTTTTATTTATATTCATTTATTTAAATTTCAAAGGTAATACATATTCATTGTAACGATTTCAAACCTTATTAATGTATATAAAGTCAAATGTAGAAGTAGCTTCTTTCCTCTTCATCTCCCTTCCCCCCACCCCCAATTGCACTTCCTGGAGAGAATCCCTTTATCATTTAGGTGGATAACCTCCCAGATTTTATTCCGCGCATTTGCAAATATATATGTTAATTTCCCACTTTATCTCTACTTGTCTGTCTCATAGGACATTCAAGCTTAACATGTCCAAAATGACTCCGGACTTTCTCCACTAAACTTCCTTCTTCCCCTGGGCTTTCTCATCTTCGTAAATAACTCCACCCAGTTGTTCAGGCCCCAAGACTTGGTGACATCCTCAATTCTCAATTCCTTCTTTACTTACTCTCGGACCCCAAGGCCAATCCACTGGCACATCCTGTTGGCTCTACCTCTACTTCTCACACTCTCCGCTGCCAGCAACCTGTTCTAAGCCACCAGTTCATCTTGCCAGGATCCTAACGGCTCTCCATCCCCTCATTGGTATTTCCTACAACGCATTCTCCATTCGGCAGCCAGTCCATTCAGCAGCCAGAATGATCTTTTGAAAATGGTAAACTTGATTTTGTCCCTCCTTGCTTAATACCCCAGTGGCTTCTCTAGTTTCATCTGGACCATTTCTCTTTCTTATTGATTGTCCTTTGTCTCCCTCCTACCATGTCTCAGGGCCTTATATTTGCTGGGCTAGTTCTTTGTCATCATTCTGTACTTGACTCACTGTTGCCCTCCACGGAGACATGCCCTGATGGCTCCACATACAGTAGTCTCACTTTTGCCCTGACCACCTCTGTACCCCCAAACATTCTCTATCATATCACCCAGTTTTATTTCCTTTATATAGTACTTCTGTAATTAGAACATATCTTGCTTATTTCCTTGTTTATCATCTGTCCCTACCTCTGACTGAACAGAGGCTCTGTCGCGGCAGAGATCTTGACTCGTGTTCTTGTTCACAGCTCTACTGATGGATAGATAAAAGTGTTTCCAGATTGTTGCTAATGAACGAGCCTCTAGTGAACATTCTTGCACATAGATCTTTGGGTAATTGTGTAAGGGATTCTGTGGGACAGATTGCTCGAAGTGGAATTTCTAGGTTGAAGATAGCGTATTTTAAATTTGATAGATGTATCAAGCTACTACCTAAATTATTGTACCAATTTGTACTTCCATTGACTTTGAGAAGGCCTTTCTCCAAGTCCTTGACAACACTGGATAATAAAAATGTTTTTCTTGTTTTTGGCCTATGTTATGGGCAAAACCAAGTATTTTACTTTGTTTTATTTTATTTTTTTCAAAGATTTTTTTTTTTTTAATTTACTCATGAGGGACAAAGAGAGAGAGAGAGAGAGAGAGAGAAGCAGAGACACAGGCAGAGGGAGAAGCAGGCTCCATGCAGGGAGCCCGATGCGGGACTCAATCCTGGGACTCCAGGATCACGCCCTGGGTGGAAGGCAGGCGCTAAACCACTGAGCCACCGGGGCTGCCCTTTATTTTGTTTTAATTTGTATTTCTCTGATTATATGAGATTGAATATCTTTTAACATGATTTTTGGTCATTTGCACTTTTTCTTTTGGATAATAAACATTGCTGGCCCTGCCCTCTGATACATTTCTATTTGTAAGAAAGAATGGATTATAGGTAGACAATTACCAGTTTTGGCTACCATAGCATTTGGCTATTCATTATTTTTTTCTTCTGTTTTATCTCTATCTTATTAATTGCTAAGAACTCTTTGTGTTCTGTGGAGTTAATTTTGTTATATGTGTTGCAGATGTTTTCCTTATGTCTTTCCTTTATCTTTCAGTACTGTTTAAGATATTAATATGTTTAAACAAAAACAGAGATGGATCTTTAACTTTTCTATTTCTGTTAATGTGAAAATAGCAACTAAAAATTTTAAAATGATCTATAAAAAGATATATGAAAAGTGATTCTCCCTTCCCATTACACCGAGCTAACCTTGGGTATCTTTGCAAATTTCTTATGTTTACGCGTACATTCATCATTTATTTATTCATCAGCCATTCATTCCTCTACCAAATAATTATAAGCCATTTATACTTCCAATATGTATTGGGTATTTACTATATTCCTGGCATCATAAGAAGTATATTAAAAAGAGGATATATGCACATTTATCTTTTAAAATTTTTCTTGGAACATGTGCTTTTCTTTATTCATTTTTTTTTTTTTTACATTTCAGATGCTTCTATAATAACACACCCATATCTACCTCATTGCTTTTAATGTTTGCTCACTGTTTTATTTTATGCATATACCAGAATATATTTAATCTGGTCCTTACTGATGGACATTCACATTGTTTCTTGTGTGTTTGCAATTACAAACAATGTTGCAGTGAGTATCCTTGTAGCTATATCTTTACAGCCATGTGCAAATATATCTGTAGGGCAGACTCCTAAAATGGAATTGCATTTTAAGTTTGATAGACATTGCCAAATTGTCCTCCAAAACTGTGTTTCAATTCACACTTCCATCAGATGTGTGAGAGTGCCCATTTCTCTACTTTATTTGCAACCCTGGATATTATGTCTTTTAAATTTTTGCAAACATAAGGCTGTGAGAGTGGTGTTGCATTGTTGCATTTTGCATTTCCCTAATTAGCAGTGAAACTGAGAATCCGTTCATGTATTTATTGGTCACCTGTATTTTTTTTTCTATAAATTGTTCAGATTCTTTCCTCACTTTTTATATTGAGTTGTCTTTTAAAAAATTTACATTGACTTGTAGATTCCATATAGTATGAATATTTAAGCTTTGTCTGTTACATGTGCTAGAACTATTTTCTCTCAAGCTGTCTTTAGTCTTTTAACATTGTTTATGGCCTAACCCCACCTTTTTGACCTGGAGGCACAGTACAATTCCTGTGTAGACCAAAGCTCCCTAATGTCTTCCTGCAGATGTCTTGAACTATGTTTCGTTAGCTCTTCTTTTTCTTTCCAGCCAAGAGTAGAAAGAGATTCTTCAATAGATCCTACTCTGGGGGGCTGCAGGTGAATCCTGAAGGAGAGGTGAGGAGTCATTCTTCACCAGCCTTGCTGTGGTCATTTCTCCTCTGGTAATAGAGCACTTTATCCTTGCTTTGCACGTTTTCCTACAGACAAAAGCATTTTTGTTTCAACTTTTAGGACTTCATGTCTTTTTCTTGCTTAAAATATTCTATTACTCAAAACACGGATAGCCCCTCATCTTTGGTTTAGATCATTTCTGAAATAACTCCAGGGAGTCCTTGCAATTCAGTGGAAATGACTCAAGGATTGTCATGGGGTGTGGACTGAGAGGGTGGAGTAGAGGCCTCAGCCTCTCTTTAACCTGTAGGACTCTTGCATGACATTCTCTGTGAAGAAAGCAGTGGTTTCTGGGCCTAAGCCATCCTTGAAAATGGCTACCTACAGCCATACTGTAGAGTGGGGGCTTTATTTTCTAAAAAGCTGTGAAGATCCAGGGCCTTCAAAAAATGCATCTTTTTTATATCGTAATCACTCTCTCACCTCTGGATAATGAGGCCATCTTTGAGCTCTGCAACAATGCACAGCTGGATGCTCTTGGGTGTGTACAGGGCAGATTTTGGTTAATAGGCCAGGATGAAATTTTTCCTTCTTTGGTGAAGGTACTTGATGGTAAGATTCATTAGTATCTATTCTTGTTTTTAAAGCAGCATTAACCGTGTCTTCTCAAATATATAAATGTTCCCATTTCAACCAAGAAGTTCATCTGGGGCAAGGGTGCAGCAAGAGAGGAAGTGAGTGGAGAGTCGTTTCTCAACATACCAATCGATAAGGACTGATAATTACTTGTAGCAGAAGCACTGCTTTTGATGATAGTAATGGAAACCCTAACCACCAGGAAAATAATTACACGAGTGCTCCCCTCCCCCAAACCCCAACAGTTTTGCTTTCCTCATTTTCAGTTACCTATTGTCAACCACAGTCTGGAAACGGACAATACTCCTTCTGACTTATCCTCAGAAGGCCAAATAGTAGCCAAACATCTGCTACGTTACTCACCCCACGTCATCTCATCATACAGGCATTGTCATCTCACATCATCATGGGAAGTAGGGTGAGTGCAGAGAGAGAGAGAGAGAGAGAGAGAGAGAGAGACCACATTCACATAACTTTTATTACAGTATCTTGCTATGATTATTCTATTATTGGTTATTGTTGCTAATCTCTCACTGTGTCTAATTATAAATTAAACTTTATCATAGATATGCATGTAAAGGAAAAAGTGTAGTATGTACTGGGTTTGGTATATCTAGCCACAGTTTCAGGTATCCTCTGGGGGTCTTGAAATCACCTTCTGATAAGGGTTGGGGGGATGACTATATCGTTTTTAAAACTGGAAATCCAAGGTCAGGCTTCTTTAGGGTTGCTTAATTCAGCAGCTTGATAAGAATCATGACTTTTTGCCTCTTGCATAATATGACTATTGGGGTCCAGGGGTCATGTGCAGATCCAGCCTGGCACAGTGTTTTGACTGCTGGTGGACTCTCCACCAAATCTCTTTTTAAGAGTGAAGAAACCTTGTCTTGAAGGCCCCAGCCTGGTTCCTTCATGTCTTGTTTGTCAGAGTTGAGGTACATGTCTGCTCCTGGACCAGTCACTGCCAAGAGAATGGGATAAGTTCAATCAGTTACTGCCTGTTCACGATTTTACCCTGAGATAGGGAGAGGGTCACCTTCCCTTGAGTGGTGGCTTACCTGGTCAAAATCAGACAGGGTGTTGTTAACAACAGGGGGGGATGGAGAAGCAACCAGCAGTGGTTGCTATGATACTGCTTTTATTTTAATCAATTGGTTAATAAATTAATTTTATGTTCTCCAAACATTAACATGGTTATTGTTGGAGCAACCTGATTCACTCCTTTGAGGTTCCGCGGTTCACTTCCAGTGATCACACGTAAGAAGGAGAGTGCACATGTGCATATCTTACATCTGGTCCCACTTCTGGAAGGGGTACTCTGTAGGGTGGCGAATAAAGCTTTGTTGCTCTGAACACAGTTGAGCATTCAAGAGACTGAATAGTTGGTGTCAAGAAATAAAGATGGAGATTTATGAGAGGCAGAAGTAGGTGCACAGTTCCTTTATAATATCCTCACACTCTCTTTGAATATTTAACACACACTATCCAATCTCACAATTTCATCTGTTTGAGTTTACATCAGTCAAGTTTGGCAACAAAGCTGTCCATTTGTTAAGAAGAATTTCAATTAATTAGTTAATCATTATTATTTTTTCAGAGTGGTTGAAAGGAGTTTGGACATGAGGCCAGTGGCTGAATAGTGCTCAGCTGGTTCCGGATATTTTCTCTCCATTAAACGAAGCCACAGCTTTGTTTTTTTTCAGATGAAAATGTGCAGGTTTCACATGTTGGTAAAAGAGAACCACAGTGTTGTACAACTTGGATTGTGCTAAAGGGGTATTACAAGCGGTCATGCAAGTTGGCTGTGTGGCAGGTGATGGTTGCAATGTATAGATTCCCAGTGACAGAAGTGAAATTGTATGTGTTCTGACTAGGGCTGCTGCTGGGCTCTGAAGACACTGGAAATCTAGTTAAGTCACACGCAGTGCGTATCGTTCACATCATGGCCAAGGTAACAAGAAGCATCGTGCACTGGTCAGGATGCTCGTGGTACCCAGGGAATGCCACAGGCACCAGAGAACATGAATTATGCCATATGTAGCTCCAAGCTATTTGAGCGAAAATTGACCCTCCAGGGTCCAGAGCCCAGTCCAAATTTCCTCATGCTGTTATGCTGTGGCATACAGGAAAGAGAAAAGAGAAGGCTCATCCCTTGCTATATTTTTATATGCTTTCAAACACCAGAACTGATTCTCCAAAGTAATTTTTCTTCATGCATCCAGACACTTGAACGATGCAACCCAGAGTCAAATCTTGAGCTTCCATGGCAAGTCATCCTAAAGTCGAATACCATTCTCAGCCTTGGCAAATATTTTCCTACTACCTCAGAGCTCCAGAGACCTGGTGGTCCTGTCCTCTTGGGGGGTGGGGATGGGGCTGGAGGTACATATTGATGATGGTGATCTCAGCATGGGGATGAGTAGCAAACAAAGGATGATGTGTGTGTGTGTGTGTGTGTGTGTGTGTGTGTGTGTGTGTGAGAGAGAGAGAGAGAGAGAGAGAGAGGGAGAGAGGGAGAGAGGAAAATGTTCTTGTTTCTAAGAGAAGCTCTGTAACAGGTTTCCTGGGTAAATGAAAGTTGTATTGTCTTCCATCAGAGATGACTTGAAAATAAAGTGCTTTAATGCTAATACTGCAGATGTCTGCAGGAAACTCAGCACCACACTGAACACTGTAGTTAGATAGCTGTGCAAAAAAGTACATGAAGGAAAGGGCTAATGTGCAATACTTCTATTTAAGATAGAAGGAGGAAATAGAAATTGTGATAGCATGCTATTTCAAGTAATAATAGAAAGTACTTGATGTTTACATGGCGAATGGATCAATACTAATTCTGTAGTCAGTGCACATACAGTAGTTTGGATTATACAAGTGATAGATGCACTCAGTATAGCTGAAATTTCTACCCTGCAACACTTATTTCTCACTGCGTGTTAGATGGAAATTTCCACCCAACTATCTGGGAGGATTTGCATAAGAATGGTGATAGAGCAGTATTCTTTAATGATGTGCTTTTCTTTGTTAAACTTCAAAAATGTCTATGGTGCATGATGAGGTTTGGGTGAATTGCCAAGCTAATGCTTTTATATTTTCTTTAAAGAGCTTATCTTCACTGTGTTGTGGGAGTTACTTTATATTGTGGTTATAAAGGCAGTGGCAGTAAGCTGAATTTGTAGCAATCCCCCCAATATATGCCTCCTCCTCCTCCTCCTCCTCCTCCTCCTCAAGGGCTTGGTCCTGCTAAAAGGAGAATTGGAGAAGGCAGTTGACTGTCACTGGTTCAGTTGTGATGAGTCAGTTGGACTTGTTCTATGGTTCCATACCTGGTTCTGCTCACCAAGAAGCAAGGATGCTATTCTTCTGCTCAAACAATGACCTCCCATTTAGCCTATATCAGCACCGCGCCTGTCAGATGGCTTGAGATCATCCCCAAGCCTGGTGCTCTCACCAAGGACGAGTTGAATTATTCAGATCAGAGCCTGGGAGCAAATGCTGTTTGGAAAGTGACCTTTTTGTCCTCCCCACAAGAACCTAATGTTTACAATGTGAGGAGGAAAAGGGTCTGGAATCTTGGGAATTCCAAGAATGCAGCCAACAAGCAAAAGAAGCTTTCCTTCCTGGGTTGTGCACTTCAAGACTCACTCTCCAGATTCTGCTCCACAGCAATGATTTGCAAATAGAAAGGTGGAAAAACAAAGCCCCGAAGCTGGAGCCTGCGAGGGTAGTCCAATAGAGGACTTCACATTAACCTCAGTTTCAATGAAGCAAAGAATTTGAAAGCCAAGCATGAAAGGAAATTTAAGGTCATCTAATCCGATCCTTTGTCTAAAGCATGAATCTCTTTCCCAGCACAGCTTCATGGCTTGTGGATCATCAGTTGCTATTTGAATACCTCCAAGGACAAAGAACTCACTTCCTCTAAACAGCAAGGACAACAGAGGACATTAGATGGAAGACTTACTGTGTGTCAGGCTTTGTGATAAGCCCCTAAGATTCATGATCTTATTTAATGCTCACAACAACTTTATGAGATAGGTAGGTACTATTCTTGCCACCACCATTTTACAGGTGGGGAAACTGACGCTGTATATGTCGCAGAGACACCTGCCCAGCCAATCCCATCATTGGCAGCAACGTAGCAATCCCATTGATTGTTACTTTTCTGTCCCTTGGAAACATTTGGAATATACCTTGCCCTGTTTTACATGATCCCCCTTTGAATGGTCCAGGCAGCCTTTCTTTCCGTCTAGTTTTCCTTTTTTTTCTATTTCATGCCAGACATTCCTTAGTCTTAGTTTGGTGAGTTCCTCTAGACCCATTCGGGCGTACCAACGCTCTTCTCAAAACATGTGTCATTTACTTCTTGAACATTTTGAAGAGACCTTATGATTGTTTTCTTTTATTAGGAGACAGTGGGCTTTGTTGGTGACATCTAACCATGAAGGCATCTATTCTGGGTGCAGAGGCTTTCCAAAGGGCACATGATGAACTTTTTCCACAGCTCTTTTCAGGGAGAAGGCATTTTAAAAATCCAGAGCATTAAAATAAGCCAGGGCTGAGCTTCGATGTCATTGCCGGTGGTAGAGGCAATGTCAGAATAAAAGACAGAAGCCTTCTTGCAAAGTGTTTGTGGGGGTCCCAGGGGGCCCTATAGGAGGCAGCTGCTCTTGGATCTAATTCAGTCTCTGACCTGGATTCTCTGTAGCTCACTAGCATGTTAGCGTGTCCTTCTGCATTAGCCTCCTGGCTTGTGAAAAGTGATCATGTTGTTGACACTCGGGCGCATTTCTCATGGAGTTCTAAGTCGGATTCAGGCAACCCAAGGGCTTGCTCTGCTACCTCGGGCAAATCACTCTACCTCTTTGGGCTCTTAGTATCCTCATCTGTGAAAGTGGATAATGACATCATTCTAAGAGTAGTCAATTAATTAAGCAAGGAAGTCACCAGACTGATGTGTCTCCCATGCTGTGGGCAGCCTACCCAAGCCAACCAAAATCTAAGCCCCTGAGTGCCTCAAGGTTAGGAAACAGAAATGCTATGCCAGTTGGGCTTTAACCTATAGCCAATCAATAATTTCCTTACTTTGCTTCTACTTTTTCTAAGAATCTCTTCCCAAGCTCCTATTGGTGGAGTGCTGCTACCCACTTTCGGCTTGGTGCTGCCTGCCTGGAGTCCGTTTTGCTCAGATAAACTGTTAGCATTCTAATATGCCTCAGTTTATCTTTTAACACTCTTGGTGTCAGAAGAAGAAAGCGGAGACCAACCCCACCCTCCCCCACCCCCCCAGGAGTGACAGGCCATGGTAGGGGTGCCTGTTGAGGTTTCTGGAGGCCGTGGGGAAGTCCCTGCTTTAAGCCCTGCAGCTTTTGCTACATGTCAGGCTTAAAGCATTCCTTTTTTCAGGCCTGGGTCTGAAAACCCTCTGTGGCACTGGGTCGGACTCAAAAACCAGACTGGATTCAATTTAGAACTGGAACCGGTCTGGGGGCAGATTGGGACTGATTTAGAATCCAGACCCAGGTGGGGGTGGGCCAGGGGTAGGGGTGAAGGGTGGGGGTGGGGTGAGGGGTGCAAACCTGACCTGACTTGGTTCAAATTGGGTCCAACTTAGAAACTCGTTCGGGTTCAGTTTGGACGGGTTTCGGGGTTTTCGTCTGCACTAGGGCCCACCTGAGGCCTCAGGTGGAAAAAATTGTATTTAAGGCTGAACAGGTGGCCACAGTGGAGGGCATATCTACTGACAAGGTGCCCTAGCGAGAAAGTGGCTGCAGCCCAGCGCACCCTAGGGAGGGAAGGTCGCCTTTCCTCGGGTGCGGTTTCTGGGGACTAGGAGGGGCCCTGCCGAGACTCTCCCAGGCCCGTGGAGCCCCAGGAGCCCAGCAGCCAGGCCTTGGCCCTGGGGCAGCCACACAGGTTAACCATTCTTGCTCTCCACCGCTCCTGCCTCTTAACCATCCTTGCTCTCCACCGCTCCTGCCCCTTCCTTTGTCTCCTTTTTTTCCTGAGGACCTGGTTTGTCAACCGTGGGGTGGGGTGGGGCCTAAAAAATAGGGCTGGAGGGAACTGTGAATGGCACTCCCTTGGCTCTTGGGTTCCCACAACTGTGGCCTGTTCTCGGGGTGACTGTTTTTCTCTGGGTGATCTTGGAAAGTAGCTCTGGATCTTGGTGGGGGGGTGGGGGGGCAGTGTCTTCTGTACCCTTCCTGAGGAGCCCTCTTGCGTCCGTGAGATTGTTCAGTATTGCCAGGAAATGGTCACTGCTCCTCCAGCTGAAACCTGGCAAGGTAGTGGAGAGGATTTTTTTTTTTTTAAAAGGTATGTCTGTGGTCAGAAGTTAGCCAAATTGGAAGCTGCTATTTCAGAACCTGATAGGAACTTTTAAAAAAGCCTTCTCCCCTAAGCTAAAATAAAACTATGTACCCACCAGGAAAGAAAACATTCTGAAGCCACTGTGGAAGGATTTATTAAAACATTCCAAAGAAACACAGCTCTAATTCTAGAACGTAAGTTTTTTTATTTTATTTTATTTTTTTTAAGTAAACTCAATGCCCAGTGTGGGGCATGAACTCATGACTGTGAGATCAAGAGCATGCTCAACTGAATTAGCTAGCCAGGCACCCCTAGAAAATAGGAATTAAAAAAATTTTTTTAAAACTTGAATTCAATTTAGTTAACATATAGTGTATTATTAGCTTCAGGGGTAGAATTTAGTGACTCATCAGTTGCATATCACACCCAGTGTTCATTCCATCAAGTGCCCTCCTTAATGCCCATCACCCTGTTACCCCCCCCACCTCCCCTCCAGCAACCCTGTTTGTTTCCTATAGTTGAGAGTCTCTTATGGTTTGCGTCTCTGTTTTTACCTTATTCTTCGTTCCCTTCCTCTATGTTCATCTGTTTTGTTTCTTAAATTCCACATGTGAATGAAATCATATGGTATTTGTCTTCTCTGACTTATTTCATTCAGCATAATGCCCTCTAGTTCCGTCCAAGTCCTTGCAAATGGTGAGATCTCATTCTTTTTGATGGCTGAGTAATATTCCATCACACGTGTGTGTATAGCATATCTTCTTTATCCATTCACCTGTTTTGGGGCACCTGGGCTCTTTCCATAGTTTGGCTCTTGTGGACACTGGTGTACAGGTGCCCCTTGGAATCACTGAAAATAGTAATCGTTTGACTTGCATCTTAGTTGAAGATCTCCCTGATGTAAAGAAACAAGTTGAGGATAATGTAGTCTAATGGCTGGGTCAGTGTCTTGATATTCTTCTGGCTGCAACCCAATTCTTTGAGGAATTAAAGACAGCTATCCTTGTTTTACACATTGAGTCTTTACAAGAATAAATGAGGCTCTACAAACAATATAAAACTCACCTAATCCTTTTCACCAATCTCAGAACCTTTCCTATTCCAGCTAATGTGACATCCAAAGAGCCTCCCCAGCCACGATGAGGCTTTTTCTGATGGCCAAGATTGCATCGCTGTGGACTTAGAGATACCCGTTATGGTGCACCTCTTCATAAACCAAGATCGGCACAAGTTAGTTTGCCATTGAGCTAACAAAAGTAATTGACAACAGATGATCACATTGAAATAATTGTAAGTTTAAGACGCAGACTTGCTAAATCAAGGTTATTTTGAGTTAAAAAATGCTCAACACTAGTAAATTGAGGGGAGAAAAAAAAGAAAATCATTTTTAGGGAACAATTTACATGAACAGCAATTTTCTATAATCCGTGTACTTTTCTCCAAATACAAATTACTATAGAAATTGTTTTCTTTACTTACCCACCCATCTCTCTTCCCTCCTGATTCTTCAGTAAAGTTGGGACAGGGAAAGGGAATGTAATACTTCTTTATTGGTTTAAAAGTATTTATTAGGTATTTTATACCTGATATTTTTAAGTTTCCAATTAATGAGGTAGAAAAAGCACTGGGCTGTGTTGGGAGATCTGGCTTCCCGTCCTGGTTCTGTGTGGCCTTAAGACAACCACATTCCCTCTCTGGGTCTCCTGCTCCTCTTCTGTTGGAGTTGGAGAAGGTGATTTGTAAGGTTGTCCCCAGTTCTGGATTCCTTCAGTGCAGTTCAGTCTAGGCGAGACCAGCCAGTTTAGTCACCACTACTGGAGTTCCTGTTAAGCACTAGACCTTGTACTGGGCATGGGGATACAGTCAGTGAAAAGACATGAACTCCAGGCCAGTGCAGTTCCAGCCGTAGGTTGCCTGCGATTGATTATATCCCACCACTGCTTCTTCCTTGCTGGGGAGTTGCAGTCTTCTAGCCCTCATTTTTCTTGTGAGATTGTTATGCTAGTAAAATAAACGAATATATATATCAAGGGATTCCTATAGGGCCTGGTACATAGTGAACATTCAGATGATGTTGGCTTTTATTATAATTATTATTGGTGAAGGAGGCAGGCGTTAATTCAGTAATCACAAAAAGAAATACATTTTATCTGTGCTAAGTGCTCTGCAAGGATATATCAGGAGAATTTGCTTGGCCTGGGAAATACTGATTAAGGTTAAGATATGAAGGATAAATTCACTAGTTGGAGGGGAGTGGAATAAAGCCAGGGGAACAGCATATGCAAAGCTCGTATGGTAGGAGGAAGCACAGATTTAGAAAAATTGGTTTTGCATGCATGTATCTCCAGGAGGCCAGAGTTCCCAGGTAGACCCATGGCTCTGACACCCTGAAGTGATGTTCCACAGGATTTAGCTTTCTCCAGAGTGGATTTAGCTTCTAAGGGACAGTAGGAAAGTGCATGTGATGAGTTGTGACGCAGAAGGTTGACATTGCCTGGGTCCATCATGCACTTAGGTAGGTCATGCTTTGGGGACCAAAGTCCCTGACTGTGGCCTGATCATTTCAACGTTCTTATTCGGCTTGTCTTACGACTGGTCAGATTTGAGTAGGAATTAAGACCAAACTAAATTCTTCCCTGCCTACAGAGAGGCAAGGCTTAATGGGTCTTCAGCTTTTGGGATCATATTAACCATTTGAGAATCTGATGAAATCTATGGATTTTCTGTCTTGAGAGGTGTGTTTACATACTTAAATCCAAAACTGAGTACATTTTAAGGTTGGGTTCCTGGATCCCCTGAAACCCATCCATGGTCCAGGTTAAATGTCCTTCTTTATTGTTGTTGCCTGGATTTTCAACCTTGGTAACTTTTCCCTTAGGCTATTTTAACTTCCTCTGAATTTGTCTCTCTGCCTATAGTTTCTCATCCCTCCAGTTGTTTCTCCATGTCTTCTATGAAAAGAAGAAAAAATTTGTTGGAGCATGTGAGATAAAATGAATAAAATTGTAACTATTTATTTTTAGATTAAAGTAAATCAAGTTTATTATAGATACTTTGGAAAATACGTACAAGCTTAAAAAAAAATCGGTAGTCTGAGCATCCAGAGCAAACCAATCATATATTTTTTCCTAGTACTTTACTATGGAAAATTTCTTTTGTATCATTATGATCAAATTGTATACATGTATATATTTGCATTCAAATGTTTTACTTAACATTTACTTTTCCTTGAGCTTAAATGTGTATATGTATCAAAATTTTTTTTTTAAATCATGGAAGGTATAAAACATACACAAAAGCATAGAGAATATTGTAATGAACCCTGGCCACTATGTACTCCATCTCTAGCTTCGAAAATGATCAGTACTCTATTGGTGAACTTTTGATATGTAACAAATGGTCTCAAAATTTTGCAGTTTAAAGTAACAACCATTGATTTAGTTGATAATTCCCTGGGGGAGCGATTTGGGCCGGGCTCAGCTGTGTGGTTCTTTTGCTAGTCTTGGCTGGCCTTAGCTGTGCATCTGTGTTTTGCTGACACTTAGTTAGATGATTCTGCTTCTGGGTTTGGCTGGCTGCCATGTGGGGCCCCAGAAGGGAGTGGGTCAATGTATCTCTTCTTATCCAGCAGGTTATCCCTAGGCTTCCTCATATGGTGATGGAAGACTTCCAAGCCAGTGAGAAGCAAGTGCCAATGCATAAGTGCTTTTCAAGCTTCTGGTTGCATCTCATTTACTAATATGTCATTGGCCAAAGCAAGTGACAGGGTCAGTTCACACTCAAGGGATGGAGAAATCCATTCTACCTCTTGACAAGAGATTCTATAGCATCCTATTTTAAGGACATGGGCATAGGCAGAAGGATTTGTGGCTATTTTTATAATCTACCACAAGATGTGTTGCTAATATTAATATTAGTAAAATTATCATTTTTTTGATGTTCCTGGTAACTTGTCATGAATCTAATTTAGGTGGCTGAGTAATGTGCCACCAAGTGGATGTACTGAAACTTGTGTGACCATTTCCCTATTGTTGGGTAGTGAGGTCATTGCCATTTTTCTGCCATTATGAATAATGCTACAATGGATGCTTTGTGCATAAAGCTTTTTCTGGTTTTAGGATTATTTCCTCGGAGTAGTCACAAAAGTGATATTACCGTGTCAAACATTTTAGAGCTCTTAGTACACTTTGCCAAATTGCTTTCCAAAAGGATTGTATCAATTTACACTCCCACCAGTGTGTGTGAGATTACCCCACAGGGATCCTTCTAAAATGCAAATCTGATTATCTCACGCCCAGTTTAAAAGTGATCTCTGCTGCCTTCACAATAAAGACTAAACTATGTAAGGGAAACCATGTCTGCTACATGACTTTTGAATAACTAAAAGACTATTTTAGCTTGATAAGACCCTGTATATGCAAGGGCAATAGAATCTAGTATAGGCACAGAACCAAGAAGTGAATCCATCACTCTCATGTTGTCCTCAAATGCAGGTTTTGTAGGAGAGGAAACTGAGGGTCAGGGTGTTCAATGTGAAAAGTAGAAACCGAGTCAGAGCTTTCTATCTGTGGCATTATCTATTTTAGCATCATAAAATCTTTGCAAAGGAGTACACATACAAGTTTAAGTACATATTTAATCAATGCAAATAAATTATAGCACATTTGTTTTGTTGGTTGGAATTCTGTGGCTCCTGAAAACTACAGACTGTGAGATTTGGAATGAGACCTCTTCCTTTGAATCTACATTCTGTCATTTACTAGAATTTGAACAAGATTTAACAGCTCCATGTCTCAGTTTTGTTATCTATAAGATTTAGATAATAATGCCTATGTCTTAGGGGTTTAGAGGTGATTCAATATATGTATCAAATGTCTAACAGCACCATTCAAGGGTAACTATTATTATTATGTGGAATGAATATGTAAGTAGAAGGGAACCATAAATGTAACCGAAATGAGGAGGCTTTGATAATCCAGGACTATAAATAAAGCCATGTGACTTTTAACACCAAGTTACCATGGTTTGGGATTCAGTTCAGTCTCCTAGCTGGAATTCTTGCCTTTTCTGAGATTTTTTTTTAACCCCCACTATTCTTGAGAATTCCCAGGTTCATGAGTCCTTGTTTCTCCTTGATGCCCATCTCTATGTCCTTCCTGGAAAGGGAGAGCAGGGACCAAGATGCGTTCCTGGAGGTGAAGTTCTTCAACCAGTGATCTCCAGGCTGCCCTGTCTGTGTCTAGCACCACATGGCTAGTGGAGGAGGGCAGCTGTTGATGAGAGTGGGGCTAAGCCTTGGGGTTTCTCCACAAGAATGTCTGATAAAGCTCTTCCTGGACCCCAAGAATTCTAGGACTTGTTTGTTACCCCATTGTGAATATATATTTACACATTTGCTCAAGTCAGCTTGGTTTTCCAATGCCCTGTATCATAGGCAAGGATGTTGTAGTGCAGCACTATCCAGCGGAAATGTAGTGTGGGCCACATATATAATATTTTCTAGCAGATGCATTAAAGAATATATAAATAAATAGATGAAATGTCAGTGTTATTTAACTCAATAGACCTAAATATTATTTCAGTGTATAATGTATATGAAATTATTAATGAAATAATTGATTTTTTTCATAACAAGTCCTTGAAATCTGGTGTATATTTTATGCTTACATCTCAAGTTGGTCTACCCACATTTTAAGTGCTCAGTAGCCACATATGGCTAGTGGCTACTGTATGAGATAGCACAGGTCTAGAAGAAAATACTGATGCTCCAAGTGGTACAACCCTATAGGAGGATAGGTCGTGATACTTACATGCAACTACTTTTCTCAAAAACTACTTCTGGCTCTAGTTCAATGGGTCTCTGAGGGATTCAACTTGTTACATATAGTGCCTAGAATTATTTTCTTTAATCTAGTATTTTGTCTTATTTACCTATTCTAACTCCATTTCCCTTACAATGAATTTCCTGTTAGGGGTCTCTTGTATTTTCCTGCTCTGCTGCTACTCTGTCGAGAACTAGGTTTTAAATCCTTGAACATTAATAGGTTAGGGGCAAGAGAGTCAGAGTTTTATTTCTCCTCCTCTCATGAGGTTCCTCTGCTCTGATGTAGATTTGTAGATACAAAGTTCGTGTGGGAATCCATAACCCAAATGCACAAAGATATGGTGGGGAATGGATTTCTCTTAACAATGGCCAACAGTGTCTGAGCCAGCTAAAATGTTCTGTTGACTTGTGGAAATTATGCTAGATGGAGTATAAAAGAGTGATGTGGAGGGGCAGACAGCAAGTTCTGTACTAGTACAGACTTCCTGAAGGAAGGAAGCATGTACTGGGAAGCATTCTCAATTATGGAGACCCTACTGTGCACGAGAGCTTCACATGCCTTGTTTCCAAGGGTAGACATTATTGTTATTCATTTATTTTTTCTGAGGTAGACATGATCACCCTGTTAGGATGAAATAGTAAAGCTCAGGTTAAGTAACTTAGCTGAGGCTACAAGAAAGGACTCATGTCTGGGGTCTCCAGAGACCTTGCCCCTTTCAGTGTCTCACTGCTGCCCTTGAATGGCTAGGGCATTCAAGGCCTGAGGGACCACTGGAGTGTGCCTGAGGAGCCTTTACTGGAGAGCAAGAGATCTCTGCAGGAAATACTTTTAATTTATTACAGAGGATATAGTTTTAGTGCATTGATGCGACGTTAACTATTGCTATGAAAGAAATTACCCCAAAATGGCATGAAACAACTCTTATGATGCTCACAGTTCCATGGGTCAGAAATTTGGGCAGGGCAGAATGTTGATTTATCTCTACTCTGTGATAGGTGAGGCCCCAGTTGGAGGACTTGAAGGCCAAGGGCTGAAATGATCTGAAGACCTGTTTACTCCCAGCTCTGCTGGTTGAGGTTGGCTGTCAACCAGGTGCATCAAAGCTCTCCATGTCATCTGTCTATATAGACTGGTTTTGGCTTTCTCACAGCATTCTAAAGAACCAGCCAAGAGTTCTATTGCTTATAATTGCCCCAGAAGTCCTGTGCTTCATGCATCTTATTCAACAAGGTGGTCACAAAGTCTAGTATAAAGGAAAGGCAAAACAGACTCTACCTCTTGATGGGAAGTGACAAGGTACCAGGAGGGCAGGTAGGACCAGAAATATTGCTGTGGTCATTCTTAGAAAACACAGTCTATTATGGTCATTATCAGTGTTGTCATCCTCAGTTATGGATGAGGAAGGAAAGGTAGAGAAGTAACTGGGAAGGAAATGTTTTACTGAAATGCCAGGATCTCTAATAAATGTTAAAATAATGAAGGGTATTAGGAAAATGATAAAAAGGCGAATAAGTTCAAAGGCAAATGGGGGGTATTTGAGAAATCCTCCTCCAGCTGAAGATCCCTTCAAAGACAACAGTGATGCTGTCCTTGACTTAGTCCACAGGCCTGACTAATGCTCTTCCTTTCAGCCTCGGGCAGCCTCCACTGGCCAGAGCTCTGTCCTGAGTAACCTTCGATAACTCCAACCTATGCAGGGCTGTAACAGCTTGCCTTTGGCCTGCCCTTTTTTTCTTCATGGCTTAACCCCAAGCCTCCTTTTACTAAAGATTTGGAATTTCATTAAATCAGGGCTTGAACTGAGAAATAACGACTGCCTTTATATGCACTGGCTCTTTACTGGCAAGCTATTAGAGGGAAGATAAGGTTCTATAACACTGCAGGAATAAAGCCTAGAAAATTATGCGAAAAGCTCCACCATCCTGGATAAATGTTATAGGAGGCATTAACCTTCCATAAAAATCCCTTTGCTAGGCAGGAATTTAAATGACAGTCTCTGTGAGAGGAGATATTTAGCCTTAGAAACATATTATATTACTACCGTCACTTAGAATAGCAAGCTCTTTGGTTATCAGCAGTTGGGTATTGTTCATCTTTTTCATAGGAATGCATGCTTAGTAGTATAGCAAATATGTGGTTGTGGTTTTCTGGGTACACCCCTACATTGCACTACATAGCTCCCAAGAAGTTGTACCTACATTCTACTTTTATTTTGGGAAATTGAATAAGAAATTTAAACAAACCTTTATGATAGTCTCCGAATTACTTGTCTTGAGGGAAAAAATAATTTTTCTCCCTAAGGCATAAGTGTGATTCTCCAATGAATGAGTTAGGCTAGAAATCACAGTGATTTCTCTCTCTTCTTACAGGAATTTGGATCTTCTAGCAAACAAACCAACAAAATCACAGGGCAAAGCCTTTAGATACAAGTTTATGTGTGTTGTACATACATGTCAAATGTGTTGGGGGAAGATCTTAGGTGATAGCAGAATAGTCTTATTTAGGCTTTAAACACTCAGTCTCCATGTCTCAATATTGAAAGCTTTTGTTAATAGGATGAGAGACCAGATGATTCCTTACTGTCTTAGAGTCTCAGCTGGAGCCCCAGAGCTGCTTCCTGCTCTTCTACAGCTTGGTGTGGAAAAAGATGCTGACTTTAGATTCCAGTGGCTAAGTGGATGCAAGTCGTACTACCTACTTCTTGACTTCCACTATGCCTCCTGAGTGGTTCCTCCCCAAGAATCAACCAACGGGGCATTATTTTTCTTTCTGTTGACTGTGTCACTTTGGAGATATTGTTTGGACCTAGAATTGAAACTTAACATAATGTGTGGTTGAGAAATCCAAAGTTGTACCCTAATTCATGTAATCAGGTTGACCTACTTACGAGGCAATAACTTGAAGAATTTTAAGATTTTTCTCTAGATTAAGTCAAAATAAAACCAAACAGATTAACATTGAGAGTCAGAAACAACAAATGAAAGAAAGATAGATCTTCTAAAAGGCTTTATAGGTTTTCCTAATGATATAATAATGATGCATGCTACTAATTTGTTTTAGAAAATATTAATTTAGAATATTTAAAAGCTTTTTGCCTTATAGTGGACTAAGTTAAAAAAAAATCTTCAGAGGGCCATATCTGTTCCCAAATGAGATTTTTTATTTTTAGGAAGAGTGAACTAACATGGGGGACCAATACGTGCCAGGCACTGTACTCCCTAAATCCCTTTGATCATTGGATAGTGTGGGTGTCATTACTGAATTTTTGTACATTAAGAAACCAAGGCCTAGGGAGGTCTACCAACTTGCTCAGACTTCATACTTAGATTAAGCCAGAGTTTGTTATTTATCATCTCACATTCATTTTAGATCTTTAGAAATTTCTCTAAATTCTAGGGTGGCCGGCCAGTGTCTTAAGTGACATACCTAAGTAAAATGCCTCCTTTTTCCTTGCAGTTGAATCTAATCCATTGACAAAATTTTTCAGTTCCACTGATCACAAATCCATGTTTTGTTTTGTTTTTTTCCTATTATCACCAGCGTCCTCACTAGAGCCCAGGGCACTACCACCTCTAGCATATCCCCTTCTCTGGTTTCCAGGTGTGCTCCTTGCTTCTGTGCTTGCTTACCTGGCATCATGCAGACTGGCATCTTCCAAGAAATGAAGATGAAACGTGTCTCTCCTCTCCTCTGCTTGGATTCTCTGTAGATTTGCTATTGGGACTAGAGTAAAATTTGAATTTCCTGCCTTGGCCTATGAGACCTGGCATGCTGTGGTTCCAGCCTTCCCTGCTCATCCCACCTCCTACACTCTGTGCTTTGCTCTCCATGCTCCACTCCCCCACATACTATTTCTAGAAAAGAGCAAAGCTCTTTCCTGCTTCTTACTCTTTTTCTCTCCTTAGAATATTCTTCTACTGGCTCTTCCTATGGCTGGAGTTTTGCCCTACAGGTCTTGGTTTAAAGGCCGATTCTTCTATGAGACCTTTTTTGGCCACCTTATTTTAAAAAGCTCCCTCTCCTGTGTTATTTGCCATCACAGTGCTGTCTTTGCTTCCTTCATGGCTCTTGTCACAAATGGTAATTACTTGGTGCCTTTGCTTGTTATCTTGCCCCTCACCCTACTCAGACTGTAAGCCACCCTGTGAGCACCCTGTCTATCACATTCTTTGCTGTTACCTCAGTGCCTGACACTGGTTGCCACTCAACAAATCTTTGATGCAAAAATCAATGTGTATACTTCAGTAGTCCTTCTGCTCTTAAAATGCCTCCCCTCACTGAATACCAAAGTGTATTCAATCATCATCATCTTCTCCATGCCCTATTGGGCAAAAATAGTGGAGTTGGCTTCAAGAGCACTGGTCTCTGCTCCCATTTCAGTCATTAACTTGCTGTATGACCTTGAGCCAGTCATTACTTCTTTCCAGATGATCTTTAAGCTCCCTCTGATTCCTGACCTCTGATTGTTTCCAATTTCCCTACTGCTGTTCCCCTGAAGCAACCTTAATAGAAGCAACTTGGTTTTAAACTAACTATTCTGAGATGCAGTCTGCAAATTATTTAGGTGGACCCAGTGTTTCCCCTATGTTTGGAGATTCTTGGGTGGTGTTAAAGGAGTGTGTCAGATGATGATGTCTGGAGAAAGGGGTGCCTCCAGATGCACTGCACAAGAAAGACAGTTGGATTTCATTGCTGGCACCTATTGTGTTACTGGGGAGAACCTGTTTGCCTTTTGTGACACTACAGCCTGGGGGAACAGCCATGGAGAAACCAGTACTTAATAGTATATAGTGTCTATGACTTCTCCTCTTCATCACTGTGGGAATGGGAGTTCCTCCCCAGGAATCTCGGTCTGCAAAGGCAACTACGGGCCAGAGAAAGCAAGTTCCTGCATATGGAACTGGGTCTGGGTCTGGCCTGGGTGTCAGGGCCTACTTGGCTGTTCCTGCAAGTTCCTGCATATGGAACTGGGTCTGGGTCTGGCCTGGGTGTCAGGGCCTACTTGGCTGTCTATCTTGTGTCTCCTGCTTGTGGGAACCTGCTTTCTTTAATGTTTACCAGGGGATGGAGAAGGAGAGCAAGAGGTGTGGGGGGGGTGCTATTTGCTGTGCTGAATACTCTACATTTATTACCTCACTAAATTCTGTGAGGCAGTGATTATCTTCCTGTAGTCCCCATTTTCTAGATGGGGCAGCTGAGCTGTATGGAGAAATTAACTTGCTTGAGGTCCCAGTGTTAGGCAATGACAATGTACTAGAGAGCTCACTGTGCGATCTTTACTCCTCTCTCTCATTTCTTTGGTCAGTTTCTGGTGTCCCAGGGAATGCTGAACTCTGCAGAAGGAGCATTTTCAGGGACTGTTTGAAAAGCCAGTGTGGTGGATCAGTGTACTGGGATTAGATTTGGCCAACAAATTCCCAGAAATTTAGTTTTGGAACTTAGAAATAGGCAGATTACATCAGATGTCAACGTAGAGTCAAATAAATGACCATGGAGAAGAATCCTCTGCTTACTAGGAAAACAATTTAAAAGTTGAACTTAACTGTTTTTTTTCCTCTATATCCCAAGTGGCACCACAGCTTTTGGATGTTTCAAGAAAGCTGAGATTTTCTCAAGGCAGACAAGCAACCTTCTAGAAGGTTATCTGGGGTTTAGAGGGGGAAATATTCCACAATGTTTATTGAATGGTGACGTCGGGCCAAGGCCCTGCTGGTCACTGGAAATAAAAAGGTGAAGAAGATACAGCCCCAGGCTGAGGCTGGAGGTCAGGGACAAACAAAGTGGACAGTTTAATATGCTTCATTAGGCTGTGACAGAGCTGAGAGCAGGAGCCTGGGGAAAATTCTCTAGAGGAGGGGAGTTTTGAGATGTGGCTTGAAGGATAAGCTGGCAAAAATAAAGGAGGCAAGTGTGGGCAAAACTACAGAACCATAGGACATATGAGTATCTGGGGTGGTCAGAGATGAGGCTGGAGAGAGTGATGACAACCTGCCTGTGGAGGGCCTTGCCCATTAGACTTTGGAGCTTGGATGTTATCCTGTGGTGATGGTTTCAGAAAGATCCCTCTGGGGGGCCATTTAAGAATGTACTGGAGAGAAAAGACTGGAGAAAGTTTGCTCTAATAGTCTAGGCAAGACTGAAGCAGTCTTGAATTAGGGCAGCGGCAGTGTAGGAGGGAGGAGGGGAGGACAGACTCAATCAAATAAGGGATTCTACTGTTCTCAGAATTCGTATATGAAGGTGGTATATAATGAAAGGACCTGGCACAAAGTAGATGCTTACTTTGTAAATGGAAGCTGAGTATACAGAGGGATTGTATTTACACATGCACATATACCAGCTATGTAATTTTTATGATAAACATAAATACCTGGAAATTTTAAGTTAAAATATTTACTTTCATTATAAAAAGTGAATGTGAATTATAGCCATTCTGTAGCATCTAACATTCTGTACATTAAGATGACAAATTATAGTTTCTAGATATTCATATTTAGTAACACATTTTTCTCCTCGATTGCTTATTATTTTATTGTACTATTATAGATGTTGTATGTGATTTCAGAGTGAAGTTTGATATTGCATATCATTAACTAAATTCTCAGGGATATAATTTTTTTCAGTCTTCAGAGAATAGAATTCAGTAGTTTTGAAGCCTGTACATGTCTTCCAGGGAGTTAGAAAAGCACAAAACACCTTCCTGAATTTTTTTCCCCACGAATAATGGCAGGTTTCTTTTTTGGGGGGGAAGATAATGTTGAAGATGGGGTATCATTGTGTGATGAAGATGGGCTGCACTTTATAGCTTATGACTACTTATGCTCCAGAGCTAGAGAGCCCATGGTTGCCTGTTCACTCACTCTAAATTAGATTTCCTCTCTCAGTCCCCCTTACGGCACTGTGTTCTTCATAGTATTTTTCAGAAGTGTGAATTAAATATTTGTGGTAGACTAACGCCTGCAAATTCTTTCTTCTTCCATAAGGAAGAGTGGGATCCCTGTGACCTGCCCTTGAATCTGGGTAGGCTCTATGACTGTTAGGCCAGTAGAACATGGCAAAAGATGATATGAGACTTTCCAGGCTCAGATCTTAATAAACTGGTGGCTTCTGCTTCCTGTATCCTGGAACACTTACTGGGAGCCCTGAGCTACTGAACAGGAATCCTGATTACCCTGATACTGCCATGCCAGAGCATCCTTACAGAGGTACTTGTTCAACTGTCCCTACTGAGCCCAACCTTCCAGTCGTCCTTGCAAAGGCATAGGACATGTCAGTGAGCAGCTTTGGACCCTCCAGACTTCATCATGTATGCCAGTGGAATACTGTCATGTGGCCTCCATTGACACCAAGTGGGATAGAACCGCTTAGCTGAACCCTGCCTGAATTCCTGACCCTCAGTGTTGCAAGATATAATACAGTGTTTGACGCTTCAAGCCATTATGCTTTGGAGTAGCTTGTTTTGCCGTAATAGACAACTGGAACAATACTCATTGATGTTTATTTATTAATATGTATTTTTTCCCCTTTAGACAGTACATGATGAGGAAAATAGGGACCCTGTCTGGTTTGTTCACACTGTGTACTCAAACGCTTAGCCCAGTATTAGGGCACCACAGGAACGTTCCATGACAAGTTGAACAGAGTAGAGTTAGCCTAAAACGTAGGTATGGATTCTCTACTTGGACTCCTAAATTATTCATGTATTCTCTTCCTCATTCCTTGGTTTTCCTTCAACATGTGTCTGGGTCCTGATACTAACTTCTGCTTATTTGCATGCGAAATATTTTGAGGCTAAGCATGCTGTTTGTCTTAAGTCAGGGTCATGTATTTTTCCTAGAACCCGTCACATGACAAATTTTCTCAGGTAATTGTAAAAGGATGGGCATGATCCAGATCTAAAATGAATTAAGAAGCAATATCTATATCCCTTTATATCCCTTCCTTTCTTTTCCCCTTCCCTCCTCCCTATCCATCAAGCATAATATTGGCTCTGATGCAATACTTGAAAAATAACTCTTGGGCTTCTTAGCATTTGATACCACAGTGTACACAGAGAAACAGGCATATTTATAGTAGGATGGAAGACTTCTTTTCCTGACTTGCTTTGATAGCCAAACTTCTGCTTTCTTATTGTCCACAAATCACAACTATTAGTAAAGCTTTCATTCAAGTAGAATGATGGCGCTGGATGCTTTGTCTTTTCAATACACAATCCTGTTCCTCTTCCTCTTCTTTTGTTTGGTTGCGATTTCACTTCCTGTACCACAGCATATGGTGAACATTTGGTGACACTTGAAGCATCTTTATTAATTTCTCTAAGAATCTTTTCCATCACCTAGAAGATGGGTCTTTTGAAAAGTGCCAAGCTGATGTGACAGCTGAGGTGATTTTAGTAGTAGTATTTTGTTTTCTCAGGGCAGCTCTTCATAGTAAAAAATGCTGTCATGACTTTTTAGCAGGCATTGTTTTAAATGGGTTGTCCTGTCTGAGCATATATCATTAATACTGCCCTTTGGCTGGGAAGTGGGTGTGCACCAAGGCAATGGGATGATGGACTGGATGCTTGCTTTCTCACAATTTGGGCCATTTTACATTAGGTAAACCAGAGTCCTAAAAGCCCTCTTGTTTCATTTATATATATTTTTTCCTGATGGGGATTTTGTAGAATTTAATGGCAGTATAGTCAGAGATAATGCAAAAAGTAGTGCTTGGTAATAATTTATTAATGTGATTAGTACTATGAAAGACTCAGGGAGCAGTTCCATTTAGGGGGTCCATTGGGTATAGGTGTGTAAGTGGATAGGGGAAGGGGTGCTTGTGTTGCCGTGATTATGTTAAAAGCTGTGTTGCATCAAGGGAGTCTTAAAATTTCATTCATGATTGAAAGTAATTGAGAACTTTTGTTCGTGTATTAGTCAGGATTCATTCGGTCACAAATGACAACACAACTCAGACTATCTTAAACGTAAAATTTATCAACACTTGTAATTGAAAAGGTCTAGGTCTTCAGACATGGTTGAATCCAGGTGCTCAAATTATGTCACTATGTTGGATTCTTTCTAAGGAAGGCTTTTTTTGAACTAGTGGGAAAGATATCCTTTAGCAACTCAAGGCTTTTATATAATCCTTACAGTTTACAATCCTAGAGAATACCGAGGAGATTTTTTTTTCTAAAGTTCTAGCAAAAACTCTGGGGTGATTCTCCTTGGCCTAATTTAGATTGTATAATTATCCTCAAACCAATAACTGTGGCCGGCAGGAGGGTGTGTTCTAATTATCCAAGTTTGGGCCATGTGCTTATCCCTGAAATCGGAAACATGGTCAAACCCAGGTGTCTCATGTTGACTAGAAATGGTGGTGAGGTGGTTTCTCAGAGGACAGCATCAAGACATATTCCATTATAGTCACTTATTAGTCTTCTGGGATCCTAAGAGCAGAGAGTAAGATGCTTCCTGAAATGACCTTCGGATAGGAGAACTGAGTCTAGGTGCATTCTTCCATTTGCTCTCTAAATGACTTTGGGCTAGTTACTTTCCCTCCTGGGGGTCTCAGAATCCTCATTTGTAAGATGAGGAATTTGGACCAGGTGATTCTGATGATGCTATCCACCTTAAAGATGCTACAGTTTTCTTTATCCTAGCTAGAGGGATTATTGTAAACATCCAGAGAGATGAAGTATGGTACTGTGCTATATAAACATAAGCTGTTCCTGATTCTGATCTTGGTGGTACTGATGGTGACAGCAATCTTGCATTCTATTAGAAACAGCCCTCAGTCCTCTGCTCAGCATCTGAAGAAATACTGCTTCAGAGTTCCCTTCTTCCCTTCCTCAGCTCAGCAGCAACGCTGGTGAGAGACTTTCTGGCTGCCGTAAGGTCACTGGGATAAATGGGAAGGTTGGCCCATTGCCTGAAAATGAGTTTGGCTTAAAAGTTCCTTGCCCAAGAAATGGAAAGAAAAAACCTGCTGGGATAGCCAAGGGGAAAGAGAAGTGAGTGACCTCTTTAGAAAGAACTGCAGCCCTGAAAATCTGACTAATGGCTGGAGAGGGTATGTGATGATAACTCACAGTGGCCACTTGGATTTAATTATAGCAACATTTGCAGACAATAAGTGGGTCTTGAGTGAAGCTGGCCTGATGATATGGCAGTGACAAAAGCTAATCTGTATTTCTGGCCAAAAGGATGGATGAGAAATGACTTGGGAACATTTCCTTTAGGAGATACATATATGTGTTTTTGTTGTTGTTGTTATCACTGTGATCAAATACTTATTAAATTCTTGGGGTGAATGTGATTCAATTCACAATTTTCTGAATTGTGGAAAGAGAATGGATTTGGGGTTTGGAAACCCTGGGCTCACTTCGAGAGTTTCCACTTATTCACTGAGCCTCATTTTCATCATTTGCAAAATGAGGAACTTTGTTCTTTATGTTCCTAAAAATCAGTAATTTTGAGATTACAGGTTTGTTAAGGTACATTCATTTTTTTTTCTTTTAACATTCTATGCTTTTTTAGTTCTGTGGCTTACCAATAATAATCATAATAATTAATAATATTCCTGACTTCTAGGTACTCTCAATAAAAAGGACTTATTAGAGTAGTAGAAAACCCTGGGATTCAATACTGAACTATCAATAAGATTCTAGCAGAAAATACATGGTCTGAACAGAAAAGCTAAACATTTTTCCCACTGGCTTCTGTTTATTGAGTGTCTACTATTTGCCTGCTGTTGAATGTCAGCACTGTGCTTTACATATAGATCAATGCTGTAGGGGAGGTTTTACTAAACCCATTTTTAAACATTAGGAAAGTGAAGGTCAGAGAGGTTAAGTAACTTGCTCAAAAAAGTAGACTGTGCCTTAATAAACTTCTTGTCCTCTAGTCTCAAAATTACTAACTTTTAAGACTGAAAAGAACTCCTCATTTTGCAGAGGGTAAGTGGAAACACCAGAAGTGAGAATTAGGTTTCCTAAGTCCAAGCCCAGTAAGTAACCTTGGAAGGAATGGCGCTGGATTCAGGGGTCAGTGCAAGGACAGGTCTCTTAATGCTCTGTTATACCTCCGTTCTGTGTCTCCTCTCTTGGTCTTGTTAAATGCAGGAGCTTTGGAATTTCTGGTCCTAGGAATCATTCCATAGCAGTAGGTTTCTGTCTGATATCTTCATGTCTGAAATCCAAGCTTTGTAAGTTGTAAAGGCAGTAACGAAGAAGCATGGAAGGGTGTGGGGAATGGGAACCCTAGATGATGCTGAGGGTTGTGCCCTCAGTGTCTTGCACTCAGCTAGCTTTGGATGCATGTTGATTGGTAATGATGATTGTTTTTATCCTCCTTCAAGTGAACTGCATTTTTCATGAGGATAAGTTGCTTTGATTTGCTCCTATATGTGATGGAGTCATCTTGGATTCCAAGATGGTGTCCTCAATAGATTCTGATTGTATTTCCTATCTATATAGTATTCACAACATGCAAATGATTATTTTCCTTTGACTGAATTATTATTTTCCAGCGCTCTGAATGTTCTCAGCCACTGTATGAGCTACTTTTACTGCTTATAAAATTTCCCCAATCTCATTGTTAGTGTATAGAAATGCCATTGATTTCTGGGCATTGATTTTGTATCCTGCCACGCTACCAAATTGCTGTATGAGTTCTAGCAATCTTGGGGTGGAGGCTTTTGGGTTTTCTATGTAGAGTATCATGTCATCGGCGAAGAGGGAGAGTTTGACTTCTTCTTTGCCAATTTGAATGCCTTTAATGTCTTTTTGTTGTCTGATTGCTGAGGCGAGGACTTCCAGAACTATGTTGAACAGCAGTGGTGAGAGTGGACATCCCTGTCTTGTTCCTGATCTTAGGGGAAAGGCTCCCAGTGCTTCCCCATTGAGAATGATATTTGCTGTGGGCTTTTCGTAAATGGCTTTTAAGATGTCGAGGAAAGTTCCCTCTATCCCAACACTCTGAAGTGTTTTGAAGATGAATGGATAAAGAAGATGTGGTTTATGTATACAATGGAATATTACTCAGCGATTAGAAACGACAAATACCCACCATTTGCTTCAACGTGGATGGAACTGGAGGGTATTATGCTGAGTGAAATAAGTCAATCGGAGAAGGACAAGCAGTGTATGTTCTCATTCATTTGGGGAATATAAATAATAGTGAAAGGGAATATAAAGGAAGGGAGAAGAAATGTTGGGAAATATCAGGAAGGGAGACAGAACATAAAGACTCCTAACTCGGGGAAACGAACTAGGGGTGGTGGAAGGGGGGAGGAGGGCGGGTGTTGGAGGGGAATGGGTGACGGGCACTGAGGTGGACACTTGACGGGATAAGCACTGGGTGTTTTTCTGTATGTTGGTAAATTGAACACCAATAAAAATTAATTAAAAAAAAATTTCCCCAAATATACTGGTTTAAAACAACAAACATATATTTAGATTATGATTCTGTGCATTAATAACTAGGGCTAGGCTCAGCCAAGGGTTCTTCTGGTCTTGGATAGCCTTAGTCTTGCATCAACTTCCAGTTAGCTAGGTGGCTCTTCTTTTGGGACTTGGCTGGAGAAATGGGAACAACTGGGTTACATGTCTTTCATTATCCAGTAGAGTAACCTGGGCTTGTTCATTTGATGGCTAGATGGGATTCTAAGAGAGAGAAGGGAACTTCTCAAGTTCTCTTGAGTCTCAGAACCATCATGCCGTTTCTTCTGCTGTGTTCTATTTCCTCAAAACCTACCTAGATTCAAGGAGTAGGGAAATAACTTCTACTTTTTTGGTGAAAGTTGCTGTAAAATAACATTGCAAAGTTGCATTCACACCAGCAAGGAAACCACTGTGAATTTCTGTGAAAAGTCTGCCATAGCCATTCCTATTGCCACTGAGCTCATGAATGACCAAATAGACTGTCATTGTTGCTATGGAATCCTAACACTTGGCAATAAGAAAGCAGAGCATTGTTTTTACAAATAAATGGAGTGGGGCACCTGAGTGGCTCAGTGGTTGAGTGTCTGCCTTGGGCTCAGGTTGTGATCCCCCAGGGTCCTGGAATCAAGTCCTGTATCGGGCTCCCTGCAGGAGCCTATGTCACTGCCTCTCTCTCTGTCTTTCATGAATGGATAAATAAAATAAAAAAATATGGAGCTTTGTTTGAAGATTTTTGTTCTTTTTCATTTCAGAAGGAATTTGGGTGGCTTTTAGAGTTACATGGAACAAGGTAAAAGAGCAAATGGAAAGTATAGGGGAAAGTAAAGCAGTAGAAAAGGGTGAAGCTGGGAGCATAGTATAAGAATGCATGCCCAGAGGTCCTGTATAGTTGCTAGAAGTGGGCATGTTTGGATCTGGGCTCCTAGTACCCAAAGTACAGAGGAGAACAAGATCAGTTGTGTGAACCATAATGCCCATTAGACAGAAGGAAGCTAGTGTCTGATGCTGGGTATGGTAAGTCAGAGTTGGTATGAGTATAGCTCAGGGAGGGAGTTTTCTTTTGTGTTTCATGGAAAGACTAGAGGGGTAAAATGTACTAAGTAGAATTTGAAAAGAGGCCAAGTGTAATTGAAGTCAATAAGTATATACTGAGTATGTTTGATAATTAAATCTAACAGTCACATTTTGCAGATTAAGTGTGCTTTAAAAAGTACTTGTGCATCGTCGTTTCTTTGTTGGCTCCAATAACAATGTGAGATAGGTAGGGGAAATATGGTAATATGATTCTTAACAGGGAAACTCAGGTCAAGTGACTTGTTTAAGGTCATGTAATAATAAGGCATGCCTTCTGACTTCGAAGTCCATGTGATGTGTGGGAAATACTGCACTTGGTTTTAACTAAAAGGCCAAGAAGCGATGATATGTGGGAAATATTGGATGAGATGCTCTGGAAGATAGAGGAATGCCGTGGTATCAGGAAACTGCAAACTCTATGGGAGAGAGAGGATTTAGTAATGGTAACAATAATAGGGATTACTTTTCTTCTGCCTTCTTTTTTTTATATGTATTATTTGTGTTGATCTTTGTATAGTCCCCATTTTACAGATGGTAAAAACAGGTTTAAAGAGCATAAATCACGTGGCTGCATATGCCCCCAGATGGTCTCCAATGTTGGTTTGTGACTCCTTATATCAAATTTTAGGACCTTCCACTAATTGATGCTGGCTCAAACTCAGGTAGACTTGATATTAGCAGGGGACACTGTAAGGTGGTGTATAACAATATACAAATGGAGCTTTAGGAGAGCAGAAGAAGTAGAGACCAGAGGAGGCCAAATTAGTAGGGGAGAATTAATGGAGGGACATAGAATTAACTGGAATCTAAAGGGCTGGCAAAGTGGCGAATGCAAAGGGAAGGCCAAAGAGTGAGGCCAGGCAGGGTGGATGGTACAAGGATAGGTGCAGAAGCAGAAACCAATGAGGTATGTTCAGGGCAATGATGGAAAAAAGTAGTCAGATTATGTCAGACAATTTCTTTAAAAATTTAGTTTATTATGGATTTAATGAAGACTTGTTAAGTGCAGAAGGTGAAAACAACATAGATATGGCTTAGTCCTCAAAAAACTTAGCAGACAAAAACCTATAAGGAAAGTAGTGGAATCTAAGGTTGGGGAAATGCTAGTTGACCAAATATTGGGAGAATTGTCAAGATAAGCATCTTGGGCTTGATTCTATGGAGACTAGAGAAAAAGCCCTGGACATAACAATACAAGGATTCCATGAGCCAGGTCACAGGTGTCAAGGACATAGTCCTAATGTCAACTTTTAAATAGAAACTGTGGTAGGAAGACCCCTGGCTTGTGTGTCCTGGAGAGGTTCAGGTCCAGGTCCCTGGGCCAATCTGTGGCAGAGTTCAAGCATCGTGGATGCAGGAAATGGCAGCCTATTGCCTCAACACTGTCATGAGCCCTGGCCTGCAGAGGGTAGTCAGAGCTAAAATGTGTATTTACATGACTGTCTTCAAAAAAAAAAAAAAAAAGTAGGGATCCCTGGGTGGCGCAGCGGTTTGGCGCCTGCCTTTGGCCCAGGGCGCGATCCTGGAGACCCGGGATCGAATCCCACGTCGGGCTCCCGGTGCATGGAGCCTGCTTCTCCCTCTGCCTGTGTCTCTGCCTCTCTCTCTCTCTCTCTGTGACTATCATAAATAAATAAAAATTAAAAAAAAAAAAGTTGCATTGTTCTCTCTGGTGTTAAGTGTGTGTTCATTGTAGGAAAAATTTTAAAATGTAGAAAATTTAAAACAGATAATATACCACCAAGAGAGAAACACTGTGAACCTTTTGAAGGACTTCCTCTAGGTTTTTTTTTTTTTTCTTGTTATGGGTCTTACATAGATGTGTTTATCTAATTTTTCTTAGTGTGTGGATCAGTGAGCTCAGTCCTTGACCTCAACGCTGGTAGTGTTTTTAGGAGTCCTAGAAATGAAATCATTTGGTTGTATTAAGGATCAGGATATTACTAAAATTATTTCTAGGGAAGATGTAGCAACTTTTACTTTCACACTATAAGACAACGATCATCTTAATGCATCTTTGTTAGTCTTGAGTACAATCATCAAAAATAAATCTGTTATTCTAAACCTATAAACCCAGTATTGTATAATTGTTCATCAGGCAAATCCCAACAGAAGGACATTTTACAAAATACTTGACCTGTACTTCTTAATACTGTGAAAGTCATCAAAAACAAGAAAAGCCTAAGAAATTGTCATAGTCGAGAAGAACCTAAGGATACACGAAGACTAAATATAATGTATCTGGGGTGGGATTCTAGAACAGAAAAGGGTGTTCGGTAAAAGTAAGGAAATCTGAACAAAAGACGACCTTTAGTTAATAATGATGTATCGGTATTTAATCAGTTGTACAAATTTGCCCTGACAATAGCATGTGGTATAGCTTCACCATTTTTCTCTCAATCTAAAGCTGTTCTAACCTAAATTGATTAAAAACTAAAAAAAGAAGGCAGACAGATACTAGTGCGACAAATGAGGTAATGAAATGAAGAGATAGCTAATGGATACATTTTAAAAGTTTGCTAAAATTGTTGGTCTATACCTAACAACTTGAGTCATTTAGGGTCTCTAGGGTTTTCTTGAAATAACCAGATGAAGTCGCTGAAAAGGATCATATGGTAATCCATATGATATATTATGTTATATTGGATTGAAAGTATAGTGCTTAAGAGCATGGAGACTGGAATCAGAATGCCTTGGCTTAAGCCCTCATTCTATTATTTACCAGCTGAATGACTTTGGATTAGTTATCTCATGAATCTGCTCCTTTAGTCTTTCAGTCTGTAAACTGGTGATAAAAATAGACTTTAGTAAGTTGCTCTGAGAATGATGTGTTGATATTTGTATAGCACAGAACTATGCCAGGCATTTAGTGCTATGAAAGTGTTTGTTAATAAATAAGTAACGAGAAAAAAAAATAAATCTGTTAAATGTGGAGTAAACATTTACTGATCAATCCTGTGTGCCAGGCATTGGGTTCAGTGCTAAAAAGAGTTGTAGAAAGACCATGTCCTCAAAGAGATTAATGTTTAGTAGGCAGACATATGATAAACAGGTAATTATAGATTGTAGGAGGTGCTAGGAAGGAAATAATAAGGCCAGATGATTAAAAAATATTTGTTTTTAAATTTATAGTTCTTTGATTCCTTGTGATAGGGAATGTTTTACTCTATTTCTTAATGACTTAGTTTACTTTTAATTATGTGTGCCTTTTGTGTATGTTTCTATTGGGTGAGAGCTCTTATATGGATTTATGAGAGCTCTTATTTATGAAGGGCATTAAATCTTTTCCTAGTTTTCTATTTTTCTTAATCTTATTTCTGCTTTAGATATATACACTGTGAGATTTTAATTATTATATGGGCATTGAAGTCTACTTCCCCTGGAGACTGCTGCCATTGTTTTTATGAGAAAAACATGAAAGATTTCTCTAGCCCCCAAAAGAATACATATTTAAATGTATTTTTCTTAATATTTTCTGGGTTCATTTTTTACCTTATTTTATTCATCTGGATTTTATATTTTTTTAAAAAAATAAGGAATGATACAAAGATCTAATTGAGTTTTTTTCTTATGAGTTTTTTTCTTAAACCTGGTCAATTTCTTGACTAATCCTTTGTTTTCCTACTTGTTTGTGATGCTGTTATCATTATTCCCAATTTTTTTTTTTTTTTTTACAACTGGAGTTTTATTTCTGGAATTTCTATTAATTTCTCTGATTTTTAAAAACAATATCATACTGTTTTGATTATTGTAGCTCTATGGTATGTTTTACTACAGTAGATTTATTGCTGGTAGATGCTACTTTATTATTTTTCCTTCCATAAATTTTTTAGTTATTTCTATCAGGTTATATTTGAATGAACTTTAGAGGTATTTTTGACAAATTTCAATAGAAGTCCACTTAAGCTATTGGCTTGGGATTTTATTAACATTTCACACTGTATTATGTGTTAGATAGTTTTTTTATTTCTCCTGGCTGTTGGTCTCTTTTTATCAGTTTTGACTAATACTTTTTTTTTCTTATTTTTTTAGTTTTCACTAATTCTTAATAAATCCTTTTGTTCAGTAGATACACATTTTTCTTCAGTGCTGCAAAGTACCCCCCCATATCTTTGATTTTTGTTTCTTTCCATGTATCATGGTCTTATTTTTAAAAAATATTCATGGTTTGCACATTTCATTTCTGGTCCCTACCCTCTGTAACTATCATCCACCTCTCTGTTTCCTTTTCTGTCTTTTGCATTCCTTTTTTTTTTCTTTTAAGATTTTATTTATTTATTCATGAGAGATACAGAGAGAGAGAGAGAGAGAGAGAGAGGCAGAGGGAGAAGCAGGCTCCATGCAGGGAGCCCAACGTGGGACTCAATCCCGGGACTCCAGATCACACCCTGGGCTGAAGGCAGCGCTAAACCGCTGAGCCACCTGGGCTGCCCATGTCTTTTGCATCCTTGAATGACTTTTGAAATTTGTTTTTATGCCATGAATCTCATTTTCTACGGTGTCAGCCATTATATTTTCTGCTTCTCATGTAGATTTTCGTTCTGTTATTTCATTTTTAGTTTCCTTCTCATCTCAACTAGCTTATCTTTATATCTCTGACTATATTTTACCCACTTCTTTTTTTATTGCATCTGACACTGGATACTGTCAACTTTTACTTAATTCCTTGAACCTAATTAAAAATTAAAATCAATGCTGTCTACATTTAGTTGTCTAAGTAAATAATTTTCATAAAGCAGCTGTTTGAGTCAGATACGGTTCTTAATCTAGTGTAAAAGAAATGGACTTTGGAAAATTTCAGTAGAAAAAGCTCATGGAGGGGCACCTGGATGGCTGAGTGGTTGAGCATCTGCCTTTGGCTCAGGTTATGATCTTGGAGTCCTGCGATGGAGTCCTGCATCAAGTTCCCTGCAGGCAGCCTGCTTCTCCCTCGGCCTTTGTCTCTGCCTCTCTCTCTGTCTGTCTTTCATGAATAAATAAATAATAAAATAAAATAAAATAAAATAAAATAAAATAAAATAAAATAAAATAAAATAAAATAAATCACACCACAGAACTGGGCAGTGAGCATTCACCATGGTTTTTGACAAGCACTGGTACCATAGCTTCCACTTCTGTCATTACCCAGAAACTGGATATTCTAGGTTTTAATTTGGATTCCCTAATTATTTGTGATTTGAGCTTTTTTTTTTCCTATGTGTGGACTCTCCATTTGTTTATCTTCTTTTGTGAAGTGTCTATTCAAAACTTTTTTGTTCACAACTTAATTCTTATTCCTATTTTTCTTGTTATTACATTGTTAGAGTTCTTTATGCATTTCAAATACTAGTCCTTCATATTGCAAATATTTTCTACCAGTATGTGGCTTTTTTTTTTTCAGTATGTGGCTTATCCATATCTTAAGACTATCTTTTGGTGAGCAAAAGTTTAAATTTGGTGAGATCCAATTGACTTTTTTTTTTTAATGATATGTAGAGTTTTTTTGTAAGTAATTATTCCCTACTCCAGGGCTGAAATTATTTTCTTCTTTGTTTCTTTTTGGTTTGTGTCACATTTATGTTTATGGACAACTTCTATTTTTTATTTATGATGTTGGGTAAGGGTCAGCATTTATTTTCCTACTTAAGTGTATCTAGTTGTTTCAGCAGTTTGATAAATAAATTTTTCTTTGTTAAATGGTCATAGAATTTTTTTTTGTCACACCATTTTTGTTGAAAATTGACCATACTGTATGAGACTTGTTCTTGATTTCATATTCTGTACAAATTGATCTACATGTCTATTCTTTTGACATTACTGTTTTGATGACTAGGTCTTTAGATAAATCCTAAAATCAGATAATGTAAGAATGCCAACTTTGTTCTTTTTCAAAAATGCTTTTTATATCCTAAGTCATTTATGTGTATATATATATATATGTATATGTACATATATGTATATATGTACATGTATATGTACAAATATACACATACACAACCCCCCCCACATATATATACATATATATATATGAATTTTATAATCACCTTTTAATTTTAAGTCTTTCTGGAATTTAAATTGGCATTATGTTGAAACCATAGATAAATTTGGAGAGAGATATTTTAATTGAGTTATCTAATCCATTAACATTGTATATCTCCTTTTATTGTGATCTTTAGTTTGTTTCAATAATATTCTATACTTTTTGGTGTGGGTGTCTTGTATGGCTTTTGTTGGATACTATCATTTTTAGGGGGCTATTCTAAATGAAATAAAAAAAAAACTGTGTTCCAATTGTTTGCTTCTAGTATAAAATTCCTTAATTTTGATTTTTGAGATTTTCAATTTTTTGATTTTTAATTTTGATTTTAAAGTTTTAATTTCATATCCTGAGATCTCACTATATACACTCATTAGTTCATTTAGTATTTGTTTTTTATCTTCCGGAAGGTTTTCTACATAATCATATTATCTGCAAATAGAGATAGTTTTACTTCTTCCTTTCTGATCTTTATTACTGTTTATTTTTCTCAATTTATTGCAATTGCTAGCACCAACAGTGTTTCATAGAACTAGTGAGAGCAGGCCACCTTACTTTCTTTGTGATCTTAAGTAAGGAAATAACATTCATTATTTCTTAATAAATATGATTTGGGCTTTAAATACTTTCCTAGCTGTTCTTTACCACATAGAGGAAGTTTCTTTCTATTCATAGTTTGCCTCTGAGAATTTTTATGAATGGTTATAGAAATCTGTCAAGTGATTTTTTTTTCTGTATATGATTTTCTCCTTTGTTTTGTCAATATGGTGAATTACATTGGTCTCTTTTTAAATGTTAGAACAACCTTGCATTACTAGCATAAACCACTTGGTCACAATGTATTATTCTTTTAATATTTTGCTGAATTTGATTTGCTGAAAGTTTAAGAGTTTCTGATCTATGTTAATGAATGATATGGATCCATAGTTTTCTTTTGTTATAATATTTCTGTATGGATTATTATCAGGGTAATGTCACTCTTCTCCCCGATTTTCTGGAAGAGCTTGTGTATAATTAGTATGATTTTCTTCCTTATATGTCTGGTAGAAGTCACTAGAGTGACTAAAGATTTTCTTTATAGGAGGGATTTTTAGCAAGACTCATTTCCTTAATAGCTGTCAAGTTATCTGTTTCTTCTTGATTGTACTTTGCTAGCTTTCAAGGAATACATTTATTTTATTAAGTTGTCAATTTTTTTGACATAAAACTTTTGTAATTCTTATCATTTTAATATCTGTAGTATCTATATAGATATAACCTCTTTTTTTACTCCCAATATTGGTCACTTGTATCATCTTCCCCACTCCACTTCCAACTCAGTTCAACTACAGCTTTAGGAACTTTGTTTACTTTTATCAAAGAATAAGCTTTTGACTTTATTAATTTTATTTATTGTTTTCTATTTTATTGTTTTTTGCTCTTAATTATATATTCTTTTTACTTGCTTTGGCTTACTTTATTTTCTCCTTTTTCTAGATTCTTGAGGTTATTAAATGTAGAGGTTTCCTGTTGTTCTCTGATATAAATATTTAAAACTATAATTTTCCCTCTAAGCACTGCTTTAGTTGCAACTCACAAATATTTATATGTTGTATTTTCATTATCATGCAGTTTCAAATATTTTCTAATTCTTCTGTGAGCTCTTCTTTGTTATTGGGTTATTGAGAAAACTGTGGTATAATTTCCAAACATTTGTGATCATCCTAACTATATTATTGTTGATTTCTAATTTAATCTTTTGTATGACTTCAGTATCTTGGAATTATGAAACTTGCATTATGGCTTAACAAATGGTTTTATCTTGGTGAATTTACCATATGCACATGAAAATAATGTATATCATACAGTAATGAAGAGTATTATAATGTGTAGGTCCATTTACGGTCCATCCTGCCATACTCTTGAGTTATACTTGTTGTATATATCACACCTACATGCATTATAAATCCCACAAGACAATGCTATATACTCTTTGCTGTGAATAGTCATATGTATTCAACAGAAATTAAAAGTATTTTTATACACCCATTTATTTATTACTTGTATATGGTGCTTTTCATTCATTCCTGAAAGTCCAAGATTCCCTGTGCTATCATTTTCCTCAGTATTTTTCTACCTTAAATTTTTTTCTTTAAAAATTTTTTTTTATTTATTCATGAGAGACATGGAGAGAGAGGCAAAGACACAGAGGAAGAAGCAGGCTGGCTCCCTGTGGGGAGCCCATTGAGGGACGACTGAGGATCATACCCTGAGCCAAAGGCAGACTCTCAATCTGAGGCATCCAGCGGCCCCTTAATTTTTTTTTTCCTAATGTATATTTACTGCAGGTCTGGTGGTGACAGATTTCCTGGTGAATGTTCTTGTTGTTTTCTGAAAATTTCTTTACTTCCCTGATTATATATATATATACTTTTTTTTTTTTTTAAGATTTTATTTATCTATTCATGGGAGACACAGAGAGAGAGAGAAAGGCAGAGACACAGGCAGAGGGAGAAGCTGGCTCCATGCAAGGAGCCTGACGTGGGACTTGATCCCAGGACTCCAGGATCAGGCCCTGGGCAGAAGGCAGGCACTAAACCACTGAGCCACCCAGGGATCTCCCCCACTTTTTAAAAAAGATTTTATTCATTTATTCATGAGAGACACAGAGAGGGAGAGACATAGGCAGAGGGAGAAGCAGGCTCCATGCAGAAAGCCTGATGTGGGACTCAATCCCAGGACTCTGGGATCACGCCCTGAGCCAAAGACAGAGGCTCAACTGCTAAGCCACCCAGGCGATCCTACTTCCTTGATATTCTTAATGAATATTTTGCTTAATTTGAAATTCCATATTAGCAGTTACTTTCTTTCAACACTGGAAGATGTTCCAGTGTCTCCTAGCATCCACAGTTTCTAGTAAAAAGTTTATAGTAATTTCTTTTATTTTCCTATATATAATGTGATGTTTTTCTCTGACTACTGTAAAATTTTCCTCTTTATGTTTGCTAGTCAGCAGTTTGACTATAATGTGTAAAGGCATGGATTTCTTCAAATTAATCCTACTTGAGATCTTTTGAACTTCCTGGATCTACAACCTTATGTTTTTCAAATATTTGGGGTGGTTTCTGATTTTTTTTTTTTTTTTTTTTTGCTTAAAAATTTTCTCCCTGCCCCATTCTCTCTCTCAGTAATACATTTGAAGTTATTTCACAGGTCCCTGGGATTCTGTTAAATTTTTTCAACTCCCTTATTCAAACTGAGTGATTTCTATCGATTCATCTTCAAATTCACTGACTGTTCCCCTTCATCTCAATTTTGCCATTAGGCCTATCTATTGAATTTTTAATTTCAGATGTTATGTGTTTCAATTCTAAAATTTCCATTTAAAAAATATTTTCTATTTCTCTACTAAAGTTTCTGTTGTTCATTAAAGTATATTTTCCTTGACCTCACTGAGTATCCTTACAATAGCTATTTAAAAATTCTTCCCTCATAAGCCAATATATGGACTGTGTTGGAGCTGGCATCTATTGTTTACATTTTCCCTTGAGATTGAATCACATTTTCATATGTTGAGCATTTTTACATTATATCCTGGAGGACACTCTGAATAATTACATTGTAGAGACTCTGGATTTTGCTATATTGCTCCAGAGAGCATTGATGTCTTATTTTAGCAGGCAAAAAACCTGGTTTAACTTAAATTGAAAATTGTAATGTCGATAATGAGTGGAATTTAAGACCTGAGATCAGTTCTGTAAGCTTTAACTACTAGCTGCTTTCCATTAGGCCAACTCATATACGGTTCAGGGATCCAGCAGAAACTTAGGCTGAGTTTAAGCACAGAATTTGGTATTTTTTCCTGGCTCTCTTCTCCTCTAACTCTCTAGTTGTGTAGTTTCCCTGGGCTTTTTCAGCTGGTTCCCCCAGCCAGAATAGTAGCAGACTTTTTCTTGGAATTTCAGCCATGCCATCTTGGCCATGATTTTGGCTGCCCTCAGGGCATTACCTGAAAAAACTGGAATTCACTCAGTGCTGGTTTCTTGCTACAATTTGACTGCCTTCCAAAATATGCCTCCTTTTTCTGAGTTCCTAGAGCCCCCAAGGTTTTTTTTTTTTTATTCTAGTATTTATAGATGTTATTTATGGGTGGATAAATTGTTGGACACTCACTTCTTATTAAAAGCAAAACTCTACTTTGTTCCTATCCTTGGAGGTCTGTGATTTGCTTCATCCTTTCTTCCTTCATCCTCACTTTACTTGAGCTAGCTTGTCTTTCAAAACCAGAACAAAAGCCATTAGTTATGGAGTGCAGAACTACTATAGACTGGCAGAAAGGCACAATGGTAAGGGCATAGGTTTGGGAAACAGACACATTACTAAGTTCCGCTATATGATGTAAGTATTTGTGTTAGTTATTGTATAAAAGAATTACCTGAACGGTTAGTAACTGAAAACCAGAAACATTTATTATTTCACATGGATTCTGAGGGTTAGGAATTTGGGAGCTACTTAGATGGATGTTTCTGACTCAGAGTCTCTCACGAGGTTGCAATCAAGCTGTCAGACAAGGCTGCAGTGCTAAAGACTTGACTGGGGCTGGAAAATCTATTTCTAAGTTCAACTCACTGTTGGCAGGAGGCTTTTGGCAAGAGGCTTCCATTCCTTGCCACATGGGCCTCTCTGCAGGGCTGCTGACAACATGGCTTCCCCCAGAGCAAGTGGGTGGGGTGAGAGAGAGGGGGGAGGGATAGACAGAGGGAGAGAGGAAAGGGGGTGGGAGGGGAGAGGGAAGAACGAAGAAGAAGAAGAAAGTGGGTAGCATTTAATTCACATAAAGAAGCTTCCTTTCTTGTACTGCCCTTGGCATTGGGCTTTGAATTGCCTGGAATCTACACTGCTAGATGGCCAGTTTGCTTACTGTGGCTTTCATAGCCCTTGGTCACATTGAAGCTATTGAGATGCTTTAGCAACATAACCCAAAATTTTAACCCAGGGCAGTCTTCTAGTTCTCTGATAAATTTGGAGATACACAAGAATCTCAAGTATCAGGCTTCAACTCACAGATGTCCTGAGAGTCCCTTTTGAATTTTTGAAGACACCAGAGGGCACAGCAGCATGGAAGGTCAAGAAGAGAATAATTGGGCTGATTTTGATCCTTCTTTCATTTAACAGAATCCCCTCTGCTCCTTCTATTTCCCTCTGAATAATTCCTGCCAGTGCTGCAGCAGGAACACCCGTATCTTGTCCTTTTCCCACCCTGTAACCAAAAATTTCCATTCATTCTGTCCTTATTCCTGAGGAGGAAGAGTTGGGCTCTAATGGTCAACTCCTGTAAGATTTCCTTGGCTGTCCGCAGAAATGGGAAGTTCTTTTTGAATCCGCATTTTAGTACCATAGAATTGGTACAGAAACTAGCATTTTGGTCATAGCTTGTTAACCCGAGAGTGTATTTAAATTCTGTGGGCCTTTTCCAATTGAGGGATTGCTGAACACCTGGAAGTATGCTTGCTTTTAACCCATACACTTGTAATAACAAATCTCTGTGAAGGAACATGGAGAACCTGACGTTTGAACCACATATCCCTCTGTCTTTGGTCAAGATGCTTGACTGTATTTCTTCCCTTAAGGATTAGACAATGAAGATGCCTTGACTTGCCCCTTTTATACATCTACTTCAATACTCATAGGTGACACTCAAGGAATACTGAACCATACATCTCACTGTCTTTAAGGACTACAGAGGATGTGGGAAGGAAGGCAGGAACCAACATGCTGCTAAGCTTCCTCAGTTTCCACAATGATTTGGAATCAATTGGTCTGAAGAGACACAGATGGCAGTGGGTGCAAGTTTTCCCGGGCACCTTTCTGACTAGTGAATGTACTAGCATAGCTGTTTCCGCATTCATGTCAGGCAGTATCCTTAAGCCTATGAGTTACCTGTTTTATGTTCAAAACTGTATCCTTGTGCCACTAGGAAAAAGAGGAGTGCCTACCCTTTAAAGCTCTCTGATGTTGTTAATTGAGTTGATTGCATTTGCTTCTTTGGGTCCTATAAGCAGTTATCACTAATGCACTTTCTGGGACCATTCTGCTTGGGTTTGCATCCTGGCTCTGGAACTTACTGTGTAGCTTTGGCAAATCCCATAGTCCCCACTCTGTGCCTCAGTTTAATCTGTACAATGGGGATAATTATGGTACCACCCTATGAATACTAAATGAGTTAATAAATATGAACAGCTTAGAACAATGCCTGGCACTTCATAAGAGCTGTAGGTGTTACCTTTTGCTGTTGGTCCTTACTCTCTCCTTCTCCCTTTATTTGTCCTCTACTTTCTTCTTTTGGTGTCTTCTGGGTCCTTGTCTTTCCTGTGGTTCCTGAGATGAACATAAGTTGTACCAACACAGGGAGGAGCAGATAGCAAGGCAGAGAGAGGGAGATAGAAATTATACCTCAGGCCTATATAATTTGTATTCCCCCTCCCCCCCAAAAAACTTATCTGTTGAGTCCTTAACATATATTAAAAACTTAACACACATTTCTCTAGTTCATACAGCAATACTGGGAGATAGATATCACTATTACTATTTTATAGCTGAAGAAACAGTGATAACTTGCCCAGAGTTCTATGGTTAGTAAGGGCAGCATTGGAAGTTACACCTGACCCTATCTTGCTTTAAGTCCTATGCAATTTTCTCTAGGCTATTGGGACTTTTGTGATTTTCTTAGCTCCTTCCACCAAAATTCTCAATTCTAGTCCTGGGGAAATGGATGGATGGCAGAAGCTATATGTATTCGGATGATGCCAGGAGCTCTCTTTGTAGAGAAAGTGTAGAAAGGGGCTAAGGTTGTTTGGTTAATTGAGTGTGCATCTCCCAGGTTAGCAGGCTGCAGGTGGCACCAGCAGCATGGCTAACAAATCTGTGGCATTTCACCCTTTACAAACTTAATCTTGGCCTTGGTGTATTTGAGCCTAACTAAACTGAGTACCTTTGGGTATATGTCTAGGTCTGTTCAGGGCAGTACAATGGATGGGAACATCTTTATTCTTAGTGATGTGGGTGCATTTTGGCCCCAGTACACAGACTATTCTCATCTCCACTGATTTCTTTCCTAGTCACAAAATCAGGGGTCAAGAGGCTCAACCATGTACATCTTAACTGAAACACATAGTGTGGCAGTATGTTTTTGTGCCAATAAACAGAAGTTGTCAACTTTTCTTTTCCTTCTTGTTTTTCCCTGGGTTATCACTTGGCATTCTGGGTAAAGTGCCTATTGATTGGTGCATATTGATTGGGGGTTGCAGCCATTCTCGCAAAATGAATGAATGAGATGTAGAGTTTCTCTTTTATCATACACATTTGGGAGAAGAACTGAATTTAGAAGATGCCTTGGTATAAAATAGCTGCCAGTAGAAGTGCTAAGGGGGAGACATTTTATAATTTATCAAGTTTTAAGTGGCCTCTGTTTCACCAATAAACAGTAGTGTTATTCATTTGGATTTGCTAAAAAGCCTTCTGATAAACAGAAATCTGATTCTGAGTTTGAGGAGTCCTTGCTGATTGTAAGTCAAAGCTCCTAAATAGGTTTTCTCGTCGCCTCCCCTTTCTGCCTAGCAGAAAGAGTTCTTGGCAGTTGTATTCCTACTCCGTAATTCCTTATTTTGCCTCCTTCCTCACTAATTCATTCTGAACTCCAGACACACTGATTTCCCCTTGCTTCAAACTGGTTTTACCTAATTATTAACCCAGCAGGAAGGATTAACTTTTAACTCCAGTGTTGTTTTTGTGTCTCTTGAGACATCTCAGCATGACTGAGCACCATGGAATCCGAGCCGTGATTTCTAGACCTGGAGCATGGTGTAGAGGAGAAAACTTGAGGGGTGGCTTGTAACATAAGGAAATCATTTTGATGGGAGTAAGTGTCTGTAAGTGAACATTCACTAATGAGGCTGAGAGCTTATTTATAGCAAATAACAGTTATTATTCTTTACTTGCTATGAATCACCCCAGCACTAGGTCATGTACAACATGCCAAGGTTTTTGCTGAGTGTTTCTACTTTAAGTCCTATGGACAAGACAATTTAAACATGTGAAGGGTAATCCAATTAGAGGAGTGGAGAGTTTTCTTGATCTTCTATGTCACTAAGTCAATAAATAAAGACAAACAGCCAATGTTTATATATTTGAAATTATAAATCTACAATGAGCATTGTCAAGGAAAGGTGGGTAGAATCCATGGAGAGGGAGGGACAGTATGTGAAAGAGAATAATAAAGTTAAAAGCTATTCACTATGAATTTATAACAGTAGCTACCATATTGGCTCTTACTTAGTGCCAGGCAAATCTAGGTGCCACCTGTCTTTTTTTTTTTTTTTGAAACAAAGCTTTACTGAAACACGTTGTGCCCATTTGTTCATGTATCATACATTGCTGCTTTCACATGGTCACAGCAGAATAGAGGAGTTGCCACAGGACTGTATGGCCACAATGCCTAAAATATTTACGATTTGTTTTTTTATAGAAAAAGTTAACTGACTCCTGTATTAACTCAGTTGGATCTCAAAATACCCTTAGGTGACTATTACTGTTGTGTAAGTAAAGAACCTGAAGCACAGAAAGGTCCTATAACTTGCCCAGGCCACACACCTAGGGAGTAGTTGACTCAAGATTTAGATTCAGGAAGTATGACTCCAGAGCCTTGTGGGTTTTTTTTTTATGATTTTATTTATTTATTCATGAGAGACACAGAGGCAGAGACATAGGCAGAGGGAGAAGCAGACTCTCTGTGGGGAGTGTGATACAGGACTTGATCCTGGAACCCTGGAATCATGCCCTGAGCAGAAGGCAGATGCTCAACCACTGAGCCACTCAGGAGTTCCTCAGAGCCTTGCTTTTAATTGCTATACAACCCTGCCTTTTCTCTTGTGTAAGACGCAATTCTGATTCTAGTTGTAAATGGAAAACAATTTGAATTCACCACTGTATTGTGTCTTTCACCAGCCTACTTTAGACTCTTGGGAAAAAGAGCAGTTTGAGTGTATTAGGGGCTAAGAGTGGGAAGGGGTTGAAGATACTGTCAGCAGCAAAAGCACCTACTCTCCACCATTGACTGGGCTCAGATACCTTAGACAGAGCTCTGCCTAGGCAAACATTGGCCTTTCCTTTGTTAAAATTTACCTCCTGTACAAGATAGGAATTCAAAGAATACTTGTAGGATAAAAGATTGGATGTCATTAAGGGGTTCCTGCCCAGTTTCCATGACTCCTCTTCCTGATAAGAGCACCTTGAATTTTCTTTGAGAAAGTACCTCTCCGCCATAGTCCTTTACGTAGACTGGGTGGGATTGACCTCACCCCTGACTCTAGTGGCAGGCTTTGAGTAGCCTAAACTAACCTAAGTACCCCTTCCTTCTGCCTGTTATGATTGGTTTGGGGATGGACACATGCTTTAAGCTAGTTCCATCATAGTGAAGCACACTACCTTTAGTGGAATTGCAGAGGCTCTTCCAATGCAAGCTGGTAATGTCAGGGTATGAGTCTTCTACCACAAGAGAAGAACTTGATATTGCTAGAGGGCTGCCATGTGGGGAGAGCTAACTCTAGCTTTATCCTGGAATCTGAAACCAGTCTTCTCTCTGAACTATTTTTTTTAGGTAAACAGACAAAGTCAAAAAGAGAGAAGAGAAAAAAAAATCACTTTATTGTTTAAAAAGATTTAATTGGATTTTGTTTGTTACCAAAAGATTTCTAATTGATATAGGAGGTAGTCCAATAGTTCAAAGAGGATGGAACTGGAGTGAAGAAATCTGTGTTTAAGACCTAGATTTCCAACTAAGTTGTGTGTTTCTGCATATGGGGCCTTATTTGTAATTCTTCAATTTCCCCAACTGTAGAAAGGATGCTGCCCCATGGTCCTCATTGGACAGCTGTGTGAAGGAGGATACATCATGTATATGCTCAGAGTTATATTTGAAGGTTGAGAAAGAGAGTACCCCAGCAGGGGTGACATCTTGTGGATGAGAGTCAACTGTCTTTTGTTCACTGGGGTACAGCAAAACTTTCTGGAGCTTTCTTAGTCCTGTTACCCTAGCAGTCACACAATGGTTAGATGATGCCATTTGTATATTGGTTTGATAGACATCTCATAGAATCTGTTCTGAAGGGGAAGGTTTTTTTCATGTCTTTCCTGGATTTTCTACTTTGGGTCAGGAGTGGAGGATACAGAGGTAAATAGATGACTAAAGGGAACGTCATGCTGACTCAGAGGGAAGGAATCAGGTGGCAGATAGGTGACTACACATTAGGATGCAGAGAAAGCACAAATGCACTTGACTTGCATAAGTTCCTCATTTGCTTCCAGGTGGACATTTTTAAATAGTCAGCTCAGCGTACCATTGGGATAGGAGGCAGACAACCAGGCTTTTTGGTCTGGATACCAGATCTCTGCAACACTGGGCTGGTGACCAAATGACTAAAGCCTCCTGAAACGTCCAGTTTTCTTATCTGTTAAATGGACATTTAGTACCTTCCCTGGCAACTTCATATTGCTGGTGTGGGGATACAATGAAAGAATGTTGGTAAAAAATGCTTTGTATTTGCAGAAAGCCCAAGTAAGAGAACATATTTGCAAAATTCAGAAGCTGCCCATGTTTTTAAGACTTAGTTCTTGCTCACTGAAATACTTTGCAGAGAGAATTCTTGCTTTATGAGTTATACTTTCCAATGGCATATGTCACAGAGCATGGTAACTTCTACTTATGATATTAAGGATTCAGTGTATACATGTATAGTGTATACACACCTAGGGAGTAGTTGACTCAAGATTTAGATTCAGGAAGTATGACTCCAGAGCCTTGTGGGTTTTTTTTTATGATTTTATTTATTTATTCATGAGAGACACAGAAGCAGAGACATAGGCAGAGGAAGAAGCAGACTCCCTGTGGGGAGTGTGATACAGGACTTTCTAGAAAAAGCCTGTGGCTCATCCTCATCGTCATCACTGTTGTCCATCATCCACCACTGTCATCATCTTGAGCATCTGCATCCTTATCACTACTATCATTTAGTCAGTGCCAAAGGTATATCAGATGTTGTGTTTGGTTCTTTACGTACATCTTCTGATGTAAACTTAGGATATCCCTGTGAGATATTATCCCCTTTTCACATATGAGAAAATCAAGATTCAGAGAGATTGAGTTTCCCAAGGTCACGCAGTGAGTGGAGAGCTGTGCTGTAACCCAAGCCCCTACTCTTCACTGCAGCATATTGCCTTTACCAAAGGGAGCTTTGGAATTAGACCTGGAAGTTCTGATCTCATTCCATTGCTTCAGCAATTCAACACAAAGGCTCTGGTCCAACTCTTTTCCTTTTGTGTCTCAGTAAGTAAGTAATATTTCATCCCTCTCCCCTCTGATCCCACCCTCATTGCCAGATTCTGGAACCGTCTGTGTGTTTCTGGTCTATAGTTCAGCTTCTCTCCCCAGGCATTCGAGAAAGGCATTCTTCACAAAAAGGGAAAACACATTTTATTAAAGCAAACATGCAGTCCTCAGCACTTTTACTTATCTTATTTATACACTGCAGTGCAGCTTTCTATGACCTAGTGATTATCATTTCCCAGAGCTATCATCATTTTAAAGCTACCTGTTCATCCCGCTTCAGCAGATGGTACTACGCTAGGAGTATTGTAAGAGCTTTAAAGAAAGAAAACAAACAAACAAAGGAAAGATGTGCGGTTGGGTCAGCTTGAGGAAGAACTCACTTGCATTGTGTGCCAACGCTGTTCCGCTTTCAGCTGGGGCTGTGAGGTGGGAGGTGGCTCCCAGTGGTATCCAGTCCCCAGTGATATTTAGGTGATGGGTTTCACTTTTTTTTTTTTCTATCAATTGGTAACCTGGAATGAGCAGTCTGCATACAGTTGGTTTAAAAAAATTCTTATATCTGATCTTGTCTATGAAATCTGTTAAATTAAAGTCATCCATCCCTTCATTCATTCCCAAACACTTTAGGTGCCTACCCTGTGCAGGGTGCCATTCCAGGTTTGAGTTCCAATTGCTGCAAATAGTTCTGTGTCCTTGGAAAAACCCTGGGTTTCTCCAGATCTCAGTTTTACCTTCTGTGAAATGAGGGGGCTGGCTCAGGCTACCAGGTCTTCTCTCAGAAGCAAAGGTATTGGAGCTCCTAAAAGTCTTGTATGGATATAAAATCCTAAAGTTGTGAACAAGCCAGGCTTATCCTCCAAGGATAACTCCTCACAGTTACGATTCAAGCTCGATGAGCTGCTCAGGCTGAAGAAGGACCAAGCTATCCTTCGTCTCTGTTTCAGATTCTCTGAAATTCTTAATACCTTAGAGCAGTGTTTCTCAACTTTTTAAAAACATTATCTGTCCTACAAAGAATCATTTGAGACATTCCCCCCCCGCCAATTCCCATGCTGCCATGAGATTTTTAATAGTGATAATCTAGAAATACTAGATACTTGTTTATGTATCCAATGGAAAAACCACTGTAGTACATAAGATTTTTTGGCCCTCAAGAACTAAATTTCACTCCTTGGGAGTTATATTGCCATCCCCTCTTGAGAATGTATAAACTAGAGCAGTAATTTTCAAACTTATTTTTTTACCTTATGCAAATTCTGTGCAATATTCAATATATGAAATTGATAAAAGCAGTATTTTATTAGTATGAATATATTTTAAATATTATATAAACACATTCTATCCTAAAGTTAATCAATGAGAAAACTAGTTAATATCCTGGTAGTCTCCAAAGGGTTATCGCTGAGTATATAACACTTAAGTATATTTCTTGTTTTTTTTTTATTATAGTTTCAAAATTGCTTTAAGGATTTATTTATTTCAGAGAGAGAATGAATGAGTAGAGAGAGAGGCATAGGAAGAGGAATAAGCAGACTCCTTGTGGAGCAACCTTGGGGCTTGATCCCAGGACACTGAGATCATGACCTAAGCCAAAGTCAGATGCTTAACTGGCTGATGCACCCTGGTGCCCCTTGTTGTTGTTGTTTTTAAAAATTAATTAATTATCAGGAAGGGAGACAGAACATAAAGACTCCTAACTCGGGGAAACGAACTAGGGGTGGTGGAAGGGGAGGAGGGCAGGTGTTGGAGGGGAATGGGTGACGGGCACTGAGGTGGACACTTGACGGGATGAGCACTGGGTGTTTTTCTGTATGTTGGTAAATTGAACACCAATAAAAATTAATTAAAAAAAAAAAGAAAAAGAAGAAAAATGTGGTTAGACTATATAGGTCCTACTAATGTCCTGGCCAGGACAGAAGACAAAATAAAGGCAGAGTTGGGATGAAAAAAAAAAATTAATTAATTAATTTGGAGAGAATGAGTGGTAGGGAGGGGCTGGGGGGGGCAAGAGAGAGAGAAAGAGAAAGAGAGAGAGAGAGAATAAAAAGCAGACTCCATGCCAAGCAGGAAGCCTGACTTGGGGCTCAGTCTCAGAACCTGAAGATCATGACCTAAGCCGAAGTCAGAAGTTTAATCAACTGAGCCACTCAGGTGCCCCTAGTTTTAAAATATTTCAAAATATATGTAAAAATTCAAATCAAACATTTGAGGAACTTAAAGCATCGAAACACAGTTTGAAAACCATTGCTAGAAAATCTTTTGGAATATGGGCTTTGGAGTCAGACAGATGGATCTGAGTTTATTCTCCATCCCACCACCTACCAGTCAGTTATCAGATCATGGGCAAATCTTAGAGCTTTCGTTTCATCATCTGTAAAATGGGTATTAGAATCTCTACCTCATAGTATCTGTGAGGATTAAAAGAGATCATCAGATGCACCTGGCCTGGATAGTAGGCGCTCAGTGAACATTACTTTATCTTTTGCTTCACTCTGTATCTTTGTATTTCCTTCCATTGACCATGGCAACTTGTGCCTGAACACACAGCAAACAATAGCTACAGAAGAACTTGTGGCCAAATCAAACAAGGAGGGATTCCAGTATCACTGTCAGTGACTCTGCTTTCCTTTTCCTGGACCTGGAATAGGGAAAGGTATTATTACTCTGCCTGAGATCATGTTTAACTGGCATGGAACATGCCTTTTTTTTTTTTTTTAATGAAACCAGTGGGACCAGCTATTAACTCTTCACATTCTGAGTAACGTAAATCTTGTCTTGTAAAAAACAAAAATTACATATCATTAAGTGGAGACCACCCAGTTTTGTGGGTGGAAACACCAAATGTTTCATAACAAAACCTCTAATAAAGTCTGCTTCCATTTTGATAGAATATAGCAGCGCATACCATTTTTTTTCTTTGGACATAAGAACAGTCTATGTTCATTTATGGATTGGGTGCATCTTGAATGTAATGATAACTATTAAATATCATTGACCATATCCTTTCCAAAGCTTTAGTTGGGGTTGCTCTCCATAAAGATGAGATGACCTCATGGGGTTTGGGACCAAAATAATTAAGAATATTACCAGAGATAGATGTTTTAAAGGCAATTCAGAGAAGTGGGCTTTATAGTCTATTCCCATTTGAATTGCTTCTGGGATTTTGCTGTGGTCATCTGTAGAAGAGGCAATGTGAGTTCACATAAAGTGCACTCTTTCAGATCCATCAATGTGAAAACCAGAAATAATGATCCCAATTATTCCCTCCCCCATTCTAAAATGTTTTGAAGAAGAAAAAATGATGGGGGTGGAGATGAGAAAAGAATGCACAACTGGTTCACTGGGATAACTTTGAAATTTCTGCTAGGGGGGAAAAAACCCCATGTATTCTTTTGTATGTGTGTTGAAGCCTATGGTTGATAAAACTGAAGTTCTACATCATAAATTCCCATTTGGACATTCAGTTCTGAGAACCTGCATCCAGCAGCCTTATCACTTTGAAGTGAAGTCACAATCACTAATGGAATCTGCTAGCTTTTCACATACTGAAATTAGCTTTGATTCTTTCTCCCAAACATATTTTGAAAGGCAACATGCACATACTGTATACTGGCCCATCAAAGCAATCGATGCCATGGAGGAGGCTTGTGGACTTACCTACTGGGGTTGAGAGAAATAAATGTGTTTCTTTCAGGAGTAGAAACGGGATTTCTGAACCCTCTTCTGGCCCCAAAGAAGGGAGAGCCTCCTCCTTCCATCTCTATGAAGAAAGAAAAAGTAAATGCCATTTTCCTTTGCGACTGTGAATAATAACATTTATGCTCTGAGATAGGTTTGCTTCTTTAATATGAAAAACGATATCCTGTTTGGATGAGACATTTCCTTGAATGCTTAGCATAAATTGAGCCCTTAAGCTTTTAACAAGAAATTCTGGGCTATCTTGCCTGAAAACTCAGAGTGGATCTTGGAAACATTGTGGGTTTCTTGATTTGCAAAAACTAGCCTTTTCCATGACATTACTAATGGTGCTCTTTGTTTGATATTCAGGAAGAGCCATCTGAAATAATCCTTGTTTGTCTATCATTTTTTCCTCTCTCCGTCTTTGTCTCATTGTTTTCCTGATTCCATCACTCCTCTCTTTCTGTCACTGCCTCTTTCTCGCCCCTTTGCTCTTCCTCTCTCCTGCTCCCTCTTTCTTTCGCACAGTCACACACACACTTCTTTTCCTTTTGATTTTTTTTTTTTTTTGGTCACACTCTCAAGTGACATGGGCCCAGTTAAGGTATTACAAAGCTGAGAGAGAAGTATGTTGGAGAAGGAAATGCATTTTTCGTCACTCACGGTGACAATTAAAATGACAACAAGGCCAGAGTCTTCCATCATTGTTTCTTAATGCTGTCAGCACCAACTTTGCCAGAATTATCCTGTCTGATGCATGAGTGGACTTAGTCATTTTTCACATTTTGCCATTCAGTACCTCAAAATCACTTAAGAGAGTAAATTAGCTTGCATCTCATTTAAATGAGCATTAAAAAAAACCCTTTGCAGCAACATGCTTCCCCCATTCAGAGACAGTTAATTTGGTGGGCTGGGATGTGTCTATAGATATAAAATCTCTTTGTAACACAGATGATGGTTTGAATTCTGGCGTTAAGAGAGCAAAGGCATTTTGGTGGACCACATTTTGAATCACATTTTGATTCACTGAGGGGACTCATTGGGTACACACACTCACACACACATATTTATAGTAAAGAAATAAATAAGTGAGATGTCTAATAGATACTTTGATTTTCTTTTTCAGTTATGGAGAACACACATAGGATGATAGAAACATTTGAAGTCCATCCAAGGGAAAATAAATGGCTACTTGTTTCACCATATGGTTTGCATGCTTGGACCAGGCAGGATGTATCCCCACGCTAGTCAGAGACTGGTTGAGCCTCTTGGAGAGGGCTTTTTTTGTGGCCTGAGTTCTCTGCCCTGCCTCCCACTTCTCACTTAGACACCTAAAATTGATGGTTCACTGTTGGGTACTAAATGGGGTCCAAGGAGGACCTGTATTCATGTTTGCAGCTGCCAGAGACCTCCGAGAATTTTATTCTTTGAGTGGTTTTCTGGAGAGGGAATGAATTGGTGAGCTGACTGCCGGGCAAGAGCTGTGCCCACTAAAATCTCACTTGGAGAGACTGAAGTCTGACCTTTCTCGTAACATGTAACCTTCTGAAGTAGGCCCTTGGGTGACATAAATCAATTCTTGATCAATAGAAAGCATGGATAATAGAAACCCAACAAATCTGACTTGGCAAAGTCAACATACTTTTGTGTTCCTGGACATAGTTGTATTTCAGGCTATATTTATTTGCTTGTCTAGAGATTGTGACCTCACCCTAGGCCTCTTTTTCTTTTGTCCACCTCTCCAATGGGTAACAATATCTTTAAGCCTTAACTCAAGTGCCTTTTTTTTTTTTTAATCTTCAAAAAAATATTGATACCTGCCTTCTGGATAGTCCTTTCTCTTTACTTATCTTTGCTCTAGCACTTGTATTACATTCCAGGTACTGATGTCTGTCTCTGTACTGGACATGAGCTCTCTGGAGCAAGGGCCATGCCTTCCTCATCTCTCTGCCCAAGTACCTCGCATAGCACCTGATACAGATGCTCAGTGAACGTCGAACTGAACTCCATAGACCAATTTATGAGACATTTTGAGAAAAAGAGTATGATTTTGTGCACTTGCGCCAACCTTTCTTACCTTGGTTCAGTTGCATGCTTGGAGAAATTTTAGAAACCATGACACAGACAAGGGTTATAAATCATTTAAGTAAAGTCAAAAGAAGTTGAATATCCCTGGGAACTCATCAATCCTAATTTAATAGGAGTGGGAAATGTTTCACATTTCAAATTCTGGCTTTCTGGTTTTTGAGGGTAATGCCGTATTGACCAATTGTTCATGCCCAACATTTCCCCCGCCTTTTTCATCCGTGAATAGCAATCTCATTGATGTTGGGAGATGTTCATGGACGTTGAAAGCATTTCACTTTGTTGTTTAAAGAAGCCTTTGTCCTGAAGGCATGAGATTATTCTTTCACATGAGGTGGAAAGGAAAATAAGAAAGCCTCCCTCTGTCCTTGGGTTCACATGGGTAGGAACTCTTTCTTGCAGCAATAAAAGCCTTTGGAGGAGACCTTTCATTATAAGGGTTTCGTGTTAAGTACTGCACATGGGGACAGAAGCTAAATCCCAATTTACTCAGCTGCATTTCCCAAGATTTGTTCCCTTGCGGCACAGGAGCTCTGTGCAAGCTCCATCAGGCCACTGCAGACCAAGCCAGAGGATTTGAATATTAATGCCATTCAGGTTTCCTTTCAGAGGAAGCTCTCTTAGTAGCAATAGTGAGACACTGCCTGCAAGTCTATGACTGAACATGAAAATAAAGAGTTCAGAGTGTATCAGAAAAAGAGGGATCAGGGAAATGCACACAAATCATGCCCAGCCACCCAACCTGCCCCAACTTCTCTCTATCGGTGTGTAGAGAATGCTTTCTCCAGGGACGTGCTCATTGCATAATGAAGGCTTGTCATTTAGGAGCCAAAAGAAAATCAGTTTTCCGTGTAGTCAGATACATTCTTGATGAGATTCCGAGTCTCACAAAAGAATGTTGCAGATTCCTTCCACTCATATCAAGCATCTAAATGTTGATCTGGAGAAACAAAGAAATGGAAAAAGAAAAATGAGTTTGTTGTCAAATTGAAATACCACATTTTTGTATTGCTGGCTGATATATCTGTAATTCTCATCTGCCATTCCTTCATCGTACGTGTGTGTGTGTGTGTGTGTGTGTGTGTGTGTATGTGTGTAATTTTCCTCTCCAAACCTGCAAAACATTGCAAAACTAGATTTAAATATTTCAGGCGGACTGCGCCCAGCATTTGCATTCCTCTGACTCATTCAGAGAAAAGACATCTGAGCAGAAATACAGAAGATAAAAGAGAAACCATTAATCCAAGGAAGATTACTGGCACAGAATCTTTATCCTGTATCCTTCCTGAAATGAGACAAAGATCTCACTATGTACATCCCTCTGGCTTAGCTTCAGATAGTAAGCAATATAGAAGTAGAGACATGGTCCTTTTTAAAGGCACACTGCGTTTGCCTGAATTCTAAAGCAAAATCATCCTTTGGTTAGATTCTTGCTTTCTTGAGTGTCTTGCTTTCTTCACAGTGTCTTTTGCCCTTGCTCCCTTCAACTGTGCCTTTCTAACTGGGGCCCCAGCCTTTAACTAGGACGTTAGGCTTGACTTTTGAAAGACCATTAGATAAAGTCCAGGGTAGTACTAAGTGCTCTGGGCCATGAGGCAGGAGAGACAGGGTCTCAACTTATTAACTATAGGACTTTACGTATAACTGCTTTCTTCATCTGTAAAATGGGTGAATACCTGACCCTGATACCATACATACACAGAGATATTGAGTTCACTTGAAAAAGCTTGGGGAGCAGAAGCCATGTGAAAATACAAAGTATAATATTTTAAAACATAATGTGAAAGGCAAGTTGAATACAGAATTAAATACAGAATTAAATCATTTTGGGAGTATTAGCTCTATTTGCTTAGGACATTTAAATCAGCCTTCAGAAGGAACTCTTCTGCTTTCTTAGTTGAAGCCAAACACAATAATAATCATTACCTTTGCCATTCTTGAGCATTTACTGCACTGTGCCAGGCATGTTTCAGGAATTATCTCATTCAGTTCTTACCGCAATCCTGAAAAGTGTTATCTGTTAGCACTTCCATTTTGTAGATGAAGAAATTGAAGCTTAGAGAGAGTAAGAAATTTCCCCTGAAATAGATAGCTAATGGGTGTCGGAATTTGAACTCAGGTTTCAATTTGAGCTCTAAATTATTTTTAATATATTATTCTGCCACTGCAGTTTCAAAGAGTCCAATCAGGTTAACGTTCTCAACTTTTATGTTTCTTCATTTACATATTTCCACTCCAGATGGATGAGAATATTACATTACATATGTATATGTAATATAAATGTATTAACATACGGTGGTTTAATAAGCAATTTCCAAGTCTAACAACCTCACCACCATTTCCTGATGGGTCACCTCAATTTATGGGTCAAGCCTATTGCCTCTTAATCTTGATGAAAACCAGGAGCACTTGGGTCCAAGACCCTCCCCACACACAAAGCAACATCCTTACCCCAAGTGTCCCATGATAGGGGCAGTGCCAAGTCTGAATCTCCTGTGGAGAAGTGACACTGGTCTAAGGTGTCTCTGGGCACTGCATTTGTCTCCATCTGTGTATCAGAAAGGTGTTACTAAGCAAAGTGTGTTAAAAACCCTCTGGCACCATGACCTCTGCAAATGGACGGGATCATGATGATAATAATGTTGGTGATTTAAAGCAGGGATTTGTAAAGTGAGGGGTCAACTAGCAAGTATTTTAAACTCTGCAGGCCACATGGGTCTCTATCATTAACTACTGAACTGTCATTATAGTGCAAAAGCAGCCACAGACAGTACATAAGTGAATGAGTGTGGCCGTCTCCCAATAAAGCTTTATTAACAAATATAGGCAGTAAACTAGATTTGGGCCGTGGGTGTCCTTTGCCATCCCCTGACTTAAAGGAAGGTAAGCCAAGTATTTTGAGCAGCAGTGATAGTCAGGAACTGCTCATCCCATTTTTATCTCAGTGGACTTCCTTGACTGGAGGTAAGAAGAGTATGGACAGTGGTTTTCCTCTCTGGTCATTGTCCTTTCCTAAGATTACTAGACAAGTCTAAGGCAGGACGATTAGGAATATGAAATATTCACAACCATCTGAATTCAGTGCAAGCACGACTTGTCTCCATCTCGTCTCAAGCAATCATTGGAAGTCAATTTTTTTTCCTGACCATTGTGGCTGCTGATCTGGCTGCGGCCATTGGCTGTTTAAATAAAATAATTTATTTCCATGTTGCAACAATAGCAAAACCTACTGTGTCCAATTAAATCTCCACTTACAGCAGCCCCGGGAGTGTGATCGCTTTCTGGAGATAGATCCGTGTTCCTGTGACCTTATCTTCTTATACTTTGCATTCAGCTATGAAATTAAATTGCAGGAAATGATTCAATTTTGAATCATTCCATTCAAAAACGCAGAAGCCGAAAGTTCTCCGATGAACGACAAACATGTGGACTGGCTTTTTAGATGGGAAACATCTTTAAGCTCTGTAAGCTGGGCCAGAGGTTCAGACATCTCCAGGCCTGATGGGGCTTGAGCTTTCAGATTTACTCCAGCTAGTTTTTATTTCTGACAAAGGGCCTTATTCAGATAAAGGGAGTTTGCCTTGCTTGTTTCCTAGGAAACTTTTTTTTTTTTTTTTAATTTCCTTGGAAAAGACTCTTCTTGAGGCATTCTCAATCTAACCTCCTCTCCTGGCTAAGAAACTGAAGGATGACATTAAAACTTGAGGTTATGGAGAGTTATGCCAACTGGGACTAAACTGTGATTATTTTGTTGATTTAAACTGACAGAAAGGTGAGGTCAGAATAAAATCTTGTTTCTCCTGTAATTTAGAGACTAGGAACCATCATGGCTCCCACCCCCCCTCCAATAATGCTCAAATTATCCATTCAGAGTGATTTGATTTCAGGTTTGAAGCTGGAGATCTCAGTAATAATCTTTCTCAGTATGAAGCACTTATTTATGGAGTAGTCTTTGCCATTTTTAATTGCACTTTCCCCTCATGCCCTTATTAATTATCTCTCTAGTTCCTCTTAGGTCTTGTCACGATGCCAAACATTGAAATAGAAAGGTTTATTTATTTCCAAAGACAGACGGAAGAGGACAGGCTTTCCAACTTTCTATTTTGACTCTTAAAGGTTCATACTCTCAGAAAGTATGCTTCCTGCAAAGTGGGTGCCCCCTGGATTTCCTATTGGTAAAGGCCCCTGAGGACCCTTAATTGCTTGGAGTGTCCTCGGAATTTTCACAAAGCAAGGCACTTTGAGAGGCTGGTGAAGCTGGGGTTTCCAGTTAGGATTCTCCTTTGCTCAAAAAGGTCAGCAGCTCCTCTGTGCTCCTGGGATCAGATACCACCTCCTCTAATATGGCCCCATCCTAAATTTCCCTCTACTTTCCTCTTTGCAGCTGAACCAGTCTCTCTAGTGTGACCAAATTAGTACCCACACTTTTCTGCACCAGTGTTCATGTCATTTCCTGCATTTGGAACATCCTCATCCATGCCCCTGTCTGTTGAAATCTTAAACATAACCCTTTAAGGCTCATCAAATTTTCCATTTTTCTTAGAGCCTTTATAAACCCTTCTTTAACTTTGTAGAGTGCTTGGGTTATGCTTCTTTTGTGACAGTACGTGGAACTGCCTTATATGGTAACCATTGGTAATCTTGTCTTAACTGTCCCAGGCCAGTAGTAAACTCCTTGAGGACAAGAAGCTGCTGGCTCATTTTTGTAGTTCTCCAGGGGCTTGCAAAATGTGTTGTAACTAGCCTCAAGCTCATTTGCAACTACATATTACAGTTCAGTTAGTGAGGATCTATTCTGGACAAGATTGGCTCCTCTGAAATAACAGGTTAGACTGTTCTACATGAGCTTTGAAACATCAGGGAACTGGGCAAGGTCTGAAACAAACTTGATTCTCAAACTTATTGGGAATAGCAACACCAGAAAATTCCATTCCTCAGCTCCAGGTGACAGGGACATGAGAAAATGAGACAATCATTGGCAGCAAACCAAAAAAAAAAAAAAAAAATCTGTGTCTGAGAGGCAATATGGACTGAATATATATGTTAACGGCTTATTTTCTTATTTGAAATATCTGTAAATTATATCCGGAACATTTTGGAGTTATAGCTGTGTCTTTTTTGAGATAGATCACAACCTTCTTGCATAAAAATACTCTTTGTGATGAATGTTAGAGATGAGTGTTGCTCAGAGAAACAACTTTAATATTTTACTCTTTAACATTAATTTCAAATCTCAAACTTACTCTTCCTAAGTTGTAGGACAGTTGAATGTCTTCTAACGGAATGATCTCCACAGGACATCCTGAGCTGCTTAGGAGGTTAGCATTCCAGCAAACATTTGGCTTACCGAATTCCTAAAACAGCAACATGTACTCTGAAGGACAGTTAAAATTTAAGAAGCCAGTAGAAGCTTCGAGAGTGTGTGTGTGTGTGTGTGTGTGTGTGTGTGTGTGTGTGTGTGACTCTGGAATGTGGGAGAGAGTGTTCTCCCTCACAATTTGTTTTTCTCTCTCAGGCTGATTGCACACTCAGATCCAATATGTAATAGAGTGTGCATACTATGTTATTCTCTGACTATTTTAAAGGAAACTCAGCATTCCTTCCTTCATGAATCAGTTTCCTAGTTGTGGTGTAGAAGAAAGCGATCTGTCAGAGAAGCTGATGAAATGACAGATTATTTTTTTTTTTAATGGGCTTGAATCTTCTGCGACATTCTGAGTCTGAATCATCAACTGAGTAGCTTTTCTTGGTATGTGTGTATTTTAAAGTGCCAGTCATGGTTGAATGTTAATAATCAATGTAGTTCATTGATCTCTGAAGACCTGGGGTATCTTTCCAAATGTGCTATTATGTTTAATACAATTTTACGTTCTTGGTGTGGAGAGCAAAGAGGGAACGATTCCACATTGGTGGGATTTGTTTGTTTTTGGCATTTTGACGTTTTTGAATCTTTCCTCGTACATCTGTTTCTCCATGCGTTTGTCCCTCCATCCATCCAACAATTTAATGTGCCTCTCTGCTACGTCCCAGGCTGTGTACCAGGAGCCGGGAGGTGTCTGTGAAAGAGCAAAGACCTCATGGGACACAACTAAAGGACAATTTCTAAGGAAAAAAAAAAAAGGCTTCAGACCGTTCCTTGAGAACTGCCCTTCCAGAGCCACTGTTGTCTGCCACTGGCCTGATACAAACCCTCTTCCCTCCTTTTATAACCCCCAAGGCCCTAAGACCTTTGTGTGCCTTAGAGGTCAGTTCACAGATGTGGCCCTGGGACACCCTCCTCTTTATCTGTATTGTACTTAACAAGAGGTGGAGGCGCATGGGCCTTTTATGATTTTTTCCCCTTTTTCTTTTTTTTGATTAGCATCTGCACAAATGGCCTCAGTTCATTGCTTTAAACTAACTAATCCGGCTTGTTAAGACGGAGATTGTCATCCACAAGTTGTTATTAGCGGGGTTCTAAGGGAAGAGGGTCTCTGTTCAGAGCAGGGCGAGCTTGGAGAAAGGTTATATAATATAATATGTTCTTCAGGCGCCATACGAGAGGGAGACAATGCTGCCTTACAGGACCTGCTCTCAAGTGCTACTTAGAGGCTTACATAGTCCTGCCCATTCTACCTCATGAAAAGGGAGATCCAATCATTGCTTTCTGGAAACTATTCTCCTCCTCTCTTTGGCTGTCATATGTATTTAACAGTAGTGCCCTCAAGGACAATGGGGTGGGTAAGCGTGCTAGGGGGCTCCAGCCTACAGCCTGTATTTTTTTTTTTTTTCAGTTCACATTGCCGGGTTTGCTAAGAATGGTCTTCTTTGTTTCCATTTTGAGTCATGGCTGAATTCTTATATGTTGTCTGATCTTCAAGCTCAAATACCCAAGGGACCAGGCAGCTGTGAATCAACCCTGTGTGCGCGTGTGTGCGTGTGCGTGTGTGTGTGTGTGTGTTTGCTAGCAGGTACTATAGCAAAGAAGACAGTATACTTTTCCTTATTTCTTTAAATCGATAGGGATTTGGAGGAAAAGACTTTAATAAAATAGAATTGTGACTGATTATTTTTCCCCTTTCTGAGCACTGCTGTAAAATAAGGTTATGAATAGCACGAGGAAAAAAATGATAAAAAAAAAACCTTTGGTAATGTAGTCCTGTGGGTTTAAACCCAAACCTTCAATTTATAATGAAAGCTCAGTGTCTATATACTAACCTCCACCTGATGAGATGGCTCTGCTTTTTCTGATTGCAGAGTATAAGGAAAATTTCCACATGCTTTCACTTATTGGGAAGGTACACAGTTGCTTATCTGTTGTTTTTCTTCCACAGAGTCCACGTTATGATTTGGAAATTCGACATCATGTATTTTTTTTCCCCCCAGGCCAGATGTTTTATCCTTCTCTGTTAAGTCATCTTGACATGTTGCCATGAAATGGATACAACTGCTAGTTTTAATATCGCTCCATATCTTTATTACAAGATACGTCTCATGCATCTTAATTCTTCATATTCTCCGTCTCTGTTGTTCTCTGATCTTCTCCATCCCAACCCCCCCTTTACTCCTGGAGAAGGCATATTGTAATTGTATGACGGTCGTGTCCCAGTAGCTAAAGAGGTTCTAGATAGCATAATGAATATGCAGCGCATTATCTCCCAGGATGTGTGCCTGTGTCTTTAATCACAGCTGGAATGCAAAATCGGGCTCCACCTTTCAACTCTATCTCCATCATGCTGAGAGAGTGAGAGAGAGCGAGACGGAGACTGCTAGACAGCTCGAAAGAGATTGCAGCTCAGATGTCCTGAAAAACAGCAAATCCCTCAGACCTGGCAGATTCCGTTACCATGAGAACTGCAGATATTTCCATTGTGATGGTTTGCTCCAGCAGCCATCTGTTACACCCATTTGATTAGGAAGTACAGTTCAGCTTGTATGGGATTTTCATCACACCTTATCCCAGGGCAGTATACAGAGGCTCTTGCTTTTTTATATGCTAAACTCCAAGGCTTCAAAGTACTGTAATTTACCGAGGCGGAGGGCATTTAATGAAACGGTAAGAGAAGGTCACTAAAGACCGAAGCTCCAAGAAGAAAAACACACAGGAGAAGTAAGAGAGGATTAGACTCCACAGCAGAAACGCATCCAACTCAGAAAATTAACCATATTTAGCAATGCCTTCTTCTCTTTCTTGGTGGAGGAGAGTGAAATGAAGACTTAAGTTTCCAGACCTGGACTCCCCCAGACAGAGGGAGGAAGATTTTTGTGTAGTCATGGCATGGATGCTCCCGGGGCAGTTAATTCCCTCCCGGGACTCAAGGGCAGTCAAAAGCAAGGGAGGGAAGGGTAGGGCCTCAAACACATCTCATCAGTTGAGATGAAGCCACTGTATAAAGATTACATTAGCTCTAAAAATTTTATGATGCCATCTAACTTTTCCATAGACACAAAACGACCTTAAAAGTTCCTTGAAGGAGGGCTGTAATTTACAGATTTAAACCAGTTATTTGGACTAGTTGCCCCTCTGTGTATTTTCGTAGGGGAGGAAATGCTGATGGTACATCCTATAGACATAAAAATAGGAATTCCCTTCAATTAAGACTCTCCAAATATCCTTCCTGGGCAGTAGGCATTCTAGGTCCAAGCTTACAAGGGGGTTGACGTGGTCTGGGAGGAGCTGCCTAAAGTGCCTTAAATTGACTGGGGTTTCTGTAAACCGGGGAAGCTAATTAAATGCTTACACAGCGACAGGAATTTGTGATTGCTGCACAGGGGCCTCCCTTTGTTTCCCAGCCTACATTTTCTAGAATGGATTCTGATAATATATCACTCTGGTTGGGAAGAGCTGCCAGATTTTCCCAAACTTGCTAAGTTTGCAGGACCCATTATGTCCTGCTTTGCCTGTGGGTTTGGTTTTTGGGCAACTCTTTCGAACAGGAGATGCGTTTCCTTATCTGATTACACTGCTGGCTGGAGAACTTTCCCCCTCGGTTTATTTCCTGGCCTGGTGTTAGGTTGCCATCCAGGGAGGCTGGGATGTCAGGAGGAACCAGAGAACTCATTCCCTGCTTTGATGCCAAAGGTATATTCCCAGTGAGATAAACATCAGTCACCAGGATCCCAGAGGTTAAAGATCGGGACAACATGTTGGCCTTTCTTGCTGAAGTGGGGTGGATTTTTTTAACCTTTACAGTGGAAAAGCTCACACCTCCTAGATGAGGACCCGTGTTTTCCTTGAACGAAGAACCACCTTGCCTGGCCAGCAACTGAAGGTACAAATGAATCACGGTCCCTCCCTTGAGAACGCTTAGTTAGAAGGCTCTCCTCCTCTATCCCAGCAGCAAACGTCTCACACTGCACATCTTCCAGTGGTGTTGACTTTCCCATTAAACCCTCAATCCTACACCCTGGAGATTGCCTTTTCTCCAAGGCTTTTGAGACAGGGCCCTGGTTTTATGAACGCAGCGTCTGTCTCTGAAAGGCAGCAGATGCAATGAAGGCCCGAATGGAAACAATAAATACCATTCAGGTTTCCTGCACAGAACCTCTTATAGTGGTGCCTTTGTTAAAGGAGACGTGGACTAAAAATGCCTTCTCCCTCCTTCTCCTTTCCCCCCCAGCTCCCCAGCACTGCTAGGATCCCAACCACCTTTGGAAAGTAAAGGTTAAGTATTTGCGGCAAAAATCAGTTGACACACAAAAGAGACGAAAGCAAATGTATCACTCACTCGCCAGCAAGAGGGTGGGGCTGAGAGCTTTTGGGGAGGGGAATGAATTTTATTTGAAGCCAGAAGAAAAACAGCCCTCGGAGGGGAGTGCTAGCTAGAAATATTCTCCTCTGAGCTGGGATGTTAACAGTGGCACCTTCTGACTTAATGTGGCATCTTTCTTCATCGTTATCAATCTCATGAGAGCTTTCCTGCCATCTGTACCATCCGTGCTTCAGGCTCCCATATGAAAGTCCAATCTGGCAGCATAAATACTGGCTAATGAAGAGTAGGTGTCTGACTGACTGGGAGAGAAGCGATCCTGTGTCAATGATGGAGCAGAATTCATTCATTTAAAAAAAAAAAAAAGATCTGTGTTTATACCACCATTCAAGACGAAACCCTCTCCCCTTCTCTCTCTCCCCCCCTCCCTACTCTCTCCCATCCTCCTTTCTCATTTTCTTCCTGTGTCATTCTACGTTAATGGAGTTCATGCAAAAGTCAGCATAAAAATGGTCTTTGCCTAGAATGTTATACCTCGGAGATTAAAAATAGGAACATGATGTGGACTTGCCGACATGTGGTGGGTTATTTTTTCCCCTTCAGTGGGAAAGCTATAACTACATAGATTAGCAAAACTTGTGTAAGAATGGATGTAAAACAGATTTATCTCTGTGTCAGCTTTATCTGATCCATTTGGTCTTGCAGAGTTTGGATGGCTTCCTTTGTTACAATAACCAGCTTTCAAACATCTATATCCTTAGGGTATTAAATGTCAGCCTCCTGATGTACCAGTCAAGGATAGAGGGTTGACAGTCCGTGGGCTGGAGAAATGCTCTTTGTGTGCAGTGGAGAGGGGTGCTCGTGCACCAAGGCCAGCGCCTGGTGTGACCTACAGGACTCCCCGCCACCTCTCTGCGTCACCCTGGAGGGGTGCTGAAGCTTACCATTGCCATTAATATCCTTTTACAACGAATTCAAAAAGATTTCCTGTCGCTGACAAGGACAGATTTGTTAGAGATCTCTCAAGGAAATGGACAATAACTAATTAATTGAGCTCTCCATGATTTTCCGTGCTGTCGTTTCTCATTTATCTGTTCTCGTTTCTCATCACGCAGGTCTAACCCTTGTTCTTCCTTTCCTTCCTTCGTCCACCTCTTTTGGTTTTAATGTCATTCCCCTCTTCCCCCTTGTCTCCTTTTCCCCAGCTTTCTTCTTTTTCTCTACTTGATACACTCTACTTAAAAATAGCAGAACATGTCTATGCAAAGATTTTTCTAGGAATGTGGGTACATTTCTTCTGGGTCTGAAAGTTGTCATCTTCCAGGGCTGGCAGGGGCTCAGAGGTCCCTCCTTGGCATTGGATATATAAATAATCTTTAACATCCTTGATAAAGGGTTGCAAAGCTTTGGTAAAAAACCTACAGTGGCCTACTCTAGGGGTGCATTATTTTTATTATTATTACTATTATTATCATCCAGGAACGACATACTGTGCATGCTATTGAAAATAAGGAGCCATGCTAATGGTCTCAAGTTAGGGAGGAACAGTTGAGGACCTGTCTTATTAAATAGAAATGTTGTATGAGATTTGAATATCCCATGTAGACATTGCTGCATCTTCCTCCTTGTAACTGGGCTGCCTGGCTCATTGGATTGAAGCAGAGCACCAGTGAACTCGGGGTCTGTTGTTCCCTTTTCAGTCACTCTGAACACATCGAGACTCTGAATTATTCAGCCTGCCTGCCCCCATCTTTCTGTTCTCATGGCCATCTATGCACAGAAACTCAAGGCATGGACTGGGCTTGTTGGAGGTGGCCCTCAATGAAAGCAAATAGATCTGGGGTTGAATCCTGGCTCGGCTACTTCCTTTGTTATGTGACCATTAGCAATCATTGGACCTCTTGCTGCCTCAGTTTCTTCATCTGGGAAAAGGGGATACCAATATCTTGAATCTCAGCAAAATTTATTGTAATAAATCAAATGATGTAAGTTTGTGAAAGTTCTCGGAACTTAGTGCTCACTCAAGGGTAACTACTGTCCCAGTTTGCCTAGGAGTGAACACCGGCTTTGGGGCACAGGACACTCAGTGTTAAAACCAGGACAGTTCTGGGAAAACGGGGATGGACGGTCATCACACTCAAGAGCAGCTCATCCCCCACAGGAGGGCGCTGACCCAGCTTTTGCAAGTACTCCAGTGGGTAATAGAACTTTCTTCATGGTTGAAAGAAGCCTTGTTTTCCTCTGTGAACTAATTGCCTGCTCTATTTTAGATCTATGGATTCTTAACTCTGGTTTGAAGAAGGTTTACTCACTATCCCTCTTCTCAGTATCTCAAGAGGTGGCATGAAACTTTAAAAATATGAAATATAAAATGGCATGAGCACAAATTGCTCCCTTTAAGTTGGAGCTCATTCATTCTTCAAGACCCAGTACATTTGTTACTCCATTCATGAGCCATTAGCCCATGCTGATCTCTTTCCTCAGAATGATTCTGGGCTTTCAGAAGGTAATGTAATAGGTTATTGCTTTACTTGCAGGTAGATTTTTAAACTCTTCGAAGGTAGAGAGCCTGTCTTATATTTTCTGAGTAACGATTGAATGAGTGAAAGAGAGAAGGAATGATTTATAGGTGGGGAAATGAATCTGAGCAAGTAGGGAATAAGGGAGTGAATAAATGAATGAGCGAATTATTGATTTGTGTGTGTGTGTGTGTGTGTGTGTGTGTGTGTGTTTACTTCTACCCATTCCTTTTTAGTCTTGGTCTGGCCCTATTGGGCATCTTATGTCTAACACCTTGGAACTCAAATTTGGGATCTCTAGCCCTACTTCTCAGCCTTAGCTGCCTTATTAAATTCCTAATACCCAAATGACCCAGCTTACCTTGGGAGCACTGCTCATTTGATAAATGGGGAGAATATAACTTTTTTTCCTCTAAAATTATAAAGATTAATTTAAAAATCAAAACCTACATATGACAAACAGAAAGAAATCAAACTACACATGGATTTAAAATGAAAAGCAAAAATCTGTCTTGTCTGTCTTCCCTCCTCATACCTTTTTGTATGTATTCCTCTCAAAATTTTTGCTTTTAGTTTTTTTGGTGGCTACGTTGGAAATTCTAAATGGCAGGACTTTGTTTCGGATATATCAATATTTGAAAGTATATCTTGACCTCCTGTTATGGAAATTTGAGGTGTTTGGTCATTTTTAGGGCTATCTACCTTCCTCTCTTTTTTACCTCCTCAGATATATATTTCTAATAGTTAGCTCTATGGGTTTACAAATTTTCCCTTTTTTATTTGTTGGTTTACACTTATTTCTTTTTTGTAAGGTTTTATTTTTCTAGCTGTCATACAGTTTAATATTAGTTTCATTTGCACAATATAGTGATTCAATACTTGCATACACCACTTGGTGCTCATACAAGTGCACTCCTTAATCCCATCACCCATTTCACCCATCCCCTCCACCCACTTCCCCTTTGGTAACCATCACTTTGCTTTATTGTCTATATTTAAGTCTTTTTTTTTTACTCTTATTTATTTATTTTCTTCAAATTTTTATTTAAATTCTAGCTAGTTAAAACAGTGCAATATCAGTTTCAGGAGTAGAATTCAGGGATGCATTGTTTACATACAACACCCAGTGCTAATAGCCATCTAGCCCATCCGCCCCCCATCCCCCATCTCCCTCCATCAGGCCTCAGTTTGTTCTCTATTGTTGAGATGTTCTTCTGGCTTATTTCCCTCTCTGTTTCCACCTCTCATATGTTCATCTGTTTTGTTTCTCAAATTCCACATATGAGTGGAATCACATGGTATTTGTCTTTCTCTGACTTATTTCACTTAGCATAGTATATTATTTTTGTTGGCTGAGTAATATTCATATATATATAAAATGTCACATCTTCTTTATCCATTCATCAGTCAGTAGGCATTGGGGCTCTTTCCATAGTTCGGCTACTGTTTGATAATGCTCTATAAGCATTGGGGTGCATGTACTCCTTCAAAATTGTATTTTTTTTATTTTTTGGGTGGATGCCAAGTAGTGCAATTGCTAGGTTGTATGGTAGTTCTATTTTTAACTTTTTGAGGACCATCCATACTGATTTCCAGAGTGGCTGCGCCAGTTTGCATTCCCACCACAGTGCAAGAGGGTTTCCCTTTCTCTGCATCCTCGTCAACATCTGTTGTTTCCTGTGTTAATTTTAGTCATTCTGACAGGTGTGAGGTGATACCTCATTGTGGTTTTGATTTGTATTGTCCTGATGATGAGTGATATTTGAACATCTTTTCATGTATCTGTTGGCCATCTGGATGTCTTCTTTGGAAAAGTATCTGTTCATGTCTTCTGCCCATTCCTTAACTTGATTATTGTTTGAGTGTTGAGTTTGATAAGTTCTTCATATTTTGGGTACTGACCCTCTATCCAATATGTCCTTTCCAAATATCTCCTTCCATTACATAGGCTGCCTTTTAGTCTTGTTGATTGTTTCCTTCACTGTGCAGAAGCTTTTTATCTTGATATATCCCAGTAGTTCATTTTTGGTTTGTCTCTGGTGACATGAATAGCCAGAAGTTGCTACATGTTGGCTTATATTTAGACGTACTCTATGGAATTTCCACTATTCAATACACTTATTTTACTTCTACATTACCTTCTGCTCCTGATTTTTGTTGTATTTGTTTTTATGTTGTCAAGTTTTACAATATTTACTCTCTATTCCGTCACTATAATTGTCTTCAGTAGTGCTTTATCTACAGGTTAATTCTAAATATTAACTAAAGAGTAATAATATTTACAGAACTCAACCATTAGGTAACTGGATCCAAAGTGAAGGAAATGTAATCCTAAATCACTTACAAGTCACAGGGGCCAGAGGCTTCTTTCTTGATTTCATTGAAGCTATCTCTGCTTCTGGGCCTTGCTCAGCTGTTTTTTCTTCATATATTTGTCTTGTTTTCTTCTTATATTACATTTTTTAAAAAGATTTTATTTATTCTTAGAGACACAGAGAGAGAGAGAGAGAGAGGGGCAGAGATACAGGCAGAGGGAGAAGCAGGCTCCATGCAGGGACCCTGACGTGGGACTTGATCCCAGGTCTCTGGGATCACACCCTGGACTGAGGGCAGTGCCAAACTGCTGAGTCACCCGGGCTGCCCTATATTACATTTTTATTTTATTGGAGCCTCTCACCAGACTTTTTTTCATATGGAGTATCAGGGCATAACATTTAAAAATATTTGTATGCCTGAAAATGTATTGAATTTGAGTACACAGTTGACTGATAGTTTGACTGGGTATAGATTTCCAGTTTCAGACATTTCCCTCAGAACTTCAAAGGAATGGCTGTTGAGCAGTATGCTGTCATTGCGATCTTGTTATAACTTTTCTTTTTTTTTTTTTTAAATTTATTTATTAATGAGAGACAGACAGAGAGAGAGAGAGAGGCAGAGATACAGGCAGAGGGAGAAACAGGCTCCATGCAGGAAGCCTGACATGGGACTTGATCCCAGGACTCCAGGATCACACCCTGGACTGAAGGTGGCGCTAAACTGCTGAGCCATCTGGGCTGCCTGATAACTTTTCTTCTTTAGGATAATTTTTAGGACTTTGTCTTTACCCTTGGAATTCTGCAATTTCACCAAAATTTGTTTAGATGTATGTTGTTCCTATTCATTTTACTTTTAATTTGGTAGCTCTTTTCATTGTAAATATTTGTTTCTTTATTTGCCTCTGGGATTTCTACACTTACCCCATTATTTATTTGATTATTTATTCCCTCTGATTTTTTACTTTTAGGATTCAGTAGATATATATAGACTTTTTGGCTCCCTTCCACAATCTCATGTTTTTTTTCTCTCTTTCTCCAATTTTGCTCTCTTTGATGGGAACTTTCCCCATCTACAGTCTCCAATCTTATCCATTGTTAATTTCTATTCCATACGTTGATTTTTTTTTTTAAAGTAAACTCTAGGCCCTGCATGGGGCTTGAACTCCTGACTCTCCATTATTGGGAGTTGCATGCTCCACAGACTGAGCCAGCCAAGTGACCCCATACATTGATTTTTTAAAATTTTAATTTGGTAGGCAGGTAGGCATATATTTAATTTCAGGAATTTTTCTTACACAAGGATTATTCTTATTTCATAGCAACAATTATAGTTTGTTCATTAATTTATTTTGATTTATATTCAACTCAAATATATCCACTCAGATATCTCTGAAGGCACATTCTAGAACATTTTAAAAAATTGCTTTAATTTTCCTTAATCATCTCTATTTCTTTTGATGTCATATTCATTCATCCTTTTAATGAAAATCAATTTTCTCAAATGTCTTGTGACCCTGATTATAACTGAAAGAGTGGTTTGCTTCATATGGATAGCTTACAGGGGGTTTACTCTGCAGTTTAAAAATGTCTGTTTCCTCAATGGGCTTCTACCCTGAAGATCTTACTTAGGGCCCCAATAAAGGTGGATCTTTCCATAGAGTTCTTGAATAAGGATAAGTCATATAGATTGGGGACCCTCACCCCTACAATCTCCAAGGTAATAGGACTTTACTCTGGGGTTAGCCCTTTGTATTTTATGCTTAGATGGAGCCGGTACCATCTATACTTTCCCTCCACCTGATCTAACATAGAAGTCTTTAGTGATTTATTCAAACTCTTTCAGTCTCTACCTACTTCCTGCACTAACTTCCTTTCCCAGTCACATTCCCATTATTTCCATAGAGAGGTTGTTATGCTTTATCCTGGGGGCAGAAAATGCTGCTGTCACTCTATAAACTCTAAGTCTGGGGACAGAGCAAAGGTTTGATTAACATTATGATTCTTATTATAGTTTTGTAGTTTATTATCATGATGATGAACATTCTGCCCACTCAAGCTCCATTGTACTCTAGGGAAGGACCACTCTGTTTGTCTTTTGGGCTGTAATTTTCCTTACTCTTATTCTTTATTGATCTTATCCTAGTACCTCTATATTTTTCAGGATTTCCTTAATATTTCAGATGACAGCTGGTGCCCTTTCTTATATTTGGCTAGGTCAGGAAAACAATTTTTTCTGTCCTATCAGTATAGCAATAAGACTTCAGTAGATGGGGCATTGATGCACATGCTAAGCCTATTAGCTAGGAATAGAAGGTAGAATAGAATTTCTGGGAGAGTGTGTATAGGAATGGTGGGTTACCCGATGAGCTTAAATGTGTTTAATTTAAATTTACCTTTTTCCTTTGGCCAAACTTATAACAACTTCATTGCTCCATAAACTGTCCTCCTTTACCATCTACTTCAAAAGCCTAGATGCCTTAGCATTTTTCTTTCTGAAATTTCCTTTGACTTCTCCAGCTCACCTATAATCTATTTCTGGAACTCCAGAAACACTTCAAAGTCAGGGCTAGAGTGGGGAATACATGGCATTTGTATAGCTTTTATCTGTTTCCACCCCTAAACTGATGGTAAAATCTCTTCAAGTGTTCTTGTGTATTTATATAAGAGTATGTGCACTGGTGGGTTTTGGTGCATAAAAGAGTATGGTCTGCTGATCCTATGGAACATGGTTATGGAATACTTATAAATTAAAAAAAAAAAAAGAAAATCTATTCTTGTAAGAAGCTTAACTATGCATTGTTTCTCTTCTATAGTTTAGGAATATGCTAGAATTGTACTACTGGAACTTTGATTAAAAGCAAAGTTTTTTAGTGGCTCTGACTATTTTTTAAATTTTGCATTAAAAAATAACCCATTAGGGGCACCTGGGTGGCTCAGCGGTTGAGCGTCTGCCTTCCAGCTCAGGGCCTGATCCTGGTATACTGGGATTGAGTCTCGCATTGGGCTCCCTTCATGGAGCCTGCTTCTCCTTCTACCTGTGTCTCTGCCTCTCTCTCTCTCTCTCTCCTTGTGTCTCTCATGAATAAATAAATAAAATCTTTTTAAAAACCCATTAGTTCTCAAGGGCTTTAGGTTTGTAATACATAACTAGGCATTCCCTCCTTTTACCCCATTTTCCCACATATTCATGGGAATAAAACACCTCAGTAATCTTACTCTTTCTTATAATCTCTTTCTTGTACAAGGGAGGATGAAATATTAATTGCTGTATCAGCCACTTTAAGATTTAATATCTTTTCCCCTTCTATTAGCAATATACCTCTTGCGTGGCTTCTGTCTATTCTTACAGCTGTCTGAGAGATAAGCAACTGTAAAGTCTCTGGAAGTAATCTATAAATTATATTCAAATTCACATGGCCAAGTGAGCCTGTCTTTAATTTCCCAAAATGACTCTACTAGAGATTTGCTGGTGAACTTCAATTGGAAACATTATGTTTTCCACCTACTCATACTCCTGTCAAATATGTTCATGTTAGAAAAGAAAAAACTGGTGAAATAGGCCTTCAAGTTCTCTGCCAGCTAGAGAGGCTGCATGGGTACAATAGGGCGGCACCCTGGTTCAAGCCAGTAAACCATGCTATTGAAAGAAAAGCAGGAAAATAAGAATGAAATTATTTGGTTGGTGCCAGAAGAGGCATCTCTTGTGAACTTAGTGTGGCACATCCGTGCTCTCAGACAGTGAGAGAAATTCTTGATTCTAACCAATGTATAATGTTCTTAAATTACACCCAAGAAAGTGCAAGGGATGGGTTATAAGGCATCTGTTTTTTATGATTTGACTGAATAGTATTTCGAGTTTCATACTATTGGGCCTATCCTACCAATCTAACATTGTCTCCAATCTCCAGTCCTGGTGAGTCAGAGTCCTTGTCACTCTCAGCATGTACCATGTCCTCATTATCACCTCCCTGCCTTTCCTCCTGCTTTTCCTCTTTCTGGCATGACTTTATCTGTTCTTTCCCATCTCAAACCTTTTCCAGTAGACAACCTCTCCAGGCTGTCCCTCAAGTCAAAGAACTAAATGATTTCTTCCAGAGATCCTGTTATGTTCCTAGTACTCTGTCAACTGTGTAGGATGTAGAGAAAGATTTATATTTAACATTTATTTAGAACTATGTGCGAGGCACTTGATGGGGTCATTTGCATGGAGCATTATCTGACTCAACTCCTATATCTTATGCAATTTTTAGTTTGTAGATGAAGAAACAGAGAGAAGTTATCCGTGTAGTAAGTGGAGAACTTATTTTGAGCCCATGCCTACCTTATTCCAAATTACTTGTTCTTTTCATTACACCATGATGTCCATGCCAATGGATTTATAATCTCTTTGAGGTGCAAAGTGGAGATATATGGAATCATAAAATATTATAGTCTCAGAATTGAGAGGGTTTTTGGCATCTTATAGTTCAACCATTTCCTAGAGACTGAATGTTCTACATCATATCTTTGAGAATTAAAAAAAAAAAAAAGCAGCTTCTCTCTGAAAACCTTCAGTGACACGTACCTGTCATGTTGGATGAATGAACCTGGGTGAGACACCTTAAATTTGTCCCTACTGAATATTATTGCCAATGTCGGCTCTCTTTCCAATTATCTCAGAAAAACTTTTAACTTTATTTGGCCATTCAGTATTCTTTTTCTTTCCTCCAAGTTATATGTTTTTCTCAGAGTGCTGTAATTACTACCAGCCTGTCATTGACAAAAATGTTCTTAGGGTAGATGTGTGAGGGCACCACTGTTGCTCTCCTTGCCAGTTGATAACTCTGCAATGATTGGCAGGCATCCTTTGGATGTGGTCACTTCATCATCTAGAAAGTTCATTATACTTATTGCTCTTAAATTATGGTAGGGAGAACTTTTGCTAAATACTTTGATGAAATGCAAGAGCATTAGCATTTATTCCATTTATTCCATTTTCCCATTTTGCCTTTGTAAAATCCCTAAACAAAAGGGAATTAAGCTAGTCTGGTGTGACTTGTATTTGCTGGACTAAGGTTGACATCATAGCATCTTTTCATTTCTTTCCAAGCTTGCATAAGCTGCCTATTTGCTAATCTGTTGTAGAATTCATCCCCAAACGATCCATATGACTTGTGATGTCCAAATTCTTGCAATTTTGAAAAATTGGGACATTGTTTGTAAAAGAGCATAAACATGACTTAGTTGCAGTTTATAATGAAGCACCTTACTTGACATAGACCATATGTACTTGTGGGAGAACAGAAGAACATGGCGTAATCATGAAAGTTTTTGGAGGATGGTTAGAATTGAGCCACAGAGTGTGAATATGAAAGAGAATTCCAAATTATGGGAATGGGATAAACAAAGGTGTGGAGGTCTAAGATATGAATGAGTTTGGTGTATTTGTGGGCTCAAGAGGCATGGGTTTGGTAGGAATGGTGAGTTAATGCTGGAAAATTTGGGGAATGCAGTGGGACAGGCAAGTGGGACATGTTTGTGAGATAATCTTGAAGGTGATACAGAAATGTTGGCTGTGAATGTTGTAGGACAAAAGGCATTGAAAATTTTTGAGCAGTGACAGGGCAAAAGAAGCAGTGGAAGAGAATGACCCTGGCTGCTGTGTATAAGAAAGCATAATATGGAAGAGCTGCTGGAATCAAGGAGTACTAACTAGAAATGACACAGAGATCCCAGAATGAGAATGGAAGAGTCTTGCTTTAATGTAGGGACATTGAAACTGAATTAGAATGGGGACGCAGAGCCATTTTAGTGGGAAATGGGCCAGATTGAATATAACAGTTAATTTTATGTATCAATTTTATTTATTTTTAAGATTTTATTTATTTATTTGATTTTATTTATTTATTTTTATTTATTTATTTGACAGAGTCACAAGCCAGGGGAGTGGCAGGCAGAGGGAGAAGGAGAAGCTGACTCCCTGCAGAGCAGGGAGCCCAATGGGGAACTCGATCCCAGAACCCTGGGATCATGACCTGAGCTGAAGGCAGATGCTTAACCGACTGAGCCACCCAGGTAGCCTGTCAACTTATTTTAGTGTTAGTTTATTTGGGCCATGGGATGCCCAAATATCTAGTTAAAGATTATTTCTAGGTGCGTCTCTAAGAGTATTTACAGAAAAGATTAGCACTTGAATCTGTGGACTTGGTTCAGATCATCTGCCCCATTGTGGGTAGGCATCATCCAAATCACTGAGGCCCTAAATAGTACAAACATACAGAGAAAGGGAGAATTCTCTCTCTGACTGGTTGAGCTGGGACATTAGTCTTCTGCCTTCAGACTGGGACTTATACGATTGGCACTCCTGGTTCTTGGACCTTCAGACTTGGCCTGGACTTACACCGTTGGCTTTCCTGGGTTGATCTCCAGCTCTGATGGCAGACTGTGGGATTTCTCAGCATCCACAATCATGAGCCAATTCCTCATAATAAATATCTTTATATTTCTGACATATCCTATTGTTTCTGTTTTTCCCGAGGAGCCTGACTAATATGGGATGCTTGACTAGCTTAGTGGTGGAATGATTGAATGAGAGAATCTGAGGAATGAAAGGGTGGTGGTTAATATAACTTTCCAGTCTTGCTGCCTGCAAGGAGTCTGTTGCCATGAAAAGAAATAGTGTAGGGAAATTAGGGCAGGGCATATATACTTTGATTGTGAAACTGGATTAATTGGAAATGAGGTCCTGTATAGAAATGTTACTTTCAGAGGTATCTTAAACACTTCTACCAAAACTTTCATGTGGAGGTTAATTCATTGTAGGTATCTCTTTAAATATATATGTAGAGGCAGCAAAATAACTTCCCGCCTCACATCTTTAGAGAAAATAAGGGGCCCTGTAACTATTGAGGAAAAATACATTCACCTTCAAATTATATTGTTTTAGAGGTTAAAAGTATATAATTTCCCAAGGAACACATCGAGATTCAGCCTGCTGGGAGGCTATTGCTCAATTACTCCCAGCAGTGGCGAAGGTGCCTTCAACTCCTCCATCTCTGGTTAAGTTGGTGGGAGCAGAGGCCTTGCCCAGGCTGCAGGCTGGCAGGACAAATTTGGGCCTGCCAGGGCTCATGGCCCTGCCCCTTGGGCCGTGGTCCCTCTGCTCCGATGTGTCAGGAGGCTGCCTAATGGCAGGTTGCCTGCACGGGTGGCCCTGGCCTCTGCTTCCCATGCCTGTTAGTTAATTTGTCTGGCTGGCATATCTCTGAGCATGTTTGTATCCCAGGCTCTGTCCCTTGGGTGTGACCAAGTTGAAAGATTTGTGAGGTTTCTTGTCTTTACAGAAAGAGGCCAAGTCTGAGCTTAGCCATTTGGAGAGGCTAGGGTGACTGCCAGAAGTAACCCTGCCCTTGCGGGTGTAGACTAAGTCACCTTCAAGCTGCAAAGGCCCTGCTGGGCAGGATGAGCTGCTAAGAGCTCATCACAGTCAAAGCCTGATGCCAGAGGATGCATCTTATTAGAGATACCATTATTTGTTATAGGGCATCGTGAGTGGCTGTGACCACCTTGAATTTCTGTTACTTTAAAACTTAACATCTGATATTTTTGGTGGTTTCCAATGTGACACAAGGGATCATCACATTTATATGTACCAAATGCATAGATCATCTAGAAATAATTTGCTTTTCTGTACTTTTTCCCCCAAATATACAGAATCTTGATATTCTGGTGGTTTTGAAAAACAGAATTTTTTTTAAGATTTTATTTATTTATTCACGAGAGACACACTCACACATACACACACACACACACACACAGAGGCAGAGACACAGGCAGAGGGAGAAGCAGGCTCCATGCAGGGAGCTCGATGTGGGACTCGATCCTGGGCCCCCAGGATCACGCCCTGGGCTGAAGGCAGCACTAAACCACTGAGCCACCCAGGCTGCCCTGAAAAACATAATTGTTGAAACTCACTTAAGGATTTTAGGTCTGTCTTTCTTCCCAGTGCTCTTCCTTAATTTTGCCAATTCGAATGTCAGTTGGCATAAGCAGAAACAGTACTTGAGAGGCACCTGGGCGGCTCAGTTGGTTAAGCGTCCCTACTCTTGATCTCAACTCAGGTCTTGATCTCAGGGTTGTGAGTTCAAGTCCTGTGTTGGGATCCATGCTGGGTATGGAGCCTACTTAAAAAAAATGAAATAAAAAAATAAAAGAAGCAGTACTGGACCTGGGAAAAGGGTGGAGAAGGGTGAACTGGTGGCTCCAAAAAGTAGCAAAGAGAAGAAAATAATCCAGGCAGGAAAGTAGGACTGGATGTGAGTGCCTAGGAAGCTCTCATTGCCTCACATCCTTCCTCCCACTGGCAATCCTTGAATGATTGCTCATTAAAACTCCTGAAAATGTGCAACTAAAATCCACTGTAATCAATTCAAAGGTTGATTCTGGTCTGCAGCTTGAGGTTTTGGAAAAGGATCACTGGCTCATGTTAAAGATTTATAAACAGGCCCCAATGTCAGTGAAAGGCAGAGCATCAAGAAAGGGAAATGCTGGAAGCTTTGACTCATCAAAGAGAGTCTGTAGCTTTTCTAGCTCTTCTTTCTTTCTCAGGATCTCTCCTGGTAACAAGGAGGGTTTGGAAATTGTGTTTTAGCAAATGCATGAGAGGGGAAGGTTGAAGGGATATGACACATTGACAAGTGACTGGGGGAGCCAGCCTCGGGGAGGATGGTAAATCTGATGCCTGCTGAAAATGAGGGCTGCCCCAAATCCCTTCCAGGTTTAATTTCAGGTGTGCAGCTGATCCATATAAACTGGGGACTGGACAGGATGGGGCAGTGTATCTTCTTTCCTTTGGAAGCCCAACAGATCTTAAAAAGTAGCCCCGGAGCAGAAACAGTAGTCCTTGCCCGAACTGTTCAGGGCTGGTGTTGACACTTTACTCCATCTGCAACTATATTTATGTATTTCTACTCCCCACCTTTGTGCAGGATTCCTATAGTGTATGATTACCACCATCATCATCTTCCTCAGAATAGCTGTTAACATGTGTTGATGTTTACTCTGTGCCAGGCACTATACTCAGGAGTTGTTTTTTGCCCTACAAAGCCAATGAGATAACTAGTATTCTTATTCCTGTTTTTACAGAAGGGAACAATTGAGACTTAAGGAATAGAGTACTTTGTTCAAGTCACACATCCAAAAAGTCGTGGAGTCAGAGTCCAACTCAGGAAGCTTGTCTCCAGAGCCTCTATGCTCTAAATGCATAGAAGGATAGACAAATAAACAAGTTGATAAATGACTTTCCAGGAGGCTCTCCAGCAGTGCTCTCTTTGCCCTGACTTCAAAATTCACAGAACCCAGGGACATGGCCTGTGGCATCTCTCTCTCGTATCCATCAGTGATGCAACCATTCCCCTTTTGGGGTATGTGTCCCCTGCTCAGACACACAGCCCTTCTGTGGCAGGCTGCTGATAGCTCTGTGTACCTAAGTGAACACTACAACTGTCCTGTATGGCAGCACTGGGCAGGGCACCTCTGAGAGTCCCCAGAAATCCAGGGAGAAACATATCCCTACTTCATGTACAAGAGATACCCTCAAACCTCTTGGCAACACCCATATTTAGAGGAACCAGGTCAAGTACCTTCTCCATGGATGGAGATGGGAAGGGAAGGAGTAGGTAGGAACAAGTGCCAAAGTGTGATTCCCCTAAACCACCAAACTCTGCTTTTGCTTTGAAGATACTCTCTGTAATGTGTGGAATCATGCCCCCCCAAAGGTGTGTTCAAGTGTTAACTTGTGGTGCTTGTAATTGTGATCTTATTTGGAAATAGGCTCTTTGTCCATGTCATTAGTTAAGATGAGGTTATATTGGATTGGGGTGGACTCTAAATACAGTGACTGATGTCCTTATGGGAAAAGGAGAGGACACACACAGGAAAGAAGTCTACCTGAAGACACAAAGGAACATTGGAGTGATGCAGGTACAAGCCAAGGAATGGCAAGGATTGCCAGGAGGCTCCAGAAGCTAGGATGAGACAAGGAGGGAAAGAAGGAAGGAAATATTTTCTCCTAGTGCCTTAGGGAGATCATGGCCCTTCTGATTTTGGACTTTTATTTTCTAGAACTAGGAGAGAATACATTCTGTTGTTTTAAGTCATCTAGTTTGTGGTAATTTGTTATGGAAGCACTAGGAAACTAACTCCCCTTGTATTTTCTCCTTTCCCACTTGCTTTTTATCTTAGGATGTCACTTCTTCTGGCACTCTTACCCATGTCTATCCCACCCTGCAATGTCTTCACTAGATCTAGCCTTCAGTAATTTGGGTGAGAAATAATTTAGACAGAAAAAAAGGAAGTTTGATATTTCAAGTTGTTACCACAAAGAAATATATTACATCACTAAGTTACACCTTGGTGCTTAGTAGGTACTCAGTAATGTCTAGTGAATCGAAGAATGAAAGACTGAATATAAAGATCGAATTTATGGGGCATAGATTTCCATTTTGCTTTCTGCCCCTCCCTCCCTACTCTGTGGAGTGAATTTTCGTCAAAATAGAAGACTGATTTGTTTCAGATCTTCAAGGGATGGACTCTGACCCTTGGGGGTTCAAGTCAAGGAGCAATTACTCAGTGCATTAGTATTAATTGCCTCCATTTATAGAAGAGCCTAGTGTGTGCCAGGCACCATAGTGGGTTCTTACATGCATTATCTCATTTACTTACTAGAACCCAATGAAGTACCCACCTTACTACTTAACTGATGAACTATGAGGTAATTAATTAGAATACTAATTTTAATACTAATAAAGCAAACATGTTTTGAGTACTTATCATGTGCCATGCTGGGGATTTTCCATACACTATATTATATAATGCTGCCAGTGACCATTCAAGATTGGTTCTATTTCCTCTAATTTTACAGAGAGGCTAAGTGACTTGCCCCATGTTGCATAGCATCATGTCTATTCTTAGTATGCACATAAAATCTGAAGATATGGCTTTTGTCCTCTTGGAGCTTATAATCCAGATGGAGAGAGGAGACTGATTCATGGAATGACCCAGTTTGTGTTTACTGATACAATTACCTGAGGCCCAGGTTGGCTTTGAGAAACAACTTCAATCTAGGGGAAAATGAGAAGGAATGAGGAGGGGCCTCCAGGGATTGTTACTGAAATGCCTCATCTTAATTGAATTGGAAGTGTCAGAGCAAGATGTAGGGCATGATGGAGGAGGTCCTCAAAACTTGTAAGAAGGTCCCCTTCTGAGAGGGGCAGTTATACACATCACTGCAGAATGGTTGAACTTGACTGTCTTCATAGGAAAAGAGCTTCGGGGATGGTTCTTTGATCTGTTCACTTAATGAACATTAGAAATGTTCAAATCAAATTAAGATCGGTATGTATCCTTAGGTGTGTTGAGAATCCACTCTCCTGTTCCTTCCTATTTGGCATAATGTACTTCATGGGGGTTTGGCTACAACCTAGAGGACTCATTCTTAGGATCTTAAATACTCTGGGATTGGAGCTGGTGTCCTTAGGCATCTGATTATACCAGGTTTGGGGATGTGCTGTGGGACAGATGACTCTTGATAGAGGCCATTTTGTCATTGCAGTCTGTTCCCTCTGCCTGTGATGATCCTGTCTCCCCCTTCTCTACCAAGGCTGTGAGGATCATGGAGCCTAGGGTTTGGGCATAATGCCCTGCGGAAAGACACACTTGAATGTTCTAGAGGGTAGGGCAGAGAAGGGTGACAAGAGAGATAGCACTTGGGGTGGAAACGAAAGTTTGGAAACCATTCACCTGAAAGGGCTAAAACGAGGTTGAATTTATAGTGAAAACAGGAGAAATAGGAAGAAAGTGAAAAATTAGGAGAAAACTTTAGAGATGGACAGCAGAGAACTCTTCTGGATTCAGAGAAGATAACTGCAGAGACTCATTGTTCAGAATCCTCTGGCTCTGGGCTTGGGCCAGGAGAATTCATAAGGATGCCAATTTTTCCTGTACTGGAGTGTCCTAAAGGCTCATCACTCACTTGGAAAACCCCTGTGCATTCTTCAAAACCCAACATAGGCATTTACATCTCCCAGATGATTTCCTGGATCCTTCATTATGCATTAGGACCCTCTCTTCTGTGTCACTATAACATTCTCTTCTTACCTTTGTCCTAATGTTTACTAGCCTATCCTGTAACATTCTGTTTTCCCCTTTCCCCCACTGTGTGCAGCTTGGTTAGGAGAGTGTAGTGTTATTTGCCGCGTTTTCATCCGGCACATGGCCAATAGCAGAAGCTCAAAGCCTGTTTATTGATCCCAGTTATAAATTTAAAAATGGTCATTTTGTTCCACTTGATTTTACTGTGAACCTAAAATTGCTCTAAAACAATAGTCTACTAAAAAAAAAAAAAAGTCATTTGGTTTTATACACCAGTATCCTGTGAGATTAATTGGAACATGAATTCTTAAGACCCAATTCGATTTGGATACATGGGCAAAATCATAATTTTGGATCTAAAGAGCTAAGTAGATATACACTGAGCACTCTCAGACCCTGGCCCCAGGAGGTCCAGCCAATGTGTCTGTCTCTCTCTGATATCCCCATGCTTTAGATTCAGTGGGGTTTGAGGCCGCCTCTGTCCTTAGTCTGTGGAATTTGCAGATGGTGTTGGCAGATGCCCAGCTTGGTCCTCCTCAATGCTCCTTGTTCTCTGCTGGCGGTCACTGCTTGGTAGGCCTGGTGCTGGCAGAGAGGCGGTGGGAGTCTAGGGGGAGAGTAACTGGGAAATCTGACTTTCATGCCTGGAATGAAGACTCACCCATGCAACCTGGGCAAAGTGTTTGACCCTTTTTGGATGGCCTGCGCTGAAATGGCTGTGGACCCCTGCTGACCCCGTGGCGAAGTTTGCAGGCCAGGCAATACTGCCGTACTCGGTTTCCATCCCCAGGGTGGAAACATCTCCTGCTTCCGTCTTCAGAGAGGCTTTCTCTGTGCTGCTTTGTGAGACATTTCTGAGAACTGCCTGCATTCTGTTTCGGGTGGTGAATTGATTTAGAAGATCTTTTGTTGATAACTCAGCTTCAAAAGCATCAGAGTCTGCTGTTTATCCTCTTTCTCCCTTACAGGCGAGGAGATGTTCTTGCAAAGGAGATGGGGAAAAATAAAAATGCCCTTGTTATTGACTTATAAACTCATTAGGCCCTTTTTTGGACCTGTAGTGTAACTATTTTGTAGGTAAATAATGTGATTTCTACATGTATTATACTCAGCTATATGGGGGTGGGTGGGTAAGGGTAAATCAAACCATGCTGTGTCTGAAGAGTATGTGAGTTTTATTTATTTATTTTTTATTTTTTTTTTTTTTTTGTATGTGAGTTTTATATTAAGGGTTTCATAGCTTTCTTTTGTTTCAGATGTCTATTTAAATTATTTTAGCAAATATTCATTGAGCCCTTAATGTATGGTAAATGTAGATAAAATAGGATTTTGGGAAGTTCATGGGCTCCTGGAAGAGAGACAAATAAACACAGAAATTTTTAGGGCAATTAGAGCACCAGACACTTTCAGATACTCACTGTAGAGGTCCTTTATCTCCAAGGGCACTGTGTGGGTCTGAATTATGTTTATGCAAACTTGGGTACGGGCAGGTCCTAGGCCATATCTTCTTAGCTTTGACTCTGGGGCAGAAAAGACTCATAGTTCCAGTTTGGAAAACTTTGGGGCTGGACTAAGATTAGTCTGGCTGGATCACACAGTCCCTTCTGTGGCCTGAGGTGGGGTTTAGGGGTAAGAGTGGCCAACCCTAAGAGATGGAGTAGATGGTTGGAGAAAGAGTAGGCGCCATCCTCCTTGGAAAGGAGAGTGCTGTTCTTAGGAGGAGGAATGCTTGGGCAGAGGAACAGCTGTCCACCACAGCTGAGGGGCATTGATCAACATTGATTCCTGTCTGGAGAGAAAGCCAAGTTTTACATTCATCCACTTAAATGTCTTCATCTACGGCCAATTCTCCTGGTGAGGGACATCATAAGCTATCCTCCTATCCTCATCATTATCGTCATCATACTTATTTAGTGAGCATCTGCTATATGCTAGGCACTGGGCCAGGTGCTTTATATAAATTCTTTATTTTTACAACAATCTTATAGGGCAGAAATTATGAGCTACTTTATTGCTACTCGGGCACCTTACGTAACTTACCTAAAGTGTGGGAGATGGGATCTGAATCTTGTCTCTCTGGCTTCAATGCCTGTCTTCTTTCTGCTATCTTGTTGCTGTTTGGGATTTGTGCATCTCTAGGATGAAAGATAGTCTGTAATGATAATATGTAACTGAACTCAAAGACTTGACTGCCAGCTATGACCTACAAAATCTCCACTGAGAATTCTGTTTGTGATGATTTATTGTCATGTTTTATGAGGGTTCCAGGCACAAGGAAGGGTGTTCAGAATAATCTTGGAGTAAACAACTCTTCTAACATGTTCCCTAGTGCAAATCTGCAGGTGGTCATGGTCAGCCTACTGGCAAAACAAAAATGGGTGATGGAACACATTAATTATTGGCTGTTGATGGAAACCATTATGGTGTTCATGATTATTACTCTTTTTTGGAGTATTTAGAAAAACACGCTGAAGGAATGCCATAAAAATGTGTTATATTCCAAGGAGAATGTTCTGTGTTTAGCCACTGCAGAGTCTCAATTTTGGTTGACTAATACAATAGTAAAAACAATAATGATAATACTAAATACCCATAACCTGTCATTGTTTTTTTTTTTTTTTTGGAAAATGTGTATATACTATGCTAATTTTTAAAACATTTATTGAGATATAACTGACATACAATATTAGTTTTAAGTGTACAACATAATGATTTGGCATTTTTTATACATTGTAAAACTGTCTCCATAACAAGTCCAGTTACCATTTGTGACTGTACAAAATTAATGCAATGTTATTGACTATATTCCCCATGCTGTACATTATTACATCCCCATTACTTATTTTTATTTTATAACTGGAAGTATGTACGTCTTAATCCCATTTACCCATTTTGTATGCCTGTCCCAGCCCCCTCCCTTCTGGCAACCACCAGTCTCTTCTCTGTATCTATGAGTCTGGGTTTTGTTTTGCTTGTTTTGTTTTTTAGATTCTACATATGAATGGAATTATATGGTGTTTGTCTGATTTATTTCACTTAGCATAATATTTCAAAGTCCATCTACGTTGTCAAAAATGGTAAGATTTCTTTATTTTTTTTTATGGCTGAGTAGCATTCCAGTGTGTGTGTGTGTGTGTGTGTGTGTGTGTGTGTGTGTGTATCACATCTTCCATTGATGGACACTTAGATTGTTTGCTATCTTAGCTTGTAAATAATGCTGCAATTAATATAGGGATTGCATGTATCTTTTCAAATTCATGTTTTTGTTTTCTTTCAGTAGATACCCAATAGTGGAATCACTGCATCACCTGGTAGTTCTGTTTTTAATAATTTGAGGAGCCTCCATACTGTTTTCTACAGTGGTGGCACCAATTTACATTCCCACCAATGGTACATAAGGGTTTCCTTTTCTGTACATTTTCACTAATACTTATTATTTCTTGTTTTTTTTGGTAATAGCTATTTTGACAGATATAAGGTGATATCTCATTGTGGTTTTGATTTGTATTTCACTGATGATTTGTATTTCAGATGTATATTCGCCATCTGTATGTTCTTTTGAAAAATGTCTATTCAGATTCTGTGCCCATTTTTTAAATAGAATTGTTTTTGTGTTATTGAGTTATAGGAGTTCTTTATATATTTTGATATTAACTCCTTATCAGATATTTGATTTGCAGTTATCTTCTCTGATTTAGTGGGTTGCCGTTTTGTTGATGGTTTCCTTTGTTGTGCAGAAGTTTTTTAGTTTCATGTATCTGCATTTGTTTATTTTTGCTTTTGTTTCCTTGCTTTTGGAGTCAGATCCAGAAAAACATTGCTAAAATTGATGTTAAGGAAATTACTGTTCCTGTTTTCTTTCTGGTGTTATGGCTTCAGGTCTTATATTCAAGTTTTAAAACCATTTTGAGTTGATTTTTGTGTATGGTGTAAGATAGTGAGTCCATTTTCATTCTTTTGAATGGAGCTATTTAGTTTTCCCAGCACCATTTATTGAGGATACTGTCCCTTTTCCATTGTATATCCTTAAACTCCTTTGTTGTAAATAGTTGACAGTATATGTGTGGCTTTATTTCTAGGCTGTTTATTCTGTTCCATAGATCAATGTATCTATTTTTATGCAGTACCATAGTGTTTTGATTCCTATAGCTTTGTAGTATAGTTTAAAATCAGGGATTGTGACACATGCAACTTTGTTCTTTCTCAAGATTGTTTTGTCTGTTCAGGATCTCTTGTGATTCCATACAAATTTTAGAATTATTTGTTTTAGTTCTGTGAAAAATGTCATTGCAATTTTGATAGAGATTGCATTAAATCTACACATTACTGGGCAACCCTGGTGGCTTGGTGGTTTAGCGCGCCTGCCTTCGGCCTACAGCCTGATCCTGGAGACCTGGGATCAAGTCCCACATCGGGCTCCCTGCATGGAGCCTGCTTCTCCCTCTGCCTGTGTCTCTGCCTCTCTCTCTCTCTCTCTCTCTCTCTCTCTCTGTGTCTCTCATGAATAAATAAATAAAATCTTAAAAAAATAAATCTATAGATTACTTTGGAGAGTATGGACATTTAACAATATTGATTCTTCCAATCCATGACATGAAATATCTTTCCATTTATTTGTCTTCAATTTCCTTAATTAGTTTTATAGTTTTTGGTGTATAGGACTTTATCTCCTTGGTTATTCTATTTTTGATGTGATTTTAACTCGGATTATTTTCTTGATTTTCTTTTTCCTTTCTGATAGTTCATTGTTAGTGTATAGAAATGCAACAGATATTTTGCATATTAATTTTATATTCTGCAACTTTCCTGAATTGTTTATTAGTTCTAACAGTTTTTTGGTGGAGTCTTTAGGGTTTTCTATATATAGCGTGTCATCTGAAATAGTGACAGTTTTACTTCTTCCTTTACAATTTGTATGCTTTTTAATTTATTTTCTTGCCTAATTGCTATGAGTAGGACTTCCAATACTACGTTGAATAAAAGTGGGATTAGTGGGCATTCTTGTCTTATTCCTGTTCTTAAAGCTTTCAGCTTTAAGTATATTTGAGTATATTAGCTGTGGTTTTGTCCTATATCACCTTTATTATGTTGAGTTATGTCCCTCTGTACCCACTTTGTTGAGAGTTTTTATCATAAATCTATGTTGAATTTTGTCAAATGATTTTTCTGCATTTATTGAGAGAATCCAATGATTTTTAGCTTTCATTTTGATTGACTCACCAATGTTGAACCATCCTTGCATCCCTGGAATAAATGCCATTTAATTATAATGTATTATCCTCTTAATGTGTTGTTGAATTTGGTTTGAGGATGTATCTTCCTCTTAATATATTATTGAATTTGGTTTACTAATATATCGCTGAGGATTTTTTGCATCTATGTTTCTATGTTTATCAGGAATGTTAGCCTATACTTTTTTTTTTTTTTTTTTTTTTTTTTTGTGACGCCCTTGTCTGGTTTTGGTATTGGGGCAATGCTGGACTTGTAAAATGAGATTTGAAGCTTCACCTCCTCTTCAGTTTTTTGGAAGTGTTTGAGAGGAATAAACATCAAATCTTCTTTGAATATTTGGTAAAATTCACTAGTGAAGCCATCGAGTCTTAGACTTTTGTTTGTTGGGAAGTTTTTGATTACTGATTCAATCTCCTTACTAGTAATTGGCCTATTCAGATTTTCTATTTCTTTATGATTCAGTCTTGGAAGATTGTGAATTTCTAGGAATGTATCCATTTATTCTAGGTTGTCCAGTTTGTTGGCATATAATTGTTCATGTGGTCTCTTATGATCCTTTTTAGTTTTGTAGTTTCAGTTGTAACTTCTTCATTTATGATTTTATTGAAACTTCTCTTTCGTTTAGTCTAGCCAAGGGTTTGTCAGATTTATTTCTTCATAGAACCAGCTTTTCATTTCATTGATCTTTTATATTGTCTTTTAAATTTCTATTATATTTATTTTTGCTCTTATTTTTATTATTTCCTTCTTTTTACTAACTTTGGCTGTTCTTCCTTTTCTAGTTTCTTTAGGTGTAAATTTATTTATGACATTTCTCCTATTTTTGTTCCCCCCCGTTTCTTGAGGTAGACCTGTAGTGCTATGAACTTCACTCTTAGGACTGCTTTTGCTGCATCCCATGTATTTTTGGTGTGTCCTAGTTCTGTTTTCATTTGTCTCTGGGTATATTTTGATTTCTCCTTTAATTTTTTCTATGACCCAGTAGTTGTTCAGTAACATGTTGTTTAATGTCCATGTATTTGTAGTTTTTCCAGTTTTGTTTTCTTTTTTGTAATTGATTTCTAGTTTTATACCATTGTGGTCAGACTAGATGCTTGATACAATTTCAATCTACTTGTATTTTTTGAGATTTGTATTGTGGCCTAACATGTAATCTTTTCTGGAGAATTTTCCATATGCATTTGAGAAGAATGTATATTCTACTTTTTTTTTGGATGGAATGTTCTATATATATCTGTTAAGTCCAATAGTCCATTTAAGGTAGTTATTGATTTTCTGTTTGGATGATCTCTCCATTAATGTAAGTGCAAATTTAAAGTCTTGTACTATTATTATGTTGAGGTCAATTTTTCCCTGTTAATATTTGCTTTATATATTTTGGTGCTCTGATGTTAGGTGCATATATATTTATAAATGTTATATCTTCTTGATGGATTGACCCCTTTATTCAAAGTGGTGCCCCCCCTTTTGTCTCTTATTATTGTCTTTCTTTTAAAGTCCATTTTGTCTGATATGAGTATAGCAACACCAACATTCTTTTTGTTTCCATTATGGACTATCTTTTCCCATCTCGTCACTTTCAGTCTTATATCTCTATACTTCTGAAGTGAACATATGGCAATATATGACTGTCTTCTTAAAAAATCCTTTAGTCAGTCTTTTGATTGGAAAATTTAACTACATTTTAAGTATTTATTGATAGATATGTACTTATTGTGATCTTGCCAGTTGTTTTTGTTTTCTGATTTTTTACTTTTCCTTTCTTCTTTCTCTCATGAGCTGATGACTTTCTTTGGTGTTATTTTAGATTCCTTTCTCATTTTCTTTTGTGTATTTACTGTAAGTTTTTGTTTTATGGTTTCTGTGAGGTTCACATATATTATCCTATGTATATCACAGTTTAAGTTGATAGCAACTTAAATTTGAGTACCAGAACTCTGCATTTTTACCCACACTACTCATGTTTTATGTCTTTGATAATACTTTCTATATGTTTTATTTTATTTATACCTTAACTAATTATGGTAGCTTTAATTTTACTATTTTGTCTTTTAATGCCTTAATGATACGGCATTAAGTGATACCTGATAGCTTTATAAGTAATTAATCCTCTATCAGGTATCACTTAATGCCGTATCATTAAGGCCTTTTTTTTGAAGTTTTTGTCTTGTTCTTTCATTTTGTTTTTTTTTTTTATTAATTTATTTATTTATGATAGTCAGAGAGAGAGAGAGAGGCAGAGACACAGGCAGAGGGAGAAGCAGGCTCCATGCACCAGGAGCCTGATGTGGGATTCGATCCCGGGTCTCCAGGATCGCACCCTGGGCCAAAGGCAGGCACCAAACCGCTGCGCCACCCAGGGATCCCTGTTCTTTCATTTTGAACATATTTCTCTATTTTCTCATTTTACCTGAGTCTGTGTTTATTTCCATGTATTAAGTGAAACAGCTATGTCTCTTAAAAGAGTGGGCTTGTGTAGGTGATGATTCTTCTTGTTCAAACTTGCCCTAGTTCTTGGCTGTCTCTTGAACCTTTGTGATTGTGTAAATCACCTGATTTATTCTTGATAAGTTCCAGTTGTTGAGGGTGTGCCAAGACTTGTCAATGATCCAAAGGGAGGAATCTTATTTAGCACCTAGTTTCAGGCTGATTAGAAACCAGACCCTCAGGCAGGTACTTTTAAAGTATGCAAATATATACCGTCCTGTGGGGCCACAATTGTAATCCCGTTGGATTTCAGACCAGGAGATTGAAGGTTATAGTCACAAGAATTGGAGCTCCAAATGAGTGCATAAGCTCCTTTCTAGGAAGTCTTAAGGTGTAGCGAGACCAAGAGGGTGTGTGGGAATGCTTTCTTCCTGCTTATGTTCCCTGGCTATGCCTCTTCAGCCTCTAGATCTGTGGGAAACCAGAATTCTGTCCCTCAGACTGAAGCTCCAGGCTAAGCACATAAGCCTTTTTCATAGGAATGTTGGGGTTGTGTTTCAGTCTGCTGCCCTGGGAGTGGTGGCCTGCCGAGAGTTGTCTTTCCAATTGTTAGAGTCCCATGCAGCTCTGGAATGCCAAACCTCTTGGCCACCAAGGCCAGGTGATCAAGGGGGTCCCCTGTGTGATTTGCACAAGCCTGCTGGCTTTGGCAGGGCAGCTGGAGAGTGTAGTGGGCAGGGCATGCTTGCTGGCTTCACAAAAGCATTGGGAAGCTGTTTTGTCGAAGTGCACTAATGGATTTCAGCAAGGCAGGAGAGTGAGCCTTGTCTGGGCACATGTGGTGGCTTTAGGCTGGGTGTAGATTCACACTTGTCAGGGGGCATGGATGCCACTGGTTCTTACTTTTCCTAAGTAATCAAATAAGTGAAAATATGGTAAATTTCAGACTTATTTTTCTTATTTTTGTTTTTCTAATGCATTTTAATTTTTATACTGTGGTAAAATACACAAAACATAAAACTTCCTGTCTTGATCATTTTTAATTATACAGTTCAGTGCTATTAGGTAACATCATATGCAAACATCACTACCATCCATCCCTAGAACTCTTTTCATCTTGTAAACTGAAACTTTCTACCCATTATACAGTAAATCTCCATGACCCCCTTCCCTTAGCCTCTATCAACCACCAGTGTACTCTCTATTTACTATGAGTTTAGGTTTTTTTTTTTTTTAAGCCCAAATCATGCAGTATTTGGCTTTTTGTGTATGGCTTATTTTAGTTAGTATAATATTCTTCAGGCTTATCTACATTGTCACAAATGGCAGTATCTTTTTCTTTTTAAAGGCTGCATAATATTCTATTCTATGTATACTTATATACCATATTTTCTTTATCCATTCATCCACCAATCTTATTTTGAATAAAAGTATTAAAATATATTAAAATTAAAATCTCTTAGCATGGTATGTAAAGGTTACCATTTTTGTTTCAGAATAAATGAAGTTGCACCCTGTTATAACACTGATGATAAAGATGAGGGTAACATTCATTCTTTAAGTATTTTCTGCCCTTGTGAGGAAAAGATATGCCCCTACCATCACATCATGCTGTGTTGAATGTGAAGTCTGCTTAAGATTCTCTTTCCCTCTCCCCCTGTCTGTCTCTCAAAACAAAAACAAAAATGAAAAAAAAAAAAAAAACAAACAGAGCCTGGCACACAGTGAGGATACATAAGTGTCACTTAAATTAAATTGTGCAGCACTTTGCAGCCTATACGCCCTTTCATATATGTTGTCTCTTTCGCCCTTGCAACAACCCTAGAGGTTTTGTAGGATAGGGATTATTTCTACTTTACAGATGAGGAAACTGGAGTTCAAAGAGGTTAAACATTTGCTTAAGGTCACCCAGGTAATAACTAGAAGGGATTAATCTAGAATTCAGGATTCTATTTTCCTTTTGGGTGCTCAGAAGCTCAGAAGTAGTGATGTCCATTTAAAACGATGGCTTCTTCTGGGTGGCCTTTTCACCATGGCTCTAGCTCCTCCCCCGGGCTCCAGTGACACTATTTCTTCCCCTTAACCCTTCTGGGCATTTTACCACTCTTGTATAGCTCCCTACTCTTTCAACTCTGTGAGTAGTCCCTTTATTAAAGTCTTTTTATTTGAACCATCTGGGGTGAATTCTGTTTCCTGCTGAGACCCTGACTGTTATAAAGACCAATATTGACTTGCTTATTTTTAGATTGCCAAGTGAGGGCATACACAAATAAGCAAAACCCAAACAAAACTGCTGTTTACTACTGCTCCATTTATATGATTAAAACAAAACATAGCTCTAACACGAGAGAGAGAGAGAGAGAGAGAGAGAGGAGAGGAGAGAATATAATTGTAGAAAATCTCACTATATTACTTTGTGCTCATTTTATTATGACCTGGTAAAAACTGTCAGAGATTGGATGGTGTCCATAGGCTAATATTTGGAAGCAAATAGGTGAGATCACTTTACCACTCTAGCGATTTGTTCCCCTGGTATTTAACATGGAGAGCAAAATACATCATACATGCATTTACCAATACATGATATAATGTACTTTTGAAGTTTCATAAATGCTCCAATGCTCTTTTCAACAAACCTGCACTGAAAATCTATTTGTATACCCCTCAACCCCCAAGCTGGGGATATCCAGGTGTACAAGACACAATCCCTACCATCACAGTCTAGTTGGGGTGACAGACAAGAGGCAATTGTGATATATTGAGGACAATGCCAGGAGAAAGGTCAGCATGAAGCTGTAGGAGCACATTGCAAACATAGCAACTTAAATTCTTGGGGATGGGGGTGGAGTGGTGACGTCTAGGCCAGGTGACATTTGAGCTGAAGCTTTGAAGTATTGTAAGAGTTTGCCTAATGGGCAAAGGAAAAGGGCATTTCAAGCAAAAAGTCCAGCTTGAATAAAGGGACGAGGGCATGAGAGAATATGGTACCCATGGGAGTATGTCCTGAAATTAACCTGGTGTAGCTGAATTGCAGGGTTGAGGGTGAGACACAGAATGGAGCCAAAGGATGAAGTTTAGATTCAGCACTGAGGGATTTAGCCTTTATCCTGCAAGCTGCTTTGATTTATTGGAGGTTGTTTTTTTTTTTTTTCCTTTTTATTAAGGGACATGACATGGTCAGATTGGCATTTAAAGATCACTCTGGTTATCATTTAAGAGATGGATTGGAGAGGACTGAGATTAGGGGCCTAGACTCCAGTTAGGATATCATGGCGATGGTTTAGGAAATAAAAAAACGAGATGTTCTTGGTTAAAGTGACAGAGTAGATGTGATATCCCCAGTGCAGATCCCCTCAAATCCACATGCTGATGAAGCGGCCCGTCAGGGAGAAGAGAAACTTCCTTTGAATTTTCCTGTTAGCTTTAGCCAGCAACCTGCCACCTCCAACCCTCCCTAGACTCCTTCAGTCTATGAAAGGTGGCAACTAAGAAATTCCCACCCTCAGGGTGCTGGGGTGGATTTCAACTATTGATTTCGGCTCAGGGTTGTGGGGTTGAGCCCCATACTGGGCTCTGCACTCAGCTCGGAGTCTGCTTGAGATTCTCTCCTCCTTCCTCTGCCCCTCCCTCTGCTCATGCATGCTCCCCCAGATGAATAAATGATCTTTTACACTCCCACCCTCTCATGGGTTTTTGGCTCACAGAGAGTTAGGAATCTCATGAATGCTACAATTTTACAAAGTGGTGTATTGGTGAAAAAAGAGGCAGACTGTGTATCCCAGGAAATATCTCCAGGCAATTGCTACTTCCTTTGATTTGTGAATATTTTGCTTGTGTGTTTGTACATTTAGGGCCTAAGGGTTTGGGGTGTAGTGTGTGTGTGTGTGTGTGTGTGTGTCCCCTACTCTCCCTATGGCTACTTGCCTGCTATCATCTTGCAAAACGAAGCCTTGTTTGCCATCTGCCTAGGAGCAAACCTCCTGATTGCAAAGTTGGACATTGTGAGTTCTCAGATACTGCTATGTGATTGGGGCTACATTTCTCTGGCCTTTTTGTCAGGTTTTTCATTCTAAAACAATGAAAATTTTATATACCTACACTAATCATTTTCATGAGCTGTGCAGCATGGGGAATTTCACTTTTATTTATCACATGCATCACTTTGTCTATGTATTTATATATGTGTCTGGGAAATTTTCTTACTAGTTCCATGGGAAACTAGGAAATCTGCTTTACCTAAATCTAACCTAAGCATCCCTGTCTTATTGGTCTATGGAGCATTAAGCAAATTACTTAACTTTTCTGAGACTCAGTGTCATCATGAATAAAATGAAAGGATTTTATAAAGTCTAAAATGCATCATGAATACTATTGTTGTTATTATTAACACAATTTGGGTATATTTCAAATGTCAGTGTAACCTTTATAGAGCTATTCTTCTGACAATGGTTATGGTGAGTCTAGATGGCTTTTACAAATTTCAGATCTGGTATCTTTTGTAGCTGAATACAAGAGAATCTATTCTTGACTGAAGAGGATTGATTATATGTTTATTTATATATTTTAGTTCTGGAGAAATTTTTACTATAGTTGTTCCTGTCTCATAGCTGGCTACTATTATTAATAATTTATTATAAAAAGTAAATTTTAGAAGTACTTGATAGCTGATACTGCATTTTCACTTGATCCTCACAACAACCATGTGAATTAATTTAGATGATCATCATTATCCCCATTTTACAGATGTAGAGATTCTGAGATTCAGAGAGGTAAAATTGTATTTAAGTTTACACAGTAAATAATTAGAACAGCAACCCGAGTTGCAGTGTTTTCACTCCAAATCCCCGTTCCTTCCTATTATACCACCTGTGTTAGGTTGTAATATTTATTGACACAATTTGTTTTCCATTTCCTGCCCCTGTTCCTCTACCATATTTTCATGTTGTCAGAATATACTTTTGTGCTTTATTGACTTTGAACTTGGCTATGTGACTTGCTTTGGACAATGTGAGCAGATTTGACATAAACCACATCTAAGTAGAACTTGTGCATGAACTTGCTTTGCTTGGTCCTACAACTTGAGTGACTGTCCTACAACTTGAGTCTCTGCCACAAGAATAGCATGCTCCAAATAGGATTGCTCCTTGTGCGTGGGTCTCACAAGGAGAGAACTTTTGGAGCTCAGTGGAGCCCAGTAGAACACACTGGAATCCAGGCAAGCCCAGTAGAACCAACCATTGGTCCTCAGATAATGAGGGCAAAAACTAAATGTTTGTTTTTATAAACAACTAGGATTTGGGGAGTCTTTTGTTGTAGTAACAAAAAGCTGACTAATAAACCACCCTGTTTTTCTTAAGAGCTAATTGTTTTCTGAGACTTTGATGGGTTCCATTCCATTCTCCTTGAGCCTTTTGATACTCCAGTCAAAATCCTGTATAACCCAAGGACTAAGCCAATTATCTGCCCTAAGCACAAATTTTAGAATATGCAGGTCTTCAATAAATGTGTGTGTTGCTAAGAATGATGAAAACCTGAAGTTATAGTTCAGTGGCCCTGATTGACCCAGAACAGAGAACAAAATGCTGCATACTGAAGGACTTTTTGGTAGGCAAGGAAGTCCCTGGGTGAAATGAGGTGAGCGAGGGAAGGGACTAGGACATGGAACCAAATCTGCTCAAACATGAGAAGAGCCTTGGGGGTGAAAGCTCAGTTGTAAAAGGATGTTCAGCTAAGCTGTCATGGTATGGAAGCAAGTTTGTAAAATCACTAAAAAGAAGCAAATTTCTTGGAACTTTGCAGCCGACTCATGCTCCTTTTGGTCTTACTAACCTCAGGCACAGTCAAACCCCTTATGCTTCTGAAATATAGAAAACTGTCACCCAAGGAGTAAGCCTTGACTGCCTTACTGTCCTGAAGTTATGCCCCAGCTATACTGAAGGCACATTTGGCATCATTATAAGTATAGTTTGTTTTCTTACAGAAAATACCTCAAATGACTGGAACCACATCTTTCATATTAATGGTAGGAACTCCATGAATATTTGTTGCATATATAATAAATCAGAAACCTCCTTACCTTACCCCAAAACTGGATGTTCTTGGACAATAAGTCTTTTTTTGCAGTTCTTGCCAGGAAAGATTACTCTGCCTTTGTCCTGGTGGCTCCATGGAATGGAGAGATTTCTGTTTAGTCCTTGGCCTCTTCTGTTGCTTTGTTGTCACCCTTCACAGTTTCTTACCAGGCTCTTGGCTTTTGTAATCTGTGGTTCTGTTCACACACTGCCCACCACTAGATTCAGTCTAAAAATCTGCTGACTTCCAAATTTTTCTCCTCTTCATTGATCATTTTAACCTGAATCATAGCCTATCCTTGTATCTATCCAAAGTTACCTTTCTCGGGAACTTTAGTACCCTTACTACAGATTCGTTTTATAGTTCTTCAGGCTCTTGAAATCTGTGATCTTCATTTATACTCCATATATCAAATCTTTTTAAACCTCAGAAAAATTAGTATTTTAGCCATTCAATGCAGAAAATGCCCTTGGAAATCATCTGATTCAACGCCATTATTGTTTAAACGAGGTGATGTGAACAAGGACTTGGTCAAGTGTGTTAGTAGCTGATCAGAGGATAGAAACCAGATGTCTTTCTTCCTGGTCTAGGATTCTTTCAGCTGCACCATCTTACCTTTCCAGGCAGACTTCACTTGTCTCACCATCAATATTAGTGTGTAACCACAGTGCATGTGACACACCTGGAAGTGTTTCTACTATGAACATGAATCAAAACACTCAAGGTTCAGTTTGAATTTAGAGAATATGTTCATACTTGAATTTTCTTGTTTAGTATCTATAGGAAAAACAGACTTGATTCCAGTTTAAATTATTCCACAAGATTTTCTTAAATTTATCTCTATTTGCTCCTTAGTAATAGATTAGGATGAATTCTGTTAAATTAAAAACACATTTGTTGGAGGTCTACATACCAGGTACTGAACACACAGTGCCTAAACTTACAGATTGGAGGTGGGGAGAGATGTAGAGTTAAATGCAACATAATATAAGAAGAAATGTAATAGAAGTATTCATAAAGTGCTGAATGAATTCCCAGAGGGAGGAAACACCCTTGGCAATAAAGGCTTGGAAAGTCATAGAGGATGCGATTCTTAAACCATACCTTAAGGATAAATAAAAAATAATAAATGTCCTTAAGATAAATAAAGATACATTTTCTAGATAATTGAGCTTGTGGCAGTGCTGGGGGCAAGAGGTAAGGAGGGGGCACAAAGTTGAATATTAAAAAGTATTCATTGGGTTATGCAGTGTTGAGTTCACAAGTATTCTTGGTGAGAGCATTTAGGGGGTTGAATTGAGAAGTGAACGATAGTTTAAGTACATCGAGAGTAGGCAACTTTTTCTAGATTCTTGGCTTTGGAAAAAAAAAAAAGAAGGCAGTAGCTATTAGATAGGGATATGGGTAGAGGGGAGTAGGAGAGAGCATTAAAGATAGAGATGACAGCTTATGCTTCTCGATAGTGGTAGAAGGGTCCAGTAGAGAGAAAGGATTTAAACCACCAAAAGTTAAAGGACAATGAGAAAGGATAAGACCAAGAATGGAAGGGAAGAAGTTAGAAGGAGGAATGTCTCTTCCTTGGATATTAAAGGAAAAGGTTCAGGAGAATGTGGATGTAGGATGGTTGTTAGTATAGAGGAAGGACAGAGGATGAGAGAATCCAGACTAGATCACATGTTTTGTCTATGCAATAATTTTTTGCGAAATTGTCTGAGGGGGAAGGATTTAGGGATGACATAGGCTTAAGGAGGGATTTGGAGTAGTCACTGATGGGAATAGGGAGGGAACTGGCCATAGATAAGAACAATGCTAGTTAAAGCACTTTAAAGGCTCAGGTGACATTGAAAAACTCTAATCTGTCTTGACACCAATCTGCAACATGGTGTCATGTTCTTGGACTTCATCTCAGATGATGTTGGAAGATAACCACGATAAAATGGCATTTTGTTCTGTTGGGGTCTCTATAAATTTGTGTTTGGCTTAGAGTTTTGTCAATGTTAGGTTCTAAGCACTAGATTCTTCCTTTATCTCTTAGTTCAGCTATTCCATATGCTTTTCTGGTTCTGTAAATCAGGGTTGCCCAGGAGAAGGATAACAGCAAGAAGTTCCCTGGATCCCCTCTGAAGCCACAGGATTTGGTACTTATATATGGAAATGCCACAGTCCTAATAAAAATAAAACCCAGAAATCTCCAAGTTGGCACTGTGATTATAATTTCTTGAAAGAGGGGGGGAGGGGCAAGATGGCGGCAGAGCAGGGTCTCCAAGTCACTTGTCCTCAACAAATTACCTAGAAAACCATCCAATCATCCTGAAAATCTACGAATTCGGCCTGAGATTTAAAGAGAGACCAGCTGGAACGCTACAGTGAGAAGAGTTCGCGCTTCTATCAAGGTAGGAAGACGGGGAAAAAGAAATAAAGACACAAAAGGCCTCCGAGGGGGAGGGGCCCCGAGGAGCCGGGCTGAGGCCGGGGCGAGTGTCCCCAGGACAGGAGAGCCCCGGCCCGGAGGAGCAGGAGCTGCACCGACCTTCCCGGGGGAAAGGCCTCCCGGGGAATTGGAGCAGGATCCCCAGAAAGGCGGGGATGCCCTCGGGCTCCCGGGGACAGTAACAGAGGAACTGCGCCCCGGAGAGTGCCCCGAGCTCCCTAAGGGCTGCAGCGCTCGGCGGGACCCGGAGCAGCTCGGAGGGGCTCGGGCGGCGGCTCCGCGGAGGGGGCTGCACCGCCAGGAGCGCGAATCCAACAGCGCAGGCCCCGGAGCACAGGGCGCCGGGACACAGCCCAGGATCCGGCCTCCCCCCGGGACAGGCAGAGGCCGGGAGGGCCCAGGACAGCGAGGACGCTCCTGCCTGGAGCTGAGCAGATCAGCGGCCCCGCCCCGGAGCCCCCAGGCCCTGCAGACGGAGAGCCCCGGAGCTACTGCGGGAGCTGACTCCAGGGCTGCAGAGCTGCCCCCGCCACTGTGGCTTCCTCCCGGGGCCTCACGGGGTGAACAACCCCCACTGAGCCCTGCACCAGGCAGGGGCAGAGCAGCTCCCCCAAGTGCTAACACCTGAGAATCAGCACAGCAGGCCCCTCCCCCAGAAGACCAGCGAGACGGACCAGTTCCAAGGGAAGTCAAGGGACTTAAAGTACACAGAATCGGAAGATACTCCCCCGTGGTGTTTTTTGTTTTTTGTTTTTTTGTTTTTGTTTTTGTTTTTTTTTGTTTTGTTTTGTGCTTTTTTTTTCTCTCTTTCTTCTTGATTTCTGATTGCTTCCCCCACCCCCACCCCTTTTTTTCTTTTTTCTCCTTTCTTTCTTTTTCTTTCTTTTTCTCTTTTTCCCCTATTTTTTCTTCTTTCTCTTTTTTCTTTTTCTCTTTTATTTCCTTCTCTCTCTTTTTCTCCTTTTCCCAACACAACTTGTTTTTGGCCACTCTGCACTGAGCAAAATGACTAGAAGGAAAACCTCACCTCAAAAAAAAGAATCAGAAACAGCCCACTCTCCCACAGAGTTACAAAATATGGATTACAATTCAATGTCAGAAAGCCAATTCAGAAGCACTATTTTACAGCTACTGGTGGCTCTAGAAAAAACCATAAAGGACTCAAGAGACTTCATGACTGCAGAATTTAGATCCAATCAGGCAGAAATTAAAAATCAATTAAATGAGATGCAATCCAAGCTAGAAGTCCTAACGACGAGGCTTGACGAGGTGGAAGAACGAGTGAGTGACATAGAAGACAAGTTGATGGCAAAGAGGGAAACTGAGGAAAAAAGAGACAGGCAATTAAAAGACCATGAGGATAGATTAAGGGAAATAAATGATAGCCTGAGGAAGAAAAACCTACGTTTAATTGGGGTTCCTGAGGGCGCCGAAAGGGACAGAGGGCCAGAATATGTATTTGAACAAATCCTAGCTGAAAACTTTCCGAATCTGGGAAGGGAAACAGGCATTCAGATCCAGGAAATAGAGAGATCCCCCCCTAAAATCAACAAAAACCGTTCAACACCTCGACATTTAATAGTGAAGCTTGCAAATTCCAAAGATAAGGAGAAGATCCTTAAAGCAGCAAGAGAAAAAAAGTCCCTGACTTTTATGGGGAGGAATATTAGGGTAACAGCAGACCTCTCCACAGAGACCTGGCAGGCCAGAAAGGGCTGGCAGGATATATTCAGGGTCCTAAATGAAAAGAACATGCAACCAAGAATACTTTACCCAGCAAGGCTTTCATTCAAAATGGAAGGAGAGATAAAGAGCTTCCAAGACAGGCAGGAACTGAAAGAATATGTAACCTCCAAACCAGCTCTGCAAGAAATTTTAAGGGGGACTCTTAAAATTCCCCTTTAAGAAGATGTTCAGTGGAACAATCCACAAAAACAAGGACTGAATAGATATGATGACACTAAACTCATATCTATCAATAGTAACTCTGAATGTGAACGGGCTTAATGACCCCATCAAAAGGCGCAGGGTTTCAGACTGGATAAAAAAGCAGGACCCATCTATTTGCTGTCTACAAGAGACTCATTTTAGACAGAAGGACACCTACAACCTGAAAATAAAAGGTTGGAGAACCATTTACCATTCAAATGGTCCTCAAAAGAAAGCAGGGGTTGCCATCCTTATATCAGATAAATTAAAATTTACCCCGAAGACTATAGTGAGAGATGAAGAGGGACACTATCTCATACTCAAAGGATCTATCCAACAAGAGGACTTAACACTCCTCAATATATATGCCCCGAATGTGGGAGCTGCCAAATATTTAAACCAATTAATAACCAAACTCAAGAAATACCTTGATAATAATACACTTATACTTGGTGACTTCAATCTAGCTCTTTCTACCCTGGATAGGTCTTCTAAGCACAACATCTCCAAAGAAACGAGAGCTTTAAATGATACACTGGACCAGATGGATTTCACAGATATCTACAGAACTTTACATCCAAACTCAGCTGAATACACATTCTTCTCAAGTGCACATGGAACTTTCTCCAGAATAGACCACGTACTGGGTCACAAATCGGGTCTGAACCAATACCAAAAGATCGGGATAGTCCCCTGTATATTCTCAGACCATAATGCCTTGAAATTAGAACTTAATCACAACAAGAAGTATGGAAGGACCACAAACACGTGGAGGTTAAGGACCATCCTGCTAAAAGATGAAAAGGTCAACCAGGAAATTAAGGAAGAATTAAAAAGATTCATGGAAACTAATGAGAATGAAGATACAACCCGTCAAAATCTTTGGGATGCAGCAAAAGCAGTCCTGAGGGGGAAATACATCGCAATACAAGCATCCATTCAAAAACTGGAAAGATCTCAAATTCAAAAGCTCACCTTACACATAAAGGAACTAGAGAAAAAGCAACAAATAGACCCCACCCCCAGCAGAAGAAGAGAGTTAATTAAAATTCGAGCAGAACTCAATGATATCGAGACCAAAAGAACTGTGGAACAGATCAACAGAACCAGGAGTTGGTTCTTTGAAAGAATTAATAAGATAGATAAACCATTAGCCAACCTTATTAAAAAGAAGAGAGAGAAGACTCAAATTAATAAAATCATGAATGAGAAAGGGGACATCACTACCAACACCAAGGAAATACAAACGATTTTAAAAACATATTATGAACAGCTGTACGCCAATAAATTAGGAAATCTAGAAGAAATGGACGCATTCCTGGAAAGCCACAAACTACCAAAACTGGAGCAGGAAGAAATAGAAAATCTGAACAGGCCAATAACCAGGGAGGAAATTGAAGCAGTCATCAAAAACCTCCCAAGACACAAGAGTCCAGGGCCAGATGGCTTCCCAGGGGAATTCTATCAAACGTTTAAAGAAGAAATCATACCTATTCTACTAAAGCTGTTTGGAAAGATAGAAAGAGATGGAGTACTTCCAAATTCGTTCTATGAGGCCAGCATCACCTTAATTCCGAAACCAGACAAAGACCCCACCAAAAAGGAGAATTACAGACCAATATCCCTGATGAACATGGATGCAAAAATTCTCAACAAGATACTAGCCAATAGGATCCAACAACACATTAAGAAAATTATTCACCATGACCAAGTAGGATTTATCCCTGGGACACAAGGCTGGTTCAACACTCGTAAAACCATCAATGTGATTCATCATATCAGCAAGAGAAAAACCAAGAACCATATGATCCTCTCATTAGATGCAGAGAAAGCATTTGACAAAATACAGCATCCATTCCTGATCAAAACCCTTCAGAGTGTTGGGATAGAGGGAACTTTCCTCGACATCTTAAAAGCCATCTACGAAAAGCCCACAGCAAATATCATTCTCAATGGGGAAGCACTGGGAGCCTTTCCCCTAAGATCAGGAACAAGACAGGGATGTCCACTCTCACCACTGCTGTTCAACATAGTTCTGGAAGTCCTCGCCTCAGCAATCAGACAACAAAAAGACATTAAAGGCATTCAAATTGGCAAAGAAGAAGTCAAACTCTCCCTCTTCGCCAATGACATGATACTCTACATAGAAAACCCAAAAGCCTCCACCCCAAGATTGCTAGAACTCATACAGCAATTTGGTAGCGTGGCAGGATACAAAATCAATGCCCAGAAATCAATGGCATTTCTATACACTAACAATGAGACTGAAGAAAGAGAAATTAAGGAGTCAATCCCATTTACAATTGCACCCAAAAGCATAAGATACCTAGGAATAAACCTAACCAAAGAGGTAAAAGATCTATACCCTAAAAACTATAGAACACTTCTGAAAGAAATTGAGGAAGACACAAAGAGATGGAAAAATATTCCATGCTCATGGATTGGCAGAATTAATATTGTAAAAATGTCAATGTTACCCAGGGCAATTTATACGTTTAATGCAATCCCTATCAAAATACCATGGACTTTCTTCAGAGAGTTAGAACAAATTATTTTAAGATTTGTGTGGAATCAGAAAAGACCCCGAATAGCCAGGGGAATTTTAAAAAAGAAAACCATATCTGGGGGCATCACAATGCCAGATTTCAGGTTGTACTACAAAGCTGTGGTCATCAAGACAGTGTGGTACTGGCACAAAAACAGACACATAGATCAATGGAACAAAATAGAGAACCCAGAAGTGGACCCTGAAATGTACGGTCATCTAATATTCGATAAAGGAGGAAAGACTATCCATTGGAAGAAAGTCTCTTCAATAAATGGTGCTAGGAAAATTGGACATCCACATGCAGAAGAATGAAACTGGACCACTCTCTTTCACCATACACAAAGATAAACTCAAAATGGATGAGAGATCTAAATGTGAGACAAGATTCCATCAAAATCCTAGAGGAGAACACAGGCAACACCCTTTTTGAACTCGGCCACAGTAACTTCTTGCAAGATACATCCACAAAGGCAAAAGAAACAAAAGCAAAAATGAACTATTGGGACTTCATCAAGATAAGAAGCTTTTGCACAGCAAAGGATACAGTCAACAAAACTAAAAGACAACCTACAGAATGGGAGAAGATATTTGCAAATGACGTATCAGATAAAGGGCTAGTTTCCAAAATCTATAAAGAACTTATTAAACTCAACACCAAAGAAACAAACAATCCAATCATGAAATGGGCAAAAGACATGAAGAGAAATCTCACAGAGGAAGACATGGACATGGCCAACAAGCACATGAGAAAATGCTCCGCATCACTTGCCATCAGGGAAATACAAATCAAAACCACAATGAGATACCACCTCACACCAGTGAGAATGGGGAAAATTAACAAGGCAGGAAACAACAAATGTTGGAGAGGATGTGGAGAAAAGGGAACCCTCTTACACTGTTGGTGGGAATGTGAACTGGTGCAGCCACTCTGGAAAACTGTGTGGAGGTTTCTCAAAGAGTTAAAAATAGACCTGCCCTACGACCCAGCAATTGCACTGTTGGGGATCTACCCCAAAGATTCAGATGCAATGAAACGTCAGGACACCTGCACCCCGATGTTTCTATCAGCAATGGCCACAATAGCCAAACTGTGGAAGGAGCCTCGGTGTCCATCGAAAGATGAATGGATAAAGAAGATGTGGTTTATGTATACAATGGAATATTACTCAGCAATTAGAAACGACAAATACCCACCATTTGCTTCAACGTGGATGGAACTGGAGGGTATTATGCTGAGTGAAATAAGTCAATCGAAGAAGGACAAACAGTGTATGTTCTCATTCATTTGGGGAATATGAATAATAGTGAAAGGGAATATAAAGGAAGGGAAAAGAAATGTTGGGAAATATCGGGAAGGGAGACAGAACATAAAGACTCCTAACTCGGGGAAACGAACTAGGGGTGGTGGAAGGGGAGGAGGGCGGGTGTTGGAGGGGAATGGGTGACGGGCACTGAGGTGGACACTTGACGGGATGAGCCCTGGGTGTTTTTCTGTATGTTGTTAAATTGAACACCAATAAAAGTTAATTAAAAAAATAATAATTTCTTGAAAGAAGAAGGCAAATGAATCAAATCTTTTTACCCAAGATTCACTTTCCTGCTAGAGCTTCTCGACTATTATTGCTGCCACTATGATGCTTTCCTCCAAAGAACACCTTCTGCCTATAACATTTGGGGTAATTACATAGGTAAAAGACTTACCCACGTGTCCACCTGAGTAGTTCAATAAAACGTGGTTGGAGGTGGCAATGGGAAAATAAATATACGATGCGAATCTAGATCTTCATTTAAATTACACATTTCTAGCTTAAGGTCCTAACAGGGCTCCCTGCCTTCCTAGTTGTCCCTTCTCTTTCACAGAGGGGGGCACACTTCGATTATCCACATTTTAGAAGAATAGCTACAGACATTTTACTTCTTGATGTTAGAACTGGGAAGAGAAGCAGAATTCTGTCACTCACCTATCTAGAACTCACCTCATGATCTTTCTTTCTTTCTTTCTTTCTTTCTTTCTTTCTTTCTTTCTTTCTTTCTTTCTTTCTTTCTTTCTTTCTTTTCCTTCCTTCCTTCCTTCCTTCCTTCCTTCCTTCCTTCCTTCCTTCCTTCCTTCCTTTCTTCTTCTTTTATTTATTTATTCGGCAGAGACACAGGCAGAGGGAGAATCAGGATCCTTGCGGGGAACCTGATGTGGGACTTGATCCTAGGACCCCAGGATCATGACCTGAGCCAAAGGCAGATGCTCAACCACTGAGCCACCCAGGCATCCCTGAGTTTTCTTTTCTGAGACCACTTTCTTCTATAGCTGGCCTCAGCTTCAGGGATATCCCTACATGAGCCACAGTGGAGTAGCCTTCTCTGTAGGTCTTGATCAGATAATGGTAACAACTGACAGCACAGTGACCTCAGTGGTCAGAGAACGAAATTAATATCCAAGAAACTTGTTTCCTTAGAGCAAACATGATAGATATGTGGTAGCAGGAGCAGCAAGAGCATCAAAATTCTTCCAGTTTCATTTATTAGGTGCCTATTATGTGTTTTATGATTTACATATATTATCCTTGATCCTTAAGTAAACCTTTTTGAGAGGCATATTATCTCACAGCTGTGGAAAAAATGAGGCTCTGAGACAAGGTAAGGTCACAGAGCAAGTGGTAGAATTGGGAATCTAAGTATATCTGTCTGACCCCAAACTAATGTCCCTTCCTGTTTCTTCTCACATTTGGGCCTCGTGCTTAAGATCTACATGCTTAAGACATTAGGAGGCATGGGAAGTTTTGGGTGCATCTGCAAAAGGAGGGAAGAGAGAAGCCAGACACGCTGGGCACTGCTCAGGGGAAAGTTCAGGGAGAGGTAACTATAGGGGTGACCTGGCCCAGAAAAGACAGTAGAGTAGAGAAGTGTTGAGTCTGGATTCTTAAGTGGTTTGCTCTGGGGAAGAACTGGCCAGTATCTTCTTCCAGAGTCTACACAGCTCTTTAGTAAAGTTGATCTTGCTCATTGGTCATCTTTGGAAGGACCCTGAGAAGGTTACAGTTCTGCATTTGAATAGATGTGAGGTGAAAAGAGTGCTCATTCAGGGGACTGAGGAGCTGGAGATGAAGGAGACAGAGGATTTTGGGGGCAGTTAGGTGCTAGGAAGAAGATTTGTGCCTTAGTGTGAGACCTGGATGGGTGAGTAGTGGGCAGGCTGGAGGGAGGGAAGGAGAAAGAGAAGGAGGAGTCCAGGAGCATAGAGTATAAGAGCCAAAGAGATGATGAGCTCCAAACCAAAACAAGGCAGTGGGAATAGTGAAGAGGAGCTAGGTTTGAGGAATGATTCTGAAGTAGAACACCAAGAATTCTTGGGAATTTAGGATGAGAAAAACAGTGGGGTCAGGGCTAACTCCAAAATTTAGGGGCTATATGTGTCTTGAGAGTACTGAAGGAAAGAAGATTGAGAGCCAAAAAAGAAAAAGTAGACAAGTATTGTGTAATTAAAAAAAAAATAGTAAAAGCTATTTCCAGTGGGTGGAACTGTGATTTTCATACTTAGCGAAGCTTCAGACTCAGAATCCTTTCTTTGTATGGTAGTTTAGCTGAAACCCAGGAAGTACCAGATACAGTTTTTTGGTTGGAGTTTGGGGCAGGGGGATCCTCGCTTGCTGCGTCTTCCATGGCACATACTGGAGTTCTCAGGAGTTCCCACTGATCCTCTGAGCACAGTTTGAAAAATCAGTGAATAGAAGCTAGGCTGGCTAACGTGGGAGACGGTACAGAAAAGAACAGAAGAGGAACAAGAGATAGTTACTGGAATATTATGCATAGCAGACTGCTGGTAAAAGACAGAACGTTCCAGGCATCCCTGGTGGCCCAGCAGTTTAGTGCTGCCATCAGCCCAGGCTGGAGTCCTGGGATCGAGTCCCATGTCGGGCTCCCTGCATGGAGCCTGCTTCTCCTCCTGCCTGTGTCTCTGCCTCTCTCTCTCTCTCTCTGTGTGTGTGTGTCTCTCATGTATAAATAAATGAAATATTTTTTTAAAAAAGACAGAAAGTTCCTGTCATCTTCATATCCCAATAGCAAAAGGCTGGAGGGCTAATTATGGGGCAAAAAGAAAAAAAAAAGAGTGGCTAGCTATTATTACAAAGGGAGAACTTGTGGAATTTTATTAGAAAGGGGAAGAACAAAGGTCCATAAGTGGACGATATGGACTTTCCAGAACATCAGAGAATCCTGTAAGTGTGTGAAAATGTGGCCCAGATGTAGCTTATTCTTGGTATGAGGAAGAAAGAAGAGACAGGGAAAACATGGAGATCTCAAAACAAGGAATTCATACACATTGACACAAATTTTGTAGAAATTTTGTTGGTTTTGTGTGGCAAAATAATTTGCAAAAATGTTTTCACGACAAAACATTTGACTTTTATAAAATTCTGAAGATGAAACGAGAAAACCTATAAAAGTCTTTTTAAAATGCTAAACCTGTGCATGATTATGGGACATTAGTACCATTATTACAATTATTGTTTCTCTGTACTTTTCTGTTTCTGGTCATTCATCTGGTCAGCAACAATTACCGGCAGCTACTACCTTGCTGACGTTGTACTTCATACCATACATGAGGAGGAGAGGATGTTCGAGTCTAGTAGTATACATAGCAGGACTTTTGTCCCGTGTTTGATTTGTTATCAGTGAAAATGCATTAGGCAGACTGAAAGGCAGGAAGAGTGGAGAGGGAGGAGTACGTGGTTCTGGTGGGTTTCAGGGTTGGAAGTGACACTTGAGTGGGGATGCCCAGGTGAGTAGGGTGTGGACAAATGGGGTGGAGTTGGAAGGCAGGTGTGCTTACCACTGTACCAACGATGCGTACTGCAGTGGAGTTGTGACGCTCCCGTATGGGTTAGGGAAGAGTGAGGCATGGCACCTCTAGGAACTGCAGAGATGTGACTATGGCTGGGGTGTGTGAGGATTTGGCAGGTCACCTGAGGCCAGACCACCAGGGGCTTTGTGGGTAATGGTAAAGGGTTTGAACTTTATCCCAAAGGTGAGTGGAACCACTGAAATACATGTCAGGCACCTGCATCACCAGCCTTGTATCACCATTGATTCTAGATTGCATCCTGGAATTAACCAGAATCCAGCCACACGGATACTTACTGGATATGAGACAGTGGGCATATGTCACTCACATGCCTTCTGCCTCAACTGGCTCATCTGCACAGTGGGATACTATGTAGGACATATTTCATGAGGCTAAAGTGAGGGTTACATGACTTACTTCTTAATGTGGAGAAGGCTCGCTAAGTTTGCTTTTGTTCTTATTCTTATTAGAGTGAATTAATTTGCTTCTGTCTTGCTTTCTGTTTTGCTTTTTAAACCACTATGTTCCCATTTTAGAGTCATGCAGAAAATACTGCAAATAGTGTTTTAGATATGAGCATTTTGGTCTAGAGACATATTTTAATCACACAGGAAAGAGTCCTGTAACTTTAACTTTGCCTTTTTAAAAATGGCTCGAATACACTCAGAGGGCAAAAGAATGCTCTGAGCCAAAGTTTTTGGAAGCAAATGCCACCTATGATGAGGATGATATTAGGGCTGATCCACCTTTTGAGCCAGGACACTCGGTGGCCATAGCCAACATGCTGAGAGCTTTTCAGTTTGTCTGGTGCTTTTTCCATCCATGTCATTAAGTGCTCATAGATTCCTAGTTATTGTTCAGATGTTAAGGGTGAGAAAACAGAGACTTAACTCATATCCGTGGAGAGGCAAGATGCACTCCAGGTCCTCTGATACCACATCCTGTACTCTTTCCGCTCTCCCACATCGGGTAGGAATTAAGTGGAAAAGCTCATTTTTCCTTTGAGGTCATGGAGGTCCAAGCTGGCTACTTACTGCATTCCTCGTTTGAGAGTTCAGGGAAACGTTGGCCAGCGTGAAGCTCCTTCCTATACGTTTTCCTAAACCCAAGTGGGAAGATGAGTGGAACATGGCCTCACTTATTGTCTAGAATCCAACAAGCTTCCAGGAAACGTCGTAAGTTCCCTCAAATTTTCCAAATGTGTGCGCTCCTGGTGGGTTGAAGAAAGTAGACTTCCGAGTTCTTAAAAATATTTCTGCCTCTCCTTCTACCTCTCATCCCATACTTTCAGTTTTACAAAAGTATCCTTTTCATTTGTAAACCTTTCGATTTTGTAGCATCAGTAATTTGTTTTGAATATAACCACATCTAGTAATGTTGAATACTTGAGATATAAACTCCTAGGATGCTGACCAAATAAAGGGGGTGAAGCAATGGGGAGAGATGAGACTGTGGCAGGGAAGCTTGTAAACCACTAAAGGGAAGCTTAAAAATTCTGCAGCCTCTCTAACATCCTTTCCATCCAGAAAAATAGTTGGAAAGGAACAGCTGCAATGTCCTGCTAAGCTGATTGTTCCAGGACAGAACAGCTTTCTTTCACTTCTCACTTTCCCTCCATTTCCTCTCTCCCTTCTTGGCAACCCCCTTTCTTGTTCTTCCATTCTTTTACTCCTGCTCTTTAGTTGTCCACCACCTTGGATATTGTGTTTCTTTTCCATGTGTACCCACAGGAACAAAGGAAACCAAGACCGAACAAACAGTGGTGAAAGAAAGAATGCTCCTTAAGGAGACAAAGCAATCTTAGGAGAAATAGTGATGTTTCACCAGGGCATTAAAAGAAAAAAAAAAAATAAAGAAGCAGCTCATGTCCACTTCTTTGCAAAGTTGCGAATCAAGGTTGTGTTATTGCTTATAGATAATGTGGAAGCAACACGTAGGCTTAAAAAATGAACCATTCCTTCCTGGGTGAAGCTTAGCCTATCCCCCTCTATCATAATCATCGGCAGATTTAGATGGAAGTGATTGTGGAACGCATTGTCCTTAAAGATATTCAGGGACGTGACCACGAGCAACTCTGATGGAAAAGACTGGAAGCAGTGCAGTTCATCATCACAGCCCCTGAAATGGCTGAGATATGCAAAAGTGCTGGTTTGATCCAAAAGGTATAAATAGCACACAAGGGGGGAGGGTGAGCAGGGCTTGCAGGCTGCTGTGTTTGAGGAACAATTTGACAGAGACAGAGCAAGATGATGATAACTTGGAAAAAGGATAATTTGTCATGATTACCTCTTCCCCCCTCCTCTCTGAAAAGAATAGCTTGCACCCATTGGAATTCATGTGTGGGTTAAAAAAAAAAAAAGAAATGCAAATTGGCATCGCAACAAAACATATCATTTTATCTTTTCCTTTTTTTTTTTCTGGGTCGACACTTTGGGTGCACAGGGCATCAGATTGTGAAGGTTCTGCTGAAAAGGAGAGGCCTGTTGATAGGGTTCCCCCAAGGTGTTAGACATTTTAGAACGAGTAGCTTCTTCATTACTAAGTGCCACTCCTTAAGTGCAAATGCCTGGGGGTTATGACTGCTTAGAGTCACCATGTCTCCTTCACCAGTTTTGCTACAAATACATCTGCCCCATTAACTCAAATGGTGCCAACTGCTATCAAAGATCTGAAGATAAATCCTAAAATTTTCTTAGCAAAAATTTCAAACAACCTACCTATTTTTTCTTCCAAAATAATGTTCATTGGTTTTTAAAAAAATTGATAATAAAAGTAGCACATAGTTAACATGGCACTTTTGAAAATAGGTTGAAGTATGAAGACTAAGGAATAAAATAGTATCTATAATGACATCCCTCACAGGGGTGTTCATGTAAAGACTCCCAGAGGACCTCGGAGTCCTCGCCCACCTGTAGTCGAGGTGGTATTCTTTGTTCCAGCCCTCCTCTTTTTCATTTCCCCTTTCTCTGATCTTCTCTTGTCCCACTCTGTGTCTGTGAATTTGGTTCATTACCTCTGCCTTCTGGCTAATCCTCGGGTTCTTTTAGGAACCTCCCTGGTGGAATATGATGACCGTTTCTTTACACCAAAATTTGATGAGCCACAAGAATATGTTACAGAAAAATGGTTCCATTTATTTGCCAGTAGAGGCACACTCTAGAATAACACGTGCACATTCCTGCCCTGTGGTAATAAAATGCCTCCACAAATCCCCACTTCTGGTGCATGCCATGGATAGCAGTGGGGAGTCCTGGATGGAGGAGTGGGCTGACATTAGGGTTGCCAGATTTAGCAGATAAAAATACAGATGTTTCGCGGGACATGCTTAGATTCTAAAAACTCTTGTTTCTTGTTGTCTATCTGAAATTCAAGTTTAACTGGCATCCTGTGTTGTATCTGGCAAATCCTAGCTGAAGTATTAGCTGAACTTCCAGAAAGACAAGGGATTAAAAGACAAAGAGACTAGGGAAAGTGGACTGACTCATCAAGGTTCAGCAGGTTTGTGGGAGACCTGTTGGTTTATGGCAGTGGGTGATTCCACCCCCAGGACCTCAGTCTGACCCTCTTCCTCCTCTCTGTACCCTCAGTATTACCTAATCCTGGTGATTCTATAACTTAAAAACTATTCACTATCCCACCGTCATTGTCCCTTCAGGATTTCATTGTTGATCACCTTGACCATTGTGATGCCTCTCTAGACAAGAATCTGTTGTTCTCTATTTTTTTTCATAGTGCTGCTGAAAGATCTTTCTAAACCTAAATCTAGGCGAGTCCATTCCCAGGCTTAAAATGCTTCAAAAAGTTCCCATTGCCTTTAGGATAAAGCCTAAACTCCAGAAAATCTGGCTAGACATTCCTGAGATGGCCTCCGCCCATCTCTCTAACCTCATGTCAGGCTCCTCCTTGCTCCTTTATGTTCATCCTAATTTTTCCCCCAATTCCCTGAATAGGATGTGTTCTTTCTTGCAGTGTAACCATGGTACACCTTTTCTATGCATTCAGAAAAACATTTATTTCTCCTCTACTAAGCACCAGCCATTGTGCCTGGTGAAGAAGACATGGTTCCTACCCTTGCGTAGGTTTAGACCAGGGCCTCAACACTCAAATGGGATGAAGGCTGGTTTGGCCATACTATTGAGGGCAAAGAGCTGATGAAACAGTTTCCTTGTTCTATCCTACCTTTTCAGTTTTGGTAGAAACATGGACGTAAGAAGTATATTTTTTCTTGAACTGTCCTATTGGAAAGACAACTTCTCAAGGTCGATGATAAATGGCAGCTGACTTGGGCCTCAAAGTTAGGGGCACAAGAGGGGTTGGTGAGGACTGGAGCAAACCAGGCCCTGTTTAAAGGGAAAGTCACTACTTAGTTCCAGCCAGTGGTTACCATGAGGGAATTTCAAGAGAGATTGGAAATCTGAACTTTAATGTGAAATCTTCATTGTTGGCCAGTAGTTAAGAACAATAACAACAATACACCCACAAAACTCTGTGGGCCAAACAAAATATATTTGTGCTTGTGCTTTTTCTCTTGGTTCTCTAGGGTGAGAGCTCTGTTCCAATTGCCCGATTCATATATTACGTCCTGCTTACCTAGCAAACTTTCTCATCCTTTAGGCCTCAGCTTAAAAGTGATTTCCGACAGTCACCTTCCTTAACCGTCGTCAACCCTTGACTCTAGCAGTTTCTTCTCCTGGGTGTTTCCATAACAGGGACACCACAGGGAAGCTTCCTTTCCAGATCATAGCACATACTCCACTGTATTAGAATTGCCTAGGTAATTATTTCTCTCGGAGTTTGATAGGAACCTCCAAGAGGGCAGCAGGTCTGTTGGTAGCGTTAACTTCCATTCCTACACAGCACTATGCCTGGAGCATGAGGGTGTGAGGAAATGAATGCTGAAACAGATGGGTGACATTTGTATTCTCTAACATGCATGCCTGTGCGCCTGCTGCATTCTCTACTCTCTTAAGATTTAGGCGGTTTACTTATTTGCAGAATTCTGGCCCCCTTTGCCTTTTCCTCATCTTCATGCTCAATCCAGGCTTTGGTCAGCTGTCATTGTGCTCAGTTCTCACTGCAGAGATGTGAGGGGGGGTATAATCCTGCTCACTTCTTGCCAGAAAGATCAGAGTATGAATAAAAAGCAGATCACTGTTGGGCAGAAATACTGAAGCTCAGACACTGTGTAACACCATCCGACATCCTTCTCTCTCCTTCTCGGAGAGAAGGTGGTGGTGGTGGTGGTGGGGGTCAGTGTTTAACCATTCCAAACCCAGGATCATCTGGCTCAATGAGTGCTCCTTGATATCAGCAAAATGTATTAAATACTTTTGATAAATAAAGACAATGCACTCAGAGAATATTTATTACAGTAACTACTTTAGTTAAGACCTGGACATTATTTTAAGTCAGATCTTCAGAGTAAATATTCTATTGTATTTAAGAGGCCATTTTAATCTCTAAAAATTTGCCTCAATTTATCAGCTTAGTTTCTGATGATCTATGTGTAATGGGTAGCAATGTGTGTGTGTGTGTGTGTGTGTGTGTGTGTTTGTGTGTGTGTGTGTAGAACCCTACAGATGACCATTTTTGACATGGACTGGATTGGATGAAGAGCTGGGCAAACTCTTGGGGCAAAGATGAGCTGAACCTCTCTTCTCCTGGGCAACTCCTGAGTCATGTGCTTGCTGCTATTGATTGGTAGCTGTCAGCAGACAACAGTGAGCAAGCCAGGTTTCCACTCAGCTCCCAGGCTGATGATGATGTGGGATGGCACCTGCTCAGGTGGTCGCCTGCTGTCTCTCCATCTCACTGGTTCTGTCCATGTGATCCCTCCTCTTCTTTTTCTCAATCCATTGAGTCTTTGGTCTAGTGGGAGAACAACTCATTCTGAAAGTATGCTTTCAATGTGTCTTACACCTGGACCAGTGGCTTTGAACTGAACACTTAAGAATATCCTCTTGTGGTTTTCTGGTCTCTCAGTGTCCCCTTCATTTATATCCAAGTATTAGGTGACTCACATCTAGGTGTCTAGACACATGGGGAGGCATTTGTTTCTGGAGGAACAGTGAAGAAATTCTATGACAGCAGCTGTGAAGGAAAAATATGCTGATTACTACTCCAAAATACTATTCTGTACCCGTAGGGTGTATCTTCTATCCTACTTGCTTGTAAGTACATGTTCAAGATTTTAATGGGAGAACATCTCTAGGGGGCAGACTTTTAAAAAAAATTCAGGCATATTCGCCAGGCTGACCAGAGGATAAACCTTTGGAAAAGTGAAATAAGAATGTGTAGTGTGTACCACCCTTGTTTTGCAAAGTACTTTTACTCATGCCCAGAATGTGAAACAGACAGGATGGGTAGTATTTCCCTGTTTAACAGATGAAGGCTCAGAGAGGTTGTGTGACTTCCACAAGAAGCAAAGCAAGTAAATAGCAGAGGATCCAAGCTCTTGGACTGCATTCTGAGTCTCATTCTGTCATCTGCAGGCTGCCTCTCCATGGTATAGAAGGGTTAACCCTGTCACTGAGGGGTCTCTGCTCCAGGGGTGCCTAGAGGGAAGAATCAGATTGTATCCCCCGCCATAGCACTTTACACACCAACCCATGTCCTATGGACAGCCAGCCCTACACAGACAAACTGCCCTAAGTGAGCTTTCATGGAAAGGACCTCTTGGTCCCTTTTCACACCATGGCTGAAAGGACTGCAGCCTCCGACTTGTTTTTAAGTGAATGTTCACTTAGTTAATACGCCTATCCATTTTTATTTACTGATGCCTAGTCCTGGGCTAGAATGAGGGAGAGAGATACATAAGTTGTTTCCTATCTGGCCAGAATGCAGAAGCATGAGGAATGAGGCTTATGCCTGTAAGTGGCTGAGAGCCCCATGAGATGATGGGGGTGTCTGTGCAGAGCTGTGGGACAACGGGGGTGGGACCATTAACCACAACCAGAGTCAGGGAATGTTCTCATGGAGTGAACAGAGATACTGACCAGGCTGCAATGGGGGAAGGACATCCCAGCAGCGGGGTCTGCTTGAAGAAATCAAGGAAGCCTGAGGATGACTAGGTTAGTAGGTCACCTAGGGGGCGAGTGATGGTGGAAGCAGCTTTGGAGATGCACAGAGGAGCCTTAAAACCTAGACTGGGTCTTGACTTGATGTGGAAGCAGGAGAGAGTCATTGGGGAATGGTGAAGAGGATACTCCTAATAGTAATTTCAAAATAACCCTTCCTGTCGCAGCAAGGGAAATGTCAATTTGTTAGAGATTGGCACCGGCAGATAGTGGATTTGAACAAGGATACATCTGAGAGGCAGAGAACAGTGATAGCAGGAGGGATGGATTTGCCATGGTGTGGTGGGTGAGAGAGAAAACTCTGGGCCACACACCTGCTCCTGGACTAGTGGACTCTGCTACTCATGAGAAAGGGGTAGAGGATGACTCTGGTTTTGCCCAGTGAATCAGCAGGCTCTGTGGTGGTGTTTAATGGGCAGGAGAGATAAATAGTGCAGGGCTTCGGAGTCAGGTGCTAGCAGAGGTGCACACTTCCAGCCCTGAAAGAAATCTGGCAGCAAAGCTCTTGCTGCCTCTGTGCTCCTGCTGCACCATCAGCCGCCCAGCTGAGAGGAGGCCTGCAATAGTGCTGAGGAGCTGGCTTATCTGCTCCAAACTTCATCTTCAAGGCAGGACCTTCATCTCATGAGCTTAAGATCTGCTGAGGCAATGAAGAGAGAGAAGAGGGGAGCAACTTGCAATGAAGCTGCTATTAAAGTAACGCCCTTCCAGGCCTGTCAGGGGAGAAGAGGAATAAATTAAAACTCAGTTGATCTGGATCTGAAATGGATTTAGACTAGCTCCATGAAGCCAGGGCAGGTTTTAAAATCAAAACCCATGCTTTGAGTTCCTTTTGTTAAAGAAATGCCCTTACTGGATGGAACACCAAAACCTCATTAAATTGCAAACACTGGACTATATAAAAGATGGAGAATGAGCAGTTCCACTTAGAGACGCCGCAGCTCTCCACATGTTGCCCCAGAAGGACAATGAGTTCTAAAGGTCAGGGTTACACATGGCATGGTAAGTGTTTTTTTCCCCTTCTAACACTAAACAGGCCTGGAAGATGGCCAGTGAAAGACCAAAAGAGTGAGAGGAGGAGGGGGAGAGGGAGAGAGAGGGAGAGAGAGAGAGAAAACAAGTGTGAGCAGGAGGGACAGCCTGTAGTCAGCCTCCTTCAAGAATGTAAAATAAACTTTCCCCACCCCCCCTGCAGAAAAAAAAAGAAAGAAAGAAAGAAAAAAAAAACCCTGAAGAAAAGCAGACAGCTGCTAACTAGTTGTCTAGCTGTCTATTTGTGGACACTTCCTTTCATCTTGTCATATCTTTTGTGCTGTTTGAAATGTTTGGAGCTTAAGAGTAGAAGAACACTCAGTGGAATCCAAACTTTTATTAAAAGAAAGGGAAAAGGAGGCAGCAAAGTTCTGACAACAAGTGTGTGTTTAGATGTCGGGGCCATATTTTGCCCAAATCCCAAGCAGCGGAGCAATTTATTTCTAGCTGAATGAAGCCAAAAAGCACACTTATATTTAAAAATACGCAGGAAGACAATGTGTAAGAAACCAACCTATTTTGTTGGGAGGCTGCAGAGAGCTACAAATGGACCTTAAAGGGGGCAGGAGGAAAGGGGCCTCCTTCCCTGGCTTGGTGTGGGTCTCTTTGTGCTGGTTCATTGGAATGCTAATGTCTGCTCCATTGTCCTAGAGAAGCCACTCTGCTTTCTCTCCCTGGAAGCCATTCTCACTCTCTTGTCTTTGGTGGTCTTCACCAGCTGCTCCTATTAGCTTAGAGCCTCGGGAGATTTTATTTCCATGAATGTTGTTTTGCCCAGACCTTTTTTTTTTTTTTTTTGGTTGATTCTCCAATTTGATTTTTCATTCCTCCTTGCCTTCGTCAGGGGTTAGACCACCAGATGATGGTTTCCTTGTCAAAATTAGAAACCCAAAGTGGACTGTCACAAGGATCCTGGGGCTTTTGCCTTTGACATCCATTTCGGGGGGAAATGGAAATTGAAATCATAGCAGGAGAATCTCTTCAGGGACTCTTTGATTTTTTTTTTCCCCTTTAAAGGGAACGAAGTCCTGAATGAAAATAAATACCTAGACCTCAGATGAAGGGACGGAGAATCAACACAGGGCCCACATCTTTGTTTCTCTGACTGGCTGTGTGCACCACAATTAGGGGAAAGAGCTAAGAGAATGATCTACAGCTCAGCTTTCACAGCCAGCTTTCTTTTCGGACTGGATCCTTACCAGGACACTCAGAAAATGTGTTTGAAGAACTTCTCTGGGTGTCCATGGTATGCTGCGGCAATGACAGATGGGCAGAAGCAGGAAAGATGGGCTCTGCTTGTCTGAGTCCTGAAATACCAACAGCTTTCGGGCTGCACATTTCTGTGGTACTTGTGGCTTTTCACCTGGCATCAGAATGAGTCAAGCTCTTCTCTTATTTCTTCCACTGCTCGGAAGGCAGCTTGTGTTCTGGGACAGGGTGGTGTGATGGGAAGAGCCAAGGCAAGGTTCAGACAGATCTGGCTTGTGCCTCGCTTCTCCCCAAGCCTCAGTTTCCTTATCAGTAGGATGGGGATAATCTGTGGTTTTGAGGATTATAGGAGGTCACTTACGTAAAGTTCCTAGGATCTGGAAGGCATTCAAGACCTATTAGTCATTCTCTCCTCTGTTCTTCCATTTCTGCCTCCATGGAAGATTGAGGTATGGTTCTAAACTTCAGAAAGGTTGATTCTGTACCTTGAACAATGCCTTTTTTTTTTTTTTATGAGTCAGTAATTTCTTTGGCGCTGCTGCTCTTCTGACTGGAATGATCTTTCGCCACATTTTCCCTTGGCTTGCTCCTACGCCTCATTCAAGCCTTAGCTCAAATGTTACCTCTTTCAGAAACCTTTCTTGAGCTGACTAAGGTGACTCTTGGCTGGTCCCTTTCTAATAACCCTATTTGTTTGTTTGTTTATTTATTTATAGCACTGATGGCTATCTGAAATGTTGTTCTTTTGTTTTGCTTTGATGTATATTATCTACTCCCCTCTAGTAGAATGTAAGAACTGCAGGGATAGGAACGTTGTCTTGTTCACTGGAATACTGTCTGGCATAGACATGTATATACTTTGGTTTAGTGCTGGCTGGGGATATAGGCATGAGTGAGACCCAGGTCCTGCTCTCCAGGATCTTGTAGAGATATAAGCAAATGATTATAATGTATAAAGGATTCTTGTGACAATACTTTTGGCTTCCACAGAGGCATATATGCACATAAGTATATGGTACTTCAACGTCGGTGCATCAATGTATGTTCTAGGTACAGCTGTGACACAAAAGAAAGATTTGACTATTATGTCTGGGTGTCCCCAGAGGCTTCAAAGAGAAGATAATTCATTTAGGATTTGCAGGATGGATAATAGATCCTGGCTAGGTAGGAGTGGCATTGTAGACAGGGGATCAGCAAACATGGAGATACAAAGCAGTACATAGCATACCTTGGGCATATTTTGTTCAGGTTTTTATATTAAATCTATAAAACTTCATCATATTGGCTTCTGCTCTGCATTCCAACCTGTTATGTTGCTCTCAATTCTTCCTCCTGACATCTGTGATATTCATAGTCTCTCCTGACTTAGTCATCTGAAATGTGTACATAACGCCCTATAAAATTGGCCAGCATCTGGAATTGAAGAGGAAGAATGAAAATGGGTAGACCAAGTGAGAAATTTACCCAGGAAAGAGGTAAAATCGAGCCAATCACAGTAGGGTGGAATGTGGAATGGAAAGAACCATGGATCTGAAGTTGAAACAGGTGGACCCTCCTTTTGTGTAGTCTTGTGTCGCTCCTTGTGTAGCCTTAGGTGGGTCATTTAATCTCTCTAAACCTCAGTTTCTTCATCTGTTTTTTTTTTTAAGTGTTGCTAATAATACCTGGTAAGAAATGGGAATCATAGGAAGAAAGTTTCATCTTCCAAGGAAATGACCACAATTGAAATAATGTTGATGGCTGAGAACATCAGGAGTGCTAGGATTCCATGGGCTTTAAATGCTTATTTTTCATTTGCTTTTTTTTTTTTTTGACCATTTCTATGGGTTTAAAAAATATTTTCTCTTCCCTTTTTTTCCAATTGCCCCTACATTCATTTGTAACCCTGAGTATTGGTGTTTCTGACACTTTATCAGTCAACAAACAGTTCAGCACTAGGGAGATTTCCATTCCAGATGCTTCTCCAAGAAGTGAATCAAGTAATACCCTTTTTCCATATGTCCTCACAGAGCTGTTAGTGAGGAATAGATAGTCACTAGGCATATCTCCGTATGTCAGCATGTTATATCCATTCTTTGCATTACTTAGGGTACAGGTGTGTGTCTCTCTCTTTCTCTCTCTCACTACTCTTTTGTTATGATATGAACTGGGATTCTGCCCCCTACTGACTGTGCCATTGACATGTATCCAGTGAGAGCTTTAAGGAACTCCAGGTATCATCTATCTGATTTGGCTCTCCCATTTTATAGAAGAAGAAACTTGAGGCCCTGAGAGAGGAAGGGATTTGTTCAAGCCTGCCAGTCAGTCCATGAGCCAAAGCAAGGTAAAACAGATAATGGAAGAAATTGAAAAATCGCCTATGATACAACCTTCATCATTCTATTCACATTTAAAAGCTGTGTAAAAACTATCAATATACTGATTTGTCCCCCCAAAAGATGAGGGTGACTTTTAAAAATATGCACTACAAAAATATTTCTATAAAGACAAGTTACAGATTGGTAGAAAAAAATATGCAAAAGACATTATCTGATAAAGGACTGTTATCCAAAAATATACAAAGAACTCTTAAAACTCAACAATAAGAAAACAAACGACCCAATTAAAAAGTGGCTAAAAGATCTGAACAGACATCTCCTCAAAGAAGATATACAGATGGCAAATAAGTGTATGCAAAGATGTTCAACATCATATGGCAGTCAGGAGTTGCAAATTAAAACAATGAGGTACTACTGCATACTTACTAGAATGGCTAAAACCCAAAACACTGGCAACACCAAATGCTGGATAAGATGTAGAGCAACAGGAACTCTCATTCCTTGTTGATGGGAATGCAAAATGATGTAGTTGGAAGACAATTTGGAGATTTCTTACAAAACCAAATATACTCTTGCCATATAGTCTAGCTGAACTCCTTGGTGTTTATTTAGAGGAGCTTGGTATTTAATCAAACCTATTTCCACACAAACACCTGCACACAGATGTTTGTAGCAGCTTTATTCATCTTTGCCAAAACTTGGAAGCAACCAAGATGTCCTTCAGTGGATGAATGGATAAATGAACATGATACATGCAGACAACGGAGTAGTATTCAGTGCTAAAAAGAAATGAACTATGAAGCCATGAAAAGGCTTCAAATACATATTACTAAGTGAAAGAAGCCAATCTGACGGGCTACGTACTATATGACTCTAATCATGTGACATTTTGGAAGAGGTAAAACTATGGAGACCATGGAAGTTTGCCAGGAGTTTGAGGGGTAGAGGGATGAATAGGTGGAGCATAGGTGATATGTAGGTCAGTGAAACTATTCTGTATGATACTATATTGATGAGTATATGTCATTATACATTTATCCAATAATTTCTCTAGATTTCTAGAACCCATAGAACATACCACACCAAGAGTGAACCCTAATGTAAATTACGGATTTTGAGTAATGTCGATGTTGATAATGGGGGATATTGTGCATGTGTGGGGGAAGGGGGTATATGGGAATTCTCTATTTTCTACTCAGTTTTGCTGTGAACCTAAAACTGCTCTAAAAATAAAGTCTATGCATTTAAAAAGTAATTTAGAAAGCTAGTGAAAAGAAAATGGTGACAAGGAAATAAGTTTGAAAGCTGGGTGAGGTTAATGGATAAAATGTGTGCCTTAAACTTTTACACTCTGGCTAGAGATGGGGCACATGTTTAATTTATAAGCAGCTAATTAAAAAAAGAGGAATCATAGTTAGTATCCATAAGTGAGAAATAATTTAGTACAGGTAATCCTGGGACTAAGACCAGAGAAGAATTTCTCTTGTGTGTGTTTGTACCGGGGACAGGATGAAGTAGTGAATGTCCTCAATAAAATTTGCTATGTAAGCAAAACAACAGGTTTCATGGGAGAAGAGGCCTTGGCCTTATAAAGCAGTTTCCCCAAAGGGGTCCTAGTCTCAGGGACAACCTGGGGCATTCTGGGGCCTAGCAATGTGGGTCTCTATAGGCTTGGTGGGCCTCCTGAAAAAAATGCTAGCATGGATGCTGGGGCTCCCTGCTACCTGTCAGGTTAAGGATTGGCAATCACTGGCCATTAATTAAATGCTAGGATGGTGAAGTAATTTCAGACATAGCACTGTGATTGTGTTGACCTCCTTTCCTCTAAGGAATTTGTTTCAGTTTCTAGAACATTGTACAAAATTGAAAGAGTGAGGAAACTTAAAAAAAAAATCAACTTCATTGAGGTATAATTTGCATACGATGAAATTTCTGCATGCTAGTGTATAGATTACTAATTACCACCCCAATACAGATTCAGAACATCTCTGTCTTCTCAGACAGTTCTCCTAATGTCTCTTTCTTTTCTGTTAATCTCTTCCTCCTGCCTCCCCTCCCTGTCCCTTACCCCAGGCAAATGTTGATTTGGTTTTTATCACTACTGCTTAGTTTTGTCTATCCTCTATTTCATGCTTGATCTTAGCCAAAAGGCTGAGATTGTCCACTACTTCATATAAATGGAATCCTACAATACGTGTTCTTTTCTTGTATCTTGGTTCTTTCGCTTTGCATAATGTCTGTGAGATTCATCAGTATCATTGTGTATATCAGTAGTACATCTCTTTTTATTGCTGACTATTCCCTTTCACAAATATACCACAGTTTATCTGTTTGCCTGTTGATGAACATTTTGGTTGTTTCCAGCGCTTGGGATATTATGAACAAAGCTTCTATGAACATCCACGTACAAGTGTTTGTGTGGACACACTTTGCCTATGACTGGTGGACTAAAGATTAAAGTCATGTATTAAAGATTACTAGTATCTCGTCCTGCCTGCTTCCTGCTTCCTTTTGTCTTTCTTGAGCTCTGGTAAGAGGATTCCTCTAATATTTCTTATTCCCAGGTTGTAACACAAGCTCAGGTAGTGCCTCTCCTTTATGGAGATGTTCATCATTGTGTCTGTTCCACTTGTGATGGACTTCATTGAAGCTCCAGAGTGTTCTCTGGAGGCATGGCTGGGCATGCAAGTCTTCTATCATGGCTTTAGGGCAAATCTTGTTCTAAAACATAGCTTTTCCCAGAGAGAACAGCATTATGTAGTGCTTGCACTGCTTAATAAACCCCACCCTTCTGTTTATTTTCTCTTATAAGATCCAGTTACTTGCCTTCATCATGTTTATCACAGTTGGTAATTATATGTAACTTGTTAGTGTTTTATTGATTAGTGCTTGTCTCTTCTGCCAGATTGCTATTTTATTAACCACTGTGTACCCAACACTCAGCATGGAGCTTGGCTTGAGTAGGTGCTCAGAAATATTTGTTGAATGAATACAGGGGTTCCAGCCATCACCCTGATCAGAGTTTGATAAACGTGATTATGATGCAGCCTCCACTACTGCACATCTCAGGATAGGATGGCTAAAGGTATGATGCTCCATGTAGCTGTGAGCTCCCTGACTCTGGAGAAGGTTTGTCTGAATTGTTAAGGGTATTCAGATCTCCTTTCCTTCATTTAACGTGTGTGTAATGCTGAAATCTTCAAAGCACCATTGGCAGAAGTGATGTAGCCTCATCCTTGTGTTGATGAGTACTTGAGATCCAGAGGGATTTTTCTAAGACCTAAAGACCTGTCTATTTCAAGCATCATGGTTTTGGGGTTTAGAATAATAAGACTTGAATTTGAATTCAGCTCTACTGTCAAGTCACTGTATGATCTTGATTAAGTAACTTAACCTTCTTGTGCCTAGTTTCTAGTTTATTAGGACATTTGATATGTCACTTCAAGCCATTCCCAGGACCAAATGGTTTCTTTGACAGTTTAAGTCTGCTTGTCTTACGATTTGAGTACTTTCAACTGAACACATCTGGGCATTCTATTCTCTTCTACAGAATGTGGGGTTCACTCAAAGTATGGCCTGACTAGTGCAAAGGTGGGCAGGGATATTTTTCCCTGTTCTGGGTGCATGTCTTACCTTTGTAGCTGACAGTAAACACATTTTTTTCTGCTGATTGACAGACATATCATTCTGCTGATTCAGGTCTGGCTCCTTATCAATTAATACCCCTACCTCCTCTCTTCATATCAGTCATCATCATTATTATTATTGCTATTATTTTAAAATTTTAAATTCACTTTTAAGTTCCCTTTGCCATCCTGGTAGGTTTAGAAATAGACAATAAAATCCTTTTGGTTATTTTCCTGTTGGTTCTCAATTCATCCTATTGCCTTTGGGTGAAAGCAGAAGCCCACATTATTGCCCTGATTTCCAGGAAAAACAAGGCCCAAACCACCAAACTATTATTCTCTTTGCCCATTCATCTCTGTGGGAGAGTCTTCAGGGTAGGGTCACTTAACATTCCTGAGTTCTTATTATGTGCCAATGTCACATTCAGTAGGAAAGGTAGAAAAGTGGAAGATTACGCTGCAGTGCAACAAGTGTGTTGATAGAGGTAAGGACACCAGAGGAAGGACCCCAAACCATGGAGTTCACTCTCTCAGCTGGAGGGCTATTTGGGGTTGATCCCTGGGAGATTAGTGCCTAGTTCATCAAATCCTTTGCGTTTTGAGACCTGTGTTTCTTTCCAGTCTTCCCATGCCATAAGCCAGCACCATATAAAGGAAGTATTCCACACCCTGATGATTCATCCATTTATTCACTCAGTGAGTACTGGAGGAACTTCCAGGTGCAGGGTGTTATATAAGGGAACAAAAGAAACGAAGTCTCTGTCCTCATGGAGATGGCATTTCATAGTCTTTGGGCTGAATTGCTTGCTTAAGGCCATTGTGTACCTTACTTCCTGACCTGTTCCTAATATTCTTGGTTTCTGACCTTTTGGCTATTTGCCTGTTTATTGCTTCAGTGTAACCTTATAGCAGAAGCCTAAACTGTTTCTCTGGAGTTTCCTGATGTAATCCAGGCTCTTTCCCTGTCTGTGTATATGAGCTTTGAAAAAATACTCGTCTCCACTTGATCAGAGCCCTGAGACCTTTTGCCTTCACACACACATGTCTGGGTGCCAGCAGGTAGCATACTGCACAGGGTTCATTTTAGCTACCCAAGTCAAACTTTAGAGACTAGGAAGCTGGATAGGTGCAATCCAGGGTAATTCTTGATGTCAGAGTCTGTTCTCTGTGGGTCATAACAGAATTGGGAGTATGTTCCAGGGCTGGAAATAAAGAGAACGAGTTGAACCTTAGCAAGAGCTTTGTCATGTCTGGGACCTAGTCAGATGGGCTGAGATTTTGAGCAAGGATCTGGGATCAGGAGGGAAGCCAACCCAGAAGTCCCTCAGATAGCTTGTAACTAGTGATGATGATGGGAAGGAAATAATAATCATAATGACGAACACTGACATGGTTTTCATAATGGGCTGGACTTAGTATATATTTACTGTACTAGTTTAATTTGGAACTAATTTAGTCTGGGACTTTGGGGTGGGGGTGGGGGCTCTTGTATAGACCATTTAAAAGAAGCTAGATATTACCATGGAGGACAGACACCTCTGCAGAGGGCTCTCATTGTTCCTTCTTTTTCTCCTGAAGAACATATCTTATGCTTCTCATGCTTGACTTTTATGATGCTGAGTTAAGGATATGGAAAAAATATTGTCGTTATGGTATAGTATGGTGGGGAGGGGGTTTTAACTTCTGGAAACCTTTGTTACAGCTGCTCCTTGTAACCCAGTGGGAGGTCTGACATGACCTGCTGCTCTCATGCTGAAGAGGATAATGAAGCCAAGAAGAATTCTGAAAAGTCCATGAACCAGACTACTCTTTGCTCTTCTCTTTGTTGTCTGGAACCCCAGGGAGGCCTAGCATCAGGCGGAGGTGCACGTAGTGGAAATACTAGGGAAGGCAGAAACTGAGTTGATAAGGCTTCTTTTACGAATGTGCAAGGGGCCCTCCATTTACATGCTGTGTCATCTTAAGCCTCCTGGAGAATAGGGGTCATGCTTGTGCTTCTTGGTATCCTCCACAGTATCTTGACTGCAGGAAATATTTGCTGATTTAGGTTGAAGAACAGGCTTTCCCTCTGCATGGGAGATGGGTAAGATGACCTGAGGGATTCTGTGGATTTCTCTGGGATTGAGTTCAAGAGGATGAGTGAAATGAAACCTAACAGTACGTAGTAGGGGCTCATTAAATACACATTGAATAACAGACTCTTTCCTCACTGGTTGTTGAATTATAAAATCAGAGTTTAAACGAACTCTAAGAGTTCTCTTGTTCAAGTAGTATTACTTACTTTCAGCCTTTTCTAGGCAATGGGGATAGTCCTAAATCCCTCCAGCAGGCAATTCATACAGTCTGAGTAACTGGGTTCCTGGCCTAGATGAACAGTTGCAGTGTTCTTCTTCCTTTTCTTTTCTTTTCCCTTTCTCTTCTTTCTTTTTATTTTTATTTATTTTATTTTATATTTTTAAAGATTTATTTATTTATTTATTTTTCATGAGAGAGAGACAGAGAGACAGAGAGAGAGAGAGGCAGAGACACAGGCAGAGGGAGAAGCAGGCTCCATGCAGGGAGCCTGATGTGGGACTCGATCCCAGGACTCCGGGATCACGACCAGAGCCAAAGACAGACATTCAACCCCTGAGCCACCCAGGTGGTCCCGCGACATTCTTCTTTTAAGCAGGGACATATGATAAGCATTGGGAAGATGTACCCCAAAGATCTGGACCAGTGTATTAGCAAGGTTCCTATTGCAGAGAAAGAAAGAAATATGCTGCCCAGAGAAGCTTACTTTTTCTTCCTTCATTCCTGGTTGAATTCTAGACCTTCCAGGCTTCCTGACTTGTGAGAAGCATAAATTGACTCCACAATCAGCTTTGAATTCATAGGTCTACAATTTTTTTCTTTACTGATCTCCAAAAAAACTTTCTCAGACTTTCACTAATAGTCAGGAGCCTTAATGTTTTATACTTTGTGAAAAACAAGGTTGCTATGTTCAAGGGGTTTGGGTATGGAGTTGGACATATCTGCCTTCAAATCTAATGTGATGTGACTTAGAGCAAATTACCTTCTGTGAGCCTTAGTTTTATTATCTCTAAAAGTAGAACAATTCTATCTTACCGGGTTGTTATGAAGGAAAAAGTAAGGATATGCAATACTGGACACCTAGTAGGCATTCAATAAACATTTTTAACAGTAGTCAATATTGGTTATATATATTCAGTATTTCCTTCCTTGTGACTGCCTTAGTGTTTATTTCTCTGGCATTTTTTGTCTTTGTCGTTTTTAGGCAGAACCGATCCTAATGAGCCTGTATAAAAGCCCGGTAGCCTGTTTCTGGTTCTAGATTGTTTTTGCCTTCTCCCTTAGAAAAGAAGCATCACTTCCTGGTTCCTTGTTGATTTTCAGAGGCATGACTGTTTGACAAACCATTTCAGGGGCTGTCTGCAGGCTGCCTAACGAGTCTTCATCTTTCACACCACTGACTGTTCAACTGATTTAGGAAAAGTGCCCCCCGCTGATGCGTAAGAAACAGATGCAGCATAATTGTTCCATATCTTTGCTCCTCTTCTTTCCTTCCATCCTCACTTCCCTGCAAGTTGTCCCAGGAGGTCTGATGGCTCCCCTTACGATTTCCCTACGGGGAATATTTTCTAATACTGTAATTTATTGCTAATTAAGGTATTACATTAGTGTCTATGAGAGCTTTTTCTTAATATATTTGTTGCTATTTCATCTAATGTTTATTATTTAATAGCCTGGTATCCCATTTCTAGATTCCTTTGAACCTTAAAAATGCTTTGTTTGTCTTTGAACAGCACCTCTAAGTCTGACTGGTTTGGTGGCTCTTCCCTTCTTGTCCTTCTTTCTTAAGGAGGTAAATAGAAGTACTGTGTGCCTGTAGTTAAACTGGTACATAAACGCCTTTAGCAAGCTTCTCCAGCTGTGTGATTCAAAGTGGCAGCACTCGAATAGAACTTACGCATTTTGTTATCAATCCAGTTTCCTCCATAGGCTCAGGTGGTTTGTATCTTAGAATAGCAAAATGCACATTTGAATCCTGGGCTCCTAGGGCCGAATGGGACCTGAAAGAAGGTCTAGTCCAAGTCCCTATCTGATGCTTTGCTTGACTTCCTTAGGCAACATAGAGATATCAGAAACTCTCACCTGCTTATGTGCTTGGACAGGCTGGAAAAAGAAATGCATTGCTGAATTCAAGAGACAAATCTCATTTTTGGCAAATAAGTCTGTGGTTGTGTTAATTTGAGAACAGCAGATTTTTGTGGTTGTTTTCATTATTGTTAAATTAGAATGCATTGACTATTACCAGTCTGAAAATTGGTGGTCCCTTGGTGATTTGTGGATAAAGACTTCTTGCTGTTAGAGCTGTGTTTCATGTCTGTGCTAGCAGTGTTCCCAGAGTAGCAAGAGGAAGTTGGTTATAGTGATTCAATTAATCCTGTTTTGTAACTAAGATGGAAAAATTCAAGAGAAATCAACTGTCTCTGCCAAAACTCAGAAACTTGGTGCTAAGGAGCTGCTTAATTGTGGTGGTTATTTCAGGTGTAATTATTTAAACCAAGGATTCCCCTCTTCTCTGGAAATGCATGTCTATCCTGGCCTGTTCCACAAAGAACTTGAGGTAGCTCAAACATTCTATTTCATTATATGGCAACCTTTCTCAAAGAGCTGAATGAAATATATATTTATTTTCCAAATTAACATAAACTAAATTATATTTTGGACATTTTTTTTTAAATTAGAGGGGAACTACAGTAAGAAAAGCTCTGGAATTGGAACCAGATGAACTGTTTTTGTCCCAGTTTCACTGATAGCAGTATGGCATTGGGTATGTCCTTCTGATTTTACATTTATAAAATGGGGAAGATCATATAGATGATATAATAATAACAGCTTTCATTATTAACATGTGTCATGTATGTATTATAACTTTACACCTCACTATGTCCCTGCATAGTATGTTATGTCCCCTGGTTTAAAGATGAGAAAGGTGGAGGCAGGGGAGGTAATGTGACTTGTGCACGTAAGTCCTACTTTTTACTACTTATTCACTTAAGCCTTTTCTGTGATGCCAGGGTGTCTCTAGGTAGAGAGAGGAGCCAGATGAACGATTTTCTGTACATCCTATGTTTTTAGTGCTCCTGGAGAGACGGCCGATGAGTGTAGCTGCCTTAGTGCAGGGACCATGTTCTTATTGGGGTTGCTGAACTCTTTGGCTCAGATAGGTTCACATTTCATAAGCTTGTTCTGGCTAAATAACTTTTTACCTATGTGTAACTGACAACATAAAGTTTATGATAGGATAACCTGGGTTCAAGTCTAGCTTTTCTTGCATTAGTAGTCTAGACTTAGTTGCTTTAAACAACACACCTTTTATTATCTCATATTTCTGTAGGTCAGAAGTTCAGGCATGGCTGAATTGCATCCTCTGCTCAGAGTTTCAGAGGGTGTAGTCAAGATAACTACCAAGCTGTGTTCTTACCTGGAGGCTTGCTTGGAGAAGAATATACTTCCATTGGTATTGGTCACATTGTTGGAAGAATTCATTTCTTTGTGGGTTATAGGGTTATAGCCTTGATTTCTCACTGGTTATTGGCTGGAGGCCACCCAACGTTCCTAGAGATCACCTGTAGTTCCCTGCCAAGTGTCCATTTCTGTAGGCAGTTCACAACATAGCAGCTTCCTTCTTTAAGGCCAGCAGGAGAGCCAGAGTGAGTAGGCTAGCAGAATGGAGTCTTACATAAAGTAATATAATTGTGAGATTGACACCTCATCTCCTTTGAAGTATTCTATGAGTTAGAAGTAAGTCACAGTTTGCCCCCACATTCAGGGGACTCCCAAATCTATTTTGGAGTTTTCTGTGGGAACCGTTGATTTTTTTTTCTTTTATTGAAGGGTGGTCTTTTAGCTGGGGAAGGTGTGATCATTTGTTGAGCTTCAAAAGAGAGGAGTGATGGGGAAGGTGACACCTGCCTGGGTGATCACATTAGCCAAATCAACAATATTGAAGCCAAATCTCGTTACAGTGAACTGATGTTTGGGAAGTCACTTAGTCTTTTTTGAATTTTCTTAGTTGTTAGGTTGTAATTTTAATTACTTATAGGGTTATGGTAGGATGATGGATGTCAAAAAAGCTATTTACAAAGAGTAACATAATATACTTATTAGTCACCTTTCTGCCCAGATTCTGGATCCCTACACACATCAGCTTCTGAAAGATGGCATGGTGCCAGCTTCTTTTCTAGGAATTCATCTGCTCCTGCCCCACAAAAATAAAAATGCAAATACTTTCTGGTATGATGAAAAATAATGCAACGATTTGCACATTTTGGATGCTTAAAAATCAACAGGGGCCATTGTAAAGAGTCTTCCAAGCGTCTTTTAAAAGGACTGACATGTCATCATTTTGCTGGGAGTTTTCATCTCTTTTTCATTCTACCTTGTAATTTTTCTTCTGGACCAGTTAGGAAAAAAAAAAGTTTAAAAAGCAGCAGTAAAAGAAAGCCTTAAGAAAACACTCCCATGCCCCATAGTTAGCCAGAGCTTTCTGAAATGGCCACTTCCTGCCTAATTCTGGCTTTGAATCCTTATTCAGGTGCCTGGGTTAGGAATCCCTGGTTAAGAAAACAGGGCCATAATGATATCTTGTGTAAACATATGCTCACTTCTAAAGGGATTCTTATGATTACCAGAATACAATTTTCATCTGAAGGATTGGCTGAATTGGATGGTTTAGTTTTGATGGTTCCAAAACTCAACATGTTTGGTCTGACAAATGGCGGATGGACTTGCCTTTAGCAGTCACTCCTTATGCTTATGAAATTAGATGGTTCAGCTCAGATTGGGCTATTCTAGTTTCCTATATTTCTTCTGGGGTTCTCATGAGCAATGCTTAGCAATTTTTAAAACAATTTTTATTGTACTTTTATGTAGATTTACTGGTCTCATTTATCTTGCATGGATCACCCTTAATGCCCAGTCTAGTTATCTAATTGTCGGGTCTGATTTCTCTAGGAGAATCTTATGTAGTCTCTATATCAGGAAAATCCCTAAGCTCAACAGTATTTTAAAATAACTTCTTAAAAAACTTGCATTTTGGAAACCATTCTTTCAGAAAGCTTTTTCTAAGAGCCAACTGTGTGCTAGGCATTCTGCTTGATGCTAGGGTACAAACAGAAATAGAATTGCAGTAGTATTAGTTGTAAGTTCCTTGAGGGCAATGGCCATATTTTACTCATCTCTGAATATAGCAAATATAAGCACTTAAAACATATCAACAATCATGAAAAAATAGATGATATTATTACAGAATTATTAATAAAATGCTCTGGATCAAATAGGTTTAGTGGTAAGTTATTTCAGAGTTTAAAATGACAGATACATAAATTATTTTCTATTGCATAGGAAATAAGGGAATTCTTTACATAACTTTTTTTTTTTTTCTGTTGTAAGGGAGGTGACATATCTTCCAAACTCTCTCCATATGTTTGAGTGCGTTCTCTGTGCAAGCAGCTATCCCAGAGTTTTGAATCTCAATGTATGAGCAAAGAGCCGGGGAAATTTAGAATATTCTGGAATGGTAGGAGTGGCATCTGGGGTCCGGTGATAGCAGTATCACTGCTCATGACATGATACTGGCTGTAGTCCAGTAGGCCTAGTTTCCCTTAGTTTCTGGGCTTGGTCTTCTAGCTTTGTTATTAATCCTATGAGCTATCCACTATCTTTCTTACAAGGGCTTACAAATTCTCCCATTCTGTTAAGAAAATGAATTCGAAGTAATACTCCCATCTTTGGGGGAATTTGCAGTGATTAGTTTCCCCATCAAAGAAGTGAAAATATGGAGATGGAGATTTCTGTAATATCACATTTAAATCTTCACTATGGGCAATTCACAATATAATTAGATCTTGTGAAATTTTTGGAGCAGCATAATACTGATAATATACAAAAGAAAACTGTAGACCATACTCTAATGAATTGATACAAAACTCCTAAATAAAATGGTAGCAAGCTGAATACAATAATACATCAAAAGAATCATCCATCACAACTAAGCATGGTTTATTCTGGGAAAATGAAGGTAGTTCTTTTATTAATTCCAGGATGGGAGGAAATTGATTAATATAATACATCATAACTCTAGGTAAAAGAACAAAGAGCTATATGATAATCTTAGTAGATAGTGAAAAGGCATTTCATAACATGCTATTCCAGATTTAAAAATATAAATCTTAAGAAACTTAAATCTTAAGAGTAGTTTCTTTTTCATTGTGCCAAAAATGAACTATTTAAAAATAAACACTGATACTTAATAATGAAACATTAGGCCCATTGCCACCAAAGTCAGGAAAAAGATATTTTTATAACTTTGTTCTGGAAGTTCTGAGCCACACAATAGGACATCAAAAAGACCTAAAAGACTATTGTAAGGGAAGACACAAAGATCTCACTATTTGCATATGTTTATATTCTAGAAAAGCCTGAGAACATCAGCTGTGAAACTCTTGGAAGTAATGAGTTCAGTAATTGAAAAATACATAAAAATTACAGTTTTTTCTATAACAAAATGGTTGGCAATATAGAGAAAAAATCTAACTTAAAACTAATACAACAACAATAAAAGTAGTAACACTTTTAAAGCATGAAGGAACTATTTAACAAACTGTATGGAACAATATAAAGAATATGTGGATAAGTGGAAAGATACAGTATGTTCTGTATTCTTCAGTGGGAAGACTGGTGTGAAAATATCTTGTTTTCTCATGGACACTGTGCTCATTTCTTCCTAAGTCTTGTCAAATAGGAGATAGATAGTAGGGTCTGATCATAGACTAATCATCATTAACTCCTTGCAGTACAAGTGCCATAATATAGCTTATGAGCAATATAACACCGTGGTTCTGCTGGAAGAATAGGAAACAACTCAGGACTTAGACATGAGATTCAGATGTGGCTTGCTAAAGATAGTTTTGAAACTATATACAGTCTAAGGGTGACAAGGTAGGGAGATATAAGAAACGTAGCAAGCTCCCACTTGGGTGTTTCCATCCTTGTTTGTATGTCACCATGGACAGGCAGACAATTACTGCTGACACTCAAGGAAACTGAGTCTCTACAATTCAGGAAGCCCCAGTCAGATTGATACCCTTGGTTAACCAAAGCTTGGGGAATAGCCTGTGGTCATGCCCCTTGTATAGTTTCGCAGAGCCCCACACACAAAAGGAGTCTGCATTTGGTTTGGTGCTATGCTGTCATGATCTTGAAATTCTTAATAGTTTTTGAACAAGGGGACCTGCATTTTAATTTTGTACTACATTTCACCATAAAACCTAACCCAGGAGATGTCAGAATATTCACCATAAAACCTAACCTAGGAGATGTCAGAATTTTCATCTTTGTTCCAAACCCAGCTGCTGCACAACAAATTCATATTAATGCTATCTCAATCAAAACTAATCTTTTGGACCCCTGCCTTCCTCATGTACCCTGGGCCCTTTGTGGATACCTCTTCAGTCTAAGATCCTGGGCCCATACTACAGACGAGATGAAAGGCATCACTCCCATCCCCAAAATGCTCACTCATGTTGGAATGGAGTGATAGAACCATAAACAGACACAGTACAAGATGATGTGTGCCCTAAGAGAAGGGTAAACCAAGAATCCCAGGAGGACTGATTTTCATGGAGATGTAATGTTTGCCCTGGTCTTTGAAGATAAATAGCAGTAAACTGGCAGAAAAGCTGGGGGAGGGCAACCTCAGCTGGGGAGGCAAGGGAAAATGTCTGGGTAGAAAGGTCAGGAATGAATAGAGAGTGCATTTCAGGAACAGCTGGGAGTTCATGGTGCCTGGAAGAGAAAAATGGATGAGTATAGCTGGTAGAGGATGCTACTGGAGAGGTAGGTTGAAGTTTGAAGAAGTTTGTATGCAGGCAGTTTAGATTCTATCTGGTAGACAATTACAATGTTTTGAAAGATTTCCTTTTCTTTTTTTTAACTATATAAAAAAATTCAAACATAGAGTTGAAAGAATTTGACAGCAAGCACCTCTATACTGATCACTTAGATTCCATTATTCCACCACATTAAAACAAAAAAAATATCCCATAGCTCTGGAAATGTTTTTAGCAAAGAAGCAGAATCAATGCAGAGTATGGAAGATAGACTGAAAGTAGAGAGAAGGTGAGGGAAGGTGATCATTTGGGAGGCTCTTTTCATATACAACACAGGATGAGAATCTCAAATGAAGAATGATTTCTTTGGGTTCATAATATTCGTATTACAATATTTTCCCCTCAAATCTTTAAATATGGCTGTATTGTCTTTGTCATTTTGGTGTTCCAGAGTAAGAATCTGAGGCCAACTTGAAATTTGTTCCTTTCTAGATAATTACTTATTTTCCCCCCTTGGATGTTTTTAGGATTTTCTCCTTTAATATTATAATTGACAAAAATTATAGCATTTTTTTGCTAATTCAGAATTTAGACTTGTTTTTCTTAATTTTAGTGGATCAGGTATTCAAACAATAGTCCAATTTTTTTTTAAGATCTTATTTATTCATGAGAGAGAGAGGCAGATACGTAGGCAGAGCGAGAAGCAGGCTCCCTGTAAGGAGCCAGATACAGGACTTGGTCCCAGGACCCTGGGGTCACAACCTGAGCTGAAGGCAAATGCTCAACTACTGAGCCACCCAGGTGCCCCTCCAATTTTTTTTAAAGCTCTGGGGAGTTTTCTTCAGTTATGTCTTTGATTATTTTTTCTTAAGATTCCTGGAAGCATCTATTATTAGTTTGCTTTTTTTTTTTATTATTTACCAGATAAGTTAATGTTTTTCCTCTTTGTGTTCTTAGAGACCTCATTTTCCCTCCATATGTGTGTCTTGATTTTTCACAGTGCCAATTCTATTTCTAATGGAGATATCATTTCTGTTACTACTTTTCTAATTTTGCATGCTTTAATCTCAGCTAATTGTCTTGTATCTCATCCTATTATCCTTTTACTTCTTTCCCTTTAATCTTATTTCTCTATTATGATTATTTTTGTTTTGTTGAAGTTATGCCATCTTGAATTACATTGGAAATTTATTGTAGTATAAAACTCCCATTTAATTCATATAATGTTTAAGGATATTGCATCTCCTATGAGTATCAGGATAACTCTATTCTTCCCTCTGATTGCAATTTTATTTTACATGCTCTGTATTAGACTTATCTTTTGTTCATCTGCAGATAAGGGAATGCCTCTTATGTCTTTGCATGAGCACAGTGCATGGATTGGCTTTGACCTTATTCTTGGTTGTAGATAAATCCTTTCTCACATTACAACTGGGGGCACGTTGTTGTTAACATATTCTGGTCTAAATACCAGCAGACATTGGTCTTTTATCAACTGCCAGTAATATGAGGCTGAGTTGAGTTCATTTTCTGCAAAAGTGCCTGATTTTTTTATACTTTGAACTAATGGTATATATTAAAAATGACTATTCCCAGCATGTGCTGTCTGTATTCATTGCATAGTACTTTATGTCCCAAGATGCAATGGGTCACAAATATGCTCCATAAGTAAGTGGGAGTTTATTAAGCTGAGTCAGTGATCAAATGTAGCACTGTGTTGCCCAGCTTATTATCAAGATGAAAATAGGCTTAGAAAATACTGATGATGTTAATGTTGACTGTATAACAGATATCTTCCACTACATGTGACTTTAATAAGGCCCTTGCACTTATGATTTGTGGATTTCACATTCTTTAGTGTGTGCTAAGTCTCCTTAGTCTAACATCATAGGTGATTCAAAAGTTAGGAAACCCATGCCCAGTGGGAGGGATTCCTACTCCTATGCCTTTTTACTTATGGATATTTCCCCCCCCCCCCCCAGAGTGTCTTGCAGGTGGGGGTTGCCTCATCCACCTTTAAGGTTTCTCAATCTTAGCTGTTCTGGAAGGTCCCCAGATGTGTGCAGTATGGCTGCACACATGGGCAATGTCATGTTTCTCATTGATTTCAACAGTCTTTTTTTGTATAGTCATTAGATATGTCTTGAGGTTGGGGCCTATATCCTAGGTGTTAGTGTGGGGGTGTAGAAAACTCAGGGTGTAGGCGTCAGTGGACAGAAAGGAAGGAGACTTAAGGGAACATGTGTAAATTGGATCTCAGAGCTCTTAGTGTGCATTTGTATATTGGGGCAAAGGAATACTTAAGGTTAATAATGGGAGGCAAATTTCTTTAGAAGATGTAGTAAATCTAATTGTTCTTCCACAAGGCTAGCTAAAAAGTTTTGTGAAAGAATGAAAGGATCATGTTAGTGTTATGATTAAAATCTTAGAGGACAAAGTGCATGCTATTTATGATTCTTCAGAGCTGGGCCCCACTCATTGTTCCCCTATACACACCTCCTATGCTTCAGCCACTCTGGGTGTTCTTTTACATCTCTATACCTTTGTTTATGCTGTCTCTTTTTATTGGAAAGCCTCTTCTCATCTCCATCAGGAAAATCTCTATTCCTTTTGAGTCAACAAATAGTGACTCCAAGGTCATTATTTCAATAAAGTCTTCTATTATTTCTCCACTTAGAGTTAAGTATGTATTCTTGTATGCTTCCATAATATAATGATGAGGACTCACAGTTGTGTATATAAATTCGTCTACTCCAATAAATAGAGTATAACTAGAATGCCTATGAATATATGTGATATATAGTACAAGGCTAAATTTTGTAACCGTTATCTTTGGCTTCAGAGCATTCAATAACCACAAAAATCTCAGCATTAGACAATAATAATGTTTTTAGCTTTTTTGTCTCAGGGTCAACTCAGCTGTTTTAAGCTGGACTCAGCTGGGTGATTGATCTGGGTTTACTCACTGGCTGGGGTTAGCCACTTTAGGTTGGGCTTGCTTATTTATTTATTTATTTATTTATTTATTTATTTATTTATTTATTTATTATGACTTGTAGGATAACTCTAGTATAAAGTTTAGGAGTACAAACCCCAGTAAGCAACCATATTCCAGATCTTTGCTTGTGTCCTATTACCACTCCACTGACCAAAGCAAGTCACGTGGTCAAGTCAAGGCAAAGAGTGAGGAGGTAAATCTGACCCAGAGCAAGAGGCACTTCAAAGTTACATGTAGGAGGGTATAGATTTATATCCGAATGAAAAGTTGGAATGATCTAGTCTGCCTCGGGTCTCTTAATGTGTAAGAAATCATGTGATCAGAAGGATTACAGTCTGTTAATTTGTCAAGCCATTACTTTGGTAAATTTCTCAACCTTTCCTTACCTTCTATCTTAACTTTATTTGATCACCCCTGATACCTTATCACTACCCCTCACCATCATCATATGCTTGTTCATTCAGTTTTGCTTCATATATTTACTCAGTGATGTTTTGGTTTCTAGCATAGCATCTTTTCTTGGGGTGTGTGTGTGTGTGTGTGTGTGTGTGTGTGTGTGTGTGTGTATGTGTCTTGGACTGCTCTGCTGCATCGCAGGGCGGGAGTCCCAAAACATTAATGCTTCCCGAAACATTAATGCTAGACAAAAGTGTGTATTTTCTAGTTCCCTCACTCAAAGAAGATGGATGTTGGACATGTATCTTCTATAGCATCCTCAGAGTTCCCCAGTAGAATTGAATTGCTTGTGTAACAGTAAACCCTTTAGTAATTCTCTCATGTCTGTCCTCCCCTACTGGTGTTTCCTGGGATTACTCTCAGACTACTTGCACTCATATCCTTGCCTCGAAGTCTGCTTCTTCAGGAAGCCAAGAAAGAAAACGTATTGAAAGTCTACTGTGAACACAAAGCACCCTAGAGGTTCACTCTTATGCTAGTAAGTAAATCCTGAGAAGTTGTATTACTGCTGATATTAGTTTATAGGAAGAAATTGGAAAGAGCATGAGCTTGGTAATCACATAAACCTGGGATACAGCACTTTCTCTACCACTTGCTTTCTAACTTTCCTGAATCTTCTCATCTGTAAAATGGGGATCATGCCCATCTCAGTGTGAGGACTAGATGTAATAACACATGTAGAGTGCTATCTATAGTACCTGGCACATAGCAGGTATTCCCTAAGTAATTAATAGCTATTTTTATTGTCTAAGTATCCTTTCCTTTTAGATAGTGACTACACTTATACAACACTGCAAGTAGACATTATCTCATTAAATCCTCACTGCAAGTCATGGGGCAGACTTAGGGTAGCCAAGAGCCTCAGGGTCACTCAGCCTACAATGGGCATCAGAAACAAATCTTGCAATCTCAAGATCCATATTCTTTCCATTTTACTTCATCTTCCTTCAGCTATCTTGGTTTTTTTATTCTGTGCCTTGCCTAGTGTAAGTTTCTCAAAGATAGGAATAGATATATTTTTCCCCATGGATTCTGGGGATCCACTCAGGGAACTTGGTTGTTAGGGAGGGAATTAAATAATTGTCAAGGGGAAAGACAGCTTGTAGCAGAGTGTGATAAATTCAACTGAGAAAGCGCCAAGGGCAAAGACACATGCAAAGCTGGCACCAGAGCTCAGGCCTTTAGGCTGTTCCTTAATGATATTAACAACTAATATTTGTCTAGCATTTTACAGTTGTCAAAGTACTTCCGGATGTTTAGTGTCACTCGATTCTCACAGCAGCATTGTGCTCTGAGGTGACTTCCCTTTGTCAATATTTTCATTGCAGGAAACTGAGGCTCAGATAGGGTGAGGGACTGGCTTAAAACAACCCAGCCTGTAAACATTAGCTCCAGAGGATCTGGGTTGGGGGGTGTCTGGAAACCAGATCTTCTGCTGTCAACTGCTGGGGTTTATGTGACAAAATTTTTCCTACACTAATAACAACTAGAATTTGCATAGTGCTGAGCAGTTAAAGCATGTTCACAAATATCCTCTCAATTTCTACAGCTACCAAGGCATTATCCACATTTTATGGAGGAAAGATCTGGGGTTCAAAGACATAAAAATACTTGCCCAAGGACAGTATAGGCAGGTGCCCGAGTCAGGATTCAAACAGTGCTTTAACTACAAAATGCCTCCATCACTGTACTCTGCTGGACCCTAATCAAGATAAAGAAATCACTCACTTAATCTATTTCCTTTTTGTCCTTTCCCCATTTTTAGTAGCAGTAGTGAGGCCAGGCGGAAGGTTCTGGTAGGAAGGCTTGGCCCAATTGCTAATGACGATCAGCTGGGCCTCTTGCACTCCCCTCCATCTCACATGAGACAGGAGGCGTCTCACTGAGTTAAAAGCGAGCCTCAGAAGCAAACATTTCTCACAAACCAGGACCTGATGTTGCTTGCTAGGCATGATATTCTATTCATGTATTGTCCATCCACTTCTTGTCCAACCACAGGGAAACATGATAATGAAGACAGGGAGGAGGAGGGTGGGGAAGGAGTCTATCCCATACCCTTTCAGAATGAGAACTCCCTGCTTATATAGTCTTCCTGGGGGAAGACCAAGCTTTGGTACTATATCATGCCAGGGAACTTCTGTATCAGTTGCAGAATCTGGGTGTTTATTTTTCTTTGCTTGTATTGCAAATTTATAACAAGCTGAGAAAAAAGCAGACCTCTCTCTGTTGTTTTTTTTTTTTTTGTTGTTGTTGTTTTTGTTGGCCTCTCACTCTCTTCTCAACAATGTCAGGGTTTCCCTCAAAGCTCCAAAGTGCTAATTTGAAAAATATGTTGCCGACAAGTGGGAGAAAAGCAGCCATCCAATGTGAAATACCCTCTGAGGCAAGGAGGAGCTCCCAGAGAGAGAGGGAGAGCGCCAGGGCAGTATGCTCAGAGAAACAGGAAGACATGTGTCCTGATGGAGGAGGCTAAGACTTCTGAGCTGCCCGCTGAAACTCTCCATTGCATTTATGATGCTAAGCAAATCTCATTGTTGTTATTCACTGCATTTCTCAGAGCCACTTGTAGCACACTTCATAAGAAAATTATTATTTTTTGAGAGCGAGAGAGTGCATGTGCCCCTGCATGAAGTGGGTGGGGAGGGGCAGAGGGACAGGAAGAGAGGGAATCTCAAGCAGCCTCCATGCCCAGTATGGAGCCCCAAGCGGGATCTCAATCCTATGACCCTGAGATCATAACCTGGGCCAAAATCAAGAGTTGGATGCTTAACTGACTGAGCCACCCAGGCACCCCTCAAAAAATTCTTTTTAGAGTTAATTACTAGGAAATACTGGCTTCTACTGAGGAGCTTATATGTTTTCTTCTAGTGGATAAAAGGATATGTCACACATTAGGTTTCTAATTTCTCTTTGTCTACCAGGAAGCTTGGAGCAAAATTTACAGCTTAAACAGAGCTGTGGAGAGATCCCATTGCCCACTTAATCATATCCTATTTTTCTCTTGCCTTGTCTTATATATTCTAATGCAGTTTTTCTCTTTCTCTTTTTTTTGTTATGATGATTTTTAAATGAGTATTTCACCACACATAGAACGGTTTCAAATTCTGTGGGATGAGGTAATATATAAGTGAATAAATAAATATACACATAAATATATCTTGCTGAAACTAACTTTGGATGAGCAAATTATTTTTTTTCTTTTCTTTTCTTTCTTTCTTTCTTTCTTTTTTTTTTTTTTTTTTGGATGAGCAAATTGAAAGAATGAAGGAGCCAAGGAGGGAAATCCTGAAATTAAATTCAGTCTTTTTTCCCCCCCATCTCCACCATATTCCATCATTTCATTTCTGGCTGTACCACTCTTGAGAGAGGCACCATAGATTTGGAGAGAACTTTCCAGGGAGGGTGAGGAGGAGTGGCCTATGGTGAGTGGCTACTGGCTCTTTGCTCCTGTCTGCAGAGCACCAACAACTAAGGGCAGAGAATTCAATTCAGTTTGAACATTTCAGAGAGATCTTCCTCTTGGTTCTTCCATATGCTTTTCAACCTCCCCATGGTAGTCTGATTTTTTTTTTTTTTTTAAGTATTAGAGTATGGGACTTAAAAGACCTAAGACTATAAAGTTTCTAGTTTTGGCTGTGAGGACTTGGGTCTAACCCCTCTTACCTTCTGAAAAGAGTAGAAAATAGTAAAACTCTACAGGGTTAATTTAAGTATCGAGTGAGAATGAAGGTGAAAGTACCAGATAGGTTATGGGACCCTATACAAATCTCATTATCATCATGAATTTGGGGTTCTTCAGTCTTTCCCCCACAACTGTTTGCTCTCTTATTTCATGACATGCCCTCCACCATATTCAGCATCCCTTATGATATAGTCATTCCTTGACTGTGCCTCTGCCTAAGATGCCCTTCTCCTCCCCTTGAGTTCATGGTAGACTCCTGTACTGTAAAGACTAGCTCAATTACCTGTAAAGCCTAGCTCAAATACTACCACCTTGATGAAGTCACCCTGCCATTACTTTTTCCTTATTCTTTGTCACCAAAGCACTTGGTTTATACCATTAATGTTACCTACTGTATTATAGTTGGTTGCCTCCTGCTTGTCACTTCTCAGTGCAGGTCCCTAACGACAGGAATTGTTTCATTCAGTTTTAAGTCTTTAGCACATTGTAGGCACATCAAGTTTCAGGATATAAAATTACAAATTAAACATTAGGTGAATTTTAAGACCTGTGAGCAGAAAAGAAAATTTTCTCAAATCCATCTGTCCTCAGAAATACTTCATGCTACAAAAAGCCAAGTTGATTAAAATGAAATACCAAGCATTACAATGGGCTGTTGATTTTGTGACTATCGAGTGGTGATAGACAGATGCTCCCAATTTCCTCTGAGAACTCCTGGTTTCCAAGTATAAGGACACATCAACTTCAGGCTGGGGTATCAGAGGACTGTCAAGAGCCATTTGCAGACATTGTGTTTTTAGAAAGGAAATGAGGCAGATTGGGCAGTGGTGGGAACAGTAAGGCAGAGATATTTGGAGCCCTGGTGTGGCTGAGTAAGCAGTTTAATCTCTGTTTCCTTGTGATGTTTAATTGTGTATGTCAACTACAAGATGCCCAGACAGCTGGTAAGCCATTATTTCAGGGTGTGTCTGTGAGAGTGTTTCTGGAAGAGATGAGCATTTAAATCTGTAGACTGGAGAAGATTGTCTTCCCAATGCAGGTGGGCATCATTCAGTCCATTGAGGGCCTGAGTAAAATCAAAAGGCAGAGGAAAGGCAAATTTGCTCTCTTGCTTGAGCTGGGACATCCATCTTCTTCACTCATATATCAGTGCTCCTGGTTCTTAGGCTTTCAGATATGGATCAGAGCTCACACCATTGGTTTGCTGGTTCTCAGGCTTTCCAGCATGGACTGACACTACACCACTGGCTTTCTTGGAGGCTCAGCTTGCAGATGGCAGATCATGGACTTCTCAGTTTCCACAATAATGTGAGCCAACCCCTCATGGTAAGTCCAATATCATGATAACCAGTATCCTATTAACTAATACATTCCTCATTAGAAAATAGGGATAATAATAGCAACTACCACATTGTGGTTTTTCTTGAGAATTACATGAGATAATACATGGAGAGTATTATAGTACCTGACACATGGTAAGTGCTCAGCAAATGTCATTTCTTGTCATAATTAAAGTGTAAACCATTTCACACAGAAGGCCCATGTATCTCCTGAGCTTTCAAAGTTTTGACAGCTCTGTGCTGCTGCTTGTTGCCTGCTTTCCTGGTGGGTAGACATGTATGCCTGTGTTATGTGGGCTAGATCAGAACGTTCGCTGGGCTTCAGTGGATGATATAGGTGTGACTGGGAGCTGGATGGACCTTGACAGAAGGCACATGATTTTGCTCTGCTCTACTCACATCTCAAACAAATTGATTGATCTGGATGCAGTATTTGGGGAGGACCATCAACAAAAAGACCATGTTCAAAAATCTATTTCCCTATCTGTACTATGAAGATGACAATATAATTTCTGGAAAGAACCAATGATATAGCGTATATCAAAGTGCCTTATAAACCAAAAAGGGTTATCTTTATCTTTGTTGTTATTATGATGGGCTAACATAAGTTTGAATTCAGTCTGATGGAAGATAACGTCAAAACCAATTTGAACGTACTCAATGACTTACCATATTGTATAATGAGCCGTCAAGCCCATGTGTGGGGACATAGTCATAGGCATGAGAGAGACATGAGGGAAAATAGGTGGCAGTGATGCCTTTCAGTGCTTTGTGCTAGATGTGGATTTTATCTAAACAAAAAAGGGAACAATTCTTCCCAGTTACAAATGAAAACTTGGAGTGATCTCTCCTGGTTGACAGGGAACCACTATCATCACCTCTGCTGACCTAAGAGAGCTGCTCCTTGGATTATGGAAGGTTGTCACAGAAATATTGTGTTCACTTAGCCAAGGGAGCTGCATCAGCATTTTGGAAGATTGCTGAAGTCAACTATTTAGAGAGTCCTATATCTTCTCCCTGACAGGACACCACAGCAGTGATGAGGACAAGAGGGAACGAGACTGTTCTGGCAGGGACATGGTGATTTAAACTCAGCCCCTACTCACTTTGATAATGGGCATCAAAGCAGGGGAAATCTGGTTCTGTGAGTGTTACTCATTTGGGCAATAGTTGTGTTTCTGAAGATTTATGTGCAAGGCAGATTTCTGTAAATCAGATCAGTGTTTGATGGAATTCATTGAGAAGTCTGAGAATCCTTTTGTGGTGGGAGTTTTAGATATTTTGTAAATTTGAAACTTATAATTTTATAAGTTGAATTGTTTTTGAAACATAGGCAATACTGTAACAAAAATATGCCTGTTTAAAGCTTTACCATAGTTTTCTTAAATATTATAGCTTATTCCTATTACTTTGCATTTGGATAGGACTGTTATATACTTCAGAGTTTTGGACTTCATTAGAAATTAATTCAATTAAAATAACCTGGACAACTTGTTCTGGTCATAGCACTGTGCTGTGTAAATCTAATTCTTTGGCATTTTTTGAAGCAAAGGCATTGGATATTCATGGATGTCTCCTATATCTACAGCTCTTGTCTCTCAAGTATCCTCTTGAAGAGTGGAGCTGGCTCTTAATTATTCACAAAATATTTTTGTGAAGTAGCTAAAGAATATGGAATGTTTTGTTTATATAATATTAACTTAATTTTATAGGTTGGGAAATGGACTTGCCTGTCAGCTTGCCATGTGCCATAATAAACTGAGCATCTGCACTCTGCTAGCTGTTGCATCAGGTACTTCCATGTTCATTATTTCACCTAATCACGACAGCAGATATTATTTAAACTACTTTACAGATGAGGAACCTGGGGCTGAGAAAATTTCAGTGACTTGGCAGAGGTCAAGTAGGTTGTAGATGTAGGACTTAAAGCCAGAGATTTTGTTCTACATCATCATGTAACCAGAGAGCAAAATAGACTAATGATTTAAATCAAGATGGAAGGATAAGGCAGTAGAAGGGACTAGTGATTGAAGATATAGTTGCAGATGATGGAAGGCCTTCTTAATATGGATATCGTAACCATATGGCTACCATTTGTCAAGTGCTTATCATGAGCCTGGCATCATGCTAAGTGTTTCTTATTAAAATTCCCATGAAGTACTGTCTTATTATCCGATTGTACAGATGAAGAAATTGAGGTGCTGAGGTTTAAATTGACTTGCCTCAGGCCATATGACTTAATAAGCAGGGGCATTTGGATTTAGGCCCCTTTCGATCTCTCTCTCAAGTTTGTATTTCCATAATGCTCTGCCACTTACCATCCAGACTCTTGAAATGTAAATGCTTTTGCCCACTAATAACAACTGGGATTTAGGCCCCAGTCCAAGATTAGTTCAATATTATACAAGACCATGAAGCCTTACAACAATGTACTTTGAAATAAAGACCAGCATTTTCTTCGTAGAACAAAAAGTCTTCTTTGATGCTGTGAAGGTAGTATAAGTATAGAAACTTATCTTCCTTAAAACATGGCAAGATAGCTTTTTAAAGATATATTTTATAAAAGTTGTAAGTACACACAGTTCAAGTCAGGTAGTTTTATATGACTTAAAATGGAAAACAGCAATCTCCTCTTTCCTCCATCCCCCATTCCTAATCCCGTTCCCACTTCCCAGAGGCAATCAGTTACATTTATGGCTGCCTCTATGTTTAGAACATCATGTATATATCGCTCTTTCTTTACCTAGCTAGCTAGTTAGCTATTTGCAAAGTCGGCTGCTATAACAAAGTGCCACAATTTGATGACTTAAACATCAGAAATTTATTGTTCTGGAGGCTGGAAGTGTGAGATCATGATGTTAGCAAGGCTGGTTTCTTCTGAGGACTATGAAGGAGAATCTGTTTCATATGTCGTAGTTTATGGTGGTTTTCTGATAATCTTATGAGTTCCTTGACTTGTAGATGCAGCACCTTGACCTCTGTCTTTATCTTCATATGACATTTTCCCTGTATCTTCTGCACACAGTCTTCTCTCTGTGCATGTTTGTCTCTGTCCAAATTCCTCTTTTTTTTTTTTTTTATAAGAACACTAGTCATATTGGCTTAAAGCCCAACTTAATGACCTCACTTTTACTTGATTACATTTATAAAGACTCTATTTTCAAATAAGGTCACATTCTGAGGTACTTGGGGTTAGAACTTCAACATAGCTTTTTGGCCTGGGGTGGGTGGATTGTGGAGAGGGGTGGGTAATTCAACTGACAAGAGTTTTCTATTGTCTTCCTAACACAAAGGATGAAATTTACCTCTTATTCTTACATCTTCCTTTTGCTCAGTTTTCCTCTTTTCATTTTCTGGTAGTAGTAATTTTTGTTAGATTAAGATTCAGTGTTTATATTATTATGACTGTGCAAATATTATTTACATCTGAGTCATGTAATGAGTTTGATTAAATTTCCATTTCTGTGCAACTTTTAGTTTTCATGGAAATATTAATGGTCTTCTGTTCCTGTTTGCTTAGTTTTCTAAGTTAAAAGAGACAAGTTCTAGACTATAAAAGGAATTTCTGCAAATGAAAAAAAGAGACAGGGAAGTAGTAGAAGCATGGGCAAAGGTATAAATAGGCAATTCAAAAAAGAAAATACCCTCATAGTTAACCAGCAGATCAAGAGATGCTTAAACTCATTGGTGATTAGAAAAATGAGGACATTAGAATACTACCTTATGCCTTTAAGATTGGCCATAATTGGAAAGCTGGATAGTACTAATGGTTGGCAGGTATGTGGAAATACAAGACCTGCAAGGTACCACTGGTGGGCATGTAGACCAGTTTAGCAATTCTGGACGGCTCTCTATCACTACTTAGTCAACTCTGTCACACTCCAAGATATACATCCTATGGAAATTCTCTGTTTTGTTTGTGGTAGCAGGAAGTTGTAAACGATATAGTTGTCGATCAATAACAGACCAGATAAATAAATATGGTGGCTACACATGAAGGAATATTTGTGAATTAGGAGCAATGAATTAGATAGATGTATACCCAGCAATATACATCAATCTAAAAAATAGTGCTTAGTGAAAAAGGCGAGAAAAGGAATGGGATATTTAGCAAAATACAACTTGTATAAACTAAAAATATATGCAAATAATTAAACCACATAAATGAAATGATACACTTCAAACATCAAGAGTGTTTGCATATTGGGAAAATGGAAATAACAGGAATTGATGGAGCTGCACCAAGCCCAATACTAGTGAGCCAGGTATTGAAGAGTATGGTTAACTCAGCCATCTGCCCTTCAGATCTAAAAACAAATTCAGTATTTATGCATTTAAGACTAAATGAACATTATTTATGCCTGAGTCATGTGGTGTATTATGATTACGTTTCCCTTTTGGGGGATTGGGGGAAATATAGTTTTTTTCCCCCATTTCCCTGGATTTAATAATGGTCCAAATTTTTTGTTTAGTTTTCTGTACACATTTCACTAATTCATCCATGAACTCTTTGCCAAATGAATGCATCTCTTCCTTTTATTTTTTGTTTTTTTAAAGATTTTATTTATTTATTCATGAGAGACACACAGAGAGAGGGGGGGGCAGAGACACAGGCAGAGGGAGAAGCAGGCTCTATGCAGGGAGCCCAATGTGGGACTCGATACTGGGACCCCAGGATCATACCCTGAGCCTAAGGCAGGCACTAAACTGCTGAGCCACCCAGGGATCCCCGCATCTCTTCTTTTTATATTCAAATTCCTCAGATAATCTATCATATAGATAATAGATAGATGATAGATAGATGATAGATGATAGATAGATAGATAGATAGATAGATAGATAGATAGATAGATGATAGATTTGTGTGTGTGCGTGTATACAGACACACACATATACATGCATCCCTTTTGGAGACTTCCTGTCCTCTACCATTTAAAGCTCTAATCCTCCATGTGACTGTAATTTGGAGATTTTTTTTTAGGAGTAATTAAGGTTAAATGAGCTCCTAAGATTGCAACACTAATCCAACAGGACTGGTGGAGAAGAAGAGGAGATTTCTCTCTTTCTTTCTGCCAAGTGAGGACATAGTGAGAAGGTGGCCATCTGTAAACCAGGAAGAGAGGTTTCACCAGAAACTAACTGTGCCATATCTGGAACTTGTAGCCTGCAGAACTGTGAGAAAATAAATTTATGTTGTATAAGCTATCCAGTCTGTGGTATTTTGTTTTGTTAACCTAAGATGAGTAGACAGATTTTGGAAACAGGAAATGAGGTGCCACTGTAACAAATACTTAAAAATGTGGAAGTGCCTTTGGAATTGGGTGATGGGTAGAAGCAGAAGGGTTCAATTAGAAAAAGTTAGATTGCCATGAAGGGACTGTTGGTAGAAATATGGATGTTAAAGGTGATTCCGGTGAGGACACAGAAGGAAAACAGGAAAGCTGGAGAGAAAGCCTTCATTTTCTTAGAGAACATGTAAAAATTATGATCAGAATGTTAGTAGAAATATGGATATTAAAGGTCATTTTGGTAAGGTATCAGGTGGAAAAGAACATGTTATTGGGAACGGGAGGAAATGTAAAACTTGTGTTCCAGTGTTTTTTGGAGAGTAGAACTTGTGAGTGATGAAATGAGATATTTAACTGAGAACATTTCTAAGCAAAATGTTGAAGATCCATCCTGGATCCTCCTCACTGCTGTAATAAAATGTGAGAGGAGAAAAATGAATTAAAGAAGAATTCGTTAAGTGAAAGGAATCAGCGCTTGAAGATTTAGGAAATTGTTAGCCTATTCATATTGCAAAAAAATTCCAGAAAAACCAAAAGCCATAAACTAGAGAGAAAACTTCTTCTGAAGGGTGTGTTTGGACAACCACATCATTAGGACATTAATATGGATGTGAACCATGAATTTAATTAGCCACTTCAGAAGCCAGACCTAGAGACAGGATTTTACCAGCAGAAACACTACCAGCTTTAACTAAAGGGGGTGGAGATAGGACAAAAGGAAAGAAGGCTGTTTAATCTCTTAGATTCTACAGGGCAGGACAATGGAGTTATTTGGCTGTAATTTTGTGCTATTCTTCAAGAAAAGGGAAGAATGACTCTGAATTTTCTCTCCTCTGGTTTCTCTGTTCTCTTCCATAGAACTTCCAAACTGGCTCTACTTTGCTTCTCTTTTTCCCCTAGTTTCCATCTCTTTTTATTTTATACCTTATGAGAGGTATTTTGAGTGTTAACCTTCCAACTCTTTTATAGATTTATTTTTGCTCACTTATTTTTAATTTCAAAAGTTTTCATTTTCTGCAGATTGAATCTTTCAATAATAGATTCATACTCTTTTTCTTATTTCTTTATAGAGGTGTTTTGGAGAGGTTTTCTTCTGTCACCTGCATTGTTTTTCTTTCTTCTGAGATCCTTTTACTTTATGTTGGTTTGGTTTTTAATCAAACCAGAAGTTTTCCCTCAAGTATCTGGTGATGTGGGGCTGTTTGTTCAAAGACACTAGTTACCCCCATCCTTCAGCTCTGCTCAGGGATCCTAAGACCAGAGTTTGTCTCTTTCTAGGGCATATATCTAGTTGTCTGCTAGGATGGGAAGAAAGATTACTACCCAACTGCAGATTCTAATCCAGACTTCCAGCTAAACCTCTGTTTCAGTCCCATCCATACCCCAACTTTCAAAAATACATTGAACCACAAATTCCTGAGTTTCCTTGAATTATTCCACATGCATAGGCTTGATTCTGAGCCACCTTCATAATCAGTTTAGGATTCAACCTTCATGAGTCTGGTAAGTCAGCTACCACCTTTCCATCTGCTTTCTACTTTCCAAAATTTTATTGCTGTCCTCTTCTTAGCCATTCCATTGGCATTTAGTGTTATGTCTTCTTGTACTTTTATAGCATTGTGATGTTTGGGAAGGAGAAATGACAAAACATGTCTGAGGAAACTTCAATTTAAGCAGAAGTCCTATAGTAAGTTTTTTAGAGAAATAGAGCTATTTGGGGGACATTATGTATTGAAACTAAGGATTTCAGAGCTACAAAATTGAATTTTAAGTCCTTGTTCAGATTCTGTATAGCCATATGACTTTAGGCATGTTTCTTAACCTTTTTTGACCTCATAACAACAACAAAAAAAGAAAATAACATCTACCTTATAGAGTTGTTAGAATTAGAAACATGTGTGTAAAGCATGTGATATGTAAAACTGATATGTAATATGTGCTCAATAAGTAGAAACTTCTATATTTCATTGTTGAAGGATAAAGATACCATTTACTTACTATTTCTGTCCTCTAGGGGAAAAATGAGAAATAAAAGCAATTCAAGTGTCAGTTTTATTAGAGGTGTCAGGGATATGTCAAGTAAACATCCTTCCTTACTTCTCAAATGCAGGATTCTCTAACAATAACTCAATTAGAGAATGGGATAAGATTTCTTGTTTTTTAGCTAGAACGGGGAGCAGTAGAAGCAACTTAGTTTACCTTAATTAATTATTACAAGGAGAAGCTGGGAAGTGGTCAGCTTCCTCCATGCTCCTTAGAGTTGCTGCCCAAGAACTTTTAACCCTCTGGAGTTTGAAAGTACAACCAGAGCATGATCCATCTAAATATAGGCACATCAAAGAAGAAGCAGAAGAGAAAAGCCATCCCAGACAATAGTAGCATTTTTAATGTATTGACCTACATTCTGATAAAACTATAAGCCATAGGATGATAGATTCTCACCAACCTAGTTCCACAAATGGTCAACAATTGGCCAAATGATTCTAAGAGAAGAGTTTACTCCAAATCCACCTTCCAGGCTTGTTTCATGAGGAGGGGATTGAAAATCCATCCACAATTGTAGGGACAGAGGAGAGAAGGGATTGAACTCAGTTCAATTCTTTCTCTTGAAAGAATTATTGTTACTCCAAAGTCCAAACCCCCTGCTCTACCATACTTCACTACATGTTCTTTTCACTTTTAGAACGTTGTTTATTTTTTTTTACATGCACTTTTGTTTGGTTCTTATTTCTCTGTAAGTAATTTATATTCTCTATAGTTTGAAATATATCTATTTGTCTTTAAGTTCTTGAGGTAGATAATACAGGTACTATTTTTCTCCAAAGTCATTCATTCATAGCAAATTGCCAAACCACCACAACTTTGTGCAACTTTCAACCTCACACAAATCTGAACTGATGACCTGAGGGTGAGGGGCTCTGTATAACTTGATTACTGTTTTTAAAAAATTCCATTTTTCTCATGAAAAGACACCTTCAGAACACAATGTCAGTTTATCTCTGCAATTTTAGACATCAAATAGCTTATTTTTTAGTTCTCTCTGGGTCAAAGAATGTTATTAAGAAGAAAGATGTAAGGAAGATTTTAGACAAATCAAGAGCCAATCTTTAAATTACTGTGTCCTTGATGGGAATGTGGTCCATATATGTCCAACGGTAATAGGAAACACACATCCAGGCTTCTCTCTATCCCTCTTATTAATGTGAGCCTTCTTTCTTGGGGCTAGAGCACACAATTGTGCTATCTTACTCTGGGTTCTTGTAACTTCTCTTTGAGATGAACGGAGGCTTTCCCTGTGGGATTGGAATGCAAAGTAATCTTCCCCAGTGGCCTCCTTTTCTTTGGATGGTGATTATGAAGTCTGGATTTTGGCCAAAATTAGCATTTGTGAAAGTGAAATTTCTATATCAAAAAAATCCCTGTTATGAAAATAAAGCTAAAACTAATAGCATTCCTATCAGAATGGAGAGGTTTTTACTCACGACCATGACAGAAATCCGCTCTCTTGCTCCTTCATTTCTTTCTTCATTTCTCCCATCACTTATTTTCTCTTTCTGTTTTGTTTTTGTTTTTTTCTTTATTTTCTCTGCCTCTTTTCATCTTTATCCCCTTCCTCTTTTAGCTTATTTTCATTCTCTTGCTTTTCTTTGTCCTTTTCTTCCTCTCTGGCCTTCTTCCTTCTCAGATTGTCACCACCTCAGCTGCATCAATTCAGCTGGATATTGAGCAAAGGTCTTCCAGATTTACTGCAAAAAAAACAAAGCAACTTTGATTTCTCATGAAGCTTATGTTTAAGAACTTACATTTGTGTACATAAGGGTGCATAGAACCAACTTAGAAAGGAGTCTTAGGCCAAATCTATGGGCCCTGTTGGAATTGTTATTCCCCAGTGAACCTGTGGGTATCAATCATGGGGTGGTGACTACAAAGCAGTGACCTCCTCTGGGACCTCCAACTCATTTCTCTGAGGGCACTGAGAGTCTACAACCACCAGAACTTTGTGCAACTTTCAACCTCACACAAATCTGAACTGATGACCTGAGGGTGAGGGGCTCTGTATAACTTGATTACATTTTTTAAAAATTCCATTTTTCTCATGAAAAGACACCTTCAGAACACAATGTCAGTTTATCTCTGCAATTTTAGACATCAAATAGCTTATTTTTTAGTTCTCTCTGGGTCAAAGAATGTTATTAAGAAGAAAAATGTAAAAAATATTGGTTTTGTAACAATTCAGTATCCAAACTGAAGGCTCTAATAAACTCACAGAAATGTTCTTGCTTTGAAATTCTTTATAGTATAAAGGGAAGATAAAAATATTACACAAGGCAAGAGTGTCTTAAAATTTACATTAAAAAATAAAACCAAGCAAATAAAACAGCCAACAGATCTTGGATGTTAATGTACCAGAATACCTTTTTGGTGGAAATTATCATGTAGGTTCTAGATGTTATGAATATGCAATTTTACAACTTGACTTCTATGGGAGATCACTTTAGAATCCAGAGGGTAGATTTTTGCACAGGTAAAAAGGAAGGAAAGGAGAATTACTCCTAACTTCTCTATTCATGCAAGAATATTTGCCCCATTTCTCAGGGCAAGGAAAAGGTTTTGGATCTTATTTTAGCACCCCGGGATTAGAACTTCATCTCTAGAGACTGTGAAGTTGCTTCATCAAAATAGACACTAAGAAATTAAAATAACTGGCACCATATAATGAAAATGAATAAGCTGGTTTTTTTAAGTGCATGGAAAAAATCAATATTTTGTCTTCAAGTGCTTACACCTATGGAGGAAAGAGAGGTAGAAAAACGAATTGTTCCATCTATAATTTCAAGCAGGGAAAATGAGTTACAAGCATATCAGCAAAATACAGACAGAGGTAGACCCAGCGAAGCAGAAGGAAAATGACTAACCACCATTTCCCCTTATTCCCATAACTGATTGGATGTAAACAAAACATTCTTCCCCAAATGAGAGGCAGAAGTCTGATACTGAGCAGTGGCTACTTCTCAAGATATCTTTGTCAGCAAGATGGGTTCAAGTTATGATTTCACCGTTTCTATGATTGACATTGTTACGGTTCTTAGAGCAGTTACCATGGAAACAGAAGGGCCTTGCATGTATTTGAAGTAATTCACCTGACCTAGTGCTCAAAATGAGGGAGGGCTGAGCACTAGTATTTCTCCCAAGTATTCCCCATGATCTGGCCAATGCAGGCTGCAGTCTTGGCTCTGATCTGAAGAGGCTGTCAAGCAGTGCACGTGAGGAAGGATGAGAAAAATGGCAAATTCCTGCATCTGCTTAGACAAATTTTAGCCTCTGATTTCCCCTAGGGAGTTATGATGCTGTCAGTAGCTTCTGGTGCTTTCTCCTTCCTAAATATGGACTTGATTTCTGCCCTTTCACTTCTGATATCTGCTGGGGAGGCCTACAGGAAGGATACTTCAATCAAATTGTAGCAGGATATTTGTGTCACCTCTGGGCCAGAGGAAAATAGGAAGAGAGACTTGAGATTGAGAGAGGCATTGAGCAAGCTTAAGGTGGTTCTCTGCCTTGGGGCAGATGCATCGCATTCTACCAGAAACAGTATCTGGATTATGTTAAAAAGCCTGTGGCTCCTCATCCTTCTCAGAGCAGAGGGCAAAACTCAGGGAGTTTGATTATTACACCATCTTAGAATCTCTTCAACTCTGACATCGGTCAGACCCATCCACATTGGTCAGACCCAAACACCCTCCACATTTTACCTGCCTCTTTCACTAATACATTGCTCTGGACTGTCTCATTTGTCATCTCTACTTCATGGTGTTCCCATTTCTTTGAACTCACTGGGCTGAGAAGGAGTGTTGGCAATTTTTTCACTCTTTGTTGCTGCTTTGGATGATTTTTCTACCAACACTCCTCAAACTCATGTTTCTACTTTTGTGGAAAGTCAAAGGTGCCACTTGGGTAATTTCTTTCCTATCCTCACTGCTGTCACTGACTAACCTGTCACTTCTACTCTTAGCACCTTGCTTGGTATTTTACTTCCTGATTTCCTTCCATTGATACACAAGGAATTTAACTCCATACCAGTAATTCTTCCACTGTATTGGTCCTCTCCCTTTCTTGGTTTTCTCAACTCTGATCACTCTCATCTTCTCTCTAACCATGGGCACTAGGATAGAAAGAACTACATTTTGATTTTATCTTCAGCCCAAGACTGAGATGCTTCATTTCCTACCACAACTTCCCATTCTTTCACCTGATACACTCTCACCCTCACTGAGCCTTATATGGATCCTTATGATGATGGCTTCATTCTTTGGAACTACGATGTTCTCTATCTCTCAGACCCTTGTTGGCCTCTCAGGCATTCTTACCTAGGTGGATCACTATAGTTAATTAGTCAGATTTTTTTTTCTCTACAACAGCATGGGCTCTCAGACCCTACACACTGAATTGGGTATAATAGTAACTCATTTATGCATTTCTCCATTCCTTAAATATTAACTGAGCAACCAGGATTGTATAGAGATATGGACTACTTTTTTGTCCTCCTGGAAATAGTGGATGAACTAATTTTTTGCCTTATGAAACAGTAGGTGAACAGTAAATATGATATACAGTAAACATGAAACACAATGTTTGACACATGAACTGAAAATAGTAAGTATGAAACACCAAAGTACAGACTAAAGTGTTAGAGGGAAGTAAGTCATTACCGAGAACTGAAAGGACCAGGTACTCTTAGTTTCTTATGCTTATGAACTCTTTTAATTGTCACAACCAGAAATAACTATTTCATATTATTCCCATATAGTGGAGAATGTTTAAGTTACTTGCTTGGGGTTATATAAGTGATGAAGCTGAGATTGGAAGTCAGGCAGCTTCCTCAGTCTACCATCTGCTAAATCCCTGCTTTAGAGCAATGGTGGGAATTTCCTTGGACAGGCTGGTCATTGAGGACTTTTTTGGAGAAGAAGGCATTTAGCTTGAGGTTTCAGGAAAGAGAAGGAACCCTCCACACAGACAGACAAATGAAAGAGCCAAGAAAGAGCACTTAGGTGAGAGCAAGTAGCATTCAGAATGTCCTGAGTAATAAGGAGCCTGGTATATTTGAAAAACGGAAAAGAAATCAACATGATTGGAACACAGATGGGGGAGAGAGTGACATAAAATTGGGCTGGAGAGGTGAATTGTGACAGGTGATCTGAGTTTGGCAGAGTAAGGGATTTTTATTGTATTCGAGGAGCTATGGGAGAACTGGCATCAATTTTCACTTGTGAATCTTTCTCTAGAAGTTACATGGAGAATGGATTGGAAGTTAATAGAGGAAGTAGGTAAACAGCTGGAAAACTCTTGCAGGGATCCAGGCTAGGGACCACTGTGGCTTGAATTGCAGTGGTGACAAAGGAAATGGAGAAATGTGGCTTTATTGTAGATACGCTTTGGAGGCAGGATCGACAGAACTAGGTGGTGAGTGGACATTGGGAGTAAGAGAAGGACAAAAACAAGGATGTAGTGAGCAGATGAGGCCGTCAGGAAACCGCTCTAGCAGTTTTTCCTTTACTTTCTGAAACTTTTTCTCTTTTTTCCCTTATCAGGGGAAGTTGTCTTCTTATTCCATTCCTATAAAACATCTTCAATCACCAATTTTGAGCCATTTGTCTTATGGTGTTGCTCAGTCTCTTAGCCTCATTCTGTTGTGTATCTTCAAGTCCTCCCCCCGCCCGCCCCCAGCATCCTCTTCAGCTTATAAAACTAATTCAAGTTTTATCTACCCTGAATTAAAAACCCTTCTCTCAATGTCAATGATCTTTTGAGTTCCTCCTTCAGTTCCCTGTCTTCCTTTGAGAGCAAGTTGTTTTAGTTAAGTTGTCTATATTTTTCATGGTTGTTTCCCAGAATAGATGTTCTCACCTTGATGTCACATGAGTAAAGAGTGATGTTGCACCACCTTGGATGCTATCCAGGCATGTGATTTAGCCAACAGTCCTGAACATTTTGCCTCACATAATTCTTTGTTGCATTCTCGTAATCTTTGTTGGAAGATATTTAGCAAAGGGCAAAAATTGCCTGATGCAGACACATTAGAAGGAGCTAATGCCTGTTTCCTTGAAGTTTCCTCTCTAGGAATCCCCTAGAACTAGGGCTTCCACAGTTCATAAAGTGAGCATCTCCCTTATTTGTTTCTCACTTTTACCCTTCAGAAAGTGCACGGAAAAATTGGGTAATAGCTTTCCGTTGAGATAGTAAATAAATTACACTGTAGCCTCTTCTGCTATGGCAAAAATGTGGCCGTCACAAACATACGGCCAAATACTTGGGAAATTTTTGTTTTAAAAAGATTTACCTTTTTCTTTTAGAGAAAGAGCATGAATGGGAGAGGGTAGAGAGAGGGGGGAGGGGATCTCAAGCAGACTTTGTACTGAGCACAGAGCCCAACTCCAGGTTCAATCTCACAACCCTGAGATCACGACCTGAGCTTAAACCAAGATTTGGATACTTAACTCACTGAGCCACCCAGTCGCCCCTATTTGGTATCATTTTTAAAAACCCAGGGTTGGGTGGTCATCCAAATAGCTCAAACAGTTGGTATTTTAAAGCATATTATTTATCCAAGATGGATAGTCCCATTATTATCCCTTAATAGGATATTTATTCTGGTGAGCAATAAGGCTACCTATGGAATTAAATAAAGGGGACCACAGAGGAAGACAGAAGATCAACTTTGGAGATATAGGAAGGGCCACTGAAAGGAGCCCCAGTTTAGTAGAATAGCTGGGAGGGAATAATTAGGGAGAGTAACTTAACATGCAAGTTTATTAGCCTTGGCTCCTGCCAGTTTTTGGTCTGTTCTCACCATTTGGCTATATACACTGCTTAGTTATCATCAAACACTTAGCTTCCATACCCTCATTCTACTACACCAATCCCCACTTCTGTGGCTTACAGATTGCTTTTTCTACAAGGTCTGTTTCCAGTGTCACCTTCTCTATAAGGTATTCATCAATGTCCTCAAGACACTGCAGGCTTTGAAGTATGGATCCTGGAACCAGAATATAGGATTCAAATCGTGGCCCTGATCTTGTTAGATGTGACCTTCAACAGACACTTAAACTCCGTATGCCTTAGTTTCCTGATATGCAAAATGGAAATAATCATAGTAACTATTTCACTGTCTTATTGTGATGTTTACTGAGTCGGCTCATGTAAAATATTTAAAATATTGTTTGGTGCATAGTAAGTACTCAATAAATGTAGGCAGTCATTGTTTCCCTGGGAAGAATTACTTGTTCCTTCTTCTGAACTCTCTAGTGCATTCTTCTATGGTCATGATTATCAGTGTGGTGATTATTTGTTCATATGCCTGTAGGCTGTGTGTTTATAAAAAGAAACCAGAAACAACAACATTGTTCTCTTTATCTCATACAGCATTTCATGTGATACATGGCCTGTAGTGTAAGTTCAATAAATTTTTATTGAATTAATGAATGGGTTGTGAGAAGTTTTGTGGTTCACTTAAAGATGAATTAATAGTGGACTCAAGATAATAAAAATAACTGTGGTCATTAACCCAGTCACACAGTCATTTGAAATTTTGTAATTTTAATCATTGACTATATATACGTGATCAAGTCTTACTTGTACTAAAGTGAAAGAAGGAATTGAAGATGTACTGAGTACAATCAATGTGCTCTATGTATCATAATTATCATCCACCCCTAAGTTGTTATTATCATTTTACAGTTGAACAAGTTGATTCAGAGTAGTTTAGTAATTTATCTAAGGTCATAAAACTAATGAGTGGTAGATGGTTTTCTAATCCATAGAGCCAAACTGTAGACTCTAAGGTACAGCTGATCAATGCAGAGTTTAAGGGTGCCAATGCCCCCATCCCCCTGCTGTGGAAAATCTGCATATAACTTTGACTCCCTTAAAACTTAACTACTAATAGCTTACTGTTGATTTGAAGCCTTATCAATCACATGATCATTTGATTAAAACATATTTTTTGTGTTATATGTTATGTACTATACTCTTACAATAAAGTAAGCTGCAGAAAAAGAAATGGTATTAAGAAAATCATAAGGAAAACACATTTTTAGTACCATAATATAAATGTATTTATACTGCATTTATTGAAAATAAATATTGAAAATACTGTATTGATTAAAAAAAATTGGTAAGTGGATCTGCGCATTTCAAAAGCTGTTGTTCAAGGGCCAATGCATCTACTCTTTACTTTTCTATGTTGTACTTACTCCTTTCCATTATTGGTAACTTCCATCATCATCTCTACCTCCAACCCCATCAAAGATTTTTATAATTTAGCTATGAGTGCCCTCAGGTTGTTGAGGCTTATGCATTACTCATTACTGGTATCTTTCTTCCACAGAAAGAAAACCATTGTACCTGTTTTGTCAGTCCTTAGTGGTCTAAAAATAGTTTTGTGACCAGATAAAGGAATTCTGGGTATGAGCAGGGAGTTGAGGTATCCAATTCAGCTTGATAAAAATATCAGGCTTTAACTGTCGGCTCTATTTAGCTTCACAGTTCTCCACTGGCATGGTGTAACCTCAGCCACAAAAGAGAGCTCTCCCCGAAGGCATTCCTAGTCGTGAAGGAAACAAGAGGCTTTTTCCTTCTAGTTTCTCCAGCCCTACCATCAGATTCAGATTGGACTCTCCTGAAAGCAGCCCCCATGCTCCTGAGTGGTGAAACTCTCTTGGTTTTCCATATAGAGAAATCTTCATTATTGATCCTTTCTCTTTCCTGGATGCTTCTTGCCTGAACAATTTCACAACAGTGACTATCTTTGCTCCCAAGTTCTTTCTAACTCTTAAGTGAGTTACTTAATACATCTGCATTTTGATTATTCCTGGGGTCTCTCAAATTGGAAAATGTCATTCTGTCTCTGAGACTTATTTCCTCTAAACTTGGATTCTGTGCACACTGTATTCCACCTATCCTGCAGAATAGTTCAACTATTAAGGCTGCCCAAGCTTTGTGTCTACCAGTGTTGAATTTGGCTCCTTCATTCTCTGTTTTTACATTTGAGAACTTAGTCAGTTGGATATAGATCAGATCACCCCACCATTGGAGGGTATTTGTTTTTTCTTCTCTTTTTAGTAACAATACTTGGATGTATAAGAAACATTATACAGTGCTTAATAACAAAAACTTGAGGGTAAATTTCCACTCTTACAAAGGTGTATCTATTTCAAAAGACCTGGTAGGTTAAATAGATTACCTATACATAGAAAAGAAATTTATGCTATCTCAGGAGCAAGCAGTAACCTAATAATTAAATGATGGACTTTTGTGCAGAGTTTCCTCCCTCTCCCTACTATTTTTTGAATGATGATGGATTTTTAGATGATGAAATCAATTTAGAGAATTCTACCAAAGGCATGTTTTCTTCACTAATTCGTCCAGATTCTGTTGTAACGTAAGGAAAATAAATCATTCCTTTATGCTCCAGTTTTTCTATCAGTGGCAAATGGTAATGGACTCCCATTTTATGTTCTTTTTAAAATTAATTATTTTAATTTACTTTTTATTCAAATATAACTAACATAGTGTTATATGTTAATATAACAGGTGTATAATGATCTAACAATTCTATATATCTCTCAGTACTCATTAAGAAAAGTGTACTCTTAACCCCCTTTATGTATTTAACCCATCCTCCACTCCCCTCCCCTCTGGCAACCACCAGTTCTCTGTATTTAAGAATCTGTTTGTTTGTTTGTCTCTTTTTTGTTTATTTGGTTTTTTTCTTAAAGTCCACACATAAGTGAAATCATATGGTATTTCTTTCCCTGACTGACTTATTTCACTTAGCTTTATACCCTGTTGGTCCATACATATTGTTGCAAATACCAAGATTTCATTCTTCTTTTTTTTATGGTTGAGTAACATTCCATTTTGTATATATATTCCATATCTTTATCCATTCACCTGTTGATGGACAGTTGGGTTTTGTGCAGTATAAAGAAACCATCAACAAGACAAAAAGGCAAACCTATTGAATGAAAGAAGATATTTGCAAATAACATATCCAGTAAGGGGTTAATATCCAAAATATATTAAAAAACTTAGACAACTCAACACAAAAAAAAGCCACAAGCTTGTGGTTTTCCTTGCACAGGGTTCCCATCCTCACTTCCTGCTTCATTCTCAGTTCATGTGCTTTGAGTTAGTTTCTTCCTACATAGGCTGAATAATTCAATAAAAAAATGGGCAGAGGACCCGATAAGTTTTTTCCAAAGAAACACACCTTCCTTGTGAAGGAAGTAGGGGCAAAGCATGTGCAGGGATAGACCTGCCAGTAAAGATTTTATGCTACACATTTTGTGCACCATTGGTGCTGGCAGGGGACTAAAAGAAAGGGGTGAAACCACCACCAAGGAAGAGAAGGATGTGAGACAGAGTAGCAACGAGCATTGATTGGGCCCCTACCAAAACTATGTGAGATGACAAGGGAGCAGCCAAATGTGTGCAGAGCAAAAACGAAAACAAAAAAACCCCACAAAAAAACAGACACATGAAAAGATGTATCACTTTACACCTGTCAGAATAGTTAAGAAACACAAGAAATAACAAGTATCGGTGAGGATGTGGAGAGAAAGGAACCCTCGTGCACTGTTGGTGGGAATGCAAACTGGTGCAGCCACTGTGGAAAACAGTATGAAGTTTCCCCAATTTATCTTCTTGTTTTCACCCTTATCTTCCTCTTAAAAACAACAACCAGAGTTATTCTGCTAAAGAGGAGGTCAGAAAATCTCACTCCTCTGCTCAGAACCCTCCAGTGACTTCCCACTCCTTGTCAAGAGAAAGCCAAACTCCTTATGAGGTCTCCAAGATCATCCATGGTGATCTGGCCCCGTCTCTAACCTTACTTCCTTTTACTTTTTTCTTTGATCCCTCTACTCTAGCCACATTTGGTGGCTTGCTGTTCCTTGGACTTAATAGGAAATCTCTTTCCTCAGGGACTTTGCAGGCTTCTCCTGGATCTCTCTCCAATATCCTTTTGGCTCATTTTCTTTCAGATCTTTACATCTTCTATGAGAGCTTCCCTGATTCACTCTATTGAAAAATCACAAAGCCCAACTGTTCTAATCCTTTTCTACTTTGTTTTCCTCCATCATAGTATTTTTTGTGCTCATTTAAATATTTTGTCTTCCTTCATTGAAAAGTAAGCTTGAAGAGAAACCTTATCATTGGTTCACTGCTTTATTCACAGCTTCTAGGACAATGTTTGATATATGGTATTCAACAAATATTTGTCAAGTGAGTGGATGGCAAAACCTATGATTTTGGAATTCTTTTCATTGATTTCCCTCGGGTTCTCTGATAAGGCTATATATAAGGGCATGGGCCTGGCTTCTTTCCTTGAGGAGACTGCCAGCGATTTGAGTCTGTCACAGAGATCTGGGAAATGCTCAGATCTGGACCCTGGAGGGTTCTCTGGGGGTGGGCTCTTGTTCTTTAAATTCCTTCTTTTCTTATATCTCACATGTAAATAAAACTCCAACCCAATGATCTCATTCAATCTTCACATTAACCCTGTGAGGCAGATAAAAAAAAAAAAAAAAGGAAAGAATGGAACCAGCAATAATTGAGCATCACTTTGTGCCTGGAATAGAGCCAGGAACTTTCATAATAGTCCTTTAATTTATGTATCAATCCTAGGATGAAGGTATCTTTATATCTCTATTTTATAGATGTGAATCAGCGATGTGGTAACCTGCTTCACTCATACCTAAGTGTTTTGCTCATCTTCCATACTCCCAAAGCCTCTTTTGGGTGATCTTGATATCATGTAAGTCATAGTATAGATTTGCTTATTCTGTAAAGTCTTTTTTGGCTTTGGTAAAAACAAGTTGTACGTTCTTCATTGTGGTTACTATTTGTCCTTGAGCATGAACCCAGGGACCACAGCAGACAGACACAATTTAATGAACTGCAAACAATAAGTGAACTGCTTAAGGTTTTAATTCATTGGAAGAAAGTTATCCCATTAATTCAAGACACTATAGGCTGCAGAAATGAGATTGTCTTCAACATTTGGCTTGGCATCCTGACAATGAGCACTGGGGGTTTTATTTGGGAAGAACACTGAAGGTCCTTCATCCTGTGAAGGGAAGATTTAAACTCTTTCAAAGCAGCATCTGAGTTTGTTTTCTGAAAAGAGAAGGTTGATTGGAAGGAAGTAGATCTGTCCCTAGCAAAAGTGCACACAGCTTAAAAAATAAAACATCTAGTTCAGCCAAGTTTTCTCTGTTGGCAGAATTCAAGACATATCCTCATAATCAGTCCAGTCCTGGGAGAATTTCTCAAAGTAAAAAAAAAAAAAAAGTCCCTGAATTATCTGAATAGTGAAGCTTGAAAAGCAGCCAAGGAGAATTGCATCTTTTCTATTACTACCACATGTGCTTCCTTGCATACCCCATTTCACAAGAGCTGAATAATGGTATATGGTGTTCCTAGCAGGAACACACAGTCCCACATCATCCCATTAGCATGATGGTGTTCTAGAGCAGAAAGCCACAAGCTTGTGGTTTTCCTTGCACAGGGTTCCCATCCTCACTTCCTGCTTCATTCTCAGTTCATGTGCTTTGAGTTAGTTTCTTCCTACATAGGCTGCATGTGGTGCACTTACACATAATGAAGGGATTTTATTTTATTTTTTATCTGAGTCATCTTGCTTTAGTGCTTTCAGGATACTGCAAAACAAATAAAATGATTTACCACCCCAAATAAAATTTTTTAGAAAGTGTTCAAGTACAAGCATATCTGAAAGAAACTTTTATGGGGGTGGGGGGGCAAAGCTAGCTACTGGATATGCAAAAATATTTGAATTGATCTTGCAAAGTGTGGAAGGCATGGAACTTAATGCAACATATTTAGTGACTTATTGATCATCTTATTTCGGTCATAATCGCTATGATTGTGGATTACCTGTTTAGTCAAAAAGAAGGAGAAAGAAGAGTAAAAACAAAAGAAAATGCTATCTGGTTTAGATCAAGAAATGTCTGGGTTAAAAAAAATTAGGCCTTGTTTTCTATTTGCTATGTGGTCTTTGGTTTCCTATTTAACTTCTCTGAATCTTATTTGCCTTATCTGTAAAACAGAAATGACAATCTCTTCCTAATAGAGGTTTTATAGGGAATAAGTGATATCTATATAACCATGATATACACAATATATTCCTTCCCTTCCAGCATACTTTTGTCCTACATTGATGTCTTAATGGTCCTCTGAGTATAACTGGGTGGGTTTTCCCCTCCATTGCATTTTATAATTAAGTTAGCTCATTCCCTCCTTATTCTTTCTCCTTAAAGACACTTTCAATGATTTCTGGAGTGGATATGCTGCAGGTTAAATCCTGAGGGGATCCCTGCACTGAATGTTATGTAGTAGTCCACTCTTACATATTAAAACTAATATATACATAGCACTTTAGCACTTAAGAAACACCTTCAAATATGTTGTCCTGTTTAATTCCTAAAATTATTTTGTGAGCTAGTTATTAGTATCTGTTATTACTCCATTTCCCAGGGAGGAAATTAGGGATCTGAAACGTTCAGGGGTTCAGCCATGGTCACACAGCTAGAGACATTGGAGTAAGCATGGCTTCCCCCAGTGCCACCTAACATATCAAATTGTGCTTTTCCAGTAGTGACCCTACCTCTCTTTGCTGTATTCCCCTTCCCACTTGCTGCCACTCTCTCCTGGTCCCTTTGTATTCCTGGGATCCTTTGGGAGCTCCTTCACAGGTCCTCATAAAGATATCCTCTTAGTTACTGATGGCATTGGCCATTTTATTCCTTTCCAGATTTGGTTTGTTTTGGTAAGGTTTGTGGTTTGTTACCTGAAAAGAAGCATTATGAAGGCGCCTCTCTGTTGCCATGGCTACTGATGCCTGCCACCAAAGGAGCTTATATTTGAAAGCCCAGTCTCATTGTGCTCCCAGAGTCATCAGTGTTTCTGCTCACAACTGACACTGCCTAAGCATATAGTGACCTTGCTGTCCAGTACTTCTGTAATAAGGCCACCCAAGTAGGGAGAAATTCTCTCCCTATTTTGTGTCAAAGTCCATTCATCAAGCCCTAAAGCAGTAATACCCTTCTGTTACTCCAGTGGCTGACAGAGTTTAGGGAAAATTGTTTTTCGTTTTATTAGAACCCTCTTGAAAGTCCTAATGAGGCCTTATATTGGTTTGGGCTCTCCAGAGAAACAGAACTAATAGGGTGGATGGATGGATAGATAGATTGACTGACTGACTGAGTGGCTGACTTATTATGAAAGATTGGCTCTAAAGATTATGGAGGTTGAGAAATCCCACCTTTTGCCATTTGCAAGAGGGCGCCCCGGGAAAACTGATGGTCTAGTTCCAATCCAAGCCCGGAGGATTGAGAACTGGGAGAACCCAATAGTGTAAGTCCCAGTCCAAGTCAAAATGCCCAAGAGCCAGGAGCTCTGATGTCTGAGGGCAGGAGAAGAAAAATGTCCTAACTCTAGCAAAGAGAGCAAATTTATCCTTCCTCCATCTTTTTGTTCTATCTGGGCTCTCAACATGTTGAATGTTGCCTACCTGCATTGGTTAGGATGATCTTTAGTCAGTAATGGATTCAAACCTCTTCTGGAGACACCCTTGCAGACACATCTAGAAATGATGTTTTACTAGCTCTCTGGGCATGTCTTAGCCCAGTGAAATTGACACATACAATTAGCCATCACAGGCATTATTCAGGAAAAAGATAAATTTAAGAGACAGATAACATGGCTGACCTTGGAATCTCTCTCTGACTCAAACTACTAATCATTAACTGATGTGCCTGAGGGACTATTTTTTATCTCACAATAAGTTTTTTCCTCTGAATTTCCTAGTTCTTCAGACAAATAAGCTACCTTCTGGTGGTCCCTACTAGTCTTCAAACACAGCTGATTCTTTCTGTGAACATAGATTTGTCCATGGAAAGACCTCTGTAATCCATGTGTTATGTTAGTGGTACTCTGACTTTTGGGTTTCAAAGATCAGCAACAGTTCAGAAACCATTTGCAGAAATAACATTGAATTGCCTGCTGTTTATTTTGTCAACTGAGGAAAATAACAAAGCAGTAAAACCAAAACAATAGCCATTTACTAAAACCATACAGAGAAAGAGCCAGATCTTTGCCAGCTTTTTAGTTTAGTTTAATAACATAAAGATGATTTTTAACACCAGAAAAGTAGGAAAAGTATGCTATCCAAATAAAGGATAGACATGCTATTGAAAAAATAGCTTTATCAAAAATCTATACATCATTCTCCCATTTTACTGCAGACTGAAATATTTTTCACACTCTGGCATCTTGGAACTATTATATTGCTTCATTTGCTATACACAACAACAGTGTGAGGTAAGTGTTATTAACATCCCCATTTTACAACTGTAGAAATTCAGGACTAGAGAAGTTGGGCATCATGCCAAAAGTCAGAGAGATAACAAGGAGAGTAGCTAGGACTGAAATACAAGTCCTTTGCTGCCTAACGTGTCTACTGAAGATGATGGGGATACTCAACTGGAATTAAATATGCTCATATATTTAGAATATTTTAAGTATTTAAAATAGATCACTGTTTATAATTTTCCCCGGCTTGTTATTTGGCCATGTAATATTTATTAATAAACATGAATATATGTCTATAAAATTTATCACTCTGAATAACTGGCATTATAATTTGTGTACAAATTATTTTGTCTCTATAGTTCCTGAAGAATCTACTGTAGAAAAAAAATATGGGATTGTTGCTGTAAGTCTGTCTTTCAAAGGTTCCAGCTCTTTCTTTCTGTATGCTCACAAAAAAATGGATGCTCATGAAGTATTTCTAGATTTCATTTTTTTTACCTTTCCCTTTTCCTCTCTACCTAATTCTTCCTGCATCTTTCTCTTCCCTTGAGTTTTCCTGTACTTTTCTTCTTTGAGATTGTTACTGTCTGGGCATCGGAAACCTCTCCAAGTATAAGTTCTTGATGAATTAGTATTTAGATTTCCTCATGTTGAGATGTCTCCTTTTGTCCAGATTAATCTTCAGTTTTTTATTAACCATAAACATGCACAAATTGGTTTATTTTCAGTGGGAGTGGGTTAGGGGGATGGTTTCCGGTGAACTGAATAAAGTTAAGAGTAATTAAGCAAAGATGTGAAGAACATTGGAAAGAGCGGTAGTTACAAAGTAATCTGAGGCTTTGAAGGTCATGTTAATTAGTTTGCATTTACTCTGCATCTGGTATCTAGACATCTTCTCTTGATTTGACCCTCATGTCCTTCCTATTTTATTTTTTTCTGGGAGTGCTGCTGCCTTGATTATACTTCAGTCTCTGGGACTCAACTTTATTATCTGTCCACTTTCCTGGTATTCTTGAATCAGTCTGCCCTGGGAAAAGGGTTTGGATAATAGGGGCTTAGACTAATGGAAACTTTTAAAATACCCATGGACTTATAATGTGGTCTTGAATGTTTTCATGAGATAAATGTACTGAACATCAAAAAGGATGAAGAGTTGGTCTTGTCTGCACTAGAGTAATAGGGTATTGGAGTATAGTCCTGGTTATGACGGAACTTCCAAAGGCAGGTGGCCAAGAAGCTTGTGTTCACTGTAATTTCTTATATTTTAGCTTTTGGCTTTCTGAAGATCAGGCACCTGGGGAACACTGAGGCAGCTCAAAGATTAATGTTGGTAAATTTGCTTCCTTATTCTTTCTAAATCCCCCATCTTTTCGGAGTAACCAAAGTTACAAAGGGATTTCATTTTGGTCCATAGCCTTCTATCTGAAATGCTTGGAACAAAATATATTTCATAGGTCAAATGTTTATGGTTTGGGGAAAGTAAAATGGAGCATGCATTTTATATTTTGTAATACCCCTAGAGGGTCTAGAGTAGCACTTTGTAGTCATCACATTAATGTTTCTGTAGCAAAATATATGCATGTCTACACAAAACTAGATAAATCAAGATTTAAAAAAGTTTCTAGTGAGTTCAGGTCAGGTTTTGCCCCAAATGAGTTAAGTTCACAACAGGTTTTGCCACTAGTTGAATTATGTGAAGGTGTTTAGACTTCAGAGCTTTTGGAGTTCAGAATTGTAGATTATAGTGTGTGGATCTGAGCATATCAATTTGTTAGGCATGACGGAAAATTTTATTCACTATAGGAATTGAGAAACTCTAGAAGATTCTTAACCAGGGGTGTGTAATTCTGGTTGGAGACCTACTAAATCAGACCATGTGGGAGTGGACTGGGAAAAGATACTTTTAACAAGCTCCCCAGGTTACTCTGATTCACATCAAAATTTAAGAATCTCTGCTCTAGAAGAAATTTCCAAGGGAGATTGAAAAATCTTTTCCCCTATACATTTAAGAAAGTGTTGATTTTCTTTAGATCTCTGTGAACTGATAAATGTATTGACTTTGCATCAAATAGGCTCCTACTAGAGCTAAGATGAGGATTCAGGTAGTTTAGCTTTTTGGTTTCCCTGTCCCTCCAGAGATAAAGATTGTCCTTCCAGAAGACCAGTGGGTAATACACATGTCATGTTGAGTATGCTTAGATTATGACTCTGCAGTTCCAACCTCAGGCTTCCTAGTCACTCAAGTGCTTTGATACAGATTCACCTGTATGAGCAGCCTCTGCTAGACACCGTAGAAAGAATGCTGGATTCCTATTCTTAAAGAGCTCACTGTTGCCATAAAGAGAAAAGGCACCTGCACATACTAATGTTAATTAATGCCAGTGCTTTTAATTTGGTCACAGTTCAACTCACTACTGTTGTTACCATTTCAGAGCTGCATTGACACATGTTCTTTTAAAACTTTTAATTAACATTTACTTTTTGACTTTTGGTGCAATAATAAACTCATGTGGCAGAGATACTAGAGATAGGGGGAGCCTATTAAGCAAGAACATGGGAGACACGTTTTGCAGTGAATTAAGGTAGGAATAAGATTACACTATTTTTATAAACAGGGGATTAATTGGGAGTGGAGTGAAAGAACAAAGATCTTGGTGTCAAACCAGCCCTGACTTTGAATTTTGGTTCTGCCCTTATCATCTTTTTGACCTTGGCATATTAACTAAATCTCTGAATCTCAGTTGCCCATATGTAATCTAGAGCCAAATTAATATGTACTTCATGGGGTTGCTATGTGGATTAAGTCAGCTTCTCTCTAGGGAATCACCTGGAACAGTGAACATTGGTTTCTTCATTCTCTTTGCCCTAGAACACTTGAGTACTTTGTTTTGTGCACTTCTTTCTTTGTCCTGTGCCTTTTATCTGTTGTTTCTTGGCCTTTCACACTGGATTGTGAGCTCTTGAAGAACATGAACCTCATCTTTCTAATTCTTCCATTCCTGTGTCTAGCATGTGGTAAGCACTTAGAAAAAGCTTATAGAGAAAGGAGAGAGCACGATGGATTACAGACTTTGTGAGGATGTAGGCAGTGAGCAATGGTATAGTGATAATTGTTTAACAACCAGCTTGCCAATAAAAATGTATGTGTCTGGCCTTTTTATTATAAATTTTACTAACATAGAGGATGTATAACACAAACTTACAAATCATAAAATACACAAATACCCATTGTTATCAATTTATATAGCCAATCGATTCTTCAAGAATGCTTTCCTAAGTGGGGATCAGGGGTTGGCCTGTGAATCAAATCTGACCCACCACCTACTTTTGTAAATAGCATTTTACTGAAGCTTAGCCACACCCACTGACTACCATTGTGCTAACATGGCAGGATTGAGTAGTTCTAACAGACCATATTGTTCACAAATCCTAATATATTTGCTCTCTGGGCCTTTTAAGGAAAGGAAGTCTCAGTATCTTCCCTTCTCCTGTCTTCCACTTCTTTTTTTTTCTCCTCCTCCTCTTCCTTCTTGTTCTTTTATAACAAAAACTTTATAACCTTTTCAAATGTAAAAATCACTTTTAGCTTGTGGGCAATACAAAAATAAGATAAGGACTTGGATTTGTCTATTGTGCCATAGATCACTGAACCCTAGTCTAAACAATCAGTAGGACAATAAATAAAGCTTTGATTTATAGCATTGCCAGTTTCTTCGGTGTAAATATTCCCACCATGGCTGATTTCAAGCTGAACATGGAATAGTAGATGCACAATATTATTTTAACTGTACAGAATCAATAGCTGTAGATGATGACAATAGCGTAGATAATAGTAAATTTATCAACACAAGTGAGAAACACAAAATGTAGTAAAATAATTAGAAAGTGATGAGTTTTGAATATTGTTCTGTTTCTAATATAACTTATCTAATGATAATTTTATGTAAGTTAATTTTTAATAGATGTGATTAACAACTGGCTTGCAAAATTCCTGAAAATTGTCAGCTTTTGTGAGCTGATAAAACTGGCTCCGTCACATTCCTGGGCCTTTGGATTGGTCCCTGTTGGAGGTTTGAGTCTTGATAAGTGTAGGAAGAGAGAGGCAGGCATCCAGCTTTGCACCTCATTTCTTTGTTCCATAGCTTTTGTCTAGTTAAATTGTAGTGACGCTAACTCAGAATTTGATCCAGATTAGACTTTCTCTCTGTAAAAGTTTAAACTGAACTAGCAGAGGTAAGAATAGGGATAAAACCTGGTAAAGGAGCCACACAGGAGTTCAAGTTACTAAAACAGTGCCCTATACCATTGGTCACTCTACTCAGTCCTGCTAACTCTAGTGATCATCCTTATGACCCTGTTATTATGAAAAGGCTCCACTTGATTGTGTAAGTAGAGCTTTTTGGGGAAGGAGATGAATTTTTGTAGTTGTTTGACCTCATTTATTGTTGGGTACGTATTAGTAACTGGACATTTGGCTTCTATACTTGGGAGGCTTATCCTCTTCTCTAATGGCAATGTGATGCCCTATTACTTGCAATATTACACTTTTAGGGAAGAGCCGAGAAGAGTCAAAGCCAGCTGATGTAGTCATTATCATGAACCGACAACAGGGCAAAGCCACCATCATACCATGCCTCTCATGCCGAGCTCGCTAATGGGTGTAATTTTGTTAGTCTTGCAGGAAGGATTCTTTAGGTCATTCACACTGTGAGAGGCAAGAAGGAAAAGCTAATTTAACAAGGTTGTCACCTTCTTGAAAGCATATTCAAAGGCTTGCTAGCTGAAGAAATTCAAATAAAAGGGAGGGGTCAGTGCTGAAAGCTTTCTCTTCTCCCCATTTTACTTTTTCTCATTCAACAGGGACTTCTGGAAATAAAATATGTCTAAGGAATGGAGAAAGAAAGGAAAAAAGAGAAAAGCTACATTTCTTTTTTTTTTTTTTCCTTTGAAAGCTGTACATGAAGGATCTGTGGCTTGTGTGGAGTGGGTGAGGTGCTCTGTAGCTCTCAGTGACATTACCAAGGGGAATCTGGGGCCAGAGGTGTGCAGGTGGGGCTGTCAATCAGCGACAACATCAAGGGCTCTTACAAAAACAAAAGGAAAGAAAATGGATGTTTAATCAATACAGTTGCTCTCTGCTTAACCTTTTGTGTTTTAAGCAACATTCACTGGAGCCCAGCAACAGAGTCCAATATTTAACACATAAAAGGCACTCAAAAAGGTGAAGCCTTGGAGAGCAGCTAGAAAGCTAAGATGGAACTGAGGGTTAAGAAATGGAAAGAAAAAGACTTGGAGGAGAGAGAGGTCAAATGAATGTTTAAAGGCTGGGATCCATTAAGAACAGACCTGGGACCACAGAGGGACAGATAGGAGAACCCAGTGTTAAGAGTACATGGATGTTGGGCACCTGGTGATCCTGGGCTGTATTCAATTACCTTTCCGTACTCCTGGAAGGTAATCAGCAACAACTCAAGGGTTGGCTGAAAAAGAACAAGAAACAGCTATGGTAGGTTCACCTTATCATTTAGCGTACTATTACTTCTGATGGCATCTGGTCAGCTCGCTCTATCCATACGCCCTTAGGGTACATAATTCATAGTAGTGAAAGAGGCAGAATCAAGTGAGTGTCTAAGAGTCTGGCAAGAAGAGCCTTTGGCCAAGTTAGGCCACTTTATAGCTCCTATTTGAACTATTAAAATAGCCTCTTAACTATTAGTCTGCTTCCATATTCAGGTCTATGTTCCACACTGTCACCAGTCACGTTTTCTTAACTAAAAAATATTAATTTTGAAAATGTGAAAATTATAGAAATGTGTCAAGAACTAACCATGTATATCTACCCATCACCTTTTTATTTCCTTCCTTTTATCTTTCCCTTTGTTCTTTCGGCATTTGTAGTGGACCTATTATGTGGCAGAAACTGTTTAGGAGATATAAAGATGAACATAACTGATCCCTTATCTTAGTCTGGAATGAAAGACATGTAGACCAATGATTGTAGTATTTTGTCTCAGCATATGCACATATTTTAGTTTTATTTTTGTAATGATTTTGATGCTTCATTTTGAGAAATGCAAACAGTATAAAATTATAAAGTTACAAAAAGGCATAGAGTAAAAGTAAAGTCTATCTCCTATCCCTGCCCTTGAGCCCCACAATTTCCCATCCCAGAGGCAAGCACAGCTACTAGTTTCTTTTTCTTTTTTCTGTTGTGTATATACAAAATAATATATATATGCTATATATATATTTATATGTATATAAGTACATATACTTAGAAGAATATACACATGTACATATGTATCATATATAAATATATACATATGTATAATATACAAGTAGCATGCTATATACTTAATTTTATATCTTAAATATTTGTTTTAAAAGATTTTATTTATTAGAGAGACAGCACAAACAAGGGGGAGTGGCAGAAGGAGAAGCAGATCCCCTGCTACTGAATAGGGAGCTCGATGTGGAACTTGATCTCAGGACTCTGGGATCATGACCTGAGCTGAAGGCAGATGCTTAACCGGCTGAACCACCCAAGCATGCATATCTTACATATTCTACTTAATGTGTTTTGGAGATCATTCATCAATACATAAGGAAAAGCTTTTTAAATTGGCTTTGTAATATTCAATTATATATTAAAAATACATATGGAAATATAACTATTTCATACATAAAAACTATGTCAACCATATATAAATAGCAAAAACATACATTTAAAAGTCTACACTTGACTGTTTATGCCTGTTGGCAAAGTGTTGAATTAATTGTACTCCTAAACTCATGGAACGTCATCAGTGATGGTCCTTGCAAGGTTTTCTCTTATTTTTTACTGAGTGTGTTTTTAGATCCATCCAGGTCGTTTTGTGTATATATAGTTTGTAGCTTCTAAACCATGGTTAGTATTCCAAAATATACAACCAGTACATTTTACTCATTTCTTCTTGAGGTGAGGGATAGCTAGCTAGATTGCTTCCAATTCACCACTGCTAAGAATAACTCTTACACTGTTGGGAATGCACACTGGTACAGCCACTCTGGAAAACAGTATGGAGGTTCCTCAACAAGTTAAACATAGAGCTGTCCTATGACCCAGCAATTGCATTGCTGGGTATTTATCCAAAGGATACGAAAATAGTGATTTGAAGGTTTACATATACTCCAATGTTTATATTAGCAATGTCCATGATAGCCAAACTATGGAAAGAGCCCAAATGTCCATTGACAGATAAATGGATAATAAATGTGTGTGTGTGTGTGTGTGTGTGTGTAATGGAATATTGCTCAACCATCAAAAAAGATGGAATCCTGTCATTTGCCATCATGTAGATGGAACTAGAGTGTACTATAATAAGTGAAACAAGTCAGAGAAAGACAAATACCCTATGATTTCACTCATATGTGGAATTTAAGAAACAAAAACAGATGAGTATAGGGGAAGGGAAGGAAAAATAAGATATAAAGAGAGAGGCAAACCTTAGGAGACTCTTAATTATAAGGAACAGACTGAGGATTGCTAGAGGGAAGGTGAGTGGGGGGATGGGGTAATTGGGTGATAGACATTAAGAAGGGTGCTTGATGTAATGAGCACTGGGCGTTCTATGTAATTGATGAACCACTAAATTCTACCCTTGAAACTAATAATACACTACATTTTAACTAACTTGAATTTAAATAGAATCTAAAAAAAAAAAAAAAGAAAGTCATGAAATAACTTGAATGTGTTCTCTTATCCACCTGTGTGATTCTTTTTATGAGATATAAACTCAGGGGTGGGACTGCTGGGCCAAAGGGTATATGTGCATTTAATTGAAGGACTGCTAGATTGCACATAAGAATGGTTTACTTAGCAGCATTCCTTATACCATTGTAGGAGGTGCCCTGTATTGCTACATACATTTTAATATTAACAAGCTTTCTAGTTTTTTTTTTATTTTGGGGGTTCAATTTATTGAATAACTTTTATTTTTATTTTTTAAAAATATTTTATTTATTCTTGAGAGACACACAGAGAGAGAGAGAGAGGCAGAGACACAGGCAGGGGGAGAAGCAGGCTCCATGCAGGGAGCCCGATGTGGGACTCGATCCCAGGACTCCAGGATCACACCCTGGGCTGAAGGTGGTGCTAAACCGTTGAGCCACCGGGGGCTGCCCTATTGAATAACTTTTAAAAAAAATAATTAAGATTTTGTTTTAAAACAGTTTAAGGTTCACAGCAAAAATGAAGTGAAGATACAGAGAGTTTCCATATTCTCCTTACCCCTCACATGCATAGCCTCCCCAGTAACAATATCTCCCATTGCTATAATCACCCAAAGTTTATAGTTTACCCTGAGGTTAACTATTCTATGGGTTTGGACAAATACATAATGATCTTCTTGTGTGAGTTTTGGCAAATTGTATCTTTCAAGCAATTGGTCCATTTCATCTAGGTTGTCAAATGTGTGGGTCTAGACTTCTTTATAGCATTTCTTTATTATCCTTTTAGTGCCTATGTGATCTGTAGTGGCTACCTCTTTCGTATCCCTCATTTTTAAAATATGCATTTCCATAAATACAAATGAATTTGAGTGTATTTTCATATGCTCACTAGCCTGTTGTAATTCCTCTTCTGCGTATTGCCACTTAACATCTCTGTCCTATTTTCTGGCTAGGTTTCCTGTTATTTCATTATCGATTTTAGAAATTCCTTTCATATCCTATGAATTCTAGATTAGCATCCTGTTTTGAGCCAATAAAAGTATTTTCTTCCGTCTGTGACATGTCTGTTAACATTGTGAAGCATGTTCTTCATTGAATGGTTGTCCATGATTTTTATGTAATGAAATCTATCATTTTTTTTCTGCCTTATGGAGTGTTGTTTTAAATGTTCTTTGCTCTCTTGGGTATACAACTATTCTTCTACATTATTTGTATCAATCTCACTGTTATATCTTTTTCATCTACATCTTTAATCCATCTGCAATCAGTGTTTTATATGGTGTAAAGTTAGTGGTCTAGTTTTTAGTTTTTCTTCATATACTTCATATACTAGGCTAGTTATTTCTAATACCATCTATAATTAGGCTTTTATGACTACTTTGTAGTACTACCTTTATTAAGGTTGCCATAAATTCATAGATCTGTTTCTGAACTGTCTACTATCCTCTAATGGCTTATTGGTTCTTGTTATGTATTTTATTACAACGGCTATGTATAGATTTTAATCTCTGAAAAGCAAATCTCCATTGTTTATTCAGCTTTTTCAAACTTAGGTTAATCATTGGCATAATTTCTTTCCTATAAATTTTAGAATAAGTAAACTGATTTTCTTACAGCCCTAACTGAAATATAGTTTGGGATTTAATTTTTAGGTTATTTTAGAATAAATTGGTATTTTAATGATATAGAGTATTACTCTCCAAGATCATGAGTTTTCTCTCCATTTATAGCAGACCTGTTTCATGCCCCTCAAAATACAAATTAAAAATACCATGGAGGCCTTTGTATACTTAAGTAAATTTCTAGTAATTATAAATTTTCTTGTATTTTCAGTGGTATCTTATATTTGATAGCATTTTCTTTTAGCGTTTCCTGGAGGAGAAAAATGCTATCTATATTTAATACATTTACCTCATGTTTAGTAATCTCATTGAACTCTTATAATTATTCTAATAGCTTGATGATTTCATTTTATTTTTCTCCTATATGGATGATTACATTGTTTTCAAGTATTGATGACTTCATTTCTTTCCTTGCAGTCCTCATACATTATTTTTTTTTCTTATTGCTTTGGCTATGACCAGTATTATGGTAAATTATAAAAACCATATTTGTCTTGTTCGTGTTCTTACATTTTCTCTAATAAGAAGAATATACATGGTGAGTTTGCAGATATATTTTTCCATGTTAATAAAGTTCCCTACAATTCTAGTTTTCTGAGAGTTTTTGTCATAAATAAACGATAAACTTTGTTTTTTGCTGTATCTAGAATTTTTTTCATCTGGCCTACTGATATATTATATTACCTTGAAATATTTTTTGATATTGGACCATTTTTGCATTCTTGGGATAAACCTTACCTGATCCTGATGTACTTTGTTTTACATACACTATTAGATATTGCTAGCTAATATTTTTGCTTCTATGGAGTTATTTTGGCCACTAATTTCTTTAGGAGAAATATGACATAGTGCTTAAGAGTACTCTGGAACCAAACAAACTACCTAGGTTTCAATCCCACTTTGGCCACTTACTAACTGTGTGATCTGAGGAAGCAGTAAACCTTTCTGGCATTATTTTTCCCATATACAAAATGAGGTTAACGTTTATGATACCTAACTTATAACTGGTATTTAAAAATAAATGAGTCAAAATATGTAAAAACACTTAGAAGAATACCTAGCACATAGTTAACTTCTAGTTAAGTGCTAACAATGATCATGGCACCAAATTAATTTTGTTGGGGGAATCAACATGATCCTAGTCCTATAAAAATAATCTAGACATTTTTGTCACTGGAACAAAACTACAAAAATTTGTATAAGACTAGAATTATTTGTTCCTTGAAAATTTGGTAAGATCACCAATAAAGTTTTGTGAGACCAGAGTTTCTCAGTAGAGAGGTCTGTTTAACTTCCTTGTTATTTTAACTTCTTTATGCTAATTAGTCTAGCCAAGTATTCTTTTTTTTCTTGTATCAATTTTGGCATTTTATGATTTTATATTTGTAGGAATGTATTCATTTGTTTAGATTTCAAAGTACTTAATATATAGTTTGTAATATTATTTACAGTTTTATTAGTTTTTTATTGAATCTGTAGTTATTCTTTTTACTTTTATATTTGGTTATTTATATCCTCCTCTTCTTGCCTTGCTCAGTCTTGCTAAAGGACTGTCTTATTAAAATTTTTCAAAAAAGCAGCTATAGTTCTATTTATCTCATCTTCCCCCTTTCATTTCTTATCTATTTTATTGATTTATGAACTCTTCTTATTTACTACATTTGTGTTTCTTGGAATACACTTTCTGTTGGGGCTTTTTTCCCTAACTTAAGTTAAAATTTTAGCTTTTTTCCCCCTTAAATCATTCTGTTTTTACTAATAAGATGTATCTCAACCTATATATTTCCAGATACTTCTTTAGTTGTGTACCACAAATATTGACATATTGGCATATTATATTTCATTGTCATCAAGTTCTAAGTACTTCCTAACTCTAGTATCCTTTAAACTCAAGGGCTATTTAATACCATTTATTTAATTTTCAGATATGTGGAATTTTTATTTATTTATTTTTGAGAGAGAGTGTGCATGTGCAGATTGGGAGGGGAAGAGAGAGGGAGAGAGAGAATCTTGGTAATTTGGTGGGGACAGGTGACTTGGGGACCCTACTCTTCCACCATCTTGCCCCGCCTCCTGGAGAGAGAGAATCTTAAGCAGGCTCCATGCTCAGCACAGAGCCTGATGCAGGGCTTGATCTCACAACCCCAAGATTGTGACCCAAGCCAAAATCATCAAGTTGGAAACTTAATGGACTGAGCCACCCAGGTTCCCCAGATTTATGGGATTTCTTTTTTAAAGAAGGCTTTATTTTATAATTAATAAAGTTTTCATACTTAGAACATTTGGTATGTACACTGGATACATGAAATGTAAATAATTCCAAGTAAACCTTAAACCAAAAAAATAAAAATAAAAATAAAAATAAGGGGGAGAAAAAGGTTACCATTGCCTAGACTATCACACACAAAAAAAATCTAGAAAATTGATTCACAATTATCCAATTGTTAAATTCCAGGTTTTTAAAATAGTTGACTTCTTGATCTTATTAAAGAAATATTTATTAAACTTGTGGTTTTGGTATTTATAACCAAAGTGAGGAAATTTTCAAACAATGAGCTAATAATCCATGAATGAAGCTATGAATCTGTTTTTTTTCCTGGTCTAACAGGTAGTGGCAAAAATCACCACCTTTTTGAAAACTTCCTTCTTGGAGATAATGAAGTTGTAGCTCTTGCCCTAATCCCACCCACTTTGGAGGTAGAGACTCCAGTCTGGGTGGAGGCTCAGAGTTGTCAATCACCAGCTACATTCTCGTGAATTTCTAAGCCATGTTTAAGGGTAACATTTAGATAAGTGAGAGAAAGAATTTCTCATTTCTTGCAGCTCTTATAGAGACAATACCCTTACCACTGAGGCTGTCAGGGGCTTCTGTCCCTGAACATGAACTTCAGGTGGAGGTAGCCAAAGATGCTTTATGGTGGGAAATGGGCTGCCCACTTTGAAGGCATCTTTGTATGAGACAACAGTTTCAGATGCAAAAGAGACTATGGAGGAATGAGCTGCAAAGCACAGCATAGGGTGGGAACCTTGATACTCTGCAGGTATGTAGAGAGGCCCAGAGACTGTAACATTACCAGTTGAATCTAGAGACAAAGCTTGGGCATCACTGAGACTAGTATATCGCATTAGCATTTTCTAGAAGACTTGAGGTCTACTAGATTTTACCACTAGAATTGAGGTTTCACGTGAACTAGTTGATTATGGAGGTCTTCCGTGAGCCTGTGGAACTGCTTTGGAAGGCAGCTGTCTCATTCCTGCCATTCCTGGGTGTACTGGTTAAGAGGCAGTCCTTTCTTTTTTTCCTCTGGGCTAAAGAAATGTTTTTGAGCCCACAGTGTACCAGTTCATTTCAGTCATGGTTTGAGGGCCTCTTTGGGAAAGGAGATAAATTCTTTGTTTCTGTCATCCTTCTGTATCATCTTGGTACTAGTTATTGATCCAAATAAAAACATCTTTCCTTAAATTTTCCTCATAAATAACATCATCCTATTTTTAGCAGATGTCTAAAGACTGTGAAAATCAAATTCAGAGAGCTCATATATTCATTTATTTAATTGAAGTCTTCTGACTAAATCTCATCTAGTCTGGCTGGGGGATTTATAGTTTTATTCCATTCTTGCTTAAATTGTTAAATTATGAAAGAAAAACCAAACAGGTAGTTTCCTTTAAGTTTGCAAAAAAATCTTTGAGGAACAATTAAATGCTGCCCATAGAGGCTTTCCAGCTACCATTTCTCTCTAACTAGAGTGATTAAGAAGGTTTCCAGTTTCCTAGAAACATTCGGGATTATTTCTGTAATCCTGGCTTCTCATCTGGAAGTGTCTTGGTTTGGCTGTTAAATTATATGGTCTACATATCTACAACTATAGGTTTCAGGTCCTTGGCAGTTTGAATATTCATTGGTTATCACTCTGCAGGCCCACAGGTGGTCGCTGAGCTAGGACCTCAAATGCCAGGCTCCAAAGGTATACTGGAGAAAACAGGCACATGGTAAGAGAATGGAAAGCTCAGACACATTAGAACATGTGAGCTTCTAGACGCAGGCATCTACAAAAGGGGTGAGGTTAGAGGGAGTCTGCCCTGAAGCATATGAAGTCAAAGGAGAAGGTGCATGTGATTCCAATAGAAATATATTGAATCATGATAGAAGTTCTCTGGACAAAAAACATTATGTTTAGCAGGCAGAAAACAAGTGAGCATGGACAGCTTACCCTGAGACAAACTGCAGTGGGAACTCAAGAGGGAAGCATGTGAATTCCCTGACTATTCTCAAAGAGGAATTATAATATTTTTTTCTCAAGTTTTGAAAATCCTTTCTCCCTTTAGTCAATGGATCATAAAAGTGGTAGAGGTAATGGTGACTGGGGTGACCAGGAGTTTTGTATATTACATCTTTGTTATTGATTTCAAATTTTATTTATTTTTTTGCTGTTGGCATGTATGATACTAATTACATGGGGCTTATTGAACTTTTTTTTGTAGCTCAGCACATGGTTCATCTATGTTATGCTTGAATTTGTGCTTGGAAAGACTACCAAAAAGTTGAGTCTTTATAATGTGAAAAGATATGTATATATCTAATAATATAAGCTTTCAAATTATATCATTTGTATATTCTGTATATCTGATTTTTTTTTGGCTTTTTGATGCAGTTGCTTTTGAGGGAAGTATGTCAAAATCTCCTAAATCTTCTACCACAATTGTCAATTTACTTACTTTTCTTGGTAGATCTAAAAGTTGTTGCATTATATCATTTGAGACTATGCTATTAGGTTCATATAGGTTCATGATTTTTATATCTTATTGCTCTACTTTTTGTTTTACAGGAATATAATATCTCTTTCTGTTATAGTGTTGTCCTTAATTATATTTTGAGAGATTTTCTGCGTTCTTGATTTTCCTATCCCCAAACTTTGGAAAAATCATCTGAAAGGATTTGAATAGGATTTCTCAATTGGTACTATTAAAGTTTTAGTCTAGATCATTTATTGTGTGTGTGTGTGTATGTATGTGTGTGTGTGTGTGTGTGTGTGTGTGTGTGTCTGTTTGTCCTGTGTATTGTAGGATGTTTAGCAGCATCCCTGGTTTCTAAACACTAGATTCAAGGAACACCAATAACTATGAAAACCAAAACTTTTCATAGTTATTGCTAGATGTTCCCTGTGATGGGATTACCTCTGGTTGAGAATGACTAGATTAGGGGGAACAATCTTTAGAGCTCAGCCTAGACCAGGAATATTTTTGTGTTTCCATCAGCCCAATGGAAGGGAACTTCATAATTCTTGGAATAGGAAAGAGAGAACTCAGAGGGGTACTGCCTCAAAAATGGGATATGGGGATCCCTGGGTGGCACAGCTGTTTAGCACCTGCCTTTAGCCCAGGGCGCGATCCTGGAGACCCGGGATCGAATCCCACATCAGGCTCCCGGTGCATGGGGCCTGTTTCTCCCTCTGCCTATGTCTCTGCTTCTCTCTCTCTCTCTTTCTCTCTGTGACTATCATAAATAAATAAAAATTTTTAAAAAATTGGGATATGATTAGCCCTCAACTAAAGGTTACTCTACTCTTGCTTGTCAAAGCTTAAAATAAAACCTCAAAAATATCGCACTGTTTCCAAAGAACTTAATTGCATCTCAGGGAAAATTTCAGGAGTATTTATAAGAATTCAAAAATATCCAGGACTTAATAAGATAAAATAAAAAATGCGTGATACTCAAAAAATTACCAGGTCCGCAAAAAGGCAGAAAATACTGTTCATAAAGAGGAGAGAAATCAATCCATGGGAAAACAACCCAGAAATGACACATATGATAGAATTAGTACATAAGAACATGAAAATAGTTATTATAATTTTGTTTCATATGTTCAAGAAAGTAGAGGTAAGATTGAGCATAGTATGTGGAGACATCAGAGATTTTAAAAGATTCAGATTGCCATGTTTGTTCAAGGTAAAGGGAACAGAGATAGAACATGCTTTCCACCTAGAACAAACAAAAAATGAAGAAAATGTACGAACCAACAGTTTTTAAGGCATTGAATAATGAGACAACAAAGGACAGTGATTGAGAGATGGAAAAAAAAAAAAAACAAGATGAGGCTTTGTTTTCCTGAGCTTACTAGAGTGAGAGGATTTCCAGGATCTGTCAAGAGAGGAAGAATCCAGATAGTCTAATTCCCTGGGTTGAGAGATCAAGGCAGCTAGAATTTGTAGGAGAGAGTACCAGAGAGGAGAAAGCTGCACACACAACTCTGGAGGCCTACAGAGGGTCTCTTTTGAGTAGTCTGCAGAAAACTGAGAAGCATGTCCTGTGAGGAAACTGTGAGTCAAGATAAAGAACTATATAAAGGATTGGAAATACTTGCGCAGTGCTCACCCAGGGTCAGGAATGCTGCCATTCCAACCAGCCAGATGGGAAAGCCTCAAGATTCATGAGGTATTGATTAGATTACACAGAAGGCACTTGGCTCAGGGGTGGGGAATAAGTATCTTTAGACTACGCATTGGTTCTGGCCTGCACAAACTGCAAGTGCAAGACCAGATTTTGTCTTGATCTAAGACAAAGAAGTTCATGTTCATAACATCCAATAAACTCAAAGCACAAGAAATTATTTTTTTTTTTAGAAATGAATTTTCTTCATTGAAAATGACACCGGTGACATCATAACCAAATAGCCCAATATCAGTGGTAAAAAGAAAATCTTAAAAGCAGCAAGAGAAAAAAAAAACCACATTATATAAGGAGAACAAAAAAAATGAGAATGGTAGCAGGTTTCTCTTTGGAATGAATGCAAACAAGAAGACACTAGAACAACATCTTAATATATTATTATTAATTTCCTAGGGCTCATGTAATAAAGTTCCACAAACTAGGTGGTTTAAATAACAGAAGTTAACTGTCTCACAGGTTTGTAGGCTCAAATTCCAAAATCAAGGTATTGGCAGGCAATGCTCCCTCTGAAACTTTTAGGGGAGATTCCTTCCTTGCCTCTTTCCAGCTTCTGGTGGTTTGCTGGCAATCTTTGCCTTGACCTCATCACATGGCATTTCCCCCTCTGTGTTTTGTCTTTATGTGGCATATTTGACTTCTTAGGAGGACACTCGTCACAATGGATTAGGCTCCATGGTAGTGGCTTGATCGCATTTGCAAAGGCCTTATTTCCAAGTGAGGTCACATTTGCAGGTGCTAAAGAATAGGACTTCAACATATTTTTTTGGGAAGATTCAACATGTAGTAGAGATAAAAGAAAAATTGTCAACTTTGATTTCTAAACCCAATAAAAATATTGTTCAAAAGCATAAGAGTTTTTATTTTTTTTTTTTAGAGAGAGTAAGTTCTGGTAGTTGATGTCTTTTATTATTTATCTGACTTTTATCTAAGATGTTATATTTGTTGACATTTGTTCACAGTAATTGCTTATTACCTTATAATATCTGTAGGATTTGTAGTGAGTGATGTGCTCTCATCATTCCTGATACTGAAATTTCTCTCTTACTGGTCTTGCTGGAAGAGTATACATTTTATTATTGTCTGAAAACTCATGTTTCATATGTTTTCTCCAGTTTTCTAGTAGTTTGAGCTAGGAAGGTAAATCTGGTTCCAGTTACTCTGTTGTAGCCAGAAACTAACTGTTGTACACTCACCTTTAAATGATACTTTTTCTGGGCAAAACCTGGTCAAAGATTTCTTTCCTCCCATAATAAGAAAATAATGAACCACTATCTTCTTGCATCCAGTGTTTGCTCTTGAGAAGTATGATGTCATTATGTTTCTTTCTCTCCAGCTCCTTTTTGGAATCTTAAAAACAACAACAACAACAACAACAACAACAAAAAGAAACTAATGTTTTCGTCTTTGATCTAAAGTTTATTTTAACATTTATTATTGTGTATTTTTCTATATTCTTTTTGGCTCTCTGTTGAGTCTTAAAGTCAAACACATTTCATCCTTTCCATCTTTTTTTAAGTCTGGAACTTTTATTTTTCTTTATTTCTTTCCATATTTATTCCCTTGTTTTTTTTCCATACCTTTCTGGGTGTTTTCTGAATTATAGTGTTTCCAGTTCTCATCTCTATGTTGCTTAGCTTTTCTTTCATATTTTTTAATGCCATTATTATTTTTGCTTCCTTCTGGAAGAGCTCCTCAATTATATCTTACAGCTTCCTGATTTATTCATTGGCAGTATCTACTCCATAATTTATTATATTTATTTACATCCCTTAACTTTTAGATTTTTTCATAGTTAATGTTTCATTTATTTTTTATAAATTCTTATGTTTCATTTAACCAATATCTTTCCTTATTTTTGAGAGTATTTATTATGCCTAATTGAAAATATGTGTGCATTCCTATATTTACACTATGTGGTATAGGGTGTCAGTTTGCTTATTTTTTTAAAAAAATCATTGTCAGGCACCTGGGTAGCTCAGTGGTTGAGTGTCTACTTTGGCTCAGGTTGTGATCCTGAGGTCCTGGAATCGAGTCCTGCATTGGGCTCCTTGCAGGGAGCCTGCTTCTCCCTCTGTGTATGTCTCTGCCTCTCTCTGTGTGTCTCTCATGAATAAATAATAAAATCTTTAAAGAAAAAATAATCATTGTCTATCTTAAATGACATTTTCCTAAATGACTTATTCTGGCTTATGAGCTCATGCTTTCCTGGGATATTAGCTACTCAGTCTGCTAATGTACATTGGAAAAGAGGCCAGTGCTTAAACTCTATGTTATATTCTTTTGGGTGAATACAGGAAAGAGGAGAGAGAAATGGTCAACTGTCCTTTTGTTTTGTTTTGTTTTGTTTTGCCAGTACTCTACCAGGCAGCCTTTATGGTTAGGGATTCTTCCTTAAACTATTTGGTGGTAATAGCACTGAGTAGAGATAATCTCATTAGATCCGTGGTTTTCAAGCTGAATGTTTAATAGAGTGCAGCCATTGTTCTAAAAATGAGGTAGAATTGAATATAGAGGAAAATACCAGAATACATCACAATTGATAAGTGTAAGTACTATTTAGTCAAATTTTTGTTTTAGCTCTGTATCTATATTTATACACACAAGAAGATATGTACTGGGAAAAAATGTATTCCTTAACTATGGATCAAGATCAAGTTTTTGAAAGCCATTGTATTGGATTATAACCCACCCGTCCCTGGGTTGGAGTGGGGAATCCTACTGATCCACCTCTGTCTTTTTTTCCTAGCCCTTTACTCCATCAGGGCTTTGGCTCTTCCCTGTTATTGTCCTGTTGGCACCATGATTTTTTATCTCACAGAGTACTAGGACAACCATAATCCTTTCAGGACAATTTAGGGAGAGTCAGAAGCAGACTGTAAAGCTACTTTCCTATTTATTCTCTACTATACCTGGAGTATGTGATCTAGTATTTCTCCATGACCCAGACCCCTCCTTCCTAAGATTGATACATCCTTCAGGCTCCTGGGTGGGTGGGGGAGTGGAAGTCTCACAGTATTTAGATAGTTCCCCGGTATGTTTGCTTTCCTCTGTCTTATTTAGTGTCTGTGTCATTGGTCTTTGGGGCTAGAAGAGAGAGCTAGTCATATAAGTCACCTTTCCATTTTTTTTTAGAGACATACATTTTGAATATTTGTTATTAAGTCCTATATTAAATTCAGGATCCTGCATTTTTTAACTTAATATTATAATGCACATTTTCCTTTATTGCCAAAAGTCTAAATGAACAGAATTTGGATGGCTACATAATATTCCATCAAATGATTTTGCCATAATTTATTTAGGCATTTCTTTATTATTGGGTATTTAGATTACTTTCACTTTTCCACAATGAAATATAACTCTGGGGAGAAAATTTTTATGGCTAAATCTTTGCCCAGGGTTCAGATCAGAATGACCTTTTAAAAATTACAAGCCTGACCACACCACTCTCCAGTTTACAAAGAGCTCATTTTTCCCTACTGATGAATTGTTGTAGCTAAAAGAAAAATTGCTGTTAAGCAACAATAAAGCAACTAAAACCACTTCTATGCATTCTATGCTGAGGAATTATTCTCAAGAAGAAACCCAGTATTTTGTTAAAGACAGCAATGGAACTTTTGCGAGGAAAGTCAAGATGATGTGAAATGATGTGACGAAGAGGTGTAGATTAAGAAAAGTAAGCTTTTCTGTATGATTATAAAATAAGTGTTAGAAGATCTTTTTGATGTATAATCATTGATGTATAATCATTTTTGGCTTTGTCAGAGTGTATCCCTGATCAGTACTCTGTAAGGAGCCTTGACATTAGGGAAGAGGAAAGGAAACAGAAGGACCTGGTTCTGAGCAAACACAGGTCCTAGGAAGATGGGAAAAGGTAAAAGACTAATGAGAAGGGAGGGTTCAAATAAGAGATTCCCTGTGACAATGTGTGTGGGTGTGTAGTGGATGCAAAGATGTCTGATATCCAGTACTTTTTGTTTTAATTTTCTTCTTCCTTCCTTCACTCATTAAAATTTTAATAGAGCTATATTAGTGACACATTTAGAATTAGCCTTGTATTATAAGTGCAGCCTTGAAGAATGAAAGGCCCATCTTATGGTTATGGTGAGATCAATCACAGGGAGCTGGAGCACATGAGAAGCACTGAAGAGGCCCATCGGGATTGAGAGGGAAGTTGGACTGATAGGAGACAACCATGACTTGTAATCACCTGTCCCCGGACTTCTCAGGCTTTGCAATTAAGTGCAGAAATGACCTTGAGTAGTTTTATTCAGGTGGAAAAGGACAGAAGTCCTCAAAAGGTGGAAGAACTTAGGGAGGTTTTGCTAACAGTGCTTTCTCAACACCCTATACTTTTTCCTGTCATCCATCTCAGTTGTGGTGAGATAAGTATGTTTAGTTGCCCAGTGTCTACTTTCCCTTTAGAATATGAAATATGCAAAGCCAGGAGTAGGTTTGCTTTGTTTCCCAGCACCTAACACAGTCTTTGGCACAAAATAAATGCTTGGTGAACATTTGTGAAATAAAGGAATAACAACCATTGTTATTTCTATTGTTACTAAAAAGGAAGCACCCAGAAATAACAATATACTGGGGTCATGAGCAGTATTCCCCTCTATTTTTATAGTTTCTGTATACTTTTTGTATTATTTTTACTTAGGTAGAAAAAAAGAAGGGGGCAGCCTGGTTAGCTCAGCGGTTTAGCGCTGCCTTCAGCCCAGGGCCTGATCCTGGAGACCTGGGATCAAGTCCCACGTCGGGCTCCCTGCATGGAGCCTGCTTCTCCCTCTGCCTGTGTCTCTGCCTCTCTCTGTGTGTCTCTAATGAATAAATAAGTAAATAAAATCTTAAAAAAAAAATGGACTTGTGGTAAGACCTCTTAACTTGGGTCTTATATTCTTTAGAGTTTGCCTCTGTTCCTGTGTTCATTCTGATAACAAATTGATGAAAGTCTGCTAAAATGCCCAGATTTACCTACCAGAGAGCTAATTTAAGTCATTCAATAGAGCTCCTTTGCCATTTGGACCTCCAGGTTTTGTCCTTTCATCTACTGGTGTGGAAATTTATGTTCAATTCTAATTATTCTTATGTATGTCTTGATAAATGATGAAAATATTACACTGATGAAAAATATTATGAATCAAGATTTTTATATTCATAGGCTTATGCTGTGTCCCTAGAGTAAAGGGAAGGTTTCCATAAATCAAATAAATACATACTTCCCTCTTTTTAGGTTGCCTTCATTAATAATTAGTTGACCTTCTCTTACCTTGAAAATGTTATAAATTATTGACCAGCTAATCCCTTTGAGAATTGAGAGGGGATTTGGTCTATTGAATGTAATGAGCAAGCTGGTACGTTCAGATTCTCTTGAGTTACTGGCTTTCTATCTTGAAGTTGATATCCTGTGTTTGTTCTAGGTCTTCTCCTTGGCCCTTAAAGCACCTTGCCTTTTATGACATGCTCTCGGAGAAACACTTGCAAGAAACAAAGGGAGAATGAATATTCTTTCTTGAGACTAGGTTGAGAATAATACAGAATCCTTAAAAAACACAGTCTAATGGAGTGGAGTTATATAGATTACTTTCCCACCTCATAGTAATAGAACTCAATCTTTTTGCTGTTCTTCACTTTCAAACTTTTGGTCAGTGTAGTCTACTCATGTGTTCACTCCCTCACCTCTTTTATCCCTCAACATACTGCAGCTGGATTCCATCCCACATCACCTTACTAAAACACTTAAGTGATTAATAATCTCCTAGTTGATAAACAGGTGTAACTTTCAGTTTGCCTCTAATTTGATGTCTTTGTGTTTTTTCCCTTTCTCTTTTCCTTTCTCCTTCCTTCCTTTCCTTCCCTCTCTCCCTCTCTTTCTTGCATCTGTTGATCCTCTCTCTTTGAAATTCTTTTCTGTGGGTTTCATGACCCTGAAATCTCTTGAATGTCTTCCTCCCCTTTCGGATTCTCCTTTTCCACCATTTTTTATGCCTTCTCTTTCTTCACCACCCTCTATGTGTTGGTATCCCCCTAGGTCCCATTCTTGGCTGCCTTTCTACTTTACAAGCTTTTTTGATGATCTCCTTCAATGCTATGTGTTTAACTAGCACAGGAATGCTAGTATTTCTAAAATTTATATTTCCAGCTGGGAATTTTCTCTTGGAACTTCGGTTGCATATTTCTTACCACCAATGTGACACATCCTTCAATAATGTAACTAAAGGTAATGCAAACTCAGTATATTTAAAACTGAACTTATTTCATTTTCTTCCCTACAAAACACCTGGACCCTCTTCCTGTATTTCCTATCTTAGTTAATGAGACCATCATATGCCCTCTGGAAATCTCGAAGTTATTCTTAACCTTTCTCTGCCTATGTAATTAATCACCTGGCCTTGTCAATTCTACTTAATAAATATCTCTCAAGTATATTTCATCCTCTCCATTTCATATGCCATTGCTCACATATTCTCTTCCAATTCCATCCTCTCTATTGCCATCAAAATCGTCTTTCTAAAATACAGGTCTGAATCTTAGCACACACCTGCTTAAAAATATTTGTTGCATAGAAGATGGCATCCAAAATCTTTAACAGGGTAATGAGGTTCTTCTCATGAGAAAAATTGGTCTCCTCTGTATTACCATGCATTATTTGTATATAATTCTGTTATGGCCTTTGACATACTGTATGTGGTTATTTTTTTTGTATGTGGTTGTTATATGGATTTATCAAATGATGACAAACTTGAAGGGAAGGGTCATGTCTTTTTTCTTTTTATATTTCCAGTTCTAAATCCATGGAACAGAGTGATATTTAAATGAAATGGAGGAATGGATTAACTGAATAAGAAATATTGAGATTCTTCAAAATGACAAAGACTAAAGGATCAAAATATAATAGATGGATTGACATGAAAATTGCAAAAATAAAAGAGGTCACCAGGTTATAGAAGTCCATTAACTAGAACATTGGATAACATGTCATTCCAGAACCTGCCCTAATCTTTCCTATGGGCTGCCTCTGTGGTGGTTTTAAAATACGTCAGCAAACTCTTGACACTCATCTCTTCAAAAGATGGAGCTTAATTCCCCTCCATTGAATGTGAGTCCGGCTTAGTGACTTGCCTCTAACAGAATGTGGCAGAAGAGATGCTATATGATTTCTGAGTCAAGGTCATTAAAAAGATAGCTTCTGCTTGACTCTTTGTCTTTCTCTCTTGGGCCACTGACTCTGGGTGAAGCCAGTTGCTGTGATGTTGAAGCCACTTACACCACCTGTGGAGAGGCCTTTGTGGGGAAAAGACTGAGGCTTCCACCAATAACCAAACTCAACTTTCCAGCCATGAGTCACCTTGGATGGGGATCTTCTTCCCAGTGTAGTCTTCAAATGACTGCAGCCCTGTCCAGCACCATAATAGCAACCTCATGAGAAATCCCAAGTTGAAATCATCTAGCAAGGTTGCTCCTGAGTACCAAAACCAGCGAAACCATAAGGATAATAAATGTTTATTTTTGTTTTAATCTGGTGAAATAATTATGCAGCAATAGATAACCAATTTGGAGTATTTTTTAATGCAACAATAGATAACCAATATACTCTCTATTAGGAATGACTTTCTTCTAGATTCATTAGAATCTTACATATTTTTTTTCAGGCCTGACTTAAATACTTCTATTGCCTTGGATTGTTCACATTTCTTCCAATTAGAATCAATGTTTCTGTCTTGTAGTTTTGCCTCTTTTTATTTCTTAGTATCATTTATTCTTTTAGCCAAAATGTATTCATTACTCACTGTGTGCTATATTCTAAGGGAGGCATTGGGACCAAAAATGAGGGATTTAGAACTTTTGAAGATGCTTCTTTCCTCCCTCAATATATACAGCTTCTTTGAGAAAATAAATTTATTATGAACTCTAGGCTAAAGGCCATCTGAGTGAGGATCTGGGCTTTGCCTCCTCACTGTCTTGGCTAACTGTGTGCCTGACTTTGGACAAGTTACCTGTTAAGGCTTAAGTTTCTCTGCCTGTAGGTAAAATGGGCATAACAGTATTCCCTGCCTCATACAGTTATTAAGATCATTAAATGAGTTCATGCATGTGACATGCTTAGCATGGTATCTCATATGAAATGAGTGTTCAATAAACACTTTTTAGTATTGTTGTTGACTATCCCATTCAGTATCTAGCACAGTAACTAGAATACTGTAGATATTCAGGAAATGTTAGTTGAATTGATCTATAAATGGGGTAGGTTAGAAAAAATGATGTTGAAGGAAATAAGCCGTCAGAAAAGAATGTCAGACATGGAGTGTCAGTCATTGGAGCATTGAGTGCAGTCAATTTATTTATTGTTTAATTTGTCAAACATTTATTTATTTCTTATCATATGCTATTAATTAAGGACATAAGAAGATGAGTGAAAGGCATTTAGAAGGGCATGTGCTAGGACCTTGGAGAAATTATTTATAAACTCGGGGGCTTCCATGAAAGCAACAGATTCAACAAACATTTATTGAGCAACATTTCCATGCCAGGTGCTGTTAGGGAGTTAAAGATAAAGTGAATGATTTCTTTTCATTTATTCAATAAATATTAAACACCTACTATGTTCCAATCATTCTTCCAGGTTCTTGGGATTCATCTGTGAACAAAGCACAAGGATTCCAGCCTCTATAGGCCTTTCATTCTCATAGGGGGAGGCAAGCAATAAATGATACTCATCTTAGCTAATTATGTAATATGTTAGATGATAGAAGCTGTTAGAAAAAAAGAAACAGAAAAAAGTAAGCAAGGTAAAGGGAGGTCAGGAATGCCCAAGGCAGTAAGTGTATGCAGAGGACTATTCAATTTGTTATATTGGTTTGAGAAAGTGAGATGTCGGAAGAAACTAGGAGGTGAGGGAGTTAATTTAATGATGAGCAAAGCCCTTTTTTTACCATCTACTGGGAGCATTGGATGTAAGTAAATAAGTAATTTAAATTCGAATAGTGATAAATGCCTTGAAGAAAAAGGATAGCATGGGAAATTCATGGTCCTAGCACTGGATGTCTGTGCTCTTCCATGAGAGAAGCTCAGGCTGCTGCCAGGCTTGACCACCCAGCTGATAAGTCTCCATCATGAACATACACCTGTGTGGAGGTGGTCACATCCTGTGTGTCTCTTAATAGGACAGCAGGACTGTTATGTGTCATGGCAGGTATCACATTCCAGCCGATTAGTCGACAGAAGAAGAAACATTTAGAATCTATTAGTCATACTTCTGGTAGCACAAACGGGTGATGATTATCTGACTGACACACAGACTCTAGCCTCTCTGCAAGGGACAGCAGGAGAAACTATGCAAAACTTGCCACCACCAAGCTGGGTGTTGTCATGGGGAGAATCCCATTATCACATTTGTTCTTCATGGGAACAGAATTTCTTATAGGTCTGAATTTGATCTTTAACTGAGGACTATTAAAAGGAGATGGCTTCCAGTTTTCTAACATGGGTTTTAACGTCATTGCTGATAGATGAGATATGTTTTTTTCTCATTGTAAGAAAGCTAAGCTTCTTCACTGTCCTCTAGAGGTTGGAGAATCTTCTATAAGGTCTCCAGGAAGCTACACATTGGTCTGGTCTACTTTGTCTTGACTTTAGTAAATATTTTGCCCAACGTACATAGCTCTGTCCATCCCATTCAGTGCTTCCAGCTGGTGAACTGAGAATATGTATGCTGTCTGAAAACCACATTATACTGAAGAAATCTGATCTTAGAGTCAGGTATAGAGTTACCAATTAGAACATTCATTTGTCCTTTGTGCCACATACTTTGGATCCTGGGCTAATTTAAGTGGAATATTTTCAGTGAAGTCCTGCCTAGAGACAGGAAAATGGTCTAGGGGGCATCTCCTGCCTTTCTTTATTCCCCACATTCTATGGGAAACATTTTTATTTTTCCATTTAAAATTATTTATTAAAGCTCCAATTAAATTAATATTTTTTACTCGTTTACTAAAGTTGCTTGACACTTTTGCATATGATGTTTAATATTCTCCACTTAAAACACAGTGTGTATGAAATAACTCTATTTCTATAAAACCCTAATTATATAAGCTGTAAAATCATGTATATATATATATACATATACACACACACAGAGTCATAAACAGATATCTGAAAAATAGCCAAGAACATGTTAATGGTGCTTACATAAACAAAGTGGAATTCATGTAACCTTTCCATCCTATTTTTATTGTACCATGTAGTTTTTGAATTCTTTATAATGAGAATGTGACATCTATATAATCAGAAGAAAAACAATTAAGTATAATAAAGCTGTTGAGGACCAACACTCCCAGCAGCATTCTGAGGTGGTTATGCTGTCTCAAGAGGAAAAATAATTTGCTCAGGATTCAAACCCAGCCTCATTCCAAGCCATGTGACTGGCTTGACTGGCATATTAGGTAATCCGGAGGACACAAAAGAGCCACTAGGGAATTAACAATCTGATTGGGGGGAAAAAGTCACATGGCCTTGAGACATAAAATAATAAAGACAAGGAATGCTTTAGGAATTGTGCGAAGAGGTCAAGGAGGGCTCCTTGGACAAAGCCCCAGGGACAGGAGTCTACAAGGCAAGTGTAATATCTCAATTTGTTGAGATATTAATTTGTGTATTGTGATTTCTTTTCTCCAGAATTTTAGCAGTAGGGCTAAAAGCAGAAGTTGCTTGAAGACAACAGACTTTGATGGCTTTTGGTTCAGGAAACTCAGTGTATGGTGGGAATTACAGGAAGGGGGGAGGGAGTGGCTGGTTTGTTCACATGGGATGCAGAATAATGAGGAGAAGCCATTTTCCTCAAGACTGCCTGTGGGCTGCAGTTTATGTTGGTGAGGGCATCTGCACCTGTCCCCCTGCCTCTTCTCAGAGCCCCGGGGAGGTGGGAAGACTGTGGCAAGAAAGAGCTGCATGGTCCTTCCAGTGCTCAATCTTGGCAAGGACCCCATGCTACCTGTGAGATTCCCAACACACAGCCAGAGAACAGAATTCCAAAGTGCTACAGAAAACACATACATATATATGTATATATACAGCCACTTGTGAGAATATATTGTTTTGACTGGGTCAGGTACCTTCTGAGATCTCAGTTTGTCCTGCTACTAAAAAAAAAATGGGTATATCAATCCTTCCTAGTTACAAAATTCATTGAATCTATGAAAATGGAATGTCTGTCTCTGAAATCAGTTCATTTCTACCTGAAATGCAGGGAGGGTAGTGTGCAAACTTCATTTTCAAAGAGCAACCACCACCATCTGCAATATGCATACTGTTTTTCAGCAGGAAGTAGGAGTACACTGCGTGGTAATTGAAACTGCCTTTTGAATCTTCTAAGCCAGCAGGATCTGATACCTGATCGGATGAGCATTGTTTCTTCCTTCCTGTAAAATCAGCTAAAACGGGAAGACTCAAGTGCAAATTTCCATCACAACTGGAGAAACCTTCCCTCTGCTCATCCACCCACTCTCTTTCTTCACCTGCGCCCTTTATTTGTATAGATTCTTGTTTTCAACCAAAGGGGCTCAGCTCCAGAGAAAGACAAATCATGCACAAAGAGAAAAGAAAATCGCTTCCTAGACCTGAATATTTAGTGATGAACTAAACCTTCTGAGAGGGGGAAAATATATGATTCTGTTGCGAAGGGAAAATAAATGTCCTCCAAATCAACGTGAAAATGGAGACCCAGGGAAGTGAGGTTCACATCTGTCCTTAATGCAGCTTTGGAAGGATAGAGGCAGGGACAATAATGATATATCAGACATGGGCGCTCTGCTTAGAAATTGCAATTCTAAATGTCATACACAGTGAGCCTCTCTCGCTCCCCCCCCATAATTCAAGACAATTCACAAGAGATAACTTCTTTTCTCTGCCATAATAATATTCTCTAGCTCGTATCCCAAATAAACAACATTGGTTACTGCTTTAAGCAATACCTTCTCCATTTTCCCACACCACTTAAATCAACAACCCCTTTCTCTGTGTGATCTGAATCCCAAGCCCCCAACCTTGTACTTTGTTGCAATACACTCCCCATTCTGAATTGCTGTTGCTTATCGCCAGTGTTATGAAAGAGCAGGTCAGCACTGCCCTGCTCCTATGCTAGTTTTTCACCACTCTAGATAAGAGGGGAATATTTTACATCTTCCTCTATTTCTTTCTTTCTTTTTTTTTTTTTTGAATCATCTTCATCTTTATCATGATCTACTTTTTTTTTTCTTCAAACCAGTGGTTTTTCTAAGTGTGGATTTTTTTTTCTTTTTATTAATCTTCACAGTCTCCAATCCAGTCATCTCCTTACTGAAATGAGAAGCCTGGTATTCACATCACTCAACGCGGTTGGTTTTGGAGTTCGGTGAAGATTAAAAACACGGGAAGGCTTGCAAGGAACCTAGAGGGAATAGAGAGGTTGCTGTTAATGTGTTTCTTCATTGAAGGGAGCTCGTGCACGCGCTTGGAAATAAAGAGAGAGTAACTGTTCAGAGACACTGGGAAAAGCTCTATCTGGGGTATTTTATCCAAAGTAATATGTGACATCACTGTAGATGATCCTACTAATGCTCCTGTTAGAGCTGGCTACTTGGCTAAGAGTAGCAGGGGGAAAGCAATCATTCCTTCCAAGTGGGGCTGGTCTCAGGGAAAAATAATGCTCTGGGAAATAAAATAGAAATGACTATAGACTACAAGGCCAGAACTGTTTGATGGTGGCGGAAGAGTCATACCTTTGCATTCCTCTGGGCCTTCAGAATTCCTCTTCTTTTCCCTGTGTACATCAGTTACAGATGTCCCCAGAATTAGGTAATGAGGTCACCCTCTGAAGGCAAAGTCTCTCAAAATCTGCAAAGAATCAATGACTGGACTATCTTCAGACATAGGCAGCCCTGGAGATGTGCTATACTTGTGGGATTGAACGGACATGGGAATGGATGCAGAACCATTGTAGATCACTGTGTTTAGGATTTGTCTTTAGAACTAGAATCACAGAAAGTGAAGAAAGAGCGGGTTTAATGGAATTACATAGCAGTTACTATAACAAAATAATCACACAGTCACTACGTTAAGTCTATATATACATTCTTGATAAGCATCACAATAGCCTATGAGGTAGGCTATTATCACGGTTTTATAGATCAGCAAACTGAAGTTCAGAGAAGTTGAATAATGCGTCCAAGGTCACTTAGCTTGGCAGTGATGGAGCAGGGAATCAAGTCCAGGTTTAGTTGACTTCAAAACCTTTGCTTTAGGGGAGGCAGTGTTCTATGTGGATTTTGAGAAAGGGGGAGTAAAGCTTCAGCTCTGGACACTGGAAGGAGACCTATTCGGTAGCATCACATCATAATGGCCAAGAGCACACAGATCTGAACAGAAATCCAGCTGCCCTGCTTAGACTTGTGTGGCAACCTCTCCAAACCTCTGTTTTCTGTAACACAGAAGTATCTGAATATCATGTGTTTGATGTGAGTGTCAAGTATTCAGATCAATGAGGAGGTGGGGTCTATTGTGGGGGAGAATCTATTTAGCCTTGACATACCTGGATAAATATCCCACTGGACCCTCCAATTTTCTATGATCTCATGCTCACCAAGTCATCTTTTAATAGCTAATTTGGTTTCTTGTGTACTTGATACAGCTTGGTTACTGGAAATGAACATCTGAATCTATAAATGAATGTATTTGTGTCTGGTTTCTGTATCAGTGTCTCCTGAGTTGGGCAAGTTTGTCCAGCCTGATATAATTCCTTTAAGGACACTGTTGACCTTCCCATACTCAGCATACTTATGACCAAATCATAGAATATATGGGAGAAACTTCATCTGATTAGCCAACTGACCTGTTCCATTTTTCTCATGCTAGCCTGGGTTTGCTACACATTCTTCTTCTTCTTTTTTTAATAATCAAAATAAAAATACTAGCAGCACAGTAACTACCATGATGATTGCTATCATTATCCAAGGGCCTTTGTGTCAGTTGCTGTGCTAGATACGTCATGGATTCTATCTTCCTTAATCCTTATGGGTCCCTTCTGAGAGCCTTCTGTTTTACTGGAAACAAGGCCCTGGAGAGGTTGCCACATGAGTCTAAGCAGGGCAGGTAGATTCCTGTCCAGATCTGGATATTCTTGGCCTTTATGATGTGATACTAGTTTTGTCTTCATCCCTCCAATCTGGGCCAGTCTTTTGCCTTTGGGGCTAAAACTGTGGCTTGCTGAGTAAAGAGTTTTGAATCAGGCTGCCATAAGTAAACCCCCTGCTCAGCTTGTCTGGTTCCCTGAGACTTCCCTGTAGGAGAGTGCCTTCAAGACTCTAATAGGCTCAGATGTATGGACCTGTTTGAGTTCTTGGGCCTGTGAAATTGAAGATGAGAACCTAAGGTCTGGTGTGAGAGGGAGGTGTAGAGGGTGAGGAAGCAGGAGGACATGAGAGAGAACAAGGCCTTCTTTAAATAGCGAGCTCAAATTCCTTTCTGATTTCTCTCTGTAACATCACTATCTTTCCTCTCCTATTTCCATAGATTCAAAGCCTCAGGCACCAGCTGCCACTGTGTCATTGAAGGAGGCCTTGATAGGCTTCCCTTGAGGAGTCATGCATGATGAGTTATGATTTCTCCAATACCAAATTTATTATGATGATGATGATCATTAATAGCAACCTCTTAGATTTATAAAGCACCTTTCTCCTAACAATCTCTGTCCTAGAGATTGTCTCATTTATCCTCACAAATCCCCAGGGATGAGGAGGAGGCAATATTATCATTTTTACATTATGGATTGCTATGATCAAGAAGTTTTTATTGCAGTACCTATTTCCATGTAGAACTGTGTTAGGTACTACATGAAGAGGTTCCACTAATTCATCAGATGTTTTCTGAGTGTCTTTTATGTGCCATGACAACTCTGTGATACTGATATTTATATTATCCCATTTTACAGATGAAGAAATGAAGTCTTTGAAAGGTTAAGTGACTTGCTGGGCCACATAAATGAATAAATGAGTAAATGAATAAAATGTTCCTGCCTTCACCCAGAAGACAGTATTATAAATAATAAATAGCCTTTGTTGAACATTTATTAGGTGCTAGGGGCTGTGCTGAGATAAAGACAGAGGTATCTTTGTTAATCCATTTAATAACCCTACAAGTCTGTTACACTTCCAGTGATCTATAATTCTCTCCATTTACCAGATGAGGCATAGAGCATTTGAGTACCGTGGCCACATGAAGCCACCTTGAGAGGGAGGAGAGTAGCAGGGAGCCAGGTTGTCAGAGTTAGATCCTGGTTGTATTAGTTGCCATGTGATCTTGGGCAAGTCTCTTAACTTTTCTATGCTTTTTTTTTTTTACTTGTAAAATGGGAATAATACAAGCATCTACTTTATAGCATTGTTATATGGATCAGATACAATTTTATATGTACATATATATGTGTCTGCATGTATCTATCTATCTTAGGATTCTGCTTTGCATATGTTAGCTGCAAGTATCTGAGATCCAAATCCAGATACTCTGATACTAGAATTTTATTTTGCTTTTAAAAATAATTCTTTCAGGGGCAGAAGCAGTAACATTTGAGCTGAATTTCCAAAGGACACACAGTCAAAGGCCTTGTTCTAGTGATATAGTTCTAGCTCAGTAGATGAAAAGCTACATGTAATAATTGAGTTATTAGCAGGTGGAGTAGGCTTTTATTATACCTTTGTAATTCCCTTAAGAATTGGAGCCTTGGGGCCTGAGCATATTTGAATGTTCTTTGTCTAGAGGTCATTCAACGTATTCCTTAGAAGGTACGTGGAAATTCTGCAAGCCGTGAAGGTTGTTGTCTGTCCTCTGGTTATTGAAAGATCTTTTTTTTTTTTTTTTGAGAAGATTCCAAAATGTATTTGACTATATGTTGACAAACTGATTTTTCTTTGAACATTCAGCATTATGAATGTGGGCCAGTCTCTTCATTACAAACAAAAAAAATCCCAGAAAATGCTGCATTACCTTCAGAGAATATAGAACTACTTACATATGGAAAGCTTAAGCTTTGCCTTAAACTAAAACTTCCAATGAAATTCTTAACAATAATGCCTTTTAAAAGAGAATTATTGAATATTTTTTCTTCTGAATCCTTGGAACCTGTTTTAATAGACAAAGTCCTATTGTTTTCCAACATAATGCAATAGAAGTTTACTAGTGTCATGTGTGTAGTGAACTCTATCTACTTGAAGAAGAAATATAATCTATGTTTATCATATAGGGTAGGTAAATTTAGAAGCACTTACCAAATTGGTACTAATACAAAAAATATAGAGAATAAGGCATGAAGTCCAATCAATATTTTTATTGGAAAAACCTTATATGATATTATATATAATATATATATTATTCTATATGATATAGATGAGCTATTTAAGTCCCAAGGCTTGCCATTTAAGCAAAGAATATTATGAAATGTATTCCACTGAAGAACAGATATGCCTTAATAATAATAGTTACCATTTGTTAAGCATAATCCAGTAAGACCAGCGTGATTATCCACACTATACAATGGTGGGGTTAAAAGTTTTGAGAGGTCCAAATAATATTCCTAAGATAATAGGACCAGGATTTGGATCTGGATCAGTTTGAACCCCAAATCTACACTTTTTAATACTGACTTGTCCATAGTATACTGTCCACTAATTTGCAGAGACTGAATTTGAATCCAGGTTCCCTGATTTGACAGCCCTTATCATTGTACAGCACCTCATTATCTTTCTAGAAATGTATCTCTTTTGGCTCTCTGAAGAGCTTTATTCTTTGGAGATAGTCAATCACTAGATTTCTTTTATGTGGAAGGCAAACATCCAAGAGATGTAATTTGAAGCCAAGACTTTCATGCTTGATTTAGATCAACTTTCTCTAATACGTACCATTATGGCACAGATTTCTGTAAACTAAAGAAAAATAATTCTAAGTTCCTACTCCTAACCCACACTAGCTTAATCAATAAGGCAATTCATTCATATTCCAATGGAGATCAAAGAAGAAGGACAATCCATTGAATTTTTTGCTATTGGTAATAAAACATTCATACCCAAACTCCTATTGCTCTGTGGAAATAAAAAATCCTCATTTAGCATATTTCTGTGATTTGAGAGGCAGCATGATATATTCAAAAGAATACTGGAGCTCCACCTTCTGCCCCTGAGTAGCCCCAGGGGATTTAGACTGTGACCTACTGTTTACAGAGTAGGAGTCAAAAAACGCAGGCCTTACTGGCCCTGGGTCTGCTAGTTGGACAAGCCTCTCAATTTCTCAGAACTTCATCCCTTCCCTGCTAAAGTGGAATTGGTCCTCTCTGCCTTGCCTGACTCCCAGGAAGGTAATGAGGATCAGATGAGAGAGCACACACAATTGTTTGGAAAACTACAAAGAGCTACATAAACTTAAAATGCAATCATGATTATGCCAGGGAGGAGAGTACCCCTAATGTAAGGAGGTGTGCTTGTCCTTCATATACCCTCTCACCTTCCTCCCTCTTGCTCTCTCTTCATACAATTGTCTCCCTTTCCCTCCCTCGCTTTTATCTGCTGCCTCCTTTTCTCCCTCCTGCTGGAGTTTATGACCTAGGCTAATGAGACAAATATGGCTCCTCACATCAAGGGTGGGGAATTAAGGCCTGGTTATAGCCCAATTTAATTTTCATGATCTCTTGAACAAGTGAAGGAATGCTTGGGAAGCAGGCTGCTCTTGGCCTGATGCCGGCCCAGCCCGAGTCGGGGCAGCCGTTACCCACACTAGCTCATCACACTCTTGGTAGACATTTCAATTACAAGTCATTACCCTTCCTTCCATGCCTTCCTCGGCAGAGGCAGTGCCAGCCCTGGGTTTTGGTCCCAGTTCTGTCACTTAGTGGGTAACCTAGAGTCAGTCATTAACTTGTCTGAACCTTAATACCCTCACTTATAAAATGGGTATATTAATGATATCTGCCCTACTCTTCCCACAGAATTGTTTTAAGGATTGCTTTATTTTTATATTTTTAAGACTATAAAGTCTTTTTTCTTTTAGACTAAGATTTATTTATTTACTTAATATTAACATTTTAAAAGATGTCATTTACCTCAGCAACATGGAAAACAATTGAGGGCACTATTAAAACACTTAAAATTCAGAGATGGTCAGGGCAGGAAATATCCCAGTATCACCACCATTCCTGATGTGGAATGAAAGATTGGTGCCAGGCCACCAGCTTTGGCCAACTTCTGCCATTAAGCTGAGACAATGTAGAGATAAGACAGCCCCAGCCTCATCCCCACTGGGGAGGAGGTGGGCAGCCTTACCTGCTCACAACTAAGAAAGAGCTAGATTGTACTGAGGACTAGTTCTTGATGGGTCATCAAGAAGGTCAGTTGGTTCTTTCTTCAGCAGGTGGCTTAGCAACTTTCTGGAGAAGAGATAGCAATAGTCTGCAGCTAGGAGGCTGGAGAGTAGGGGCCAACATGCAACAAAGATTTCCTGCCTTTTGGTAATATGCTGTCCCTTTTTTTCAATAGCAAGAACCCTGGAATCCAGAGGAGTCATTTTTTTTTTTTTTTCAGAGGAATCATTAAAAACAAACTCCTTCTGGCTGCAACCTGAAAGCATCTCCCAAGCCAAACTGGGGCAGAGATGACAAGTTCAACTTCAGTTATTTATTCATGAGAGACACAGAGAGGGGCAGAGACAGAGGCAGAAAGGAAGCAGGCTCCATGCAGGGAGTACGATGCAGGACTCGATCCCGGGACTCCAAGGTCACGCCCTGAACCAAAGGCAGACACTCAACTGCTGAGCCACCCAGGGGTCCCTTACGGATTGCTTTAAATCAGGTAAGCAAAGGTCATTTTAAAATGTCAAGTTCTCTCTCTATATTTTTTAAATTATTTAATCATTCCTGATCATTCACATTTTTTATGAATTCATCCAAGTAGATATTTTCATGGAATACTTTTGGATAGTGTCTTTGTCTTTCCTAGTTCTCCTGTGATTATCTGAGATACAAAGAAAGTACTCTTACCAGACTCTTCAGAGTTTAATAAATATAAAAAAATCCCATGTCCCATAATATGCAGTGTTAAGTGTAGAAGCTGGAATTCCATATAAACCCACTGTTTTCCTACTCTTCAAACAGGGTCTCTGTCCTTTTTCCTGATACTCATGAGGCCTTGACGATACCCTTATTCCTGTCTTTGGACTCCCAATTTTATGGGGGTTTCCCTATATTCACTGAGTCTTGCAAATGACTGGATTCCTTCTCCTGGAACTGCCCCATCTCTTGTCTGTGTGGACACAGCCCCTCTCCCCCAAGTTGCTTGGCTGATGTGCTCTTCACTCATTAAATGCATGAGCTATTTCCTTTGCAGCTTGCTTGTTCTGCCAAGGGAAGGTAGCTGAATTAATTTCACTGATGGTTGCAGTTTTGTTTCTCCTCTTTTCTCTCTTGTACTGTCTAAGGTTGAAGAGTCACTTACTGTATTAATTGAGTCCTCTAAGGACCTCTTTGCTGACACAGTTCTCAACACTACCCCTCTCTATTTTTTAAGATTTTATTTTTCAGAGCAGTTTGAGGTTCATGGCAAAATTGAGAGGGAGGTGCAGAGATTTCCCACATAGCCTCTTCCCCTACACATGTGCACACATGTGTAGCCCCATTATCAACATTCCCCACTACAGTGGTACATTTGCTATAATTGATGAACTACCTTGACACATCATAATCCCCGTAAATCTGTAGTTTACTTTAAGGTTAACTGTTGGTATTATACATTCTGTGGGTTTGGACAAATGTGTAATGACGTGTATCATCTTCATAGTATCATATAGAGTATTTTTACTACCCTAAAATCCTCTCTGTTCCATCTATTCATCCTTTCTCCATCCCCAACCCCTGGCAAATACTGATTTTTTTCATTGTTTCCATAGTTTTACCTTTTCCAGAACTTCATATAGTTGGGAGTCATACAGTTTGTAGCCTTTTCAGATTGGTTTCTTTTATTTGGTAATATACATTTAAGGTTCCTCTACATCTTTTCACAGTTGGATAGCTTTTTTTTTTTTTTTAAGCACTGAGTAATATTCCATCGTCTGGATGTAGTACAGTTTATCTATTCACCTATTGAAGAATATTTTGGTTGCTTCTGGGTTTTGGGCAGTTAGGAATAAAGTTGTGATAAACATCCATGTTTAGATTTTTACATGGACATAAGGTTTCATCTCTTCTAGGTAAATACCAAGGAACACATTTGCAGGATAGTATGGTAAGAATATGTTTGGTTTTATAAGAAACTGCCAAACTGTCTTCTAAAGTGGCTGGACCATTTCACATTCCCACCAGCAACAAATGAGAGTTCTTATTGCTCCACATCTTCACCAGCATTTGGTGTTGTCAATATTTTGGATTTTGCACATTCTGATAGGTACATAGTGATATCTCATTGTTATTTTAATTTACATTTCCTTGATGAGACATGATATGGAGCATCTTTTCATATGTTTATTTGCCATCTGTATATCTACTTTGGTGAGGTTTCTGTTAAAGTCTTTGACACATTTTTTTTCTTTGACACATTTTTAAATTGGATTGTTTGTTTCTTATTGTTGAACTTTAAGAGTTCTTTGTATATGTTGGATAACAGTCCTTTATCAGATGTGTCTTTTGCAAACATTTTCTCCTAGTCTGTGGCCTGTATTCTCATTATGTAGACATTGTAAGAACATACATTTTTTATTTTAATGAAGTCCAGCTTATCAATTATTTCTTTTATGGATCATGACTTTCATGTTGTATCTAAAAAGTCATCTCAATATCCAGTGATAATCAAGGTTTTTACCTATGTTGTTATCTTCTAGGAATTTTATAGATTTGCATTTTACATTTAAGTCTGTGATTCATCGAGTTAATTTTTGTGTAGGGTATAGAGTCTGTGTCCAGATTCACTTTTTTGCATGTGGAGACCTAGCTGTTTCAACACCATACATTAGAAAAGACTACATTTGCTCCATTGTATTGCCTTTGCTCCTTTGTCAAAGATCGATTAGCTATATTTGTGTAAGTTTATTTCTGGGTTCTCTATTTGATTTCATTGATCTATTTGCCTATTCTTTTTTCAATACTACGCTGTCCGGAGTAGCTTTATCATAAGTTTTGACATTGAGTAGAGTCAATCATCCAACTTTGTTGTCCTTTGATATTGTGTCAGCTATTCTGCGTCTTTTGCCTCTCCCTATAAACTTTAGAATTAGTTTGTCAATATCCAAAAAATAAAATAAAAATAAAAATAAAAATAAAATAACTCATTTTGACAGAGATTGCATTGAATCCATAAAGTTGAGAACTGGCATCTTGACAATGTTGAGTTTTCCTATCATAAACATGGAATATTTCTCCATTTATTTAATCCTTCTTTGATTTCATTCATGAGTTTTGTAGTTTTCTTCATATATATCTCATACATATTTTGTTAGATTTGTGCCTTAGTAACTCATTTTTGGGGATTACCAACATAAATGGTTTTGTGTGTTTTTTATTTTAAACTTTATTGTTCATTACTGGTATATAAGAAAGGAATTGGTTTTTGCATATTAACGATCTATGCTACATTAATTAGTTCCAAGAGAGTGTTTTTATTTTGTAGATTCTTCCATATTTTCTACACAGATGATGTTATCTGCAAACAGTTTTATATTTTCCTTTCCAATCTGTGTACCTTTTATTTTCTTGCCTTATTACGCTAACAACAATTTCTAGTACAATATGGAAAAGGAATGGTAGGAAAGTTCCTTGCTTGTACTTGATCTTAGTGGGAAAGCTTAGAGTTTCTCTTCATTAAGTATGATATTAGCTGTGGGTTTTTGTAAATATTCTTTATCAAGCTGTAGAAGTTCTCTATTATTTTTAGTTTATTGAAAAACTTTTAAATCATGAATGAGTGTAGATTTTGTCAGATACTGTCTTTATATTTATATGATCATATGATTTATCTTTTTTAGCTTTTTGATATTTTTATTAATGTATTTTTAAATAAAATATAGTTTTGTTAGAAATATTTTATTTAAATTATAATATTGATAAGCTTTCCTCCTCTCTCTGTCCTCCAAATGTTTTCATGTTCCAGGACCCTGCCCCCAGGCCTCCTTATATGTGTATTCACTCTGTAGATGATTTCATCTAGTCCAGAGGCTTACTTATTATCCATAACTGAGAAAAGGGGATTTTGGAAACATAGCTTTAGTTCTTTCCACTCCAACTATAACTACAAGTATAATTATTTCTTCTGAGCCAACTAGGTGCCAGGATCTTTCAGTGACTGGGCACGGATAAGGCCTTATGCTTTGCTGAGGACCCTGAGAAAGAACTGAATGGGACATTCCCTAATTGTTGGACAGTCACCCAGAGAGAGCATCATAGATCAAGTATGAAAGGGTTTAGGTAGAACTTAGATAGAGAGACCTCTCTTAGCAGCCTCCCTGGAGGCTGACACCCTGTCCTTAAACCACATGCCCACAGGATACGACATACTTTGAGCTTTTACCTTCTTTCAGATTCCCATGATTGAGAATATCCTAGCATTTAGGGTTGATGGGATTCAATAATCAAGAAAAAAGGAGAAGAAATCAGATTGAACAATTAGGACACAAAAATAGTGAGATAAATCTACTGGAGGAGATGGATGACCATTGAATGAGAGAAAGAGAGAGAATGAATGATAGTGGGGAAAATATAACCTTATCGTAGCTTAAAAAGTTACTTTTTGAGGTAAAAATTAGACTATTTGAGTTAAGGGAGAGGATGATTGATCTTGAAGTCCAGATTAATGATCTGGAGGGATAAATACAAGAATATCTTAAAGCATTCTTTGGTTAAGCTCTTCCTCCCCCTCCCCTCCAACTCAGTCTTTCTAAATCAGAAACTGAGACAAGGACTTAGGTGTAGGCAGTGTGTTTTAAAGATGATTCCTGACAGAAAGAGTGAGAGAGGTTGGAGAATAAGACAGGGAATGAGTAAAATCCAATATAAGAATGCACTGTTCAATGTCTACTGTGGGCAAAAAGACTCAGTTCCATTGCAACCTCTTGAGAACTGCACAGAATTCTTCCTGGGATTGAGCCCCTGAAGGGCAGGAGTCTGGAGTATTTATCTACTGTCTCCCATTCCCCATTGAGGGATGCTCCTGGGAACATTAATTCCTCTGCATTTGAAGATGTGGGCAATAGTTGAAGTGGACAGCTTGTCAGCACAAGGCAAGTTTGAGCACACATGGCACTGTCCATTGCAGCTGCAGTTAACATCAGAGACTGGCCAAGTGGATGTGAAGCAGGGCACCAGTCATTCCTGTTACAAATACTTAGCCAGAAAGATAAAATAGGGAAAGCTTGAAAGAAAAAGTGATAGGTGCAAAGACTCAAGAGACCCAACATACAAATATGATATTGCAGAAAGAAAAATATTGAAGAAAATATTGGAGAAGAAGCAATAGGTAAAAACAACCCTTGGTATATTTTTCTATTTTCTTTTTTTTAAAATTTTTTAAAAAAATTTTATTCATTTATGATAGTCACAGAGAGAGAGAGAGAGAGAGAGAGAGGGGCAGAGACACAGGCAGAGGGAGAAGCAGGCTCCATGCACCGGGAGCCCGACATGGGACTCGATCCCGGGTCTCCAGGATCGTGCCCTGGGCCAAAGGCAGGCACCAAACTGCTGCGCCACCCAGGGATCCCCTCTATTTTCTATTTTTGAGATTTTAACTGTGTTAGATTTTTCATGTGACTGGAATCATGCAAATGTGTCTTTCAGTGACTTGCTTATTCTACTTAGCATAATACCCTTGATATTCATCCATATTATAGCATGTGGCATGATTTCCTTCTTTTTAAAGGCTGCGTAATATTTCATTATATGTATATGCCAAATCTCTTTATACATTCGCCCATTGATGGACATTTGGATTGTTTTCTGGTCTTGGCTATTGTGAATAGTGCTGCCATGAACGTGGATTTGCAAATATCTCTGAGATCTTGCTTTGAATGTGTGTGTGTGTATATATATATATATATATATATATATATATATATATATATATATATATATAATTCACTTGTGGAATTGCTGGATCATATGCTAATTGTGTTTTTAATCTTTTAAGGAACTTCTGTACTATTTTCCACATGGTTAGACCATTTTATGTTCTTCTTATCCTTGCCAACACATATTTTCTGTTCTTTTGATTGTGGCCATTATGATATGTGTGAGGTGATTGTGTGAAGTGATATCTCATCATGGTTTTGACTTCTATTTCCTTAATGACAAATAATTTCAGAGAAGTAAATTTTTATTGAACACATGAATAAATACCCTAAACAAAACCTTTCCATAATGCCACCACCACTCCTTCTTGCCTCATCTTGGATGAACTTGGCATGCTAGGAGTTGGTATCAGGCCAATCAGAGAGGTAAAAGAATATCTAGGTTGAACCTCAGTATCCAAGTGCTCTAATCTGGGGTGAGTGAGGCAGCAGGAGTCTCTAGGCACAATATGTCAGATTATGTATCATCATTGTGTTTTTGTATGTTCTTTTCAGTCTGAAATGAGAAGCCAGATAGTGGTTGATAGGCTAGAGGGCATGGTTCAACTGCCTCCACCAGAAGAGTTTACCTATTCAGAGCCAAGCACATTATCAAGCCCCACCCATTCTGGTTGAAGGTCAGGGATGGCTTCCAGGCCCAGCATAGAGGATGTGGATTGCAAGCCAGAAAATCTCTGGTAAGGCAGGGTTTGCTAGGTTAGTGTGATCCTAAAGATGATTGATTTCCAAGCTAGGATGTATTCTTTTTTACTTTCTGACATTTCTCTCTTCTTCCTTGTGCTCAAACTAGGATTTATGGAAAATTATTTCTATGACTGGTAAAGCTAAAGCTGGGGGAAGGTCATGTCACCAGAGTTGAATAAAGCGGTCAAACTAAAAAATAGCTTCAGCCTAGAAACTGAGAAATGGAAAAAATTCTTAGTGGCCTGAACATCAGAAGGTTTATGTTCCACACCTGTTCTGACACTAAATTCTGGGTCATTGCAGGGTTTTACTTTTTTTCATCTGTAAAATGAGGGGGATGGAAAGGTTAGTGTTAAAAGATCCTATCAATTCTGGGGAGAAAAATCAATAATTTAGCATATGATGATTCTTTTTAATTCAGTAAATGTTTATCAAGAGTCCTTCATGGGGACTGCATGAAGTGCAAGCTAAAGCAGAAGTAAAAGAATTATAGTCTCCACCCTTAAGAAGCTTTTGGTCTAGAGAGGGAGGTAGGCAGGTTAACTGTCAGGGCAGATGAGCAACTAAGCACATGTTAGAGGTTTTTACAAGGCTCTAGGAAATACAGTTAGGGGAGCAAGTTAATTCTACTTGCTGGGGTCAGGTGAGAATACAGGAAAAGGTGCCATTTGACTTGAGGCCTTTTTAGGAAGACTTTGATGGAGAGAGATGGAAGGACAAACCTGGGAGAGGGATGGACATGGGTAATCTCAAGAAAGCATCATGGTGCATGGTAAAGCAGGGAACAGATTTTAGTTCATTATGGGGTATGGGTTCATAAGATGAAGACAGTGGCTGAGGGTGAGGCTGAAGAGGAAGATTGAGGCCAGACGGATAAAGAACTTGAAGACCAAGTTTTTTTCTTTAGGTACTTGTAGTACCTAAAGAAATGGGATGTAGTACCTAAAACATTGGTAATATTTTAGGCCACAAATAACAGACTATCCAGCTGGCAGTGGCATAAGGAATAAATACATTTAATTTTCTCATAGAGCAAGGAGTCTAGAGATTAATTCCAGTTAGGTACAGCCTCTGAACAATATCTTCAATGGCTCAGGATCTTCCTATTCTTTTTCTTGTATTACCTCTTATGAAATTATTTTCAAGACAGGAAGAAAGGGGAAGAAATAGTGCCAGAAACCTCTCTTTGTAAGTTTGTATCAATTTTCCTGGAAATTTTCCGGATGACTTCCTCTTACATCTCCCTGACAAAAGCTACATCACATGCTTGCCCCCAGCTGGCTGCAGTGAGGTTGGAAAAGTAAGCATTTCAATGGGGAGTGATTGACATAAGATATTTTTAATCATATCTTGGAATTTGGGAGGGTTGTGCTCTTCCTGAACACGTTATCTATCTAGTGCTTCAATATAACCTGGGTTTGGTTAGCTAGGAAGAAGAGGAAAGAATGGAGATTGAGTAGTCACCTAAAAGTGTCTAGCAAGGAAGCCAAGGAGTTTTTTTTAAGCAGACCAAGTGACATGATCTGATTTGTGGTTTAGGATGTTTTTTCTGGAAATTAGATTGAGTGAGCCTTCCAATTCTGTAGCTTGGGCATCAATTTATCTCACAGAGTGTTAAATTCTAATAAGGTCAGAGTAAATCTTACAGAGCACTCAACGGAGTGAATATCTCAAAACTTTTACCTTGTGAAGAAAGATCCAAATCTTTGATTCCAGAAATAAAATTTCTTTTTAAATAATTAAAGCCTATGTCATTGTGATTGATGGGTCAGGAAAGTGTTTTAACGTTTTTTTTCATGAAAAAAAAATGTTTCTTTCCCTTTGAAACTTTGGATATTTTTATTTCTTACACAGACAGGGGTCTTGAGCTACAAATGCCCCTTTACTATCCAGAAGTGAATGGCACCATATTTAGACAATAATATAACACCCTTTGGACTCACAAGAGTGGTTTCTAACAACTGCATATGTGACCTTAGGGAAGCTTGACATTACCTGTGACCTTGGCCAGCATTTTGGTTTGGTGAAGGGTCTACCCTTAGTAAGATTAGATTAGTAAAACAGAAAGAAGGTAATCTGAGCCAAAGATATTTTGAGATATAAATAAGTACAGAACATAGGAAAATAATTAGGGATATAATCACTTATTAATATATGATCTTGGATATGTTGTCTGAACTCTCAAAGCCATACAAATACCAAGTGATCATATAAGATGATGGGCTAGTGCTCACCAAAAACTCATGTTCTCATCTACAATCATCTTTTTTGCAGATAGGTTCTGACCATGAGACTAATTCTAGCCAATGAAATGTGAACAAAACTAATGTTAATCCTTTTAAGTCAAGGCCATTAAGAACCAGTATAGCTCCTGTACCTCTCTTTTCTCCTGTGCTGACCTTGGATGCCAGGTGTTTCAGATGGCATAACTACAGGATAGAGGAGAGCCACTGATGAACATTGCATGAGCAAGAAATAATCCTACCTAGATAATATAGATAAGAAAATGCTTTGAAAATGATAGTTACTATTACTGGTCTTGTTCTAGTAACAAATAGTGCTTTCACTGCCACCTCAACTAATAGGGGTTAATCCTCAACTGGTTTGGTAGAGTTCTATTTTGTTCAAGGAGTAAGCCCTACTCCTGCACAAGGTGTCTAAGGTAGAAGAGAGGCTACTGTCTACTCAGGGACATTACACATACCTTGGACAATGGACACTGGAATGTTCATACTGGAGAAGAAATCGATGCTGAGTCTCACTTGGGTTTTGGGTTGACAGGTCCTCTTCCTTTCTCATATTTAACTGCATCTACTCTTGCCTTTCCAGTCAGTCTCTCCTCTGCTTTCTCATCCATCTTTCTCTATTTCTCAGGAGAATACAGTTTTTAGGAGTAGAACTACATGCATGCAAAAATGTTCGTCTTATATTTAGATCGGAAGTTTCTTCAGACTTTTATTTGTGCTTTGGTGAAGACAGAATAGGGGGAAAATGCCCTCAGCTAAGAGTGAGGGAACAGAAGAAGAGAGAAATATACTAAAACACATAGATTATGATTTTGAGTTATAACCTGTTATGTTATTATCTTTGCTGACATGATTATTAATCATGAATAGTTGAAACATGGGCTGCTGAGTTGAAACATGGGCTGCTGAGAGACAAAGTCCTATAACTAGGGAATTCATGGAAACAATTTTTTCAGAAATGTATTATATGGTTTGCAATCATCCTAAACTATAAAAACACTTTTCATAGGCTTCTAAGAGACGTAAACAATAAGCTGTATTTGGGTGCACAGAGGTACCGGTACAAATGAAGAAGCAGAGCAACCAACAGTTTCTAGAAAAGCTTTCTAAAGCTACCTATACTTTATCACCTTCTTTTAATCTCATTTGTGGTAGGCATCTTCTGACATGGTCCCAATGAGCCTTGCTTCCTAGTACTCATGCTCCTGTGTAATTAGTCCCTCCTTCTTAAATATGAGCTGGTTCTAGTGACTTCTAATCAATAGAGTATGACAAAAATGACAGCTTGTCACTTTTAATATTAGGTTATAAAAGATTGTGACTTTCGTTTTGTTAATACTCTCTCCCTGGTCCTCTTCTTTGACCACTCTGATGAAGTCAGGTGCTATACAGGGAAGTCTTCATATGGTCCTGGAGCACAGGTATGGGGGAGACTAGTGCCTTTCTTTTGAGGAGCTCATAATCTACAGAAACAATATAATGCATGTTTTAATAGAGCTATATACAAAGAAAGGGCTGTGGCAACAGGGATAAAGGAGCAACTAATTAAAATTTTCAATAAATAACATCTACAACTAGAGCAGTCAATGCGAATTTTCTGAAAACGATGTATTACAAAACAGACTGTATCGCCTACAGATGGAGCATCAGGGAATTGTAGACAGAGACTGAGACCTGATAATATTTTGGCTCTGGTCTAAGGAAGTGACCAGCTGGATAGAATTAAAATGGATCACCTTGGAAAATGCAAATGACTCAGAAGATGGCAGAGAACACAGTAACAGCAAAAGAGGTCTGAGGAAGACCCAGATGAAAACCTTGATCTTAGCTACTCCTGACTGAGGATTTCCCTAATGGTTATTAAGGATGGTTTGAAACTTGACAAGATTACTTCTGTAGGAATCCCTGCATGTTATTTTCTGTTACCATATCTTTTACAGCTAAATTATCCTCAAACAATATTTTTAAAGCTCTTTTATCTCCTTTTAAAGACTCTTTACTAAAGCAAAACAAAGACACAGAAAAATATGCAAATCATAAATGTACAGCTTGATGAATTTTCACTAACTGAATACACCCATGTGGCCAACACCCAGATAAAAATAGAACATTTCCAGTGCTCCAGAAGCTGTCCTCATGCTCCCTTCAAGTCCCTCTTAACTTTTAAAAAACTTGCTATTTTAAATACTTTTAGATTTATAGAAAGGTTGTAAAAATATTATGGAGTTCCTATATACCCCTCACTATTTTCCCTGATGTTAACATTTGACCTAATTATAATAAAATTATCAAAGGACATAGGAACCAACTTGAACTAACTCCAAATGCCCAAAAAACATGGATGATTTAAGCAATGCCAATAACCAAACAAAGCAATGGATTTTTAACCTATAAAATAAATATCCATGAGTCACATGTATATAAACAATTGTATACTTAGGAGGGAAAGGACAGCTCTTTTTAAAGTAGAATTCCAATTAATAAATGTAACAAATAATAGAAATAGAAGATCACCACCAGGGAAACACCACTTTGATAACTGTAGAAGGAAAGGATCTTTGATAGATGTTAATAGTGGGCAAAAGTATGCTGAGAAGCAGGGCATTTGCATAGTCTCAAAGTACTCCCCTATAAGAAACTCGTCACTTTCCAAGTAGAAAAACTTGGCAGACACTGTGTTAACCTCGCAATAAGCTAGTATCACCCCCCCAGGGGTAAGACATATTGACGTCCTCTATCTCCTGATATGAGGCACCGAGAAGGGCACAGCATCACTTCTGCAATATTCTTGCCCAAATAACATAACCTCAATTTAATCATCAAAAACATAGAACAAACCAAAACCAAGGGACCTTCTGCAGAGTAACTGTCCAGTTCTCTTTTAAAGGGCAAAGGTTATGAAAGACAAAGACTGAGGAACTGTCCCCCAGACTGGGGGAGTCTAAGGAAGCATGAGGACTTACTGCACTGTGGAATCCTGGATTGGATCCTGGACCAGAAAAAAAGAACAGTAGTGGAGAAACCAGGGAAAGTCAGATAAGGTCCACACATTAGCTGATAGTAGGTCAACATGAATGTTCCTTTTAATTCTTGAAAGTTGAAAGAATAGCGACAGCTAATACATGGGTACTGCTTACTTCATGCCAGAGCCCATTTCCATCTTGCTGATGAGGAGACCGAGGCCCAGACAGACTGACTGGTGTTCCAGGATAGTCCCACAGCTCGTGAGCAGCGGACAGGGATCACACCCAGGCCTGTCTGGCTGCCAGAGTCCGCCAACCTCCCTGCCTTCTGCCTGTCCGGTGTGCTTCCTTCAGAGGTGGGTGAGGGCACACTCTGGGCCCTGGGCTCTTGAGCCCGCAGACCAAAATGCAGCATTTCCCCACCGTCTTCGGAGGGGGTGTGGAGGCAAGGCCTGCCTTCCTGGCTGGGATGCCCCTTTACAAAGGCATTTTTTCCAAAGTTCTAAAATAGAAGCTCGGGGCCTGTCTTTCCACAGAAAGTATCGACATCTATATTTATCCCTTTTACAGAAGCTGAGGAGACCCAGTTCATGCTAATTGCAGTTTACCAAACAAGCTGATTCTTAACCCCACGAATATTTTTGCCATTGAAAGCGCCTACAACTTGCGAAAACGAACAAATGGCACACTGCTCTGCTCTTTTCGCCTCCCACATATGATTATATTTTGTTGCCTGTTAACTCTGCAGTTGTACCACAGGCGTCACAGAGACGTGACCAAGGGTCCCAGCCACCCCCAGTCAGAGCACAGCATGGACTCGGGATTGGTTTACACACAAAATTTAGGGATTGGTTCAATCTGGCAGCACACTGCTGGAAATGAGGTCCTCTGATGGTTCTTAGGCCAGTAAATACTGGGGATTTAATTACTTGCTTTTTTAAACCTTTTATAAACTTTGTTTTTAAAGCCATTTCATAATTAGCAAAGAGCAGGGAGATGAGAAAAATGAACACACATAAATCCATCACCTAGGTCCAGCAATTGCCTACATTTTGCCAAATATGCTTTACGCGTACATACTCCTGTCACACACATACACAAATTGCTGAACGATTTTAGAGGATACTACAGATTGCGTATCAGAGGGTTAAATGGGGCAGCGTGTTGCACGATCTGCAGTCTAGATATGACCTTAGGTATATCCTGCCTTTCTTTTTTATTTTTATTTTTTTATTTTTTTATTTTTTGACAGGGTTGGAGGGTGAATGGATGGTACTGACGAGCCAACAGGGTGGAATATTATAGGGTTTAACACTCAGGTGTGGAATCATAAAAAGTAAATGCTGGAAGTCCTGTTCCATTCTCTGACTCCAAGATCCCCTTCCTCTCTTTTTGTTCTTCTGATCTTTGCTTTAGTTAAATTGGTCCACTTGACCATCAGAGCACATGTTCCGAGCTTCCCTGTCCTTGTTTTCATTCATGGTTTTTCCTTCATTTGATTCTTTCCTTTATCACTCTTTACCACCACCGTCCTCTTCTCTTCAAATCCTCTTCTCTCCAAATCCTACTCATTTTCCAAGACCTGACCCAATGGGACCTTCTTCCAGAATGCACCTACTCCTGTCTTCCACAATCCAGAAGTATTATTTCCTCCCTCTGAGCTCCTGTTCATTTTATCGGTTGTGCTTCTGTGTCCCTTACCACTTTTGATTTTGCCATTTTTAAGTGGTGTGTATAATATATCTTTTCCCATAGATCATAAGCTTCTTGAGAGTGCCTACCACACCTATTGATCCTTATAGTTCTCAGACTGCCTTGTACCTAACAGTGCTTACTTAATTACTGCTTCTGTGTGAAGGCCTGAAGACCCCATAATGATGGCCTTGCTCATTAAAGTTCAAAAATTAGTGTGATCTCTTGGGGACCATCTTTCCAATGTATCATTATTTGGTTGGAATGGCTGGGGAAACCTAGGGAGGATCAAGACCCTTTTCAGGGCTGTGGTCTTTTGGGACAGCTTAAATGGGTACCACTGTCCCCTAGTGCAGTGTAGGTTCTTTTGATGCTGCTCTCTGGCCCATTGGAGCAAGGGTAAGAATACCAGTATGCTACTTCAAGGGCCAGAGCACTGGCAGATGGCAAGGATTTTTGGTCTTCTCTGACAGGCTGGATTCTCAATGCAATTGGAAATAAAAAAAGAGCAAAGAGACCAATTCAGAAAATACATCCTTCTTTATTCAGATAAGATACATTTTATGTGCTTTATGAGGTTAATGTCCCCTGCTCCTGATTACAAAAATCTGATTGGCATATTAATCAGGTTATAAAAGTGAGAGAGGGAAGAACCACAAACGAGGCAGCAGCTGCTCTTTTGCTGCCAAATCCATTCAGGATATAAAATTTTTGCTGAGATATTTATTGTAAAATAGTTTTTTTCTCCCCTTGCTTTTATTTTTAGACGGCATTACCCCAGCATCTGTTCCACCTCATGTGAGAAATGTATTGGAATAGGGGGTGAGAGGAATGTACTTACAAAATTGAGAAGGCTTCTGCAGAGTGTGAGAAGTGAGGCAACACATCTTGCTCTAATCAAAGACTGAGAATCTTGGGAGGAGCTTACTTCCCTCCACTTGACGCTCGTATCTTTAGATCCCAGAGCTTTGAGAGATACCTGAGAAAGATTTAACTTTTATCAGCAACATTGCTCCCAAATGCTTGTCCAACTTTTGCTTGATTACTTTCAGTGATGAGGAACTCATTACTTCTCAACACAGCATTACAGAGGAAAATAAAAGAGTGGTTTCCTGGATCTTATTGCAAGAAACAAAAAGCCAGCATAGGAGCCAGTCTGAGACACAGGGAGCAGGATTCACAGGCTTCTGTGGTTCCATGACACTTATTTGTTAGTTCTTCCTTGTTTCATAGTTGAATACTATTCCACTCATGATTCCACCTTTGCTCCACAGAACCATGTATAACAAATCCACAGCCTCTTCAGATACTTAAAGACTGGACTTCTCTGCTACATGTTTGCTTCTCCACATTAAATTTCCCCTGTCATTTCTTCACTTCCTTCCCAGGCATTGTTTTGAGGGTTTTTACCATTCTAGGTACTCTTTATCTGATCACCTGTGTCTACTCAAGGTATTGGTTCCGGACTTGAATTAATTGCTCTCCCTGAAGGGGTACTTACTTGCAGGATTAGCGAAGGAAAGAAATGCTACCATTTAATCTGCATACCATTCTCTCTCCCTTCAAGTCAGCACTGATAACCTGGACTCTGGTTTGCAGGTTATCAGAACTTATTATTAAACTGAATTGATTTGTTTTATAAGGAAAATACCATATAACATAGAGGCTGAATATTCAGGGCTGAAGTTACAGTACCAATTTATTAAGATATGTATTCTGACTGTGGCAGAAATAATTTATGATGGACTATAAGATCAAATCATACAAAACAGACTAGCCCAGAAAAACATCAGAAACAACTTGGAAAAAATGAAGAAGTAATTCATTGATGATGAATTATAGGATCTAAGCACTAAACACTGTTCAAGTGCCCTAATAATAAAGACAAAAACAAAAACATAATCAGTCTTTTGTTTTTCTCTAATAAAAGGAAAAATGTCCATTTGGTGGACAAATTTTGTTCTACCAAAAATTTACCACATAATCTATTTATATTCCACCTCATTCCTTCTGAAAGTAAGCTCTGTGGTGCTGAGGAGCATGCCTGTCTTGGTCACTGTTCTATTCCCCTTATTGAATATAGTTTTGACATTTATAGATACTCCGTATGATTTTCAGCTGAATTCCACAAAAGATCTGAGGCAGTTGATTATAGGGTCACTTGCAATAAACCATTATAAAAATAGAAATAAAACATTATAAAATAGAAATAACCAGGATGAGGAGAACAGAAGAATGAAAAGTAAAATATGAGGCTCAATAACAGAACACAAATTCACTTACTGTGAGAGGCAAAGGAATTTGACTGTAGGTGAACTTCATATTTGATGCCACGCTTGTGTTGGCAAAAATGAAAAGACATGATCAGCATCATGGATCACAGATGATAGATGATAGAATAGTATTTCAGTCATTCAAAACAAGCAAAACTTTTCCAAATACTATTTTGGAGCAACAATTCACAGCAACATTCCCTATGACAATTCTTTTTTTTTTTTTTTTTAATTTATTCATGAGAGACAGAGAGAGAGAGAGGCAGAGACATAGGCAGAGGGAGAAGCAGGCTTCCTACAGGGAGCCCCATGTGAGACTTGATCCCCAGACCCAGGATCACACCCTGAGCTGAAATGCTCAAATGCCGAGCCACCCAATCATCCCTCCATATAACAATTCCTAGTGGCTGTCTCTGGAACACCCTGGAATGATAATAGAAGGACCACAGTGACCTGTAACTCGGTGAAGGTGAAGGCCTGCCTCCCATGGCTCCACACGGAGAGTTGCTCAGGAATGTAGGAGATGTGCTCTTGAGCTTTTGCTTGGTTACTAAGAATTAAAACTGAAGTGAAATTTAGCTCTTAGAAAAAGGAGGGAATTGATCAGGGACCAGTATTAGGCCACTCACTTTGCTGTGGTTTTTTACCCTGAATCCTGTAATGTGGATGAACTTGTTTTAATGAATCCTGAAGGGCCCATCAACTTGAGTTAACTGTAAATTATGTACCCAGGAAACTGAATGAATCAACCTGACTGATGTCATTTTAGTTTGGCTTCCCCTAGAGAAGCAGACTCAGAGACAAGCCCTTGTGTGCACCTTGGGAGGTGATCCCAGGAAGCTCGAATGAGGAATGGGGGATAGGGAAAGAGGAAAAAACAAGAAGGTGTTTGTTAGTGATTGACTTGGCTTTCATCTGGAGAATAGACAGTCAGTTTTTATCTCCTTGGGAAGATTTCTTTGATTCTCCAGCCAATTAATGTTTTTACCTTTGTTTGCTCTCATTGCATTTTGTACTTGCCTCTCCTATAGCACTAATAAGGTCATGTGATAGCTTGGCACTTGTAATACATTTGTCTTTTCTACCGGACTGTGAGTTCCTTGAGAAAAGAAACAGCAATATTTTAACGTCTTTGGTCCAGCACATAATAAGCGTTCAAAACTATTTATTGATTGTATTAATGTACAACTCTCACAGTCAAGTGGAGCAGTCACATCTTTGAGAATCCATCGCACAATTCTCTTCCGTGTGGCTAGACCTGTCCTGAAGAAACAAATTCTTTGATAAAGGGTCAGCAGGAACCTCTCTCTTCTTTTGTAAGTAATACCACCAGAGGTGATTTTAGATTTTTGTTGCTATAGAAACCTCAGAAAGTACATTAACTTCAATGCAAAGGCATCTTATTCCTTAAAAATTTCATGTTTGAATGATTTAAATGCAGGTCCCAGCTGGGTTATTAAATGCACTTCATGTGAGGGAAGGAGTATAATGTTGTGGCTAAACGTGTAGGCTTTAGATTCAGGCTGCCTGGGTTCAACTGCTGGCTGCATCCCATAATACCTGTGTGACCTTGAACAAGTCAGGTGAAGAAATTGAGGCTTAGAGATATTATGTATCTTTTCTGAGGATTCACAGCTCTACCACTTGAAATTTTTCATGATAGTTAATATTAGCTTCAGAAACTTTTCCAAGGGTACACTCTAAGTAGGTGATGGAGTTGGACTTTGAACAAGGTGAAAGAAAATATTTTTTCTTTTCTTTTTTCTTTTTTCTTTTTTCTCCTTCCCTCCCTTTCCCTCCCCTTCCTCTCCTCCTCTTCCCTTTTCTTATCCTTTTTGCAAGAAAAGTTCACTTTAACTCTTGTTGGAAAGAGGTTTAGTTACAGTCATATATAAGCAGAGTATATTTCTAGTAGCAGCCAATAGCTTGTTGTATCATTGCTCTTCACAAATATTATAATGCCTCTTGAATGGAAATGCCCTAGTTTATTTTAATAGTCTCCATTTACTGGACACCTACTACATACCAAGTTCTTTACCTGTATGATTTCTTATCCTCATAATTAATCTGCAAGGCAAAATACATTATCTTGGTTTGATTTTCCTAGAAGTAGGCCTTAAGATATTGTTCAAATGCAAGTAGTTTATTTGGGAAACAGTCCCAGGAAATCCTGAGAAGGAGTCAGGAAGTGGGCAGGGAAGGGAAGGCAGCCAATTAAGGGTGTGTTGTAATGCAAGTTAACACTGTGGGCAACTGGAGCTAATCCTGCCGGGCACCTCTAGAAGCCAGTGCGGGACAAGTGCCTCAGGCTTATCTCAATCAAGGTGTGAGGGAGTTGGAGTATTGTATGCACTGATTCCCATTGCTCATTGGATGAGGGCTGCACTCTGTTCATGTTAATTATTCAGTACTTGTGACCTACCTTGGGTGAGCAGAGTGGGCTCTTGTGGACAGAGAAATCCTTTGGCAGATGAATGAAGATGCTGGCAGGTGGGAGGTTCAAGAGAAAATGGGTGGGGCCCTTACAATGTCTGCTACAGTCGAGGAAACTGAGGCTCAGAGGAATCAACTAGCTTGCCCCTACTCCTTAGTATGTAAAATGTCATATCCAGCTGGCACTAGAATGCAAGTGGTTCTGACTCCCACACCCTGATTTTTCCTACTCCTTGCATTATCCTGCCTTCCATCACCAGGCTGGGGAGTAGTCTGTGTGAAAACAAACTAGTCTGAGGGCTATGACTCTCTCTGAAACGGAAATGTACTTTGGGGCTGTTAAGGAGTTTAAAGTAATCAACTGCTGTGTTGCCTAGTATTTGGAATCCATCCTGTCATGAGTTGAATTGTGTCCTCCAAAAAAGATACATTGAAGTCCTAACTGCCAATACGTCAGAATGTGACCTTATTTGGAAATAGGATCATTGCAGATGTAAGGAGTTATGAGGAGGTCATACAAAGGTAGGGTGAGTCCCTAGTCCAATATGAGTGGCAGCCTTTTGAGAAGAGGGCCATGTGAAGATACAGACCCACAGGGAGAACCTCGTGAGATAACGGAGGCAGAGCTTGGAGTGATGCAGCTGCAAGCCAGTGGCCCCAGAAACTCCCAGCAGACCACCGGCTGTGACAGAGGAGTCCCCTGCTGACACCTTGATTTTAAACTCCTCACCTCCAGACTGGTGAGACAAGAAATTGCTGTTGTTTTAAGTTACCCCGATTGCGGTATTTTGTTACAGCAGCCCTAGGAAACTAATACATACACCTATTTTTTTCTTTAATAAAGCTTTTACTGACACTAGTCCTTGTGCAAGAGGGAGATTTGGTGCCAGCTTGCAGAATCGTCTGAGTTGGGAGCTCCAGCTGCAGTTTGCATGACTCCCTTTCAGAGTGATGTGGGTATCTTGAGCAATCAGTTCCTCTGACACAAAGAATATAAAACAACCAAGTTTGGATAAAAAGAATTTCTTCCTTTAGTACTTACTAGACTCTACTCTGATTGATGTACTTAGCACTGCTTCCAGCTAAGGTAAAATAGATCCTATTTCATAGACAGGGAAACAGGAAAATAGGGCAGTTAAGGAATTTGGAATGAAGCCATCTGATGTAGCCTCTTACAAGCCTTTTTCCTTCTGATCCCTCAGGATCCCATCAGCAGCTTTGCTTCTCTGCTTCACTACCAGGATCTGAGCAAGTTGCCTGAGACAAAGTAAGACACTAAAGGAAAACTTATCTTTAAAAATCATAGTCCTCGGAGTTAGAGGAGAACTGAGCACACTCTCTGGGGAAGAAGAGTAAGGAACTGGTACCCAAATGTGTCAAGAGCACCCAGAGATTGTGGGTGAGATGTCCTGTGTTTTGGTGGAGCATCATGGTCTACACCTGGAGGAGTACACACAGTCCACTTTCTGCTGCTGTCATCTTAAGACAAAATCATTTCTGTGTGTTTTCCATTCCCATCATTTTGTTCACTGGTATGGAAAACAACTTCAGGCTCAGATGAATCTGGCTTCAGAGTATCTGGGGTTGGTGCTGTGGGCATAGCCCACTCTTCCGCAAAAGGCCCCTAGGAACTATTATCCAAGAAGACACTCACCCTTGCATCCACTTTGGCTGTCGCTGGACCACACAATATAAAGGGAAGAATGCAGGCACTGGAATCAAGGAGGTCTGGGTTTGTTTTTTTTCTTTTTTTCTTTTTTTTTTAAATTTTTTATTATTATTTATTTATGATAGTTACAGAGAGAGAGAGAGAGAGAGGCAGAGACACAGGCAGAGGGAGAAGCAGGCTCCATGCACCGGGAGCCCGATGTGGGATTCGATCCCGGGCCTCCAGGATCGCGCCCTGGGCCAAAGGCAGGCGCTGAACCGCTGCACCACCCAGGGATCCCAAGGAGGTCTGGGTTTGAATGCAAGAACTTGTTATGATTTAATTGCTGTTTTCATATATGTGTGTGTGTGTGTATGTGTGTGTGTAATTTCTTTTCCATAATATATCTGTAACTGCATTAAAATACCCATGTCACAGTGTCAAAGGATTAAATGAGGGTAAGAAAAGAAGCTCTGTTACTGGGTTCTTAAGAGGATCAAATGTGGAAACCATGAAACCTGTACATACGCACTGTGTGCCTATCCTCACTGTATGGCTGTTAGCTCTTATTGTTGTTACGGTTACCACTGTGAACAGTGATAATGTAAGCAATGTATCTGGCAGTACATATTTTTTCCCCTAGGCTGCTGATTTGACCACTGCAAATATACACGAAGTCCAGCAGAATGGGGGAAAACTCTGTCTCTAATAATAGTATCCAAATAAGTTCTTCCCTTGGGCATTTCTGAAGAGAAAAGGAGAGTTGTTGTAGATGGAATTCACTCTTCAGAGTGACAGACAAATAACATACAGGCATCACCACAGTGTGGTCTAGGGGTAACCACCAGTTCCTCTGCACTATAGCGGTGATGATCCTCTTAGTCATGTGTGGCTTTAGTAGTGCCTGTCCTGTTTACTATCTAGATCAATGCTCCTCTATCTTAAATGGGCCTACCAATCACTTGGGGACTTTGTTAAAAATGTAAAATCAGGGATGCCAGGGTGGCTCAGTGGTTGAGCATTGTCTTCAGCTCAGGGCATGGTCTTGGGGTCCCAGGATCAAGTCCCCGGTTGGGTTCCCCTTGAGGAGCCTACTTTTCCCTCTGCCTATGTCTCTGCCTCTCTCTCTCTCCCTGTGTCTCTCATGAATAAATAAAATCTCTTTAAAAAATGTAAAATAAGATTCAAAGGTCTGGAGTAGAGCATGAGGTTCTTCATTTCTAACAAGCTCCCAGGTGATACCAGTGCGGCCCATAAACCACATTTTGAGTAGCAAGGTTACGCATGTTCTTTTTTATTTTTCTTACCTCATTCTATGCACCTGTAAATGTAACTCTTTGTGGATTCCATTACCCCTTTTCATACAGGCGGGTTATATTCTTGGCTCATTCATTCTTTCAACATTCAATAAGTCATTGCTGTGTGTCAGGAACTGTGCTAAGCACTAAATATCACAGTTGATAGACCTGGGTTTCAGTGTCATTGATATGAGTTCCAGCATTCTCCAAGGAAGCAGGGCCCCTGGTCATGAGGTCAATGTTGGATATTCCCTTGTACCTTTCCACCTATGGCCTGGGTTAGGAACACGTGGTAGGGAAAGAAGTTATTCTGTCCAGATACAAGCCAGATAGCTCTAGTTCCTGGCATTTGCTTGACCTTTTATTTAGTTCCCTACCCATTTTGACACAACATTCTTCTTTGTCAGATGCTACTTGAAATAGAATCGTAGGGCCATGCTGAATTGTGCACAGCAGGTGACTGAGGTAAAGTCTTGAAGATATGTCTATCCTCTCAAGTCTTTCCATGTTTATTATCAAAGAGGCTTCTTCCAGCCCAGACTTTGCCCCATCTCACTGGCTCCTTTCTTCCCTTTCCTGGATCTTCTCTTATCCTCGGATTCTTATCATTTATGCTGAGTGGTTTGGCTCTGGCCTAGCTAATATTTGGGTCCTAGTTTTGACAACTAACGGGTTCTTCATTTGTTAAGCCTCATCCTCCATAGACGGTAGTGGGGTATTAAAAATAATAAACATTTCTTCCTCATAATACCTAAAGTCTCAGAATTGACCAGTGAAAGAGCTTAGTACTTTGGTGTCCTATAGAAAGACAGAATTGTTCTAAAGGAAATGACATATATTATAAATGCACAGCAATCTATCACCAGCGCCTCTTGTCACACTCATTCTGTAGATGGCTGAGCCAATCTTGCAATTGCATCAGTTTGTTTCTGTTTTCAGTTTCAATGGAGAAACAGAAGCTGCTTGGCAGATTCTCAATACTGATCTCACAGTTTTTAATCCTTATGAATGAAATTGCTTAAGTTCAATCTATACAGTAAAGATTTCTTTGTGTATTTCTATTTTATTCCAATGATTTCTGTTTTTATTTGCCATTGCACAAATCTTTGAAAATGCTAGAGGCAGAATATTCTTTCAGGAAAACTTGTTTTGTAGAATTCTTGTTGCAAAATGCCACCTTCTCTGCAGTGTCGTGATGGGACGGTCTTTATAGCGCTCTCTGGCTTTCAGTAGATGAAACAATTTCTGGGCTGAGTGTTGGCTAAAATAATTTTCTTCCTCACATTCTGTGATTACTTCATGAGTCCCACTATCAAGTATGTTTTCTCTGGCCACTCTCCACACTCTTGTCTCTGCCCATAGCAGCTGGTCTTAAACACTATGCACTTGCTTTATTGTCTGGTTTTGTGCTTAGCTGATTCATGCCCCCCTTACATGTGGACCACATACGTCAAGGAAGGAAATTATTTTTATGTTCTACATGTTTACTGAGGGTTTTGTCTTTTTTGCCTTGACCCAAACTCTGGGTTGCTGGTGTGTGAGCTTGTTTACTCTGAGTAAAACACAACTTCCAATTTAGAAGTGATATGGCTTAACAAGTCTCGTAAAAAGAACTGGAAAGATCTCTGGACATCAAAGAGCTTTTATGTGCTGACATTTTGTAGAATGTAAAAGAATCTGGAACATATGGATTAAATTCCTCTTAAAGCACATTCCTCCTTAAAAACTGCTTGAGACAAGTCACATTTCGGATTTCCTCAGCCTGTATATTTTCTCCCCTTCTGGCTAGTGTCCTATCCCATTTTGAAGATTTTACTTGAGTAGAGACAATGCCTTGATGAATTATAATTATCCTAAAGAGGCTTCTAAGACCTGCTTTTTATTTTCAACCACTTTCAGTCTTTTTGGTGGATGGTTCTGATAGTCCAAATAGGGAGTCTAGAGAAGAACTTTTGGGCAATGTTTACCTTAAACATGCATTCTTTCATTTTTCTGAGTTCCTGGTGAGAGCAATAGACTATAAGTTGATGTGGTTGACCACCAATTCCTTTTTTGAAGCTTATTGAACTGATTATCACAGCATCCTGGTTTTCTCTCTACCTCTGTAGCTATTCCTTCTCAGACTCTACTATATGGTGAACTGCAGGAGGCCTAGGGCTTTGCTCACTGCTATATCTCCAGGACTGTGAACACTGCCTGGCATATAGCTCATGTTCAACAGACATTTATTGACTAGATCACTGAGTCTTCTGAATAGACTTATACTTCAAGGGTTTATCCTTAAATTCTTTTTCTACCCTGACTTCCTTAGAAGTCTTAGCCACCCATCTGATACCCATGACCCATGGTATCCTGTGCTATAATCCAATGATTTGCAGGCAGAGTAATTAGCTATCTTCTTGTTACCTTAGGAGAAATACTCTAAATGCAATTCAAAATCCTCATCCCAGCTTCGGAGTTGATCTTCGTCTCTACTTCTGCATTTCTCCCCCATCATCTAGACATTTATAACATCCTTTACCATTTCTCCATTTATTCCATTTCTACTATCAATTCTCTAGGTTTGGTTTTATTTTTATTTTGTGTGTGTGTGTGTGTGTGTGTGTGTGTGTGTGTGTGTGAGACAACACACTATTTCCTTTGAGCTAGTCTCCTTGCCTTTCTTATCTATCACTATACTGCTGGTAGATTTATATTCTACAACCTTGCTGTGCATATATCACTTCTGCACTCAGAAACTTTCAATGTAATAGGACCCTCCAGAATAGAAAGATGATTTTTAGCTAAATTCTCAAGGCCCTTCACCACTCTACCCCAGTCTATCTCCCTGTCCTTATCAGCGGTTGAAATGGTGTGGTAAGGTGATTTATTTAAAAATAATGTATAGGATGACTTGATGAGGAGAGGTCTTATGTAACTTGGATCTAGAGCAATTATCAGTGTTGCTAGCCTTAGAAAGAAAGCCACTATTTCACAGAAAGAAAGAGACTAGAGGTTAAGAGACAATTCAGAAAGTCCTTAAAAGACAACTCAGAAGTCTTGCTCATGTTTTAGTACTTCTCATATATGTCAAGGTAGAAATTATTCCTGAAATTGATAGTATAATAGTTTCTGAAAACAGATTCAAATTCTGATTTCCCTTTTCCAAGTTGTGACTTTGGGCAAGTTATTTGACTTCTTAAGACTCAGTTTTTTTTTTTTAATCTATCAAATGGAGGTAAAAATATTTAACATACAGAATTTTTGTAAGATCACAGATAATCCATGTACTGTACCAGATGTCTTGAGACATCATAACTACTCAGTAAATGGTAGATATTTTTTATCATTATTGTTCTTAAATGCGTGATGTATTTTTGGTTCAGAAAATCTGGCTACTTTAACATCGCAATATATCTAGCACCCATTATAGAGATGAGTTTACAGCCCTCAATGTGTTTGTTGAATGGTGAAAACAATGTTACTGACATTTATTATAGTGGCTATTTTGGTTTTAGAGAGTTCTTTTTTAAGATTTATTTTTTAATTTATTCATGATAGACACACACAGAGAGAGAGAAGCAGAGACATAGGCAGAGGGAGAAGCAGGCTCCATGCCGGGAGCCCGACGCGGGACTCGATCCCAGGACTCCAGGATCGCGCCCTGGGCCAAAGGCAGGCACCAAACTGCTAAGCCACCCAGGAATGCCCCAAGAGTTTCATTATTATTATGAAGATACTGAACCAAAAAAAAAAAATCTAGCATTGACCAGCAATCTAACGTCATTGTTGATATCATTGGTGCTCTGTAGTAAAGAATGTACTCAATTATTTTTTAGGATCCTATTATTCAAAGCTTTTATGTGGATAACATGATCTCCCAAATATTAACTTAGACGAATATTTATTGAGTATTTACTAGGTGTGTAGTTGTGCTAGGTGCCAAAACCATTGAGCCAAATTCTCCTTTGGGAAGCACATATTGTAGGGACGTTCTGGCAAGTATGGTGTAAGAATGACTGAATCTGCCTGAAGAGTCCGAAGAGTCTTTGAGGAGAAGATAATTGAGTTGAGTCTCTAAATGGGCATTATTGTTGATGGTGGAGTGGAATCCTAGGGAAAGGAAGTCACTTGGACAAATAATAGCGAGGTCTGGGAGGAAATGGCTTGTTTTGGAAAGTGGGCAGGCAATTAAACATGATGACCTCAATTTCTACATAGGAGAGGTTTGGGGGAGGTGATCTTGTTGGAAGAAAACCAGAGAACTTACATTGAAGCTGAATTTGCATAGCATCTTGACATGAAATTGATAAGCTATCTATTACCCAAATAAAAAATGAGGATATATGGCTTCTGGACGTTATTGGAAGGGATGGGTTAATCTCTCCCAAATCATCTCCATGACTCTGCAACCACAACAGTCTAGAGAATTGGCTGAGATAAGTTGCAGAAGAGCAGCTGCAGGGGAAGGTGAAGCCAGGTAATGGAAAGCTGTAAAGCAAGTTAAGGATACATTGCAGGTTCTGACATGATTGGCTTGATGCCTTAGAAAGTTGACTAGTTAGAACATGAGAGTGCATGAGGAGAGAAGACAAGTATAGAGGCAGAGAGGTGAAGTAGGAGCAGTAGGATGGATTGAAAGAATGAATAATTGAGTATATTCTTTACTACAACATTTTTCTTCCTGACTCACATGCAAAAAGAAAAAAACTGTTTTTGAGGTAGTTACTCTGAAAGAGTACAATAATATCTAACACTTTTTTGAATAATTTCTATGTGATCAACACCATTTGGGGCTCTTTCCATGGATTAATTTGCTTAAACTTTATAATAAGCCTATACTTAAGGATATACCATTTTTATCATTTTATGGATAAGAAAACAGTCATAGAATAAGTAACTTGCCCAAGGTCATGCAGTTCTAAAGAATTAGAATGAAGTTTAGAGCCTAGATCATCTGATTCCAGAGCTACTATTTCTTTTCTTTCTTTTTTTTTTTTTTAAAGATTTTATTTATTCATGAGAGACACAGAGAGGCAGAGACAAAGGCAGAGGGAGAAGCAGGATCCCCATGGGGATCCTGATGCGGAACTCGATCCCAGGACTCCAGGATGATGACCTGAGCCAAAGGCAGACGCTGAACCACTGAGCCACCCAGGCATCCCCAGAGCCACTATTTCTAATCATTATGTTGCCCTATTTATTCACAACAATGTTTTTTATATTTCCACAGTGCATTATGTATGAGTGAGGTGCTATATCCATTATAGGATTAGGCACATATTATGTGCCTAATTTAGATCTGATAACTCAACAAGTAAACCTCAACAATAATTCTCACTCTCATTAATTGAGCATCTATGTGCCAGGCACTGGGTTGAGTGTTTACATCAGTTACTTAGTTCTCATAGTAACCCTCTGAGATAAATATAGTAGGATACTAATACTTAATACTTATATAATCAGTTAGGATTACAAAGCAGGTTTTGGATCTACATAAAAAATCATATAGAGTAGATAACAGTTTGACTCCTGTTTTGTGGTTTAAAGATGGGCTCAGGTCATACAGCTAATAAATTGTAAAACTAGTACTTGAATATCAGTCTTCTGGTGCTGAATGTTGCTGACTTTCTACATTACACTGCCTGTCAGAGACCTTTATACATTATAAAATATTATTCACTTGTAAGGGTTAAAATAACCATGGAGTGTGCTACAGGGAGGGAAATTCTAAGCTTAACCTTGAAATGCGGGAGCACAGATGTTTCGGAAGAACATTCCAGGTAATAGGAATGGTTGTCAGAGAAGTAAAGAAGGTTGGAAAGTGTAAGGTATTTTTGATGATTAGCAGCTCAGGTGTGTGACAAGTACTTAGCAAACTGTAAAGGCATTATATAAACATTAGTAGTTATGATTATGGAGTTCATGAATATTTTCTATTGGAGTGTGCCAATTTGGATTCTTGACACATGTTGTGTTTTGTTTGGATGAAAGGAGAAATCATAAACCGCTCAGGCAACTGGAACACACATTATACACACATATACGTCGGAGGACTGGACCCCTGCCATTCCTATTTTTATATGTTGAAATCTCTAACTGTCTAATCGTGGTGGTACAAAGTTCACTCCCTCGGCAGCCAAGATTGATTTTTCCTTTGAGTAGACATGCTTCACAGAAGTACCCTTTCCCGTTACGTTTTGAAAGTCATCAGACATGCTGTTATAAATGATCATGGAAGATTACTAGAGATGCTGCAAAATAATAGTGAACCAAGTAGCATCTGTAATTTCCAAGGATGGCTCGCAATCATCACTCAAAATGAACCCTATCTGAGTGCAGGGCTGAACTTTTTCTTTTCCTCCCTCTTTCTTCCTTTTACTACTTTATAACATAGCTGAAATGGATACTGCACCTCATGAATTTTTATGCAAAATATTAAGTTGCCAGCCACTGCTATGCAGACAAACCCTCCTTGTGATGAGGAGAGTTACCCTGCACAGTGCAATGGCTGGCATCCTTGGATAAAAAGACTCCATGTCAAACTGGCCAACTGAGAGTAAAAGTCCATGCTGGCCCAAAAAGTGTTTTGGATGCTTCTCGGTTCAGACTCTCATACAGACTGAAAGCAAAATGATTCCATATTTGTTGATGGAATTGCCACTTGCTCGGGGTATCTGTTCTTGTAACATATTTTATGTATTTCAAACTCTCCTATGGATAAACCATGAGAAAATGAAGTTCTCTGAGCTGGCAACTGCTGAGCCACCCTTTCCAGTACCTTCTGGGCTAGATGAAATTGGTTCAGGTACAATTGATCCCCAGGTCCTATTGATTCTATTTCATTAACATCTCCTGAATCTACATTGTGTCTTTCTATCCAATCTGGGGCAGCCTAGTTCAGCCCTTCTTCTTTTCTCAACAATGTCATTATAGCTGCTTTTGTCTTGATTCCCCTTCTATAGCCTCTTCCCCTTTCTTTGATCTCTTTCTCAGCTGCCAGGGTGATTTTTCCACCTTCCAGACCTTGTTGTGTGGCTCTTTTGTGGTAAAATCTCTGATGGCTCCTACACTGCCTGCAGGAGAAAGTCCAAGCACAGCAATCATGTCTTTTCACAACCTTGCCACACTAGCTTCTACCAATGAACCTTCTAGTTACTTCCCCCACCATGCTTTGCCTGAACTACAGTTGTTTCCCAAATATGGCATGTACTTTCCTGTTTCTGTGCATTTTCTTACCTTGCTTTTGAAGCTTTTCCTGACTTCAACTCCTCTTTCCTTCTCATGAAAAAAAAAAAAAAACATTTTTTTCCTGCTTTGGTATTGTCCAAATAGAGGAAGTACTTCCTTAAAAAATGTTAATCCAGCAAAAATTCTTGAGGGTCTAACAGGTACCAGACACTATGTTTTGTGCTTAAGACTGTGATATGTTATATTTCAATTGGAGCAGTCGGGAGATAAATGTAGGAGAGATCATCATAACCCAATGATGTAAAGATTATAGTAAAGAAGTACTCAAATAGAGACCAAAAGGAGACTTTTTTAGACATTCTGTCTAAAACTACCCACCTTTACATATCCAGTTATTCTCTATTGTGTTATCTGGCTTCATTTTCTCATAGGATTTATTATCTAAGCTTATCTTATTTATTCTGCTGTTTCCTTGTTTATTTTGTCTCCACTGGGATGTAAGCTCTGTAAGAACAGATCCTTTGACTCATTCACTCTTGTAATGCTGTGTTTAAAACAATGCTTGGCATATTGAAGGTGCTTAAGAAATATTTATTGACTAAATAAATGTGGTTGGAGACGGCTTCCTGCTCCCTTTTCCCTATTATCCTCCTTTTTATCTTTCTCTTAGATTAACTAAGAATGGCTTGAATTCATTCTAACTGCTGCCATTGAGTCTTTATAATGTGCTGTGCTTGATGTGAAGTGTAAGTTTTATTTTGTTCCGGGGACTTTACTGACCATCCATTACTCATAGTCATTTTAAAAATTTCATATGTGTATTCATTACTTTTACCACAAATGTGCTAACCACCAGGCTAGATCTGAGGAAAGAAAGATGAATAAACTGAAGATCCTTAAGTAACTCATTACTCAAACTCATTACTATACAGTAAAAACATGTTTTTAATTGCAGTAAACAGAAAGGTTTTGAGGAAGGCATAAATTGCTTTCATTGTACCTTGGACAGTATTAATGCTAATTAAAGCTCTATCTTTTGAGTGTCTTGTTTTCTTAAATTTTTTCAAACATGCAAATCAATAGATATTTATGAACACCTACTTTGTGCTCTATGCTTAGATAAGGTGTATACAAATGGGAATGGCAGGCACCTTGCTACTAAGAAACAGACTGTCAGGTAAACTCTTCCCCAAATGACCTTGAAACATTCTGCAGCAGGATATCAAAATACTAGTATTAGGGAGGTTAAATAAATACATTAGCTACAGTCAATCAAATACAAGCTTTCATCATGTTTAGATTTGAGATTCCTTTTTACAAGGCAAAGTGAGAACCAGGTTAGATTACAGAGCTCGTCAGGGTAACAAAGCTATGATTCTTGTAGGTACTCTGTTTTCTCTATGTTACATTTTTAAGAAAAAATTTCATGGAAAGCCTAATACCAGAGACATCAAATGATTTAATATATGATGTCCTACATAAGAGTTCTTTATAAGAACAATTAAATGTCATAACTTGCATTTATTGAACTAAGAGCATATATTCATCTCATTTAATTTTTACCTTATGTGGTGAATGCTCTTAATTAACCCTAGTTTGCAGATGGAGAAACTGAAACCTAACAGGACATATAACTTATCAAGGGCCTAAAACTCCTAGGTGGTAGAGCCAATACTGACACCCAGGCAGCCTGACTTTGGAGCCTGTGCCCTTAACTCTTCCTCTGACAAATACAGCAAGAAGTGGAATGGCTATTCCTTCTGCGATGCCTCCACATCATTGGGGGGCAACTCAGGACAAATTGGTGATGTTTGATTATGGAGCCTCTGGTTGTTTCTTGATCCTATGGAATAGTATAAATTGTCTAAAGGAGTGGTTTTTTTTTTTTTGTATGAATATCTTACCTACATACTTAGAGGCTTCTATTAGGATGCAAACTGTGACCAGTAAGACTGATACTATCTGATTAAAGCTTAGAGTATTTGGCTGAAGATAGAGCTTTATGTTTGAGAAGCCATAAGAGCAGATAGTACAGTTGATATTCCACGTGTAGGTTGAGAAACCTAAGAAGCCACCCTCAAGGACAAACCATTTCATTTCCACATGGAAGGGGGGACCTGCAGAAAAAAAACCCCACACTTTTCCATAGATTCAACTTTTGATCAGTTATAGCACTTGGTTTCAAGTTTTGACTGGCTAAAACCCCTGGTTTTCTGTTGCTGCTCTTGGAAAAAATTTATGGAGGTGTGCCTTCTGGTTTTGTCTACCAAGCTGGAGAAAACATAACTGAAAGAATATGCTGATAAAATTCGATTGATAGAAATAAAAACACAGCCCAGGTTCAATTTTATACATTTTTTGGCTTTTTTTTTAATACTGCAGGTGAACTTTACGATGAATGCTCTGAACTAACAAGTCCTTTAAATGACTCTATAATGAGAAAACTCTTTTGTATGAATTTGTGCAGTTCACTGTCAATTCAGATCAATAAATCCTGCACCAGGTGATTTTTTTTAAATGCAATTTATTGGAGGGGGGAAAAGGCTGTATGGATTGGATTGCTTGTTCCAGCTTTGAAAGATAAAGAACAGATTCAATAGCAATGAAACTAAGTGTCTCTCCATGCTGCCTCAACCCCCTCCCTCTCACTCCTGCTTTTCTTTCTGTAATACCCCTTCTGCAATCACCCTGGCTGGGGCTGCTGCAGATTCATTAAGAAGTGGTGCTTTGAAAAATTCAGAGAAGAGATATGATACTGCCTGGACAATGGATGTAGAATTCAAGCAGCTCCACTCATGAAATTTCTTTCATACCTTCTACCAAGTCTGTAACCTGAGAGAACACCATTCTCAGGTGCTGTGGGCTCCATCCTCAGCTCTAAGATCCCTCACTGCCCAAGTGAAATGGACCTATCATCCCCTTGAAATATTTTGAGGGAACTTCTTTGTTTAGGAGTTTTTATCTTCCACTAGAATAGAGCATGGATTTCAGAATTTGATCGCCTTAAAGTCCTACCTGTATTACTTAGACCTTGAGAATATTTCTTAGGCTCTTTGAGCCCCAGTTTCTTCACATATAAAATAGGAATAGTAACTGTGCCTACCCTTACAGGGTTAATTAAGATGTAAAGTATTTATATGGAAATTATAGTGCTTTGCTGATGTCAGTTAATTAATAGTTTTTATAAATATGATGAGTGTGTGTGTGTGTGTGTGTGTGTGTGAGAGAGAGAGAGAGAGAGAGAGAGAGAGACTAGATTGCTCTCAAAATTAGAATTATCTTTTCCTTTTCTGATTTCAGAATTGACTTTAGCACATGGTAGGTGTTCAATGAATGTTAGTTGAATTAATGATGGTAATGAAACCTAACAGTCATGAGTTCATACATTTTTTTTTCAAATAACCCAAATTAATTTTCTCCTTTGTATTTTGGTCTTGGTTTGCCGTGAATGCAGTGTGTCCTCAGAGGAAGAATGGTTTTCTTATTTAGAATGAGGAGTTGGCATGCTGAGGTCTTTGGAGTTCTGAAATTCCTGTTCCCTTCCATTTCTCTTCTCTTTGGTCTGGTTTGTCAGTGTAACCAGAGGTCAAGCACTGTTAGCATACAGGCTGTTGGCCTGTATACTTTCTATAAGGTCATCTGACCCAGAAGCCCTGGGCCAAACAGTTGGCCAATTCCAAGTAGAGAAGTTCAAACTTAGTAGTTAAGAGGTATTACTAGAAGTCCTAAGACCTTCATTCTAATTCTGGTTCTGCCTTTTTCTGGCTGTGTGACCTTGAACAAGTTAACTGAACTCTCTTGGCCTGCTTTCTAAGTAAGCATGGTGACCCTTGCTCTGTTTATTACTCAGAGTGGTGGTAAGGCTCTAAGAAGATTCAGTACTTTGTCAGCTGTAACATGCATACAGTCATCATCATGCTTCCATGGTTTTTGGTTTAGTATGTGAAGATATCTTTGCTTTGAGATTTTACAGAGATGGAGGTGCGGAGAACTTTCAGAGAAAGTCAATAGATATTTCCTTGGAGAGGTCAGATCATGTTTAACTTATGGGGATAAAAAAAAAGGTTGTGAATTATAGGCCATGAAGAGGACTGGACACTAACCACCTGTCCAATGACTCTAGGAGTAATAATCATTATCATAGAACAATAGAAGAAGCTTCCTTTAGTTAAGTGCATATTATGTGAGAGGTCTACTAAGTCCATTAAATGTCTTACTTTATTCATCTGACAATGAGCCCATGAAGTAATAAGTACTCTTGTTACTCATTTTTCAAATGAACAAACAGATTCAGGGAGGTCTCCGAGTTTATTTAATAAGTGGAATTAAACACATCTGCATAATTTCCATGTATGTCACCTCCAAGAGAGTAAAATTAGAATAAAGTTAGACTAATTTCTAACCCAGTGTTACTTTACTGAAGCTTTTTGCTCTCTGGTCCTTTACATCTTATCTGGATGCTAGCCCTACAGCCAGTTTCTTCTTCCAAGAAGAGGCTATGATACTAGAGCGTTAGGAGATGAATTAGATGATGGGTCTCTAAGGAAATGAGAGGTGGGGGATTTTTGAGAGGGAGCAGAAGGATGGTATAACTGGTCAGGGGAACTAGGAGTCCAAAAAAAGTTGATGAATATGATAGCCAAGGTACTAATAGGAATCAGTCCAACTAGAGAGGCAGGGAGAAGCTCAGGCCATGGTGGTACCATGAGACAATCTGGAACATATCTGAGGGGACAAGGCCTGAGCTGAGACTCAGTTCTCCTCAAGACCACCTATATCTGTGAAAGTGCTAGGCCACTTTCAGAAAGAGAGAGAAGAAAACAGCTTCTCAGGCCACCTAGAGTTGACCCCAGGAAAATTTAAGAAGGCCTTGGCTTGACAGAATGTTATTCTCTTGGTAGTGAGTATAATGGATTTTTGAAAACAACTTAACCTTGAAATTATCACTGACAGTAACCATCATTCCCACTGTTTACGGAGGACTGTTGGGTAGCAGGCCCTATGCTAAGCATTTTACCTTCATCAGCTATCTCAGTTATAACGAGCTGGGTTATTACCCTGTGTTTCACATGAGAAAACTGAGGGCCAAAGAAGTTACATGACTTGTCCAAGGTCACACTGATTTTTAGAGAATAGAGTTGAGTTTCAAATCCAGGTCCGTGTCACCTGTCTCCCTCCTGCCTCCTGGAACTGAGATGAAGGGAGCCTAAAAATGGTTAAAACTACATAGACATAACATGGAGTGATGGAAGGGGAGGAGGGCGGGGGGTGGGGGTGACTGGGTGGCGGGCACTGAGGGGGGCACTTGACAGGATGAGCACTGGGTGTTATTCTGTATGTTGGCAAATTGAACACCAATAAAAAAATAAATTTATTATTAAAAAAACAAAAAAACTACATAACATCTGGTAATCTTTTATCTATATGCTGAAGCATTGTTTGAAATATAAAAGAAAACAAATACTTTTGCGCTTTTGTGTTCTATCATTTTTTTTGTTGACAACCATCACCCTCCTACACAGTCTTTATTCTGGCTGGTTGTCAATTATGCAAATACACTGATAGGGACATGTTACCCTAACAGAGCAGAGTGCAAAGTCTTTACTTCCTCAGTTTGTTTTCCTTTGCCAAGTAGAATGCATCTGGACTGATTTGGATAGAATGAGCCAACAGTAGTCAGGGGAACTGAAGCCCAAGAGAGGTGGGGAAATAGTATAGAAGCACTAGCCTGGAAGAGTGATGCCAGGCTTTTGATCCAACAGAATATATACCAAGGCTCTGAGAGAATTTCAGTCTCCAAGCATAAAAGTTATGTCAACTCTAGTTCCTATGTATCATGATTTCTATCAATTTCTATCTCTCTCATTGCTATTTTCCTTGTCCGGACTACCATCATCTCGAACCCTAAATATTACAAGAGCTTCCTAAAAGGTCTCCCCTAATTGTCTTATATCATACCCTTGTCTAATCCATTCTCCACACTACAGAAATTGGTCTTCCATTTCCAAAAGGTGGTCTTCCTAAAATTTATGTCAAGTTACTCTTCTGCTTGAAACAGATCTATATTCCTTGGTGTTCATGGAGTAAAATTCAAACTTCTTAAAATTAATTATAAGCACCTGTATAATTTTACCTCTTTAGGCTTATTCCTTGCACTCTCCTTTCTTCCCTAAATTCTCAGAAACAGTAGTCTTGCAACATTTTACATATCTTTCAGTCCTTGGAACTTGTCACACTCTTGTTTCTGGACAGAAGTGTGTTCTGTTCCTTTTGCTTCTTACAAGGTCTCTTTCTTCTTCACATGACTTACTACCACTTATTTTATAAAGTATCTGCTTAGAGGTGCCTTTTCTCTAGGAAAGTGAAGTTGATTCCTCCAGTCCGCCAAACAGTTGGCCCACAGGGAGGGATCAGACTGATTGCTGTGTCAGGGATTAGAGCTAGGGATAATGTATGAAAAGCTCTGGAGCACAGATTGTAGCTAAATTCAAGGAAAACAATTCCAGCAGTCACAACTGTCCAAAGATGGGGTGGGAGAGTTGGTTCCCTGTCACTGGGAGTGAGCAGTAGAGGATGTCAGTCCCTGGAAAGGGAGGGTGTAGGATATTTTGAACACTAGTATGGGAGTTTATGGGAAAGGAGGAGAAAGGTAGATGATTTTTCAGTCTCTCCTGAGGCTTTGTAAATTTAGTCTCTATAATCAAATTAAGTAAACAAGTAATTTTATCTTTGGTCAAGGTTTGGATTAAGTAAAATTGATGTGTTCTTTTCTCCTCTCTCTCTCTCTCTCATTATCTTTCCCTCTTTCTTTCCTTCTTCTCTTTCTCCCTCTCCTCCTTTCTTCTCCCTCTCTCCCCCGACTCCCCACTGCCCCTCTCCTCTCCTCTCTTACTTGAATCCAAACAACTTCCTTGAGAACTAGTAACCTTGTTGCAGATGAGGAACAGAGAGTTTGATATTCACCCTTCATAAAAAACAGGCCTGAAGCAAAGATAGCATGGCCCTATGCCCCATGTGGTATTTGTATGTCCTTTATAAAAGAAAAAGAGCCTCCTCAGGCTTGGCTCATGTAAAACTGAGGATCTTAGGTAGGAGGACACTCCCAGGCACAAGAACTATACCTTTTCCTGTTGGTATGGATCAGAATGGGACGGACACCTCTTGGCTGTCCCTTGTCAGGGATGAATTTATCCAGATACACTACTCCATCAATACCAGGATGGGGCAGGAAGTTTGGGATGGAAGGATGCTGATTCTTAGAGAAACAGGTGTTGGGTTAGCATTCTCTGTATGCCCTTTACCTTGAGGGAGAGAGACCTAGCAATTCCACTATATCTATATACACAGTATAGATGCATGTTGGAGCCACCAGCACTTGCTGTCCTAAAGCACACAGCTTCATTAATAAAGTCTATAAATATTTATGGAGTCCCCTACAGGTACTGTTCTAAGTGATGGCAATATAGTAAAAAAGGCAAAGTCCCTATCCTCATGAGTTTACATTCCAGTGGGAGATATTGAACAACTAATCAAACAAAAGCATATTATAATTTCAGGTGGTGATAAGTGACATGGAAGGTAAAGCGTTAAGTTATGATGCAGTAACAAGCTCCAAATATCAGTAGCTTATAGTAAGAAGCTTATTTCTCACTCCTGCAACATGTCTACTATGGATTTGTTGCACCTCTGGTCCACATTTTTACTGTAGGATCCAGACCAACAGAGCAGTCTCAATATGGAACATTTCTGGTCATGGTGGCAGAGAGAAAAGAAATGTAATAAGCCACTGGCTGGTTCTTAAAGCTGCTTCTTGGAAGTGGCGCACATCACTTCTGTTCACATTTCATTGATGAAAGCAAATTAAATGGCTGCTCTTGACTTTTATTATTGCCCCACTGGGTGGAGAATCATAGGGAGGGAAATGGGTATTTGGTGAATAGTGTTACAATCTAACAGAAAGCACACACTTACCAGAGGGGTCTGGAAAGTGTTCTATAAATGCAATAAAGAAATAAGCTGTGTGAAGATATGGGCAAAGCCTGTTATAGGTAAAGGGAAAGCAAGCACAAAAGGACTGAGGGAGGAATGAGAGTGGTGTGTTTGAGGAACAGTAAGAAGGCAAGTATGGTTGGAGCACAGAGAAAAAGAGCAGAGTGGTAGGAAATGAGGCCAGGGAATTAGGCAGGAGCGTAGTCACAAGGGCAAGATGGAGTCGTCGTCATCATTTAGTGAGTGTCTGTTGAGTGCTTATCGTATACTAGGCACTTGTTTAGGCTCTCAGGGCATGTCTGTGAGTAAGATAGACCAAAACATTATAGAAATTCATATTTAAATGCAGAGAAAGAGAGTATAAATAATAAATATAATGCATAAATTATGTAACATCTGAGATGGTGATAAATACTGTAAAAATAATAAATCAGAGTTAAGTTGGACCGAAAGTAGAGGGTTGGGGGTTAGAATTTTAAAGGGGGTGGTCACTATAAACATTTTAAAAGTGACATTTGAGCAAAGATTTGAAGGAGATGAGAGCATCAGTAATACAGGAGTTATAGTTAAGATGACCAGAAATTTGGAGTTTAATATAAGTGAGATGGGAAGCCTTTAAGTGTTTTGGTCAAGGGAATGTCATTGTCTGACTTATGTTTGAAAATGATCACTCTGGGGGCATCTGGGTGGCTCAGTGGCTAAGTGTCTGCCTTTGGCTCAGGTTGTGATCCCTGGGTCCTGGGATTGAGTCCCACATTAGGCTCCCTGTGGGGAGCCTGCTTCTCCCTTTGCCTCTCCCTCTGTGTCTCTCATGAATAAATAAATAACATCAAAAAAAAAAAAAAAGAATGATCACTCTGGTTGCCATACAAGGAATAATTGTACAGTAAAGCAAAGGTAAGTGTAGGCTAGAGGAATAGGTAAGGGGCAGGTTGCAAGGTACTAGAGCAAATAGAATTAAGGCTCTCTTTTAAGAAAGCCTATTAGATGGTCAAGAATTTGAGAACCCTATTAGTCAGTAAGGGAGAGTTTGAAGCTTGAAAGTCATATGTAGGCATCATAGGCATGGTAAATATTTAATCTTGAAGCCTGATGAGCATACATGCATATAAAAAGAGAAGAAATGAGAATGGAGGACCCAGCCCTTGGACATTCCAACATTTAGGGAGTGAAATGAGGAGGAGTCAGCAAAAAAGCCTGAGAAGGAACAGCCAGCAAATAGGAGAAAAATCTAATAAAGCAATGAGCAAGCAAACAACTAAAAACGAAATAAAACAGACGTGTGCTATTCCAGAAACAAGAGAGACAAGTATTTCAAGAGGGAGAAGGAAATTAACTCTGCCAAATGTTACGGAGAAGTCAAGTATGCTAGAGACTAAAAATTATCCATTGTCTTCATTAGAGTAGAAGGCACTGGTGGTCCTTCATAGGACAGTTTGGTTGGAGTGGTGGGGATGAGAGCTTGACTGGAGTATTTTCATTAAAGAACAGAAGGTAGGGAAATAGAAGAGTCAATCCTTTTTAGAGTAATATGGTAGTGACTAGAAGGAGCTGTGGGACCAACAGAAGTTCTTTTTTTTTCTTTTTGTCTGTTTTTACTTAGTTTTATCTTTGTTAGTTTAAATGGTAGATATCATTGTTGTGTTCTAACGGGAATGACACTTTCAAGTCATTGGTTTGTCATACTGTGTAGCCCTTCGTAGCCTATAAGCCTATATAAATTAACTCTGCCATTTTGACTTAGTTTGGTTCTTCCTCAAAGCCACTAAGTCATGCAATAGTACAGGCAAAAGTTACATTTGGAGTCTATTTGTCTCAGATCATTCAAAGCCACTAAGTCATGCAATAGTAGAAGCAAAAGTTACATTTGGAGTCTGTCTCAGATCATTCTGACTCATCTGATCTTCCTGATACCAGCAGTATGAGAGCCTTCCTTTTGAGTAACATTAATTGGGACTTCTCAGTCTTCTTGGTGTTTGGTGGCACTGACTTCTGAATTTTAATTCCTTTCTGGTTTATATTATTTTACTTAAGCCTGCATCCCCTTATATAAGGAGTCAACATTAAGACACAGGGGTCAGTGGTCAGCATCAAAGACTATGTCTTCTTTGCCTCAGACCTGCCTTAAGACTATTTTCTAGGGATGTAAAGCTACTGATTCCTTTAAGAAGTGCCACCAATTCTCAAGGAAGTTTTTGGAAGCAGAACTGAAGGGTCATTTATTTTAGGTTCATGATTTTGCTTTGCTCTCACTTCTCCCAATTTGGTGCCATCTGGAGATATGAAATACATCCCTACATCTGTGAAATTAGTATTCAAGCTCTCTTCACAACTAATTAGCCAGCATGGTTCTCATTTTGCTGGTTACCTGTTAGATTTGTCTTCTCATTTTAACAATGGAATCGGTGGATTCCTGGTAATCTATACCTATAAATGGGTTTTTACTCAGCAACTTTGTATTTTAATTTTGGTCTTTTTGAGCCAAGGCTAGGATCTTTGTCAGCTCTTTAGAAAATAATGCATTGTATGCCTTCTCTATACCTATTCTGAGGACTTTGGTGACTATTCAAGACATTTCGCTTCCTGTATTAGAAGAGCCACTTTTCCTGAAAGCCTCCTTGAGTCCCTGGCTTATCTCCAGAATCTTCACAGCTCCCAGAGTTCATCTGGTCTTTTTTCTTGGGAAAATGCTTAAGGCTTCCTTTTATTCAAGTAAAATGTTAAATGCCAAGATTACTTAGATTATGCTCTAGTTGAGAGGTTTTTTATTTGTCTACCTAGCAGAGGTTCTTGGCATCTAGGTAGATCATGTGATTTTATTGGAACATTAAGGAAGAAAGAACAAGAGGGTTCTGGAATCTTCTTTTGCTGACTGTTCCAAAAATGCTCCACTTTTCCTTTGTCTCTCTGAGAACATATTGGGATGAAGTGAAAGCTTAAGATTTGTATTTAGTTAAATAGTCTTGAATTAAGATAAAAGTTTACACCACTATTAACTCTGACTTTGGACACAATTTCTGTCTCAGTATTTCCCTCTGGAAAATAAGGATAATAATAGACCTATGCCATTGAATTTTAGTGTGTATTAATAATAATGTATTAAGTGTTCAGTATAAATACTAGCTATAAAATTGACATCACTCATATAGACAGTAACAATAATACAGTAAAGTACATGCCATATGCTATGCTTGGCAGCAGGTAAATAATAGTGAATAAGAAGTAATCTTTTACTCTCAAAGCTTCCCTGGTCTAGTAGGATACAGAAAGGAATAATTGTAACACAACATGGCAAATGGAATGATGGTTTAAATGCAAAATCTTAAACAATCTTCAAAGAAAAAATGATTCTGTCCAGGATGTATGGGAGAGATACCATCTGAGGTAGGGTTTTATAAAGGATAAAGGACATTTTGATCAGTTAAGTATATTATGAACAAAGGAGTGGAGATCTGAAACAATATTCTGGCCTTTGAAATGATAAGTGGATGAAATCTATTTTCTACTGGGGCAGTAGTAATTGCCTAAAGCCAAATCTTTTCAAATCCCACCCCCCAAAACCATCAGTATCAATAAGGAGAACAAATAAAACTACCCACAATCCATATGTACAGCACATTAGAATGCATAGAATATTATAAATTCCATTTCTGTTTGAGTATGGTAGGCAGAATAATGCTCCACTCCCCCAAGATATCCACATCCTAATTCCTGAAAACTGTTGATATGTTAAGTGACAAAGGGAAGTAAAATTGTAGAGAAAATTAAGATAACTAATGAGATGATTTTGAGATGAGGAGACTATCCTGGATTATCCAGATGGGGCTCAATGTAATCACAAGGGTATTTTAAGTGGAAGAAGGAACTAGAAGAGAAAGAACCAGACAGATGGCAGTATGAAAGGGTTCAGCAGGACCTTGCTGGCTTTGAAAATGGAGGAATGTGACTACGAGTCAAAGAATGTAGGTGTCCTCTAGAATCTGGAATAAGCAAGGAAATATATTCTCTCCTATAGCCTCCAGAAGGAATTCAGTTCTGCCAGTACCTTGAATTTAGCTCAGTGAGACCTGCTTTGGACTTTGACCTCTAGAACTGTAAGATGGTAAATTTACTAGACAAGTTTTAGAACCACTGCTTTTGGGAAGGAGGGGATGATTTGGAGGGTGGAGGTGTTTCTTGGAGTAAATAGAAAAAAGAAAGCAAAGTGTGCAAATAAAGTACATTACAGAAATAAAAGATAATCATAAAATCAGAAGACACACCAGCTGTTATCCCCATCCAAATAAAAGGAACTTTTGATTAAGGGACCACTGTTAAAGAAACTGACTTTGCTATAGCCATAGAAGAGGTACTCTTGAACTAGGAAACTTGATAAGCCATCTAAACCCATCACTCCTGCCTACATAAGCCAGTTATCGCAGGTCAGGAAAATATAAGACATTGAAAAAACAACAACAACAAACAAACAGAAAATGGAATCTAATAGATGAGGAGAAAACCAGAAAAGAAAATTCTTCCCCCAAACCAATCATGAAGTACAGGAAAGCTATATAATACATTACCCCAATTTGAAATGAATATCCTTAAGCAAGTAGATATGAAAATCTTCCTCAAATCAAAAATTCAAAAACTCAGAATTGAGATGGACAGAACATCCAAGAAGAGGGGAAATTTGTACTGAATAAACTCAAAAAGCATTTGAAAGAAGAGACAAAATCTTCTTCAAAATGAGGATAAAATGCAAAGTGCTTAAGGAGAACAGATTCAACTGAAAAGACATTGAGAGGAGCAGGGAAATGGAAAGATAATAGCCAAGAAAATAATAACAAAATAATAGAAGGTTAAATTGTTGAAAGAAAAAGTAATAGATCTAGAAGATAGGCAAAGAAGACCCAAAATATCTATAATTGGAGTCTTTAAAGAGTTAAAACAGGGAACTCAACAAATATTTAAAATTATAATCAAAGGAAACTTTCTAGGAAAAGAGACCTGAACCTATATATGAAAAGACCGATTACGTATTTGGGAAAATGACCCAGAATAGTCAACTCTGGTTCAAAGTCTTTAACAGCACATTTTTAAGATAAAGGCCTCCAGGCAAAAAAAGCAAAATCACCTGAAAAAGGAAAAATTTAGGGTGTCAGAATCCTTAACAGCAAAATACAGAGAAAGACAATAGTGGAACACTGTTTTCAAGAGACTTAAGGAAATAAAGTGTTAGGGATTTTTTATCAAGCCAACTTGTACTTAAAAATCAAGACTAAAGGAAAGCAGTTTTTTTTTCTATCTTTATTTTTCTCTCCAAATTTTTATTTAAATTCTGGTTAGTTAACATATAGTGTAAGGGAAAACAGTTTTAAACACACAACAACTTGGGAAATAGTGCATTTATGAGTATTTTCTGAGGATTCTTAATAGAGGATGAACTTCATTCAAGTAAGCTATGACTAGGGTAAGTTTGGCACATTGGCAAGCATTAAATATATCTAATTGTAGATTTTAGATTTATAAAATATAGAGCAAGATCTAAAGCTAAAAAAAGGATGTAGGAGACTACTATGTAAATTTTATACATTTTTACAAAGAAGAAGTGGCATAACTAAACCATGAGAGAAGAGAAAAAAAAAAAGACAAAAACTCAATAATTGACCCATAGGTAATTTCTGTTTAAAACAGAAATAGTAGAAGCATAGGGAAGAAAAAAGATTAAAAGGGCATTTATTATATAATGGTAGCTACAAGAACAAAAAATTGAAAATCTCTTAAATGCCAAAAAAAAAAAATCAAAAAGAAAAGAGAAAAATATATAAAGAAAAGTAAATATTCTACAACACAATATGCTACTTTTTATATAGAAAGAAGGGAAAATTGAGAAAATTGAGGCATAGGAGCTTCAGTAACTTTTCTTGGCCCAAACATATACAGTGAAAATATATATTAGTGTCATTTATACTAGAGAGAGGTTAGATACAATCTAAGTATTCAACAATGGAGAAATTGATATGAAACTTACAATAAATTGATTTAGAAGGCTATTATGTGATAATTACAAGATACAGAGCAATACATAGACATTCCAAATATATAACAAATAAACAATAAAAAATAATGTACATCTTCAGGAAATCAACTGTGTCTGAACATAAATAAAGGCAGAAAGCGAACAAAGACATAAAAATGCCTGTTTTGTTGAACATGTAAGATTTTTATAAGTCTGTTTTCCACTTTTTTATTGTGATGATATCATTATATAATATATTACATAACAGTCATCACTATTCTCTTTGGGCTCCACAGCTTAGTTCCATTTCTGTTATAGAAAAATTGCTTTTCATATTTTAATTATATGCTTGCCCAGTTCTTCCATTAGATAGTAAGCTTCCTGAGGGCATTACTAGCACTAGTAGAGTGCCTTGCACAGAGAAAGTACTCATTTACTATTCGGTGAATGAGCGATTATAGTTAATAGTAAATTGAGCTGTGGAATAATGGAAAGAATCCCCCTAAAATGAAGGAGGCAATGACCACAAGGCCCTAATCCAATCAAAGGTCCTATTTCTTGTGTAATACTATAAAATATTTTTTATTCTGTTGTGTTTTGGTGGGGGGGAGGGGGTTGGCAATTGGGAGAGAACTAAAGCAGCAAAAGAGAAAACAGGAATCTTAGTATGAATTTGCTTATGAACCATTTGAATGAAATTGGTTTGGATTCTCAACTGTCAGAGCTTGATAATAGTTCTCCTAGCCACAAATTTGACAACTAAAACAAAATGGATCTTCCTTCCATCAGCAACACAGGAAACCCTGTTCATGGGTCTGTGTGAATGACCTCAATTAAGCCAGGCTGTGAAATGTAATATCTATGGAAAATAGGGTAAAGAGACATGTTTTCTATCCACTGCTTTATATTTAATCTTTGGGTCAAATTAGCTCCTCCAAAATGCTATGACTTTGGGCTCTGTCAGCTTAGGAACTCACAAGGAGATCTACTTGAAGCCCAATGTCATGGAGATTTGAATATTTCAATTTTAAGAACTGTTGTTTGAAAATAACATTAATGTCATTGAGAAAAACCCTGTTTGTTTTAGAACTCTAAGCTCTGTGAGACCAGGAACTCGTTTGTTTTTGTGCCTGAGAACTTTAGCATCTGGCCTGATGACAGTATTGAATAAATGGATAAATTTGTTGACAGCCACATTCTTTCTTCAGCTCATTATCTTTTATTTAAAGTTTCATATAAGAAATTTTACCTTTGAGAAATTGAGTGCTTTCTCTTTTTCTGATATAGATGTTAGGAAAATTAGCTTTTCCCTTCTCCTCTTCCTCCCTTTCCTCTCCCCATTCTCTTCCTCTGACTCTCCTCCTTTTCTCCTCTTCCTCCTTTGTGATGCCTCAGCTGTTAGTTTGAAACCAAAAACATTTGTAGCCAATTATAATGCACTTGTAGAAATTCTAATGGCTATTATTATTTTCCTATTTTCCTCCTATTTTTTTTTCCAAGGCCCTACTTAAGTCCATAGCTCTAGAATAAAACCAACATAATTTGTAGCCTAATCTCTCCACCTAGCTTCTCTTAGCTGGGTTCCTCATTTGTAAAATGGGCATACTCTCCCTCCCTCCCTTGACCATGGTGAAGATTAAATAATCAAAGAGCTATGCAATGGGCCTTGATCAATAAATCCTTGTTTCCATTTTTTCTTATTATCTCAAGCCATTTTTTGAAAAGCAATAGGATTTAGACACGTATTAAAATACCTGACTGGTGAGGGCTCTCAGATTGCATGGCACTGTACCAAATGCATGTTGTGTGTTTGGGAGATGGAGACGATGATGGAGGATGTGCTACCTACCTTCACGTACTTCCAGGCTTGCAGTGGAAAGAGTGAGGTGACTTTGTTTGCAGTGAAATGAGATACCGTGTTCCATGAGACGGTGCTAGGAGGAATTGTGAATTTTTAAAAATTATTATTATGGTGGTCCAGAGAACATGAAGCAAACAAAGGTTTCCTGGCTACAGTTTGGTGGTGTTACATATGTGTAGGTTTTTGCATCTCAGCAGTGGTTTGTCGTTCCACTTCCTGTATCTAACTTTTGCCACTTAGCAGGAGCTCCTGCCTCTGCCAGACTAGCACAAGAAACAGAAAACTCCTCTCTAGGCATGGACCATGGATGTGGTATGTGTGAATGGCTGAAAAGATGGAAGTGAGTTACCTCCTCTGACCCAGGTAACAAATAGGTACTGGTCCATGGAATACCTTTGTGGTAAACAATGAACAAATGGATATATAATATGTAAGGTGATGCTAAGGGAAGAAGCACTAATGGACTCTCATGAATTGGGAGGGAGACATGTACCAGTGTAGCCTAGGGACTCCCCAAGAAAGCTTTCTGTGACCGCTTATTCCTTGCTTATTATGCATTTGCACTATTGGCTATTTTTTCAGGTATGAAAATATTTAAACTTGTAAGTTATGAGTGATATGTAACTTGCCTGTGCTGTTGGACTTCCATATTATTACCATTTTGTTTTTGTGTTTCTCTCCTCCTGTGAATTGTGAGTTCCAGGAGGGCATGATCTATGTTCTTTTTAAGTTTGAGTCCCAGAGATCAGTACAGGACCAGGGACATAGTAGGTACTTAGTAAGTCTTTGATAAATGTAATTCCGCTCTCTTGGAGCTCACAGTCCAGAGGATGAAGTAAACTAGCCCCTTTTGGACAATCTTTGGTGAAAAGCTATTTTTTCCTGTTTGTTTTTTAATTTTCCAATCTCTTGTAGGATGATACTTGGAAAAATAATTTTGAAAAAAAAATAAGTACAAAGCACAAGGCTTAACTTTTTACTATTAGATTCTATAAACATAAACTACCTCTGTCAAATTACTAAACAAGTTTCAAAGCATGTTTTTTCTTTTTCTCATTGCAGACTGGTAACCGTTTGCAGACTGGCAGCAATCCATGGACCACATGGACCACTGAAATACATACAAATACACAAATAATGTGCAGGTGTTGTTTAAATGCTATTGAGTGAAATAGAGCCCAGCAGTGGAAAAGAGAATGATGGAGTTGGAAGGTGGTGGTGCTACTTTTGAAGGAAGACAGAGAAGCTTCCTGATGATGTGAGGTTTGAACAGAGAATGGAATGAAGTAGGAGTGTGAGCTTTCCAGATATCAGAGGAGAGTTTCAGGGAAAGGAAACCATATGAGCAAAGGCTCTGAGCCAAGATTCATGCTGTCTTTGACTGGGGGGCATGCAAAAGGTGGGTCAGATTACTATAGCCTATTAGATCATGAAAACTTCAGATTTTTTTCTTTTATTTAAAATTTGAACTGTGCAATATTGGTTTCTAGAATAGAATTCAGTGCTTCTCCACTTACATACGACACCCAGTGCTCAGCGCAAGTGCTTTCTTTAATCTCCGTCACCCGTCTAGCCCATCTTCCACCCACCACCCTCCATCAACTCTCAGTTCTCTATTGTTGAAAGCCTCTTATGGTTTATTTCCCTCTCTCCTTTTTTTCTTTTCCCCTTTCCCATATGTTCATCTGTTTCCTTTCTTAAATTCCACATCTGAGTAAGATCATAGGGTATTTGTCTTTCTCTGACTTGTTTCACTTAGCATAATATACTCTAGCTCCGTCCATATCCTTGCACATGACAAGATTTCATTTTTTGATGACTGACTAATATTCCATTGTTTGTGTGTGTGTGTGTGTGTGTGTGTGTGTGTGTGTGTATACCACATCTTCTTTATACATTCATCAATTGATGGACATTGGGGCTCTCTCCGTTGTTTGGCTATTGTTGATAATGCTGCTATAAACGTTGGGGCGCATGCACCTCTTCAAATCTGTATTTTGATATCTTTTAGGTAAATACCTTGTAATACAATTGCTGGTTTGTAGGGTAACTCTATCTTTAACTTTTTGAGGAATCTCCATACTGAAGAACATCAGATTTTATTCTAAGTCTTTGGAGGGTTTTGAGCGAAGGAGTGACGTGAATTATAACCATGGCTGAATAACATACTATCTGCTCATTGGGGAACAGATTACAGGACGGAAAGTTAGAAGGCTCTTGTAAAAATCTATAGAACAAATGATGATGGCTTGGCTAGGGAGGAACAGTGGAAATGGCAAGAAATGGCTGCAGTGTGAATTGACCTTGAAGGTTGTAGCTGATGGATTGGACACAGAGTGTGAGGAAAAGAGAGTGTCAAGGCTGACTCCAAGAATGTTGGTCAGAGCAAATGGCCAATGGTGCTGCCATTTATGTCTTGTCTTCAGTGTGCTCTGTGACAGAAGCAATAGTTTGGAGAGCTTTCCATACCTACAAATTGGTTAATATTTCAGATAAAATATTTTCCTGCTTAAGGGAATAAATTCTCCACTGTGTTTCAGTCCCAGCTACCCAGAATCATTTACCCTGTAGGAGTATCAGATAACTGAATAGCTGCTTTCAAATTTTACCTTTAAAAGACATATTACTGTATACAGAAATTATTTTCCTATATACCATCTCCCTTGAGCTTTACAGCAATCCTCCTGGGTAAGCAGAGCATTTCTTTCAATCTTCATTTTATTGATAGAGAAACTAAGGAAGCAGATGATGAGGCTAGTCAGTGGTGAACCTGGGTCTAGGTTCTAAGCTTTGTTCTCCTGTGTCCAGGGCTTTTTCCTCAACACCCGCCGAAATGTTACTATACTTGTGGAGAGTCAATAGCCTTTAGGCCCAAACGGGATCTATAATATTGTTTCTTTGGGAAAACAGATTTCAATTTATAAGCACTTGAAATTTGTAAACAGTTGGATTCTAGCCTGATAGTTAAGTTAGAGACTGTCTCTGTTTCTCTGTGTTAGCACAGCACCTTGCTTTCCAAAAAAAAAAGGGGGGGGGTCCTTTCTAAGTAACATGTTAATTTCTTTTTTTTCCTGGCCCACATGTCCCTATAGGAATCCCCTTTTCAATCACTGGCATCACCAAAACTAGAAACATCTGTCATTTAAGACTATACCTTCTTTATCTCCAGCATCTCAGGAGTTACCAAATCCAGCCCATTCTACCTCTGAGAAGCCTCCAGCTGTCCCCTCCTCTGTGCCAGTGCCCTGGTTTCAGTACCACCCCCCCCCCCCCCCATCATCTCTACCTGCGAGACTGCAGTAGCCTTCTCACTGGCCTGTCTGCCACCTGGCTTCCTGCCTCTAATCTACTTTCCACAATCCAGCCAAAGGGCTTTCTAAATGCAAATCTAGTCCTATTAAAAACTGACCTTATTTAAAAGACTCTAGTGCTTCCAATTGCTCTTGGGATAAGATCCAAGCTCTTTAGAACGGCATACCAGGACCTTCGGAATTTGCACATGGGATACAAAAAATGAAAAAATGCAGTCCCATCTTCTGAGCTCACGATTTGATTAGGGAGGCCGGTGCATACACAATTTTAATGCACTATGAAAAATGTTCTCATAGTTATGTGCAAATAAAAACAACTATAATGAAGTGTGATATTTGTAACACTTCTATTATCATGTAGGATGTAGCCCTGCAACAGAGTAGTTTGGCTTGTTAAGGGAGCATTCTCCAAAGTCATCTAGGTACTTAGTTTACTCACTCTGTGCAGCAAAATTTAACACATGTTGTCTGGCAGGTTCATATCAAAGCAGACATAAGCTTACCTCACACAATACTTAGATGGGTTCTTTGATTTGGGACTTTGAAAAAGTGCAAAAGGACTTGTTGAAAATGTCTTCTTGTGGAGAATTATGTCTATTTCACTACACAGTCCTACTCAAGTACAATTCTGAATACTATTTTGTGGGATTCTAATGTTCATCTCCAGTTCTCCTTCATGAAAAGACTCTAAACCAGTGGGACAAAAACAAAAACCCAAACCAAAACAAAACAAAACAAAACAAAAAAACCCCAAAAAACTGTGTCTTTAATGTTTGCATTGTTCTAGTTCTGCTTTTCCTCTCCTGTATGTCATTCTGGACTGAGATGCCCCGCCCTCATTTCAGGGTTCTTAACTAAATATTTTCATAGTTCTTAGGTTTTGCTTATGCATTTGTTTAAAGGAAGTTGTTGTTTTTCAAAATCAATTTGTTTTTGTGTTTCTGTTCCTCGTATCTTACAAAGCCCTTACTCAGTGTCTCTGTGAATGATCACAGGGCTGTGATACTGGATTGTGTACTTTAAATCACTATATATGAGAAAGTAAATTCCTGTTCAGACTATGAGCTGAAAAAGGCATCCCCATGTGCAGTACACCTGGCACTACCTGAGTGACCTCATTACATTTCTGCAGGATAGCGGTAGCTCAGGGGAATTAATCCTTAATCTAGCATCTCCTACTGTCCGCTCCTTAAAACATGTATGCTGAGAAACACCCAGTGAAAAAGAAGGCGTATACTTGAATAACCCTGGAAAACTCTGCACATTATATCTGATCTAAGGTGCATAGAACATTTTAGTGGTATTAATAAATGAAGCAGTAAAGAAACAGTGTTAACTCAGTGTTTACCAAACTTACTTGACCACACACCTCTTTCCATGTTGCACCCATTAATAGTCATTAGAAGAAATAATGGCGTCCTCACTTTGAGTTAAATGCCAATAGCATTTGTCACTTACAATTTATTTTTTCAACATTTTATTATTAAGGTTTTTGAAGTGACAAAAGAATTGAAAGCAATGTACAGCAAAAGCAAATATCCCCAGTGTCTAGATTCTACAGTGAACCTTTTGCTACACTTGCTTTATCCATTATTTGTTTCTCTCTTCCCACTAGACTGGAGTGCCTCAATGATTATTAATCTAATTTATCTTTATTTCATTGGAACTTAGCAGCGTATCAGGCACCTATAGGTAACCAATAGATATTTGACCCATGAATGAATAAATACATTTTTTTTTTATTCCCTCAGGTATCTTCCTAGCACATCCCAGAAACTGAGCTTCAAGGGACGTGAAAGACCAGAGTGTCCCATGGCCTTTCTAAGTCTGAACAAACATACACTCAAGAGAAGACACAGATCCTGAGATAGGTCTTCTCTTAAGCCAAGTGGAAGCCTGTAACTTGCCCACTGTGAGCCGACAAGTGGCCCAGCGTCTCAGACCCTGCTCATCTCTGTACGTACAGTTCATTTTGAGAGGAGGCAGCTTTTGCCGAGCCAATGAGCTCGGATGAATGAACTCAGAGCTGGTCTGTCAAGTCTCGTCCACATGTTGGATTCTCCTCCCTTTGCAGGTTTCTTGCTTTCGTGAGATCTTGGTGTCTTCTTAATTTCCAAAGACGTTTAATTTCCACTCTGATTTTATCTGCCCTCATCTTTCATTCCTGGAAACCTGATCCTTGGTTTGTCTGATGATCCACCTTCTTCGTTTGTAACTGCAGATGGAGGACAGTTATTTAATAGGCCTTTTGTCCTTTTATCCCCTAGTGTCTGATTACCTACCACAGGTCCTAGGAAAGCAACTGCCCTTGTCCTTTTATTTCTTTTCTCTTTTTGTACGAGCAAAACCAACACCAACAAAATCTTTATTTTCCTCAATTTTTAAATTTGCTTCACTTTCTCTTCCAATGAACCACATTCTAACTTTTCTAAGATTCTTTATCTTGACACTTGTTCTTCTCTCCTCTTTTTTCTCTGTTCTGTTCTTTTCCCATCCCTTTTGATTTTCTTTTTCTGGTAGAAAAGAAGTCAATACTGTATACATGTAGAAGACACAGGCTTGAGGGTTATAACCAAATCAATAAAGTATACTGAATGAGCCTTCAGTGGTTAGGCTAAGGCCTCCCATTTATTTTTTCAAACATAGTTTCTAGTGCCCAATTTCCAAATGTGGCCGAAGTTACCTAAAGCCTGTATTTGCCGCCTCAGTTCCTCTATTTGGATACTGTTTCTGGTTCATTCTGTTGTACTCTTGTCAAAATACGACTCTCACTTCAAAATTCCATTACAGATCCTCCCTTCAGTATGAAGCCTTCCTTGATTTTTCCTTCAGTATAGAAACTCCTCTCTTTCTCTTTGAATATCCTTAATACTTAGTTTCTGACCTCTCATTTGACATATACTCAATCTCAGGTCTAAAAATGATGTAAGTGGGTTTTATCCCATAAAAGTTTTAAGAAACATAGTAAATTCTTTACTTAAAAAAGTAGAGTACATATGCTCAGTGATATACAATTCAAATATAGAAAAAATAAATATTGAAATTAAGTCTGTCCTACTCCAGGTACATTGACAAGGGTTTCCATTCTCTTTTCTATCTTTCTGGATATTTTCTGTGTTATTTTAAAAATACGTGCAGTAACATATCATATGCACTATTCTGTACTTTGCCTTTTAAACTTAACACTTTATATATTAAAGCTCATTCTTTATCTATTGTGGCACCTCCTTCTTTTTAATGACCTCATAGTGGATATTTAGAATGTTTCCAGTGTGTTTCAGTGAACACTATACTTTAGGATAAACTCTGGGAGGGGAATTGCAAGATCAAATCATATGTATATATTTTTTTCACTTCATTGGTTTGTTTTATTGATGTAAAGTTTGTATATAGTGAAATACAAATACATTAAGTGTACAACTTGATAAATTCTGATAAATGTATGTACCCATGTTACTCACCACTCTAATCAAGATATTGAGCATTTCCATCACCTCAGAGTTCCTTTTTAAGTCAATTTTTATGCCTCTAGTAGTCAAACACAGTCTTATTTCTAACCACAGATGAGTTCTGCTTATTCTTGAACTTCATATAAGTGGAATCATACAGTATGCACACTTCTGCTTACTGGATAGTATTCAATTTTATGAATATATCACAACTGTACTCATTCTCTTATTGATGGACATTTCAGTCATTTACAGTTTGAGAATATTATGAATAAAGCTGCTAAGAACATTCTTGTAAAATTTTTTAGGAGGTATGTGTTTTCATTTCTCTTGAGTAAACATGTAGAGTAGAACTTCTAGGTCATAGGCTAGATGTATTTTAACTTTGTTATAAACTGCCAAAAAGTTTCTACATTCCCACCAGCAACATAGTAGAGTTCAGCTTTTTCATGTTTTCACCAATATTTGGTGGTGTCATTTTAAATATTATTTACTTGAATGAATATGAAATGGTATCTCACAGTGGTTTGTAAATTGCATTTCCTTGATAGCTAATGGCGTTGAGTACATTTTTGATGTGCTTGTTGGCACATATATTTCTATTTTTGTGAACTGTCCAGGATTTTTTGCCATTTAAAGAATTGGGAAAATTTATCTTTTTGCTATTGATTTGTGTGCTTAAAAATATATTCTAGGTACAAGTGTCTTGTCAGATATATGTTTTGTGAATATTTCTCCCAGTCTGTGGCTTGTCTTTTTCTTAGCAATGTTTTTTGAAGATCAGGTGATTTTATTTTTGTGAAATTTAGTCTATCAGTATTTTTTCTTTTGTGATTATAACAGGTTCTGTTCTTACGAAGAAATGTTTTCATAACCCAAGTGTGCAATAATATTATTCCATGTTTTCTTCTAGATATCTTAGAGTTTGGCTTTCATTTAGGTCTGTGATGCATCCCAAATTGTATATGTTGTAAAACAGGTTTGAAGTGCTTCTTACTCTCATATCTTCCTGTGCCTTCCTTAATCCCCATCACCTTTTTCACTCAGGCTCCCCTCTGCCTCCCCTCTGGCACCTGCCTCCCCTATGGCAACCATCAGTTCTCTGTAGATAAGAGTCTGTTTCTTGGTTTGCCTCTCATTTTCTATTTCTCCCCTATGATTGTTCTGTTTCCTAAATTTATTTTTTTCCCTAATTTCAAATATGCATGATATCAATTTGTCAATAGAATACTAGTCCGCCATCAAAAAGAATGAAATCTTGTCATTTGAAATGATGTAGATGGAGCTAGAGAGTATTATTGAAAGTGAAATATCCCCCCCCCCCCCGCCAAAATATCTTTTTATAGTTGTTCCAGCATCATTTGTTGAAAAGCCCTTCTTTCCTCATTGAAATGTGTTGGCATCATTGTTGAAATTAATTGTCCATTTATAAGTGGCTTTATATCTGGGTACTCTGTTCCACTTCTTTTTATGCCAGTATTACATTGTCTTGATTGTAATTCCTCAACTTAATTCTTTATCTTCAAAGATGTCTTGTTTAGTCTAGCTTTGTCTTTGCTTTTCCACATAAATTTTGGAATGAAAAGGAACCCTGTTGCATTAAACTTATAGATCAATTTAGGAAGGAGTAGTATCTTACAATATTCAGTTTTTTTTTATTTTTTTATCCATTGACATGGTAAATCTATTCATTTATTTGGTCTTCTTTAATTTCCCTCAGTAATGTTGAGTGGTTTTCAGTTTAGAAATTTTCCCCCAGTATTGGTTTTTAAATTGTATGTTTTAAATATATATTTCAAATTGTCTGTGTGCAAAATACCTATCAACAAATAGTTTCCCTATTTTCCCATCCCCTGAAAAATATAGATTTTTAGAAGGGATTCGGTTTTTGCTAGGTGAATGCTAACTCATTTTAGTTTTTGCATTTATTTTATAGTGAATTTGAACATCTTTTCATATATCTAAAGTTTTATACCTCCTTTATTGTGAGCATGTTCATGTTCTTCAACAACTTTAATATAGGCTGTAGGTCACTTTCTTCTTGATTTTCAGAAGCTCTCTTTATATGCACAAAAATATAGCCTTTCTATGTGTTATTTATTCTCCCAACTTTTAATCTTAACTTTAATTTTTATTTGCTATACATAAGCATTTGAAAGATATAGCAATCTTTAAAGATTCTTGGGTTTTGTATTATACTGATAATATCTCTAAGATTATTTTTAAAATTCTGTGTTTTCTTTGTGGAATTTTATGGCTTCAGTTTTTAGAATTAAGCCTTTATCCATTTGTAATTTCTTTTTGGCAAGGATCTTGTAAAATATTTATGTGGACAGACCTTTACTTTCTCTAGAAGGTACTCATTTATTGAATTAATCTATCATATCTCAACACTACCATATCATATGCTAAATTCCTATGTGCATTTTTTTCTTTTTCTTAACTCTCTATTCATGCACAATTACCACACCAATTAAATTATACTGGTATAGAATATGTTCTAATACCTTTTGGAGTAGGTCTCCCACATTACTTTTGCTTTTCAGAATTCTTTTTGTTATAGTGTGCATACTTATTCTCCCACATGTAATTTAGAATTTGTCTCATTCTAAAAATAAAAATTCTATTGGTATTTTATTAAGTTCGAATCAAAAGGTGGGTGCCTGAGTGGCTCAGTTGGTTAAATGGCTGACTCTTGATTTGTCTTGAGTCATGGTTTCTGGGATGGAGCCCTGCATCAAGCTGAGCAGGGAGTCTGCTTGAGGATTCTCTCTCTTCCTCTGCCCCTCCCCCCATTTGTACACTTGATTGTTCTCTCTCTCTCAAATAAATCTTTTTAAAAAGCTTTTTTAAAAAAAGATGAGGTCAAATTTATAGATGTTTAGAAAAAAATAGACATCATCACAATATTGTGTCTTCCTATTTAAGAATGAAGTATTCCTTTAATTTATTACATCCTTCTTCTGAATTCTTCAATGTGTTTTAAAGTTACCTAAGTTTTGGGCATATCTTGTTAGGTTTATTTCTATGTATTTTTTGTCTGTGGTTATTTTCTGCTATTGTAAACAGGATCTTCTTTTATAACATGATAATAATTTTGTGTTTATACAATTGATAGCATTCTGTAATCCTTGCCTTATTTTGTCTTTGATAGGAATCCTTTAGTGGTTTACTTGTAAATTTGATGGTTGCTCTCTTCTCCTACCCTCTCTTGCTCTCTCTTGCCCTTTCCCACTCTCTTACTTCCTCTACTTCCCTCTCCCTTTCTCTCTCTCCCCCTTTGTTTGCACACACATATCATGTATTATTAAGTATGAACTGATTTATATTTTAGTAAAAATTATAAAAATTAAGAATAGATGTTGAATTTGATTAGATATTTGAGATATATTTGAGTATTTGAGATATATATTTTTTCTAAAGGTTTAGTGGAACTCAACATGAGAGACTTAACCTGACCCACTCTGGGGGAAAGGGGTGATTAGTTCTTTGACAACTTTGTGTCTCCTGTGACAATTTATTTGCCTTTATTTTCTTATTTGTAATTCTTGTTTTCCTGGAAAGTCATCCATTTCATTCAGGTTTTCAAGTTAATACGTAGTCAAGCAAAATAGTCTTTCATAATCTTTTATATTCTATATGCAGTCAGTTCTCCATTCTCATTTCCCATTTATATACTTGTGCTTCTCTACTTTGTTTTTAAAAACTAAAATAATTAATGGTTTATCTTTCTTAATGACCTTATTAATATATAATTAGTACACCATACAGTCTACTCATTTAAAGACAGTCAAATAGTTTTTAGTGTATTCAGAAAGTTGTGCAACCATCACCACAATTTTAGAACATTTCATCATCTTGAAAAGAAACCACATATTCATTTTTTCCCATTTCTCCCCAACTTCCCCCACTTCCTGGCCCTAGGTAACTACCAATTTACTTTCTGTCTATAAATTTGCCCATTCTTGACATTTCAGGTAAATGGAATGTAGTATATGATCTTTTGTGATTGGCTTCTTTCATCTAGCATCATATTTTCAACTTTTATCCATCTTGTACCATGCATCAGTACATCATTCTCATTGCCAAATAATATTCATTTTATGGATATACCACATTATTTATCTGTTCTTCAGCTGATGGATGTTTGAGTTATTTCCACAAGTGCTGTTATGAATAATGCTACTTTGAACATTTGTGTATAAGTCTTTCATGGGCATATGTTTTCATTTCTCTTGGTAGGAGTAGAATTGCTCAATCATGTGTAACTCTATGTTTAACATCCTAAGAAATTGATAAACTGCTTTCCAAAGTAGCTGTGCCATTTTAAATTCTTATAAGCAGGGATCCCTGGGTGGTGCAGCGGTTTAGCGCCTGCCTTTGGCCCAGGGCGCGATCCTGGAGACCCGGGATCGAATCCCACATCGGGCTCCCGGTGCATGGAGCCTGCTTCTCCTTCTGCCTGTGTCTCTGCCTCTCTCTCTCTCTCTCTGTGACTATAATACATAAATAAATAAAAAAAATTTAAAAAAAAATTCTTATAAGCAACATATGAGGGTCTTAATTTCTCCATATACTTGCCAACATTTGCTTGTGTCTCTTTTTTATTATAGCCATTCTAGTGAGTGTGAAGTGATCTCTCATTTTGGTTCTATTTTTTTTTAAAGATTTTATTTACTTATTGAGAGACACAGAGTCAGAGATATAGGTAGAGGGAAAGCAGGCTCCCTGCAGGGAGCCTGATGTGGGACTCTATCCCAGGATACTGGGATCATGACCTGAGCCAAAGGCAGATGCTCAACTGTTGAGCCACCCAGGTGCCCCTGTGGTTCTAAATTGTATTTCCCTATAATGGCTAGTGATTCTAAGCACTTTTCTTTAGTGTTTTACTAACTATTTGTATATATTCTTCAGAGAAATGTCTATTCAGTTCCTTTGTCCATTTTTATTTGGGTTGTCTATTACTAAGCTTTAAGATTATTATATATGAATATATACGTATGTGTATTATTAAGTTATAAGATTATATATATGCATATGTAATTGACACATAGCATCTTCTCTGTATATGGTGTGTAGTTGTATTTTATTGTGTTTTAGTTTTTTTTCTACTTATTTCTGACTTTATCTCTTTTATATAATAGCTTTAATAGTTTAATCATAATTTTGCAATAAAATCTTGTAGCATGGATTCTTTTTAATTGGTTCTCCTTAAAAATCTTTTTTTGTTCAAATCTGTTTTTCTAAATAATTATTTAGGTTTATATTCTAAGATTTATTATCTTTATTATTATAACCTTGTATAATTAATTCCTCATTTCTTAAAGACAGTATGTATTAAGCAATGATGAAAGCCACATTCTTAATTTTCTCCTACCCTTGTTCATTTTTCCTTTTTTTGGTTCTTCTGGTGTTTAAAAATATATACATATTTTTATATATAAATGTAATATATTTATATATATATGCTATATATTTATATGATATTTATATCACTTATACATTGTAATACTTTCCAACATTTGTATTTTACACTTATCATTATCAGAATTATTTTAGACTTAGGTTTGTGGCTACCTGAATCCAATAATCACTGCCAGACTTTCTGTAATAGTTTTAAATTCATTTCTTAAATTGCATAGGTTTTTCCTCTCTGTATAGTTTATATTCTTTGGGTCTTACAAGTTCAAAATGTTTTTCTCTTGTCTTTATACCTGAATTTTTCAAATTTTTCCTCTAGGGTTTTTAAACATAGTGTTACTGGATTCTGTTCTTAAAAATTGTGCTTGATAAACTTGAGATTAGCTTGGTATGTCTTATTCCTTTTTTTTTTTTTAAGTACTTTCTCCCAACATGTGGCTTAAACTCATGACCCTGAGATTAAGAGTCACATGCTCTACCAACTGAGCCAACCAGGCCCCCTTAGTATGTTTTAGTCTTATAGTTAATATTTTTGTTTGAATGACCAGAAATTTTTTGTTTTGAAATGTGATAACATTATTGAGATATGTTTGTAGTTAGTGGTACTGTAATATATTCATTTTCTCAGACAGATTGGACTATATTAATTTGGATTCAAATATTTTCTTTCTGGAAATTTTATTTATATATTTATATCTTGATTTTGTGTGTGTGTGTTTTGTTCTCTTAGGAACACTGATCATATGTATAAAAGATCTCCAGTTTATTTTTCATTAATATAATTTTTCTCCAAGCTATTTTAATGAATTCTTTCTATTTATTTTGATTACTTTTTGCAATCTCATCCTACTTTACTATGTTTACATAAGATTTAATTCATTTTTGTGTACTGTTTATAATATGGTCTTTATTTAATTACTTTTCCTTTCCTTCTTTTCTTAGGCCTGACCTCTTATACTTCACTTTCTTCTATCATTTCACCACATAGTCCCTAAGCTCTTGTATCTCTACTTTGGGTTCTTTGATTTTTTTTTAACGTTCTTTGATTTGTAACAAGTTTTGTCATGATTTTTCTCTGCCTCTTTTATACATGCATTTTTTTTTTTTGAGAAAGAAAACAACTTTTTCCATTTCTTCCTTTTTTTTTTCTTAAAGAATCTTTGGTTCTTTTTGAATGTAGCTTGAGTGAAATAAATTATTGGGTTCTTGGATTGCATGCATAGGAAGTTTATGAGAAAGGAACCAACTTATATTGCAGATGAATAGCAGTCTCCTCCTTTCACAGTGAAATGAAAGTCTCTCTATTTCTCCCTTTTTTTCTCTCCTCCCTGTGTGTGTGTATGTGTGTGTATGTGTCTGTGTGGATGTATGTGTGTGTGATGTTTTTTTTTAAGAGTTTAGACATTGTTATTTTCTCAGTGTTTGACTTTTTCTTTCACTACAATTCATCAATAGACTGTTTCTTGTAAATATGGAATGTCTTCCTATTTCATTGCTTATCTCTTGCTACTTTACATTGCCTGGGCCTCTCAGTCTATTTTTTTTTCCAAAGATGTGATTATTGTTTTTTGCTTTTTTTAGTGCACCATCTGTTTTGGTGATTGTACTCCCCTGATATGTTTAAGATTTGCTCCTGCAAGCTTCTTTTCTTGAGCTAATCCCGCATCTTGACATCTTTTAATCATATACAGTGGTTTGGGATTATAGATTTTCTAAATTTTGCAAAAAAAAAAAAAAAGACTATGAATTCTGTTGTTTATGTTTCTTATTACTTTGGGAGTGATAGCTGAAAGAAGAAGATATCTTAACACTAGAAGTCTCTTTATTACGTTGATTTTAATGTGTTAATCTTTAAATAGATGTGAAGAATAGAGAGTAATTGAGACATTAAGAGGAAGCAAATGTTAAAAATAATTACATTAATAAAAAGATTAAAAGAACAAAAGACGGTATTGGCATGTTGGACCCATCTATTGGTCTATTTTGAAACTTATAGAAAAGTTTAGAAAATATGAATATAGGACCCAACATTGGAACACTTGAACTTAATTTATGCCTCTGTTAATTATTATTTTCATCATCTTGGACAAGTGCCTTAGCCAGTCTAAATCTCAGTTTCCTAATGTGTAAAATAGGGACAGTAATGTATTTTTTGCAGTCACTTGTCACCTAGAACATATTCAATAAATAGCTGCTGTTTTGAATATAGCTTATATTCATTCCAAGTGCTTTAGCCCCCCTCCTTTTTAAAGTTATAGCTTTTTAAAGATTGAAGACATCAAGAAAGCTGAACCTGAAAATGTGAAGACATGTGCTCATGTTTTAAGAGGATTATATCCTGGTAAATCTTTGGTTTTCATAATAGACTGAATCCCTAAAAGTTCTCCGTGCTTGCAACATTTGACTGTTCCTTTAAACATTAAACTCCAAACTTTCAACCCATTTTGCAGTATAATTATAATAGTGTTATTATCAATTATGTTTGTCTTTAAATTTTTTGTGTGCAAAATGTAAAATAATCTTTTTTTTCTAACTAGACAGTTCTTTCTGTTATAAAAGAAGCCCTTTATCTAACTGTCTTCTATGTTTATAAGAGAAATACATTTCACTGGTAACAACTAATATTAACACAGTGCTTTTCAGTTTGCATATATTCTCATTTGACCTCATTTAATTATGGAAATTTGGGCCATGAGATAATGGATGTTTGACAGAAACAACTTATTCAGACATATAGACTGCTCAAAAAATCTGGATTTAAATTCTTCAGGGGTTCTATTCTAGAAACCAAAATTAATCAAATCCAGGTTTTCTGACTAAGATGGATAGACATCTTAATGGAAAGATACCCAATTTTGACGTATATCATATGGCCTAGTGTTACTTCATGATAACAATATGGAGTTGGATGGTTTCTAAAAGATCCACCAAAGAGTAGAAGAACTTAAATAAATGTAACAGCTTTTATTTGACAGCTGGCAAGTCTTAACCTTACTGAGCATCTATTTTCTCATGTTTTTAAAAAGGATAATAATTATTAACTCTGTTCATTGTAACAAGCATTTTTTGAAAGCCTCCAATGGACAGAGATGGGATTAAAATATTTTATAATCTGAAAATCAAATGAACTTTGTGTGAAAATATTTTGTATTCTGTAAAAAGTATATGTAAGTCTCAATGACATACTTACCTGCTAAGCTATTGGTTAACAAGGAAAATACTTTATTGCTCCTTCTTGGATAAAATCTCATGCATTTTATAACAAATGTGCTTTTCAGAGTATCTGTGAAAGTATTGGCTGGCATGCTGTTCTCATTCAGTACACAAGTTTTTCTACTTACCCAATTTTCTATCCATTTGCAAGTAGTTCTGAGCACAGGGCCTCATTGACTCTACAGGTCTGTTCATAACTTGATCCTCAAGAATATTGCTTCTAAGAATGACTCTGCGTAAATGGCATGAAGGACATAGTTATTTGAAGTTATCCTGGCAATAGACATTCAGAGACATGGCCAAGTGCTTTCAGAATGAGCCAACCAGTTTCTTCTTCCTTCAGGTACAATTTTGACTCTATGGAGAGATTTTTGACTACATTTGCTTGCTCTATGTTGTTACTTAAGAATAGTGATTTGGAACACTTTTGTGATCTAACCTAGGAGTTTCCAAATAGAAGGCTCTGTTAAGAGCTATTTGTACTTTATCACAGTCTTCTCCACTCTGAATGACACTGTATGTGTGTGTAATGTACAGTTGTATCAGTGTCTCACACTTTTGAGTTGGAATCAGTTCTGGTGCTGATTAACTTCAATCTCTTTTAAGCCATTGTTTATACATCTATAAAATGGGTCTACTTCCTAATTTTCATGGCCGTGGTAAGGATTAGAACTCATGTATATAAAATGCCTAGCAGATGATAAACCAGGCACAGGGTAATGTTAATTCCCTTTTCCTGAATTCTGAGGTAGTAAATAGAACACATATTTGGAATCAGAATAAGGCTCAAATCCTGGCTCTGCAGCTATAAGCTTTGTGACCTATGAGGAGTTACTGAATCTCCTGGGGTTTCTGTTTTCACATTGTGAAATAATAACATCATTCTCTGCCTTGAGTGCTGTTACTAGGATGAAATGAGATAATGTAGTTAGTAAAAATGTATTTTGCTATAAGAAATAGAGAGTTGTTAGTATTGATTATTAAGTAATACTTATTTAGTATTAAGTAATACTTATTTACTTATTTAGTGACAGAGTAGAAGGAGCACCGGATTTGTTGTCAGAAAGTCCTGGCTTCTTCCTTGCTCTGTGGCATGTTACCCAATCATCTCTTGGTACTTCAGTTTTCTGAATGGTGGACAGAATTAAAATTACTTACTTCATAGGATTGTTCTACAAATTAAATGAGATTGCATATGAGAAAGCACCCAGAACGAGTTTGGCACACAGTAGGTTTTCAAGAAATGTTGGCTGATTTAAGTTGCATGCGTACAGAGGGATTTAGGTCTTCTAATGGAATTTGAGAGGCGCATTTAAACACACAGTATTTACAAGTCTTTCCTGTTTTCTCTAGTTCCCATACAGTTGGCCACATGAAACTACTTCCATGTGCTAGAAGTTGGTCTTCACATTTCTTTTTGTAGGGTTAAAAACATCCACAGGAAAAGAGTAGAAGCTAGTTTGCATATAAATACAGGGTACATCATGTATAAATGTTTTAATGCCATCTCCTTGGAGACACCTATAAACAATGTTCTAAGCCCATGACCTTATTCCTGAAATTGAGTGAGGTATTTTGCACACAACATTTGGATTAGTATGAATTCAATTTTGATTTATATATTTTTGGTGTCTAAGATATGACAAGATGCTAATGTAGCTTAAAACATTAAAACATCTTGGATTAAGTCTCATTATATTTTCAATCTCAGCTCTTTTGTGACCCTCAAATTCACAAGGCCAGAAAGTAGTTTCCAATGATATTCCTACTTTATAATTTTTAGACCTACATAATAAGCTGTTGGAGGTAAACTTCTATAGAAATAAGCGGGAGTTTTCACTATACTCTGAGTCTAGACTCTAGACTCCTGGGGACCTATATCAAAATACAGATAAGTGGTTCCATAATTTTGTAGTTCCCACTATTGCAGAGATTCTGCTTCAGAGTCTGGAATGGGGCCCAATAATCTTTATTTTAACAAAGGTCCCAAGTGATTTCAATGAGGGTGTTGTGCAGGACTTATTTTGAGACACTTTGGTCTATACCCACACCTGAGAGTACCACTAGTAAAAAGACAAGGCGCATGAGTAGTTTTCAATATTGAAAATACCCAGTGGAGCCTATGCTAAACCTTATGGAGTCCAGTAAAATGACAAGTTCTATGCTTTTCTTTGCATTTGTGGATCTCTGTCCATTAAATTCATGGTAAACTAATTTTCTGGGGCCATTCCAAGTCCTGGAGCAGCTCTAGGCCATTTGGCATAAAGAGGGATTTCCAGATTTAATAACCAGATGCCTTAAAAAGCAATTCAGGGGGCACCTGGGTGGCTCAGCCAGTTGAATGTCTGCCGTCAGCTTGGGTCATGGTTTCAGGGCCCTGGGATCAAGCCCTGCATTGGGCTTCCTGCTCAGTGAGGAGTCTGCTCCTCCCTCTCCTTCTGCTGCTTTCCCAGCTCTTGTGTGTGCTTGCTCTCTCTCTCCCTCTCAAATAAATAAATAAAATATATTTTTTAAAAAAGCAACTCAGTTTCCACATCTGATGTCAATGTGGCAGATACTACAGATTAGTTTACCCAACAGCTACTTCCACTACCTTTTTTTTTTTTTTCTCATACTTTTCTGTACTATAGGGGCTGGAAAGCCAAAAGCTACATTCTGACATTACTGTGCAGTTAAGATTTTTATAGGTTACCTAGATTCTACTAAGCTGACACAATGATAGGAGATTTGGAGAACATGCATGAAACCAAATTTTATCACAGAAGTACTTGTTTCTCATAGGGCATCTATGCTGGAAATTCTATTTTCCAGTCCCTTTTGGCAGCAGCAATGGGACATCTGCTGAAGTCCAGTAGTGTGGTTGGACATTTCTCCTGAAAATGTAATTCCAAGGGGCGTAGCATTCAGTTTTATTGTCCTGACTATCCAATACGTTCTGTGAACTATTTACTGCCCTCCAATATAGATCTCTTTCCTTAAGCCAGATATAATGGTTTTTGTTGTCTGCAACTAAGCTGCCTTTAGGGTAGCTGGCTTGAAGCATATAATGAGTTTAAAGCTAAAACATTTCTTTTACCTATCTACACAGACTAGTCTTCTCTGGCCTTTCTTGGTACAGGCCACCAACCTGTAGGTCACTCTGGAGTCCATAGTTCACTTCTCTTGATGTATGGCACGATCCCATCCCAGGCATGCTGATATCTTACTTTACTGGTCTGAATTTGGATATAAAAGATTGCTGACTTTCCCGAGTATTTGTTGTAAAGGTATAGTTTATACTTTTCTAGGAATTTTTTTCCTGTGTACTTTTTGTTTAGGAAGGATGATTCTCTTCTATCATTTTCCCCAATTCATCCCTGGGAAATGAACCCATATAAAACTGAGATAATTTTAGAATCATGGATATGCAATGGCTTCCAAAATCAACTGGAACAATGATCAATAGTAATAATGCAATACTAGTAGCTGTAATATCTTGAGTAATTACCAATCTCCAAGCAACATGCTAGAGTTTGGCAGAAAGCATCTCATTTAATAATTGGTAAAGTCTCAGATGGTCTCATGGCCTCTAATCAGTTTTGTTTTTGCTGCACATCTCTGTTGCTACCAGAAACCTTAAGTCGTGAAAACATAATTCTGTACTATCCATAAATGTTATTCTCTAATTTCTGTTTCTTCTTCTCATAGACACTGTGTGAATATACTTCAGGGAGTTAAAAAAAAAAGTAAGCAACAGTGTTATTTGAATATAATTGGCAGGCAGCCTGCCCAAACATGCCCTGACAAAGCAATGTTCTTTAAGTGTCTGTCTTCCTTGGGAGTCCATCTTAGTTGCTTTTGTTGGTTGGCATCTATCAATGCAGCCTGCAAAGAAAATTGTCACTGCTATGGTCCAGGACGGATTGATGATTTTATTGTATAGTGCCTGATAGGTAGTAGGTAGTCAACATGAATAAGCTATCCTGGTTCCACTGGGTATAGCCTCAAGGGACATAAGGTTGACTGTAGGCCACTACAGGACACTGTGTGCCCTCAGCTGTGGTTGCCCCAAGTAGGTCTGCTCTGGGATGTCAATTCTTTCTGTGAGGCATTTATTTCTATTTGCAGGAACTTTTCACTCTCTGTGTCTGTTACTGCTCAAAGGTCACCTAAAATGTAGAGCTTTTATTAGCTGCAGTGAAAGGATGTACTTTCCCCTGAATGCTCTCTGCCAAGTGCCTTTCCCATTCTCTTATTAGCAAAGGAATGGATTATTTCTTCACTTGCCTAGTCTGTGAATCCCTCTCTCTCTCTCTCTCTCTCTCTCTCTCTCTCCTTCCCCTCTAATTCCCCTCTTTCTTTTAGTCTCCCTCCCCCTCTCTCCTCAAACTTAATTGTCCTCTTGTGTTCTACCTTTTCCCTGGGGGGAATGATGGAAGGATCTTTTTTTTCCTACTTTTTTTTTTTTTCAGGTAGAGGGTTCACCAATTTTACAGAGGAATATAAACGCGAAGGAATTCCCCCATTGCTGAAATCATGGTTGTTATCCTTCTTCTGCATGGTACTATTAAATTATTCTGTGGTGTGTGTGAGAGATTGTGTTTAGCTACTACCTTCCTTGTCACACAGATGACATGGGCAGGGAATAATTGTGATAATACAAACAAGTAGAGGCAATGGAACAAGACATATATTTGGCTTCTGCCCTGTAAGCCTGAGAGTCCAGGTGAAAAGAGGTAGATTTATGGCTGACGTTAAGCTCTTGTGATAAGACTTTTTCGACTTCTAGCTGGTTCCTCATTCATGGCCCCAAAACAGGAGAAGTGAATATATATTTGAGAATTTGAAAACTTCCCAAGCTGTAATTCACATTTATTTGCATTTCTTTTCAGAAGAGGAGATGGAGCATGGGAGAACATTCTGTTGATGAGGATCAAACTCACAAAACAGGATGGGTTCACATAATTCCTAGAGTTATACCAGTATTACCAGTTATTAATATGGAATGTTACTGGTACCAGCTTGCCAATGGGCCTTGGAAGCTTCTGGGCTGCATTCAGCTGGCATTGGCTAATTACCTGCACAGCCATTCCTACTGTCAGGATCATTTTATACAATATTTAACAAAAGAAAAAAAGAAAGATGCAAAGGAAAAATAAATCCTGATTTTTTTTTTTTTCAAATCATGGTTTCTTTTTCTAACCTCTCCTAAGCAATGGATGTTATACTTGGAATCCTACCTGGGTTCCAACAAATTACCTATATCAATGATTTCTCCAAACATGTCTATCAAAGAAAAAAATTTAAAACCCATAAAAGTGGGAGTGGTTGCATAATGTTCAAGGACACAATTCAAGGTCCAATTGAAAGGCTGAAAACTAAGGTAAGGTACAAGATAGCTGGACATTACATCCCTCAGTTAAGTGAAAGAGTCAATTATCTAAGTTCAGAATGATGCAAGCATTACTTCATTGTTGTTCTTGTGAGAAATACCCAAGAGGATTGAGTTGACTGTAAGGTCATTATGAATCAGTTGTCTGATGTGGCACTAGACTTCTAAACTTGAAGTTAAAAGTCCTATCATCTTTGAGTTATTGCCAATACCTAGCATCGTTTTGGGAAAGTATCAGTAATAAATACATGTTTGTGGAATGTGACTGTTATGGGTGATCTTAGAGATATAGAACAAGAACTCTATGAGAGAAACACTAGGATAAAAGAGATAAAAAGAATGTGACAAGGATGCAGATGTATGCAGAAACCATATTACAAAAGAAGCAAAAAAAAATGGAGGGTTGCTTTTCTTGGCAAAGTAAAGATTTAGTAAGGGGAAAGCTACATGGCAATTGTATTTAATTTTTTGAAGAAAATAAGTTTGTCTATTTTGTCTCCAGAGAATAAATCATTTTCAGTTGCAAAAATGAGAGAGAGGCAATTTTACCTAAGTACAAGGAAGAGTTTTAAACCATCTATGGCTTGGGATCCCTGGGTGGCGCAGCGGTTTGACGCCTGCCTTTGGCCCAGGGCGTGATCCTGGAGACCCGGGATTGAATCCCACATCAGGCTCCCGGTGCATGGAGCCTGCTTCTCCCTCTGCCTGTGTCTCTGCCTCTCTCTCTCTCTCTCTGTGTGTGTGACTATCATAAATTAAAAAAAATAAAAATAAAAAATAAATAAACCGTGTATGGCAGAAATTGCCAGTTGTCCTCTAATATTAATTGTCTCTTATTTACATTGCAGTAGAACATTTTTTTTAAGACATATATATATATGTCTATGGTGGTCTAGAATAAAGACTTCCTTTTAACCATGTATGGAATGTAATTGAGTTCTGGTCAGCTGGAACTGAGCAGGAATTATGATTGCAGCTTCTGGTTGTACTGTCAAAAAGAAGGGATGTGCATTCCGCTGTCCTCCTTTCTCCTTGTCACTGGGAATGTAAACTCATGACGATAGGAACTGAAAAAACTACCTTGTAGCATGAGATGGAAGTTGCATGTTGAAAACAGCAGAGTGAAAGATAAATAGAACCAGGGGCTCTAATGACTGTTAGAACTGCCATATCAGACTTGGACCATCTACTCACAAAAATAAACTACTAGATTATTAAAGCCAATATTATTTTGGGTTTCCTTATAATGGAGTAACTAGTACCTCATCTGTCTGTTCTTTCCAACAAGTGCTTGGAAGATAATGATCTCTTATTAGCAGGTGAGGTCCAAACAAAATTACTGTAGAGGAAAGTATTTCATTGAATGGGTGGCCTGACAAAATATCTTATGTGATTCATCATCATAGGTTAGATATAGAGCATTTGAATGATACTGGAATTGCTTAAGTTAGTCCATACATTCAGAAGCTACTTTTTTTCTGATTTAAATTCTAAGAGGAGATAGAAAAATGTGCTTTGTGAGGACTAGCTGAAGGAACTGGGAATATTTACTTCTGGAAAAGATAAACCTTAGTGGTTTGGGTTGGCAGCATGTGAGAGCTATCACCAGTTTGCTGGTGGGCTGTGATGTATATACGAAGTAAATTACACCTCTTGGCCTCCACAAAGGACAGAATTTGGGTCACTGGGTGGAAACATCAGGATCATAGTTGGAACTATAGCTGCTTATGCAGGCTTTTTTTAAAAATTTAATATAAATGTCAACCAAGCTTTGGACTTTTTTTTTTACATTGGATCGTATTTTGTTGGTTTGAATTCAGTCTGTTAAGGTCTTTTGGAATCCTGGTGATGACATATGATCTAGCAAAGTTTTCCCAGATATAGCCCATTCTTCCTACTTATTAAGGCTAAGAATTAATGAGGTGATATTTTGGAAGGAAATTCTAAATGTTGCTAGAGTTACTTGAAAGGATTATCTTGATCGGTTCTGTTAATGACTCCAATCTAGAGTTTTATGAGTCTCTCACCGGGTTTCATAAGTGTCCCACCCTGGAAAATCTGACAGTAATCCATATACTGAACATATCTTAGTCATATATCTTTCAAAAACTAGATGCAAAGAATTATGGTAGTGAACTTTACTGACCAAATTAAAAAAAAAAAAAAAACCTAATATTAAGACAGTAGCTGGAATAAGAAACTGGCAGATCTCCATTTTCCTCTTCATAGCCATGTTTCGAGGCTTAATGTGGGGCTGAGACTGTGGGAAAAAGCTTTCTCTTGCGCACCCTTTCACTGCTCCCATTTTCCTGGAGTGCATGATGTTTAAGGAGAGAGAGTTTTGGATCTCTCCTTTGCTCTCACCATTGACTTTCTCTACATTTTTTATCCCTATTTTTCTGTCTTCTTAGGGTTTTTCAAGCTTCATTGCAGGTTTCTTCTTCTTCTATGAGCTATTCTTTCATTCAACTACCTATTCATCCAACAAACATTCACCTATTTGCATTGCACACACTCTGCAATGCACTTGGCTCACAGAGATGAGTAAGATTCATTCACTCATTCCACAAACGCTTATTATGCTAGGCAGAGCGTATACAACAGTGAATAAGAGAGATTCTCCAAGAGCTTTAAGCTAGTGAGGTGGCTTTAACCTAAAGGAGGATTACAGACTCATCAGCAGATAGTAGTAAATATTTATGGGATGATTATTTAATCATTATTTAATCCTAGTTACCATGCTAGGTGTTTTACCTGCTTTGTCTCATGCAGTAAAACCAGCAAGGCAGATGGTTTTCTTGTACCCATTTTACAGAGGAGGGAACTGAAGATAGATAAGATAAGTATCTTATAGATAAGTATCTTATAAGTATCTTATATCTATAAGTATCTTATAGATAAGATAAGATAAGATAAGATTAGATAAGATAAGTAAGATAGATAAGTAATGTGCCCAAGGTCATAAGTGATGTTAAATAATGGAACTGAGTGTTTCATTCCAGGCCCTGCATTATTAACCAGAGGTAGAGGTGGGAACCGACTGCCCTGGTGGAAGTGGGTGTTTTATCACTGAGATTGTTTAGAATTTCAGGTACATCAAACTTTTAGTGCTTTTTTACTTTCAACTAATTTTACATATTCTACATACAATACACTCTTTATTGCCTGCACCCAGGGCAGACGACTCCTGTCACTGCCCTTGGTACTTCCTCTCCGCTTAACCCCTATACTCTACTGCTTTCCCAGGTCACTGTAAAACATGCAGAAGAAATGTAAAAGAATCAGGGGAGCCTGAAAGAAATGAATTCATCCAGAGGGTTAGAAGAAGCTGGAAGAGTTGATGCTTTAGCTAAGCCTTTTAATGCTACGTAGAAATTTGCTAAGCAAAGTAGGTGAGAGGTGAGGGGTATAGGAAAGGGTACTCCAGGCAGAAGGAATTGCTTGAGCAAAGACATGGATACAAAAACACTACGTGCAGAAACTGACAAATAGTTTGATGTTTACAGGATCCAAAAGTCAGAAACAAGAGTGGACAAGTAAGCAGGGGCCAGGCTACCCGGAGGGAGACATGCTAGCCTAGGAAGCTTTAAATTTCATCCCAAGTGCAACAGGAATCACTGAGGTAATGTCAACAGGGGTGATGCATTCAGATCCGAGTTTTAGCAAAACACACTGGAGGACAGATTGAAGGTAGTTAGGACCAGAGACAGAGACCTTTTTTCCAACGATCTCTGAATCCCACACTTCTCCAAATTACCCTCCTTTGCCATCACCATGTAACAGCCGAGTTGGCAAAGTCAGAAACTGGAGAGCAGATAGGGGACTGCCTTCAAAAATGCAACAACACTGGTCAAGGAGCTATTGCTCAGAGTGTGTCGCCAGGGAGACGGGAGAGTCACGGTTAATCTAAGGAAGGCTGCACATCTGAATAAAAGCATCTCTGTGAGGTAACTGTGTCAGCTTCTCACTCCAGCCGGTAACAAATTACTCCATCTCTGGCAGAGGTGTACTTGCTGACTATTTCATGTGGTAACATTGGATTTGCAACATGAAACACTAGTGTTAGCTGAGGGTATAGCTAGCAATTTGAAATTGGTACACACAGCAGTCAATCTATTGCTCCCCATTTCCATCGTCCCCAAAGTAAGCTTGCCATTAAACGCAGTGTGAGATCTTGCCCAGTGGGGACACTACTACCCACAGCCAGCTGCAAGCTCTCCACCCTCTCCCCTTTCTCTGCTTCTCTGTCTGTCTCTTACAAACATGGAAGAAATAAGATAACCTTGGTATTTGGATAGGGCTTTTGAGGGCACTTTTTCTCCCAGCCCCTTGCTTTCTCATCTCTTCCGAGTGCATAGGAAGGGAGCAGAGGAGATGGAGAGAACGAAAGGGAAGCAGGGAGGCAAGCAGGAAAGGAAAACACATTTTATCTACCTGAGGGGCCAGTTTATTATCTTGATTGAGGACAGGTAAAGAATAAACAGAGACGTCAGCTAAATTCATTTTGACAAGCACTTATTAAACCCTTATGCTGGGCTCTGATAACCCAAAGATGATTAAGACAAGCTCTACCTTGAGCTTGCCCCAGTTTGGTTGTGAAGATACATGTACCATGCAAAATGACAGAAGTACATGATTAGTACAAAAGCAGCCCAAGGAAGGACTGGAACTCTGAGGGTTTGAAAAAGAGAGATTCTTAAAGAGAGGGTATCTTTGCTAGAAGTTTGCCAGACATGCGTAAGGGAAGAGGAAATATCCCAGCCATGGAGAGCATTGCGAGGATAGATACAGAGGCAAGGAACAGCATTGCATAATCTAAGAACCAGAAGTGGTCCAGTGTGGTAGGATCGGAAATTGTGAGGGTTGTAAAGCAGCAGCATGGGACAAGATCCAAGAGGTTGTCACATGGCAGAGGAGAGGCTAGAAATGTAGCTCTAGGATCCATGGGCATTTTCCTAAAGAAAAGAGGGAGCTGGTGAGAGTCTTCAAGTTAGGGAGTGACATAATTAGATCCAAGTTTCTAAAGGATTATGGCAATGTGGGGAATGGGTTGCACAAGGGGGAGGACATAAGATGCTGTCTCGGGGAGGCCTGATGGCTCTGAATTCAGGTGTTTTAAGTGGAAATGGACAAGAGCGTTAGGTTTCAGGAACAGGTAGTTGATGACCATTATGGACAATGATGTTAACACCTTGCAATTCTGTACTGTTTACAAATTACAAAGGGAAACTGGCCCTATATTTTTCTGTCTTCTCTTTATCTTATTAGGCATTGGCTGTAGGATCATGGTTAATTCCACCAAATCTGGGGTCAAAGAACCTGAATGCAAATCTCAGCTCCACTGCTTACTGGTTGTGGGTCCTTTACCCAAGAATTATAACTTTTTATTACCTTATTTAGACAATGGAGGCATATATAATGATGTCACCTATTTCATTGCATTGTTACAAAGTGGCTTTAACTGTAGTTGCTGGAGACCAGTTGCTGGAGTTGTATTTGTTTCGCCGTCTTCTAGATTTGTGACTTTGGACATTAACATTTAAAACAGGCTTTAGAAAAGACAATAATTTCTTTTTTTTTTTTAAAGACAATAATTTCTTAAATGGATAACTGAATATTTTATCTTTTATCTTTGCAGTATTTTCTAGTAGCCATCTTTGAACTAATAACTATAGTTTTGGGCACCAAGCAAAAAAGAATCCATTATTAAAATGGTAGCAATTGCTTTTATTTGCATATCACTTTACAGCTTTTAACATATTTTAGTAATCATTTCCTCATCGACAGTGGCTTATACTTCTCAGTATTTCTGTGAAGTTACCGGTGGATGAGTGGTCACTCAAATATCCCAGGAGCTGGAATTGACAAATTAATGGTCAATGTTTATCTTGCATCTCCTTGTTGAAGGCACATGTTGTAGAGACAGCTATTATGCAGTGAAAATTGCTTAGAATGAAGAGTTGGAAGACCTGAGTTTAAATCGCAGTCCTGTCATTTATCAGTCAGGTGGCTTGATAAATTGCTTAAATCCTTTGACCCTGTAGAGTTTCATGTATAAGCACCATATGTGAAAGTGCATATGCAAATAGCTCAAGTGGAGCCTCAGAGAGCAGGGAAAATCAGAAAAAAAAAAAAAAGGGAGAGATGAGAAGGGAGAGTTTTCTAGGAAAGAATAGTTGTCTTGTAGGCTTTCAATTAATTATTCAAACTATTCTCTATAAGCCCAATTCAGGGACTAGGAATTCTCCGATGTTGGCCCATTCTAAATCCTCAATCTTTTTTTTTTTTTTTTCCACTCTAATAGGGACTCAGGAAGCCTTCTCTAAGGCAGTTTCCAATAATACTTCCCCCTTTCCCTCTTTTGGGGTGCAAAAGAATCTAGTGAAAGCATGTTAATTTTGGAGTCATTGAATCTGAGTTCAAATTCCAGCTCTGTTGCATTCTAATTATGTGATCTTGGGTATGTTAATTAACCTCAGGACCTCCAGTTTCTCCATGCATCATGACATTGTCGAGAGCCTTGATAGGAAAATGAATGTGGACCTCCCAGCACAGATCCTGGCATATAGCAGAGGCTCAATGTTCCTTTTGTTCTGAATTTCCTTCTTTCTTTCCTTCCTTTCATCAGTTGGTCTTTCCTTCCCCTCTCCCTCCCTTCTGCTGGCTCCCTTAACCCTCTGCTCCTTTGACTAAGTGGATTCAGTTCTGGAGACAGAATGGCTTACAGTTCATTTCAGGACACAGATATTTTGAGCTGTTTGTTTTCCAGCTTACACTCATGTTTTCCAATTCAGGTTACGTTTCCTGCTGGAAAACTGGGCCCTCACAAGAGCTTTTGGCAGCCACAGACTGATTTGGTTGAGAACCATCCCTTCCTTGGCAGGCAGTCGAGGAGAGCCACTCTGTGTGTGCGGGCGGTAATTCACACTCCTCTGAGGTTGGACTGCTCGCCAAAGTCACTACCCACACAGCTCCATCTCCCTTGAGATGGAGACATCCTTTTCCAGCTTAATAGTTATGTGCTCTCTTGGAAATGGAATACAGAGACACTGGAATAGATAAAGCTGGGCTTTGCTCATATCCTCTCTTAGAAACTGGGTATGGACTACTGGGTCTTTAAGATCCCAGAAAGGGGATGAAGAGCCGAAAGGCCCAGGTCACTAGGGCAATTTTGTGGAAATTGGTCCTAATCTACTCAGATGCTCCCTTGCTCCTAGGCTTTGCCTCTTAGCAATCTCTGCTGGCTTTGATACTGGATTTATTTGAAACTTAGGTGGCCACACATGGTGCTATCTCTACTTTATGTCTTGTCTCCCATTCAATCTGTCAACCCACCCAGAAGCTTACCAGTATTTTATCTTAGCTTTTTCATTCTTTATTTTTATCTTCAGTGTTCCCCTACTGAACCTAACTTAGCATGTCTAAAACCAAACATTGTAATTGTCCCCCTGCTTCTCTTTGGTCCCTGAGTTTAGGGAAGACCATCATTAGCTCTGCAGTAAAAGCTGGAGACCTGGGGGGTGATCCCAGACTCTTCCATGTTCCTATCTGCCCTCTCTCCACCCAACTGGTCATTTAGAACTATCTCCTAAATGTCTCTTGCATTTGTTCTTTCTAGTCTTAGCTACCCAATTCCTCCTCTCTAGTTAGACTTTATTATTTCTCATTTTGATTGTTGCAAAGTTCCTTCCTCTATTTTTTGGTATAATCTTGATGTAATGTATTTAAAACTCAAATGTGATTGTGTATTTCCTTTGCTTAAAATGCGTCACTGGTTCTTGCACCATTAGCTATAAGATTAAGTTGAAATGAGGGAAATGAGTTCATTCTTCACCTTCCCCTTCTCTTCTCTTGCACCTTGGCTACAATAATATCATGACTCCGATACCTTTGATCCTGTAATTTCTCATACTTGAAAAGTCCTCCATCACATATTTTGTTTTGTTTATTCATTTATTGACTCAAATCACCAGTTTCAATGTCTAGTGTAAAGACCTCTTCTGTTTAAAATAGGGTTTGCAAACACTGGACTCAGTAATCCCTAAAGTGCTTTCTGGCTGGAAAATCCATGATTCTGTGAAATCTTGTACTTCATATTTAGAGTCACCTGCTTTCTCCCATCCTTATTTTTTTTTCCTGGAAGCCAGAACAATATCTGCTTTAGAAACTATGTTGTGGACTGACAATGCCCTTTAAAAGAAGTCAGAAATTGAAGATCAAATCCATAGACATATTGCCGGCACTGTTTGTGGAAATGAGACTCAGAGCAGAAATGGTAGGAAAAAATGCCCCAATTCTAGTAGAAAGAGAATGTGAGCTCAGAGATCTCATGGGACTTGACATTTCCATCGATCATGGCTAGCAAGCATGGAAGGGGAATGACTTGGTTTAATGCAAATCCTCTGGATCTAGTTAACCATTTGGAAATCATGAATAACAATCACCTTCTCCATTAAGACCCAATTCTTGTCACCAGCCATAATAAATACATATCATATTGCCCATGCATCAATGTTACAGTGTTCTTCTGAAACAATCCCCTGAGATATACATCCACCTACGCGTGCACTTGCATGCATGCCCATGTGCACACACGAACTTATTTATATACCACTTGCCCTCTAAAACACAAAATAAGGCTGATTGATAAATAGATGAATAAGTGCTGTTGCTCTCCGTCTCAATTTATAGCACCCTATCCAAACCGTACCTTTGACCTTCCCGTCAGTATTCAGCCATCCCAGAGAGACTTTTGACAACCAGGTCCTGCACATTTCTGTGTCTTCTTGTTTCATTACCAACTAGGCTCCCCATGCCTTGCTGTGCTCCCAAATTTCCCAGACTTCTACAGTTTCCTCCCCCAACACTAACTCCACAGTCCCTCTCACCCTAAAACAAAATCTGGCTTCCCACTTTGGGTTCTTGCCTCACTTACTTGAACTCAGTCTTCCTTTGATTTGGTTTGTTCCCGAATGTTCTAGGGAAGTCTTTTCTCCAGTTCCCATATCAAGTTCCTTGCCTCAGGAATCCACCCTGGTAGTCACTGCTGGAATTGCCATGGCCTTGCTGGGTCAGATATTGAACTATTATCTCTTGGCTCCAAACTCAGTCTTCTGTACTCAGGTTTGTTAGGCAGGGACTGGGAGCCTGTACACCTCTTTTCTGTTTTCCCACCAGGCTCCATGGTAGATTTTGTCAATAGGGAGAGCCAGAGTCAGACTGCAAAGCAGGAGTCTCTTCCCTGTGGGCTTTTGGTGGGTTACCTCAGGCTTCTTGTACCTCCACAATAGCAAGGTGTTTCTGCAGCAGCTGCTGAATCCAATTTTTCCAACACGAAGAATCAGCTGCATGGCACCTTTTCCAAGACACAAATGCAGCCAAGCAGTGGGCATCCCTACCCTCAGAGATCTGAGGGTCTCTGGGACCCTAGTCTATTCATGAGATGTTAATCCACACTTCTAAATTTTAATTTCCCCTTTTCTCTTTGTTCTTCCTGTCCTAGGGGTAGTAGCTCTTTCTACATTTGCTATGTCTATTTATCTCTTAGTGTATCATATTTTGTCTTTTGAGATATCTAGTTAATATTTTTTTACTTGAATTACAATTTTTATATTAAATTCTTCCTGTTAAAATAGCTGGGGTTATTCTTTCTATGAGATATCAGCTATGGAGGAGATGACTTATAAAGGAATTCTCTTAAAACTCCCAACACTGTACCCATGAATATGCTGGTGTAAGACCCTCTCTCAAATGCTTAGGGAATTTGTTAACACTAATGCTACAGTCTAAAGAGTTGGACTTGCCACTTACCTATCCCTCTGGTAGCTAAAGAAAGAATAGCATTTCCAATTTATTTTGGATCCCCCTGGTTTGTGACAATGCCAACCTCAGTTCAGGCATGAATATCATTGGGGACTGGACTTGACACAGGAACCATGGACGTAATGTACCCTACATACTGTAGCCAGCTAGGTGGACAATGGGAATCTGTTGTGCAAGAGACTTTAAGCTCTTTCCTTCTCTTTATCAACACTGTCAGTACCTATCTGCAGGACAGAGAGAGCTTATGTTCACAGATACTTGCTTTCCCACCATCTAGCACATGGTAAGGTTGCACTTTTGCACTCGTCTCAAAGTTAGGTGCGATCATGGGATTTGCTTTGCTGTATTAGTGTGTTGGTATTAAAATTGTCTTTTGTACAGCATATAGTTGCATCTTGACTTTTTATACAACCTAACAATTTCTACCTTTCATTTGAGGGTTTAGTCCATTTGTGTTACACTAAGTATTGATATTATTGAATTGATCATGTTATTACTTATTCCAACTACTTTTTTTTATTATTCTCTTCTACATTTCTTGCCTTGTTCTGAATTAATCAGTTTTAATATTCAATTTTACTTTCATAGCTTTTTAATCATACCTCTTTTCATATCTTTAACTGACTGTTCAGTTTTTAAATAATGATTACCAATGCACCTTTAGCTTCACAGTGCTAACTCTTTACTCCTTTGCATGAAGCATAGGAAAATTGCAACCTTGATTTCATCATCCTTTGTGTTGTAAACATATATTATATACACACATTTTTCAATTCATATATACTATAAACACCATAACAAAATATCGTAATTTTTGTTTTTGTTTAAACAGTCATATTTTTGAGGAAAAGGAAGAAAGGAAAGGAAAACTCTCCCCCATATTTGTGCAATATTTATCATGGTTAGTGCTACTCTTTTTTTTTTTTTTATCTGTCAGACTGTCTATCTAATGTTATTGCCCCTTAGCCAGGAGAGCATCCTTCAGAATATTTTGCACAGTAAAAATCCTGGTGACAAGTCCTCTCAGCTTTTGTTCATTTAAAAAATCTTCATTTTGCCTTTATATTTTTAGAATAATTTTACAGGGTATAGAATGCTTGGTTGTCAGTCTTATCCTTTCATCATTTTAAAGGTGTCATTCCATTGCCTTGTGACCTTCATGATTTCTGATAAGAAGTCAGCAGTATTTGTATCATTATGCTTCTGTATGTAATGTGTGATTTTTCTCTGGCTGTGTTTAAGATTTTCTTTTAACCTTTGGATTCAACCATTTTGATATGATGTCATATGATAATGATTATATTTATTCTACTTGAGGTCCACTGGAAATTTTGTATCTATAAATTGAACTTTCTCAAGTAATTTGGGAAATCTTTGACTTTAGTATTTTTCTCTGCTCCATTCTTTTTGACTTTCTTTTGGAACTCCAACTATAAATGTATTAAACTTCTTAAACTTCTTGATATTGTCTCACAGGTCATTAACATTTTGTTAATTTTTACTCAGAATTTTTCCTTTCCCTTCTTTAGTTTGGATAATTTTAGTTCATCTGTTCTTGAGTTTACAGTTTCTTTCCTCTGAATTTTTTAGTGTTCTGTTTCAGTTCTAAAATTTGCTGTTTCTTTTTTATAGTTGCTACTTGTTTGCTAATATTCCCCATTCTTCACTTACTAACACATATTTTCATAGAAGTTCTTGAACATACCACTTTTTTGAAGAAGAGGTCATACATTCTTTTTACCTTGAGTGTCTAGTAATTTTTTATTATATGTGTACAATGTGGAAGATATATTGTAGAGACTTTTTTTTTTTGGAAGAGTTTTGTTATTTGCTTAATTAACCTAGCTGAACTTAACTCTAAACTGTGTCTTCCTTGAGAGGAAATAGTTGAAATCTCTGCCCAATTACTTCAGCTTTCAGTGCTTGTATTTTTCCTTGTTCAGCAGTCAACCAATACTTTTAGCAGAATTTATTTGCAGATTTTTGCACTCCCTCCCTCTAGTACTTCCCCATTTCAGGATCTTTTCTGCCCCTCCCCCAACACACACACACACTTCAGCAATTTTGCCAACTCAGCACTTCATTCTTTAATATCTCAAGATAGCAAGACGAATTTCCTACCACCCTGAGCTACAGAGATTGGGACATGCCCTCAGGTAAAAAGCTGCCAACTACAGATCTCAGCAGTATACTTCTGTCTTACAAGAATTGATCTCTCATCCAATTTCTGCCAGGTTGTGTTATTATCCAATGCTCTTAAAAATTATTTTTAATACATTTTATTATTGTTATCTGTAGAAGAGTTAGTCTGGCTGAACTACTTTGCCATTATTGGAAGTTGGAACTTTATTAAATTCACTTTGCCTTTTATAATCTTAGCAACCTCTTTGAGAAGTCAGCTATAAATAAATATTATAACATTGTATTGTGCTTTCAGTTTATGAAGGATTTATATATATATTTTCTTTTTTAAACTTTGACTCAATCTAGTTAGGAAGATATTTCATTGTTCCCATTTTACAGATGAAGAAATTGAAATTCAGAGACATTATCTTATATAAGCTCATGCATCTAATAGAATTGTCTTTTGAACTCAGTTTTGCTAATTCTAAGCCATGGGCTTCTTACACGACACCAAAGTTGTCTCCATAGGGAACTTCTGCCTCCTAACTGAGGCCTGGAAAGCTTTGATGACCTGCTCATAGAAAATTTGTGGCTGGATGTGGCTGAATGGCAACTGGAGAGGGAAAGTCTTCTCTGAAGCCTGGGCACGTACCACTGAGCAGGGTCTGCCAATTCCCACGGATATTCAGCATATGGAATTCTCAGGACTGCATATTTGTTCCTTTGCCATGAACTGGTCCCCTAAAGGTTGATGGACCAATGCCTGCTTAATGCAGGTTCCCCAAAGCATCATCCTAGGGGGCTTATCTGCAGATTTAGATTCAGAAGAGGCATGAAAGTGGGATGGGTCTGGCATAAGATGAAGACCATTGAGGAAACTGTCCTGGCTACAGTGATTGGCTCTGGAAGTACAGCCAAGCAGGAAGGCACTGAGCCCAGAGAGCTTGGCAAGCTTATCATGTACCAAGCCTGGCTGAGCACAGGGGTATGGGGTGTAGGGGTAAGAGGCACCTAGGCATCCCATGGTCATAATCTTGGGAAAGTGGGCTCTAACCCAGACCAGACCCCAGAAAAAGAGCAAGACCTTGCTGTAAAGATCCTGCTGAAGCTTTGGGGCATCTCAGACACCTGGAAGAATCAGATTTGGGGCTTCCATTCTACTCTTTGCTCAATAACAAGCCCTATGCCAGGTATATGTTTTGTTTTGTTTTGTTTTGTTTTGTTTCTTAAATTTGATTAAGCAGGAACTTACAACCAAGTCTGATAACTGAGCCAACACAGAGAAAGAGTTCTATATGGAGGGTACTGTTGGGGGTCTCCCCAAGGGCTCTGGGGAGCCAGCTTGGGGCTAATATTGGAGCTTCATCACAAATAACATGAAAAGCCTGCCAAAGTTTCTATCCTAGGCATTCAGTGACCATAGGTCGCTAAAGCCCAGATTTATGTCTATTTTGAATGATTCTCTTCTTCTCTGGCCTCTCCACTCATCCATGTCCCAAGGATTGATTTTCTGGCCCTTCTGGGTTATTGGCAGCTGGAGAAAGCACGGGCCACTATTCTGCTTGACAGGCACTGTCTGTGCAGAGCTGGATCACAGCTTTCATAGGCTGCCAGTCTTACTCGGAGGGGGCTTGATGAATTCACCATCCAGAGAGTGCCCCTAGCGAGCCTGTTCCTGGAGACTGGGGTTTGCTCCAGAACAGCAATTCTGACAAATTGACAGGGCAATGGGAGATCATTAGACTGCCAAGTACCTCTGTAGGCAGACAGTGGGACACTAGACCCATTTACCACCTTTCCATAGAAGTCCTAGGTGTAACATTAATGTCCAAACTGACCCACTGAGACCCAGTTGCCACATCATTCTGTACAGATGGCCAGATCCACTGTTATCTGGGCATAAGAACTCCTATGAGTGGCTCATCCATGTCTGTCTATTCCCACTGAACTTTTTTGCATGCATTCTGAATGGCCCAGAAAGCCTTATACCATAGCCTTTTGTGTGCTAAGCTCACTCTTGATTTCATATTCTATTACTTTTTTTTTTAATTTTTATTTATTTATGATAGTCACACAGAGAGAGAGAGAGAGAGAGAGGGGCAGAGACACAGACAGAGGGAGAAGCAGGCTCCATACACCGGGAGCCTGACGTGGGATTCGATCCCGGGTCTCCAGGATCGCGCCCTGGGCCAAAGGCAGGCGCAAAACCGCTGCGCCACCCAGGGATCCCTCATATTCTATTACTAATAAAACTCTCATTTTCTCTTTGTCCCACTTTCCTCATCTACTTATTTTAAATTAGATTTTATCTACTTTTATATTGAATATATTTCTGTAATCCATCTTAAAGTGTTTTATTGAAAAAAAGGTATAAATAAATAAACAGGCAAATAAACATAATTTCTGTAGGAGATAGGCTTGAGTTCCATACAATGGTGAGAATTTTTCTCCATAGCTCTAGGTAGTAGAGAAAGTTACAAGTGAATTTTAAGCATAGGTGGATTTTCTTGAGTTCCTCCTGTAGTTTATTTTGGGAGATGATAGTTCATTTCGAGGGATAAATATTCCAGTAATGTGCTAGAGCTTGTTTGTTTTCATGAGAGAGAATTTGTTAAATTTTAAGGGATCTTTCAAGTTGGTTGATGACACTCTGGTAGCTTTAAGTCAGCCAGAGAATTTTTTTTTTATATGTAGGGTTTTTTTTTTAAGATTTTATTTATTCATTCATGAGAGACACAAAGAGAGAGAGAGGCAGAGACACAGGCAGAGGGAGAAGCAGGCTCCATGCAGGGATCGACATGGGACTCTATCTGGGGACTCCAGGATCATGCCCTGGGCCAAAGGCAGGCACCAAACTGCTGAGCCACCCAGGGATCCCCTATGGTAAGAGTGTTAATGCAATAAAAGTGGTAAAAGGTTACAAAAATAAAACTTTTTTTTTTTTTTTAGAATTTGTTTACCAGCATATCTACTGGGTGTTGCCCTCTCCCCTTCCCCAAATTTGGACATGAACTAGTAAAATTGTCCTTTTAGACTTAAACTGCAGATTAATAAATTATGGCTCAAAATAGAGGGTAGTACAGTCTGCTGCTTTCAAGTGCCTCATGGAGAGAGATGTGGGGAATACAACCAGTCTTATAGAAGTACCAGTTTTCTGTTGAGTGAGTACCGTATATGATGCTGCTCAGTTGATGGTACTGAATGTTTTATTTACTGTTGAGGTGACCCTGCTGTTATTACAGGGTGTGTGTGTGACTGTGCATTTGCATGGGAGTGCATGTGCAGATATGTGCAGGAAGTTGTCTCTCTGCAGTGCTGCCTTGAGTGTGGTCATCAAAAACCACATAGACCCGGAGCTTCTGATGGTTCCTTTAGGTTCTCAGAGGGGGAGCGACCTCATTTGCTCAGTATTACACTTGGAGAATCGTGTTTCATGCCATGTGTAACCTGACTTTCCAACAGGCAGCATTTAGGTAACTTCCCCAGGAGTCCTGTGGGAAGGGTGGGCGGCTGAGGAGAACCAGTTCTGGGATCTTCCTCACCTAAGACCATGCCCATTTTCTACTGAGGAATGATGCTTTTTCTGATGACAGAGATCCAAAGCAACAATGTGTTCATTGGAACAGGGTATGGTAGCCATGGAGGTATGTATAAGTGAAACATTACAGAGGTGGGTGTGGAAGTCTCTGTTCTAGTGTTCCCCAAGAAGTGAGTTGGAGACTTAATGTACATTCCATGAGGGTAGGAAAAATCTATCCCGTTGATAATGAATTTCCAATAAGTTATCATTGGCAGATTGTCAAGGCTGTCTCTCTAACATTGCAATGAATTCTGTGGACTCTGAGCCGGATGCTATTTAACATTTAAACACATAAACTCCTCTGATTCTGGTGTTTCCAGGTTGCCTTCTGATTGTGATTAGGCTTCCATGTAGATCTTCTGTAGGGAGAAACTGTGGTTCCTGCTGACAAGATTGTTATGGTCCACGTGACAGTTCTATCTCAGATCAGAATTTTTAAATGGATATTGTGATTTATCTTTCAAAATTGTACTAGTTTGGGTATGAGTGTACTTCCTAGAATTTAAATCAACTTAGGATCCCTAGCAAGAGTGAAATTTTGGACTAACCTGACCATGGACAGATCCTGGAGTGGCACAACCTCTGTGATGCTGCTGCTCTGTGAGACCAGTCCGAACTTGTCCAAACCTGTCCTGGTTACAGCCAGCTTTTAATGTGGTTATATCAGCTAGGGTTCCACCAGGGAGGAAATCACTCCAAGCATTAAAAACAGGGAAGTTAAAGTAGAGAATGGCTTACATAGGTAAAAGAAAAGCTGCAAAGCCAAACTGAGAACAGCAAAGTAACCCACCTTCCAACAAAAGAAGCTTTTTCTGTCTGTAAACTGTAGTGACAGAGGATGGAGGCACTGCTTGCTGTCAGAGTGCAGGGGCTGGGGTCACTAGGGGAAAGCTGGAGCTATGGGAGGGGCATCACTGATTCCAGAAGTTTTGTCCCTGTAGCAAAAAGAGAAATGGGGAGAAATACCTTGGCTTGTCTATTCCTCCTCTTTCATTTCCTGCCAATGCCTCCCATTGGCCGAGTGCAGATCACACAGGTGCTGGGGAAATGTAGGCTTCAGGATCAGTCCCCTACCACAGCCTATAAAAGGGAACAGAGTAGGTAAGGCAAAGGGACAGATCCCATTAGCCACTTTGCCCCTTTCTCACCAAAGATTGCTGGGGGATGTATAGGAGCTAGATTAAATCAGTGTTACATTGAACAATCCCTGAGTTCCCCTTAGGGCTGTGGTTCTCAGTTGGTGTTAAGGGAACTCCTGGTGAGGTAATAAGAGGTCTGGGTAGGAGTTAAGGATTACAGAACAAGAAAGCACTCTCCCTCAATTCTTAGGTCAACTGTTTGAGAGATTTTGCATCTAAGACCTTTGCTTCTTTAGGGGCAACTGTGGAGAGCATGAACTTATCTTTCTCCTTTCCCGGGAGCTAGTATCTTTAATGTGCTGTTTCTCAACAGGATTATTGTAGTTTTCAGCTTCTAATGGAATTCTTACATTTAATTTTCAATTTAAAGTAACATTAATAGCTTCCCCTCCCCCATTTTAATACCTTTAATTGGCAAAGGACCTGGTTAGCATTTACTATATGCATTTTTCTCTAACCCTCCCAATAATATTATTAAGTAGACAATAATACCCCCAATTTGTAGATGATCATATAAGCTTCAGAGAGGTGAAATAATGAGTTCACATGGTTATTATTATACATTTGTGTATTTGCTCTCTGTCTTATTCTACAACAGGATTTACAGGAGCTCACATGGCCAGTAAGAGATGGAATTAAAACCAAAACACAAATCTGTGCTCTTATCACTAAAATGAGTTTCTTTTCCTGCTCTATGATATAATACCAGGCTACATAAAATCCCAGAGATTGGAGATTTGTCCTCCTTTACCCACTTGCCAGACTATTTATTGAATATATCTGAGGCCTTTATCTCAGGGTGGAAGCACAGGTCCTGCAGCCAAAGGACTTGAAGAGATCAGATGATCTCTTGGAAACTAAATAGTCCTTCTTTCTTCTAAAAGTTTGGAAACAGAAAAGTTAAGGGACCAAGACCACCTGTGGTGCTATCATTGCAGTGGGATATCTTCTAGTTGCAAGTTGAACAGGATTCTTGGTTTGTCTCTTTTCAGGCAAATGTGCATTGTTTGGGGATCCAATTTTTTTTCTGTTGGTGGCCAATCTGGCTTTGATCCATGAAGAAAACATGGAAAACAAGATGGAGTTTTTTTCATGCAAAGCACCCACATTGTAGTCCAGTTGGATTTGAGTGATCCTGAGGTGGCATATAGCTCAGCACATATTTCTTATGTTCTCCTGAGTGGGATTCCTTTGGATGAGTGTGATGGGAACTTCTAATCTGCTCAGGATGAATCTAACAACTGAAGCCATAGGAGAAGACTCATTATTCTTAGGCCCTTGGCTCTCCACTTGAACGGCTTCCTAGTCCTATCAATCCAAAAAGCAGAATGAATTTATTTGGCAGCCCAAGTTTTCACAAGGGTCTTTGAGGCAGTCCAACAGATGCCCCCACTCCATGTTCCTGACCTCAGCTCCCACCATGCACATCTTTGTTCACTTCCATCTACCATATCTGCCTCTTCACTTTACAGAAGATATATACTTCTATTATTTGGTTTATTTTCAAATTAAATGTACTTCTCTTTCTGTTTTCTGCCAGGATGGCTCTACCCCGAAATATTTCTTGGTTCTCTTTTTCTCTTTCGAATCTGTGTTCAAATACTACCTTCTCAGAGAGGCCTTCCCCAAGGTACCAATGTCCACACCTATCACTCTCTAGTCTTCTTTTCCCACTCCCATTTTTTTCAGAGATCTTATCACCCCAAAACATATTACATACCTGTTTGCTTATTGTTTTTCTGTACCAATTAGACCTTAAATCCTGAAGGGAGGATTGCAGTATCAGCCATGTGCTTGCCCATATCTCCAACTCCTACAACAACGTTTGGCTCATAAATAATTTGTTTAATGAATGAAAGAATAAGTGAATGAATGAATGACCTCTCTTTTTAAAAGATTTTATTTATTTATTCATGAGAGACAGAGAGAGAGAGAGAGAGAGAGAGGGAGGCAGAGACACAGGCAGAGGGAGAAGCAGGCTCCACGCAGGGAGCCTGACATGGGACTTGATCCAGGGTCTCCAGGATCACACTCTGGGCTGAAGGCAGGCACTAAGCCACTGAGCCACTTGTGCTGCCCAATGAATGACCTCTTATCTCATCCCACTCTACTGCTCTCCCTGAGGCCTTATCACCCTTGCCTAAATCATTCTAGTAACTTCCTAACTGATATTCCTGATTTGCTCTCCTGATATCTCCTTCATACAACTGCCACAGTGATCATTCTTAAATGGAAATCTGCTCATGTCTCTCTTCTTTAAAAACTTTCGTGGCTCCTTATTGCCTATCAGAGCTAGGTTCTTGCATGCCTCCCAAGCATAATCTCTTCCTTAGTGTGCTTTGTGTTATAAAAAATAAGATTAAATCTCCCATCCTTCTACTGTATTATTTCTCCTGTATTAGTTTCCATTTGCTATTGTGACAAATCACTACCAACTTCGTGGCTTAAAACAACATTTAGGGGCACCTGGGTGGCACAGTCAGTTAAGTGTTTGACTCTTGGTTTTGGCTCAGGTCATGATGTCAGGTTTGTGAGATAGAGCCCCGAGTGAGCTCTGTATTCAGGGCAGAGTCTGCTTGAGATTTACTCCCTCTCCCTCGTCCCCTCCCCCTCCCCTACTCACACTTTCTCTCTCAAATAAATGAATACGATCTTTAAACAACAACAATAAACATTTATTATCCATCAGTTCTGGAGGTCAGGAGTTGGCCACAGGTCTCCCTGGGCTATGATCAAAGTGTTAACAGGGCTGTGTTCTTTCTGGAACTCTGGAGGCTCCAAGAGAGAATCTATTTCCTTGCCCTTTAGAGCTTCTAGTGGCTACCCTCATTCACTGACTCATAGACACCTCCTTTCATCTTCAAAGCCATAAATACAATAGTTCTCTGATCTTCTGTAATCACATCTTCTCTGATTCTTTCCTTGTGCCTCCCTCTTTTATCTTTAAGCACCCAAATTGGACCCACCCACATAACCCAAGATCATCTCTCTATTTTATTTTATTATTATTTTTAAAGATTTTATTTATTTATTCATGAGAGACACAGAAAGAGAGGCAGAGACACAGGCAGAGGGAGAAGCAGGCTCCCTGTAGGGAGCCCAATGCGGGACTCAATCCCGGGACCCCAAGGTCATGATCTGAGCCGAAGGCAGACGCTCAACCACGGAGCCACTTAGGCATCCCTCATCTCTCTATTTTAAAGTCACCTGATTAACAACCTTAATTCCATCCTCAACCTTACTTCCCCTTTGCCATGTAGCCTAATATATTTACAGGATTTGGGGCATTAATAGGTCATGGACATCTTCGGGCTTGGGCATTATTCTGCCTAGCATAGAACCTCTGCCAGATTCCTTTCTCCCTTATTTCTATATGTATATATCCTATTCATTTATTTCATCCATCCTTTAAAGCCCATCCTCTAGTTAAAAGTAATGCTTCCTTTTACCCCCACAACATATTTTTGCAATCTTCTCTTAAGGCAATACTTTTCATCTTGTATTTGTATATGTCTTACTATTCAAATCAGAATGCTAGTACTTGGATCACAATAACTAGGCATAGTTCATCATTATAAAGAGAATACTTCCATAAAGAGAATACTTCCATGTGCATGTAATGTTTAATAATCTGTTGCTGAAGAATGAATTAGAAAAAAAGTAAGAAAAGAAATGAATAGAAAAATTTAAGAAAGAAGTGAAGAAGAGAGAAAAGGAGGGATGCAGATCTTTTGTAGGTAATATACTTTCTTTGCAGACATGGAAAGGAGATGATGGCTAGATCTTCAGGCTTCATTGTGACTATTCTGTAGTTATTTCATGGGCAGTCAAATCTGCTTTGATTTAGTCACTCATGTGCCTCTGTGTTCAGCTCAGATGCTGTGGAGGTGATTTGGGCAAAGGCTTGGGATCATTAAGGCTTTAGTTGTTCACAAACTCCTGCATTTACTATCTCATAAATTGTACTACCACCCAGAAATCCATCAACTAGAAACCCTGAGTCCTCCATACCCAGAAGATCCAAATAAAAGGCTTTTTCCAATAGGTCCCTAAAGTTTCTAAGATCCAACTGTATTAAACATCCCTGAATTAAATTATGAGAAATTAAGGGAAATCAGATGACAAAAAGCACAGGTCTGGCATGAGTTTCAAATTCAAGTCTTCACTTAGTAGCTGTATGACTCTGGTCAAGTTATTTTCCATTTCTGAATCTCAGATATTGCCTCTCTAACAGGGAGCTAATAATACCATTGACCTCATAGGATTGTTGTGAGGGTAGAAGGAAATATATATATATATATATCTCCCACCCACCCACCCACCCACCACAGTACCTACACAAGAGGTGTTTAGAAGAGAGGTTTCTTTTTTGAACTTCTTCTACCAACACCTTCCAGCCTCTGAGGCAATAGCAACTGCATCAAAAGCAGCACCTGAAAAAGGAGCAACTGTGGCTCAAAAGTGACCTCGCATCGAACTAATGACAGTGGCCAGGGGTAAGACATGGAACTTTATCAGCTGAGTGAGGTAGACAGATCAGCCCAGTGATACAGCAGATGTTTCCTTTGCTTGCACTTTGCTTCTGCATCTTATCACAGATAAGCCCCAGCTATTCTTTTGATGGCTGTTATTGTCATTTCTCTCTCAACTGTAAGTTAAGAAGAATCAAACCCAAACTAACAATAAATGTATTAACCAATTAATAACCACCCTCTACTTTGAAGTGTCAGGTGTCATAGAAACATGGGATTTTATTTTCACTGGTCTTGCACCAGGAGTGCTTAGCTACCAAGAGCCTTATTTGTTATCATGATGGAAACTGGATATGGGGATACAGTTAGGGAGGAGAAGACAGCCATCATTTCTTGATGCCTTTTTAAAGGCTTGCCTCATTTATACTAACTGAAGCTGAGGCCAGGAATGGAGAAATTATCGAGCCCCTCACTTGAAAAAGTGAGGAACTGTCAGATATAGTGCCTGGCAACAGAGCACATTTGAAGAAAAGGGATTTTATAAAGGTTTATGATAAATTGTGCCAACTCAAAGCCTCCCTTAATAGGGAAAAGTATTGCTTAGGGCCGGGTATGTGATGACTTGTGGGTAATCATTCTCTCCTGGTTCTTTTACAACTTTGGGGCAATAGCTTTTCACTATGAAACATTCTGACTGTGAGTATCACTTGTTTATATTCTGGACATCATAGCATAGATGTATATACTGACCACAGTCATATACTTACAGATCTAGAACACTGAAATGATTCGTAGTCACAGAAAGCTCATTGATCGATATGGAGAAATGGCAACTCTTGAGAACTAAGAGTGAAAAGCTGATCCATGCTTTGTTCTTTTTGGTGTGCCTGAACTCACCTACTTTGCTAAATCCTGCGCTGCTAAATCTCCTCTTTGCGCAGGGTTTTCACCTGAAAAGTTGCTAGCTAATGAGCATTTATAATACAGGCAGAGCTGAACTTTTGAACATGTCCTTGGAAATTTAAGTGTGGTAACTGGTGAGGGTTATAAAAGATACGGAGGAATTGGGTAAGTTATAAGGGTGAAGGTATTATAAGTAGAGTGTATTGCATGTACAAAGGAATAGGCTACTCTTCATTCTCCCCTTTATCTCTCAAAAAAATATAATGATATCTTTAAGGAACTCAGAGTGGCTGGAAGTTAAGGGACATAGAAAGGAATTTGTGGGAGATGGAGTAGGAAAGGCATGAAGGACATTATTACCAAGTTACAGACACACTTCTCTGTCAGAGAGGACACATGAAAGCTTTTTAGACAGGTGATTTTCATCATCAGATGTTTATTTGGGGGAGTAATATCTGGCCAAAGGGTTTTTGTTGGTAAGTGGTGCCTACAAGTGGGGTAGGCAGTTTGCCTCAGGTTGCCAATGTTGTAGTCTAGACTGGGGATTAAGGGCCATGTCCAGTTTTGGTGTTGTAGACAGAGAACTAGAATACTAGGCTGATTACTAACCCAGGGATTCAAATAAAGGACCTAAAGCAGAAACCCAGATATCTGCCCTCAGGGATGAGATAAAGGCAGGTTAGCAGCCAGAATATCTGTGTCATAGGTTCAATGATGGCTGGTCTTGGACTCTTTTTATCCTTCATGGCTCTGGCGAAATACATGAATGGATGGCCCAGATCTGAAAAGCTATAATCTGGCATAAAGTATGTTGAGTCTTAAAAAAGAAGGTTAGACAAAAACTATGAGTTATGGAAGGCAGAGAGCATATCTTACTTGAGGATGTGGGATTCATGGAGATTAGGACATCTGGATGTTTATCTAAATGTAAAAAGTTAACGGAGGAAAGGAAGGGAAGGCCAAAGGCGAAAATGGAGTTAGGAGAGGAGTCTAGGGCAAGGATGATGTAGTCCAATTAGGCCATAGAGGGAAAATGACAAAAGGAATAATCTTAGAATTCCTTAATAATTATGACTCCTGAATTGTATGAGTTTTTAAATCACCTAGGAAGAATTAATTTACTCAATATTATCTTAAACATTTACCAAGATATAAGCATTCTGTCAGTCTCTGGGGACATAGAGATTAATAATAACAGTAATAAACATTTATATAGTGATTCCTCTGCACCAGATATTATTCTAAAATTTTTACATATAGTAGTTCACGTCATCTTTGCAGAAATTCTTTGAAGTAGCTACTGTTTTTATTTTCCAATTTGATATACGAGGAAACTGAGGCACTGGGAGGTTAAACATCTGCCTAAGAGGTTGATTGTAGAGCTGAGATTCAAATTCAGGCATTTGGCTTTTGAGTCTGGGCTCTGGACCACTGTGCTATGCTACCGCTTCAGAGTAAGTCATGGGTTCTACTCTCATACTGGATCAACTACAGAGGCTAATATATGAACCCAATTATACCACAATAAAGTTGATTAAAAGATAACCAGCCCTCCAAAATAAAAGTTGAAACAAAGGCATTTTCAGATAAACTAAAGCTGCAAGGATTTGTTGCCAAAAGATTTGTCCAATAGGAAATGATAAAAGAACTTCAGACTAAAGATAAATGACAGAAGGTGAAAAGTTGGATCTACAAAGAGGAGTGAAGAACATCAGAAATGCTGAATTTGGCAAAGGTAAAGGATTATTTCCTTTTCCCCTAGTGAAACAATGTGTCATAAACCCAGACTTCTCTAAGGAAAACAACCTGAATATGTCATGTATCCATGTTTCACATACAATTTGCCAGTGGAGACTTTTCCTGTGAAAAACTGGGAAAGATTTGATCCAGTTAAGTCTGCAAAGATACTCAGGGATTTTCTCTGATAGCATCCCAAAGCTCCAGTTCATTTATGACTAGAAAGTCTCAGTGGGCAATATGCCAGTCCCACCTGCTCAAAACTTCCTTGTTAGACAGCAAAATCAAGTGGTAAAAGGATAAAAATGCAGTCTGTGAATTCATTACAGTTGGAAGAAGGCTCAGGACCTGTAAGTTCTCTCCAATTACACAGACATAGGTATGTAATTATGGTATGTAATTTAATAACAGTACTTGATCATATCATTACTTTACGAGCCAGCCCTAGGATGCTGATGATTTTGAAAAGTGCCCCAAACTTACAGAAACTACTTGAATATTAGGAAATCATACATGTATAGTCTTGGAATGACTATCGTAAATTGCTTATGATCAAATGTATGTTAGGTCAACTATCAGATCAAGACATTTTGAATGACTTATAGATCCTATTTCATAATTTGGGACTTACCTTAGGTCAGGTTCCCTAAGAAGAAGAACTTGAGATGAGAATTTGAGTACCCAAGATTTATTATGCTCAATGTTTGCATGTACATATTTTTTTCATGTTTTTACTTTAACTTGCCTATCTCTTTGTACTGGTAGCTTGTCACTTGTAAACAATATATTCTTATGTTTTGCTTTTTTAAAAAAATCCAGTCTGACCAACTTTGCCTTTTAAGTGAAATGTTTTGTTCACTTATAATTAATGAAATTACTGAAATATTTATGTGTAGGCCTATCACTTGTGGTTTATTTTCTATTTGCTTCATCAGTTTTGTAGTTTTTCCTCTTATTTTCCTATCTTATTTTGGTTAATGGTGTGTTTTCTAACATACTATCTTAATTCCTCTAAGAGCTTTTTAGCCATGTTTCTTCATGGTGTTTTTAGTGGTATTAACTCTAGGGTCTTCATTGTGTATCCTTAACTTATCACAGTGTACTTAGAGTTAATACTGTGCTGCTCATGTAAAATATAAGAATCATTTAAAATAATTCCATTTATGACTACATATTTATGCTACTTTTGTCATTTATTTATAGTTATATATGTTATAAGTCCCATGATACAATGTTATAATTGCTTAAAATAATTAGTTGTCTTTTAAGGAAATTAAGAGAAAAATAGTTTTATATTTAACATGGAGAGCATTCCTTTCTCTACATCTAAACTTTCACTTGATACAATTCACATTCACTCTGAGGGAGTTCTTTTAGTATTTCTTTTAGTGCAGGTATCTTGGTAATCTCTTAGTTTTTGCTTATTTGAAACTGTCTTCATGTCTTTAGGTAGGTTAGCTTTTTTTTTAAAACAACTCTATGGAAGCACAATTTACTAAAAATAAGATGCATTCATTTTAGGTTTTAAAAGAAGAGTCAGAATGAAAACTCAAAACTCACAGTAGACATGTTTAACAGTGAAACATTAATTAGATCAGGAGTTAGGCAAAGATGTCCACTTTTACTTCTATTCAATGCTACACTGAAGGTCCTAGCCAATTCAATAAGGTAAGAGAAATAAAAGACCTGCAGACTTGAAGACATAAAATTGTCTTTCTCTGCAAATGATATGGTTTTATACATAGAAAATCTTTAAAAAATTTTCCAAGATTTAATAAATGAATGCAATCACAGAGGGTAGTAATAAGGGACAGAGGGCATGAAACATGGAAGAAGGGAAAGCCCATAGTAGAATATATTGCTGTTTTGGCTACTGCTGTTGATAGTTGTTGATAGCTGATTGCTCGTCTTCTGAGAAGTCTTAATGAATCCATTGAGAACCATCTACTCAGGTGAAGAAAGAGGAATATTTCCTTTCCCATTGGTTGGAATATTACCCATAAAGGTATTAACTCTTCCGTACTCTGGTTTGTATGTGAATGAATACCAAGTAGGTTGCCATGAATCTCAGAACTTTGAAAGGCAGGAAGTGAAAGGTACAAGGTGCTGTCAGGTTCCACATGAGGGAAGCTGGTTAAAGTCTTCATTGAAACTGGTTGATAAAGCAATTCCTAGAAATAGAGGCAAGACCCAGGGAATCTGAAGTGCTACATAAGAGGTATCCAATATAGTACATTTGCTCACTATATCTCCAAGCATGTTTCTGGGGGCAGAGGGAAGCAGCTGCTAGCTAAGATTAAGGTTCCTTTCTATAAAAAACAAACATGTCAGATAGGCCATAAGAACCACAGGCAATGGGAATACCTAAATTCCAAATAGCTTCCTTTCCCCATTCTTTGCTCAAGTTATAGAGTCATGGATCAAGAATAATAAACTCATCAGCCCAGATGAGTTAACATGTAAGTGGCTAAATATGCTCATATATACAGAAGTACTTCTAGCAGGTCAATGGAGAATTGCCAAAAGAGAAATTTAGATATTACAGATTGTGATCCTTGTTCTACCAAGCAATTAAAATAAGGCAATTAAAATACTTTGTTCTATTATAGGACAGCCCGGGTGGCTCAGCGGTTTAGCACCGCCTTCAGCCCAGGGCATGATCCTGGAGACCCGGGATCGAGTCCCATGTTGGGCTCCCTGCATGGAGCCTACTTCTTCTGCCTGTGTCTCTGCCTCTCTCTCTCTCTCTCTCTCTGATGAATGCATAAATAAAATCTTAAAAAAAATACTTTGTTCTAAGATAATATATACTGTTATAAACAATTTCAAATATGCAAAAAAGTGAAAAAGATTTCAACTATAATTCATCACCTGGACACAATCATTTTTAAGATTTTGGTATATAAAACTATATATATCAAAAATCAACTTTTTCAGTGGTTGTATAATATTTCATGTGGCAAATTTATCATGGTTTATTTAAACACTATAATTTCTTGAATTAAGTTACTGGCATTTTTCATTTGCTCTTATAAATAATACTTCTGTATTATTTAAGCACATGTCTTTTTTTATATTTAGGTGGTCAATTATGCAACACCAAAAAGAGTTGGCTTTGTGGAAATACTAGGAAATACTAATGTTTTAAAATTTCAAGTGAAGAAATAAAATGGCTTAGGGACAAATCATTAGTTAGAATCATTGTCATAAATGAGTGGATTTAGATGAAATCTATGTGATGGAATTCCAGAGTAATACATGGGAGTGGTTTTTTTTTTTTTTTAACACAGGTAAGTATATTGGGGAAAGGCTTCATTTATAAGGGGGCATTAAAGTTGAATGTTGAAAGAAAAGTAGATTTATTTTTCCAGACAAGAGAGGAGAAGAAGGAACAATTTAGGAAGAAAAACACATAGAGTTGTAAGAGTATAACACACTAAGGAAATGGGCTATTTAATGGAGCATATGGTGCATGGAAGGGAGAGAAAGGCAAATTTTGAGTTACAAAATAAGTAGTTGGGATCAGATTGGTCAGGGCCTTAATTTTATGCTGAGTCATTTGAACTTTATCTCATAAGTTATGGAGAGTCATTGAAGATCTTTGAGCAAAGACCATTGATGGATAACAGTTCCATTTTTTAAGATGGAAACATAGTTAGATGGATAATTGAACAAAAGTCAGCCTCATCTAGGCACACTTGTCCCTGATGTCCCCCCCACACACTCAATTGTGTATTTGTCTTCCTCTCTGCTTTCTGTCCTCAAATCCACATTTTTCTGAATTTTTCTCTAGGATGTGTTGTTGCCCTTTGATTGTTCAAACGCTTTTGAATGCTCTTTCCTTATTCAGTGACTTCAGTTTCCTGCTTAGCTATCAGTAGCTAGATTTTAGTGTCATCTGCAGGTTGAAATAACATATACTTCCTCCTCAAGCCTCATCACCATAGATTCCTCAGTTAATTCATTCTTGTAGCAGTCGCAACAAGAAAACTGTGGTGGTGTGAAGAAAGGCTCAGGAATGGCAGAGTTGACTAGTTGTGACAGACCATATGACCCTCAAAGCTTAAAATATTTACTATCTGGCATTTTACAGAAAATATTTGCTGATGTCTACCCTAGGTCAAAATAAGTGAATGGTTATCAGGCAGTTAATGAAAAGCAATTAATATGTAGACACATTCTTGAAATGTTTTAAACTTTCAAGTAAAGAAAAAAGGCCACAAATATTTATATAAAATAAAAGGTCATCCAAAAAGGAATAAATTCCAGGCTGTTCTAACACATTATGTTTTAAAACAGTAGAGAAACATCTATATAACTATGGAAAAAAAGTTTGTGGCCTAGCCAAGTTATGACATTTGTATGAAAGCTATAGAAAGACATTATCAAATGAGCAAAGACACAGGAAATAGTCTTCTCATTTATCTTTCTTAAAAAATTACTTGGAGATATATTCCAGATATCTCTAAGATGAATAAATATAAAGAAAAGAAAAGCTCTAATGTAAATATCTTAAATGATTCTTGAAAGGGCAAATATACAGAGTGAAAATAATAAGTAGCCAAGGACAAAAATTCTATATATTACCAGAAAATAGGATTTAATAAATAAGAGGATATCATATTATGCTGATTTCCCATCATACATTGAGTATGTAAATCTTTGTATGTGTGTGGGCTATGTATCTTATTCTTAATGCTGAAAATTAGAGATATATCAGTAAAACATTTTTACGAAACTTAAAAATATTCACCTTCTAAATAATAGGGGAAAAGGGAAAAGAAAACATAATATATATGGTAAAGAAAATTGTGAAAGAAATTATTGCTCTTTGTTGCTGCCTGACCCTAACACTATAGAGGAGATTTGAGAAACTACATTATATGCTTTCAAGGAAAAGTAACCTGGATTGATATTTTATAGAGAGATAGTGAAGTGTGATTGTAAGAGCCTTTGGATATTTTATTTATTCATGCAATTAACATATATTTATTGAACATCTTACTATGTGCCAAGCACTATTCTAGGAACAAGGGATAAAATGGTGAATAAGACAAACAGTATTCCAATCTCATTTAACTTACATCCTAGTTGGAAAGAGAGAAAGAAGACATAAAAAACAACAAAGCAAATGAATGAACAAGATCATTTGAAATATTATTAACTTTTACAAAGACAATTGAGAGGGATTGTGAGCAGTTCGTATAAAGTGTGCTGAGTGTTCAGAGAATACCTCTTTGAGAAGACACTTGAGCTAAGACTTGAATGTCCCAAAGGATCCAACAATGAAAATATTTGGGGAAAGAGTATTTCAGGTATAGAGAGAACCAAGTGCCAAGGCCCTAAGTGTAAGACTGCACTTATATTTGAGGAACAGAAAGAAGATATATATGTGCTATGGTGTAGTGAACTTGGGTTAAAGTGGTTCCAGATAATGTTGAAGAGATTCTGTAGGGCCTTATTGACTGTTGTGATAAATTTGGATTCAAAATTCAATAGTAAGTTATTAGAGGCATTAACTATGGCAACAATATGATCAGATCATTCATAATAGGGAAAGGTCACTCTGGCTGTTGTAGAGAAAGGATCCAGGGAGGAAAACTGAATGAATGGAGGTCAATTAGGAGCTTACTACAGTTATGCATGTCAGAGACAGTGGAACCTTCTAATCAAGATTGTAGCAATTAGGATAGAAAAAAACAGATCTTGGGTATATTTTGGAGGTAGAGGAAAATTGATTTGCTTATAGATGGGATATTATGTAGAAAGACAAATCAAGGGATATCTCTATCTTGCACAATTGGGTATAGAAGCATGTTTTGTAAAAGAAATCATGAATGTTGTTTAGGTCATGTTTTTTTTTTTTTTTATAAATTTATTTTTTATTGGTGTTCAATTTGCCAAAATACAGAATAACACCCAGTGCTCATCCCATCAAGTGCCCCCCTAAGTGCCCACCACCCAGTCATCCCCCGCCCTCCTCCCCTTCCACCCCCCCCTAGTTCGTTTCCCAGAGTTAGGAGTCTCTCATGTTCTGTCTCCCTTTCTGATATTTCCTACCCATTTCATGTTTAGGCCATGTTAATTGAAATTCAAGAAGTCACTCATGAACCAAATGAACATGTTAAGTAGCAATTGAATATAAGTGTCTGGGTCTTAGTGGAAAGGTATTGATAGATGCTTAGGTTTGCATTCTAGCTGGATTACTTAATGGCTATTTGACCTACAACAAGACTTACCTGTCTCTACCTTGACCTCCAAATCTGAAGAAAATGGGAAGAAGAATAGTACTTCTAATGGATGTGAAATGTTGAAAGTATATACTATATGTGACTGCTTTTATTATGGGGACTGCCACATGGTAAGCTTTTGTTGTCTGCTACTTATCCTATTAAAATACTTTTAATTATATAGAATTATATAGAGCCTCAACTGGTTTAACAAATAAGAATAATTTATAAGTGATAGAACAAGAAAAAATTAGATAAGATGGTTATAATATGGATTAATTCAGTGTCTCAATAAATCAAGGGCCAGGTTCTGCTCTGTTTGTTGTATGTTTGTTTTCTGTGCTCTTCTTGATATATCACTATAGTTCTCCTGATTATGACAACTAAATGATAACATCTAGTGGAAGAAGAAAGATTATTTTTTCTTATCCTTCTCTACTTAATGAATTTTTTACTTTGAAAATTTTCAAGAATACAGAAAAATTGAAAGAAAAGTCTTTTTGGCCAAACCATTTGAAATTAAGTTGCGGATATCATGACACTTCATTCTAAATACTTCAGCATGTATCTCCTAAGAAAAAGGATAATATCCTACATAAAGACAATACAATTGTCAGACTTAAGGGAATTAACACTAATTCCATAATATCATTTCAAATCTAATGCATATTCAAATTCTCCACTGGCCTCCAAATATCCTTTATATCTGTTTTTAAAATCTAGGATCCAATGATTATGTGCCATTGCATTTGTTTATGAGTCTTCAGTCTCTTTTAATCCGGAACAGTACCCCTACCTTTTTATTTTTTATGACACTAATGTTTTGAAGAATTCAGACCTTGTAATAAGTACCACATTCTATACTTATCTGATTGTTTCCTTATGGTGTCATCTAATTTTTTTCTCTATTCACTGTATATCCAGATATCAGGCCTAGTGCTTTGGTTGATTCAGATTATTTTTGGCAAGATAACTTCCTGGGTAATGCCATGTACTGTATATTGCAGCATATCAGGCACAATATCAAGATGTCCTACTATTGATGATATTAAGCTTGATACCTGGTTAAGGTGATGACAGTCCTATCTCCTCATTACAAAGGTACAGTAATTAATCTCAGGGAAGAGGATAATACTTGATCATCTTGTTCTTCCCCAGCTAATGATTTTAGCATCCATTGACAATACTTAGTTGAATTGATTATTAGTTACATAGAAGGCTATAAAATAGCAAATTTCTATTCTATAATTCATTTCATGTATATTAGTTGTGTTTTTCTGTAAAGACAGGCACCTCTGCTTTTACTTAAATGTTACTATGGATTCATACATTTAGTTATGTTAGTTATATCATCAATTATAGTGATTACTCTTTTTGATATTTAAAATGTCCTACATTTTGCTAGTTGGAACTCCTTCAAGTTGGTTCCTCGGTGCTCTTGACATTATTTCTTTAGTCTTTGAGAGTTCCTTTGCTTTCAGGCACAATAAGGTATCTAAGATTAACCTTGCCCTTTTTTTTTATCCCAAACATAGATTAGCCATTTCTACAAGAAGTCATTGTTCTCTCAGGTGGGGACTGGCATTCATTCATTCATTCATTCATTCATTAGATTTTATTTATTTATTCATGAGGGACCCAGAGAGAGAGGCAGAGACATAGGCAGAGGGAGAAGCAGGCTCCTGGTGGGGAGCCTGATATGGGACTTGATCCCAGGACTCTGGGATTACATCCTGAGCCAAAGATAGAGGCTCAACTGCTGAGCCACCCAGGCATCCCAGGGGACTGGCATTTAAAAACCAAGATATGTTGCTGGCTGTGTTTATTGATAATTATTTATCATTCCTTCTATCTTCTTTTAACAGAAAGAACTAGGGTATTCACATGAAAAATATATAGTCTATATAATCATAAGTTTATATTGGTATTTCTAATTTAAATCCAATATTATACTACCTTATTTTACTTTGTTTTCATTTATTTTCCTTAAAGTGAACATATTGATTTCTAATTACTGATATATATATATTACATATACATATACACATACACATATATATGTATCAGTAATTGTATATAAATACACAGTTGACCATTGCACAGCATGGGTTTGAACTGCACAGATCCACTTATACCTGGATTTTTTATAGTACTATGTATGTACAGTACAGGACTATATACAGTATTATATATGTATACACTTATACCTGGATTTTTTTTACAACAGAGTACTATAAATGTGTTTTCTCTTCCTCATGATGTGCTAAATAACATTTTCTTTTCTCTAGATTACTTTATTGTAAGAATACAGCATATTATGCATGTAACATATAAAATATGTGTCAGCCAGCTGTTTATGTTGTTAGTAAGACTTCTGGTCAACAGTAGTCTATCAGTAGTTAAGTTTTGGGGAGTCCAAAGTTATGTGCAGATTTCTGACTCTGGGCTGGGGCATCAATGCACCTAACCCTGTGTTACTCAAGGGTCGTGTGTATATGTGTGTGTGTGTATGTGTGTGTGTATGTAAGCTGAAAACTATAACACCAACATCCCTGTGATTTAAAAAAAAACCCACCCACCAAAACCACCCACAAAAAAAATTTCAAGATATTTTGTAGTGGTATGTGTAGATATGACACTATGAATGTAGTCAGAAAAGTATATTCAAAAGTTACATGATATAATTGTTATAACTTTGATACAGAGTATCAAGTATGTTCAGTTGTTTTATCTGTCTTTTTTAGGAATAAAGAAACCTTTCCTAGAAGCTCTGGGGTGGACTTCCCAAGTCTCATTAGCACCAAAATGGGATTTTAAAGATTGTCCTTGACTAATCACTATTTATTTCTGAGTCACATGGAGGATGGATAGAAATCAGGACAAAATCTGGACTCTATAGCAAGGAAAAAGGGAAGAGCTGGCTGATTGGCAGCATCTCTGTTACACCTATTATTATGACAATTCTTACAAATTTCTAGGTCACTTAACCAGATACCTGCACATATGCCATCCTATACCTTTTAGATTAATATATTTAAAGATTTTATTTATTTACTCATGAGAGAACACAGAGAAAGAAGCAGAGACACAGGCAGAGGGAGAAGCAGGCTCCATGCAGGGAGCCTAATGCAGGACTCTATCCCAGGACCAGGACCCCAGGATCACAACCTGAGCCGAAGGCAGATGCTCAACCACTGAGCCACCCAGGTGCCTGTATATTATTATTAAAAAAATACAAATCCCCACTGTTGCCATAATCATGGTGAAAATGATACTTCATATGTTATTGATGAGTGTGTAAATGGGAATTTATCATTGTGAAAATCAGTTCGATATGAATTTATATAGTTTGGTTTAGAAATATAACTCCTTTGACAGCACCTGGTGGCTCAGTAGGTTAAGCATCTTATTCTTGATCTTGGTTCTAGTCATGATCTCAGAGTTGTGAGATCGAGCCTTATGTTGGGCTTCATGAACACTGGGTGTAGAGCCTGCTTGGGATTCTCTCTCTCCCTCTGCCTCTCCCACCACCACACTCATGTGCTTTCTCTCTCTCTGTCAATAAATAAGTAAATAAATAGATGAACAATAAAAATATGACTTCTTTGAATTTGTCATGTGGAAATGACTAAAATAATATGAACAATTTAAATGTCTACATTGTGAAATGGTTAATTCAATCAAATGCAGTTGCTTAATGGAAGTATGGCTCCATCAAAAGTGATAATTATAAAAACCATGTGGTAATCATGTCATAGGAAAAGTGTTTATAGAGTTGAGTGGAAAAACCCCAGAATATAAAAGTATGCATGTGCAATAATTGTAATTTAAAAATTATGTTTGTATATAGACATAGACAAAAGGTCAGTTTAATGGAGATGGGTGGATGGTGGACTGTAGGTAAATTTCTAATTTTATTTAGAATTTTGTTAATTTTTTTCAACTAAAGCAAAAACAAAGGCAGTTAGGGGAAAAATATCTCTCCCATGTTCTGAAGTCAAGAGATTTATCCAAGCTCTTAAGCAGATCTAAATCTTCTTTTTAAGAAAATTTTGATTGTATCTGCAAGCATTTTCATAGCCTAACTCACCCCTTCATCTGGGAAAGTATAAGTCAGATTCCACAATTACCCTAACAGAATGTCAATTGTGCCACTGGAATGTCTCATATCAAAAGCTGTTGGAATTTGCTGCGTTCAGCCACACAGAGGAACTGCACCCTCAGTGCTGCCAGAAAACTCAGTCTGGAATTGATTGCTATAGTTCTCTCCCAGAGCACTGTTGAATTGATTGCTTTTTGAGAAATTCTCTAAGGGATTTGCTGACCATGTGCCTACTGAATTGCCTGTGTCTCTGGCTAGAGCAGAACCTGAAGAAGGAAGATCCTAGGGCTCATCAAGAAGAAGGGTCTTTTGGGAGAAGATCCATTCTTAGAAATGCAGTGCCAGGAGTTGAAATTGGGAACTTGGAAAATATGATAAAGAGAAAAAGCGGGAAGTAACCATTTGGACATCCAAACTAAAAGGCCAGGTAATGGAAACATTCAACCCAGCAGAAAATGAGATTATCAAAGCATGTATGAGAGGACATTTCTCTTATATAGCTCCTGGCCAGAGCAGGGTAAACCTCTCAAGGGTTCTAACTCAATCTGGATCCATTACAGGAGCCCATTCCTCAATTTTTCTGGGCTCTGTTCTTATATGCATGTTTGTGGATTATGTTGGCTTTGTCCATTTAGAATTGCCTTCACTGAGTAGCAATTTAATATTTTCCTCTTTGCTGTAATAAGAATCTCTACAAGAAATAGCTGTGTGAAGACTGTTGTTTTATCTTCTGTAAAGCCACTTTGAAGACATCATCTGTTGTTTTACTCAACATCTAAGTGATGAATTCTTCTTACAGCTATGTGATAAATGCTTTTTAGAATTCTTTTTTAGAATGTAGTGCCAGGAAAACATTTCTCTCTCTCTTGAACTGGTTAGTTTTTTTTTTTTTTTTTTTAACGTCCTATGGTGAGAACTCTGAAACTATGATTTTACTTCTCTTTTTGCCTTCAGTGCTAGGAAACTCACAACTAAATGTAATGCTTTAATGTATAGCTTTTCTTATGGTTTATATCAGGCATAATTATCTTCCTTCCTTAAAAATATGATTTTTGTCATATATGCAAGTTAGGCTATGAAAATGCTTGTAGATGTAATCAAAATGTCCAATTTACTTAAGTGTTCTTTGAGTCACTTAAAATTTAGAAGGGGCAAGAGATTATCTGTAAAGAAATATCCAATGAGAAAGTTGAAAACAGTGATTTGTAATAGAAAGAATAGGGGTTTGGGTATCATACAGACCTGAGTTCAAATTCTTGCTCCTTTACTTGTGAGCCTTGTGAGTCTGGGCATATTGTTGACTTTGATTAATAATCAATGTCCCTACTTGCAGAGTAGAGGTAATAGGTCAGATAAAAATACACAATAAGTTTACTGTGTATGTTAAAGGGTGTTCTATCTCCTTTTGAATAAGCCCTATCATTTTAGCCTGGAAGAGAGAAGAATGTAGGGAGATACAAAGACTATAATAAAATATAGGGAAGGCTATTATGGTTCAAAGAATTAGCAGAGAGAGGACTAGTGGATGAATGTCCTGAGAAGGTAGATTCTGATTATGAAAAAAAAAAAGCAGTTTTCTATTAGATTATTCTAACAATGGAATGAGGTTCTTGGTGCTGCAAGAGGTGAGCAGAATTGAGAAGTGCAGATCTGAAGTACCTGAGACAAAATTTGGATACTGGATGGAAGACTGTCCCAAGTGTAATATGAGGTTCCGCCTGGCTGTATGTGATCCTATTACTCCACACCTAACCTCCTCAAACTTGTTCTTACTAACCAGACTGATCACATCAGACCACGGTCTAACCAGGAACACTAAAAAAAAAACTTGGAAAGTGAGTTCATGGTTCTGAGGGTCATTTTTCATTTCTTAAGAGTTGCTTTTATCCAGTATTTTGTAGATACTGTGAAACCCATGAAAACCTTAACCAAATATATGGAACCTAGAGTTAGTGACAAGAGTTTCTCATGAAAAATTCCTTTCTGATTAAAAGTAGCACCCCTTTCACACTTCCCGTGTTCCTCCTAGATATTCTGATCCAAAGTTTGAGGGTAGATCTTGACTCCTCCTTACCGAGTCTGCCATGTCAAACCTATAACCAAGGCTTATCTAGTCTTCTTTGAAATGTTTTCACACCTACCTTTCTTTTCTAGCTTAGCCTTGTGGGAGGATTTAGGCATTGGAACCACCCACTGCTTGCTTCAAGCTTTAGTTCTAACCTTTTCTAACTGGATGGCCTTGAGCAAGTTATTTAACCTCTGTGAACTTCTGTTGATTTATCTGGGATGGGCTTACTCTTAGAGTTGTTTTAAGAATTAAATAAAAGAATGAGGGCATCTGGATGGTTCAGTCGGTTGAATGCCTGCTTTTGGCTCAGGTTGTGATCCCAGGGTCTTGGGATCGAGCCCTGCATCAGGCTCCCTGCTCAGAGCCTGCTTCTCCTTCTCTCTCTGACTGCCACTCTGTCTGCTTGTGTGCGCTCTGTCTCTCTCTCTCTTATATAAGGTGTTATACTATATGTTGGCAAATTGAATTTTAAATTAAAAAAATAAAAAAATCAAAAATAAATAAATTAATTAAATATTTAATAAATAAATAATGTATGCAGTTCACCTAGTATAGGGCCGGATGTGTAATATTTGCCCAATAAATCTTGATTTTCTTTCTTTTCCCTTACCTTCTCTAAGGGCTTCTCCGATTACATTAGTCAAGAACGCTAATATCTTTCATCTGGCAATCAATTAGATTCTCTTATTAAACTATTCTACAGTATCTTACTATTCAGCTTCTGATGATATTACAACTCTGCTCCTAACTAGACTGTAAGCCCCACTCATTCATTTATTCATTTATTTTCTTAATAGTCACTTATTTAAAAGTGACTAAGTGCCAATCACTGATTGACACTTTAAATAGATATAAGAATTCTGTTCTTGAGGGGTATATATCCTGGTACCTGGCACATATGCTCATACATATCAAATGAGTGAATGAATACTTCAAGTATCACAATGTAATACTGTAGTAGCTTAAGGCAAAATGGATAAAGAGACTGGAAAGAAACCAGGTCAATTAGGTGATTATAACAATAGGCTATGTGAAATAAAAGCAATATCTGAAGTAGAGAAGGGACAACAGAGAGGGAAAGCCTAGGAGACAATTGAGGGACGGTATAAAGATTTTTGGATATGAGAGTGATTCTCATGGATGGAGTGGATGCATCAAAAATGATCCAGTGACTGACTAAGTTAGAAGGAATGAGCAAATGCAAATGTATAAATCAATATTTTGAGTGTTAGTGACCTTATGGTTAGTGACACCTGAAGTGCCATTAACAGGGACTGGGATTTACAAACTGGAGGATGTTTGAAAGAAAGACGAGTGAAGCCATAAATATGTGTTTGATTTGAGGTGCTATTGGGACATTGAAAGAAAGATGTGGAAGTGTTAGCGAAAAATTTGGGATGAGACCCCAGGGGATAAGTAAATGATGTAGTCAGAATTTTTCCTAGAAAGACAATGTGGAGAAGAGAATTTGAGGGAGAGGGAAAAAATGTGCAAAAGCTCACGGTTGAAAGAGCTGGCACCCTTGAGTCTGTTACAAGCAGTGTGGTAAGAGCAATGTAGGGTGTAGGGGGAAAGATGGGAGCTGAGTCTGGATCTGTATGTCAGCGTCAGGTTATACAGGGCCATGTTGAAAGATGAAGGATTCTAGAATATGTTTTGTAGGTGACTGAAGCCATTTAGGATGCACCTGGGCTGATCATCAAATGGAGAAATTCACGATGGATGAAATCTACAAAGTGAACTTGGAAGTAGGTTACACAGGCCCCAAGACCTGAGTTGAAATTACCATTTTCAAGCTTTTCTGAATTCTGGTACTTAAATTCTGCCATCAAGACAGGTTCTTCCCTGTTATTAGGTTCAATTAAGCTTTCTGCTCTGGATAAGAAGGCCCCTTCCTTCTTATTCCTCTCTTACTTCTCCTTCATCTTCTTCTAAGAAAGAGAAAGAAAATGACCTTTCTTACTCTACAAACCTCAGCAAACTCCAACTCTGGATCCCAAAGGAGGGGAATCATTTTTCAAAGTCATCCAGAGGAGATGCTGTAAGTGATGTTGCCAGCAGGGTAAAGTCACCCCTTACACTGTTTTTTGAGTATCTATGATGGGGGTAGTGGAGGATTTGTACAAGAAGATCCAGGCATGGATTTCTCTTCAGACAGGAATTCTCTGGCACAAATCCTGGAGTTCCTATTTCCTAGGAACACTTCTTCCTTGATTGTGGTCACACCTGATCTAATGATTCTGTAATGAGAAGCAGCATGACATTGCCATCTTATAACCCTGACCCGCATGTGAATGTGTTACCAAAGGAAAGGAAACTGGGGAAATCAAAACAGGAAGGATTCTATTATCAGGCCAACATGCCCACCGTTGCAGTGCTACGAACGCCTTATTGGCATTCCTATTCACGTCCAACCCCAGCGTAATTAATCACTGGTGCATTTGCTATCCCAGGCTACAAAGATATGTCTTGAAGCCTTTTCAAGTTTCTTCCAAGCTTCTTGCCTTGGCATTTTCCCAAGCTGCTTCTTGAAGAACAGCAAGCTGGTATTTGGAGCATATGGCGATGGTCTGTTTGTGTGTTCATTAAATCAAGATACCAATGAAAAGAAAGCAGAAAGCTTTCTGTCCTTTAAATGAAATTGTCAACCCAGATATCTGCTGCCTTTCCCAAACCCTGGCCTGAAATGCCTGGCAAGTGGGGTTGTGTTATCATGACAAATTAATTCATATCATACTTTGATCATGGCCTGAAAATTTTTTTGACATCAATTTTCAGAAGTTGCATTCGGAAAATCAGAATTCACTAAAGTGCCTCCAATTCCTAACGACACAGCAGAGACCTCTTGCTCTACCTAGAGTGTCAACCTCTTAGGAAAGAAGGGGAGGGGAAACTTTAGAGCCATGGCAGCTGTGTCAAAAGGCAATGTTGGGGGGCTCTTCTGTGTGCGTGGCCAAAACCCAACAGAAGGGGGCCGTCTTGCTGACTTGAGCCCTGTGCACAGCGTGGTGGCTGCCTCTCCCCCCTTCCTTTTCCCCTTGCTCTTTCCTCCTGCCATGTAACGTGTCAAAAGCAAATGAAAATTGAGAGGATTCGGCTGAAAATAGAATTGAATTCTATTAGTCAGCCTAATAGTGAAGGTGCATTTGGAAATACAGTGCAGTATAGCTAATGTTTACCACTTGACTACTCATGCCCCAGGCTCAAAATGCATAATGATGCAAATTAAAACCCAGCAAATGGAGGAGCTGGAATCTCAAAGATAACCATACCTAACGCAGGGTGGGACAAAACATCTGCTCTTTAATTAATCTTACGTAAAGACTGAAGCACTGCATTAAGATGCACAGTGTTTATGACAACTGTGTTTTTTGTGGTTAACATGCTCCTGGACTCCCCCATGTAATTGTTGCTGCTTTGTAACTCACACAAAGCCCCCGCCGAACAACCCCCGTCAGCTAGAGAGGAAAATATGGGCAGGAAGGGTACCGAGAAGGAGAATATGATGATTTTGGAATATAAATCGGGCCAGGCGCCAGTCACAACTCTCATTCCCTACTCGTGGGGTCGAACCAGGTAGTGGAAACTTGTTCAGAACGTTTCATTGTTCGGTGTGGGAAATCAGCTGTACGTTTCTGTGTATGTTGCACACACACACACACACACACACACACACACGCATACAGGCACGTACATGCATGATACAAACCCGTATGTCACATTTTACAATTACATAAAGAGCTCTTACGTGGCACAGTGGTCCACATGATGGGCTCTGGGACCAGACTCCTTGAACCATCGCACTGTTTGCTAAGCCGCAGTACTGGGTAAATGGCTTCACATCTCTGTGCCTCTATTTTCTCATCTGGGTAAAAGGCCAGATCACGATTCCATCTTTGGAAGGTTGTTGCGAGGATCGCATTATTATCATTGTAATTACGGCTTACAGTGCATTTACCATGTGCTAGGCATAAATGTAATTCTTCAGCTACGTGAATTAACTCATCTAATCTTCCCAATAACCCTATCTCATAGTTAATAAGCTAGTAGAGCTAGTAAGACTCTTAAAACAGTGACTGATACATTTTAAAGTAGGCAATAGATGCTAGATATGATAATTCTTATCACTTTTTGTGTCATTGATAATGCATATTATTAGTTAATCCTCACCACTGCCCTGCACGAATGGGTCTGTTGGTTTCTCTACGGAGACAGGTTGACGCTCAGAAAGATTAATTCAGGTTCCTAAAGCTTCACATTTGGAGAGTGATGGACAAGGATTCTAGCCCCAAATTAGCTGACTTCGAATTTTGTGCGTTAAGCCCCTTCTTATTCTACACTTGGGGTGATGGGTGATTGTAAAAATTGAAGGGGTAAAAAAGAGGAGAACGGTTTGAAATTCATTGTGATAATGCGTTTGTTCACATCAGTCCCACCGAATCAGGCATGCTCAGCTCTGAAGGAAAATGGAGGTTATCTCAGATGTCAAAACACTTCCCTGTGAACATTACTATTTTGGACACTGGCCATTTTACAAATTTCAATATTCATTTTTGCTCCACCGCTGTTTGATATTCCTGTGGTACTTATTCACCAGGCATGATGGTAATATTATGGAAACGGTGAGGCATCAAGATCTTAATTTTGCTCTGACATGGAATCTATTCCTATTTCATACACAGGTTGGCTGTTATTTTCTAGCAGATGCTTTAAGGTTGATACATATAAAATTCACCCTCTGTTTGGAATTAAGTAGAGGGGGAAAGGGGAACAAAAACAACAGCAACAACAACAAAAAAGGATGAAGAGCGTAGTGAGATGCTTCTGTGGTTTTGGTGAGTTGTTTTTCTTTCTTTCTTTCTTTCTTTCTTTCTTTCTTTCTTTCTTTCTTTCTTTCTTTTTTTTTACACTGAAATGGAATCTTTAAGTGTAAGTATTTCAAAGCACCAACATGAATTCTCCTGTTTGCTGGGTGAGCTTCATTTAGTGGTGTTATTTCCCCATGGATATTAAGAGTCTTCCTGAGAGGAGCACAAGAAGCTAATCACAAACAAAGAGAAGACGGCAATGCTTATTCCCAACCACCTTGTTCCTTCCACTGGAGGGGGCTCTCTCAACCCCTTCTCTTAGGATGTGAAAACAAACCAGATGGGTGTGCTATCTCCATCTTTTGGCCTTTAGCAGAGTCTCTGGAACAAAGCAGGGCAGCAGGGCTTCTTGAAGACTTGCTTGGAGAGAGAGAGGCTGGATGGAATCTTGAATACAAATGATAGGTTATGCTTGAAGCTGAATAAAAATAAGCTATCTGGAGAATATATAGAAGTGGCATGCATGCTGCCTTTGGAAAGATTCATTTTTATTTGTCTATCTATGTATAAAGGAGGAAGATAGATAAATTGAAAGGAAAAGTGCCATTTCTGTAATGTTCACTGTGGCAAAGGGTTTGCAAACAATATAAAAATAGCGGCTCTTCCAAAATGACGGCTTCACTGGAAGTTTATCCACCTCTCTCTCTCCATTCCTTGTCACCCCCCCGCGCCCCATCCCATCCCCCCTCCAAATAGTCAAAGCTAGTATAGTCACTATGGGGAAAAGACAGCGATCTTTTGTATGTTGTTATAATTAACCAGGCCCGATTCATCATCAGATTATAGAATGGGATGCAGTGTTAAAAAAAGAACTAAAGGAAGAAACCAGGAGAAATGACCATTTTAATTGCATGTTTATTCTCTCTTCGCTTTCCCAAATTGGTTTCGTTTCCTCTGAGTGGGGTAAGTGCCAGGGTATTCATATGAGCAGGGGGCCAGGGTGGATTCCAACATTTACCAGCATTTGAATTACCTCCGGATGGTTTGGCGGCCTCTAAATTTATACCCTTGAAGGCACAGCAACAAGCCTTCATCTCCTATGGAAGAGACTTGAAAGCATGCCAGAACAGGACCTCCGTCCTCCCTTCTTAGAGTCCTGGCACGTAGAATCACACAAGAAAACAAAAGGCATTTGTGAGGAGCCGTCCAGGAAGAAAGATTAACAATATAAACCGAGGGGGGAAAGAGAAAGAAAAGAGAAAGCCCTTTAAAATGGTTTTGTGCTTATTTTAATAGAACTTGCACAGTCCCTGAATATCCTCTAATCAAAACCAAATGCTTGTTGCTGTACAGCACTCTTTCTTTGTTCACTGGTAATGCCCACTCTGCTCCGGTGGGGGGTGGGGGTGGGGGGGTGAGGGGTGGGGGGGTGGGGCCGGGTCTGGCTGGCTTATCTTTCCACCAGGAATAAACAATGTCCTCAAGGTTAGGGCATGCGGCTGACTTGAAAAACCCTAGGAAAAACACCCATTGGCAGCTGGACCTTGTGCTTCCGTCACCCCAAATGCCTGATGAGAAACTTGAAGATTTTTTCTTTTATTCCTTTTGATCCTGAAACATGTCAAGAAGCAGGGAGAGGAAAGGGAACTCCTTTTTTTCATCTCCATCTCCGTCTCTTATTCACTGTCAGTCCATCTGTTCACCTTTATCCGGGGGTTTTCTTCTCCTTTCTCCCCTCTTCCCCCTCATCCGTCCTCTGTCTACCTCTGTCCTTCTGTCAGGCTCTGACTCACTTCAGAAAACCGATCAGCTTTCAACTTGATTGGGTAATGTTGTCTGACCTTGACTTTATGTGGGCTGGAAGGATTTCAGTCTTGGTTTTATCAGGATTAGCTTTTTATCTGCACAGAAGTGCCCGAGCAAGTAACTCATCTCCTCGTCTTTCACCTTAGACTTGCTGCTTTCTCCTCTAATTTCTCAAACAACGTGGAGAAAATAAACAGAATGATTGAGATGGTTATGGCGATATGACTTTTACTACGGCACAGAAGGGACGAAGCCATAATCTAGTCCTGGGCTCGGGATCAATGTCTTTGGGTTATGCTGGGTGATGTTATTAAGAGAGTCAGCAGTGTGTTTTGTTTTTACTGCCAGACAGTCCTTTTCAAATGCTTATGGGGTGTCCAAGGCATTCTGCATGGGGGGGAACGGGAAGGAAGTGGAAGACCATAGAAACCCAGATACACAGGATCTGCACCTTTTCATGTTGCCCCAGCTCCTAGCAGCACAAATTGACTTTGTAAGATTGGCTCTGAAAATGAATACCCAGGACATCACTCTGTGTTACTTTCTGTGAAATTACTTTTCTGAATGAAAATATTGAATTCCTTTGAAAGCAAGTAGTATAATATCTCTGGAAATGAAAATCCTGTGGAAATCACAAAGGAAAGAAGACTGAAGGATATGAAAGCTTTATATCTCTAAATGTTAGTCAGGCCCTGGATTTTTTTTTTTTCCTTGACAACAATCATAACTGCTCTTTCTGATGTTGATACACTGGGCGCTGGAATCTCCTAGATGCTTCTATTACAGATTTATGTTTTATCTCCAATAAACAGCCAATATCATTATCTTAATTTACTACAGCATTTGTATGCACTCGGCGCTTTTTGTAGTCTACTGGCCTAGCAAGCCTGACCTGCAGAATTTTCCTTGTCTCAAGGGGAACATATTGACTTACCGCCAGGCTCCTGCTGAAAACTGACAGATGAACAGGGCAGATCCTTCTGAGGAGGAAGAAGCGTGGACGACAGCCTTCTCACACTGCGTCAACTACCTGGTACTCACCATTATGCCTCAGATCATCTTGGGAGGATCGACCTCCACCCTTCTTGTTACATTGACAGGTTCACCAACCAACTGTAGAGGGAATTTCTTGCAAACGAAAGTACTCTCTCTTAAAATATGTTCCCCTTTCCATCTTCTTACTCAAGTTCCTTTGTCTGGATTAGGTGCATCACCTTTGTTTTTTAGGTACATTCTTAGCTTTGGTGTCATGTATTCTTTTGTTTGTTTTTTAAAGAGCGAGGTGTCTGTTGTCAACTGAATGTTGACAATAAAATGCTCCCTCAACTTCTTTCCAAATCAATAGTTTAAAAAAGAGAGGATCTGGAAGCCCAATCGAGACAAAGTGATTCCAAAGGAGTATTACATTTCTATAAGGACGTGGAGCGCTCTGCCCAGATGAACTGCAGGCCTGCCTGAGGCTGAGCTGAGCAGGACTACAGATAAGATGGCAGAGACGCTGTCAGCCGTGTTTGAGGAACATGCAGAGCAAAGAGGAGCTGGGTGACTGAGCCAATAGCTTGATTTCCAAAACCTTTAGAACACTTGAGGATGCTTCTGATTTTAAAATAGGTTAAAATGAAAAATTTTAAGTAATTGAAAGAGTATGGTGATTCCTGGGAGTTAGCAATCCTCTCTAAGAATACATTATCACCTTCATTTCATTTTGCAGATTAAAAACTGGGCCATTTCTAAAATCCTGTAGTCCCAATAGCAGAATATTTGACCTGGTGCTTTGTAAAATCCTAGAGTGAGGATGAAACAGAGCTCAGTGGTTTTCAATTTGGTGGATGTATAATGGATAGTCCAGAGGAGTGTTGCAGAGGCTGTCAGGAGGGACATCTCTGAGGAAATGCAGAAGCCATAGCTCCTGGATCTGACTGGGGCCAACATTTTTATTGTTCAGTGATAGATTATGACTTATTTGTTACAGTTGCTGCTGATGCAAGTCTTGAAGGAATAGTAAAGAATATGTTTTGTGCCAACATTAGGTATAAGAAAATCTCAACAAACAAGAAGGATGTCATTTAACTTCATAATGGAAAGTCCAATGCTTGAATAGAAGTATGGCTTATTGTGAAACTGCACATTTTCTGAAACGGATGATTTGGGTCAATGCAGTCAGCGTGAAAACCCCCTGATTCTTCTGCCCTTGCCCAAAAGTTTCCCGGAAAATGTTCAGCCTCAGTTCGGCCCCCCAGAGAGGTGGTCAAGCATTCTTTTGGATCCCCCACACTTTTTTAAGTTACTCTAAAATAACTAATAACTAATGATTATACTCTATGTTTATATAATGCCACTATATGATTTTACATATGCACAGATTCTAGCATATAGTGAGTGCTCAAAAAACATTCATGGATTGAGATTCTGAGTTGTTTAAATTCTGTTGCTCTGCTCTCTTATATACCCTATGCTGCCTTCATCATTTGCTCTTCTGCCCGGGGACATTCCTTCTTTGTATCTCCATTTACAGAAGTCTGTCAATGTCCTGATAAAATATTAGTGACAATTAATATCCTAAGTCAAATTTCTGATATTAATTTTTTATACCAAGTATTCTTAAAGTCCTTTGGCAAGGTTAGACTTGTCACCGATTAATGTTCCTCAAACCTATAAATATAATTCTAGTGTCCTATGTCTTAGAGATCAAAAGCTCAGGTGTACAGACATTCCTTGACAAGACCAGTGGCTGAATTCTTTAAAAAAACATGCCAGCCTTGGGATCCCTGGGTGGCGCAGCGGTTTGGCGCCTGCCTTTGGCCCAGAGCGCGATCCTCGAGACCCGGGATCAAATCCCACATCGGGCTCCCGGTGCATGGAGCCTGCTTCTCCCTCTGCCTATGTCTCTGCCTCTCTCTCTCTCTCTGTATGACTATCATAAATAAATAAAATTAAAAAAAAAACATGCCAGCCAAAACCAAACATACCAAAAGCAATTTTCCAATGGAGTAATGACGTGGATAGCGATTTAGGATATTTCAGCTACTCAAGAGGTATATCACTATAGAAATAGTTACTGAAAGTTGGACTCATTTAATAAGTATATAGGGTGGGAGGTGGGGTGAGCAGAGAAAGAGTTGGAGGTGACAAATCAGCTTCCTTGATACTGCCACGGGGGTGATGGTTGTGGGTCATATCTCATCCTAGGAGTTTCTTTCTATGCTTAATTAAAAATCGTTAACACTGAAGTAAGTACCACATGCTCTTATGTAGCTGTGTAATCAAAAGTAGTTAATATAGAGAAAGGAAACTGCAATGCAGGAAAATGTGCAAACAGCACGAATTTGTCTCACTTGATAGGCAATGGAGAAACAATGGAACATGGTCATTCATGGGCAATTAGGGCCCCAGGTACTATGGTGCCCACTTCTTATAGTACTTGTCACTTGTTACATTACTGTATTATTTCATTAAAAGGCCTAAATAAAATTATGTTGTACACCAAATATGTAAAACAAATGTATGTAGAACCAGAAGTGTGCACATAAGCTTTTATGAAAATGTTGTAGATCCATGAAATTTTTTTTTAAATTTATCCTTGAGGCTTGAGGTATAATATGTGTATAGTTAAGTGAACATCATATATTTTCAGTCTCAAATTAGAACATTCTTTTCTGGTGTCCTTATAAACAAGCAGTGTGAATGGAAACCTAGTTTTGACACCCAAGCTATTTTTCTTCAGGTTACTTTTTACCAATTAGGAGCAAAGAAGTTTTTTGCTAGACTATGTGTCTTGAGTTAGTTTAGAAAATATGTGCATCAAATATTTCCTACCTCCCTACTGTGATGGGTGCTGAGAACCTGGTGGGAAAGGAGAGACATGTAAAGAAGTTATCAGAATATGGTGTGGTTAGTGGTTTTTTAAAGGTATGTGTGGAATCTCAGAGGAGTGCAGATTTGGGGAGTGGATTTCTCACAGAGGGTTTCCTGAAAGAAGTAGCAACTAGGTTGAGTCTTGAAGCTGGTTTATCATTTTCAGAATTTAAATAAAATGTCAAGCTATAGAAGGATTTTTCCAAACTTTCTAGTCTTTCTGTAAGGTAGAAGCAAAGAGCTAAAATTTACTTTGGTGGCTAAGTTGGATCATCCCCTCTTGCTCTCTATCTGTCAACTCTACTTTTCATTAGAAATAAATTTGAAAATTTGAAAATAAATCTCGAAGTGTCTTGAGCTGGTTGCTAAGATCAGTTCTTGAAAAAGGATAAGTCAAGATCTTCTCATATGAAGTACTGAGCAAATAAATGAAAGGGAAACAAAACTTTTTAATGGTGCAGTGGTAGTAAATCTCTCTTGGTAGGGGGAACTCTATTTTTCTTTTCTTTTTTTTTTTTTTTTTTTTTGTCCTTCAGAGGAGTTTAAGTGGGAGTGGAAGATTCTATGACGGGGTATTTGGAAGGCCTCATATATAGCCATATAGCTAAGTAACCACTGACAGTGCAAAGGAATTCTGGGGAGGTAGATGGGGCTCAGATGGGAAAGGAATATCAGGTGAGTCATTAATATCTATACATTACAATACTACAGTCAAAGCTTGGCTTAAAGCACTAAATGTTGTTACTCCCACCTTATGTTGGCGCAGTATTGGAAAGGACTGGGCAATGTGGGTAGAGAAACGTGGTAGAAAAATAAAGGGATGTTAGTCCAAGTTTTAATTCATCACTTATTAAAAAGCATGACCTTTCATTGCCTATTAAACCCTTAGGACTCACTGTTCTCATCAGTGGCATGTTGGGGGGCAAGGGAACAGGTTTGTAATAGATTATCTCTAAAAGCCTATGTAATTTGAAATTTTTTGAATGAATTTTTAACACAAGTTGTTTCCCCTGCCCCAAAGGCTCTTCTTCTCCAGATTATAGTATGTCCCATTCTCTCACTTCCACCAAATCTCTACTCAGTGAGACCTTCTTTAACCACTCTGTAGAGAATGACAATTTTGTAGAACTCTCTTTCCTATCGCTTTCATTTTTCTCCACAGTCCTCAGGACCAGCTGACATAATACTAGTCATTTGTTGCCCTCATCAGAATGGAAGCCCCAGGAGGGCAGGGTCTTGGTTCATTGGTTTTTCCTTCGTGCCTAGAATTAAGCCAAGTGCATAGTAAACTTGTGTGTCTTTCCTCCAGCATCTGCTTATTCTCACCCCAACGTGTTTAAGGTTTCTTTAGACTCATGCCAGCTTGAAACCAATCTGCTTTCCTTCTTTTGGGACCTTATCTCTACTTGTAGAAAGCCCACAGTCTCTTTTTATACTATAGAACATAGGTTTAGAACCTCTGATCTAGTGGAACAGGAAGGTCTGAGCCACAGTGGTAGCCATAAGATTAATGACATATATTGAAAGAAAGGGAAGAGGTAAAAAAAAAAAAAAAAAAAAAAAATGGAAAAAAAGTAAAAGTATGTATTTTTTATAGAGAACCTCAGAAATACAGATGAATTAATCTTATTAATTTGTTATTGATAATAAATTTTAGTTTAAAAGAGGGCTAATGACTTATATTTAGTTTGGCCACGTGGTTCGGTGGCTTTGGTAAGTAGCTTCCATGTAAAAAATCTGTTAGGAACTTAAAAGGGGTTTTAAGAAATCTACTGTTAAGAAATATGTTAGGGATGCTGGATGGCTCAGTCAGTTGAGTGTCTGACTCTTGATTTCTGCTCAGGTCATGATCTCAGGGTTGTGAGATTGAGCCTTGCGTTGGGCTCTGTGCTGAGGATGGAGGCTGCCTAAGATAATCTCTCTCCCTCTGCCCCCACCCCTGTTCTCTTTCTCTCTCCCTCTAAAAACAAAAACAAAACAAAACAAAAACCAGTTCATGTTAATAATATGGTACATACTTATTCTTTGTTAAATCCTTTGGAATGATTCATCAAATTTTATCTTGATCTTGTACAGGAATTTAATACGCACAGATTAAAATTGTATCCAGAGTCAATAACAATTACTACTGGTTCACTTCTTGTAATATGACCCTAGTCTGCCCTCACACACATAATTATTGGGAATCACTGGCCTCTTAGTTTCTATTTCAGTCTGATTATATGTGTTGTTTTTTTCCCCCATAAAATTCTTAAATAGGCTGTACCCTGATCAGATGGGTCATAATCGGCCATTGGGCACTTATATTATAAAACACAAATGGCAAGAGCTATGAAGAGATATGGTTCATGGGTGAAAGAGAGGGGAGAGTAGACATCTGGTAAGTCTATTCATTGAACAAATACTTATTGAGCATCTCCTATGAGCCAGTACTGCATAGGTACTAAGCATATAAAGATAATTAAGGCACACTTCCTGCCCATGAGGGAATTGATTTTGGCAGAAATGAAGAAGAAAGCAGAGGGCATTGGGTGGATAAAAAGATTAAAGCTCAAGACTTGGGCTTGTCAAGTTTGAGATGAGAGTGATACATCCAAATGGTCTTTAGTATGCTTTTGAAATGAATAAAAAGTCTAAGTTCTGTGAGGAAAAAGCAATGAGTAAAATGGAAGCCCAGCATGACATGGATGTGAAATCTGTTTTGTATTGGGAAGTATACATTTGATACTTCATGGATGGAAGAAGGTTTTGTTTTGTTTTGTTTTGTTTTCCTAATTTAAGTTAGGACTTCTTGCCAAGTTTCTGCTTAGGAATTCTGAACTGAACTTCAAATGTTTAGGGGCTTCTGTTTTAAACACATTTGGAGTTGTGGCTTCTTGTTCAAGGAAGAAAACCCCTTCAAGTACATCAAAGAGCTGCAAAAAAAGATACAGTATGTTGACAATTTGTGTAAGGGCATCAAAACCAGAAAAATTTCTCTGCTGTACACACAAATTTCAAAGTTAGGGGGAAGGTTTCTGGTGAGAGGCTTCTGTTGCTATATTAAACCCCAAATACTTGGGAAATAATTTAACACATTCACTGTACCAAAAGTGTGACCTGGGCTCACCCAGCAATTTCAAACCAAGGTCTAGAAGATGTTTTCTCTGGTGGGTGACCTTTAAATAAATTGTAAGGCTTCTCACTACTGTACCCAGGTGAGAAGTCAGGGAAAAGAAGCAGGGGGAGAAATCTTCCCAGAACATCAGAAACCATTTGACCCAGAGCCTTGGGGAAACTGCTTAAAAATTCAATTTAAATCACAGTGGCCAGGATCTAGTGAGGGGATAATGGAAGAAGATTGCTTGTGCTGATTCAGGACTCATTTCACTCCTTAATCCTATTGAGGACTTGGTAAAAGCAGGTACAGAATAAAACCTACACCTGCAAGGGGCAAGCCCACTATTAAATTTTTGGCAAAAGAGCATGAGCATCACACCCACACTGATATGGTCTAGAATCCCAGCTCCATCGCTTACTATCTGGGTAAGCTCAGGCAGGGTTCCCTAACTTCTGCAATTCTCTGTTTTCTCATTTGGAAAGTGGAACCAGTAACACCAACCACAACAGATTGTTGCTGAATAAATGGATGTTGGACATAAAGTGCCTAGCAGACTACTCGATACTTAAAAGGAACTAAAAAAATGTTCCCCCCTCCTCCTCTTTGCCTTTCTGTTTTCTTTCCCTTGAGAGGATAAAATCATTTTAGGACTAGTGTAGGTTAAAGTGAGGATTTCAAGTTAAGAACTCAAGGAGGTAATTATTTGTATCCCAGTTCCAGCTCTGCCACAACTCTCATTATATGACCTGAGGCAAATCACTGAACCTCTCTCACTTCTGTTTCCTCACCTACAAATTGAGGATGGGTTTGCAGTTTATAAATATTTATAAATTGGAATAAAAGACTTCAGTTCTTACGTAGGAAAATGCCTTAACAAAATGGTCAACAGGGTGCCTTTGAGTTAAGGTTCGTAAGTTGCCACCTGGACTCCAAAACTAACTTGCCATCTGACTTTGGTCTAGTTACCCAAGATCATTGTGTCTCAGTTTTCTTATCTGTTGAACAGAAATAACAGTTATAGTAGCTTATACCCTATAGATGTGAAGAGTAAATGAAATAATGTAGATAGAATATTTAGTGTAGGCCTGGCACATAGTAAATGCTCAATGCATATCTTTATTTTTCTCAGGCAACTTTGTTGGAAACCTCTTTGCTTGTGGTCAGAGAAGAAAAATTGAATTAGCAGAGAAATCCACAAGTGTTATTTTGAGCTACTCTGGCCTACAGACCCTGAATAGACCTTTCAGATTTCTGTTCCATAGTGGAGTGTAGGCTACTGGTTGTCCCAAGGTTTGGGAATCATTTTGGGAACTGTAAGAACTTGCATTATTCCTGGAACTGCTCACTCCTCTGAGCCCCTCTCTATGGAATTTGACCTTTCCCTGGAAGAAAAGGGCCTCCAATCACAACCTGATGGAATAGTGTTGGGATTGATCTAGTTTGCAGTAGTTTGTCTATAGCTTAAGAAGCCTGCCCTACAATAATCACCAAGACCTTCAAGCACTGAAAGTATAGAGGATCACGATTTGATTTTGTTGTTGGGAAATCAGAGTCTGATACACCGTTGTTCTGATTCTCTTGCTCAAGTACACTTAACACGGGTTCAAACCTGAATTAGGCAGTAAGAGTTGCTAGCCATATTCCCTTATGCAGCCTCACAGAGGGGAGAGGTGATGTCTTCTCGGTTGCTGTGAATGATGAATCCAATTCATTGCACTGTCTAAAAACTCTATAAAGGAGTTCCAAGGAAGGAAATGCCTATGGCAATCAGCAATGCAACCAGAGAAAAAAGGGCATGATCAGGGCCAGACTGAGATCTTTGGAAGACTTTAGGTGCTAAAAAATTAGTGTCCCACCTCCACCCCCATTGCTGTTCTCCACATTACATGCAATTGAAAACAAAGGTAAGTTACAAAGTAAGTGTAACCGAATCCAATGAAGTTATGATTTTTCCATGATGATTTAAAAATATGTCTACACATATATATTTTTTTTAAATCCCTGGCTTTTTGGTGCTCAGAGCACAAGTTAGTTTGCCATGGATAATTAAGCCTGGGCTGATTATCCTAGTGATCCTGACCTAGGGATCACCATACAGAGAGAGTATCTGAGATATCTGGGAACTGCCCCACTGATAAAAGAATATAATGAAGTGAATGGATCATTTGTTAAGTGTTTGCTTTTCCCAGTGGAAAGGTAGAGCTGACATAGGAGTGATGCCTGCCTAGGAGTACAAGTCCTCAGCCGTAATAGCACGCATACAATGTTGGAGTAAGTGCACATTCATTCAGAACTCTGGACTCAAATTAACCTCTTAGCTGGTTTCCTTTACTCCAGTCTTATTTACTGCCAATACATTCTCGATATTGTTGCCAGAGTAATCCCTTTAAAAAATGTGATCATGATAGTCCTCTGTAACACTTTATATAAAACCTCACCATTGCCTGCAGAATAAAGGTAAACTCCTTTGCACCTTAAGGTTCTTTACAACGCACTTTCTTCCTTCCTACTGACTTTCATCCCTCTTCATTGCTCTAACCAACCCTTGCTTCAGCTGGGCACAGAAACACTCTTTCCAGCCCCTACGTGTTTCCACCACTGCTCCTTCTGCTCCACTTTCAACTACCTGGTAAACTACCAGTTGTGTCTCAGAATCCGGCTTCCCAGAGTCTTTAGGCAGATTCTGTTTCTCTCTTCTGTGTCCCCCACACTGTTGGTTCAGTCTCTCTGGTCACAATTCTGCTATGGCCTTTCAGACATGGTGGTTTACATGTCTGCATCCTCTTTGCAACTGTAAGCTTCTTGTGGGTAGGGATTAGACTTTGTTCATTTGGCTATCTTCATTGTCTTGTTCAGTTCCCAGCACACAGTAGATGCAAAATATTATTTACTGAATAAACATAATCACTCATAAATTGACAATAATACAATGATACCTACCTCCATGGTATATAGCTGATCATATAGCTGGCACTCTGTTAGTTGAATAAATGAGCGAGTGAGTGAAAACCTCCTCTGAGCTATTGTGAAAATCAAAATGAAAACTATGGAGGCTTTATGAACTATGAATGGCTGGGTTTGAGGAACTATTACTGCAATTGCAATGAACACAGTCCCCTGGCTTTCATAGCAGGGTGGCCATGTGCAGAGGGCCTTAGGAGGCAGCTTTCAGCTGCCTGACTGTCACCCCAGGTAAGGAAAAGGCAGCGTTCCATCGACTGGACGTGTAATGGGGTGAAAGTGAACCTGCTGCTATACCTTTCACAGCTTGTGAAGGCTGTAATGAAAAGATCTGAGAGACTCTTTCTCCCTGGTCCTGGAAGAAGAGTGTCATAAATGTCCAATTTACCACTGATTGCCACATTGGCCCAGGGACTCCCCATTGAAACATAGCTAACCAGAAGTTCTCATGTTGAGAAAATAACTTAACCTCTTTTGTCACCCTAATTGAGTAGCAAATTTGAATAACTGCCATTAATTGAACAACTTCTCTGTGTCATGTGTTGTGCTAGCATCTCATTCGATATCCACACAATCATATAAGTGGGTGCATTGTCACCATTTTGGGGACACAAATCTCAGTTGGATTAAGTGTTTTCCCAAAATCATTCTGGGTATCCTTCAGCTTTCATTATCAAACATGTCCAATGACTCAGTGTCTTGGAACAACAAGACTTTAATTCTTTTTTTTTTTTAATTTTTATTTATTTATGATAGGCACACAGTGAGAGAGAGAGAGGCAGAGAGACAGGCAGAGGGAGAAGCAGGCTCCATGCACCGGGAGCCTGATGTGGGATTCGATCCTGGGTCTCCAGGATTGCGCCCTGGGCCAAAGGCAGGCGCCAAACCGCTGCACCACCCAGGGATCCCAAGACTTTAATTCTTAATCATATTACATGTCCAGTACAGTGCCTGATGTCAGCTCTGGCTCATGCTCCATGTGTCGTCTTTATCCCAGAACCCAGACTGAAAAACTGTCTCTATCTGTGTACATTATTCTCATGAGAGAGAGAAAAGAGCAATGGCCAGCCTTCCAAAGGCTCTTAAAGCTCTTCTGGATTGTGGCATGATACATTACTTCAACTCATATTCTATTGGCCAAAGCAAGTCGTTCAGACAAGCTTGAAGTTAAGCTTGAAGCTTGAAGGGGATCAGAGTAAGTGCTTCTCCCATAGAGAGGCCTCTCACAAGTCCCATGGCAATGAGTAGGGATGAATAATTGGGAAGAAATAATTAGGGGCAATAGTAAGTGACAGAGTTGAGATTAAAAGTCCAGTTCTTCTTAATCTGAAATCTAGGTTCTTTCCACTTTACCAAGTGGTCTACTACTGGAACCATGCTGGAGGTTTACTAACTTTGGTGGAGAGAACTCTGAGTAAAATTCCAAGGCTTTTGGATTCCTGGAAGTGCAAAAGAAGGAAGAAGTAAGGACCCTATCTTGTCATTTAACAGAACAAGATTACAAGTGTGTGTCAAGAAAGTCTTGCTCTGTTGTCTGTCAGTGTAATTGACATGAAAAACCTACTCTCTCTCTCTCTCTCTCTTTCTCTCTGCAGCCCTTATTGCTCTAGTAAATCTCCTACTGTACCTCCCATTACCCCTTGCTTAAAGCACCGATTATTCCTTTATTAGAGCTCAGCCACAAGTAGGCCATGAATTTTTATGGCTTTTCCAGATCTCATAAGGCAATGAGAAGCATCCATTTAAACACAGTTACTAAACTATCCCACAGGTTTATGACCTGATATAGCATTTCACCACCATTTACAAGAAGCCGCACCCATTCACCCCGTCTTTGAACATTTAGCTTCCTTCTTGAAAAGAAAGAAAATTTCAATTTCCTACTCTCAACACCCCTAGTGGTTACCTTGGGATTTGGCCAGGTTGCAATAGGACCATTGACTAAAATCTGAATGTCCTACCTTTGGAAATCACTTCTACCTAGGGAATGAGAGTTCTTTCAGCCTCCACTAGCTCTGTTGTTTATTCTGTTTAATTTATGTGTGCTTTTATTTAGCAATTTATTTATTACACATTAATTTCATAACTGCTGTCAGACACCGTGCTAGATATGACGATGTGTGGGCCACTCAATTTCTAGTCATTTTGCTGTGGGCCATTCTTCTATAAGGAAACCAGGAAAGAGAAAAGAAACTACTGTTTCTTGAGGGACTTCAAGGCAATCCATGTACACGGTCTCATTTGACTATTTCCATATCCTTTGCCATCTCACCTTGGACATGGCATAGCTGTCCAAAAGGCAAAAACATTTGCCTTTGAGTTTTGTTTGGAACCTCAAGAATATGATTGAGCATCATTGGGTGTGTGGGTCTGAACACAGAGCTTAGTTTAATGAAGAAAGAAACATGGTCCTCAAAGCAGTTCAATTTCTGACAATAACCACTGTATTTGCTATTAACAAACTTCTAAGAACATCCTGACTCTTAGCTTCCACATAATGAGATTCCTTTCCCCTGAGCTTTTTACCAATAGATTGTAGACCTGCATGTCTATAGTTACTGGACAGTCTGGATTTTCACAGGTACTTTTAAACTCAACAGGTCTCAAACTAAATTCACTATCTCCCACATCCACCTACTCTAAATTTGCTCATCTTCTTTTCTTTCCAACTGGTCAGAGGGCAAATCATTTACTCATTCACCTGCTCTTGCAACCTGGGAGATAGCCTTTACTCCTCCTTGGCTCTATCCAGTCAGTCATTGAGTCCTACTTTTTTTGCATTCTTGTTTTATTTCAAACAAGTAGCATCCTCTCCATTGCTACTAAGTCTGCCATTTCTTACCAAGATTCCTACAACACCACCTCCAACTTGTCTTCTTGCCTCCAGTCCTTCTGTTCTAGCCAATCTTAATAGATATTTCCAGAGTGACTTTTCTACACCAAAATCTGACCATGTCACTCTCCATCATAAAGCCTTCATTGGTCCTTCAGAATGTTCAACGAAAAGGCCTTTCTTCTCACTACAGAATCATAAAATCCTTCATTAGCAGTCTTCTCATCTCCCACTTCTGTGAGTAAATTTCCCATTCCTCAAAATGCACATTTCAAACCATTCATGTCAATAGGCATGCCTGATTCCTGAAATCAGGATCCTTTTTTAAAAAATTCTCACATTTATTTCCTCTGTCCTCCTAGAAAACCCACTCCTAAAGTCTTAGTTCAAACCTTCTTTCTGAAGGAAAGTGCTGTATGATGTCTTCAGACAGGACAAATCCTTTCTGCCTTTGGGATTCCATGACAATTTGAACTTCACTTGATTTCCTAGTATTTCATCTCTTCTAAACTGCCAGCTCAGGGGAGCACAGTACCACATCTTATAATACACACCCCGTTTGTACTGCTTACTTAGACTTTCCACATCCTTTGTCTGGTTGATCCTCCAACCCTGTCGGAGGGGTCACTGTTTTCCCATTTTACAGATGACAATCAGGTTTACTTAATGTTTCAAGGTTGTGCAGTTAGTAAATGGAAGGCCCAGCCAAGTGTCCCCTCTGCTACATGCTATGTGCTAGTATACCTCTTTACTGTTTGTGACAATAGCAGCAGCTTCTCTCATGTAGACAGGAAGGGCTTAGCAGGGGCATCTCGATGGAAAAGAGGCCCAGCTGAGTAATCTTCAAGCTGCATTTGCGAATACAACCTCTGTTGTATTTGGATTGTGTTATACATCACTAAAAATTGTGATGTTTTCTGAAGCCTTTTTTATTTCATACATTGTATAATATTGAGAAAATCTGAGTTATCTGTATTAAAAAACACTATCATCATTGTACTGTTTTATTTTTGGAAGTGCTCTTTGGCTACTGCGTGAGATTGTGGGGAGGGGCTTTGGCCTCTCTTTAGTGAGGCTGCTATCATCCTTAGTGCATTGCCAAGCATAGACTAGAAGCTCAGCCTAAATCCCCTAAGTGTAGCCCCAGAAGAAATGTTTTCACGAGGTACATGCTTAGGGTTCTGGCCTCAGGCTGACTGCAGGTGGATAGAAGATGTGTCCACATAAACATTTCTGCATCTGAGGAACAAAACTGCTGCCTGTCTTATCTACTGTGCTAATCAAATACCCCTGAATAAAGACACCTATGTGGCAAATTCCTTCTGGATTTTTGAACTAAGGAATTGATTCTCCTAAAGATGTACTGAACTTCTTTTTATCACAATAGTGATAAATAAATAGAGAATAGCAATAGTTACAGAAACTGGTAGAGCCCGAACCTACTGAATCAGTTATTTGGGAGCATAACAAATAAACTTGATTCCTCAATCCCATCCCCAGCAATTCTGATCGAGAGACCTGGAGTGGGCTAAGGAATCAGGTCAGTGCAGATTCCCAGATCTCTGCAGTGCACTAATGAAGCCACTGTTCAGGGCACGGGCCCCCAACAATTTCAGCCTGAGGTGTGTGCTCCCACAGCTGTCAGTGCTGGGCTGAGGAGGCTCCCTCCTGGTCTCTGGCTGTAAAGAGTTCCACTTGGTACAGAAGGCAGTGTATGCACCTCAGAACCTTGGGAGCTTTTCCTCTCTGGCCTTAGGGCACTACTCAGTCTGGTGAAATGTGAGCCCCAGGACTGAAGGAGGTCTCCACCAATTGGCATCTGTGTCTGCAGACATGGAAATGGGGCATCTAGGTCCATAGGGAAGAGCATCATCTCAGTTTCCAAGGAAGCACTCAAGGGTCAGCAGAGCACTGATGGGGAGCCTGAATTTCTCAGAAGTAGACTTGCCCAAGGTCATTGAGAGTGGCAGAGCCCAAATAGGAATCTGAGTCACTTAACTCTTAGACCAGTGCCTGTACCACCACAGCCTGCAGCTGCCATGGACATTGGAAAGCGGTTCCTGCCCTAGCTCCAGCTCTTGTAGGAAGAGAGACAAAACATGGGATTAGAGTGACTGCTGCATATTAAAAAAATCAGCCCTTTGTCTGTCTTTGAACAGATCGACTGCTCATGCTCCCATTATTAGGACAGAAACTTCCCAGGAGACAGACAGGAGGAAAATGAGAAGGATTCAAGGAAGCTCTGCATTGGGGACAATTTCTTTTTCTTTTTAAATTTCAAGTTAATGTGAACCTGCTTATTTTTCCTCTGCATCCTTAGTGACTACCAAATGCTATTGATTTATGCCACTTTCTCTAACTGGCGTTCTAATGGGTCCACAAGAGGAAAATAAAATATTTAATAAAATAAAATGTGACAAACGAACTCTTTGAGTGAGGCAAGCCATATTACTGAGAGTTGCCGATGCAGCAGAAGGTGGAAGGAGGTCCCGAGAGCTGGAAAGAGGCCCCAGTGAAGACTGGGTTGGGTTTTGAATATTTTTTAAAATTTTAGATTGGAGAGATTTGACCATATTATACATAATCTGATGTATATATGTATACATTTCATCTCCACTCGCCATCCTTTTGTCGTTCCTCGTTTGCTGCAGTCTGAGCAGGGTTCCCTATTATGTAAATAAGGGAATGAGACAGATGGTGCCACAAAGCAATGAATTCATTTGGGGGGAGGGCTTTAATTATGGATGGGTGGGCCCGGCTGTGTTTTGGGTTCAGCAAACGTCCCAAACGTTATGGGATTGGCAAAACCCCAGATGCAGTTTTCCAGGCACATTTTAAAATCCTGTCATATTTGCAGGGGAATTGAAGTTGGGATTTGTTTTCTGTTCTTTATTAAATTCCTCAAGTTGCTGGCCCCGATTTTTAGCCTCTGAAACTGTGGAGGAATTTGAGCAGTGTTTTAAGGAGCTGGTCTACAATTCTTTCAAGACTAAGGTACTTCGTAGGTACTACTGAGCTTTTGATTGATATTTTAAATTTTTTTGGTTTGTTAAGAAAATTGGGGATCCAGGGTACTAAAAAAAGGAAAATTAAAATTATTTACATACCCAGAAATGACTGCTATTAATTTGTTGATACATTGAATTTTAGTATTTTTAGTACACCTTCTGTACACCATTGAAATCTCACTATACTTGCCATTTTATATCTTGTATTGTTCTTAATAGTACATCATAACCATTTCCCTTTATCACATTTTTCATAATTTTCATGAATATATAATAGTTCATTGAGTTTATGAATCACTTGAAAGAATTAAAACCATATATTTTAGTGGGCATTTGTTTCACCCAGAATAATGTAAACTAGAACTGGGTTTTGTTTATGTCCTTGGTCAGAAACAGATGAACAGAATAATCAGAAATGGCTACAGGGACTTTTTTTTTTTTTGGGTGCTATTTAAGGTCAGTGTCAATGATAAATTGATTTAAGTCATGTGGCAAGTTCACAGTCAAAGGCAGAAGCTCAAAGAGAGACCTAGGACAGGCTGAGTTGGGAACATAGTATACACAAAGGACTTAGAGCTTTGGATATTATTACATAAAAAGCAGAATGCAAGTTAGGTGAAAACTTAGGGGAACAGAGTAGATCATTAGCATTTGTGAATTTAGTATCCGTGAATTCAGCTATTCACAAGGGACCTTGCAAGGCCAGGATATGGGGTGATTTATCATTTTGCTGCAAGAGCACTTTAAATCACATGGGTTTGTAAAGCTTGCGTTTTGACCAAGCCACTCAGTCTATGAACCTAGCCAACCAGCCAGCTTTTGTGTTTTAATCAGTTTTGTGGCTTTGCACTCCTTGACGAGGACTTAGCAATTCTCATAATGTGATAAATTGTATTTCTTTGTGAAAAAACTAGACAAGAGAAGAACATCAACTGTACGAGCTGGTGCTGAAAGGGAAGAGAAAATAAGAAGCCTTAGAGAGTGATAGTCCCTTGCCAGGAAGCTGAACCCTTGGATTCATTAAGGAAAGGAATGTCACACTTGGCAGTGCTCTGGCTCCATGACATCAACGAGTCCACCATACGCTCTGCACAGCATTAAGCAGAAGATATTTGTGATTCCACTTCAGGCAACACACTACTCTGTGCAAATACTGCTCATTAAGTAAATTATCAAAGTGTAACTTAAATGTTTCAGTTTTTCTTTTTTCTTGTTTTTCTGGGAGAAATTAGGGTGATATTTGTGAATGTCCTGATTTACCAAGACCTTAGATGGAGCAAGGATTTATTTTCACAAAACCTCTTTTAGTGAGAAGTTGCAGTGAGTCCATCTCAACTCTGACAAATTCTGAGTTCTCAGTAAATTCCAGAGAAGTGAGGTAGGATGAGAATAACCTGCTGAGGACAGAGCAATGAACTTAATAGGCAAAATGTGACTGGTGTGGACCAGCAATTCAGATCTCCAATGAGCCCAAAGAAAGCAAGCTGTCTGTACTCAAGTACTGAGTCTACCTGTGACTGATGAGGGTGACCCAAAGACCGCTGTAAACCAAACATGCAAATTCGCTTTGGTCTTGGATTGGAGATCCACAGAGAAGCTGGGCCCAAAGGAAATCACTCTGTCAATTTTAAAAAGCAATACAAACGGAAACTATTGCAGACAGAATCAATATACATAGCCCTGACTGGTCACAGGCAAAACTGTGGAGGAGACAAAGTTGGCTTCTGAAGTCTTCCCACAGAGACAGAGTCCATTGTACAAATATTGATAATATTGATATCCTATCTGTTCATTACATCTTACGCTACCTTGTTCACTTCACCTGCCTGAGCCTCAGTTTCCTAATCTGCAAATTAGGGGCAGCACAAGCTCTCTAACAAACCAGTGCTTCACGTTTTCTATCTGTGCCTCCCCAGTACCAGAGGACAAGGTGTTTGTTCCTTTGGAAGGACCAGAAAGTTAACTGCAAAGCAGCTTAAAGCAAGCACTCACTTTTGTTGTTTTGTATGACAAACACACTCACAAGAACGTGCACTGTCTGGCCTTAGCACGCTCTCCAACGTGGTCCACCACCTCTCCTTTACCCTGAGTGCTTCTTTCCATTTCTTAAATATGTCCTATCCCCTACCTGCTTCAAGGCCTTGGCTCAAGCCATCCTATCTGCACCCACCTCCCTAACACTTCCACTCCCTGCCTTTCACAAACTTAACTCTTCTCATCCTTCAGATAATGCTTCACTTACCTTTGTTCTAGATTTTGTAAGAATTGTGATGCTTTCCCTCCAGGACCAGCGGGGACTATACTAGAAAACACCTACAACCAATATGACTAAGAAGGAAAGGGTGTTTCAGGAGATTCCTCTTATGCCCCTGTTGAATCATTACCATATTTAAATCACAGACCTCCCTCAATCTGTTTCACTAAAAAGAGGCTAGATCTTTAGAGTAGATTCATTTCAGCCAATAAGCACACAAGGATGGTGCCTACTGAAAAGAAATTTTTCTTCAGGTAGAGTTGACAAACGGGCCACTTCCCCTTAGATTTCAATTCTGTAACTTATGGTTTGGATGGCATATGAGTCATGTTTGTAAAAGGAATGACCTCAGCTGACTTATGGTTTTTTCTCTCCGTATATAAAAGTCAGAAAGCTTAAATCCCTGGAAAATTATACAGATCATTATTCTACAGTGAACCTTGTTTCGTTTTGTGCCTTCTATCACCTTAGAAAGAAAAGGGAAGTGTTTTCACTATAGTGATGATGGTCTTTGCCATCTACCAAGTTTCTCATGAGAGGAATTCTCTAAACAAAAATGAGGGCTCAGATGGGAAGTGAATAAAATAATAGACACGTGTTCACTGAAGACCTTCTTTCCCAATTATTTTCAGCCTCATTTTATGACAGCCATTCTTTCAAGGATAAAGCTTTTCAACCCATTAAATACATATGTTTTGGGAAAACCAAACCAAACCAAACCAAACCAAACATGTTTTGTTATAGGAGCTACTTCATTGTAAGAGTTGTAGGTCTCTAATCGGGCTTCCTGGGTTCAAAACTGATGTACAAACTGGCTTTATTTAGCTTTTCTATGACTCCATTTCATCATCTACAAAATAGGATTATAGTAGAACCCATCTTAAAGGACTTGGTAAACCAACGAATTTGGACTAAATCAATGGGTACTGTGCTCGGAATCCCTTGTTTTTTTTTTAAATACTGAACGTTTTTTTTTTTAATTTATTTAAGATTTTACTTATTCATAAGAGACAGGCAGAGAGAGAGAGAGAGAGAGAGAGACAGAAGGAGAGGGAGAAGCAGACTCCTCACAGAGCAGGGAGCCCAATGTGGGACCCTGGGATCACAACCTGAGCAGAAGGCAGACACTTAGCCAACTGAGCCACACAGGCGCCCCTGGAAACCCATGTTTCTTACAAGAGTTTCCAAGAGGTACTGATCAAGAAAAATGTGGGGTTCAAATTTAGGTAGGACCATACAAGAACAAATAATAATAAGAGTAGAATTTTGTGGTGAAAGAGTTGGAAACTCTTTGGAACAAAAAAGATGAAACCCCTTTCTGCCTATTTATCTATCTTTATTCAGTTATTTATACCGTAATTTGATCTCTTCCTAAGAGCTACTTCTGAGAAAGGAAGACAACAATTTTGCTTTTATATAATGCTGTAGGAAACATCTGAATATACTTTCTAGCTTATTAAAGGAGAATGATAAATTATTTTAATTTTAAAAAATTGGGTATCCTCTTGATCGAATAATATGCAATTATTAAAATATTATGAAGGCATAGCAAAATGAAATTTATATTTTAATGATTAATTCAAAAAAACATTTGTTGGGAATCTTATTCTGTTCTAGGCTCTGCAGATACAGACATGAAATGTAACTCCTGATAGAGCAGTTTACATAAAATAGAGGAGGCAGTCAATTAAATAGACACATTCCTGAGGAAAGTGATGACTGTGAGCATTTTAAGGACAGAGTATGATTTGCTAGGCCAATGGGTAGAGGAAGTCAGCTCACAAGAAGGCATGAAGCATGGGAGAACATGGTTGTATTTAGGAAAATAGGTTGCTGGGCAACAGGGAGAAATATGAGGAAAGACAGGTGAACAGATGAAACCCTAAATGTGAAGATGCCATGCTAAGGAGTTAACTTTTACAGTGGAGGGTCATAAGAAGACATTGAAGGGTTTTCATTTAGGAAACTAGGAACTAATGAGTTGCAGAGACTTTTTTTTTTAAGATTTTATTTATTTATTCATGAGAGACACAGAGAAGCAGAGACATAGGCAGAGGGAGAAGCAGTCTCCCCATGGGGAACCTGATGTGGGACTTGATCCCAGGATCCCAGGATCATGACCTGAGCCAAAGGCAGACACTCAACCACTGAGCCACCCAGAGGCCCTGATTTGCAGTTTTGAAAGCCCAATCTAACAATAGTTTTAAGGAAGAAGAAGAAAGGAGAATAATGTAGTTATGGAATTCATAAGGTAATTGATGCAGTCCTGACAAGGATGAGCAAAGGTCTCAGGAATCCTATATAATGTAGTGTTTTCTTCTCTTACCTAATGCAGAAAATGTATCCCATTTTAAAAAATATTTTATTTATTTATTCATGAGAGACAGAGAGAGAGAGAGGCAGATGGAGGCAGAGAGAGAAGCAGGCTCCTTGAAGGGAGCCAGATGCGGGACTCTATCCCGGGCCCCCAGATCACACCCTGAGCCGAAGGCAGATGCTCAACTACAGAGCCACCCAGGTGTCCCAAAAGCATCCCATTTTTGATAGGCTTATTCTTCAGCTATGCCATTACTCTCATATCAACTCTGCAAAGGAAAGAGGAAAAATAATTATTTAAAAAGTATTCCTTAGAAATTAAGCACTGTGCCAGTTGCTTTCACATATTAACATTGTGAAGTAGGCATTATTTCTAACCATTTCTAGCTGAAAAATCCCTGAATCACACTTTTTGTGAATATATTTCCTCCAGCATAAATATTTTCTGAAAGCGGAAACTGCATTGACTTCAGAACTTTGGAATGTCATTAGAATAGCAATAATTCTGCCCAATATTATTCTTATATCCTGCCCTTCATCCTCAAACTATTCATTTGTGGTATTCATCATATGTACCAGTTCTTCCCTCTTTGGGGCATATGTTAGAATTGCACTTCCTAGCTCCTTTTTGCCTGGATGAGTCCATGTGAGCAGTTTTGGTCAGTGAGCTTGAGTGCAGTTGAAACACATCACTTCAAAACTGGATCATTTAATTGGCAATGTGAGACAGTCCAAGATTTCTCTTCTCTTGGCCATGTTACTCTGTTAGCCTGAATCCTGGACTGAGGATGCAGATAATCCCAGAGCAAAGGTGTAAGCTTGTACATGGAAGACATGTTGTAATATTGAATAATAAGCCTTTTGTACTTTAATCTAGAGTTTCTCAACTTTGGTACTGGGGAGGGACACTGAGTAATTCTTGATTCTGATACTGAGCAGTAATCCTGACCTCTACTCACTAGATGTCAGTAGCACCCCTCCCCCAGTTGTGACAACCAAAACTGTCCAGACATTGTCAAATGTTCCCTATGGAGAAAATTGCTCCTGGTTGAGAACCACTGTTTTAAGCCACTAAAATTTTTGTTCATTAGTACAGTATAATGTAGCTTAAGACTGGCACATGCCCCAAACTCCTGTTTTCATCTTTTATTCCTTCCCTTGTAATTCTCCAAATATACTTTTGATCTGTAGGACATTGTGTTTTACATCCTCACTTTTTTTTTACCTTTATAATGTATTTAAAGCTATTTAGCTCAAATGCAATTAAAATTTGTCCTTTAATGATCCCCACTCAACTTAGTCAAAATGATTTCTAATAATATATGTGTCCCTTGGTAACAGTTGTCATTAAAATAAGTAGGAAATGTTTTTTATTGTATCCCAGTTTAGTTTATTTACAACTCTCAGCTTGCTACCATAAACTGGCTAATTCTAGTTTAATTGGGGATATACATAAGGAAATCACAGAACACTAAGAAAGAAGTCTCCTGTGCTCAAAGAGTTCGGGCAAGTAATATGCACTCATAAGAAAATATTCATAATGTACTCTGTGTATTCTTTTATCATACCTGTGAAGTTCTTAAAATAGTACCTGGTACATAGTATGTACTTAGAAAATGTTAAACATTAGTATTATAAGCAATACTATTTTTATACCATTTAAAAAATTTCCCTATGCCCTGTACTATGCAGTAGATTCTTCAAAAGCGAGAACCATGTCTTACTCACTTTGAATTCCTGGTGCTTGGTACTTTGGTACCAGGCAGATATTCAAAAAATGTTGCATGAATGAGCATGAGTTAAAATCAAAGTGAAAATATGCAATACATTTCACTTGGATTTAGGAGAGACAGAGAGAAAGAACTTTGGACAGACGTATTCAGGGGTATTTTATGATGGTACATTCTTTAACCCAAAGATGAAGAATTTAGAAGAAAACTTTGTACTTAGTAGTAATTTTCATACTGGATTATTTTGTTTGTTTCTTTTTGGGGATCAGTAGTACAAGTAATATAGTATGAGGTAATTGAAGTGAGAGTTTGGATCTGAAGACTCACATTGGAGTCAGCCCCACTGCATACGGTCTGTGTAGGAAAACATAATCTTTCAAAGCTTTGGTTCCTACATCTGTAGAATGATAATTATTAATAATATCTGCTCCCCATACATGGAAGTTTTAAGGGATCTTCATGATGCATATACAACATTTAATAAAAGCTCATTCACATGAATATGTTATTGCTACCAGTTTATAAGTGCTAATGAGAAATCTCTAAAAACCAGGCAAATGAGAGCCTATGGAATAGATATGCAAAGATTGATGGAAATGACTAGCATTTCATACCTGAGCAACTAAGGATGAGATAACAAAATGAGAGAATAGATCAACTGTCTTAAAAATAACAGGAAGCCATAGTCCACTTACTAATTGCAGTTAGTTGGAAGTACCTGGGGTTAGACAACAGGATTGTGATTCACTACAGAATCTAACCGTTGCCTTCCCATTATCAAGAAGGACAGAAGATAAGGGGTTCTAGTCTCCAGTTATGGTTTTATTCCTGTCTGAGGCCATCTTAATTATATGTGCCTTCCATGCCATTTTTTCACCTGATTTGAGGAAAAGATAAAATGGTTTGGGAACATCTCAAATGGTTTATTAGAAAGGAAGGAAGAAATTATACAGCAGGAAAATGAGGAATGAGAAGGGATTGGAGAGGAATACCAAAAAGCTGACAGACAGACACTTGAGCCTGAGAGGGGGAAAAAATGAGATGGAGTCATAATCCCTACAGCTAGCTATTCAATATGTAGGAGGTTTTTTTCCCACAAAAAGCAAGCCTTTTACCAAAGTGTTACTTAATACTCCATAGAAAATGAGTGGGATTCATAAGTATGAGTAAGATCAAGAGAATTTCAAGAGAAGAGGCAGACTTGGGTGGTTTTGTGTCATCCTGTGGCTTCTTTGGACTTGATGTGGCCAATCAAGATATAGCCTATGGCTCCAGAGGGTTTGACAAACTCTGTCTGAGATACCCCTCAAACCCCTGACCACCTTCTCCTCGTGCTCCCTTGTGTGATGAGAAATAACATGCTCCAATGATGAAAAGCTTGATCTTTGTCTCTAAATATTTGACAGCCTTACATTTAGGATGGAAGGGGCTGGTTTTGATGGCTCTAGAGACAGAATGTGGGCCAAGCAGAGGTAGGTTTTAGCATAATGTAAAGAAGATCTTTCTAAACTGAAGGTGCAGGGAAAATAAAATGACTAGAAGTACTTGAGTAGAAAGTAGATAAATATCCACTTGATGTGGTAAGGAACTGGTGTATAAATCCTTTACAATTCAGCATTCCTGTCACTAGTCCTATCTCCCACCCAGCATAGGCATTTTCTTTATAGCATCCTTAGAAAATGGAGCCCTCTAGCCAATATTTTTTGAGTACTTGTTAAGTGTGCATGCTACTTGCTGTAGTTTGATCTTTTAGAGGTGGCAATTCATTGATTTATAGAACAAATTTCCTGCAAAGGGTAGAAGGAATGATTTCCAGAGTGCAGGTGGAAGAACCACATTTAACCAAAAAAATTAAAATGAAAGAATATCCTTCGTTTTGAGAAACTGAGAAAACTTCAAGTTTCAGTACTCAATGTTTCTATTTTGTGTTTTGTTGAAGATACATAAATGCATTGTTTTCTAATGAAGATGTTAATCAACATTTATTTAGCACTTTATAATTTGGGAAGTCTTCACATTGAAAAATTTTCACTTAGACTTCAGAAAAACTATTATTATACCAGTTCATAGGGAAGGACGCTTAGAAAATAATAGTAAAAGTTGAATTCACATCTATGTGCGGGGACTGCGCTGAAGATTTTACATGTATTATTGGTTAGTCTCATAGTACCTGTACAAAGTGGTTATCATTCTCATTTTATTCGCAGGAAGCAAAGGCTAAACGTAGCAACATAGCCCAAGAGGTGAAGCAGGAGGTCTTAATAAATTGGGCCCTCACCAGCAGAACGAAGGGTCAAATATATCAGATCAAAAATATAAGAAACAAGAGTTCAGGATTTTTCAGTACTCAACTAACATGAGTTTGACACTGTTCCTGGTCTCCGGGAGCTCATGGTCTAGAAGGATCTGGACCACATGTCCACCTTCTAGGCTGGGAGCCTCAGAAAACCTGCCTGGAACTTCATCTAAAATATCTAAAATATGGCCACAGTAATCTCACCAGAAAGGTATGAAGATCATAAGGATTTGCCAAAAGCACATAGTTACTAGGTAGCAAAGCTTGAATTTGTAGCAATTCTATTGGAATTCGAAACTTCATTTCCAGAGTCTCTAAATTTAGCCCAAACTTCACCTCACTGAATTTTATTGTCATACTTGAGTGACTCTCTTTGCCTTCAAAGGCTTTTCCCATACAACTTGAAACCCCAAATTTTCAACAAATAAAGTAACCGTTTTAAAACAACAACAACAACAACAACAACAACAACAATGCACACACATTTCTGGCCACTGTCCATATTCCATCTCACAATTTCTTTTTCTTCACCCACCCTGGATTCCTTTCTCTTTCCCCTCCCTGCAGGGTAGTAGCCCTATGCATCTTTATCTCAAGGTGAACTTGTCCAGCAGGTTGATTTCTTGCTAGTGCAATAGAGCACCAGAACTAGCACTGATGTGTTGTTCAAGGTGTGCTATTGACTTCTGGGAGGTGCTAGGTCACTTTCCATGCAAGGTATTTTCATTCTTTTTCTTTTTAAAGAGAATTCATTATATCTCATCTAACCATAATAACAACTCTTCAGATAGATACTATTATTATCTTCACCAAATAAATGATCAAACTGAAACTTGATGAACAAATAAGAAAGATAATCAGTGGTACACAGAATATAAGTGATAGAGTCAAGATTTAGTCCCAAATTATTAGAACTCAGAGACCATGCTCTGCAGTATGGTTCTCCTGGTCTCCTTGGTTGCAATCCCTTTTCTGTAAAATGGAGTTGGGTCAATCAGCTTCGTTTCATTTCTAGTGGTATTTTCTTTTCAAACAAAATGCTATGAGGAACTTAAATATGTAAAAGGAAAAAGCAGTTTTTAGTGTATTTTTTTAGTTACGATATATTATTTACACATATTTGTACAGACACATTTGTTTATTTAATGTATGCTTATTATTTACTATAAAGGCACTAAAAAATTCCCACATAAAGAAGTTTTTTCATAAGATAACAGTTTTTCAACGAATAAGCATATTTTTCTATTGACAATTAGAGAAGATTGAAAGAGAAGTAATAGGATATTTTTATTTCAAGATTGGGTCACGAACATGATCTGATAGCTGCTTACTTTCGTGACTTGGTAAGCATCTCATTTGGGGACGGTTAATAAACTGGCTCCTATCTAGCTGGTTGAAATGTCTTTGGCAGGAAATACTTTTCAAGTATATCTGATAACAATATAAGATGTCTTGGTGATTGCAGTTTAAAAAAAAAAATCTCAGATGTCTTAGCACACCTCCGTGTGTCATTTTTCAAGAGTGTAAAAATCTACTTTGTTTTTTATTCAGTAGAAATTTGAAGTTTCAGTTTCCTGCTGACACCTTATTTGCAATTATAAGCATGAAAATACCAGAATTCTGAAAAGCTGTTGTATTTTTGTTAGCTACTTAATAAATGGAATCCCTTCACTGACAAACACAATGTTTTCTCCTCTTTTAAAATCTTTGAAATATTTGTACTAGTACCTTGCCTTCAGTTCATCATATAAGTTTCCTGTAAAAAAAGGAAATTCTGGAATATACTGCCAATATAACACTAACAGTTCTGAAAGTTTGTGGTTTTAAGGCTGCACCTTAATATAATGGATTATTTATGTGGCCTGGTACAACTCTATTTAGAAAGACATTTGAATGTTTCTAAGAAGTTAATACCTAATATTTGACTATACAGTATTATTAAAGCTTCACTAGACAGCTGAACACATAGAGCCATTACTTCTGTGACTTTCATATCATTTGTACAGATGTAACTATAATTTCGCCAGTTTAAGATAAAATATATATATTTAAATTTCATCTGCGTGAACCTAGCATAGAAAAATAAGAAATATATGGAGAGGCACACTATTAGTAATGAAGTTCATTAAAGAGTTCACAAACTGGGGGATCCCTAGGTGGCACAGAGGTTTAGCGCCTGCCTTTGGCCCAGGGCGCAATCCTGGAGACTCCGGATCGAGTCCCACGTCAGGCTCCTGGTGCATGGAGCCTGCTTCTCCCTCTACCTGTGTCTCTGCCTCTCTCTCTCTCTCTCTCTGTGTGACTATCATAAATAAATTAAAAAATTAAAAAAAAAAGTATTTAAAAAAAAAAAAGAGTTCACAAACTGACCAGTTTTCACTAACCCACCATGTATCTTGGGTGTTTAAAACTTTCACTTCTTTCAAGACATATCAACCGAAATTGGAAAAGCTCATATGTATTTTTATTTTTATAATAGTTTCCTCCTCTTACATTGAAGTTAGATTTTTTAAAAAGTACTGGGTTTTAATACTTTCCCTCCATAGAATCTGATTCTGTCATGGGAGGCAGTGCATGTTCATGTCACTAACAGGCAATTTGTGTCAGATTTGAAAACATTAAAACTGTTTAATGAATATTGAAAAAAGCAAATAGACTTATTTATTGCTTATTGCTTTTTATTTGGATATTACTAAACCGTCAGAGACCATATCACTATGTTGGAGTAATTGATTCCATAAAACATACTGCAGACATGGGATGATTTTGTGATCATAAACATGGATTCCTCCAGTTTTGCCATCCACCATTGTAGTTTCTTGATTTTGAGTGAGTTCGTGTGAGAGTTGTCAGCACTTGACTTCATTCCTTATATTATTCTCAATTGGTTGACATTACTTGATACGTCAATAAATGCAATGTCATATCTAATTTACCTTTTAATTCTTTCTTTCTTCTTCCTCTTCCCCTTCGTTCCTTCCTTCCTTCCTTCTTTCCTCTCTCCCTCCCTTCCCCCTCTACCTTCCTTCTTCTTTCCTTCCTCCCTCTCTCCCTCCCCCCTCTACCTCCATCTTACCTTCTTTTCTCCCTCCCTCCCCTTCCACCTTCCTTCTTCTTTCCTTCCTCCCTCCCTCCCTCTCTCCCTCCCTCTTTTTCCTTCTTTCCTTTCTTTCTTCCTTCTTTCCTTGTCCCCTCCCCCTTTCATCAGTTATTTCTTTCTAGTTTTAAGGGTATTTTTTACACATCCTGAAAAAAAAGAAAATGTTAGACAAAATAACTCTATTTTTTTTTTGCTTTATCAATAGAAAGTCAAACCAGAACCCCCAAGATTTAAAATTAGCACTAAAACTATGATATAATATTTTGACTCTACACATTTGTGTTCCCTTCTTATTGCACTATTGACTATTAATTGAAGATGGGAGCATGTGCCCAGCAGATGTAACAGAGTCCTGCTTGGCATAGGCACTGTCTACATGAGCTGAGGTAGCAGCAGGCTTGCTTTTGTTCAAATTTATGAGAGTTGACATATTCAGTCTTGAATTTTTTTTTAAAAGTTCAGTGCCGAGCTGTAACTTTCCTGTCCAGTGGCATGTTTGCCATAAGTTTTTTTTTTCTCTCTCTCATTCTCTCTCTCTGTCTCTCTCTTTCTCTCTCTCTCATGCACACACATACACATATTCACATACTCCTACCTATTGGAAAAGTGTTGAGATCTGCCTCAAAAGAAATTAAAATGGTAAAACAAGTTTAAAATTCCAATGACCCACAATATGTTGAAATTTGAGTCTGTGCATTTTTACTTGCAACACTTAAAATATATTTTAAACATTTTTATGCCTTAAAATATATAGATTTGAGCATCTGTACAGAATTCCAGGTCTTCACAAGATAGGATTTGGAAACTGATTGGGATGGGATCCAATCATTTCCAAGTTTCCTTTCAGCCCTTTCTCTGTGATGGTTTCTCTGTAATCATATTATTTTCTCTATTTTCTTTCTAGTTTCTAATTATTCTCTCTTATCATTAGTTTCTTCTTCACTATCTGCTTTCTATCAGAGAATATACACATTTGAAATGTGGCTGGTGTGACTGAAGAACTTAATACTTTAATTTCATTAATTTATATTCAAATGGTCACATGTTACTAATATCTATGTGTTGGACAATGCAGATGTGAGCTATGCTTCTATACATTCATTATATAAAACAATGGAAGAAGAAATTTGAAAGGCCAGTAAACATGTGAAAAGACGCTGAGGCTCAACAGCAACCAAAAATCAGGTATGGTTTTTTTACCCTCTGGACTGACAAGAAACATAAAGATCAGCAATATGTTTTCGAGAGGGTGGAAGAAAATGAGTTCTTTCATACACTGTTGGTGGGAGAATAATGATAGGGTCTTTTTAGAGTCCCTCTGGCAGTATCTGTCACCCATTAAGCCATCCATACCCTTTTCTCTGCAATTCCAATTCTGGGTATCTGACTTCTAGAAATACTGACACAAAGATGGACAAGAATGTTCATCGCAACACCATCTGTATTATTGAAAATTGCAGAAACTACTTACATGCGGGACCACATGGGCGATGGACTACACAACTCCAGTGGGTGCCGTTCACCTATGGCTTTTATGAATGGTGCCTCTGGATGATGATACTCTTTGGAGTCCCTGCTATATCTAATAATGTCAAGGGGGTTAAGTACCTTATGGTACATCTCATCTGTAGCCAGTAAAAAGAATGAAGTAGAGATCTATGTTCTGGCAAGGTATAAGTCCTGCTTATGAAATGAAAAATATCATTTGTAGAACTGTGTGTACAATTAAATCCCTCATGTTTAACAAAACAACAACGTTAAAAATAATTTTTAAAAAATCCAATATTATGTGTGAAGAATTTCAGTATAAAGTTTAAGAGTATAGGCCCTAGAGCCAGACTGTCTAAGATTGAATTGTGTCTCCAACACTTGTTAGCAGTACGTACTTGGGACTAAGCCCACCTGTGCATCAGCTTCCTCATCTGTAAGGTGGGTATAACAACAATGCCTATCTCTGGATTGTTATGATGATTAAATAAATTAATGCATGAAAAGCCTTTAAAACAGTGCATGGCACATAATCAGTATTATTGTTATTAGCATTATTATTCCTATATACTTGTGTGAACGTATCTGAATATCCATTTAAATGTTGAGAGAGATATACAGAAGCATACACATTAAATTGTTAGCAGAAAGTTCTACTAGACAGTGCTGTTCTATTTGTTTTTATATTTTACGTGTATTTTTCAAAGATTGTTACCTGCCTTTTAAGACTTTTAATATCTTTGTAATATATATTTTTTTTATTTCATGCAGTTTTAATGTCTTTTACTGTATTTGTGATTTGCTTAAAGAAGCTATCTTACTCCATGGTTATAAAAATATAAAGTTTAGTTTATCCCTTTAAACCATATGAAATTTAACTTGGTGTGTGGTGTGAAGTAGGGATTCAGTACTGGCTTTTTATTTGTAAATATATATTTTTTATGAAAGATATTTTTTATTTTTTAAGAAAAATGAGATGGTAAGGTTACACTGAGAGTTTAATTCTTTGTGTTAGCATTTGGCTGCAGCTGAGAGGACAATGCCCCATTTATAGGGGTCTATGTCCTCTAGTTCTCATGGATTCTTTTGCTCCTCATCATCTCCAGCATGCCAGATGATAATTTAACCATGATTGCCATTATTGTTTTTTATAGGAGAGAACCACTTCTTTGCCCCCGTGTCTTTATTAAAACTGTGAATATCAAAGATGGACCCCAAAAAGAATGCAAACCTGGTCTTTAATAAACCAACCCTACTCTTCTCATGTATATTGCCACATGGCTCTTTGCAGGATCAACTGATTTTTTTTTAAGATTTTATTTATTTATCAATGAGAGACACAGAGAAAGAGGCAGAGACATAGGCAGAGGAAGAAGCAGGCTCCCTGCAGGGAGCCTGATGTGGGTCTCGATCCCAGAACCCCAGGATCATGACCTGAGCTGAAGGCAGACGCTCAAACACTGAGCCACCCGGCACCCAGAACCATCTGAACTTTTGATTCATTGATCTGTGTGTCTATTCCTGAGCCCATATCACATCCTTAAATTATCATGGTATTATAGAGTATTTTCTACACTCTGGAATAACGGATGTAAATATAGATTATCTATTTTTAACATTTTTTCTCAACCCACTTAAAAATCATATATTTGTAGTCCCATTTAATGAATAATAACAGCATTTGGAATATTAGTCAGCCACTAGAAAAAAATGAAATCTTGCCATTTGCAAGAAAATGGATGGCTCTAGAGGATATAATGCTAAGTGAAATAAGTGAGTCAGAAAAAGACAAATAGCATATGATTTCACTCTTATGTGAAATTTAAGATGCAAAACAAACAAAAAAGGAGACAAGCAAATAAACTCTTATCTATAGAGAACAAGTTGATGGTTACCAGAGGGAAGATGGTGGGGGAAATGAATGAAATGAAACAGGTAAAGGGGATTAAGAGTACACTTTTCAGGATAAGCACTGAGTAATACATAGAATTGTTGAATCGTCATATTGTACACCTGAAACTAATGTTAATTATACTGGAATTAAAATTTTAAAAACTTTACAAAAAATAATAGTGTTTATTGATAGCTTACTACAGGCCAGATCCTCACAATAATCTTGTGAATTAGCTATTGATTGAGAACTAGAATCACAGAATAAATATGTTTTTAATTGAGGTACAGTTTTTACACAATGTTACCTTAGTTTCAGGTGTACAAGTCTGCACGTTATGGTATCCATGCTCACTGCAAGTATAGCTACCACCTGTCACCATACAATGCTAAAAGGTTAAATAATTTGGCCAAAGTGACATGGCTCATATGACACAGTTTTTAGATCCTCAACATCTCTGTGTATGCCTCCTCATAATATTGTTCATAAAAGTCCATTATTTAGTACCTATAATCCTACTAGCCTAAAATCTAGTTTATCAATCTTTACAAAGAACACATTGAAAATTATTATTATGTTTTTAATAATAAATTTATTTTTATTGGTGTTCAATTTGCCAACATACAGAATAACACCTAGTGCTCATCCTGTCAAGTGCCCCCCCTCAGTGCCCATCACCCATTCACTCCCACCCCCCACCCTCCTCCCCGTCCACCACCCCTAGTTCGTTTCCCAGAGTTAGGAGTCTTCCATGTTCTGTCTGCCTTTCTGATATTTCCTACCCATTTCTTCTCCCTCACATTGAAAATTATTAATATGATCTACTTTTACAACATATTTTATTTCTTTAAATCTTCAGTAATTCCTAGATCACATCTGGGTTGTGTTATTTTGTTGCTTAAGATTTTTTCTTTTTTTTATTGAGGCATAATTGATGTACAACTTATTAATCTCAAGTGTACAACATAATGATTCAATATTTGTACAAATTGCAAAATGATCACCACAATAAGTCTAATTTACATCTGTCTCTATACATAGTTACAAAAATTTTTTTTTTTATTTTTTTTTTTACAAAAATTTTTTTTGTTGTGATGAGGACTTTAAAGATCTACTCCCCACCCCCCCCCAAAAAATAAAAAATAAATAAAGATCTACTCCCTTAGCAACTTTCAAATGTGCCATACAGTAGTATAGTCACCATGTTGTCCATCACATTCCCATGACATTTATAACTAGAAGCTTTTACCTTTTGATCTACTTAATCCATTTCTCTGACTCCCCACACTCTGCCTCTGCTGATCACCAATGTATTCTTTGTATCTCTAAGCTTTTGTTTGTTTGTTTTAGATTCCACATATAAGTGAGATCATCTGGTATTTGCCTTTCTCTGTCTGACTTATTTCAATTGACATATTACCCTCAAGGTCTATATATGTCACAAATGACAAGATTTCCTTCTTTTTTGTGGCTGAATGGTATTCCATTTGTGGGTATACACAAATAATATATACAAAGCATATATGTATGTATGTACACTCATACCATGAATTTTTAAGGCTTTTATTTTTCTAACTGTATTAAAAAATACAGGATTGGATTTCAGGAGTCAAATAGGAGACATGAAAATTTTAAATTATGTTGCTATTTGCTAAAGCAAAATGGTAGAAATTTTGTTCATGCAAAACTGTTCGAAGGGCCATGGAGAAATGTGTACACTGACTGGACCTGGTTTCCTGTGTGTATGAAAGTAAAGGTATTGCTGGCATTCAGGGTGACATGACAGTACTAAACATTTTCCATTCAAGTCTTTTATTTTAAAATTTAGGGAAAAATAAAATGGCTTTCCATCATAAAATAATTCTTTATTTATTCATCCATTAATAGACATTTGATTCCATATCTTGGCTATTATAAATAATGCTGCAGTGAATATGGGAGTGCATATATCTTTTTGAATTAGTATCTTTATTTCCTTCACATAAATACCTAGAAGTGGAATTGTAGGATCATATGATGGTTCTATTTTAATTTTTTAAGGAACCTCCATACTGGCTATACCAATTTACATTCCCGCCAACAATGCACGAGTGTTTCCCTTTCTCTGCATCCTTGCCAACACTCGTTATTTCTTATCTTTAAGATTATTGAGTAAATGTCTGGGTTATTTATTTTCAGTCTGTCCCTTCTCTTATGAAGAGTTTGATGTCTTTGCATTTCCTTATGAGTACCACTTTGGCTTATATGTTTGTGTTTTTCCAATGGAAACATTAAAAAAAATATTTATTTTTTTGCTTATATGTTTTGTCATGAAAGACTTTTTACATTTCTGAATCATTTGTATGTTTAAAAATGTTTTTTGAGTATAACTGACATGCTATATTACATTAGTTTCAAGTGTACAATGTCGTGATTCAGCTTCTCTATATGTTATGCTATGCTTACCACAAGTATAGCTACCATCTGTTACCATTGTACATTTAATTTTGATCACTACTTTAATAGCATTATATGAGGAGACATTCTAGATTTCCAAATGAGTAGATTATTTGTTTTTGGAGTGTGCGGCAGAAAAAATGCCACAAATTCACCCAATCCTGGTTCAGTTCTCCTTTATTCTGAGCAGATGGGAGCCTGCACTCCACAATCCTCCAAGTTAGTCAGGACCACATGACTAATTATGGCCAATGAAATGTGCACAGAAGTGACATGTGACATCCAAGCTGAGGCCATGAAAAGCCCTATTTCATTGCACAATTTGCTGGACTTCTTGTCCTCTTGAGTGATAAAGATGGAGGCCTTTGTTGAGATGGCTGAACCACAGGATGGAAGGATCTTTATTGGTGAGAAGGAGAAACAACCTACAATGGATCTTGTGTGAATAAGATACAAACTTTTGTTGTTTGGGGCCATTGAGGTTTTGGAGTTTCTACCTTAGCATAGACCTGGCCTAACCTGACGAGTACAAACTACTATTTTTGCTTCTATCAACATCCTCCTAATCATTAACACTGCTTCCTATTAGTTAACTCGCACATAGTAGCAACATTAGTCAAGAATGTTCTGTATTAGGGAAACATAACAGAAACTTCCCAGTACTGTCAATTTACAAGTATAACAATGGTTGTTCTTGTGTTCTTAGCCTTTTGTATGCAGATACAGTGTCCTCCATTCACTCATTCATTTACCTTTCCCGGGTCCTTGTTCTGTACAGTATTTTATGCTAAGCTCTCGATACCCTCTGTTAAAAAGCATGTACAAGGGGAGAAAATGCAAGTTTTCCTGAAAGTTTTAAATAAGGATAACTGGAAACAGATGCTCCTTTGGCCTTTGATTCCCAAAATCACCACATCACCCATCTTCCTCACTTCCCCCATGATCATGGCTCATTGCTGAATTTTTCTTGTTTTGATCATTTTCTTAATTATCTTGCGTTTTGTGGGTTTCATTTTTAGATAGCAGCCCGACTGCCGCTTCTGATTTGTGCAGTTTTTGCACATGCTATTGTTTGCAGACACATTTTGGCTAGGACTTCATCTGATGAGCCATTTGTTAGTTCTGATTGAGTAGGTCACTTGTGGGCTCAATTAACCACTTGCCCTTCATCTGATGGTGCAAGTGGCCAATTGCACCTGCAATTAGCTAATTAAGGGTTTGGTCATTTCCATAGGCAATTTTGCCTTTATCTAATTGTGGGGCTGTGTAAGATTCCTTTCATCATTTGAGCATCTACCAGACAGTGTAGGCAGAAGATGACTCTTGCTGATGGTACAGTTGCAAAAAAGGAAATTAAAAATTTTTGTTTTGTTTTTAATTTCCTCATATGGATTTTTTCCAAATTTTTTATGTTGTGGTAAAATACATATAACATAAAATTTATCGTCTTAGCTATTTTTAAGTGTATAGTTCAATGGTGTTAAATACATTCATGATGTTGTGCAACCATCGCCACCATCCATGTCCGTAACTCTTTCATCTTGTAAAATGAAACTCTGTCATTAAAGAGTAGCTTCCCATTCCCTACCTACCCCCAGGCCCTGGCAACCACCATTCTACTTTCTGTCCCTATGACTTTGGTGACTTTAAGTATATCGTGTAAGTGGAATCATAAAGTGATTGTCTTTTTGTGACTGGCTCAGGAAATTTTGAAAATTGTATTCTCTAATACAGTTATTCAAGGTAGACAAAATTCACAAATTAAAAGCCTAGAATTTGCTCTGTTCAAATTTAAAAGATCTCTATGTAGATGTTTTAAAAATATTTTGCTTAATGGGTATTTAGCTGCCTAACATCTTGTCTCACATTACAAGCCTAGAGAATTCCTGGAGAGAGAGAGAGAGAGAGAGAGAGAGAGAGAGAGCGAAAGCATGAGCGCATAAGTGAGTGTGTGTGGGCACCTGCACATGTTGAGGCTTTATGTACATGAACTCATTTCAAGAATTTGCATTCCTGGTCTGAAAGAACTGAAGGTGCAACAGAAGCTAGATCAGGCTCTCAACAGAGAAATCGTAGAGAAAAAGAGGGCTCTGAACTCAGGAAGACAATGGGGGATTTATCACTTCTATCCTTTTGAAAAATGTTTTACGAATGGCTTTTCATGGATTAAATAGCTCATTTAAGAACCAAGAAGCAGAACTAGAAGATACTTAAAAAAATCTTGTTTTAAAATTTAATGCCAGGATGAAAGAGCTGCAAACATCTCAGAACCCCTCTTCCATCTATAATACTAACTGAAAACAGTTGAGTTCTTCCCTTCTAGAAAGTGACCAGTACATAGGCAACAAGCAGAGAAAGCACTTATTGTCCAGATTTTTCATTGTATATAATCTGTTGGAATCATAGCCACACAGTCAATTTCTATGGCCCATCTGTCAGGACATTGAAATTGCTTTATTATACAGAACCCGCTCACAGATTCCATGGACTCAGTAAGGAATATTTACCGAGTGTCATCTGAGATCTCAGAGGTTCCATAAAACACTTAATTAACATACAAAAGCCACTTCAGCTAAGCCTATACCTACTTTCTGAATATCAGTTACTGATTTGATTACTCCTGAGGCTCAGGTCGGCTTGGGGAGAAATTGCAGAAGCTGGAGAGCAAGCTAGAGGCAAAGCAAAGTGAGCAGCTTCTGACAGCTGCTATTTTCTCCCTGGGGCGTAAGAGCTGGTGACATAGCTCCACCAAAGAATCACAGAAAAAAGGTCTGTAGAACTTCTTTTGTTTGTTCTTCATCTTTTGGTTTTATTTGTAATAAGCAAGAATTCTGCCTTGTATTGATCATTAGTTGTTCACGTCGTCTTATCTACTTGCTTTGCTTATGTTTACTGCTTACAAGCTATGTGACCTTAGACAAGTTACTTAACCTCTCTGGACTTCAGTTTCCCTTCTTTTAAAGGGAAGATACAGTCTCCCTCATGGAATCACTGTCATGATGAAATGAGATAATGTTGGATTAGATGGGACTTCTCCCAGCACTGTCAGCCTGTGGAGGGCTAGAGACTAGCCTGTTAAGATCAAGGATTATTGCTCACCACATTGCTCAGCGTATAACAGAGTATTTGCATAGAGTAGATGCTGGAAACATAATTATCGATTGATCGGATGATTATTAATGGAGCTACATCAGCAATAGTAATGCTGGTTCTGTAGTGTTGGGCCTCTTGTGTGCACCTGACCTCATCTCCATGTAGTTACTTTACAAGTGTTTATAGCAATTTCCGAGAGTACACCTTCCTAGTGCCACGTTTGCTGCCCTGTCTCTAGCAGGGCATTTGCTCAGGGCCACCAGCAACAGGGAAACAACTCCTAGAAGCAAACAGGACCTGGAGCCTATGAGACATTCCAGGGCAGATAGAGAAGACCCCTCTCCCTTGCTTTGTGTCAAATTCAATTACAGGAATTTCCTTGTTGGACTGCGTGTGACTTGACGTTTCATAAACCTTTAGGAAGGCCGTTCATTAGGTGTTTTCTTTAGCCTCCTTGTTTCATAGGATGCGGATGTAATGAATCCCTGTGGGGACTGTGCTTGGAGATAAATCCAACAGCCACCACACCAGTCTCAGAACGATAGTGCCCTCCATTGGGCTGCTCCCTCTTCCCTGAGTCCTCTGCCAGGAAACTCCTCGTGCCTTTGTGCAGAAAGACATCTGGCTAGCCTGCCCCATACTTGTCAGGCATATCTGGACATGTCTGAATGCACATTTAGGCTCATGCTGAGACCTATGTTGTATTTATAAAGCTCTAAAAATGTTTGGTGCACAGTAGAAACTTTTAAGATGTAGGTATCTTTCTTTCCTTGTCCACATCATACATTGTGATCGTGGATGGTTTTCTTTTTCAGATTTTCAAATTATTTCTTTCTCTCAGATACAGGGGAATTCTCAAACTGAAGTGTTTTGTTTTTTAAACTAAAGTGTTTTGAATCATGGTGGAGGGGTTGGGCTTTCATGCTTAATTGCTCTAGTTACCAGTTCTATGGAGGCCTACAGTAGGCTTGAACCCAGGAGAGGACTATTTAAAAATATTTCTTCTTGAAGACACAATTGGGCCCTTAATCTCCAACCGTCATGCGGTGTCTCAAACAAGGTGACTTCAGAGAATCTTCACAGTTTCACTAATTTTGGCTAACTTTGACTGAGGTAGTAAATGATGGTTTCACATGTCTGTCATGGGTTGGCTGTGACTCCATGTCTACATCATGGCAGGACCCACGATGATGGAGCAGCTCCTGTCTGGCACCTACCAAAGAATAGATTCAACCTGTAGTTGATTGGGAGCCACTAAGTGTTCTAAAGCAGGAGAATAACATTATTAAGTCTGAGCTTAAAACAATCACTCTGGTGCTGGGGTGGAAAGAACATGAAGATGAATCTGGTAGCAGGGGAACCAATTATTAAGGCATGTGCCAAGTGTTATGGACAGGATGTGCAATAATAGTATCTGCTGAAAGTTGTTTGTGGCATGATGGAGGCAGTAGGGTGTGGGCATGGAGAGGAGAGAATTTGCACCCTTACTACTAGACAGTCTATTAAAGAGAAGGAAAAGGCAGTCCAGATTAGTGACCAGTTGCCGTAGAGACAGGCTAATTCCTGGAATGTATAGTGAATGAAGGGCACAGCACAAAACCCAACAAGACTTCTGGCTTGTGTAAAATGACCCACCACCCCAGAAATACTTTCGGGTTCTTGGAGAGAGAGAGAGCTATTGCTAGCCCGGGGCCTGCAGTAGCAGTTCAGCATCTTGGCAAATGAATTTTTGTCTTCTTGCACCTGTCAGTGTCCCAGTAATGTCCTGCTAATCTCTCAGTCTCATTTGTCCCAGGGTTTGCTTTCCATCGGATGCAACAACTGGCAGCTCAGGCAATTAGGATGGAGACGCACCCTCTTCGAAATACATATGGGGCTTTATTTTCAGGAAGCTGCCCGGGTCATCTCCTTAGGTTATATTTCTGGCTGTGCCAGCCATCTCCTTGAGGCCACCATTTGTAGATATATTCATTGAAATTTTAAGAGCAAGCCTATGCCTTAGGAGGAAGGGAGCTGAGGGGCCTTAGGTATTTAAATGGGCTCTTTGTAATCTCTCTTTCTCTGTGGTTCACTGAGCAAGCTAGCCTTGAAGCACGGCATTGATCATTCTCCTCACAGCCTCCTGGAGAAGAATGAGCAAGCTGTGAGAGATTTATCTTCAGGCTGGACCCTCCTCCAGCTGTGAGTGACACAGTCAAAGAAAGGCTGTCAGTGCCGCCCTTAAGGTGGGGTAGGGGTGGGAAGACATATCCTCCATCAGAAAGTGCTGGAGGTAAGAGAGCCCTCTTGGCTGCCAAACCCCTTCCCCCAAAACGAAAAGGAGGGGGCCTTGAATAGAAGGGGATCTCGGGATGGGCAGAGCAGGAATCACCATCCAAATAATCGACTGTGGTTCTCCCCTTTTGGTGCTGGGAGCCAGGCTGCAGCCACATCTGCGAGCCTTCAGCTCAGCTCAACATGTCTCTGGTGAGGAGACTTCTCAGATTTCAGGAGCCCTGCAAGGCTTCGGAATGCCTGCCAGTGAGGAATTTGAACATCAAAAGGTTCAAAGGTGGTTGGAAAATCCAATCCTCAAATTGTCAGAAGCAAAACATGTCTTCTCTGTCCTATTTTTATGACTTTAATAGTAATAACCGGTGGTACTAAGAATCCAGGGTAGTCTCAACATTTACCTAGCAGACCCTTTCTTTTAAGGAAATCAACCCTGCAGCATTATCTTAATTTTTATAAGCTGGGGAAGGAGGAAAAATTGTTATTTTATTTGGAGACCCAGGGCAGTTTTCGTGATATTCATAATGGAACGTTGTAAATCTGGGGAGTCAAGGTTCAAGTGTGGGTCTCTTTGCATTTGACATAGTTTTATTTTGGGTCCAAGTGAAGTATATTTTTAATAGGCAAGACAACACTTCCTGCCTTCAATCAGAGATAATACCAGACTGAGATAATATTCTGAGACAGCAAGTTGCATTTCAACTTAAGATAAATATGCCCCCAGTAAGATTTCACTCATTCTGGCTTTAGAACATGTCATGTCCAAGGTCAATTAATTGTACTTGCAACTTAAAGCCAATCAGGAGGATGAGCTAACATGAGGTTTTTTTTTTTTTTTTTCAAAATGAAAATTTATCCTCAGTGTTTTCTTTTTCTATGTTATTTCTCAAGAAAAGAAGTGCATGCATTATTCAAAAATTAGAAAGAAAAGAAAGAATGGATTAACAGTGGAACATGACAATGGACCAAGACATTTAAAATAAATTTTTCCATTTAAAATAATTTTTTCCTAAATGGAAATGTATCAACTGAAGAAGCTTTCCATAGCTTCTGTGACCTTGAAATTTATGAGATTGTGCTTCTGAACAAAATGACTGAGCCTCCTGAATGAGCAGATCTCTGACTAATGCATTTCATTCAACATTTATTTTTGAGGACCTTTTTGGAAAGATACATGGGAAAACAAGGTATGGATTCTGGTCTCAAGGAGGTTATAGGCCAGGGGGCTTTGATTTTAAAGTAGATGACTATGCTTCATTTTCTCGACTTCTTCTCAACCTCAGTTTGATCATTTATAGCATTGGAATGAAAACATCTCTTATCTTCCTCCCTGGGTACTTTGAGAACCTCCTTTGAAAAGGAGGAAAGAAGAGAAATGGGAGGGGGTTTGGGGAAGAATTTTGAATTATTATGGTTGTTGATAGTTGCATCCTACTTTTAAAACCGGACAGGAAGTCTTTTTGTGAGTTACTCATAGGAGAAATGTATTATTCCTTTCCTGTGGTTGCCTAGAAACAATAATAATCTGATTTTCTTGGTCCTCACTCTTTTCTTCTCTGCCTGTTCAAGGCCTAATTTGAAACTGCCGTAGCTGAAGATGTATCTATGGTCTATGTGGCACTTTGGGTATGAGCACCCTCTATGTGCAGACTTTGAGCTAGGCATTTTCATATTAATCATCTCATTAATCCTCTCAGAAACCCTATGAGGCACACTGCTTTCACTTTATGTACAAGAAAACAGAGAAGTTAAGGATTTGTTCCAAGATCAAGAGCATAAGCTAATAAAGAGCAGGGTTGGAATTCAAATCATCTGATTTGCCTTCGATTTTCTTGGAGTAAGTAGACATGAAAGCATGTTCCAGTCCTGGGTTCTTCCTGTGAATTTCTGAGCTTCTCCTCTGTTCTTATTCCTTGACCTGTTTAGTGATGTATGTCTGGTGCCCAGTCTCAAACCAGGCTCTGGGTGTGACTAAAGGGTCAGGTGACCTGGGTTCAAGTCTCAACTCTATCTGACTTACTAAGCTGAGCCTTCATTTCTCATTTTAAAAATGGTGATGATGACATGGATTTCTTTTGAGGATTTGATGTTAGAATGCAGTCAGGGCACCTGCCATATGTTAGTAGGTACCCAGAAATCTAATCTGAATTTCGATTCCAATCTCTTCTGAGCTTCGTCCAGAACTAGTTGTGTCCTGTGAACTGAAGGTACATTTGGGGGCATTTTTGACATATTTGGTATCATGGAATCCTCGTTTCCCCAGGGCTTCATATGTAGACAAGTCTGCTAGAAGATGGTGTAGCTTCAAATAAAATGCATCACTGAAAAATACCTTAGAGTCCATCTAGTTCAGTGGTTTTCCCAATTGTTTTTATTAGTGGATTTTTCTTTTTAAAAGAAATCTGAAAAAGAATCACATTATGGAAAACTGACAAAAGGAGTTTTTCTACATGGAGGGATGCAAGGAAGCCCAGAGCTGGTCAGCTCAGATGCTCATCACAAAACTTGCCTCTTCAAAACTGAGGTTTTTCAGAGCAGTGTTTGAAAAACATTGATACATCTAAAAATCTTATTCTGCAGATGAGGCCCAGGAAGAGTAACTTCATAGAAATAATCCAACCATTTTAATATATCAAGGCATCATCTGCAACAGCTGGCTTGATCTTATATTCAACTATAGAGTAGGGTGATAGAAAAATTGATGTGTTCTATTTCTCTTCACAAAGGATTTAAAAATCTTTCCCCCCTTTCTTTATCTTTCTTAGAGATTATATATTAATGACTATTTGCCTTGACCACAGAGGAGAAAAAAGTGGAATATCTGAAAGAGACGTTTCTAATTCATCTTTAAGAAATAACAGTTACTCAGTATGTATCAAGAACCTGAAAATTTTTCATGGCCTTTGACCCAGTGACTTCTCTTCTGGACATTTATATAAAGAAACTAATTTTAAATACAAGAAGTGATTTATACACGAATGCTTATCATCATATTAGTTATATTAGAATCAAAACTGTAAACCAACTGTATAGTAAACATTAGGTAGATTGAGTGATAATAGTCCTTTAATTCAATGGAATATTATATAGCAATTAAAATTGATTTTATATGTGAAATACTTAAGGATAAAATTAACAAATATGTTCAAGATCTATATACTGAGAGAGCACTGGGGTGGCTCAATGGGTTATGTGAGGGACTCTGCTTTTGGCTCAGGTCATGATATTGTAGGCCATGGGATTAAGCACAGAGCATCATCTGTGCTCATTGGGAGTCGGCTTAAAGATTCTCTCCCTTTGCCCCTCTCCATGCTCGTGCTTGCTCTCTCTCTTTCTCAAATATATCTTTTAAAAAAAGAAAGATCTATATACCAAGACCTACAAAACATTGCTGAGATCAATTAAATAACAAAATCAAGGAGAGATATACCATGTTGGTATCAGAAGATTCAATATTATTATTATTATTATTATTTAGATTTCTCAAAATTGTTCAATAGGCTCAATGAAATCCCAATCAAAATCCTAGCAGACTTTTTAAAAAATAAATTAGTACTATGATTGATTTAAAATTTACCTAGAAATGTGGAATACAGAATAACCAAAGCAATTTGGAAGTTGGAGGGCTTACACTATCTGATTTCAAGACTTCTTATAAAGCTACAGTGATCAAAATAGTATGATGTTAACATTAGAAAAGACATATAGTAGGAACACAATAGTAGTTGCAAAATTAAAGGACAGAAAAAAACAGATTTTTATTCAGCAAAACTAGATTTTGAAAAGAAATTTTTAAAGTATTACCAAGAAAAATGTCTCAGAGTCCTAAATATATACTAGATTCCTATGAATCTTGTTTATAAATGTGTGGTCTTGCGTCAGTTTGAGATTTTATGGATTTCAGTCTTGTCTTTGGAAACCCAAATAGTTCAGGGACATCCAAAAGTTGAGACTCAAGATCCCTCTGTATTGCAAAGGTAGGATCAAATAGGCAAGTTTGTTTTCCCATGAGAGTCACATTTCAGATTACATCTCATCTCAGGGTGATTTATTCAAATCCTCCCAATCCAAGAACTTTTGCTTTACTGCCCATAGAAACAAACACTGAACAATTTACAGAAGAGCAAAATGAAAATGTTATTAAGGGAGATAGGTATGTGTGTGTGTGTGTGTGTGTTTGTGTGTGTGTGTATATATATAATTTTAAGTAGTCCATTTAAAGTTTTAAACTTTTTGGTATGTAAAATTCTCAGCAGCATAGCAAAGTATAATCTTTGGGCTATGTAACTTCATTCAATTCACTCTATTTATATAACTACCTAGGGTTAACATCAAGCATATTTTTCAAAACGTCTTCTAATTCCAGGTTTGCAATTCAACTGAAAAAAAAAAATCAAAGGCACCTAAGAACATTTATGACTTAAAAAGTTTTCTTTTCTTGAAATAAAAACTACTGCTGGAGACCTCTCCTCCCATATCTTATCAGCTCAACTACCTAGTGTGATTTGAATCGCCCAAACCTTACTTTAGAAAAAAAAAAAAAAAGAAAAGAAAAAGAGAGAGAGAGATACAGAGAAAAGAAAAACCTTTGGTAAAGTAGGTTCCTTTGATCCTTTTCTGCTACTTATGAAAACTCACACTGTATGTTTAACACATTCCCAACAAGCCAAGATAATGAAGCACATGGGACACCAAGACTTAATTCCATGTCTATTTCTTTATTTAAAAAAAAAAAAAAGGAAAAAAAGAAACATGCTCTGTGGGCCAAGGGAAGAATGGAGTAGACTAGCTAGGAGCGAACAGTTAGAAGTGGTTATGATTGCCGAGCTGGGAGATATCATTAAAAAGCAAACTGGGGAGCTCCAGTTTAGGATCTGAGGAGATTATTGATTCAAATCCTTTAAGGCATTCTTCAAAGGACTTCTTAAAAAAGTTGTATTGTCTGAGGAGTTTGGGGCGAGTGGGAGTGTATGAGTGTGTGTATGTGTGTGTGTGTGTGTGTGTGTGTGTGTGTGTTATACAAGGGGGGAGATTAGTGGTTGGGAGGGCCATGCCTGCATGAGGTACAGGGTGATGAGTTGTATGCATGGTTGTGATTATCTTAGGAGTTGGTCTGAGTAAATACAGGTAATTGCATAACAGGTTTTCTGGGTACTGACGTATTTATGGTTCAGGTTCCCTGAACATTAGCTTCTGTAGCTATAATCAAGGCCCTCCAGGAGTTGGGCTTTCTTCTTCTCCTCCATCATGTCCTTCAGCTCCTCAGAGTGCTGGATTTAAGTGCCATCAAATCACACTGTCTGGGTTCGAACACCTGCCTACTTACCAGCCACATGACTGAACATCATAGTGTTGCTGGATTAAATTAGATCATTACACGTGTTAATTATTGGGTCATGTAACATTTAAGTATGGATCAGCTGTGCAGCTCACAGACACTTTAATTTAGTAGATATTCTTGGAAATCTTTCTGTGTGCTATGTATATATCGTTCTCCCAATCTGAATATCAGATGCTGTACTAGTTTGGTGGGGCTGCTGTAACAAAATGACACAGACTGAGTGGCTTAAGCAACAGATTTATATATTTATTTTTTCACAGTTCTGGAGGCTGGAAAGCCAAGATTCAGGATGCTGGCAGCTTTGGTTGTTTTCTCCTGAGGGCTCTCTCTCTGACTTGCAGATGGCCACATTGTCACTTTGTCTTCACATGGCCTTTTCTCTGTGCCAAGTATCCAGGGTGTCTCTTCCTCTTCTAAGGACACCATTCACATGGAATTAGGTCTCTCCCCTAATGGGCTCATTTTAAATCAATAACTTCCTTAAAGATCTTATTTCCAAATATATTTACAATCTGAGGTATTGGGGGTTGGGCTTTTCACATATGAATTTAGGGAGACACAGTTCAGCCCATAATAGGTATTCAGTCAGAATTCTGCTTTTTCAAAAAGTTAGGAGGACCTAGAATACTTTCTTCTACATTTCCACTTGGCAATCTCTCTCTTATATTCAGCCCAACTTAAATAGTCTTTTTCCTCTACAGAGTTCCTGTTGAAATCACATACACAACTAGATAAATTCCTTACGTATAATCTGTTGTAAAAATTAGTATACCACAATATACCCCATGTAATACATATATATGTGTACACACAATATGTATATATATGTATATACATATAGAGAGAGCAAAAGAAACAGGTTTTTCATAGTCCGTATACCCAATTAGAATGGAAGCTCCATGGAAAGGGGCTATTTTGATCACTACTGCCTCTCCAGAGCCTAGTGCCTTGACATAGTAAGTGCTGAGTCTCTTATTCTCAATAGCTCAAAGGTTAGAAACCTCTTCCTAAATGCTCAATAGCCTCTTAAGTACAGGGAATATATCTGTTTTCTCTTCCTACTCGTCATAACTTAATAAAATCGTTGAACAAAATTATGAAAGTTTTCACAGGTTGACATTCAAGTCTTTGAAATTATTTATGTAGACTATAATCAGGGATGTAAACATGTTTCTTTTGATCCAGGAGGGATATATATATATATATATATATATATATATATATATATTCAATATATATATATCTTTTGATCCAGGAGGGATATATATATATATAATATATATATATATTCAAAAAAGATATATATATATATCCTTTTTGATTATGAAGCCATGATTAATGAAAAGAAAGGCTTCTGAGTAAAAATATCAAGCCACGTTTGGGACCAATTGCTAACAGTGTATTTCTTTCTTTGAGAGTTTCTTTTCTGCACACAAACTTGGTTTGATGGTTTTGACTGACTTGACCATGCCTTGAGGCAAAGAAATATGATAACTATGTACCTAGGGGTGGATTAAGACAAAATAAAGGGCCATCACAGGGCTCTATCCAATTCTGGCTTTCCACAACTCCCTCTGGGTAAATCCTATAGCTTACACCTGTCCAAGGCAGCAGAAACCTAGACCATCACATCTGTCAATGGCTGCCCAAATAATTAAAGCCATCTGTGCCCAGCGTCCCAACACGTCTCTGAATCAGTACGCAGCTCCATAATTTTGCCAACAAGAAACAGCTCCAGAACCATTATGGTTAAATAATTTTTAATGAAAGAAACTAAAAAAATAAATTCTCTTTGATCCCTCATGACCAATGCAACAAAAGGTCCCATAAAATACAGCATCTGAGATGTTAGAAAATTCTTCAAGATAGAGATTCTAAATCTCCAAATTGAGTTAGAGGTCAGTGCATGTATATGCCTGAATTGTTTTGTTCAGCACAGGGAATCCAACCTACCTGCTCTCTTTGTGCATCTAGTGATGAATGTGTTGACTGATTGGAATGCAGCCAAATGCTATTTCATGTTGAGTCTTCTCCTCGGGGTATTATGAGGCCTCGCAGGGCAGTGTGAGACAGAACAATGCATGGTTAAGAGCTCAGGCTCTCGAGTCAAACACAACCAGGTGGGAGTCCAAGCCTTGTCACTCTCTTGACCTTGGGCAAATTACTTGGCCTCGCTACATCTGTTTCTTCATCTGTAAAATGGAAATGATAATAATATCTACTTCATTAGTTATAGTGAAGATTACATGAGAAAATGCATGTTATACACTTAGGAGACTACTTGGCACATGGCTGGCATGCAATAAATATCAGTGACTATAGTTTTTGTTATTGTGGTTGTTAAGAATCCTGGGTTACACAGCCTTCTGCTTGCAGTAGACATAAAAAGGATGACTGAAAACGGGCTCCCAATTCTATTTCACATTCAATATACTTGCTGTATTATTCACTTGGACTTGTTAACTGATAAAGTCTCTGGACTGAAGTGATGGAAATAACTCAGAACCACCTACCTTTGATTAATCAATTAGCTAACAAATTTATAAGATACTTTCTATCTTCCAGACACCGTGTTAGGTACATTTTGTCTCTATCGATTATCCTCAGGGGAACCCTCTGAAGCAGCTGTTATGAGTGTCTCCCCTCTTCTTTAGGTTAGCTTGCTGGCTTTTCAGTGGCCACACACCTCTAATACTCTCAAAGCTGCGACTATATTGTGGTGATATATTTTTTTGTTTGCCCAGAATTCTTTGGTTTGATTGATCTCTCTTTACCCATTCTACAATAATCCAATCCAATCCCTTTGGTTTGAGTAGGACTAAATCCATCTTTCCTGGGGCTAAAAGGAGGTAATAAAGATTCAGGACTAGATACAGATATCGCTGTGGTATGGCCAACTTATTTCTCAGAGACTCACATTGAGGGAAAGAGGGTTTCTTTTTTTCTTGAGATTGCAAGAAGTATATTCATGGAAACTTGAGAATTTGAAAGTTATATTTACCACTTGCCTAGAGCATACTTAAAAATAAAGACAACACAGAGAAAAGAAGAGAGAGAAAGAGAGATTGAGATTTAATAACATCTTTGAAACCCCTGGATGCAGATGAGCCTGAAACTAGTTATGTAAGGCAATAAATTCTCATTGTCTTGGGCTAGTTTAAGTTGAAATCCTACTAATACAGTTCTAGCTAACAGTTGGTTCTGTGGAATCCCATGCTGCTTTATCACACTGTGTAAGAATATTATGTTTGAACAAAGGATATTTCCTTTTTGTGCAAGTGGCTTTTCTACACACTTGCCTTATTGGGGATCAGTAATATTTTTTTTCCTAAATAGATTAGTCTAACTCCTATATTTAAATGCACAAATGTCCTTACGATGTTTATATGCTTTTACAGCCTGTTTTTATTCTTCTCTAGATTTCAAATTCACTTCATAGTGAAGCAACTTTAGAATTTGTAAAAAAAAAAAATAAATAAATAAAATAAAAAAACGCATGTAACACTTGCATTAAGGTAGCTTTAATATGGTGAGAAAAGTATTAACTTTGGTATCCAAAGACATATGATGGACTAGACTATAGGCTCTGTGACTTTGTAGTTGTCTGAGCTTGGGTAAATTGCCCAGCTTCTTGGAATCTCAATTTCCTTATCTATCAGTAGCAGGTATCTACCTACTTCACAGGGTTAACACAAGAGTTAAATGAGATCATGCTTGCAAAACTAAACCATTTTAACTTAGTATCTAGTGCCAATATCAGGAATTTTATGAGAATCATTGGATAGTGGTGATCATTTTCCAATTTGGAAAATTTTTTTTTAACATATTGGGATTGAAGTTCAGAGAAGAAGCAATAATCACCCATATTCTCTCCTTGCCTCCCCAAAATGAGTCACTGTCAACATTTTTGAGATGTTTGCATCTTTTAAAAGTATTTATATGTATTGCTTTTTAAATTTATACAAACAATAAATCAACTGTAACTTAAAACATTTAGGCCATTATAGAAGAAACTATAGTCTCCTGAAAACTCCTGTCTCCATATTGATGTCCTCCACCAAATAGTACCAAGAACATACTCTGATGCATTTGTCTAGTGAAAGAGTTTCCAAAATTCTTTATATTTTTCACTCATATCTACATATTGGGAGAAATATAAGATATTGGTTTCTGGGTTTTTTTGTGAATGATTCATGTTAATATGTGGAAATTGACTTGACTTCTTTGAACATTTTATAGTACTTCTCTGTGTTCATGGAATTGTTTTCATTTGTTTCTCTGTGGATAAATGTTTTAATTTTTTTCATATCACAGACACTATTACATTGTATCTTTTGTGTGTATGTGCAAGTCTTTATCCAGAACATATATGTAGAAAGAAATTGCTGGGTAATTTAATAGATCCCACCATTTCCCCTTCAGATTTATTGTACTAATTTCAAGGTCATGAGCAGCTATGTTTAATTTTACTCTTCCCACTCCCCAGCCCTGCCCTTGCTTTTCTTGTCTACACTTGATATTATCAAACTTTTTAATCTTTATCAAACTGGTAGCATTATGATAATTTATTGCAGTTTTAATTTATATTCTCTGATTACTAATGAGGCAGAGCTATTTTTCATAAGGCAATTCTCATTTCATCGTCTGCAATTACCTACTTGTGTCCTAGAAACTATCATTGGCTTTTAGATTTTTTTTTTATAGATACATAAGAATTATTTGAAAGCTTCAGATGTTTATCCTTGGTCTCTTTTGTATCTGAATATTTTACAGCTGAGACTATTTTCTCTCAGATTGTCAATTGTCTTTTACCTTTGTTCATTTTCAAATTTCTTTCTTTTTCATTCTATTTTTGCTATATAACTGATTTTAAGAAAGTCTTCCCAAATCTGGCATATTTTCATTGTCCGTTACTATCTTGGCATAAAATTAGAATTATTTTCCTAACTATGGATCTTTAATTCAACTCAGTCTTATTTTTGCCTGTGTAAAAACCAATCTTTTGGATTCCCATTCTATACCATTGATCTATCTGCCTGTTCTTGAAACAATACCACACTGTTTTAAATCTGTGGCTTTGTTGTATGCCTTGATTTCTGGAATGACAGAAATGATCAAAATGACTTTTATTGTATTAGTAATGTTTTTTTATAAGGCAGAAAAAAAGTTAATGAGCACAGCTGTGTGCTGAGCACAGTGGGAAGCCTTTTCATCATATTTTATCTCCTTTTATCCTCATGTCAGCCATGTGAAGGAAGTGGTATTGAATAACTTGTAGATGAGAAGACAGTTCAGTGAAGATACTTAACTTTCTCAGGGTCACATAGTTTCTAGGTGGTGATTTGAGTTCATGCCTGTCTGACTCTAAAATTCAGTTCTTTCCTTGATATCTCCCACATTCCCAGGTTCAGACCATCTTCGAGGAAAACAGTAATATCTGACAATGCCTTTCATTTTTTTAAGCTTTTTTATTCTGCAGATTAGATCCTTAATATTGCAGGAAGCTGAAAGATGAGGCCATACTTTAATCAGCTACGAATAAGTTGTGTTGAGGACAAGAAAGATAAGGAGAAGCAGAGCTTTTGGTGAAATTGACCAACTATTTTTTATTTTAAGGAACAGTACAGTCCTGACCCTACCCCCACCTCTTAGCCTTAAGTTTTCTTATTTCTGCTAATTAGTTCCAAATGTTCTTCAGTTTTTTGTCTTCTCCTCTAGACGGAAACCTAATGCCAGCAATGGGCACCAAGCCTTCCCTTTGGCCTTTGCTCCTTATGGCCTGGTCACTGCCTTCAGCAATTAGTAAATCATGGACAATTTCAGCTGTCACACTGTCTTGGATTTGACTCTGACCCCTCTCTGGAATCTGAAGTCTCTTGAACCAATCTACCATTTTACCACATGGGCTTTCTTCCTGGAGAGGAACATGAAAAATACTTTGTACCGGTGCTGCAGGAGTTCCTAGCTACAGACTGCCCACTTGGGCTTTGAAATCTTTCCAGTTTTTACCTGAGAAGCAGGTAGCTGTTAAATTTATCAGGTTGTTCACTTTGCCATGGAATAGGAGAAGTCTAGACTTCCCCCACCTTTTCTTTTAAAGAAGAATGAGGACCTGTCTCTGTTGATTTATGATTGTGGAAAGAGGAGAAGGGCACAAGATAAAAGAAGAGATGAAGAATGCTATGATAGAGTGGGTAACACCTGAAGGATCTCCCCTGCCTGGAGACAAGGGGGATCTTACAGACTATTAAAGACAGGCAGGGTTTGTTTGTTTGTTTGTTTGATTTTAATTTATTTTTTCAACCCTTAAGATGTGAAACTACATCTACTCTGACTTTTCCATGCTGAGGACTTTGATGCCCCACCTAGCTGGTAGCTAGGTCTTAAGGAAGGATTTGTGAACATGGAGAAGCTTTTCTTCATTGTATGGCTTAGTTCCATTTCCTGTAGCATGAAAGGCTGATGAGTAAAAAAACATGTTCTTGTATTTTTAGACAGCAAATGAACAATTGAAATGATCACATATGAAAAATCAAACACTTCACAGGGAAGCAAGTTTATAGGTCAGACCTGACCTGACTTTGGCCTGGCCAGATCCTTTTGCAATTTGAGTTACATCTTGACTAGTGCCTTTGCATCTGAATCCTCTGAAATACACACAGATCAAGGGCACAGAGCCACAGAGACAGTAATGGGAAAAAAGGAAATGGAAAGGCCAGGAGAGCAGAGTTACAAGAGAGACCACATGCCCTTACTTGCCAATCTGATTTTGGAGAACAGCCAACCATTAAACGCAATGATCACACTGTCATACTGCTGAATTCAGGAGATTGTGATCACATCACTGAACAAACTGTTTTCTTCCACTCAGAACACTTCAGAGTCTAACCTTGAGAAAGGTTGAGGACATACCACATAATGCAGTATCTCTGAAACACTGAATGTGTAGCTGAGTCAGCTTGCAAGAATGAGAGTCAACTGCATTCTAGTTACAGCTTTGCCCTTTCCTCTATTATCCTAGGTGGTCCTTGAACAGAAATTTCACCATAAAGGACTATAGATTTCTAAGAATTAAAGTGATGAGTTAAAAAACAGAAGTTCTAACATCCTTTTAAGGTGAAAAGGAATATGGAAATCTTGACAAATACCTGTTAGCTGCAAAGTATCATATTTCCTTGTGCCAGAGAATCATAGATGAGTGATTATTGCTAAGCATGAAGTAGTGCAAATGGAAAAGCCATCTAGGGGTCAGATTAGATTAGTCCTCTCAGTCATTGATCCTTGTTCAAATTCAAGAAGAAAAGTGTGAAGCCAAGCATCAAATTCTCTGTGGTCAGAGCCTCTGCTTATGGTCTTCATTAGCTAGTTGAAGAAAATCCCTTTCCTGTCTCAGACCTAATTGGTTTCTGGGCACTGTAGTACCCCAGTGCCATTGTTATCTTGTTCAGTATGAGCTCAGGTGCAGTTTTCTGCGTATGCTTGAAGCTAACTAGACAGCTTTAGTTACCAGAAGCAACTTTTGTAGGAAACATTCCCCAAATAAGTTCAAACAGAAGGATTGGAATTCTGAGAAACTTAGCTTTCTTTTTTTTTTTTAAGATTTTATTTATTTATTCATGAGAGACAGAAATAAGAGAGAGAGAGAGAGGCAGAGACACAGGCAGAGGGAGAAGCAGGCTCCATGCAGGGAGCCTGACGTGGGACTCGATCCCAGGTCTCCAGGATCAGGTCCTGGGCTGAAGGCGGCACTAAACTGCTGAGCCCCCCAGGCTGCCTGAAACTTAGCTTTCTTGATCTGTGCTTGGAAATGATCACATCCAAAAAAAAATTTTTTTAAGAGAAACAAAAACCTTTGTGGAAGTGAAAATTAATGATCTGTAGTCCTGGGGTTTTCCTTCCAGTAATGTCCAAAGAAGCTAATATCAGACTATTTTTCTGTAGATAATAACTACAAATTCCAGAATAAAAATATAAAAAGTAATCATCTAAAGGCTTAAGAGTGAACAAACACAGGCACATTTTAAAAGAAAGGCAAATAAATAAATAAATAAATAAAAAGTACATATCTAGAAAAAGAGTAACACTTCGTGGTTTTCTTCCTTTTGTGTGTATGTCTGTTTATATGTATGTTTTTAGTCAAAAAACAGGTTCTAGTTTGTGTCATTGTGGTTGGCTAAAATGCAGATATAACAGCTGGAATTGATCTTCCTTGAATAACTAGTAAACAGAGTTCAGGGCAACCATGGGTGCTAGAAAGTGAGGGATAGAGGGAATATTAGAAAGGAGAGAACCAAGAAAGGAAGCCCTAAGTTCTGTGCATAACTTTACCCAGATATCTGGTTGACCTTTGAACCATGCATACACAAAACAGATTACAAGCCAACTAGTTAAAGCTGCAAAACTGAACTATGATTCGAGTTACAGACCAAGGACAGAATTGCAATTTGGGGCCTAGTTAATTGCCTGCTTAAAGAAGTTGGGCACTTGATGGGATGAGCACGGGGTGTTATACTATATGTTGGCAAATCGAACTCTAATAAAAAAAAAAAAAAAAAAAAAAGAAGCCAACACTCTTTGTTTTTTTTTTTTTTTAAGATTTTATTTATTTATTCATGACAGACACACAGAGAGAAGCAGAGACACAAGACAGAGGGAGAAGCAGGCTCCATGCAGGGAGCCCAATGTTGAACTCGATCCCCAGACCCAGGATCACGCCCTGAGCCAAAGGCAGACGCTCAACTGCTGAGCCACCCAGGAGTCCCATGAAGTCAACACTCTTTGGAAGAACGTAGAATACAGAATCTCTACAGTGTAACATTCATAGTGTCCATGATGTAATCCGAAATTAGTATATAAAAAAGAATAGAGGAAATACAGATGACAATAAAAATATGAAAACAAATCATCCCTACTGGCAATCAAAGAAAGCCAAAAAAATTCATTAATTTTATCTTACCAATTAGCAAAGGTTTTTAAAATAACCTAAGCCAGCAAAGGTGTCATCAGATAGAACCTCATCTGATGCTGTTTGAAGTATAAATTTCTTGAAAACCAATTGGGCTAGATGTATTACAATGCCTAAAATAGTTTATGCCCCTTGTCCCAATAATTCCACTTGTAAAAATGTATTCCAAAGAATTATCAGTTGTGCATAGTTTTATACGATATTCCTAAAAATACTTATAATTAATTTTAAAAGTTATCTGAGAATAAGGGGATAGTTAAAACAATTAAATATTGGAATAACTTATAGACATTAAATTATGTTTTAAACAAATATTGAAGATACAGGGAAATGCTCAGAATATAACACTGAGAGAAAATGGTAGGATATAAAGGGGACATACAGGCAATTTTAATTTTCTTCTTTGTATTTTCCTATATTTCTCAAATTACACAGAGCATGACTTTTTAAATAAAAGTATTTATTTTTATGTATGTATGTATTTTTAAGTAGGCTTTACACCCAGCATGGAGCTCAACACAGGGCTCAAACTCACAACCCTGAGATTAAGACCTGAGCTGAAATCAAGAGTTGAAAAAAAAATGAAATCAAGAGTTGGACACCTAACTGACGAAGCCACCCAGGTGCCCCATGGATTTCTTTTATAGTAAAGAGATTGTATTTTTAGGGGTTCCTGGTAGCTATATTGATTAAGCATCTGCCTTTGGCAGGTCATGATCTCAGGGTCCAGGGATCAACCAAGTCAGGCTCCCTGCTCAGCAGGGAGTCTGCCTCTCTCTCTCCCTCTGCCCCTCTGCTCATACTGTCACTGTCTCATAAGCACTCTCTCTCAAATAAATCAATAAAATCTTTTTAAAAAAGAATATTTTTTTTAAAAAAAATGTACCTATTATCAGTATAACAAAACAGATTTTTGAAGTTGCTTATTTGACTCATTGTCAGCATTTGTTTTCACTTCCTCTAGCTCACCTGCCCTTATTTTCTTTCACAGATGCTCTCTATTCCTGTTTAAGACCAACCACTTATGGCCCCCCCTCCTTACTCACATTTTTAAGGGCTTCCATTCCTTCGTTATGTGGATCTCTTCTATCTTTAGCCTCTCTCTCTACTTATTGCAAAATGATCAGTGGAATCAATAATGAATCACTGGTCTTGCAAGAAACATTTAAAAAAATTTTTCTATTGTCCCCAAAATATCTTTTTGCAAATTGAGATATAACTGACTTATGACATTATATGAGTTTCAGATGTACAAGATAATGATTCGATATTTGTACAAACCACAAAATGATCACTTACCTGCAATAAATCTGGTTACCTGCCATCCATTACCACACAGAGTAACAAATTTTGTTTTCCTTGTGATGAGAATTTTGAAGATTTACTCTCTTAGTAAACTTCAAAATATTCACTGTGGTGTTGTTGACACTAGTCACTGTGCTGTGGCTTATTACACCCCTGTGGCTTATTTATTTTATAACTGGAAGTTTGTGTCTCTTGATCCTTCTCATCCCTTTCACTCACGCCCTGTCTTCCCCTCTGGCAACCACCAGTTTGTTCTCTGTTATCTTTGAGTTTTGTTTTGTTTTGTTTATGTTTTTAGATTCCACATATAAATGAAATCATATGGTATTTGTCTTCTTGTATCTGACTTACTTCACTTAACAAAATGCCCTCAAGATCCATCATGTTGTTACAAATGGCAAGATTTCAATTTTTTTTTATGACTGACTAGTATTCCATTGTATATACACACCTCATCTTCTTTATCCATTCGTCCATCAATGGACACTTAGTGGGTTTCCATATCTTGGCTATTGTAAATAATGCTGCAGTGAACCTTGGGATACATACACCTTTTTGAGTTCATGGTTTTGTTTTCTTCAGATTGATTTTTAGAAGTAGAATCACTAGACCATGTGGTAGTGCTATTTTTAATTTTTTTAGAACCTCCATACTGTTTTCCATAGTGAATACACCAATTTATATTCCCATCAATAAAGCATAAGGATTCCCTTTTCTCCACGTACTTGCCAATGCTTGTTATTTCCTATCTTTTTAATAATAGCCACTCTAACAGGTGACCTTGGGTTTGGTTTGCATTTCCCTGATGATGAGTGATGTTGAGTATCTTTTCATGTACCTGTTGACCATCTACCTGTATGTTTTCCTTGGAAAAATGTCTATTCAGATATTCTACCCATTTTTTATCTGATTTTTTTGTTTTTTTTCTATTGAGTCATATAAATTCTTTAAATATTTTGGATATTAACTCTTTAACAGATATATCATTTGCAAATATCTACCCCCATTCACTAGATTGCCTTTTCATTTTTTGATGATTTCCTTTGCTGTGTAAAAACCTTTTAGTTAGATGTTGTTCCCCTTGTTTATTTTTTTTGCTCTTGTTGCCTCTGCTTTTGGAGTCAGATCGAAAAATTCATTGCCAAGACTGATGCAAGGAGCTTACTCCCAGAGTTTTCTCCCAAGAGTTTCATAGTTTCAAGTCTTACATTCAAGTCTTTAATCCTTTTTGAGTTTATTTTTGTATATGGTATAAGATGGTGATCAATTTTCATTCTTTTGTATGTGGCTTTCCAGTACTCCCAATACCATTTAATAAAGACACTGTCTTTTCCCATTGTATATTCTTGCTTCCTTCGTTGTAAGTTATTTACATACTCATTATTTTACAAACCCGTATTTGTGTGGGTTTATATCTGGGCTTGTAATTTCATTGATCTATGTGTCTGTCTTTATGCCAATACCATACCATTTTGATTACTATTGCTTTGTTAGATAGTTTGAAATCAGGGATCATGGGGCCTCCATCCTCAAATACCCATTATGTTTTATTTTATCTAAGTGGGAGAATAATTTTGTTTTTGGAGAGGATTCCAAAAATAATTTTTTATTATTGTAAGAGGAAAAATTAAGACAAATGAAGAAGTTAGAAAAGAGGAAGCAAGTATCTCTCCTTTGTCTCACTATTCAGACATAATCCCACACTGTATTTTAGTAAGTAGATAGGTTGGTGGGTAGAATGATGGATGCATGGACAGTTTGAGAATGAATGGAATCATACATTATGGCTTAGGACTGTGACAAAAAATAATCCTAAGGTTATTCAAATAGAATAAACAAAATAGGAAAAAAACTTAAAAAAATAATATAATGGAGGAGGTAGGGACCTTCTAGAAACTAAAATAATTATAATAATTTTAAATATTAAGGTATTACCTGATTTTTACCTGCATTTTTCATAACATTTAGTATATTGCCAACATTTTTCCATGACAATAAATATGACTCTACATATCATTTTAATTGTGCATAGTTTCCATTTCACAAATGTCCTACTTAGTTTTAAAAATGCATTATGGAATGAATATTTAGCTTGTTTCCCATATTCACTATTATAAGCAATACTTTAATAAATGTCTTTCTATTCATATTTTTGAAAAGTTTTCTCATGATTTCCTTAGAAGCAGATTTGCTGGATCAGAGTCATGTTTTAAATTTTGATATGAATTGCCATTTCTCCTTCAGAAGTAGGCTAATTTATATACTTCTACCTGCATTTTGTAAGAGTGCTCATTTTTCTGCATTTTACTAACTCTTGATATTATAAATTTTGTAAATTGTTTCCAATATAAAAGGTGAAAAATATTTTCTTGTTAAAATTTGAATACTTGATTATTTATTGATGTTTTGCATCTTTTCATATGCTTATTAATCTTTCAAATTTCTTTTGCTTTTCTAGTTCATATCTTTTGACTATTAATTTACTTTTTTTGCAAAATGATACATATGCATAATTTAAAAGTTCCACTACAACAAGGATTATTAGCAAAAAATGGCATTTCTCTGTTCCATCTTTCTTCCCCTCCCAAACCCGGTATGCAAAGGTAACTATGCTCAACTTTTTAAATGGCTTCTTCTAATATTTAATTTATTTAATTTTATGTTTCTAAATTATATGCTTCTTTGCTACTTTTTCATTTTTTAATTTCAGGAATTATTCTTAATTTCCTACTAGGTAAGAGGAAGATTTATTTTTTTCTTTCACATTCCCCCCATCCCACCCTGCCTCTAAAACTCATTCAGTTCTCTTTGATCATCCTTTCAGTACAGATAATCATAAATCTGGGCTAAATTTATATCCACTCTCACATCATTATTGCATAAATATTACCGACAACTGAGTAGGTATTTTACTTAGTTTAGATTTTCTTTCTGGTTCAACTTTTTGTTTTTCCTGAAGTTAAGAATTACCTCATTTTGAGGTTTACTTAATTTTCTACTTACAGAAGTCTCTATAAGCAAATTCTCTGCCAGAGTAATAACACTCTTAATGATTTAAACACTTTAGGTAATCTATAATTTCCTTTTTAAAAATCTGTCTCCATCATCTTGCTCCAATCTCATGTAGTTGATTTTAACCTGCTACAGAAATCCTACGGCTTCTTCTTGCTAGTCTAAAATTCGTTTGCAGGTCCCTTGTGTTTCAGCCCATTTTCCTGGACTCATTTCATCCTTTTCCCTAATTTTGCTATAGGATATAACTCCAGTATAATACTGACAAAGACTACATGAAACCATTTACTTTTGAGAACTTGTATTTCTAAAAATAAAGTTTTACTACTCTCACATTTGATTGATAATTTACTCATATATATAATTTTAGGTTGGAAACCATTTTTTTCCCTCAAAATTTTAAGGGTATTTTTTTCCATTGTTTGTAGCATCCATGGTGGTGTTGGAGAGTCCAATGCTGTTCTGATCTCTGATCTGTTGTGTTTTTATCTTTCTTCATGGAGATTTTCAGAATCTTTTCTTTATTCTTAAGACACTAAAATTTCATGATGTATTTTCAAGCCCTTTTCCATCACTTGGATTGATTGGTAGGAATAGCCTTTAAGAAAATTTATGTCCACTGTTTTTTTTTGTTTTTTTTTTTTGGAAATTCTTTATTTCTTTGGTGGTTTCCCTCTGTTCTCTGTCTCTGTCTTTCAGACACACACACTTTCTCACTCTCTCTTTCTAGAACTCTTATTCATTATAGCTCTTAAATTAGCCCTCTAATTTCTCATAATGTTAGCTCCCATTAATTCTCATTAGCTTATTTTTCTTTTTTCTAGGAGAATTTTTAGAGTTTCTAGACTCTGAGAACTTCCAATTTTTACTGGATGTTTTCTTTTAGCTATCATTATGTTCCTGTGGTTCTTTCTTATTCCCCACATGCTCTCTTTTTATAATGTAACTTTCCTTTTTTCTTCATTGATGCTATATCTTCTTTTATTGTTATGAAGATATTATATTTTCAAGCTTACTTTTTATCCTTGTGTTATAGCTTTTATTTTGTGTTAATTTTGCTTTCTGTCTTTCATATCTGAGGCTTTCCATATATATCTTGTGATCCTTGTCTAATTATATTTTGGAATCAGGCACTAGATATCTAATTGAAAGCCATGTATAGGGGTAGGAAGTTGGTATGCTTATAAAACAGTGGGCCATTAGTAAGGCATCAGAGTCACTCAGTTTTCTGTTCTCTACCCTAACACTTTTAAAAGTGTTATGGACATCTTCCATTTGTATTGTCTCCCCTATTATTCTTTTTGTCTCCAGGTCTATACTTTGTCACTCCTTTACTGTCATTATACTGGAATTCCTGAAGGGGGAACCAAGATAAATGTATACATTCAAGCTGTGATGCCTGGCTGGAAATCTATACCCATTTTTTTCCCATTAAGAAGTTTGTCATTTTAATAATTCAGCAGTAGTAACAATATTTGTTTAAATATGTTTGATTACATTGTCTTATTGATTACATTTGCCCTTAATTATTTAATTTTCTTTGTAAAAAAAAATTAATCCTTGTGTAGTCAAATTTCTCAAGTATATATCATGTTTAGAAAAAAACTTGCTCATTCAAAATATTCTGCAATATGTTTTTCTATTCCTTTTATCATTTTTCCTACTGTTTGAATTTTAACTTTGAATATAATTTTGCTTATATTGAGACATGATATCAATTTATTTTTTCATAAAATAAAAACTATTAAAGTGACACCTGGCAGTGTTTTTTCTAACCAAGCTCATATTACATCAGTATCCTATTTTACATTCTAATATATTTGTGGATCCATTTCTAGATTCTCTATTTTATCTCACTTAATAGCCATGCCCATTGCTGGACCTGTACTACACTTTAAAGATTACATTAGTTTTATATACATTTTGATATTTTTAATGGCAGATGTCCTCACTTCCTGATCTTCTCTATCTTATATTCTTTTTGTGGCTCCCATATCTGTAATTTTTAAAATGAAATTTGAGTCATTTTTCAATTTTGAATAAATTTCACTGAAATTTTTATAGCCTGTATAAAGTTGTAGATTAAATTGGGAGAGGGGATCTCTGGGTGACTCAGCGGTTTAGCATCTGCTTCCAGCCCAGGGCATGATCCTGGAGTCCCGGGATCAAGTCCTGCCTCAGTCTCCCTGCATGGAGGCTGCTTCTCCCTCTGCCTGTGTCTCTGCCTCTCTCTATCTCTCATGAATAAATAAAATCTTTTAAAAAAAATGGGAGAGAATTCACATTCTTATTTATTTGAGTCATCTAGAAACATGAATGTCTCAGAAGATATTCAAATTTTTATTCATAGTTTTGTTTATAGAGGCCCTGTATATTTCTTAATAATTTCATTCCAGCTATTATTGCATGTATGAATACCATACATTTTCATGTTAGTCTCAGATTTGCTTACCTTTTTCTATCATTCTATTATTTCTAAACAATTTTAGTTAATTCTTCCATATTTTAATTTCTTGTTCAGTAAATATTTCAACTCCCTCTATGTTCCAAAGTATTAGGCACTGAGGACATAATGTTAAATAAGAAGAGACATGGTGTCTGCCCTTGGGTAAATAATTATATCATTTGCAAATAATGATAACATTTTTTCCTTTCCACTATATATTCTTATTACTTATTTTTATTATTCTATTAAGATCTCTATTCCAATGTTGAAAAATGATAAAGATAAGCTTCATCTTTATCTTGTTTATAAGATTTGAATAAATATTCAAATAAATTTTATAACATTTGAATAAATTTCACCAGTAAGTATAATGTTTGCTACTAAATCCTGGTTTTTACAAATCTCAGTGATGTTCTGGAATTTTCTTTCTGAATTGTATTTATGAAAGCTTTATAATCACAAATAATGTTAAATTTCATCAAAGTCCATTTAATTGCTAATTAATTAACTTGTTAAACCATCCTTGAATTACTGGAATAAACCCCACTTGGTAATTAAAGAGTGTTCTATTTTTATCCTGCTTGACATAATCTAATCATGTTTCATTTAAGATTCTTGTATTTATAGGAATAAAAAAATGATCTATAGGGTTTTCTTTGTCATCCTTTTTGATGTTTGATATTAGGATTACACTAATGTCAAAGTAAATGGGAAGTTCTCCGTAGCTCTTTAAGAAATATTTTTAAAAGCACAGTAATTTTTCCTGCCTTTGAAAAGTTTGAAAGAATTCACAAGCAAAATTAGCTAGATTTCTTTAGTGATGTTCTGTTGACACCTATTCAATCTTTTATATATGGTTATTGATCTACTCATTTTTGTTTTTTAAGAACCAGTTTGGGAATGTTTTCCTTAAAAGTCATTCATCCATTTTATCAAATGTATTGGAATAAAGTAACATTTATTTGTGAGTTTTTAAGTGTCTTCTGGATCTTTGATTTTATCACTCTTCTCATTCATTTATTTCTGTTTTAATCCTTTGGACCTTAGTTAAATTTCCCAAAGCACTATTTATTGGGGTTATGCTTTTCAGTGGTAAAATATACACCTTCAATGTCTATAATTCTTTGCTCAATGGTATTTTTGGTAGAGAAGAAGACACTTGGGTTTGATTTTCCATCCTAAAAATAGAAACTAAAGTGGAACTATTTGAAGAGATGATGGAAAAAAACAAGATGTAATAGGAACTATGAAAAAGGAGTTTCTGACAGAATTGGTCAGAAACAAATAATTTGGGGGTCAAAAGTAGATCTGTTGTATCTGTGCATAGGATGACATTTACCACATCAAATGTCTGACTTGTTAGGACCTATTATGTAAGATCATAGACACTTAACAGTATGCAAGAATTGACCAAAGTATTATTTCAATTTCCTCATTGTATCAATGCAGAAACTAAGCCACAGAGAGTTGAAGTGACTTACTAAAGCTTGCACAGTATGCTAATAAGATGTTTGAGGACTACTTAATCCGACAGAGTTCTTTATACTATACAACATGTTTTTGGTTTTTAAAGATAATATGTAGATATAGGTTAATAGAAAGAAATGTAAAGAGGCACTTCTATAAGTGCTTTATAAATATTGTTTTGATATGATGCCATACTCCATCTCCATTTCCTAGGTGAAGAACCCTAAGCACCAGGAGATTAAAGAAGAGCAAGTTATGATCCAAATCAAGTCTGAAATTTCTTTGAATTGATGGCATCTCCTGTCAGTAACTCAATAAACAACGCCACTTTTTAAAAAAAAAATCAGTGAACAGTAGTGCTATGAAGAAACAAATGAGATAAGTCTTCATTCTTATAAATATTCGTGGAAAAGATCTTTAGTCGTTGCTACTCTTTTACTTATAGGAAAAATAAAAAGAATAATAATACTCAATGCTTGCAAGGGTCCAGGAAAATTGGGGCTCATATACCACTATTATAATAATCTTGGAACAACCAATTAGCAAACTAAGGGGAAATGCTATGTGTATGAAGGTATTTATTGCTGCAGTATCTAATAAAAGACTTGCGCAACAGAATTAATTATAAGAGAAGGTCTAAGTAAATTGTGGCACACATGAGAATATTGTGTGGCTAATGAAGATATCATTATCATTAAGAATACAAGAGTGAAACAATGCCCTTACTTCTGTGTCCTCACTTGTCTATATGTGGCTCGGTTGGCTCCATACACACTGAAATCAGAGCGAAGGCCAGCTGGACTCTTATCTGGGGACTCTGGGAAGAATGTGCTTCCAGGCTTATTCAAGCTTTTGGCAGAATTCAGTTCTTGGCAGTTGTACAACTGGGGTTGCCATATTCTTGCTGGCTGTAGGCTGGGCTTCACTTTCATCTCCTAGAAGCTTTCTTTCCCCAGATCCTTTCATGGGGCTCCTTCCATCTCAGTATTGGAGAACCTCCCTTGTGTTATGTGCTTCTCACACTTTAAATCTGACTTTTTCTCTTGCTACCAACTGGAGAAAACTCTCTGCTTTTACGTAGCTCCTGTGATTAGGTTAGGTCCACGTGCATAATCTCCCTATCTTAAGGTTGATGTCTGCAAATCCCTTTTCCCATGTAACTTAACATAATCAGGAAACCAAACCAAGGGCCAATGGGGTCACGAGGTCATCTTAGAATTCTGCTTGACACACCACAGACAGCCACAGCTCCCACTCCCCCTTCCTTCAGGTCTTTACTTAGTTATTAACTTTTCAGCCAAAGGTTTCCTGGAATCTGTCTAAAATTTCAACTGTACCTGTCATCCTCACCCAAATGTCTATCTCCTTTGCCTATTTCTTCCCTCTCTTTAGCACTTACTTTTAACATACAATATATTTTACTTACTTATATTGTTATCTGTTTCCTTCAGTATATGTAATCTCAGTGAGATCAGGGACTTTGTTGTTGTTTGCTATACTTTTTGCTGCTGGGATGGTGCTTAGATTATAGCAGACACTCAGCAAATATGCATTTAATGAGTGAATAAATAAATGATACAAAATTATATGTAAAGTATGCTTCCAATCACTTAAAAATATATGGTGTCATGCTTTCTCCAGAGTCCATTGTTGAAGTATCACTTTCCTGTCACTTGTTGCATGGCTTCAGCTCATGGGTCTCTGTGACCCCAAAACTGAAAGCTTCTTTGCACCATGGTGGCTATACCTGGTGGCTTATAGTTACCACCATAAAAAAATGAAATAAAATAAAAGTATGAATGCATATAAACACAATTAAAATAGTATTGTTTAGTTGGTAAGATTTTAGTAGCTTAAAAGCTATTTCCTAAACTTTGCATTGTTGTTATACTGACATAACAAAGAAAATGGCTGTTCTCTAGGGAGTGGGAATTAGCCAAGTATGACATACCTAAGTAAGCAGTTAGTTTTGAGGTAATGTTAAGGACTCTGGCTCATCATAGACACAAAAACATGCCGGAGGCAATGTGGTAGAGGAGAAGGAGCATGGGAAATGGAATCACAAAGACCTGGATTTGAGTCTCCTTTCTGGTATTTACCAGTTGTGTGACTTGAAAAGTCACTTAACCCCTCTGAGCCTATTTCCTCACTACAGAAATGAGGACACTAAATACTTTCATCATTGGGCTGCTGTGAGGATCTTGTGCAATACTATTTCTATTACTTACCACAGAGAAAATGCTCAGTCTTTTTTTTTTTTTTCCATTTCATCCAGCCTTTTGATTGCCAAGAGAAAGGATGCTTATGCTGTACCAACTTCTCTTCTTCATCTAACCTATACTCACTTACAGAGAAGGACTTTCTTGATAGGGTAGGACAATTATTTTTGATGAAAGGAATATCACCAAATTTAAAAAACAAAATTGGTTCACAATGATTGTAATTAGCTTAAAATTATAGAAACAGAAATTCCTATGTAGATATAAGAACTTATTCTTTGCGCTCCAAAAGACTTCCTTGTACTTTCATGTTATTGTACCTTGAAGTTGTTTAAATAACTCCATTCTATATGACAAGAATTTCAATGTCAAATATTGGTCCCTACCAGATAGAATGTAAAAATTTTAATCAGAAATAGGGAGCAATGTGTATAAGTTTTGTTAATTTCTCATTATTTGACCTTGAACCATTCACTTTACCTCTCTTGGCCTTGTGGTACATTCTGAGAATCCTTGCATGCATGAAAAATGACTCTTTTTGGTGAAGTAATTCCCATAGTAATAAAAGCTATTATATTTTGAGCATCTAGTATATTCCAAGCATTGTGCTGTATACTTTACTTACATTATCTTTAAAGCTCAAAACAAGTCAAACAGCAGATATCATTGTCTCCATTTTATCTACAAGGAAGTTGAGTCTCAAAGAGATTAAATAAATTGTCAAGAGAAGCACAACTAAATGCTAGAGTCAATCTAGTGCTGTAATCTTATTTTGAATTTGGATCGTTCTTTTCAATGTGCTTACTCTCTGGTAGTTTTTTGTGTGTGTCAAAGAAGATTTAGCTCAACATTCTATACCTTCATCTAAGTCCTCAGATTTAAAAAGTTAAGAAAAGTTGATTTGTTCCTTGCTGTACCCTCAGTAACTAGCACAATACCTGTTACCTAGTAGGTGTTCAATAAATGACTTTTGAATGAATGAATGAACAATGTAGGACCAAGACAGAGCCCTGTGTCATGCCTCCATTGACATTGATCCTTTCAGTTATAAATCCACTAGACCATATTATTAAGATATCCTTGTTCTTACACTTTTATCTATAATTATTAAAAGGAGACATTGTGAAATGTTTTGGTGTGGTTAGATACACTATATCTGTAGTTTTCCCCCAAATCTGATCATTTTCCCCCAATCCTGATAATCTCTTTTTTAAAAAGTAAAGTTTAAGATATGTTTTATGAACACATTATTTCTTTCATCTTTCTTCCCTCTCTTAGAGTTCACAAATATTAAGTCTTATCACTTGTTCTAGAAAACTACCTGGGATAGGCATTAAGTACAACTGTACATTTTTGTAGCACACTCCTTTTGCTGAGGCAAGATAGTATTGTCTATCTTAATTCTTACAAAATTTCTGGCAGAATTTTAATGATACATTTGGGAAATTCTCTTAACAACCACAAGTATTTTGTTAAAAGTTGCAATGTATAAATACTGCATGGACATCTGACCTACATTATCTTATTTAATTCCCCCCAAATCCAGGAGGTAGGCATGAATATCTGAAATTTATAAATCAGGAAGTCAAGACTAAAAGAGCTAAATATCTGCCCAAGGCTACCCATTTGGTTGAGTAATATAGTCAAGTTTCAAAGCCAGACCTCTGAGTCTAAAGATTATGTTTTTAATGAATATATTCATTGTCTAAAATGTAACTTTTCTAGACCAGGAAGGACCTAAAGTGTTCTGTGACCAGTTCACCTGCTTTTGACTTCAATTTTCTTATTTTAGTTGATTTAGGCTAGGTTATGCTGCAGTAACAAATAACATTAGTAATTTCAGTTTTGTACTTATGTATCAAAATGTGTTTGCACGATTGCAATGGAAAATCATGATGGATAGTCATGCACAGACAGTTAACTCTTTTGAACTCAAAATGATACATAATTATGCCATCATGTCATGGCCAAGTCAAATCACATGGCCAAGCCAAACTGTAAAGAGTGAGGAATTACAACCTTCCAATGCATCCAGAAGGAGAGAACAAGCTTTCAGTGATAGTGAGTAGTGGTAGTGTCCTCACAAATCCAGGTTTTTTTCCTGCCTTTGTCAGAATTGAAAATATTCTCCGTTTTAGCACAGTAACAAAATATGGATTGTGAAGTTCAGTTTTCATTAAAAATTATACATAGTATATTTTCATATAACATTTTTTGCCATTAGTTCCAATGTTTCCTTCTTGCATCTTACAAAAACTAAGTAGGCCCTTTTGGTTGTCCTTCACATTTGTCCCAAGAATCATATAAATCTAATTATTATTTTATGACCAGTTGGGTACCTTCATTGTTTATCTCTTTTAAAATATCCTTTAATACTACACTCATTAGAGCTTCCTGTGCAGTTATGCTGACCTTATGAAATTGTCCCCACTTTTTTTTTTTCACCATTATGAAAACTTGCTCTTGTAAAGTTGTAATTTCAGTTTTTTTGTGCCTGATGTCCCTGGAGATTTTTTATGTTGGAGATTAAAGGTGCTTTGAAAAGAAGGGCTCAAAATGTTTATTTCTCCCCTACCTTTATTAGCAAGGTATTGGAGATGTGCAAAATAAAGGAGTTTGAAGAAAAAGAAAGAAACATTCGGGAAAGAGAAACTCAACACAGAAAAGTAGTGAAGCAGTGTCACAAGGTGACAGCTAAATAGTACATCTAGAGAGAACCAGTTCAGATTTCAGCAGGAGGATGGAGGATAGAGATCTCTGGGAAAAAAGTTCTCCTGGCAGTCTGATAGATTTGAAAAGTGCACAGATGATTGATCTGATGGAAAAAACTAAGGATAGGTGCCTTAGAGGCTACTCATGCCAAAAGGTAATCATTAACTCGAGGAAGAATAAATATTTTGTGAAAAAAATGGAACTGTAACTATTGAATTTGGCTTTACTATGTAAAATATTGAAACAATAATTTAAATACTGATATTGATTAAATGAATTTAGATATAGCAATGGTAAATTATAGCCAAATATCATCCATTCTGTATGCCTTTTTTTTTTCTAAGTTTTTATTTTTAAGTAATCTCTACATGCAACATGGGACTCAAACTCAAAACCCCGAGATCAAGAGTCACATGCTCCACTGACTGAGCCAGTCAGGCATGCATGCCTTTTGTGGTGAGACTTTATGTCAAGAAGTAGAGATGACCTCCCTTTCCCTAGAATGTAGGCTCTCCCTGTCTCTTATGTTAACCAATACAGTGTGGGAGAAGTGATGCTGGAGCTTTTGGGGGCTGGACTGTATAAGATCTTACAGCTTCCATTTGCAATATTTTGGAGTGCTTCCCTTTGGAATGCTGCCTTGTGGCTGCCATGCTCTCAGAAAGCGCAAGCAAGCCATGTGGAGGAGATCTAAGAGCTCTGATGGAAGCCCTGGCTGACTCCAGCTCCCAGTCAGGCCACCAGCTGAACACAGACACCACAGACACACAAGTGAAGCCAAGTAAGACCAGCCAAACCACCCAGCAAATGCAGAGGAGCACAATGAGTTATAAATCATTATTTCCTTAAGCTCTACCAATTTGGGGATGATTTGTTATCCCCAAATAGAAAGCTAAAGCAGTATCTCCATTGTGAGGGTAGAGGAAGTAGAATGATATAAGGGAGCTAAGTCATCAACTAAAATACCAGGAAATTAATAAATAATAGCTTCAAAAGATAAATCAGGAAAAAGAGCCCTATAAGTATATTACTAAAGATGTGGAGATACATACCAGTAGAAACAACTAAAGTGTTTCAGATTGTTGCCTGGGGCCAGACTGTGGGGTGGGCCAGGGGAATACTTTTTCGTTATAGACCTTGTAGTGGTATTTGATTTTTAACATGTGAACAGGAATTGCTTTAATAAAAGTAAAATTTATATATTTTAAAATTGTCCTTGGGATATACAGTCATATGAAGTGAGAGCATGTAAAGGCCTCAGGGTCTGGCAGCTATAAATGAGGAGACAGCTCTAATTTGGTCGATGGCTCTCTGTTGACCTTCTGGCCTCTAAAGGTTTGTCCTCCCTCCTAGATCTCCTTTTTCTGTTTCTGTTCTTAGCTACTAGTTCAAAATGAGGATGTATTTTGTCATACAGGTGAAGACTTGCACGTAACTTAGAAGAAAGGAAAAAAACAAACCAGGAGACAGCAATAAACTGTCCTTTTTGTATTCAGCTAATTTCTATCATGACCCCATGTCTTAGAAGAAAATGTAGAGGAAATAGCCCAGAGGCCCTTCAACTACTAAAATCTGAAACAAAAGAATAATATCTTTAAATCACTGGCTCTGAGAATCTCTAAATAACCTGTACAATCTGCTGAAAATTACACTTGTAATTCTTATGTGTTCTTTGGGGTCCCTCTTTACTTGTGACTGTGAATCTTAAAGAACTTGGGCTTCCTTCAGTAATACATGTAGAAATAGCTTTGGAAAATCTGCTTTTTCTCATTTCCTCCATCTTTCCTTTTAGAATTCTTAATGCCATTCTTTGGCCTATTAGAAGTGCTTGCTTCAAGCCATCCATTATTTCTTAGAGAAACACAGTCTATGGCTTCAGCTACACAGTTCTGACAACTGGACAACTTAGTTGGTTCAGGCTTTTAAAAAAATCAATCAAAGCAACTGTTTGGCAAAGTGTGTTGAATGATTTTCTCATTTTTCAGCAAGCTGTTGTGGAATTGTATCACTTCAACTCAAGTGTTCTCTCATTCCCCCAAATATCTCTCTACTCTTTCATGGGCTTTCCTTTTTCTGTCCTATCCTTGCTTCAGCCTCCAGCTTAATTTACCTTCAAAGGAAGCACCACAGGATTATGCTTTCTGGTTGGGTGATTCCAGTAATGAAGGTGGAGCTATTCTTGGGGAATGGATCAAAGAATATTTGTATGGTCAATTTGTATGCAAAAATGTTAAGATGGAAGGGCCAAGTGAAGCCCCTGTGCCTTCTCTATCCTTGCCAGCATTCCACACTGAGTCCATCCTTGGCCAGTCCAGCATCATCCCAGCTTGTTCCAGACCCACTGGACTTGGAATCCAGTCTTATGCTCACGGGCCATTCTCTAGCCTGCCAAGCATAGCAATAACAAAAGTAAATGGCAGCTGTTGAGCTTCTGCTATGGGTCCAACGTTCAGCTGGCTACTTATTGTTAATCCTTCCAACAACCCTGTATGTTAGGTGGGATTGATTATTCCCATTTTACAGATAAGCTTACATATTGTCCCAAGGTCACATAACTAGCCACATGTGGAGATAAGATTTTAGTCCATATTTTTCTGACCACAAAACCTCAGTCTACTTTGTGATATTGTCCTGGATATTACTGGCTCCTTGGGCCCTACAAACTGTGCTCATACTATTGTATTGACCTTAAGTAGATAGGTCCAAAATAGCTTAGCTCTGTGTTACATTGAGTCTCTTTTTCTAGGGGTTTCTCACTGCTACTCTATTTAATGGATTAAACTCTCTTGAGTTTATCTGAATCTGACCAATTCATTTAAATATATTCCTTGAACCCCTGGTTGCTATAGTAGAGGCTGTCTACAGTCAATTCTCTCATCCCCCATTGCCAGGTCTTACATGCTGCTCAAGACTTCAACCCTTAAAATACAAACATCTATAAAAAAAAAAAAAAAGCATGATGGTCATATTCATTATTTACTCATGTCATCATGTTCTGAGTACTGTGCTATACTTTGCATGGGACAGAAAGACAAATACCTCAAGGAGCAACTGTCTATTAGGGGTGGTACATAAGTATAGGTATATACCACTAGTAGTAGTAACTGTAAGTATAAATACCTATGTAGCTCTTACCATATTTTAGGCACTTTACAAAGGTTACATCATTTTGCCCTCCCAACAACCCAGTAAGATAGGTTCTGATTTATCCCATTTTATAAATAATAAAACCGCAATATATAGGTAAGATTATAAACTCACATAGTTTGGCTCCAGATCCAAGCTTTAAACACTCCTTGGTTTAATAAAGATACTGCACAGGTTGCTGGAGGATAGATCATAGGAATGAAGAGGAAAGAGAAATATCACCCAGCTGCATCAGCCAGGATGGCTTCCTGCAGGAAGTAGCACTTGAGCTAGGCTCTGAAAGATTGGTAATATTGAGTGGTAAGGGGTGAGTGTGCAAAAAGGCATTTCAGAAGGCAAGAGGAGCAATCAGCCAGTTGTTCATGGGTTCTGTTGCTGAGGCTCCAAATTGCCTCCTGTCTGAATTGTCACATGAGTCATCAGCCTAGCACTGAATGCCTGGCAGTGTGCAAGAGTGGGTGGCCTTTCTGTTCATAGTCTAAATGTGTCTTTGGAAAAAATACCTTTATCCCCCTTTGGCAGGACTCCTGATTTCTCCCCTGGTTTTTTGCCACCTCTGGAATGGTGGAATCCTTCAGTGAAGAATGTCAGTAGGAAAGGACTTTGAGTGAAGACATTGACCCAGATAGGAGAGTAGCTATGAGCCACATCAGAGGGATGGATTCACTGCCCAGCCTAGGGAAATGCTTTCAGTGTTGCTCCACCCCAACAATTGTTCCTAATGGGGGACAGATGGTAGCAGGCTATTTAACCTCCGTGCATTTCCCGAATGTGACATGTCTCTGCTGGTTGATGACTGAGCTGAGGGTTGGGGAGAAAACTAAAGATGGAATCCTTGCCCTCTGCACCTTTCACCATGCCCCATCTTTTCCCAGAGAAGGGCCATTGTAATGATGAGTTTGTACCTTGTGTTTTCTACTGAGGGGACAGCTCTGAGAGAAACTTGAGAGGAAGTCTAAACATTACCACACATAGCAATGCCCTTGACCACAAGCAAAAATTGTTGTGGAGAATTCTGGGTTTTCTTAAGTCCTAATGTTAAATCCTTTTCTATTCAATCTCATTGCTCATTTAGCATCATCTTGACTAAACTTTTTATTCACATCATCCGATTTCTCCCCTCTAGATGTGTCATCATGGGTGGTCTTTTTGAGTTGTAACCATGATGGTTTCTTGTTTTTCTTTCTTTCTTTCTTTCTTTCTTTCTTTCTTTCTTTCTTTCTTTCTTTCTTCTTTCTTTTTTCTTCTTTCTTTCTTTCTTTCTTTCTTTCTTCTTTCTTTTTTCTTCTTTCTTTCTTTCTTTCTTTCTTTCTTTCTTCTTTCTTTTTTCTTCTTTCTTTCTTTCTTTCTTTCTTTCTTCTTTCTTTTTTCTTCTTTCTTTCTTTCTTTCTTTCTTTCTTTCTTCTTTCTTTTTTCTTCTTTCTTTCTTTCTTTCTTTCTTCTTTCTTTTTTCTTCTTTCTTTCTTTCTTTCTTTCTTTCTTTCTTTCTTCTTTCTTTTTTCTTCTTTCTTTCTTTCTTTCTTTCTTTCTTTCTTCTTTCTTTTTTCTTCTTTCTTTCTTTCTTTCTTTCTTTCTTTCTTTCTTCTTTCTTTTTTCTTCTTTCTTTCTTTCTTTCTTTCTTTCTTTCTTCTTTCTTTTTTCTTCTTTCTTTCTTTCTTTCTTTCTTTCTTCTTTCTTTTTTCTTCTTTCTTTCTTTCTTTCTTTCTTTCTTTCTTCTTTCTTTTTTCTTCTTTCTTTCTTTCTTTCTTTCTTTCTTTCTTCTTTCTTTTTTCTTCTTTCTTTCTTTCTTTCTTTCTTTCTTTCTTTCTTCTTTCTTTTTTCTTCTTTCTTTCTTTCTTTCTTTCTTCTTTCTTTTTTCTTCTTTCTTTCTTTCTTTCTTTCTTTCTTCTTTCTTTTTTCTTCTTTCTTTCTTTCTTTCTTTCTTTCTTTCTTTCTTCTTTCTTTTTTCTTCTTTCTTTCTTTCTTTCTTTCTTTCTTTCTTTCTTCTTTCTTTTTTCTTCTTTCTTTCTTTCTTTCTTTCTTTCTTTCTTTCTTTCTCTTTCTTTTCTTCTTTGTTTTTTGTTTTGCTGAGTTATTGCTTGCCTACTCCTGACATTAGCAATGTACCTATCCTTTCTCTTTCTTAAGTCTGAACTCCAGCCTCACTGATTATATTCATTGTGTTCCAAAATAATGAGTCACTTGATTTGGCAGATGAACTTTAATGTGATTTTTTTTTCTCAAGAGATACTTCGAGAATCCTTAAAACAAGAAGACTCAAAGTCCTTTCATTTCACAAATGGATTTTTATACTACTTCTCTATCCACGTAGATATGTATGTATTTTACTTTCTTTATCCCATTTTGGTTGTATCTCCCAGTGGTTGAGGCAAAACCGGGTACATAACTAGCCTCCCTCTGGAAGCTCTAGGATTGCAGTTCAGGCACATGGGAAGAAAGTGTGGTTTTGAGGTGAACAGTGCCCTTTCTTCTGTGGTGTAATGATGTATGGGGCAGATTTTCTCAATAAAATCCTAGTGCCAAATAGGAGAAAACTGAATTTTTAAAAAGGTGGAGGGATAAGAAGTATCCTGTAACAGATTATTCCTCTATGATACAGAACGCCACATACAAAAATTCTCTGATAGTCTTGAAGAGTCGCATAATTGAAGAGTTCAATAGGATGTTACGAAACAATCATTAATTGCACTGGATGATTTACGCTCCCATGACTTGTGTTAGTAGTTCAGGTATGTCCTTACCCTGTCTTTCACTCTCCACTTGCCTTTTTATTTTTATAGGACTACTATTATGTATCTTATTCCTAAAGAATCCTAAGCCATTTTTTCCAAATGCATTGGACTCTAGGCAAAGAGCATCTTTGAACTCCTGGTAGTGTCACCGGATATTTGCTGGTGTGCTGGTTGAATTAGTGTGCAGCTTTGAATTTTCTTTCCAGTGAAGTAAGGTTTTAAGGCTCTTGCAGATTCTCTTAATCTTTTGCAACACATGAATGATCCCTCCATTCTAAAGGCCACATGGTTGATTTGGTAATTTCTATAGATCTGTCTCTCACTGGTTTGCTTTTGTCTGCTCATTCCTTTTCTGTTACTTAATTATTTCATGAGATTTTGCTCTACCTTATTTACCATCCCTGATTCAAGCCATCCCTTATTCTTTTCCTCAACTTTAGAGCTTTACAGCCTAGCCTCCAAGAGCCTGGGGTTTCATCTCTACATATTGCACGCCATTTCCCCTCTTGTTAACTGAAGCAGAGACTAGGAATTATGTAATTCCACACTTCATTGGTCATTTGTAGGGTTGGCTTTATGAGGATTTTGTCTCTGAAGACCTCATTCCATAAGAACTATGGTATCCTGAAAGATGGGAGAGCAGAAGGGCAAGTCACTGGCTGGAGTTAGAACCTGTCTGCTGTTACTTCTTCATGTTCATTAGTTTGGTTGGAAAATATTGCTTTTTAGAATTCTGTGCAGGAAGACTTTATGCGTGTGTTTTTAATGATATAAACTCTGTTTTAATAATAATATACTGAGGGCTTTTAAAATATTTCAGGTTTGTTTTGTTATAAAGACTATGAGATTTTTAATTGTATTTAGAATTTGGTGTTTTTATTTTAAGTTTTTGGTTAAAATAAACTGTCGGTTCTAAACCCACAATTTTGATTCAGATTTGAATATAATCAATTAGGTTAATTCTAATACATTTTGCAAACTCAAGGCTTATAAAACATTTTTAAAAAGTAATTGAAGATAGCATTTAAGAACTATGTTAAAAAGTTTACTAATTCAGCACTGGAAACTTTAGCCAAAATATCAAAATTAAAAAGATAAGAAACAACAGTATGTGGAGTTCAGGAAATCTCAAACCTTCATGTTTCCAGCCTTTCCATCTTCTAATTCATCTTTTTTTTTTTTTTTTTTTTTTTAGTGCTGCTCTAATGCTCTTTCTAAAATATAACTGAAATCAAGTGGCTTCCCTGATCAAAAGCCTTCAGTGACTTCATATAATTTCATAAATTAAGTCCAAATTCCAAAAATTGAAATCTCCCAAAAATCTCCACAGTGTGCTTTTAACTGCCCTTATGCTCATATTTTTTTCCATTTGCTTTCTTCCTCACTTCCTCTTTGTCTCCTTCCCTTTATCCCATCCTCCCTACTGTCCTTTCAGAATATTAAACATCCACCAGACAAAGTAGTAAATACCAGACAAAGAGGAATGAGTCATTCCTCAAAGACTGTCTGTCCACAGTCTTCTGAAAAGATCCACAATAAATTCTATATACTCTGGTTTTATTGTCTTTGCTCCACTGTGTTCCCACCATCAGTCTACTCTACCTTTCCTTCACCTCAGATGCCATCTCCATCACCATCTCTCCCCATCTATACTCTTCCTCAGTCCAAACTCATCTCCTTTCTGAACACTGCACAACCTAAGGTGCTCACCTTTGTGCTTCCTATAGTATAGCTTTTCTTCATTAAATTTTTTTCTGATTATGAAAGCAATTTATACTCATACTCATTCTATAAGACTTTAAGAATAGAGATAATTATAAAAATAAAATATGATACATGGTCTCATGTACAAAACATTCATGGGGAATCTGGATGTCCAGGTTCTAGTTTCATCTCTGCTCCTTAGGAGGTGAGGGGCATTGAGAATCACCTATCCACTGTAGGTCTCATATGTTTTCTCCTCTAAAATATGGGAACTGAGTTTCTTGGTCTTTAAGAACCACTCTGGCTGTAGAATTGAATGTTTACTTTTTGTGTCCATAAATTTGTATCATGTCTTGGCTCCTCCACTGGGCAGTTATGTGTTCTTCATTGTTCCACCCAGTTACTTGGCCCAGATTGGGTCCTCCAGCCATCTTGGAAGAAAAGAGGCATGTGTCTGTTAATTTTAACTCCAAAGTCTCATAATTTTATCTCCAGTAGACTCAATTTGTAATAATTTTCAGCCATTATATCAAATTTATTACCCAGCTTATTTAATGGTGAAACATGCTGGGCTTGAGTTTCATTATTAGTTTTAGGGTTTATTAAACTATGTCTCTGTACTCTCTTTTCCTTATTTTTCCCCTTCTAACTTAAAATGATAGCACCAAGCAAAACATTAAAATTCTATCCACTCAACACTGTAAATATTATTCAAATTAGTTTTGTTCAAGTTCATTGCAAACCCGTATGATGCATGAGTCTGTATTTAATGCTATCCCTTCTTCTAAAACTTGAAAAGTTTTATTTCTAGGTAGAACTCAGATTTGAAGAATTGGGAAAAGGTTAAAACCAGGAGAGTAGCAACTTTATTGTAAGATTCTTGCCAGCAGTATTGGAAAACTAGATTGGGGTGTATATTTATAACTTCATGTAGTTCTTTAGAGTTTCTATGCACTTTTTAGGACATTATTCCATAGCATATCTCCTCTTTCCTAAATATGGTATCCAGGAAACTCTTTATTTGTGTTTGTTACATAACTATCCAACAGAGAAGTCCCTGAGTCTTATATAAGCAACCAATAGATATTTTGTTTCCTCTGGACTTTCCAGTGTGGAGGATGGGGTGGAATGGAACCAGAAAGCTAGACCTGGGAATGCCACTTGTTGGCTGAGTGAATGTAACCAAATGTCAACTTCCCCATAACTCCATTTCCATTGCTTTGAATTGAATTTCTTTTCTTTCCAAATTGTGGTGATGATCAAATAAGGTGATATGCGAAAACTTTTTGAAATTTACGAAGTCCCCTAGGAGGTGACAGGGGTAAGCAACCCCAGGGTTCATGGGAAAGATGTCCCATGCCCTGTCTCATGTAAAATCTCTGTTTCCTTGTTAGAGATAAATAGAATTGAGGGATCAATCCACTTTATACCTTACTTCAGCACTGTAGTAATAGCAACATGTAAGCAGAACTTCTTTACTGATGTATTAATTGCTCTCATCTACTATTTCCCATTACTTCCTGTTACTTCCATTTCTCTATGCCCCCTAGAAATGTATTAAAATTATTTGATTAGAATTTTACACTCATGGTAATTAGCACTTTTAAGAGTACAAGCATGAAAGCACCCCTACAATATGAGGTCCCCTTTAACATAACAGTATCATATCCTGTTGTTCCAGAGGGATGAGAAAACAAGCAAATAAACAAAAAAGCATTTGTTACTGTCAAAATGTGAGAGAACACAAAGTAAGATGACACAGGAAATCAACTGCATATATTGTGAAATTCCACACTCTTGTTTGCTATTGTATAGTATAAAAATACATCACACATAACATTTCCTCCCCTTATCAGAATAGAAGCAAGCCAATCAAAAAGGGAAACTCTCAGTGTTATAACCTTTTCTTTCAGTTTTATTGAGATATAATTGACATGTAGCATTGTATTAGTTTAAGGTGTACAACCCAGTGATTTAATATATGTGTATATTGTGAAATGATCACCACTTTGAGTTTAGTTAACATCCATTACCTCACATAGTTACAGATTTCTCTCTTTTTTTCTGATAAGGACTTTTAAAATCTACTTGCTAAGCAACTTTCAAACATACAGTGCAGTATTGTTACATGTAGCTGAGTGTCATCTTCTGAACTGGTCTGCCAATATCATGTTAGATTATGCCACCTGCTCCCTTCCAACTATTTCTTACCAGAAGCTTCTGAGGCAAAGCAACTGTTTTCTGCTATTGTAGCAGATCCTTGGCATAAGCTCTGTGTGGTCTTTTTTTTTTTTTTTAAGATTTTATTTATTTATTCATGAAAGACACACACACACACACACAGAGAGAGAGAGAGAGAGAGAGAGACAGGCAGAGGGAGAAGCAGGCTCCATGCAGGGAGCCCGATGTGGGACTTAATCCCAGGACTCCAGGATCAGGCCCTGGGCTGAAGGCAGGTGCTAAACTGCTGAGCCACCTGGGCTGCCCCAAGCTCTGTGTTTTGAAATAGCAGTATACTTAGGTCAGATGGGTTGATATGTTTGAGTTGCTGAATTTTTATTATATTTTTAAATATATAGGTAATAGCTCACATAAATGTTTTTCCATATGTATTATCTTATTCATTTTTATGGAATGGGATTCCAAAGCCGAGCTCCAGAGAGGTCAAGTCATTTGCCCAAGGTCATGGAACCACTGGAGAATTGAGTGGCGACTTGCTCTTAAGCCTCAGCCTCCTCCCTTTGCCTTTTGCCATTCTAAATCATTCTCCCTCATCTCTTAGCAGTAGTAACTTTCCTCTCATCAATACTCCTGTCATTCTTCTTCCTAGACCACGTTGCTTCTCACTTGGAAGGAAGCAATTCAATCAATGATTTGGGAGAATCAGTAAATGTCATGGCAGCTGGTCATGGATGGTGCTCTTTCACAGAAATTAACAGGAAGAAACAGTGTTTCGGGTTTTTTGTTTTTTGTTTTTTGTTTTTTTTTTTTTTTAAGACACAGCGGCTATGTACTTAACCTCTATCATTGAGACCATTTCTACTGACTAAGTTTCTAAATTCCCAGCTTATTTCCTTACACAGGAAATTTGTCTTTGGGAATGATGCTGTCCTTCATGGGTTTCATGGGGAACAATGAGACATTTCAAATCTTATTATCTGATAGATTCAGTCCTCCTAATAGAGAACAAAGGCAATTTATGTGGGTAGAAAACGTGAGTCAGTTTGCTTTCTAAAAGATGCGAGAATATCAAACCATAAATTCCAGGTAGACCTGTTTCTTCTCAGTTTAGAGGCTGCCTCCTGACTCACTCTATACTGGGAAAAAATATTTATGGAGGACAACTGTAACAGACCATTTCCACTATAGCCATGTAGCTTTCTGGATTCTCTCATGACTCGACAATGATGCAAGCTTGTCCTGTTTTCTTAGACCTTCTACCTTTCCAGACAACCAAATAGCTGTTATTTTACAGGGATCAATGTAGTGTCAAAGTGGCATCTAAAATATAAAATGGGCCAGATATATGCAGTTCGATGTGAGGGACTGTAAATGAATGTCGGTGAGATTAAATGAATTTGTATTAAGCTCTAGCCATAGGTCAGGTGCTGAGCTGTGTACTTTTTTTATCCATAATCTCAATTTGCATAACCACTCTCCTCTGAGGTTGGTAGACTAAAGACCAACCTAGATCTGACATAGCTGAAACTGTAACTGAGTTGCTTTATCGCTATGTGTGATTTAGCTTCCTAATCAGTTTGAACTAGTTCCTGCATGAACCAGTTTTAAAGACAACTGATTCTCATGGAGCATTTTTAACTGGCAGGTCCACTAATCTCTCCTGGCTTTACATTGGTGGTCAGCTAAGGGATGGAGGGTTATTTTCATGTTTCATTTTCAGGTGAGAACCTTCTATGTATCTGGAAAGTAACGAGCCACCTGGTACAATATGTTGGACTAGATAAAGAGAGTAGACCGTTTGGAGCCAGACAGACCAGGGTTTGAATCCCAGCTCTACACCATTGCTGTGTTGCACTAGGGAAGTTACTTTACTTCTCTGGGGCTCACTTATCTGTAACTTGAGTGTCACAAAACCTATCACACTGAGTTGTTGTAAAGATTAAATCAGATAATGTTTGCTAAGTGCTCTGGAGATACTGGATGGTCAGCAAGAAGGAGGGAGGGGCAAGAATTGAGGAGGAGAGCTCTGTGAGATATGGCCCATTAACCAAACATGTAATATCAGAGTGTAAAGAAGACAAGGAAAGGGTGAGTGGTCAAGATGTTTCCAGGCATTATGACCCCTAAATAAAGGCTTTGATGAGGGAAAACACTAACTACAACTGAAGACAACAGCTTTTCCAAGATGGCCTCATTAAATGTTTAATTGAGTGAGAATATTTTGTGGGTTTCCACACATTGCCAGGAACCTTATGCAGTGTCTTATTCTTTCTCTAAATGTCTTTGTCACTATGCAGAGACACAGACCCTGTACTTGCTGGAAAATCTATCTGCTGGCTCTGACAGAGAACACAAACTGATTACTGAGGTTAAAGTATTTACTTTTCTTTGATGTGTCTCTTTTAGGACAATCTCTCCTGCTTTCCCTGAGAGGGTGGTGGGAACAGTGAGTGAAATGATTTACCAGGAAGATAAGTGAAGGAGGCTTCAGGTGATCTACGAAGCTGGAGGTCACTAAGAGGTCAGGCTAAAGGGCTGCATTCCAGAGAGCTAATATTGGGTGAATTGGGTTGTTCTTATTTCACCCAAGAGGTAATTGTCCCCCAAAATGCATTGCCTGCAATATTTCAGATTGTCTTGATTATATACGAACTCACATATATTGTACTCTCTCCTCTGAGTGGCCCTGGCCTAGTTAAGTCCTGTGGGGAATGCAGAGGAAGCACAAGATGTGGTCTCTGCTCTCAAGGAGCTTATTTAGCTAAAAAGAGAGGATGGAAAACTTAAGAAATAATACAAGACATATCAGTATGCTCTTGATCCTGAATTTAAGTGAAGTAAGAGACCAAATCCTTATGTTCTGGCAGACATTGATCACTGATGAAATATTCATTAAACCATCTGAAAATGGAGAGAAAATAAGGACTCTATTTTAACATCAATGTACAGGTGTATGTACATGTTATAGAACATCTATGATGTGATTATTATACTGTATTTCATTCCATTATGTTTTCATTCCCTTCTATTTCCATAAATTATACATATATTATCCAACTGTCTTTCCTTGTAACTCTTTAATTTTGATCCCATTATTTTTCCTTTAGTTTTTTTTCTTCAATCTTTCAATCAATCTTTTCTTTATTTTGTGAAATGGTCATGAGACTTTTAAACCACTGTTTCTTCAAGTTCTATATTTGGCAAAAATGCGTGGGTTGCCAAAACTTTGAGATTTTAATGCCCTTGGTCGCTAAGAACCACTGGTTTGAAACAGAGAGAGGTGCATATGTCGGGGGTGGCAGGAGGAGAATTCTTGTAAAGAGCTTACTGATAAAGAAAGAATGTGTCAGAAACAAGTAGGTTGTATGTTGAGGTGGTTAAGTAAAGGCCAGTTTAGGAAGCTACATTTCATATAACAGAGAATGAGGGGCCATTCATTGTCTTGAACTAGAAAGCGACATAATGAAAACTGCATTTTAGGAAGGTGAGTTTGTCATAAGATATGATGAATTAGAAGAGGATAAAATTAGCAATTTATTGTAAGAAAAATTACTTATAGAATCCATCGAGAGTTACTAAAGGCCAGGCGGTATTCAAGAAATTTTCAAATGGAAGATTCAATTAAGAAGGAAAAATAGAGGGCAGCCCAGGTGGCTCAGCAGTTTAGCGCCACCTTCGGCCCAGGGCGTGATCCTGGAGGCCTAGAATCGAGTCCCACTTCAGGGTCCCTGCATGGAACATGCTTCTCCCTCTGCCTGTGTGTGTGTGTGTCTCTTTCTCTGTGTGTCTCATGAATAAATAAATAAAATTAAAAAAAAAAAGAGGGAAAAAAGCATAATACTGTTAATCTATGGATTAATAGATTAATAATAGATAACAGACTTATATCTATTATCCATACATTAATCCATAGATTTCCAAGATTTTGTTGCTTATAAAATCATAATATGAGAGTTGGGAACTTTCCTTTTTTGGTCACTCACTGTATCATGCTGGTCAGCATAGCAGAGTGGGCAAGAGGGCAGGCTCTGGTCTAGTGTTAATCTTGGCTTTGTATTTTACAATTATGCAACTTTGGGAAATTTAAGCTTCACTTTTCTCATATGAAATACATAAAACACAATATTACCTACATCATAAGGCTTTTGTGAAGATTAAAAGAGATGATGCAAGTGATATGCTCAGCAGAGCATATGGTCCAGAGCAGGCTCCGAATAAGCAAAGCTACTGTTTTTATCTGTGTGTTCTTTGGCAAGACACTTACTCTTTCTGAGCCCTGGTATAGTCAGGTGTGAAAGGAGGTGAATCAGAACTACCTTGAGCATTTATTGCAAGAATTAGAAGAGATGGATGTGAAGGTACTTTGAAAACTGTAATTTGCTGCATGGATGCTAGCTTTTACGGTTATTGTTGTTCATAATAACTGGTGTCATATATAAACCATGTGTCCAGATCCTGAGCTAAAATAGGTTCTTTTACATTTAAATGGTCTATTGGGCTTACCATGGATGTGATCATCTATGCAATGTTCTTAGGTTAAGGGTCTGGCCCTGGGCTGTAAGTGCTGAGCTGAGGTAACAGAAGTTCATGTTAGGTGGCCCCCAAACCACATCAAGAAGGCCTTTCAGGTTATCCAGAGCTCTAGATGCCCTGACTGCTCTGGTGCAACTGAATAGGCTTGTCCTGAGCCCATTGTAGGAGCTCAGTAACCTCTGTCTTCTGATGAGTAATTTAGGCCATGCTCATTCAGTCAATCAAAAAACAATTTCTGAACACCATGGGCTGTGCCCAGTAATAAGTACTCTGAGTAGAGGAAGAAATCATTCAGAGATCCTATGTGGAGGTACTCACACTCTAGTAAGGGAAATAAGCAGAACAATGGACAGAGCAGACTATGTGAGGCTTCTGGATGGTTCTAGGTCCCCCACTGAGCACTGTGTAGTATAGCGGACACAACTCAGGGCACAGTGTCAGGAGACAGACTCAGCCAGTTACTAGCTATGTGGTATTATTAGTCAAGGAACTTAATCATTCTGGCCCTTGGTTTCTGCATCTAGACAGTGGTAACTATATACACACTTCCCATAGTTGTTAAAGATATCAAGAGAACCAGCATCTGGCCCAGAGTAAGCTTTCAACATATGGCAGCTGTTTTTACTAGAGGGAGAGTACAACATGCACACACACAGGGCAACCTCCCTTCCACACGACCATATTTCCTTTTAGTTATTGTCTATAGCTGAAGGAAAAATATAAGATCAGGACCAGACTTTGGATTAGTGAAAATTAACTTTTGTTCTGTTCCAACAGCTAAACTCTGAAATACATTTTTCACATGTACTGTTTCTGTAATCCCTAAAATAGCTAAGGGGAATATTATATCCCCATTTTCTAGATTAAAAAAGCTAAGGCTCTGAGGGTCCAAAATTTGCTACCCAGGGAACATAGTTAATCAGGGTTAGGCTGGGATTTGAACCCAAATATTTTCCATCTTATACACAAGAGATTTACCCATAAGTTTTCTCCTATCATTCACAGTAAAGTCTAGAAATCTGAACTTTTAGATTATTATATGCCACTGCTACATTCATGCAGATTAGATTATATATAAAATCATCATATGTTTCCTTATTTTGACTAAAGGACATATCCAGATATGTTTTAGATGGCCTTTCATTCTATAAATAATACCATATGAATCATCCATCTATGAATTAAGACAAACTTCTTTGGGAATTGCTTATGTTTCCATAGTGACATGCCATTCCAAACAATTAACTATGGCAGACATTGTATTATAATCAATATAAGAGGGTGGTTCAGTCAGTTAAGCATGTGCCTTTGGCTCAGGTGATGATCTGAGGGTCCTGAGATCGAGCCCCGAGTCTGGCTCCCTGCTCAGCTGGGAGTCAGCTTCTCCTTCTCCCTCTGCCCCTCCCCCTGCTTTTGTGTGCTCTCTCTCTCTCTCTGAAATAAATAAAAATCATTAAATATATATATATGTGTGTGTGTGTGTGTATATATATATATATATATATATATATATATATATGATTGAGGACAGAAATTAATATTTGTTGAATACCTACCATTTGGCATATATACTATATACATTATTCCATTCGATCCTGAGATTTATTTATTCAATAAATGGATATTGGGTGCTTTTTCTGTTTCAAGCTTTCTAGGTGGTGAAGGTACAGGATCAAACAAAGCAGACAAAACCCATTCCTTTGTGGAAATTTAGCATTCTCTTGGGCGATATAAACAATAAATAAAAGATATATTCCAGATGGAGAGAAGTGCTATGGAGAGAAATAAAGCATAGAAAGAGGCTGTGAGGTGCTGATAGGATAGTTGGGGTTTGTCTCTAATAGGAGGAGTCTCTCACTTAGGCAAAGACATTGAGTAAAGACATAAAGGAGTTAAGGGAGTTATCCAGACTGACATCTGAGGAAGAGTGTGTCAGGTAGAAATGAATAGCAAGTGCAAAAGCCCTGAGGTAGGAGTATGGCTGATATGTTTGAAAAACAACAAGGGGGCAGAGTGGTGGTAGTGAAGTGAATGAGCAAGAGACCAGTAGGAGATGAGATCAAAGAGATTATAGGGGCCTGCTCAGGTGGAGCCTTGTAGACCATTGTAAAGATGTTGGCTTTTATTCTGAGTGGGATGCTAGCCACTGGAGAGTTTTAAGAAGAGTGACATGATCTGACTTATGTTTGAAAAAGGTCACTCTGGCTGCTAAAAGCATAGAAAATGTGTAGAAAGCTTTTTTTTGCAATAATCCAGGTAAGACAGGATGGTGACTTAGACTTGAGTGGTGGCTGTCGAAGTGAGAAGTGGTTGGATTTATGATACATTTGAAAAGTAGACCTGACAGCATTTGCAGATGGAGGGGATGAGGAGTGTGAGAGAAAGTGAGGAGCCAAGGATAATTCCAAGACTTTTGGAACTGGAACTGGAAGAATGGGATTGCCTCCAGTGGGGATAGAAGACTACTGAAGGATCTGCTAATTAGCAACTTGTTCACATCCACACATCTAGGCTTTCCCCCTTTCAGCCCTGCCTTTTTCCACTTGGGCAAAATCCACAAAATGATGAAATCACTCCAGTTCATAAGCAGGCATGGTGTGGACAAAAGGCTTGCCAGGGGCTCTGAAAACAACTCTCTTTCTTCCCCTTCAGACTAATTAGGAAGCAAATTCTTGTGAAATTAGAGTGCTCTAGTAAACCCAAGCCAAACTCTTGGTCAACTTGTTGATTATGGAAAATGGGGTTTTCCTGGCAACGATTCCAATACATTTCCACTGCGTTTCCCTATCCAAGAGATGTGCCTAGATGCCAAATTCTTTCTTTTTCTCTAAATTATATCTCCTTGGATAACCTCTCTCATGGGTGTGGAGCCACCACAGTGGTTATGTATAGTTGGTCTTTAGACTAAAGAGCACCAACCAGGGGAAAATAAATCCCCAAAATATGATTGTTTCATTGGACTCATAAAAGGATAACTTCAGTGAAATTGTCAGACACGACAATCCTGGCAGGCATAGACATAGCCCAGCTTTCTATAAGGAGGATGTTTATCTGGTTGCTCACCTCTGGGCTCCAGAGTAACCAAGGCAAGATTCAAACCTCCCAGATCAGAAGTCTCTCTGTTCCCGTGCCAGCAAAGATTTTCTAACTCAGAGTGTTCCAGCAGATTAACAAAGGAATTAGTTGAACATGATTGAATACCCACTGTGCAGTGAGAACTATATAAAGTTCTCACAGATGACTTACATAAAATATACTTGCATAAAATATGCCACATATAACATAGTGCTAGTATAAAGTTTCAATTTTTTCTTCAAGGAACAAGTATTCTTTGAAGCCAGTGTAGCTAGTCTAAGTTTAACTATGTTGGTGTGTTCATTCATTCAGTAGTTCATTAATTTATTCACTCATTCATTTATTCATTTATTTAATAAATGTTTTTAGCAAGACTTAAAAGTGCCAGGCATTGTGCTAGAAATCACTAGGATAAATTCAAGAAGTTCACAATCTATTGTAGGATAGGTCAGAGGAGTAAACAGCAGGCACTGTATTAGGCCCTGGGGTACAGCAGTGACCAGAGAGATAAAGAACCTACTCAGATAGGTCTTATAGAAATTAAATAAGGAAACCTACAAATGTGATTGGATGTGGTTATTTCAGAGAGTGGTGTTATACAGATCAAAAAACGGGAGAGGCAATGATAATTGGATAGAGAATGAAAAGAGTAGAAGTTTGAGGTATTTTAGAAAAAGTGATTAGGACAGGAGTATAATGATGAGCCATAAAAAAAATGCCAGAAAGAAGAAACACGAAAGCCAATTGAGGTGGGCAGATATGTAAAGAGAGGGGGAAAAGAGTAGAGAAAAGTCTACTGAAGTTCAAGCTTAAGTGAAGGAACTGGTGGAATGAAATGAGGTTGAGGAGAGAGGCAGGAGCCATATCGCCGGGGTTTTGTAAATCATGGCTAATAAGTTTGATTTTTATTCTAAGTTAAGTTGGAAGCTACTGGATGGTCTTGTACAAAGATTTAGTACAATTTAATTCGTGATGTAATTTAATTTTATACAAGGCAAAGGATGGACAGGAGGGGCCTAGGGAGGAAATAGGTAGACAGTTAGGAGGCCATTGCAAGTGAAATAAGATGGTGTCTAGGGCTGGTGTGTAGTAATGGAGATAATGTGCAGTGGTCAGATTTAAGATGTATTTGGAGAGAAGAATATAAGAAATGGAACATCCAATATGGTCCCTAGGTTAGGGACCGAGCTAATGGTGGATGGTGTTGCCATTAACTTAGATACTTAGATAGGGAAGAGTGGGGAAAGAAGGAGTACTTTAGGAACCTGTTAAATATGAGATGGTAATAAAGCATCCACGTCTGAAGCTCAGTGGAGAGGTCAACATAGGAGATATAGGTGTGAGATTTATCTCTTATACTTGATATTTAAATATTGTGAATGATATTGTTCAAAAATAGATATAGAAGAAAAGAGAGCTGAAGACTGAACTCTGAGGCATTCTAACATTTATACTGGAGGCAGTGGAATAATGACCTACAAAAGAAACCAAGCAGCATCAACCAGTTGTAAGAAGAAAAACAAAAGGCTGATGTTTCAGAAGCCAAGAGAAGGTATTTCAAAGAAGTGTTTATATTATCCAAAGCATGCAGAGTTTAAGGAAAATTATAATGAATAATTGATTGCTGAATTTAACAAAATAGAGTTCATTGGTAATCTTGACGATGGCCATTTTAGTGGAAACTTGTATAAGATATACAAAAATACAAAGAATATGTTACCTGGAAATACACCCTATGGGGAATGATATATAATTTGGAATTAGAAAAAAATAATAATTTGGAATCAGAAGTTTCAAAGTGATTAGGCAAAGACAAGTGTTAGGGAAAAGCATTTCAGCAGAGAGTTCAGTATAATTAAAGAATCAAAGAGAAATACTGTGTAAGGGGAACTATAAGCATTTGGTATTGTGGAATGATAAAGTACTGAGCTAGAAGTATGGGGGGATGGATTCTGTTAGAGGGCTGGCTAGATCATGAAGGATGTGGTAAATATTATCTATAGGAAATAAGGAACTACTGAAGAGTTTAATCAGAGAAGTGGCATTATCTCATCTGCATTTTCAGGAAGGTCACTCTGCAGGATGGACTATGGCAGGCAAGATTGGACACAAGGAAACCATAGATGGATTGTCTAAGTGTTATAGGTGAAAGATAATGAGGATACACACTTGACTATTTGAGATGGAAAAGAAGGAACATATCTTAGAAATATTGAGTATATAAAGTTGGCATATCTTGATTATAGATTAATCAAAATGCCTCCTAATTTTTAATTTTCAGAGACTGGATGAATGGTAATGCTAGCATCTGTGATTGGCAAAACTTAAGAAGGATCTGGCTCAGAGAACTGATAAGCTCAGTTTTGTACCTTAAGGTGACATTAAGTTGCTTGTGGGACATGCTGAAAGAATTTTCCAATAGAAGGCTGGATATTAATTTGCAGCTTTGTCAAGAGATGTGGATAGGAGATACATACACAAACACACATTCTGGAATTACTGAAAAACATCCAAGGCATTTGACAATTCAAAGATATTAGTGGGTATGGTAGCGAGTGTAGAGGGGTTTCAGAGGTTTGGATTCAGAATAGGAGGAGACAGATTGGGCAGCCACTGTAAGGATATGTAAGATTGAAGAGATTTTCATTTTCTGAAGATGGGAGAAACTTGAAAATATGTATTGTCCCAGGACAAAGAATTCAGGAATTCAGGAGGGAAATGAGATTATTGAAAAATTCAACTGCAAGCAGAAGTAGAGGGGGAATGTACTCAGAATTCAGATGAGTGGTTGGCTGTGGTCAAGAGGAAGGACAACTGTCTCTTACATTGCAGGAGAGTAGTTGATGTGAATGTAGATAAGGTAGGCAGAGGAATTAAAAAGACTCAGTTTTCTAGAACTTTTGAAAGGCACAAGACCATTGTTGAGAATGAAGATGGTGGGAATTGAGTAAAGCACTTGAGACCAGTGGATTTGAAAGAGCATCAGTGAGAGACAAAAGGGGGAGATGACCAAGAGCTAATAAATAGACCCATGAGCCACATACGTGGTTTAATTTAGAGACCATGAGTTTGTAGGGTTATGTCTGCATAGTTGCTTGCTTTTTCTAGAAGCACTGAACAATTCAGGTGTAGAAGTGGGGAAAACATGAAAAATGCTAAATTAAAGTTACGTTTATGTTAAATAAAGTAGAAATATTGGGGAAAACTATGAGTACTGGTGAGCAAGTAGTTCAGTGGTCCATCATGGGACCGTGGTTGGAAGAAAAAGATAAGAGTGTGGAACGAGGCTGATAGAAAGGGAAGAAATGAAAATTTCAAAGTATCAAGTAAGTTGAAGGACATTTAAGTTGGGAATATGATATTGAGCGATCTGGAAGGTGGTTCATATGAGATATTGAAGCGTAATATTTCAAAGGAGAAAACGTTTCAAGTGATGACAAGGTCTAAGGAGTGGCCACAAGAGTGAATGACTGTGTTGGAGTGGAATGGAGTGGAAATGAAGGACACAAGGACTGATGGTGTTAGCTGCTGGACGGCACATCAGTATGGAAATTAACGCCTCTCTTGTGATATAGAGATTAATATAGTTCTGGAATCTACAATGAATGAAGGGAAGGGACCATGAAGTCAATGAGAGACAGTGCTGGCTGAGGATAGAGAATGCAGGGACAGGAGTTTTTATAAGAAGGTGGATGAACAAAACTCTGTAATTAGCATTTGAGAAACAAAGCATCAGACCTACCTCCTAACATTAAACAAGGTAAAATATGAAAGAAAGAACAGTTTTCATTTGGGAGGGCTGACAGGAAAAACGATATTTTCAGGATAGAGAGGTGGAAGGATTAATATATGACAAGGTTAATATGAGGGAATTTGTTTATAGTGAAAGGCTGCAGAGGTCTTACGGGGAATTGAAAGACAAAGGAACAATGAGATTGGGACCAGGACTAAGAAAATTGGAGCAGTAAGGAGATGCAAATATGAATAAACAGAGACGACAATGGCTTTATGTTTTGGGCAACAACCACTGAAGGGAAGCTGGTAGAAGGTGCTGGCTACAAAGAGTCACAGAGAATATTGGCATAAAGTAGTAGCCTTTGAGGTCTGGCAATGCTGGCATTTTGGCAGCCTCTTCTAATGACTGGTGCAGGAATAACCAACCCTTCAAGGTCAGAGACTGGGCTGTGGGCCAGATGAAGCCTCCCACTAGCACAGAGACAGGAGGCTGCATCGCTGTGCATGGAGTCTTCTAACATGGTCAGCTTTCTTCTCTTTCTCCTCCATCTGCCCTTTGCTGTTCTTTCCCTTTGCCATTCAGTTGTGAAATGTCAATCTTTTTATCAAACTTTGCGTAAGCCTTCATTCAATACTCACTTCGAGTACAGACCTTATCGACTGATGTCTATGCTTGCGTGTTGCCTACAGTGTATGTATTCTAATGTCTGTTCTTCACTCATTAAGCAGATGTACCTTGTCTGTCTTTGAGGGGGTTTGATGCTTTCAGTAGGAAGAATAACTCCTCATTTGAATTCAAGATAAAATTTGATACCTTCTTCCTCCCTCTCATTGGCAATAATCTTGAAACCTGGATGCTTCCTGTGTAAGTCCATTTAATTTCTTCCTATGCTGTCCCACTTCCAAACTGTTCATGTTTTAGCACTTCAGACTAACTCCTATCTGGGCTATGTAATAATTGTTGATAACTTACAAAAGGGTTATGTGTTCCTCTCCGCATCTTCTCAGGCATAATTTCCACAGCCTCGGAGTCATCTAGGATGCTCTGTGTAAGCATGAATAATGTAAGAACCACCTGGAAGGCCTGGTAACTCTACACCTTTCTTAATAAAAGGCAAAGTGCAATTTAGAAATTCTGACTGCAGACACATTCCCCAGAACCTTGATCTCACCATGCAGATCTGGGAGCATAAGAGAGGGCAGAAAGTGAATAGCCTTTGCTCTAGGATCAGAGGTTACTTTTGTGTGACTTGCTACAAACATCATTATCTCTGATGCCCTGACCTGTCCAAATGCTGGAAATTCTATCCCCAGACCTACCATTGGGACTTACCTGGCTCAGACTGCCTCCGCTTGCTATTTAAACCTAACCTGAACAACATTCATCCAGTTTTGTTGGTTGCTCTGGGCTCAACCTATTGCCCTGCATTTCTAAAAAATGGAGGAGATGGGCTTTAGTGGGAGACTCAACTGGTCCAAAGGGCTTGAAACTGAATTTAGAGGGAAAGTAAGAACAAATCCTGATAAAACTACAAACCTATACAGGGTGATAAGGAGCATGGCTGATATCCCTACCCTTTGCTCTGGCCCTGTGAAACCATTACACATTTACACAGATCTGGTCGTACCATCACCAGACCATTCCAAGGTCTTCTAGGGTTTCCTAATAACCCTGGGAACAAATTTCAAAATCCTTAGCAGGTCCATTGAGGCAATTTATGACCAAGTTTTAATCTATCATCCAGTCTCATTTCTTGTCCTTTTTCATCCTGCCATTATGTTTCAGCCAATTATAGTGACCTTTCCCTAACACAGAAGGGTTTTTCACCCACTTTTGTCTTCCTGCAAATATCAGTACCTAGTTGTAAATTGCCATTCTACCATCTTTTGCTTGGAGAACACCTCTACAACCTCCAAGTCCCAATATAACCTTTCTTAGGAACTTTCCTCAATATCTACAGCCAAAAATAATGGCCCCTTCCAAAATATGTATTTTGGATGTATATATATATATATATATATATATATATATATATATATATATATATATATATATATATATATAATATATATATATTGGCCAGGAGCTGAATCTGCAATCCACAGATAAAATTTCTTTTCCTTCAGTGAAACCTCAGTTTTGCTCTTAATGGTTTCTTCTGATTGGATGAAGCCCATCCAGATTATCAAAGATAATCTCCTTTATTAAAGTCCACTGATTATAGATGTTACCATATCTACAAAACATAGTTTTTAAAGATTTATTTATTTATTTGAGAGAAAGAGAGAGGAAGAGCACAAGCAGGAGGAGTCAAGGGAAAGGGAGAAAGAATCTCAAGCCGATTCTGCACTGAGCACAGAGCCTGATGCAGAGCTGGATCCCAGGACCCTGAGATCATGATGTGAGCTGAAACCAAGAGTCAGACACTCAGCTGATGCCCACCCACATCTACAAAATACATTTTTTAAAGTTTTTATTTATTTATTCATGAGAATACACAGAGAGGAGAGAGAGAGAAAGAGAGAGGCAGAGACACAGGTGGAGGGAGAAGCAGGCTCCATGCAGGGAGCCCGACGTGGGACTCAATCCCAGGTCTCCAGGATCACACCCTGGGCTGTAGGCGGCGCTAAACCGCTGAGCCATGGGGGCTGCCCTACAAAATATTTTTACAGCAACACATAAGTTAGTTTCTAATTGAGTAACTATTATAGCCCAGCCAAATTGACACATGAAATGGATCATCACAGGAATACAAAGTTATGATTATCCAATTGGAACAAATTTTCAAATATTTGGAAGCAGCTTAGCACAAGGATCTTACTGTGGGGTCATATGGAGCCTGTCATGTAAATTTTTTTTTTTTTTTTTATCGGTCGCCTACAGATGTCAAACGTATAAAATTATTTTAGGGATGTGTAGATTGCTTTTCCTATTAAAGTAAAGAGGAGAGAAAATTATTGGGAATAATAAATATGGGGTAAATAGAAAAGTTCATTTTTTCTCTTAATCTCTTTAAAATATATATATATATGAATATTTATTTTTAGTTGAAGTATAATTGACATCTAATATCCTATTAGTTTGGGGTGTATATTATAGTGATTCAATATTTTTATACATTACAAAAATGATCCCCGTGACATGTCTAGTTACCATCTGTCACCATACAAAGTTACCACAATATTATTGACTATATTGCTTATGCTGTATATTACATCATGCCTTTTATTTATTTTATAACTGAGAGTTGGCACCTCTTAATCCCTTTCATCTATATGGCACCCTCCTAAGCCCTCTCTATTCTGGTAACCAGTAGTTTGTTTCCTATATTCATGAATCTGTTTCTGTTTTGTTTTTTCATTTGTTTTGTCTTTCACTTAGCATAATACCATCTAGGTCTATCCATGTTGTCACAAATGACAAGATGTCATCCTTTTTGTGGCTCAGTAATATTTCGTTGTATTTATACACCACATCCTGATTCACTCATCTCATGATGGACACTTAGGTTGCTTCCATATTTTGGCTATTGTGAATAATGCTGCAGTGAACATAGGGCTTCATATCTCTTCATGTTTTTGTTTTCTTTTGACAAATGCCAAGAAATGGAATTGCTGGATGGTATGGTATCTCTATTTTTAATTTTTTGAGAAATTTTCATACTGTTTTTCATAGTGGCTGCACCAGTTTGCATTCCTACCAACAGTGCATAAGGGTCCCCTTTACGTCTTTGCCAACACTTACTATTTTTTGTCCTTTTGATAAAGCCAGTGTGACAGATGTGAGGTGCTGTCTCATCTTAGTTTTGATTTGCATTTGCCTGATGAGTAGTGATGTTGAGTATCTTTTCACATTCCTGTTGGCCATTTGTATGTCTTCTTTGGAAAAACATCTAGCCAAGTCCTCTGCCCATTTTTAATTGGTGGTTTGTTTTCATAAGTTATGTAAGTTCTTTCAATATTTTGGATATTAACCCCTCATCTAATATATCATTTGCAAATATTTTCTCCCATTCAGTAGGTTGTCTTTCTGTTTTGTTAATGGTTTCCTTTGCTGTGCAAAAGATTTAGTTTGATGTAATTCAATTTGTTTATTTTAGCTTTTGTTGCCCTTACCTGAAGAGATTGGTCCAAAAAAATATTTCTAGGACCAGTGTCAAAGAGCTTACTGCCTATGTTTTCTTGGAGTTCTGTGGTTTCAGGTCTTATATTCAAGTCTTTAATATGTTGTCCAGTTTTGCTCTTTTCACATAGCTCTCCAGTTTGCCCAGCACCATTGATTGAAAGGACTGTTTTTCCCATTGTATGTTCTTGCCTCTTTTGTCCAAGATTAATTGACCACATATACATGAATTTATATCAGTGCTTTCTAATCTATTCCTTTGATCTGTGTATCTGTTTTTTGTGCCAATACCATAGTGTTTTGATTACTATAACTTTGTAGTATAGTATGAAATCAGGAAGCATGATACCTCTGGCTTTTTCTTGCTCAAGACTACTTTGGCTATTTGGAGTCTTGTGATTCCATAAAAATTTTAGAATTCTTTTTTCTAGTTCTGTGAAAAAATGCCATTGGTATTTTGATGCAGTTTGTATTGAACCTCTAGATTGCTTGCGTGGTGTGGACATTTTAACAATATTAATTCTTTCAATCCATGAGCACAAAATATCTTCCCATTTATTTGTGTCATCTTTAGTTTCTTTCATCAGTGTCTTATACTTTTCAGAGAACAGTTTTTTCATCAGCTTGATTAAATTTATTCCTATGCATTTTATTCTTTTTGAAGCAATTGTGAATTATTTTCTCAATTTCTTTCTGATACCTCATTAATAATGAAGAGAAATACAACCAATTTCTGTATGTTTATTTTGTATCCTGTGACAAAAATATATGTGATAAAAATATATATGCATAATTAAAGCAAAATTTATGACATTGTTTCACAGGTTATATAATATATGTAGATGTAATGTTTGTGATAACAATAACCTAAAGGATCAAGGGGACTAAATGGACTTTTACAGTTGAAAATTTTCTATTTGTTGTTAAATATGGTGCAGGTTACCATATGTATCTACCCCCAGATCATCCTATGATGAAGAGATAAAGGAATCCAGAAGTGTTTCAGATATTCTTGAAGAATTGGGTTCTGCTTGGACAAAAGAATTCCTAAAGTCTGGCTTTAAGAACCAAATGTTTCTTTTAGCATGGAAGTAGATTAGGTTAACTTCTCCTTTTCTCAAAACCCGAGGGCTTGGAGCAGGTGGAGTGTGACTTTCAGTCTGAAACTGAGAAGTGCCTTCTTTATTCACTAGCTGTATCTAGAGGAATCAGTCACTTGATTGACAGAGCCCTTAATGACCTGGTGCTTTACGTAGCATAATAGTACTGCAGGTGTCTTTGAAAAGGATGTCTCAGATAGGACAGTGAACCCCCTTCCTTGGTAAATCGTACTTGATCATATACAAATAAGATCTTTGTTTGGCCTGGAGAGTGTGTTTAAGAATCTACCATCTCCACTTGGACTTCTGACTGTCTCAAGTGTATTTTTCTTTTCACAATAGACACATTTATACTTATTCTTTACCTAAAATCTTTCTTTTGCTTGAAATAAGGTAATAATTCTATAGTTCACGAATTTCACTTTATTCTAGCAGATAAAGCTTATTTTATAGCTTCTGTCCTGTTGATTTCACAAATTAGGGGATGGTGTCTCACAAGACCTAGATTTGGCTTGGAGAAAGGCTATGGTCTCCTGAAAGTAGTGGTGGTTAGCCAGGAGGGATCTGAACTGAGCTTTCTTCTCTTAGAATAAGAACAGAATATTCATGAACAAAGTCATGTGGTAGACAGAAACCAGTAAGAGAACATTGATGGTAGAGGTACTCTACTGATGGGAATGATTCTCATCCTTTACAAGGGAAAAATTCTCATTCCTTAAAGGAAGCGAGAAAATGTTGAAATGCACCCAAAAACTCCTAGGAAGAAGGTAGTGTCCTCCTCCATATATACCTTCTCCTCTTCTTTCCCCTCTTCTTCCTCTTTTTCTTACTCTCCTTTCTCCTATTTTTTTCCCAAGAAACCGTAGTGTATGGATTGCTACACATAATATAGCATATCTATTAACATCTTTTTATAGGTAGGCAGATGCAAATCTTGCTGATTTTTAGATAATAAATCATGAACATAGAAGACTGGAAACATCACTAAACACTGTTTGGGTGCAGAATTAAAGAGGAATGTTGCAAAAAAAATGAATGAGAGTCTCTCACCCAAGAAGTAGTATGTTTATGGACAAATTATTTTTTTTAATTGTATTGGTTTGTTTGTTTGTGTAGGTCTCATCTTCTTGCCAAAAAATAATTCAATGTACCTTAAAATATACATATACCATAATATCATCAAAGTACAAATAAATAAAAATTATGTACAGGGAAATAAAATATATATACAAATACTAATAAAACATACTCATTATAATGAAACATTACAGCTAATCGTTTATTCCTTATAAGTTAAAGCAAAAAAATCAAATCACAGTGAGTCATATGCTTCTTTTCAACAGAATAAAGGAAACATAGCACTTCTTTAGTAAAGAAACCTTTGTGCTCAATTTTTGAAGAAATTTAATATACTCATAATATGCATGAATATTTATGGAGCTCTTTCATTTAAAAAGCTCTCTCACTTCTTTTTTTAAATTAATACATGTGTATGTGTTTGTGTCTAATTGTACAGAAAAGTAGATTAAAGCTCAGAAAAATATGGTTTTGTGACTAGTGAGTTATAGACCAAGAGTTCCAGCCTCTATCTTTTACCTCCAAATCTTGTGCTCTTTCCATATCACCATGTCAGAGATATTGGCCACAATCATGGATACTGTTTTCAACTATACTTATTGAAGATGCAGGAATGGAGAGAGCATATGACCAATTCCTATATTGACCCTTGGTTAAAAGCTGAGGGCATAGAGGTTAAAACAAAACTCACTGAGTGACTTGCTATTTGGAATAATTTACTGAAGTCTAGGTATTTTGCCTTTCAATAATTTAAATTTATGTGAGCTTAAGACTTCAGAACAACTGAAGGAATTGGGGCAAAATATGCCTCTTAGATTAACCATCTCAGTATTTTCTTGATTGGAAATTGTATCAATCAGGGTCCTGGCAGGAAACAGATGGCAGCACTCGAAGTTGATGAATGACATGGTTTTAATAAAGGGACTATTTACAAAGGACTGGGAGAGTTTAGGGAAATCAACAAGGGACAATGCAGGGCTTCTAGAGAGGAACCAGCCAAGTAGTAGCAGCCTTAAAGGAAGGGAACTAGAGGAATGAATTTCTTGATAAACTCTCAAATATCCTGCTACAGCTCCTGTTGACCAAATTCAACAGAAGGGTAGAGGATACTGGAGCCCTTTGATACATCTCATAAAAGGTCAGGGTCCACAGGCAAAGACCAGAGTGGAGAAGGGGGAAGAGCAAATCTGGAGGTGAACACTAGCATGAAAATAGATGAAAGCTGGTACAGGCATGACTTCTCTGGAAGAAACAAACAGAACAGAAATTTGATAAGTGCTGATCAAAGAAAAATCTATTCGCTTTCAATTACAGGTGGGATAGTTACAGTATAGATTAAGTTAAAAAAGAGAAAATCAAATGAACTTTTCTTGAATAGCAGTATACTCCAGGTATTGTGTAATTTGCTTTCCATATTATCAGTTTGTTAAATTCTTACAAGTAGTGACATTGGATATTATCACCATCATTATACATGTGGGCAATTAAGGCACAGAGAGGATAAGAGATTTATTCCACAAAATAACTAGTGAATAGCAAATCTGAGATTTGAACTCAGAATGTCCTTTCTTTTTTTTTTTAAGATTTTATTTATTTATTTGAGAGAGAGAGAGAGGAGGGACAGAGTGAGAGGGAGAGAATGAATCTCAAGCAGACTCTGCACTTGCAACCTGAGATCATGTCCTGAGCCAAAACCAAGAGTCAGATATTTAACTAACTGAGCCACCCAAGTGCCCCCAGGATTTCTAACATCAAAACTTGGACTTTTTTTATTTTTACAGTTTTCCTGCCCACTTTATTTAAAGCACTAGTGGAAATCCATAATATATCTGTACTGAAGTAGAACCTTAATATTTCTGAAAAAGCAGTTTTAGATTACTTAAACATACAAAACCAGTATTCAATCAGGACCAAAAGTTACCACTCAAGAGATTATTGTCGAGAATATTCAAATTTGAAATATCTAGAGGCAATAACTAGTGACAAACCTTTCCCATAATGATAGCTGCCATTTCCTGAATATTAAAAATATAGACTATTCACTTTCTATGCATTAAATCAATTCATCATCATATTGATCATAATAAAGATGAAACTGGAAAGTAAAGCATAGAAAGTGAACAGTAAAAAGGGTAAGGTAAGAAGCTAGAAACCTTGTTTCCACAATTGCAAAGCAAAATAAATTTTTAAAGATGAAAAAAGAAAAGAAATTCCCCAGAAACAGGAAATTAAAAAAGAAAACTTGGTATAATTTTGTTGGCATACTCCTATAGGGAAGAACATTTTAAAGTGATTTAAAACAAATTTGTCTATATATCCTTAGTGGAATGCACAATAAATGAATGAATGAATGCACTGAAACTGTAAAAGAAAAATCCAAAACATTTGCGATAGTAATCTTTTAAGTCATAATATTGATACTGTTATTCTGAAGCTATTATGCATATATTATATATATGGTTAATTTGATAAAATAATATATCTTTAACATAACCATTGTCATCAGGACATAAGACTTTTAATATAGAAAAAGATATAAAATAAAGAATTTCAATTAAAATCCTATAATTTGAAATTGGAAATATCAGTATGTATTTATGGCATAGAGCATTGTACACTGAAAAGACTTAAGAAGTAATAATGAATCCAGTAGCAAGAAGCACCACCAGCATCCAAATTATGTTATGGAAATATCTTTTTCTACTAGAGGAGACAGGGCTGTTTGGAGAAACAGCGGATTCTAAGTCTGTGACAGGAAATATACAAGATGAGCTTGAAACACCTTATATCAGAGAGTAAGGAAGCTACCAGAAACTAATGGGGTCATGTCAAAAGAACTCAGGAGTCAATGTGAAGAGATTGCCACTGGTCCAAGATGAAGCAGTTTGAGCATCTGTAAGAATAATAAATCCATGGATTAAAATACACCAAAAATGTGGAAAAACCCAATGTAATATACTTTATTTTAAAAGAAAAAAGTTATTGGAAACTTTGAAGCATGCTTGAGAACCAATTCTCATTTTTCTGAAAACTGGTAGAGAAAGAATTGAATATTGCTCGCTCTTTCTTTCTTTCTTTCTTTCTTTCTTTCTTTCTTTCTTTCTTTCATTTTTTTTTGTTAGAGAGAGAGAGAGAGAGATCATATGCTGGAGCAGTTGGGGGAGGGACAGAGGGAGAGTCGGAATCTTAGGCAGGCTCCACACCCAGCACAGAGCGTGATGCAGGGCTCAATCTCACAACTCTGAGATCATGACCTGAGCTGAAACCAAGAGTCAGACATTCAACCCACTGAGCCACCCAGGTGCCTCTTGACCTACTTCTCCTATACAACCTCAAGATAACCAAATCACTTGAGATTTATTTTAATAAAAGTATGCCACCTAGCAAATGAAGGAGGAAAGAATTAGAAAATCACCGTTTTGTAAATCTCTAAAATCTCTAATAAAATAATGGATCTAGGTAATTATAATCAATGGTTGTTACCGTCACAAAAAGCAGACACTGTGTGCCTCTTGTTGGAATTAGGAAATACATTCAATGGAGTATTTTTTTGTCAAAGCATCAACCCTAAGTCAGGTTGGCTTCTGGCTATACCTATCAGTTTACAGGAAATACAATGGTAGAGGGACATGTTAAATACTGCCATAGAGTTGGCAATCAACAGAATCCAGAATGTGAGAAATACTACAGAACAGCACAAATGAATTATTTCTTCACAAATAAATTATAAGGAAAACAAAAGCAAAAGGTGAAGCTAAAGTTTAAAAAAGACGTAAGAAACCCATAAAATGCAATGTATGGAAGTTGTCTGGATCTTGATTCAAAAAAACGAACTGTAAAAACACATTTATGAGAAAATTAGAAATACTAGACACTGGACTTTGAACGAAATTAAGGAATTGTTACAAATATTTATGTAGATTAATGATATTAGAGTTATGTTCTTTAAAGGAATCCTTATTTGTAGGGATACTTACTGAACTAAAGAAATAATATGATGTCTGGGATTTGGCTCAAAATAATATAGGGGCTTGTAGGGTGGAATTATGTTGGAAGATTGAAAGAACAAGAATGACTCTGATTTGACATTTGTTGAAGATGGGAAATGGGCATGTAGGGACTCATTATATTTCACTTTACATGCATATTTGGACTATCACACAATACATTTCTTAAAATGTGTTTCAATAGGTGGGATTACTAAATTCCACATGTTGATGGTTCCGAGATGTCTATAATTTAAGAAAATCACTTTAAAAATAAGTAGCTTATCTAGTCATCAATTTAAAACTGTACTGTCTTTGAATCCTTTTACATGTAACAGGTATGAATCTTGGTCCATAAACTCCAGTGTGTAAGAGAAAGACCTTTTCAAAAATTTTCTGAAACCCAATTTAGGTTCTATTTAAAGATCCAAAGAGTGGAAATTTAATTTCAGCCCATTGAGAAGTACCCGCTCTATTTCCCTGAGGTGCATCCAAGTTCAGAGAAGTTACCATATTGCTATGGTCTGGGATTAGGGGGCATGTGGTCCTCAGTGTCATCTGTCCATGCTGACATCTGTCGAAACATCCATCGTGCCATCTGATCCTTGAACTTCAGTCCACAGAGATCAGCAGGAGTCATTCTCTCTCTCGGTCTTTTCTCCTCAACTTTCCTCAGGTCTGGCTTTTTCTAGTTGCTAATTTGGTCTCCCTGTCAGATGCAAATAAAACATTGTCTCTATCAGGCTGTGGTACCCAGAGTTTTTGTGAAGTTCTTCCAGCCCAATCTGCTTGGATACACAGCACAGCTGCTCCTTCTTCAGGGTCTCGCTTCTTCCAAGGATTCCACCCTGAAAGGAAGCACAAATCTCCTCTGCTCTTGCATTCCACAGATGTTCTGGGTTCCTCTCATTCCTTCCATCATTGGTCCTCTGCCCACACAGGGTCAGTGAAGTCAGGTGGCAGGACTAGATGTTCTAGATACCCTCTAACGTCTACCACACCTAGCTTTTCCTCCGTTCTCTTCTCTGTTCCACCTCAAGAGCACTAGTGTTGTTCTTGTTTTGCAGCCGGAAGCCTTGTTCATGTTTTTGACTCTGCTCTGACTCATTTCCATTTTCCTGACAGCTAGGCATTTGAAAGTCAAAGACCAACAGGAGACTTTTATTTCCTTTCCAAAACAGCCCCCCTTCCCAGTGGAAATGAGTGAATGCCCTAGGTGTGGAGCTAGGCAAGGGGGAGAGATGGTAGAGATAATAATATTGAAATATTTTTGAAAATAATAACAATAAACAACACTAAATGGCAAGAACTACTGCAAGTGCTTTACATTATTAATCCATCTGATTCTCCTACCAACCCTGTGAAGTCAATAGTGTCGTCTCCATGTTGCAGATCATGAAACTGAAGCACAGAGAGGTTCAATTACTTATCCAAGATTGCACAGGTAGTAAGGGGTAGCACTAGAAGTCCAGTCTAGGCAGTCTGGCTCTAGATCTGTGCTCTTGACACCATTAAGAAAAATATGTTGGAAATAAGACCCAATGCATTTGAAAAGTCCTAGGTGAGGTCTTTTTTTGCATGGCTGTTCCATTTTTTAAATCACCGAAAATATAAACCACTGCCTCTTTTTAATTTTCTTTTCTGCATCCATACACAGTGTAGATAATGTGGAGGAAGAAATGTAATACTTGCTGAAGTCCCACAGATACATCTCACCATAGCACTGGAATTTATATTGTTACATTTCCATTTTATGTCAGATAAGGACACTAACCTTTACTTTAACTAATGTTCTCTCAACCCCCAGCGAGGAAGTGGGAGTGCTGGGAGTGCTGGGATGTAAACCCAAGGCCATCAAATTGGGCAAGGTCATACTTATTCCCTGACCACACAAGAGCGCTTAACTGTGTTTTGACCTGAAATAGAAGGTGGCCATTTGCACAGCCCCTGTGAACATCTGACCCTAACAGGGGAGAGGAGAGTCAGGCCTTGGGCCTGTCAAGCAGATACCTTTTCACCAGCTGTGACTCCGCTTGCCTTTACATAGCATTAATGGAAAGCTAAAGGAGTAACAGATGGAACACACTCGAACCTTCCAATCAGGGGTCTTCGATCCCCTTTGGCTCCTCTCAGCACTGTGCATCATCTGCATTAAAAAGCCCAGTGGATCTTTTTTCAGCTGCGTCCCGTCAGCCCACATAACGTTCTTTCTGACACTCCTCTGGGAAAGTCCTGTGTCCTGCAATAACAGACTGAGGAGGGTGCAAATAATTAGAACTTAGATTGTCAACTCGGTCTCCAAAGTCAGTCACACAGAAAATGCACCAGCTTGACATATGATGCATAGTGCCACTTTATGGAAATAAATGATCTAAACTGCTTATTTTTTGGTAAGAGTTAATAGCATATTTTATATGTCCCAATCACTCATTTTTACGGGAGCAGAGGCAATAACATTGATTAAGATGAATTCTTGGGAGCCAATGTCAGTTAACTCAACTTTGGTTGTTCGTGAAGTACATTCATTTAATTTTTGCTTTTCTTCTCCTCCCCTCACCCACCATTAGAGATGATACATTTAATTTAAAAAGTCATTGGCAGACAAAATGTATTTATAAATAAAGATGCTCAGGTACATAAGTGCAGTGGTCTCTGTGAGAAATTGCTATTGATTGCAGACTTGTTACAGGAATCCTAAATTGATGCACAGAAAACACACACACCCAGAAACACACACCTTGACTGAGGTTAAACTGCTCCCCTCCCCTTCTTGTCATAATAACTTAACATAATGATAGTGCTGTCATTATAAATATTTGGAAGCTTCTGCATCTTGATAATTGATGGATTCTGAATGTTGGAGAACTCGGAGAATAATTTTTAAATCAGCACGAGCATCATGTTCAAAGTGCTTCCTTGGATTTTTCAGAATGAAAACCAGAACCATCCTCTATATCTTAGGAAATGATTGGGAAGCGTGAGAGAGGCAAACACACCCAGCCCTGTTATTTCCCAGGTCTTCCTCTGGTAAATTGAAAACGGTACCTCCCCTCTGTGAATCAGCCACCCTCCACATGCTTGGCCCGGATGCCACACACCTGCTCAGCGTCAGGCGGAACCCACTGGAGCATATGGCAGCTTACATATTGCCTCGTCCCGGGACGGATTGGGAATGCTGGTCACCTGGGCTCTGTTTTCAAGTGGTGTGACAGCAGCTGTGGGAAGCCCAGAGAATGACAGGCTCTCACTGCTCTTCTTACTAGTGGGAAAGAAGAGCGAGGGGAACAGAAGGGAGATGTTTTCATATACCCAGCAGCTATGACTTGACTACTGTACAAGAACACACCACTCACTGGCTTTCCCCACCGTGAGCAGCTGCAGTAGAAGGGAAACCCTGATTTTTTTAGTTTAAAATTGCTAGTCAGTTGTAGCAGACAGAAATTTGGCCCCTAGAGATGTCCATTTTAGAAACTATAAACTGTGAATACGTTACTTTACATGACAAAGGGGAATTAGGTGTCAGATATATACCTAAGGTTATTAATCATCTGATTTTAAAATAAGATTATCGTGGATAACCTGGGTGGGCCCATTGTAATCACAAGGGTCTTTAAAGGGGGGAAGGGAGGCAGAAGAGGTCTGAGGGATTATGCGTGAGGAGGACTTGACCTGCATTGCCGCTTTGAAGATGGAGGAAGGGGGCCACTAGCTAACGAATGTGGGCAGCCTCCAGAAGCTGGAAAGGACAAGAAATGAATTCTCCCCTAGAGCCTCCAGAAGGGAACACAGCCCTGCCAACACCCTGATTTTAGCCCAGTACGCCCTAGGTGAGACTTCTGAACTTCAGAAACCAACATAATGAATGTATCTTGTTTCAAATCACTGCATTTGTGGTAATTTGTCCCTGCAGCAGTAAGAAACCGATAAATGGAGTGATGGCGTGAGTAATCATTCTCTAGTAACATCAAAACGTGTTTGTATTCCTATTTTGTGCTTTTCTGGGCCCAGGAGTTCTCATTTTAGGAGTACATTAGAATCATCTGGGGGCTTTTAGAAGTCCTCATGCTTGGGCCCCACCCCAGACCAATTATCTCAATTCTTTGGGAGTGGGACCGCAAAAGTCAGAATTTTATAAATTCCTAGGTGATTTCAGTGTGTAAGCAAAATGGAGAGGCAATGATTTAGTAGGTTGAGCCCCAGCAGTGGAGTCAAGAAAGCTGTTTTCAAATCCCATTTTTTTTATTTTGATTGATCTCAGATCATTTATTTCACCTACACACTAAATGAACTTGTACACATATTTGTATCCATAAATATATGTGTATACACACACATACACACACCAGCCTTTCTGTAAAATGGGAAGTTAATTGTAAGTGAGGTTTTATACGTGAAGAATCTAGCACAGAGTAAATGCATGTAATGAAAGTTCTTTTGGCATAAGTAGTTGAAAGCTGCTGAAGAGATTTAAAAAAAAAAATCATTCTCTAGTAACATCAAAACCTGTTTGTATTCCTATTTTGTGTTTTTCTGGACCCAGGAGTCTCAAAGTATGTCCTCAATTTATGCTAGATCACTGACCTCTTGGGAAAAGCAAGGCTATTTTATGAAAGTATTTTTTTTAAATATTAATACATGTAACCAGGGGCACATGGGTGGCTCAGTCACTTATATGTCTGACTCATGATTTCAGGTCAGGTCATGAGATCTGCCCTGAGTTGCAGAGTCTGCTTGGGATTCTCTCTCTCTCTCTACCTCTAGCCCTCTCTCCCCCCCCTCCCCCCCTCCCCCACTATAGCTTGGGAAAGCACACATGCTTATTCTCTTTCTCTTTCTATCTCTCTCTGAAAGCAAAACAAAACAGTAACCAGTCCTCCCCCTTATTTGGGATTTGTCTGCACTTCCTGGCTACCTGTCAGGCTCCGATTGCCTGCCATGACCTCAGGCAATTTTCTTAACCTTGCCTTGAGCCTTTATTTCCATGTTAGTAATATAAGGACTACAATTCTCCTCATTCCCATAGCTGCTGTGGAGATTGGAGAGAGCAAGTATAAAGTATCTAGCACTATGCCTGGCCTGTAATCATGACTTAATAAATGAAAGCTTCATAGCACTATTGGTCAGGTCCAAACCCAATGAATGAAGTAGAGGAATAAAGTGGAAATTCAACAGGTGTGAGAATAGAAGAGAGAGAGTGGCTGGGCGTAGAATCAGTGAGGAGCTTGAGGGCTGTGGCCAGATAGCCTTCATTTTACAGGTGCCCAGCAGGTGTGGTGGAGATGGGCACAGCTGTGTGCAGGAGCTCTGGCCTGCTGAATAGCAGACACTGAGCCAAGCCTCTGGGGATGTGGAGACATAGGGAACCTGGTTGGCTTCGAGGACAGTTAAGAGTCAACAGGCCAGCCTGGGCCCAGTTAACCTAGTGATTTTAGGTATATCTCCCAGCTCTGTTGTTAATCCCTTGAAGGTAGGAGTTGTGGCTCATGGTTCTGTCGTCTAATTCTCCAGCTCAGTTCTGGGCACACAGCAAATGCACAATAAAAGCTTGCTGTTTTTTTTTTTTTTTTTAAACAACCAAACCAAACCAACCCCGCAAAATCCTTGCTAGTTCATTAGCCTCATTGGAGTCACATAAAAATGACTAAGAGAAACGTAACACATTTGCTCCTCCTTTCAATTTCAGTAAGTAGAAATTATAATGGTTTTTGAAACCACAGGCATTGCTCTGGGTTTGGGGCCACAGAACTGACTAGTGCGTGGGTCAGCGGAGGCTCACAGTTTGATCTTGGCTAAACCCCTGGTCTTTCTTGAGGTCAGTTCATTCATTTAGTGGTGATGGAGTGACAGTAGTATCCACGGTGCTTCACAGGATTAGAGCCCCAATCAAATGTGTGTGAAAGTTTTCCATAAATTTCCATAAATTCCATAAATTTGGAATAATGTCATAACTTGGGGTTCAAAGGAGGAAATGCTCACATCTCGGTGTGGAGAAAAGAGAAAACTTTTTGAAGAAGATACCCAGGGATAGTAGCTAAGACAATTTTCTTTTTTTTTTAAAGTTGTTTAGGATTTAGACTTTTTTGTTTTCCAGATGCAAGTGGTAGAAATGTGTTAATGGTGAAGATAGATTGAATGGGGCACACACTCTTGCCTGGGCTTAAATCCCAGCACATTTGCATTTGCTCCCTGTATGTGGGACTTTAGCCAAGACACAAATTCTCTGACCTTTAGTGTCATTTTTTACAAACAGGGGTGATAATCTAGATATGGCAGGGCTGACTATTATGAACTTCCACTGCATGCCTCTAACAGTGCCTACAATGTGGTATGTGAGAACTGGGTATCCCTCCCCCATTACCTAGGGCTCTCTCAAGAAGCCCAGTTGTCCAGGGGACAGATTACAGTTAGAAGCCTTCTCCTACTAAAAGACAATAATTGTTTATTTTGGTTATAATTTTTTTAAGATTTTATTTATTTATTCATGAGAGACACAGAGAGAGAGGCAGAGACACAGGCAGAGGGAGAAGCAGGCTCCATGCAGGGAGCCTCATGTGGGACTCAATCCTGGGACCCCGGGATCATGACCTGAGCCAAAGAGAAACACTCAACCACTGAGCCACCCAGACGCCCTTGGTTATAATGTTTAAAGACTCATTTATAATGATAATTTATACATATGTATATATTTGTGTTTATACACATGTGCATATGTGCATACATATATAGAGACATCCTTATAGTAAAATAAAATTAGAACAATATCGATAGAGCAGAAATTCTACTAATCCCCTTTGCAGAGGTAGATTTCCTTTTTTAAAAAAATCAGTTTACACCAGCGAAATATGAAGCCAGATTATTGTCCTATCTGACTTCAAAGATCAGACAGCTGGAATTTATTCCCTTGAGGCATAGTCAAATCTAAAACCACCCTCAGGAGACTCTAGAGAAATGCACTTAGCAGCCGTAGTGATTTGTGGGTTGGCAGTCTCTTCCTGGTTCTGACTGGGGCCAGATCAGCTGTCTCTAGCCACTCTTCACACGCCCTCCTTACTCCCTCTGCCCTTTACCCTTGCCAGGAACACACCGCTGTGGTGTGGTGTATAAGAAAGAACTTGGGACCAGGGATCAAAAGATGGCAAGGCTCAAAGCCTAGTGCTTCCTGCTACTAGCCAGTAGCACAAGGCAGGTATGGAAACTGCTTCTCAACTTCCTCATCTCATCTGTGAAATGGGAATGGTAGTTATAATTTTGTCACAGGATTGCTATGAACTTTGAATGACATCATGCTTTAGAATCTTGAAGTGTTTCTAAAATACAAGCCATTATTATGACATATATGTAGTAAAGAATGAAAGAGAGTTTGGAAGCTAGAAGAATGGAAAGTAATAGATTTAATTACTTATTACACCCTTTAACCATGCCCTCATTTCATAAAATCTCATAGCTTTCATCCTTTGCTATTGTACAAGATCTACTCACATTGCAGTTTGTAGCTCTGGGATGGTTTGCAATAAAGTCCTTTCATTCAACGAATATTTACAAAGCACCTACTTAGTGCCAGCCCTGATCACACCAGTGAACAAAGCAGGCAAAAAGATCTGCCCTCGTGGTGCTGACATGACTTTAGGAAATTCCAGGAATGGTACCCAAGCAAGTTCACTGAGACACAGTTGCCATAGTAAGGTTCCAGGGTCTTGTTTCCTCATCTTATGCCCAATATAATCCTGGGGCCCAGGTCTCTCAAAAATCTACTACTTGGCTTTAGTCCAGGGCAGGCATTTGGAATTTTAAGCCAGGCCAATGTTTGGTGCTCAGAAGTTGGACAGGAACCATGTGCTGAGTGCCAGCAATGCTGTTTGAGAACTAGTATCTGGGTTTAATTTCCACTGTCTGTCAGAGGGAAGCTTTGATCAGACCCTGCATTTTTTCACTTCTCCTAAGTGACTAGAGGCTACTGCCGGCCCATTACCACTGCCTCCGTGTGAGCTCTAGGTTAGCCATGATATCAGAGATTTATTTACATGAATTTCCTCTGAATTGCCCTGCCCATCGCCTCTCTCTCTCTCTCTCTCTTCCCCCTTCAGTCATGGGAGTGAATGTATGTCAGGAAGCTAAGGGATGGGAAATGGGGAGGGGTACCTACATGTATTGCAGAAGGAAGTGCAGCACAAGTAAGTGACTGCAGCTGGCTCTTAATGGCTTTTCTTCTCTGTCGTCATTTTCCTTTAAGCCCAAAAGAAACTCTTTGTAATACGTGTTAAAATTATGGTTCAGATTTCTGATGATCAAGTTACATAGATTAAAGTAATGGATACCAGACTCCACATCAATTCAGGTATAAATATGGATGAAATGAATGTACATTATCCACTGTTATAAATCTGTGTGTTCAAGGAAAGATATAAATCTCCTGAACCTTTTCTACCTCAGGGTATGAGGGGTTTTTTTTTCAGTGTTTTCGATGAAATTATGATTCGAAGTAATTTGCTGGTTTTGCAGAAACCCCTGGCTTTTTTTTTTTTTTTTTAACAAGAAAGGGTAAAGTATATTATTTATAATGGCGAGTCATTAAAATGCTCCAGGAAGTCATCATTGCAGAGGGGGTTGGAGAGGGAAGGGGTTATACGGCGTTCCAGATGTGCATGTGTGGAGAAGGGCCATGCATTTGGAGAAATTTATAGCACCTGGCTCCATTGTAAAGGGTTCTTGGCCCGGGGGCGTTTCTGTTCTCTCCCCCTCCCCTTGGCCCTATCAACACTGTACATGCACGGGCTCAAAGGCGTCAGTGCGTGATGGACACATGGCCACAGGATGTTGTGGTCTGGAAGAGAAGACTGAGTTCTCACTCCTGCTAAGCCACAGGACTGATGAAAGTGAGCTCCTTGCAGCGTGGGGCCCTCACAGGAGCATGAAGAGGCCCTACTGTGAAAGGGAAAGAACACAGCCACATGGTCTGCAGAAATGCATTACCCCAGCATGCTGTGCAACTGCTGCATGTTTGGTCACCTTAGTTTACCTTCTGTAAGTTCACAATCTGTAATATGAAGGTACTAATACACATTCCAGAAGGTTGGTATGAGGCCTAAATGAGATTCCAAGTGTGAAGGCACCTAGCACAATTCTTCCTTTTCCTGCTCAAGCTCCCAACTTGTAGGTAAATAGACTCGTGACCACCATCATCTCAAATGGGATTGCATCATGGTCTCCCAGCCACTCTCCAGTTCCCCTCAGCTAAGGCCACTGCTGATCCCACATGGAGGTTCAGCTGTTTCTAAAGTCCTAAGTAGTCAATGAAGAAGTCAACAAGTTAGCCCAGGTCTTCCTGTCATATTGTTCCACTATCCCTCCTCTCCAGCATCCAAATTGGCAAACAGCCACTTCGTCCTCATCCCATTGAGCAAAAGGGAAAATGGGCAAAGCAGGACATGTCCCTTCCCCTTAGGGACCAACCTACAAAGGATGTATATCACTTTCCTTCATATTCCGCTAGTCAAGAACTGTCTGGCCCTACCTAATCATGAAGAGAACTGGGCAAAGCATTTTTTAGTTGGCATAGCTATTGACCTAGATAAATTTCCTTACCAGAGAGGAAAGTGATGGATATTGGGGGGTAATTAGCAATCCCTTCCAGAGGGGAGTCACAGGGAGTTGTGCCAAAAACTCAAATAGAACCATATGCTTGAAAAGAGAGATTTGGGTTTTGTGGGGGACAGAGAGGGGAAGATTGTTATCCCATGGATCATGAAATGTGTTTATGTCTCATAATCAGATTAATCAGGATATAGCTATGTGGCCTACTTTGTTAATATGCATATTCCAGAGGCCAAGGTAACTGGGCCTGTCCCATTATGGGTCAAGTAGAGTGTACTTTCCTCTGCAGCTGTCATCACTCATCCTGTGCCTACCCAATGCCCAACATGTTTTTCACCTCTATACATGCAGTGCATTTCTCACAGTCTGCCATATAGCTAGCTATTCATTCAGTAATCATTAAATGGATAAGTGAATGAATAAATGAGTTTGAGAGCAAAGTAAAGGACAAGTGGGCATAGGGCAACAGGATGGCAGTGGTATCTGTGGGCACTTTCAATAAACAAAACTAAATCATCTCTACTCTCCTAAGCCACCACCTCACTTATTCTTTTTTTTTTTTTTTAAGATTTATATATTTATTTTAGAACATGAGCAGGAGGGGCAGAAGAAGGGGGAGAGAATCTCAAGCAGACTCTAAGCTGAGCAGAGACCCCGATATGGGGCTCAATCTCACAACCCTGAGAGCACAATCCTGAGATCATGACCTGAACTGAAACCAAGAGGTGGGTGCTCAACTGACTGCACTACCCAGGAGTCTCACCAATTCCCTGACTATTAAGAGATGTTCTTGCTTCTCATTTATGCAGAGAAAGTAAAAAGCAAAAATTCCTTAATATCTACACCAGTCCAGCAGACTCACTAGCCTGTATGTCCATCCTTTCTTTCTTCCCTTCTATTAAATTGAGGTTCCACTGGAAGCTGCTGTTCTTCCCTTCTGCTTCGCAGGGCCTCGTTCCACCACTGTGCCCTTTCTTATGCATTTTCCTATTCTTCCTTCTCCTCTGGCTCCTTCAGACATTAAATGGGTTCAATTTTTTTTTCTGATTTAGGACTTTTATTTATTTCATGCCCAACAAGCCTGCGTGGTTGACGCTCACCACTTCCCTCCTTGCCCCCGAGCCCCTACTCTTTGCAATAGGAACATTGACTTGTACTTGCTAGCACAGAGGGCTCATAGGCTTTGGCAGCTGCCTTGTAATGGGCTAGAGTGTGGGCAGAAGAGTCAGTGGTGTTGATCCACCTTGGCATCCAGTAAAGGGTCAGTCAGTTGGCCTACCCTGGGTAGTAGCATTCAAGGATTTGACAGTAGTAATAGCCTTCTTTAGTTTTAGGAGTATTGAAGGGAAATTTGGGGGCTGCAGCACCATCATTGCATCATCAACCTGATGTTCAATATGTTCCTGTAAGATCCTAAACCAGGAATTCTTTAAAAAATAAATATTCATTCAATCCCTATGTGGAATTGGATCTCTCTCCTCCCCCTTCACAGTCAACTTCATAAAGGAGTGGGTTGACTGTACTGTTCCTCTCTCTAGAACTGTAAACCTTTCCATCCACTAAAGTTTGGCTTCTATTCCTGCCATGACCCTGACTTTGCTGGTCAAAGTCACTGATGACCTTCCAGGTGCAACTGCGAAGGTGCATCTCGCAGTTCTCAACTCACTGAGCCTCTCCAAGGCATTTGACCCTCTTGGTCATTCCCTTTGTGAGAAGCTTCTTCCCATGGCTTCTGTAAAACACCACCTGTGCTGGTTTTTCTCCTATGTCTTCGGTCTCCTATGGACTCTCTTTTCCTGCTTATGATTAAATGTTAATGTTTCTCAGGCATCTGTTCTGGGCTGTCTTCTATTCTCACTCTACACACAGATCCCTGAACATCTCATCCACTGCAAGTATTTCTATGCAGATGTAATCCATATGCATGTGATATCCATATATGAAATAGCCTCTCTTCTCTCTACAGTGTAGATCTACCTACCTCTTGGACTTCTCCATTTAGATATTCTAGAGGATCTAGGACACCCCTTGTCTAATATTAGATTCAGGCCCTGCCACTTCCTTGTCTTGTACCTTTCTCATGTCTCATTTGTAAAATAATAATGCAGGATTATAGTGTGACAAAATGGATTGATATATAAAAATGTGATATGTATACTGTGAAGTACTCTTTGAAGGTAAAGGATAAAAATTACTTATATCAACCAACAAGACTTCATTGAACATCTATACTGTATCCTGCAAGGTTCTGGTGATTATATTATAGAACAAACCATGGCTTTTGTCCTGAGGAACTTGCAGATTGATTGGGTAAGGGGAAAATAAATGATGAAGCTCTCTTTTTAATTTTTTTAAAATTTATTTATGATAGTCACAGAGAGAGAGAGAGAGAGAGAGGCAGAGACACAGGCAGAGGGAGAAGCAGGTTCCATGCACCGGGAGCCGGACGTGGGATTCGATCCCGGGTCTCCAGGATCGTGCCCCGGGCCAAAGGCAGGCGCCAAACCGCTGTGCCACCCAGGGATCCCAATGATGAAGCTCTTAATGTGATTTAGGCAACAGTTCTCTGGAATGGAAAGACAATGGCATCACCATGGAAGTTCTAGAGGAGTCCTCTGTTTCCTTCCAGCCCCATTCATCCTTTTCTTAAAGATATTACCCTACCCACAGCTTGGAAGACACAGCTCTAGCTACCAAATGACCTCTCACCCACAGCCACAGTCTTCTGGATTGGTATTCATCTGACCAAGGTTCGGTGGATCAAAATGTCTCTCCCAAGGAGATGTCATTCAGGCAGGGCTGAGAAATGGTAATATTGTGAAAACTCCAGATTTAATGCTGTGGGACATGTAGAGTAAACGTTATGGGCAATAAATCCCAAAAATCTGATATTGAAAGTCTGTCCACTAAAGGGAGAATGGAACAGATAAGCATGGAGAAGAGGAAAAGACCATGTGGTCCCAGGGAAAGCAGCAAGGACTAGAAGCTGTAGGATGGCTTTCCAGTTCTCTTGTGACCTGGCTGGGTTTCTTGCAATCATGTTGACTTGCAACTCTAAGTTCTGTGCTCATTCTACTATCATATGTTATCATATCACATTTATGTTTATTTTTAAAGTTATAGAAAGATATTTCAACATTATGCTCTTCGTTGCTTACCAATGTAGGTGTAAATTACAATTTGATTCAAGTTGACCAGAATATATGTGGATTTGATGTTTTTCTACCTCTGGTTTCTAATGGAAATTACTTTCTATCATACATCTGTCACACATTAATTACTTTAATAATAATAATAGTTTCTGTGTTTTTCTTTTACAGTAGTTCACCATTTACAAATGGATTTCACATCATTATCTCATTTGAGCTTCTCAATAACTTGGTGAGGCTCAGAAAGAGTAAGTGAGTTATTTAACGTTACACAGCAGGATCGAGATATAAATTGAGGTCTCTCGACTCTTAATTCAGTGCCAAAGCAAATTAAAAGTATAAAAGTTCAATCACTGCATTCTCCAACTTAGGCATAAGATAGAGTGTGTGCAGATACTTCTTGGAACATTGCAAAGCCTCCTAAGTCATTCTCGTTTGCCTTTTATATTCAAATTCCCAGAGTTCTAACAGTGGAGAAAGTCCAAATTCAGCTCAGTTCAACAACATTTTGTGATTTCTGATAATGCACTGGCTCTGAGGTAGGCCCTGATTCTTTGTAAATAGACTTGCTGAGTCTGAAACATCTGTATTAGAACAAGTATACAATCAAACCTGACCTGTTAAAACATCAAGTATAACTTTCAAGAGGTCTTCTTTACAGTGATAGAGGTTGTGTTGCCAAGGGATGGTAGTCAGCTGTTTTGTGGAAACTTCCCATCTATTCAGTTCTGACATCTGGTTCCCAGGACACCTGATATAGAAGATGCTGAAAGCAAAGTAGCATGGTAGCTCAAGGCTCTGCTACTAAGAGCAAGAGCTTTCACATACTCTCATAAAACTGCAAAAGCTGCTAGATCATTCCTGGGACAGCCATTTGCTTTCCCACCTATTTGGAGAGGAGGAGGAAATCCAGTTTGGAGCTCCATTTTCAAAAGGTGGCCCAAGGAAATGCTGCCCCAAATTCCCCAGGCTCAAGAAAGCAGAGAACTTCCCAGGAGGAAGAACAGGTGACCTCTTTGCTGCATAGTCTAAGAATAAGCTTGGCTGATAGAATGCCTGTTAGCCTGTCCCCACTCTCCACATACTCTCCTCTTATGGCAGTTACTCCTGCCCCTCCTCTCTTGCACATGAAGAGATGCAGGGCAGGTTACATAAATGAAAAGGAATGTCGGGTGGTAGTTAGACTGGAAGGTGAGCTTAATGAACAAAAGGACACTAAAGTACTCATCATACCCCATTAGCATCTCTGCCTTCTTCCAAGTTCCCCAGCTGCCTTTTCAAGAAGTAAGTTGGTCTTGGGGTTCCACAACCAAGACCTCTTAATCTCTAAGAAATGGGAAGAGGAACTATTAGGCAAGGAATTGCCCTTAAGGCCTCCATTGTGTGCCACCATCTCAGAACAAACCTCCAGGCCCTGGATAAGCCCAACGTGTGGCCCTGTCTTCTATCCCTGGGCTCTCTAGCCACAGCTGAGCTGCTCAGAAATCCCTGCTCATGCAATCCCTAGGGCTTGGGAGGGGCAGCACTTTGGGTAGGGTGATTGCCTGCTACTGTGCTACACTTTTAGTTAGAGCAGAGGCAAATCTTGCCCAGCAGTGCCTCAAATCCTATCCTTTCTGATCAAGTTTCTTGGACCGTGTCTCACAGGACTGTGCATGTGGACTATCATCTAATTTCATTTGCTCTCAGAGTCCCCTTCCTTTCTACTCAGAGGTCCAAAATACCAATAGTACCTCTTCAGCCCAAAGGAATCAGAAGCCAACAACCCCTCCTTTCATAGGAGACATCAGACCTCAGGGAATCTGGCACTGCCGTGAGGAGGGCAGGATGAAGTGGAGTTCATAGCCCAAACCCAGGAAGGACAACAAAATCATAAAAAGAGTCAGATGTGAGCTATCCTCCAAGAGACACTGCATAGATATGAGTAAATTCAGTGTGGCCAAGGACTGCAAATCAAGGAAGAGAGAGTAAATCTTCCAAAGGACCTATCAGTTTGCCCCCTTGTGTACCTCTCCCAGAAAGGTACCCTTGAAAACCCATCTTTCATCCAGTGTAATCCAAAAAGAATCCTATTTTCCTCTGTGGCTTCCTTTGCTGTTTCTAAGATACATTAACTCAACTATCTTTTACTGAGTTTGTGAAGCATGCATGTCTCTGGGCTCTTCACTGGAAAGGCAAGAGTGAACAAGACTCAGTTTGATATTGCATTGCCCTCAATCTGTTGAGGGAAACAAATAAACCAGCTCAAACCAGACAATTACAGCTCAGAGTGATGGGGAAAACACAAGGGTCACTGGTCCAGTTGGCCTGGTAGTCAGAGGTGTGAGAAGGCTTTCTCTAGGGTCAAATGTCACACATGAGCCCCAGAAGAGGTCACAGCAAAGCACAGTGGTTTGGAAGAGAAATGTCATTTATATCATTAGGGGAATTAATAACCCTTAGATAGTCTTTTTAAATGGACACTGTTCTAAGCTCCTAATATGTACTCATTTATTTAATCCTCACAGTAACCCCATGAGGTACATAATTATTAGCCTCACTTTATATCCAAAGAAACTAGGCTCAGAGATATTAAGTAATTTGTCCAATGCCATGAGAGCAGCAGGGTCTTAGCCCAGCACCTCCATGTCCTCTACTACAATGACCAAAGTCTCAGAGAGCTGGAGCCATAAAGTGAGGTGGGAAGCCCAGAATTAACAATGAGGTAAGAAAGGGTACCTGGGTGGCTCAGTCAGTTAAGCACCTGCCTTGGCTCAGGTCATGATCCTAGGATCCTAGGATTGAGCCCCAAGTCGGGCTCCCTGCTCAGTGGAGAACCTACTTCTCCCTCTCCCTCTCCCTCTGCCTCTTACTACCTGCTCATGCCCTCTCTCTCCCAAAGTAAATAAATAAAATCTTTAAAAAAAACCCAAAACAATGAGGTATGAAAGTGAGAACAAGGATTTTATATACCATATCGAGTTTTGTTTTTTTTTAGATTTTATTTATTTATTCATGAGACACACACACAGAGAGAGAGAGAGAGAGAGAGAGAGAGAGAATGGCAGAGACACAGGCAGAGGGAGAAGCAGGCTCCATGCAGGAAGCCCCATGCGGGACTCGATCCCGGGTTTCCAGGATTAGGCCGTGGGAGGAAGGTGGCACTAAACCACTGAGCCACCTGGGCTGCCCCATATTGAGTCTTTATTTCCCAAACTAGATACAGATATTGCCAGATATATGATGATAGGTCAGGGCCATCATCCATCATTTTGGAAGTATAAATTTTCTGAAAAAAATGTCATAAGTTTGTAATCCAAAAATATTTTGATGATACACCACACAAAAATAACAAGTAGCTACTTGATCCAACTTGATTGAATCTTTTGCTTATTACACAGGGTTTACAAAACAGAATATGTTTAATTTTGTTCCTGCCAGTGAATTCCATGATAACTGTAAAAGTATAGAAAATTCGTGTTTGTGTGTGTGAGAGAGATTTGGGGCTTATTATTTTCATTTATTTTAAAGAATAATGATCTTGGGTTTAAGAGTATTTATCAGTGCTTAAGAACAGGAGTTTTAAGAATTAACTTGAAAATGGTAAAAACTCTGCAAAACAGCAAAATCTAGACATAACCTGAAATCACTGACCACCAAGAAAGCCATGACATTGCCTCACTATACATTTCACAGGAGAAAAATAGTAGCACTAACCAACCACAATTAGCAAACAAATAGTTTATTTCAGAAGCTAGCTTTAAAAGTTTGTGCTTGGAGTGCCTGGGTGACTCAGTCAATTAAGTGTCTCCCAACTTTTGATTTTGGCTCAGATTTTGATCTCAGGGTTATGAGATGGAGCCATACTGGGCTCCATAATGGACATGGAGCCTAAGATTCTCTCTCTTCCTCTCCCTCTGCCCCTTATGCTCTCTCTTAAAAAAAAAAAGTAATAATAATAATAAATAAAAGTTAGTGCTTAAATGCTTCTTAAAGTATGTACCTGGTTGTTGTGTAATCTTTTGCTTCAAGGGGCTTAAGCTTTGGTATCTCTTATGTAAGAAGAATTTTAAATATAAATGCATAAATACCTATGTGTTTGGCATTAGTTTTTTTATTCCTGCAAATTGTGGAGGACAATTATCTGAACTTTTTGAACTCAAGAGAACAATTCTAATGAGACCAATATGATGAAAAGTCAAGTCAGACAAAATGTGCTTAACACTTCTTTTGAGTTCAATATGTAAGGCAAATGTAAGTAATAGGGGTAGAGGGGGAGGTATGGCCAAATCTAGTGAAAGTCAAAAAGAGACAGCTATGCTGAAAAAATAAGGTGTCATTATTGAATGATATTATTGCCCACTGCTTTTTGGTGTGCTCAGACACGTATTCTTGAACAATTAGCTGAGAACTAGAGTTAATTTCATTCTTTAATATCTAATTCCTAAAACATTGATGCCAGTTCTGTGGTTGCTTTGTTTGTCTTTCCTATATTATTTTCAGATTGAAAGTATTGATATTAAAAAAAAGAAAGTGTTAGTATCAAGATGTTTATTTGCAAAAGAGTGACATAATATAAACATTTTGAAAATGATACATAAATTTAAAAATATTTGTATATGTGTAAAATCATATACACATGTACACATACACCTGTGATTTCTGTGCCCGGATGGGAGCAGATCAGGCCACTGGACACTCTGGAATTAGTCACCTTTGTTTTATTCTCCAAGAATGTATCACCTTAAAAAATACATTTCTTGAATTTCTCTGTATGTTCAATGGAGGCAAAGAACTGATAAATCTTATTTAATAAATAGAAGATTCATCTTTTAAGATAAAGCTAAAGTGAAATGAGATGTGGCTTAGAAAACTTATTCTACTCTGCAAAATGTATATTTGTTTAACCAAGATCACTGAGTCATGATTTTCTAATGAGCAGCTAAACAGTTCTTTTTGTCATAGACAAGAAAAAACCCATAACAAAAAATAGGAACCTGTATAAAGTGAAGGATTTCATCGTCCTCTTCAATGATTAAAAGGTGTCCACAAATTCTGGTTCTGGAGGTATTTCAGACATTGTGTGAACAAATGAAAACCAAAATAGAATATTTTGTTGTAACAAAGTGAAAGTGATGTTTGGCAATTAACGATGAGGATTAATTATGGGGATTTGTTCCTGAGACCCTTAGTCCATTTACATGTCATAAAAGTTACAACAGTAATAGGAAAATGAAGAGAACTATCAGTCATGTTTCTCTAGAGTGACCATATACTTTATCATCCACATCCATAATGAAAGTGGGCTCTATTAATTGAGAATGAAAGTTGGCGCTGTTTATTAATATGCCAGGACAACGTTATAAACCAGGAGTGTCAAAGTACTCTAATAAATGTTGTAACTATATATCTTGCCCTGTATCCCCAGACACTTCCACACACACACATGCACACACACACACACACACACACACACACACACACAAAAGTGAGAAGGAAAAGCAAAGTACAATATATGCAGCACTATTTTCTTGTGTCATGGTTAATTTTATTTGTCAACTTGGCTGGGACACAGGGTACCCAGATATTGGACTAAACATTATTTATGGGTGTGTCTTTGAGGATGAGATTAGCATTTGAATCAATAGACTGAATAAAGCACATTGCCCTCCCCAATGTGACTGAGCCTCATCCAAGTCGTAGGGGGTCGGAACAGAATAAAAAGTGGAGGAAGAAACAACTGACTTTCCGCCTGACTGAGCTGGGACATCAGTCTTCCCTTGCATTTGGATCAGGAAATAGACCTTTCAGTCTTCTAGTTCTCAGGCGGATGGACTTGAACTAGAACTATGTCATCGGCTTTCCTGGGCCTCCAGCTTGAAAATGGCAGATTGTTGGACTTCTTAGTCTCCACAGTCACATTAAGCCAATTCCTTAGAGTGACTCCTCCCCACCCCTCCCAATATATATCCTGTTGGTTCTGTTTCTCTGGAGAAGCTTAAAACACCCTAAGATAGTGAAAGACATTGACAAGTAGGCTACTGACATGGGTATAACATATTGCCACAAGAGACTTGAGGTTGAGATGGGCCCCTTCCATCCCTTCCATCTCTGATCCCATGCAACATGCTCTATTTATTTCTATGCTTGTAAGTATTTCTCTGGAAGAGGTTGAAAAGAATGCTATAGGCAAACAGGAATTTACTGAAGGAGTATCAATCAGAGGTCTCACAAGATTAGATTCTAGAAGGACCACTGACCGATGCTACAAGAAGCTAATGGAGCAAAGTGGGCTAAAAACTGAGACATAGATTCAACCAATATAGTCTGTTACCCAGGTGAGATATAATGAAAGCTGGAACCCAGACCCTGAATATGAATAAAGAATATATTTTTAAAAATGAGGAAGCTTTACCACTTCTGGTCATGAGTGGCTTTCGTCAACCATGGAGACTTCTTCTAACCTGGCTCTATATAACTTGATGTCTAAGCTACTCATAATCAATTGATTCAGTGTTTCAAGGCCTTAGTTCCACATAACTATTTGAGAGGAGCCGAAATGGCAAAGAATTTCCACTCCCTTCACCTAAGGCCAGACTATGAGCTCACCAGATACAAACATAGCCACCTAGGCCCATTTCTCCATTATTGGATAGTCAGAAAATAGAAATATAACATGTTTTCTTTAATAAAATCTGCATATGAAATAGAAATTAGATTCAAAGCATGAAAGGGGAGGAAGAAGAAAAGTAAAATAGACATTTGTTAAAAGGTGGCAGTATGGTAGTCACTGTGCAAGGCACTTCGATCATCCTCTGCTTGTGATATCCCCCCTAAGGTAGGAACAACTCCTCCTGCTTTATGGTTAGAGCAGGGTAAATTTCCCATGGTCATATAGGTGTTGACATAGGAGTCAAGATCCCAAACAGATATATCTACCTTCAGAACACATGTTTCTCCTGGCCTCTGTATGATGCTGTTTGATCTAGCATGCAGGCGTGACTAGCTTTTGGGACCATCCCTCTTAGAATAGCATTTTGATTCCTGGCAAGAAAACAGGAAGCCCCCAATATAGTCTCACTAGCCTCTTTCTGGAACAAGTAGGTCTTCCTCAAGTTCCTTTCATGATTAAATTTTATCCCCAAAGGCCCAAAATTAGGTCACTTACATCTATGAGTTCCAGTTCCATTTCACCTACTTAATTAACAAACTTTAATCCAGTGCCTTCCATATGCCAAGCCTGAGGCCAGGCTAGAGAATATGTATAGGCTGACCCTGCCCTCAAGAAGCTGTCAGGATAGAAGAAATGAGACATGCATATCAATTGTCCTAATGTAAGATAAACATAGATGATTACCATATTAAAGACACATTTGGAGTGATACAGAAGTTTTAGAAGAGATCATCCAAGTAAAACTTGATAGATGAGGGGGCATTTGGACTGGGCTGGGAAGGACACACTGAAGTTAAATGTGTAGCATTGGCGTGCAGTGTGGGGGTGATCATAAACAGAAGCCCCAAAGCTGGTAACCAAGAGCATGGGCAGGGAGCAGCAGGAAGCAGTGTGGTGATGAGAAGCCCCATCCAAAGGCAGTGAGGACTGGGTGCTGGATGTTTTTCCTCATTCTGACACTGACATTTGAGAGTTTGATTGGGTTCCTGGCTATTCTCAGGAGCGGCTGTGGCAATCTTCGAGGTTGGTGCAAGGCTGAGTACTTCTATCTTTGTGCAGTCTTTTTCCTTTTGATGAGTCCCTGGACATATGAAATCCACCTCCTCTCCTGGTACTGTTATCAAACCTCATACTTGCATTCAAAATGGGGTCAAAAAAGAAGAGAAGAAAAGGGCAATTGATTTGTATGTTTCAGTCATTTCCTTGGGAACACGCTGAGCTTTTACTCTGGGGTGACTGCGAAAGAGACCCTGCCTGTGATTAGATCTGTCAGGCAGTGGCTGTGTTACACTAGGTACCTGGGGAAATAAAACCACGGGCAATTGCCAGTGCCTGCACGCTCAGAAAGCTGTCTGCGTGCAGTACAACAATGGTCGAGTTTGTGTCTGTGTGAGTGTGTGTGTGTGTGATGTGTGTATGTGTGTGTATATGTGTGTGTGTACAGGAACCATGTGGCTAGGATTTGGCAGGGGGATCCGAGATTTGAATTGTTGATTTGAATTGTTGATTTGAATTTGGACAGATGATCTGTAAGACTCCTACTCAAATCTCAGGTTATAGGACTCTATATTTGGATGCAATGAAGTGATATCTAAAGATACGTGAAGTTGATAGGTAGGTCCCTATTTTACCCCTCATCTTGACTCTGTCCATTCCAAATACCATGCAGCTACCAGAGTGACATTTCTAAAATATAAATCTGACCACATCACCCTCCTTTTCTTGCTTACAAACCTTCTGTGTCTCCCCCTTATCTAGAGGATAAAGCCCACACCACCCAAGGCTTACCATGACCTGGCCTCAGCTTCTGCGGCCAACATTCCCCACATACCCTTTATGATCCAGCAACAATGGATTGTGTGCACACATCTTCCTGCTTATATTGCTTCCCCTCCACCTGCCCCCTTCTCTATCTCAATCAAACACGCACACATACACGTCCAGAATCTCTTTCTCAATCTTTCTTCCCAGCTAACATTCCCTCGTTTTTTGTTTTTTTTTTTTAATAAAGACTCAGCTCAGTTCTTATTTCCTTCAGAAACTCTCCCTAATGGCACTAGTCTCAGAGCAGTACCTATATTTCCTTCTCATCCTTAAAATATTGAATTCTAAACTGCCTTCTTATATGATTCCTTCTCTAAACCATAATCTCCGTCCGGACAGGTACTTGATTTTATGTATCTTTGAATCCTTCCTGCCTAAGTCAGGGTCTGGCACAGTGCTGCACACAGTGAGTGAACACTGCATAAATACTGGATGAAAAGGATGGATGGATAGTAGGTGGAAATGTACTTTAAAAAGTAGATAAATTTCAGGATTCTGTTTCCAATCTTGATGTGATGATTGATTTTATGTAGGAACTCGATGGGGCCGGGGGATGCCCAGATCACTGCTTAAACATTACTTCTGGGGGTGTTTGTGAGTGTTTCTGGAAGAGATTAGCATTTGAATTAAGTAAGGCAAATCATGTGAGAGGGCAATGTTCAGTCTGCTAAGAAACTGGATGGAACAAACAGGTGGAGGAAGCATTGAATTCTCTCCCTGCCTGACTGCTTGAGCTGAATCAAAGGTCTCCTCTTGCCCTCACTTCTCCTGTTTCTCAGGCCTTCAGACTCAGGATGGCACCTACACTATGGACTAAACTGTTCTCAGACCTTCAGACTATATCACAGGCTTTCCTGGATCTCCAGTTAGCAGATTATAAGATTCTCTGCGTCCATAATCAGGAGAAGCCAATACCTTATAACAAATTCTATACAAATAAATAGGGGACATATACCCTATTGGTTTTATGTCTCTGGAGAACCTTGACTAATACACTTGGCAAGGTGTTATATTCTTTAATTTTAGCTACTGTGCCACAGAAAGGCAAATTTCACCCAGCTACATCTTTAAAACTGCAATCAGAGTCCCTTATTCCTGATATAGTGCTCATTCCTCTGTCCTTTAGCACCTCTTAGAGACTAAGTACCCTTTGGTTTGAATCCTGAATTGCTTAGACTTTGAATTCAACAGCTCAGAAGAACTAAAAGAAAATGCATCCTACTACATTCCCCTATTCTCTCCTTTCAGTAAATAATTAAAAGCTAGAAGTGGTCAAGTGACTCGACACCTCATTCATCCTTCAAAATCCTACTCAGTCATAATCACTATTGTCATCATGAGTAACTGTAGAATGACGACAGTGATCGATGCTACAGAGGAGTAGGCGGTATAACAAAAGCCTATGATACAATAAAGAAAACTAACCAAATCAGCAGTCTGATGATTAGCTAATTAATCATTAAATAAATATTCATTGAATGAATACTATGTGCTAGAAACTCTCAAGTGCTGAGTACATAAGAGTAAGTAAACCATCTAAATCCCTGCTGCATGGAGCTTACATTTTAGTGGGAGGGAAGAGACAATAAATACAAGGAAATAGATGCTATCTTGGAGAGTGATATAACAGACATTAGCTGGCAAGCAGAAAAGAGTACTTCAAGAAGTAGAAAGAACATAGACAAGATCCCCAAGGAGTGTGAGGTCATAGAATGTTTGAGGAACTGAAAGATTCCTATGATTCAAACATAGAGATAAGGGTGTCACAAAAAAAGACACCAAAACTGGTTAGTCATATCTCAGATCATGCTGACCCTTGAAGGTCATGCTGAATTTGGATTAGATGCTCAATGCAAGAGAAATCATTAATGATTTTTAAAGAGGAAGTGGTATGATTAGAGAGGGGTGTGTGTGTGTGTGTGTGTATGTGTGTGTGTGTGTGTGTGTTTTAGATATCTGGTCATCATGTAGAAAATTATTAGGAAGGAAACAGCAATTACTTTCGAGAGAGAAGTTAGGACGATATCCTGATTACTCAGGTGAGTGATAATGGTGGTCTAGACTAGGGTGGAGCAAGGAGAAATGAAGTCAGGTGAAGAGATATTTTAGAGTTAGTGGAGAAAGAAATGTCAGGGTCGACACATAACTTTCTGTCTTGAGCAACTAGGCAGTTGATTATGCCACTTAATGAGAATGGTAATACTGCAAGAATAACTTATTTGGGATAGGAAGAGTCTGGAAACCAAGAATTACATTTTGGACATGTCATGGTCAAGATGCTCATGAAACATCAGAGTGGAGGTATTAGATAATCTACTGGATTATATGAACCTCTAGTTCACAAAACATTGGTGTTGGAAACTTAAGCCTAGGAATCTTGAAATATGTAGAGAATATGTGAGGCCATGAGAGGGGATGAGTTCCCTTCAGGAGAGGTCAAGATGTGGAGAAACTACAAGAAACAATGTGAAGAAGAGTCAGCAAGGGAGACTGAGAGGCAGAAGCAAAGGGGTAAAAGAGGAGATTGTGATGTTTTAGAGGCTGAGGAAAGAGTGTCAAATGCTGCTGGGATTTCAAACAAGATGCTGGCTCAAGATTATTTATTGTGTTTGTAACAAGGTGGTTATTGAACACCTTATCAAAAGCAGGTCTAAAGAACCAAGCCAGATGGATGGATTGAAGAGTGGATGGGAGGTATGTTCAGACACCGTGTGTTACAATTTTCTCTTTGAGGAGTTGGCTGTGAAAGAAAGTAGTTTCCATCACAAATTTACTGAAATGATGAATTTTGTGTTTTTATTCAATATCTATCCATGTTGCTGGGCTGTAAACTTCTTAACATCAGGCAATACATCTTTCTTATTTTCTTCTGTATATTCAAGACCTAACACACTTCTCAGTTCATAGTAAAGGTTAGTAATATTTGACAAGTAAATGAATAAAAATAACTAAATAAGAACTTAGAGAATATCTTGGACACCTATTTTCGGGAAAATGATAAAGTTGCATTTAGAATATATTCATGACATTGAAAGTTAATTTGTTGGAAGCAGCTATATTGTCATGTTCTGTCACTGTCAGGAAGAGACTTTGGGCTGAAAAAAAACCATAATCCCTGTTCTGCTATTTTTTGGAAAAGAATTTCACTGTGACTGTTGTTTCCTTGAACCTTGCCTTTTCTTTGTCTCTAATGCTGTTGTCTTAATTCCAACCATTATTACTCTTCATCTATTCCAATGCAATTTTTAAGTGCTCTAGGCATTGCAATCCCTTTGCTGCAATCTGTAAATCAAAATCAAAAATAACACCAACCTATAAAACCCAAAGTTTATGCATATACTGATATTAAAAGAAGAACTTTTCTCTATATTTCATTGCTTGCAAAATTCTGGATAAATCATGCAACTGACACAGGCTCATTCACCCCTGCATTATTGAAGCCCTAAGCATGAGTTTAACCCACCTACTCAGGAATTCATTATTCCTCCAGGCTAGTTTCTCTACAGTTTTGCCCTCTTTTGAGTGATCTTAAAACACAAATGTGATCTTTTCATGTGAAATCCTTCATTAGGTCCCCATGACCTATAGGACAAAATTCATTCTCCTAGCTTGACTTACAATGTTTCTGGTTTTATGACCCCTGAAAATCCCCTGGCCTCATCCATTGTCACAATACACACGTGTTCCAACCATTCTGGATTGTTTGTAGTTCTCTGCACACACCTATAGGGTTTTAATGAAAGAGTCTAAAATATAAAGAAATCTAGAATAAATCAAAAGGGCTGAAGTATTGGAAGGTTTTCCAGGTGGATGAGAGATTAAATTTGTTTGGTCTCACGTCAAGAGCTTGAATTAGGGCCAAGGAAAGAAAGAATAAGGGAAATAGTTCTTACTCATGGGGAATAGAAATATTTTAACTTACAGAGCTATGTAAAGATGAAATGGGCTACCCAGTAGGGTAATGAGGCCCCCATCCCTGAGGGGTATGCAGGCAGAAGCTGAAGGACTATTTGGTGAAATGCAACAGAGTAATTTCAGTTATCTAATAAGGCATTTTATTGGATAACCTTGAACATCTCTTCCATACAGAAATCCCATAAATCTGAAATAGGTGAAGAGGAGGGAAAAAGAATTGAAATCTGAGCAGGTTGGGTGATGCATTTTAAACTTCCTATTGATGTAACTGAAAGTCTAAATTTATGGAAGACCAACATTTGATGGAATTTATCTACTAAGCCAAATAGACCAGGCAAAAGGAAATAAGCCAATTGAAAGAAATACTCCAAGGAATCAGCTCTGCCCTGGTCCTCTTGTACTCTTGAACTTCATCATTTCTACTACCACTTCACTTTCCTGTGAGTGATGGGTTTTTGTAAAATGTGAACACAGAGAACTAGAAATGGATCCCCCCTCCAATGGGCTAGTTTTGAAAGTAGAAGAGACAGGCAGAAGGAAACTTCTCTAGCAGAGGAGAGATGGAAGGAATGAAGGGAAATCTCCTGCTGGCTGGCGGGGCAGAAAGTTGTGTATAAATTCTCCACTTCTGTGCAAGAAACAGAATTAAGGATGATGGTCCCAGAGGCAGGGATGAACACTTTCACCTATTTAGAGAGTTTCGGGTTTTCCTGGGCTCATGGGAGAAAAAGAAAAGAACTGGGAGACACCCAAGAATAAGAAACAACGTCTGAAGTGGAGGCCCAAGCTGTGGTGGCGGGAAGGGAAGGCAACAGCACTAGAGGGTGCTGGAGGACCCAGCAGCAGTGCCTAGGCCTCAGCACAGGAAGGGTGAGTTTGTGAGGTCTTCTAATACCGGAGAGCATCGAGGGTTAGGGGATGGAAGCTGACATTCTAGTAGTTGACTGGTGCAGCAAAGCCAGGAAATTCCTCTTTGTTACTATTTCCTTCCTGGAACCATAACTTATTAGCAGCCCCTTTAGGTTTTACTTAAGCAACTTGAGAAGAAAAACCCTACATTGTTTTTATTTGTTTCCCCAGAGTGTAGCTCAGTGCCTGGGACACCATGCACTAAATCAGTGTTTCTTAATGATTGAATGAGTGAATAAATCAATGAAGAGTAACCACTAGTTTTGTAGAGGGACAATATTATGTATTATTAGATATTGGGTAGAGTAGGAGATGGAAACCGCAAATGAAGAAGATGGCACCATGTTCCTAAAAGAACCTATGTCAAGTAGGGAAGCTGGATATACTAATATGCTTAATACAATGAAATAAAGGAGAAGGAAGTGCTGAGTTTACACTGAGTCTAGAAGTGACTTGCCTGAAATTCTGTATGAGCACTTTGGTATTTTGATACCAGCGGGTCTTTTTTTTTTTTTTTTCTCCTTCTCCATCTCTTCTCCTTCTCCTCTTTTCTTTCTCCTCCTCCTCTTCCCCTTCCCCTCCCCCTCCCCCCTTTTCTTCTTCTTCTTCTTCTTCTTCTTCTTCTTCTTCTTCTTCTTCTTCTTCTTCTCCTTCTCCTTCTCCTTCTTTTCTTCTTCTTCTTCTTCTTCTTCTTCTTCTTCTTCTTCTTCTTCTCTTCTTTCTTCTTTCTTCTTTCTTCTTCTTCTTTTACTTCTCCTGATTGTTGATGCAACAGGCCAGCATTTTGAATAATTTAGAAAATGTTAAAAGGCAGGACAAATATAAACCATAAACTCACCACTGGGCAGCAACCTATTATTACTATTTTGACATATTACTTTTCAGACTTTTTCTTTGCATTTTTTTTGTTCATAATTGAGATCATATTGCACCTAAGATGTTATGTTATTCTTTCCCCTCCCCATTTACCATGTCATTAAAATATTCTTTCTAAACATGATGTATGACATTCTTGTAGTCTATTGTATGTCTGTACCACAACCCATTGAATAATTGGGTTTTCTTCATATTTTTAATACTATGAAAGTTAGACTAGATTCCTAGGAAGGTAATTCCCAGTCAAAGGGCAGAAATTTGTGATGTGCCCTGCCCAAGTGCCCTTGTATTAGTACATTTGGGCTGCTATAACAAATTCCCACTGAAGGGGTGGCTTATAAACAAAAGAGCTTTATTTCTCACAGTTCTGGAGGCTGGAAGTCTGAGATCAAGGTGCCAACAGACTTGGTATCTGGTTCACAGACAACTGTCCTCCCTCAAATGCAGAAGGGGGTTAGGGAACTCTCTGGGGCTTCTTTAATCAGGGTGCTAATCCTATTCATGGAGGCTCCACCTTCATGACCTACTCACTTCCAAATTCCCCATCTCCAAATACTATCTACACTGGGGCTTAGGTTTTTGACATGTGAATTTGAAGGGGGGTGGGGACACAAACATTCAGTCTATAGCAGCCATCCAGGATGGCTTGAACCAATTTATATTTTTACTATATGAGTAGCCACCTTACCACATGTAGGGATATATTTTTTTAATTCCAGTGTAGTTAACATACAGTGTTAGAGTAGGGGTATTTTTAAATGCTATCTTGGCACTGGGTTGTTGTCAGAGCTTTTACTAGTTCTTTGGCTAGAAGGGAAACATGTAGATTAAACAGCTACATTTATATGTATACCATACTATGTTCTCAAATGACCAAAACATTAATATAATGACTAACTGGTACTAGCAAGTATTGAGACGGTGCCTCTTACATTGTTGATAGCAAGATAAAATGATGTAATGCTTTCAAAATGGTAATTTGGGAATACTTTTTAACAAACATCAATGCCCATGTAATTTAATGTCTGAAATGCTTCCCAAGAAAACAATGCATAAAACCCCCCAAAACTCCTTTATTTTTGTCAAGGGGATTTAATGCAAAAGATGTTATTATTTTTGTAAATCTCCAATATATGTAAATATCCAATATATAAGTAAATCATGGCATATCTTCTCAATGAACTTGTGATGCATGCATTTTATTTTTATTTTTAAATTTTTATTTTTTAATTTTTTTAATTTTTAAATTTTTATTCCAATATAGTTAACATATGGTGTTATATTAGCTTCAGGTGTACAATATAGTGATTCAACAATTCTCTACATTGTTCAGTGCTCATCATGATGAGTGTACTCTTAATCCCCTTCATCTATTTCCCCATCTCTTACCCACCCCCCCCTCTCGTAACCATCAGTTCTCTATAATTAAAAATCTGTTTTTAAAAGTTTGTCCTTTTTTCCTTTGTTCATTTGTTTTGTTTTCTCAATTCCACATTAGGAGGGAAATCATATGATAATTGTCTTTCTCTGCCTTATTTTACTTAGCATTGTGCCTTTTAGATCCATCCATTTATTGCAAATGGCAAGCTATCATTCTTTTTTATGACTGAATAATATTCCATTGTATATACAAATACGACATCTTCTTTATCAATTTATCTGTTGATGGACACTTTGGCTGCTTCCATAATTGGCTAGTGTAAATAAAGCTGCAAAAATCACAGGAGTGCATATATTTTTTCAAGTTGGTATTTTTGGGTAAATACCCAATAGTGGAATTACTAGATCATATGGTACTTCTATTCTTAATTTTTTGAAGCACTTCCATGCCGTTTTCTATGAGGACTGCACCAGTTTGCATTCACACCACTATTGTACATGTATTGTTCCTTTTTCTCTGTTTCCTCACCAACACTTGTTTCTTGTGTTTTTGTTTTTAGCTATTCTGAGAAGTGTGAGGTCATATCTCATTGTGATTTTGATTTGCATTTCTCTGATTAGTTGAGCGCTTTTACATGTGCCTGTTAGCCGAGTGTATGTCTTTGGAGAAATGTCTGTTCTTGTCTCCTGTCCATTTTAATTGGTTTATTTGGGGTTTTTTGGGTGTTTAGTTTTATAAGTTATTTATATATTTTGGATACTAACCCTTTATCAAATATGTCATTTGAAAATATCCTTTCCATTCAATAGGTTATCATTGAGTTTTATTGGCTTTTTCCTTTGCGGAATTTTTTATTTTTATATACTCTGAATAGTTTATTTTTGTTTTTCCCTTACCTCAGGAGACATATCTAGAAAAATGTCACTATGGCCAATGCCAGACATTACTGCCTATGCTTTCTTCTAGGATTTTTATGGTTTCTGGTATCACATCTAGATTCTTAATCCATTTTGAGTTTATTATTATGGTGTAAGAAAGTGGTCCAGTTTCATTCTTTTGCATGTAGCTGTCCAGTGTTCCCAATACCGTTTGCTGAAGACACCATCTTTTTCCCATTTCATATTCTTTCCTCCTTTGTTGAAGATTTTTTTAAGCTTTTATTTATTTATTCATGAGAGACACAGAGAGGGAGACAGAGACACAGGCAGAGAGAGAAGCAGGCTCCATGCAAGGAGCCCAATGCAGGTCTTGATCCTGGGACTCCAGGATCACACCCTGGCCAAAGGCAGACGGTCAACCACTGAGCCACCCAGGCATCCCCTCCTTTGTTGAAGATTAATTGACCATATAGTCATGGTTTATTTCTGGGCTTTCTATTCTCCATTGGATCTAGGTGTCTATTTTTGTGCCAGTATTATACTGTTTTGATTATTACACTTTTGTAGTATATTTTGAAATCTGGGATTATGATGACTCCAGTTTAGTTCTACTTTTTCAGATTTCTTTGGCTATCTGGGGTCTTTTGTGATTCTGTACAAATTTTAGGATTATTTGTTTTAGTTCTGTGAAAAATGCTGTTGATATTTTGATAGAGACTGAATTAAATCTATAGATTACTTTGGGTAGTATGGACATTTTAACAATATTAATTTTTCCAGTCCATGAGCGTACTATAGCTTTCCATTTGTTTGTGTGATCTTTAGTTTCTTTCATCAATGTCTTACAGTTTTCAAAGTATAGGTCTTTCACTTCTGTAGTTAGATTTATTCCTAGGCATTTTATTCTTTTTGGTGCAGTTAAAGATGTGGTATTCTTTTCTTAATTTCTCTCTCTGTTCTTTCATTTTCAGTGTATAGAAATACAGTGTATTTATATATATTGATTTTGTATCCTGTGACCTTACTGAATTGACTTATCAGTTCTGGTAGTTTTTTGGTGGACTCTTCAGTGTTTTCTATATAATATCATGACATCTGCAAATAGCAAAAATTTTACTTCTTCCTTACCAATTTCAATGCCTTTTGTTTCTTTTTCTTGTCTGATTGCTGTGGCTAGGACTTCCAGTAGGACTAGTTTTAAAGTGATAAGTGTGAACATCCTTGTATTGTTCCTGATTTTAGGGGAAAAGCTTTCAGTTTTTTATGACTAAGTATGCGGTTAACTGAGGGTTTTTCACAGATGGCCTTTATTATGTTGAAATATGTTCCCCTTAAACTTACTTTGAGAGCTTTTTTTTTAAAAAAAAAAAAAAAAGATTTATTTATTTATTTATTTATTTATTTATTTATTTATTTATTTATTCATGATAGACATAGAGAAAGAGAGAGAGAGGCAGAGTCACAGACAGAGGGAGAAGCAGGCTCCATGTCGGGAGCCTGATGCTGGACTCAATCCCGGGTCTCCAGGATCATGCCATGGGCCAAAGGCAGGCGCTGAACCGCTGAGCCATCCAGGGATCCCCAAGAGTTTTTATTATGAATGGATGTTGTATCTTGTCACATGCTTTTTCCTCATCTATTGAAATTATTGTTTGGTTTTTAACCTTTCTCATATTAATGTGATATATCATGTTGATTTGTGAATACCAAACCACATTTGCATCCCAGAAATAAATTCTGCTTGATTGTGAATGATTTTTTTTTAGTGTATTGTTGGTTCTGTTTGCTAGTATTTTGTTGAAGATTTTTACATGTACATTTCATCAGAGATGTTGGCCTATAGTTCTCTCTCTCTCTCTCTCTTTTTTTTTTTTTTGTAGCGCCTTATTGATTTTTTATATCAGAGTAATGATGGCCTCATAGAATGTATTTGGAACCTTTTCTACCTCTTCTATTTTTTGAAATAGTTTGAGAATAACAGGTATTAACTCTTCTTTAAGAAGTTTGTAGAATTCACCTGTGAAGCCATCTGATCCCAGACCTTTATTTGTTGGGATTTTTCTTTAATTATTAAATTTCATTACTGGTAATCAGCAGATTCAAATTTTTTATTTTTTCCTTACTCAGGTTTAAGAGGTTATATTTCTAGGAATTTATCTATTTCTTCGAGGTTGTCCAATTTGTTGGCATATAATTTTTTCTAATATTCTTTTATAATCCTTTGTGTTTCTGTGGTGTCAGTTATTTATCCTCTTTCACTTCTGATTTTATTTGAATCCTTTTTTTTCTTCATAAGTTTGGCTATAGGTTTATCAGTTTTGTTGATGTTTTCAAAAGAAACAGCTGTTGATTCCATTGATCTGTCCTTTTGTGTTTTAGTTTCTATTTCAGTTATTCTCTAATCTTTATTATTATCTTCCTTCTACTGGTTTTGAGTTTTGCTTATTCTTTTCTAATGCCTTTAAGTGTATGGGTACATTGTTTATCTGAGATTTTTCTTGCTTCTTGGGATAGACCTCTATTGCTATGTACTCCCTCCTTAGGACCACTTTTGCTGCTTACCAAAGATTTTAGACCATTGTTTTCATTTTCATTTGTCTCCATGTATTTGTTTTTATTTCCTCTTTGATTTCTTATTTGACCTATTCATTGTTTAGTAACATATTATTTAAGCTCCATGCATTTGTGTTCTTCCCAGATTTTTCCTTGTGACTGATTCTAGCTTCATTGTGTTGTGGTTGGAAAAGATACATGGTATGACTTCAGTCTTTTTGAATTTGTTGAGATTTGTTTTGGGGCCTAATATGTGATCTGTTCTGGAGAATGTTCCATGTGCAATTGAAAAGAATGTGTATTCTGCTGTTTTAGGATGGAATGTTCTAAATAGATCTGTTTAGTCCACCTGGCCCAATGTGGCATTCAAAGTCATTGTTTCTCTGCTGATCTTCTGTTTGGATGACCTATCCATTGATGTAAGTGGGGTATTAAAGTCTCCTATTATTATTGTATTACTATTGATTACTTCTTTTATGTTTGTTATTAACTGCTGTATGTCTTTGGGTGCTCCCATGTTGAATGCATAAATATTTACAATTGTTATATGTTCTTGTTGGATTGTTCCCTTTATGACTATATAGTGTCCTTCTTTGTCTCTTGTTACAGTGTTTGTTTTAAAATCCATTTTGTCTGTTATGAGAATTGCTACCCCAGCTTTCTTTTCCATTCCATTTGCATGATAAACACTTTTCCATTCCTTTACTTTTAGTCTGCATGTGTCCTTAGGTCTTAAATAAGTATCTTAGAGATGATACATGCATTTTCAAATATCACAAAATCTTTGTAGAGATATGAGAAAGCAATAACAATTTTACCTAGATATAATTATAATTATATAAATATGATGTCAGGGCAGCCCTGGTGGCTCAGCGGTTTAGCGCTGCTTCAGCCCAGGGCCTGATACTGGAAACCCAGGATTGAGTCCCATGTCAGGCTCCCTGTGTGGAACCTGCTTCTCCTCCCTCTGCCTGTGTCTCTGCCTCTCTCTCTCTCTGTGTCTCTCATGAATAAAAAAAATCTTTAAAAAATAAATAAATAAATAAATAAATAAATAAATAAATAAATAAATATGATGTCAGTAAATGGGCAGAATGGAAAAGGTGAAACGATAGAAAAAATAGAAAAGTTGTCTTTGTTGATGAGTATAGAGGTAAACACTGCATTTGTAATATAATTTTTTAATTGCAGGTAACATTGAATAGTTACTATATTTCAGATATTATCTCTGCCATATGCAAAGCACTTTACATGTACTATTTAGAATATTTCTCATGATGTCTTTATTCTTATTGTCACTGTATCTATTTAAAAGAGGAAGAAGTTGAGGCTCAGAAAGATAAAGTAACTTATCTAAGGTCACCTAGCTAGTAAAAAGCAAAGCATGTGCTCAAATTCAATTCTCCCTAACATAAATGCTCGTGCTCTTAACCATCACACTGTACTGCTTGAATTCCTCTTTTTGAAAAGCTGGTACTTTTTAAAAAAAAAATTGTGGTAAGAACATTTAACATGAGAGCTTCCCTCTTAACAAATTTTCAGTGTAACATACAGTGTTGTTAATGTAATTTTTCTTAAGTTTATCTTTTTTTGTTCCCTTTTTATTTTTAGCTCTGGAAAGCAGCTATTTCCCTTTTCATCCCAAAGCAAAATGATATATAAATGGCCCACTAACTAAATGGCATATAGTTGATGTTTTCAGGGTGAGATCAAGGTCACGAGTAATATGAGATCTTTACATATGACCTCAACCTGGGAGAACCAAGGAAATCATACAGCAGTTTGTTTTTCAAGTTTCAGCAAAAACCCCACCACTCTAGTCAGTTGAAGGAGGATTCTTACAGGCCTGGAGGAACTTCACAAAGATTGGAAAGAATGTGTTTGGCAAGAGAGTCCCTGGCCTGAGTAGCTGATTTTTAGGGAGAGGGAAGGAAATCCCAGATAAAACTGCAAAAGCAGATGTCACAGAGGACAATAGGTATGAGAAAAAGAAGTAACATAGTGTGAAGTATCACAGGAACTCACAGATAAAAATATGTTCAGAAATAAGTCCTATAGCCACCTTCCATACATGCCAACACATTCAGGACAAAGATCAATCAAGAGAAGGAAGAAAGCACAAAATTGTCAAATAAAATTTCACAGGTATCAGGGCAACTTGACAGAGTGGGGATCAAGGATGAAAAATGACAATTGAAAGTTACGTATATTTAAAAGAAATAGAAATATAGAAAAAGAAGGGGAAATGAAGAAGTAGAGTATGTCTGGACAGTATTGAGTACTAAGGTAATTTAGAACCTGAACTAGGATGAAATGAAAGAGAAAAGGAGAGAGGAACTAATGCAATGTTGCCACAGAACTATAGCACCAACCACCTGGTGAGAGAAGAAACTGATGGTACTCTCCTGCAAAGGGTAAAAAGCTGGCCTGGGACCTTGGGAGCTTGGGGAACTCCACCATTTTTCATGTCTCCTGAGAATTTCTATTTTTAAAAAGCCAATAATTATCTTATTTGCAACTTTTTTTTTACATCACTTTCCAAAAGATCAAGAAAGTAACAAAGAAAATAACTATATCAGATTTAACTGGGAGCATTAATATCAAAGTAGATTTGATAAAGAATTGGGGAAAGTGACTATGTAGGGATACTGGATACAGTCATATATCCCTGAGGCTATAAAATGGCTTTTTGAAAAACTTTTAAAAAGTACAACTTGTCACTTAAGGAATGGAAGAGTCAAACATGAAATTCAGTTGTAGAGAATAAAATGGAAACTGACTATAAATCTTGTCCCAGCCTATCCCAAATTTCTACTAGAATTCTCACAAAATCCTATATTTTTAATATAGTAAATGAAAACTGACTAAAAAAATAAATAAGAATGGCAAGAAAATATATATTTCTAGAATCTAGTGGAAATTTCGCTCATACGATAGCTCTTGGATCCAGATTAGGAGAGAGAAAATAATGGGCTGTCCATGTATGACCTCACAGAAAGGCAGAGCAAAGGTAGAAAGACTCACTATATCACATAGCTGAATTCTGGCCCAGAGATACGGAGATCATGTGGAGTTAAAAGCTTATAGTCAGGGACAAATGGATATAACATTGAACCACATGTCATCAATTTATTATTTGGTCAAGTCACTAACTTTCCTAAGCCTTCTTTTTATCATCTGCAAAATGAGGTTCCTATAGTACTCTCCTTGAAGCATAGCCATAAAGATTAAATAAAAAGAGCTAATTTATGTAAAACAGTAAGCATAGAGCCTAAACATTCAATAAATACTTATGATTTTCACTCCATCCTCTTGAAAACTTGATCTCCCAGAGAATAGGGTGTTTCTCAAGGTGGTGAAAAGGAAGTTGCAGGAGGAAAGGCAAGCATACATAATATCCCAGGATACAGAATTCCCTCCAACTTTGTAGGCAGAGTGAGGAAAAGAGGAAGAGCAGGACTCCCAGTATAGTACAGCATTTGCAGAGCACTAGTGGACAGAAAAGGAAAAGAACTTGCCTCAGTAGATCTGCACCAGATAAAAACCTGCTACACAGAGGGAATTGAGCTGGGTTTGATGTGCATCTGCCTAATCAAGGGTTGTCAGATAAAACATAGGGAGCTAAGTTAAATTTGAATATTAAATGAAAAACATTTAATAAATAAAATTATTGTAAGTATATCCCATACAATACTTGGAATATATTGATGGTAAAAAAATGTATTGTATATCGAAAATTCAAATTTAACTGAGCATCCTATATTTTTATTTGCTAAGTTTGCAACCCTAATTTACTCTACAGTTGTTACAAGGAAATTCGATTTGCAAAGAAATAGAGAGCGAATGAAGCCACAGGAAATGCTCTTACCCTGACACTTGGTAAATTCTGATTGAGTATGGGTCTCTCCTCTTAGAATGAATAAATAGAAAATACAACAGTAGCAACAATGGAGGACCTATCAAGAATTTAGGAGGAAGGGAAGAAAGTAATTCTGACAAATAATACAATAAGACTTTGAAATTATTAACTGCAGTAATCAGAAAGTTTGGAAATTACTTAGTATCCACAAGAAAGCTTGCATTCTGGGGGAGGAAGTGGAAATTTAATTTTTTTTATTTTTATTTTTATTTTTTTTTTTACTATATGTTGGCAAATCGAACTCCAATAAAAAAAACTAAAAAAAAAATTTAAAAAGGAACTGAAAATTTTAAAGGAGAGCTTACAAATAAAATTAATTAGGGGGATATGCAATAGATAATCTTAGTAGAAAACACAGTCAAGGCAGAATTTCAAGTAAAGTAAAATGTGAAGGACAAAATTCAAATAACCAATTTGGGAGGTAATCTGGAGCAGAAATGGTATTGAGTAAAACAAATCATGAAATGGTGTTGAGACTGGAAAAACATCTTTATCCTCAGAGGAAAAGAGCAAGAGGTAAAACTAGTAAAAAATAGGATGATACACAGGGAATGGAGATCAGATCTCAAACTATATGAAATCAGAACAGTTAAGTACAAGCAAAAGCAAACACTCAACGAGAACTTTCTCAACTCCAGACCAAGATAGTGACATAGGAGTCTCCTGAATTTCCTTCCTTCCACGGATGAGCCAAGGATAAATCCAGAAACTAGAGGGATGACTCTACACATCAGGTAGCTGAGAGAATACTCTAGTCAAAACTGATCAGAAAGTCTGGGACACATTCCCACCTTAAACCTCATCCCCAGCACAGTGCCATCTGTTTGGGAGGGGGTGCCCAAATGCCCAGTTTTTCTCTGAGCAGCAAAGGGCTTGAACCACACATCTAATGCCCCAACTTTGAAGGGTCCCACATGAGACATAGGCCCCCAAATCAACTATCTTCAAAAGTTGACAGGGCTTACATTCACAAGTCCCACAAGACCACAGCAAATGAAGAATTAGTTGTTAATGGGCACACAAGCACTTGCTGAGGTTCCCCACCCAGAAAGGGAACAGAGCAACAGCCAAAATTGCTCATCTTCTGGTCTTTCCCTGGAAAGGTTTTGATTTCATACTAAACAAGCTGCTTGAGAGGTCTTCTAACTTCTAATTAGCACACATCTATGTCTGATTGTGCTCTTCAGCCCAAAAGAGCCCTAAAAGAGCCAGTAGACATTTTCCCTGCTTTCTCCCTCTGGTCCATTCTAACAATAAAACCAAGTTACCATTATCTCCTCAAAGAAGGTATCTACACATCTAGCATTGCAGATTTTATAGCTACCACCTGAGGAATGGGTCCCAAGCTTGGGACCCATTATATCCCTAGCTTGGATAGCCAATGAAGCCTACATTCAGAAGTACCACAGAACCTTAGCAAAGTTTTTGGATGGATATAGGAAAACCTCCCACCCCTGGATATACATGTGGGCTCAGCATAGAGAGAGCAAGCAAAAATACCTATCTCCCAATTTCTTCCTGGAATAATTTTGACTGCATACTTTCCTACAAGCTGCTTGAAGGTTTAGCTCCTAATCATCCTGCAGCTAGATACTGACTGCAGTCTTACAATTTGGGGCACTGATGGGTCTTGACACACCTTCAACTACTGGAAGTCACTAAGAACAAAGATAGCAGGTTGAACAATCAATCACAAAGATTTGAAAGACAATCAGGAACTTGGGCCAGACTAATTAACAAGTTTGAGCTCCTGCATGAGACCATGCTGTCAAGACTAGGAGAGGTGGTTCTCCCAGAAAGAGTCAAGGAAAATGAGGAAATAGGAATATATTTTAACCAAAAAGAATAAAATAAATCTCCAGAAATTGATCTTAATGAAATGGAGAAAAGTGATTTACCCAATAGAGATTTCAAAATAACAGTTAAAGATATTCACTGAGATCAAGACAGGAATTTATGAACAAAGAAAGAATTTCAACAGAGATAGAAAATATAAGCATATAATAATTAAACTGAAAAAAAATCAATAGAAAAGTATAACAGCAGACTAGACAAACAGAAGAAAGGATCAGCAAACCGAAGGCAGGAACTGGAATGCATTCAATCAGAAAAAGGAAAAAGAATAAAAAGAATAAAGATAGCTTAAGGGCTTGTGGGACACCATAAAGTAGACCAAAGTGCTCATTATAAAGGTCCCATAAGGAAAAAGAGAGAGAGAAAGAGGCAGAAGATTTATTCAAAGAAACAATGGCTAAAAACTTTACTAACCTAGGGAAAGAAATTGACATGCATATACAGGAAGCTCAAAAGTATAAATAAGAGAAATTGAAGTGACCCACTTCAAGACATCTTTATGGATACACAATATACAGCAACATAAATTGTCATATGAAAAACATAATTGTGGGAGATAGGGAGTATAAAAATCTAAAGCTTTTGTATACAAACGTATCAGCTTAAAATAGACTGTTATATTGTATGTAAACTTCATGGTTATCATAAGGAATAATCTATCTTAGATATACAAAAGAAAAAGAGAAAGAAATCAAAGCATTCCATTACAAGAAATCATGAAATCCTAAAGGAAAAGAATAAGAGAGGAAGTAAAGAACAAAAGAACTGCCAAAGAGCCAGAAAAATGACATTTATAAAATGACAATAGTAAGTTCATATCAACAATTACTATAAATGTAAATGGAATAAGTTCTCCAATCAAAATACATAGAGTAGCTGAATGGGTTTAAAAAATAACAACAACAAGCCCAAATGTATACTGCATATAAGAAACCTCAGCATTAAGGACCACAGAGTAAAAATGAAGGGATGGAAAAGGATATTCCATGCAAATGGAAAAATCAAAAGAAAGCAGAGATAGCTACATTTATATCAGGCTAAATACATGTTAAACCCAAAATGTAATAAAAGATGAATAAGGTCACTATATAATGATGGAGTAAAATTTGTCAAGAGGATATAACAGGTGTAAATATTTATGCACCCAGCCTGGAATACCTAAATATATAGAGCACATATTAACAGATCTGAAGGGAGAGATAGACAACAATGCAATAATAGAGAACTCGAGTTCTCCACTTTTATCAATGGAGAGATTATCCTGACAGAAAATTGATAAGGAAACATTGGGCTTAAGCTACACATTAGGCCAGATGGACCTAACAGATATATTCAGAAAATGCTATGCAACAGCAGCAGAGGAAACATTCTCCTCAAATACACATGGAATATTCTTTAGGATAGACAATATGTTAGGTCACAAAACAAATCTTAATAAATTTAAGAAGACTGAAGTCATATAAAGCATCTTTTCTGAACACAGTGCTATGAAACTAGATATCAATTACAAGAGGAAACTGGAAAGTTCACAAACATATCAAGACTAAACAACATGCCACTGCACAACCAATGAGTAAAAGAAGAAATCACTAGACAAATAAAATACCTTGGAACAGATGAAAGTGGAAACAACATACCAAGACATGAGATGCAATAAAAGCAGTTCTAACAGGAAAATTTAAGAAATGCCTACATTAAGAAAAAAGAAAGACCCCAAGTAAATAATCTAACTTTATGTCTCAAGGGCCTAGAAAAAGTATAACAAACCAAGCTTAAAGTTAGTAGAGGGAAGGAAATAACAAAGATCAGAGTGGAAACAAAAGACTGGGAAAAATACATAAGATCAATGAAAATAACTAGGCATTCTTTCCCCAAAGATATACAAAATTGAAAAACCTATAGCTAGACCAACTAAGAAAAAAGAAGACTCAAATAAGTACAATCTGAAATGAAAGAGGAGGCATTATAGCTGAAAACAGAAATACTAAGGGTCACCAGAAACTACTATGAACACTTATATGCCAACCAATTAGATAGCCTAGAAGAAATGGACAAATTTCTAGAAACATATAACCTACCAAGATTGAATCCTTAAGAAATAGAAAATCTGAACAGACCAATTACTAGTAAGGGTATTGATTCAGTAAGCAAAAATCTCTCAACAAAGAAAAGTTCAGGACTAGATGTCTTCACAGGTAAATTTTACCAAATATTTAGAGAAGAATCAATTCTCTCAAACTCTTCCAAAAAATAGAGAAGAGAAAACACACCCAAATTTGTTTTATGAGGCCAGCATTACCATGATACCAAAGGCAGACAAGGACATGCAAAGTAAAGACAATTATAGGCTATCCTCCCTGAGAAAGTTGATGCAAATTTCTTCAACCAAATCTTAGTAAGCCTTTCAACAGTACATAAAAAGAATCATACACCATGATCAAATGGGATTTATTTCCAGGATGAAAGGGTAGTTCGGTATATGCAAATCAATGGTTATGATATATCATATTAATAAAGTGTTGGATAAAATCATGTTATGGTCCCAATAGATGCAGAAAAAGCATTTGACAAAATTCAACATCCTTTCATGATAAAAACGCTTGACAAATTAGGCATAGATGAAATTGGTTGAAATGATTCATGAAAAGGTTGAAAACTTTTTCTCTAAGATCAAGAACAAGACAACAGTTTCCACTCTCACCACTTTTACTCGACATTGTACAAGATGTCCCAGAGCAATTAAGCAAAAAAATACAAGAGACATACAAATTGGAAGGGGAGAGAAAAAACAGTCTCTGTTTGCAGTTGACATGTGTTGAAAACTCTAAAGACTTCACCAAAAAGAGTGTTAGAATTAATAAATGAATTAAGTGAAGTTGCAGGATATAAAAGCAACAAAAAAATCAGTTGTGTTTCTATACCCTAACAATGAACTGTCAGAAAAACAATCCCAGTTACAACTGCATCAAAGAGAATACAGTGCTTATGAATAAATTCAACCAAGGAACTGAAAGATCAGTACACTGAAAACTATGAAAAATTGGTGAAAGAAATTAGAGAAAACACAGATAAATGGGAAGATATTCAATGTTCATGGATTAGAATTAATAGTGTCCAAATGCACATACTACCCAAAGCAGTCTGTAAATTCAATGCAATCCTTATCAAAATTCCAATGGCATTTTTCACAGAAATAGGACAAAACAATTCCAAAATTGTTGGAACAACAAAATATCCTACACAGCCAAAACAACCCTTAGAAAGGAGAGAAAACCTGAAAGCATCATATTTCCTGAATTCAAATTATATTGTAAAACTATAGAATAAAAACAATATATTATTGGCATAAAAACAGACACATACATCAATGGAACAGAATACAGACCCTAGAAATAAACCTATGCATATATGGTCAATTATTTTTTGGCAAAGGAGCAAAAAGTGTACAATGAGGAAAGGATAGTCTCTTTAATCAATGGTGTTGGGAAAATCGGATATTCACATACAAAAGAATGAAGCTGGACCCTGTATCTTACACCATACACAAAAGTCAACTCAAAATGATTTAAATACTTGAATGTAGGACCTGAAACCACAAAACTCCTAGAGGAAAGCAGAGGGAAAAAGCTCCTTGACATTGGTCTTGGCAATGGTTTTTTAGATTTGACAACCAAAGCAAAAATAAAGCAGTGGGACTATATCAAACTAAAAAGCTTCTACACAGCAAAGGAAACTATCAACAAAATGAAAAGGCAGTCTATGAAATGGGAAAAAATATAAACTGCATATCTTATAAAGGCTTAATAACCAAAACATAAGGAACTAAACCAACTCAATAACAAATACCAAATAGCTCAATTTAATGGGCAAAGGATATATTTTTTCTCAAAAAGATATATGGACAACAGGCACAAGATAAGATGTCCAACACCACTGACCATCAGGGAAATGTAAATCAAAACCATAGAGAAATGTCACCTCACACCTGTTAGGATCACTATTATCAAAAAGTCCGAAATAAATGGTGGTGAGGATGTGGAGAAAAGGAAACTGCTTGCAATGTTGGTGGGAGAGTAAACTGGTGCAGCCACTATGAAAAAAAAGTGTGGAAATTCCTCAAGAAATTAAAAATAGAACTGCCATATGATCCAGCAATCTCTACTTCTGGGTATATATCCAAAGGAAACAAAATCTTTGTTTCAAAGATATATCTGTACTCCTACCTTCACTGCAGCAGTATTCATAAAAGCCAAAGTATGGAAACAACATAAATGTCTGTCAATGGATGAATGGATGAAGAAAATGTGATTTAATATAAAATAGCATATTATTCAGCCTTGAAGGAAAGAAAATCCTGCCATTTGTGACAATGTTGATGAAGCTGGAAAACGTTACGCTAAGTGAAAAGCAAGCTGGACCAATACTGTATGTTATCACTTTTATGTGGAATCTAAAAAAGAAAAAGAGGAAGAGAGGGATGAGTTGGTGGCTCAGTTGGTTGCGCATCTGCCTTCAGCTCAGGTCATGATCCCGGAATCCTGGGATTGAGCCCCACATCTGGCTCCCAGGTCAGTGGAGAGTCTGCTTCCCCCTCTCTTCTGTTCCTCCCTCTGCCCCATTCTCTGTCTCTCTCTCTCTCTCTCTCTCTTACTTTCTCTCTCAAATAAATAAATAATATTTTAAAAAGAGAAAGAGAGAGAGAAGAGAAAAGAACATTTAAAAAGTCGAACTCTTAGAAACAGCAGGATGTGGTTGCCAGGGGTCTAGGTGTGGAAGAAACAGAGAGTGGATGGTAAAAAAGTATAAACCTTCAGTTATTAGGTGAATAAGGCCTGAGGACCTATTGTATAACATGGTAACTGTGGTTGATAACGCTGTATCATATAATCAAAATTTGCTAAGAGAATAGAACTTAAATGTTCTCTCTTTATAAAAAAAAAAAAAAAGGTAAATATGTGAGGTGATGGATGTGTTAACTCTATAGTGGGAGTCCTTCCACAATATATACATATATAAAATCATCACATTGTATGCTTTACATACACAGTTTTTTTGTCAGTTATACCCTCAATAATACTTTTTTAAAAATCCCTAATACAGGGCAGCCTGGGTGGCTCGGCGGTTTAGCACCGCCTTCGTCGGCTCAGGGCCTGATCCTGGGGACCTGGGATTGAGTCCCACGTCGGGCTCCCTGCATGGGGTCTGCTTCTCCCTCTCTGCCTGTGTCTCTGCCTCTCTGTGTGTGTGTGTGTCTCTCACGAATAAATAAATAAAATCTTAAAAAAAAAATCTCTAATACACAAATACGTAAAATATTATCAAGAGTAGTAGGGGAAAAAATACCAACATATCCAACATATGCTGGATATTTAAAATGTTTTGCATATTATATATTGTCTAATTTAACTTATTTGATTCTCTGAGGTACCCTGTGAATTTATATAATCATGTTAAGCTAAATCTTTGGTAATACTAATTATGGCAGTGTAATTAGTCAAGTATTTATATTGTTTTACTTTTCAGCTCAGAAATTTAAAATACCTAATAAAAAGTCAATAGACTTTCAAAAAAAAAATAATGAAACATTTTGAAGCTAATAAAACCCAGAGAGACAGAAGAAAAAAGAATAGTAGCCTAAGAGGTGCTTACTGAAAACTCAGGCTAAAGGTCCTTCTAGATACTTTACCTTTATTAATTTTTGTTTCTGAAACAACAGAAATCTATTATGTCACGGCTATGGAGGCTAGAAATTGAAATCAAGGTGCAACGCTCTCTCTGAAGGCTCTAGGGGAGAATCTGGATCTTTCCTTGCTTCTTCCTAGCTTCTGGTGTTTGCTGGCAATCTTGGCTATTCCCTTTGCCTGTGGATGCATCACCCCAATCTCTGCATCTGTCTTCACATGACCTCCTCCCCTATCTGCCTGTGTGTCTGTGCCTCTTCTACTTCTTATAGGAACACCATTTTGAGTTTAGGGCCCACTTTACCCTCATAACTACCCTATGAGGTAGGTGGTATATTAGCCTCATTTTACAAGTAGGGAAACCGCAACAGGGGGATGTTTTTAATCTTGTGCTTTCTTTTTAGAGCTTTGTTCAAGATCATAAGCCTAGTGAAGGACAAGGCTGAAATTTGAATCCTGCCAGCCAGACTCTATAGTCCATTCTCTTAATTCTAATCTAAAACTATCTGGTATCTAGAGAAAGCACCACCCCCTGAAATTTCCATATGCAAATTTTTAGACTTCACTTGATTACTTTAAGACAATATCAATGAAAAGATAGCCACACCATCAGGTTTCCTGCAAATATTTAAATAGACAAATATTTAGACACAAAACAATTTTACAGGCCTCTAAGCTGAAAACAAAACAAACAGAACAAAAGAAATTACTTACAGAGGAACAATAACCAGAGTAACCGGAGACTTGGCCTCTGCGATGCTAAATGCCAAAAAACAATGAAATAATCTTCCAGAGTTTTGAGGAAAGCTGGATATAGGCCAAGAATTTTGTAACCACCCAGGTTGTTGCTCATGTGTAAAGTCCACAGCACCAAGACCTTCCATGACAGGAGCAGTTTCAGGATATATGCCCCCACACACCCTTCTTGAAAGAATTAGTTGAAGACGCTTGCCTATTCTATATGACCAAATTAATCAAAGTTGAAAGCATGAGCCTGGGGAATTTGTGGTAAAAGAAGGCTAGGGAGGAGTAGGAAAGCAGGTAAACATACAGTCATGGAGCCTAACCTAAAATGATTGTTGAAAATATTGTTTCAAAACTGATTACAAATGTCAATTAAAATTCCTGACATGGAAGATACATGCCACACAAGAGAATAATTTATTAAACACAGTCTGGTGTGCCACATCCAAAATTATATTTTAAGACTGAGAAGTGTTAAGTGGGAAGAAAACTCTCACTTGATTCCTCATCTAAACTGCTTGGTTGTGGAAGAATCAGAACGTCTAGTTTCATTTCTAACTTTGAGATTTAAAGAGACAGGAATTGATGAATGCAGATCAAACTCCTATCAGCCTCATCTCAGACCAAGATCCTGACAGCTCTCTAGGTTCCAGCTGGTGTACTTTTTAAGAAAGGTTGCACTTGGTTTGTTTTTAGGATTGTCAAAGCCTCCCTTCTACGACAGGTCCTTTCCACCTACTCTTCCTTCTGGATGGAATGCTTTCACCTTGATCACCATCCTGCCTTTAATGAGTTAACTCATACTTATTCTTCATGTTTCACATCATGTGTAAATCTTGAGAAATTTTCCAAGACCTTCCTGACTAAGTCAGCTGTCTTTGTCATATGCTTTCATAGAACTTCATTCCTTTTTTTGTGGAAGATTTATTAGTGTATAATCATGATTTGTAATGCACTTATTTGCAACTATTAATAATGCAATTATTTTATTTATATCTACTTCCCCCACTAATCTGCTGCTTCACCCCAGCAGGGACTAAAGCTGTTTTTTTTTCTTTCTCTTTCTTTTTTCTTTTTGTGCCGAAAGCCTGGCAAAGCGCCTGCCACATGAGGCAGTTTGTTTGTTGAGTAAATTAATAAAAAATATAAAACAAAATATAGCCCAAACAATAGAAGACATAAAAATAAACTCCAAAGAAGGATAAAAAACAGAAAGTACAAATGTGAATGACTGAATTACAGGTCTAGATTTCATGACACTCTGCATATATAGGTTAAGCTGCCTCATTTAAAGTTAAAGACTCCTCTAAATAAACCTACACATTGACCCTACAACATTGAACAATATGCTAGTGCATTCAAGGGACAATCTAAAATGTATGAAAATAAGAGTAAAATAATTGGGTTGTGAAGATATAGCAATAAAGTGTGAAGAAAACAAAAGCAGAGCCAGTGATATTTTCAGACAATATAGAGTTCAAGGTTTTTTAGAGAATCTTACATAAGAAAGAAGGTAAATGGAAACATTTGTTTGTTTTAGGATACTTTAACCCATCTCTCTCAGTCATAGATCTATCATGGAGAGAAAAAAGAGTGATAATTTAAATAATATAAGGATTAAGATTATTTGCATATATACACATTATATAACTTAGTTATACACTTCATAAATACACTAAGGTTGTACCTAACTAAGGAACAAAAATTCACTTATTTTGAATGCCTAATGCAACAATTAGAAAATATGATTATTAACTAGGTTATGAACACATACATAAAAATGAATATTCCAATAGCCAAGTAATACAGAGGCCCCAATTTCTTTTTTTTTTCCTAAGATTTACTTATTTTAGAGAGAGAGAGCATGAGTGGGAGGGGCAGAGGAAGAAGGAGAGAGAATTTCAAGCAAACTGTGCTGTGCACAGAGCCTAAGGTGGGGCTTGATCTTATATTGACCATAAGATCATCATCTGAATGGAAACCAAGAGTCAGACACTTAACCAACTGTCCATCCAGGTTCCCCCAGAGGCTCCAGTTTCTATCCATAATGCCAGGAAACTAGAAATGTTTTTATAAGTATGAATTTTAAATATTCTTTAAGATCAAAAAATAAAAAAATATTCCTTAAGATTAAGAATTTAATATTGCTCTAAATTACTGTTAGGACAAAGATAAATTTGACAAACAATAAATATAAATTATTTTTAAAGTGTTTAAAGTGAGAACATCTGAACAAAAAACTTAAGAAGTACAATCAAAGTTCACAAAAAAAAAATGTAAAGTACTAAATACTATTTCTCATAGGTATAAAAGAATTAATAGTAAAGAGAACTGAAAAAATAAATAACAATGAAAGCAGAAAACATTGATCTGGTAAAATGTTTAAAATGACATATAAACCAAAATGCTGTGGGTTTTTTTTGGAAAAATATCAAAATGGAGAAATCTTTGAAAAACCTAACCAGTGAACAGAGAAAACCTAAGTAACATTAGAAATAAGCAAAGTCTTATAAGAATTCCTATGGTACAGATTTTGGTTTTAAAAAGAGAATATATGAATAGATTCTACTCTAATAAAATTTGAGATCATCAGTGAAATGGAATTTGAGGAACATAAAGAACTGGTTAAAGAAGAAAAAAGATAAATTACCTAATAACCATGGTAGAGATTGAAAATTTTACTAAAGTACAAAATTGTCCCCACAGCTAAAAGAAGTTTGATGAATTCTCTGTGTCTTTCAAAGATGATGAGTCTCACTGATGTAAATTATTCTATAATGAAGAATAAATTTAGAAAAAAAGGAGAATAATTTGCCTTGCCCAAGTAAGGTTGGTTTAAATTTTGGAATACTCATTAATAGCTAACTCACGAGTTGACCCTTTTATATGAAAAAGTGACATGAACAAAACCTGGACCCCAAACGTGTTCTCCTTAGAAGTCACACACCATGATACACATTAGCAATGAATATAATGAACAAAAAGAGGAGAGGAACCCAAAGTGGAGGGTGTCATTGTTTAAATTCTTGGAGAACCTGAGAAGCTGTATATAGAAAGAAGGAAGTAACTGTTCAGTCTATTCTCACAGGAATCAAGCCACAAGGTTTATACAGATTATCTTCAAAGTCCTCAAAACCACTCTGTAGTAGTAGATCCTTTCCTCTTTGTTTGGCAGACAAGAAATTAGACTCAGAGATGTTAGATAACTTTCTCAATAATCACAAGGTAGTGTATGATGGACTAGATTTTTGAAGACAGGCCTGCCTACCCCCAAACCTTTTCAAAGGGTCATGAAGGCATCAAAGTTGGGCAAAACATAGGTTGAGAAGAGAGGTCACTAGTACAGAAACATTACTTTTGAGAGGGGAAAGACAAAATGACATCACTGGAGAGACATATTCATGGGAACATCATTTTTTGCAAGTGAGCATCTTTAATTTCACACTCTGTCTTCCAAGCCTAAGTCTGCTTCCTGCTAAGACTGTCAAGTTGTTTTGTTTAAAAGGCTAATGCCTACTATCTAACTGTGTCACTGCGATAGCATTAAGTCTGTGTCAGTAATGGAAGGTAAAGGTTTAAATTCTGAGTCCCTATAAAAACCGTGCAAGGCCGGCCTTCTCCACATCCCCATACCAAGAATCAATTCCCACAGTGCATTTTCTGAGTCTCTGTGAGATGACAAAGCATTTTAAGTAGTAACTAAGCTTGAGAACGCTAACAATCCTATATTCCTAAGCCTTTGACTCCACACTCCACAGGGAAGAATTGTAGGAGTCTCAAGGACTCATCCACAAAGTTGGAAAGTGTGGCTAGAAAAATGCCAGGCCATTATACAAACTACATAGTTATAAGTATTATAGCTATGATTTATCAAACATATTCAATGATTTAAGGTTTCACTGAGCACCTCATGTTCTTTATCTTACTGAATCCTCACAGCGACCCTACATGGTGGGGATGTTAGTCATTAGGACTGTTCATAAATAATCCAGTTCTTTCTTTCCAGGCATGTGGTACGATTGCCCTTCCTTACCCTCTTTGAAGTTTCGGCTCAGCCTTGTGACTTTTTGCCAATATAATGTGAGATGAATTGACAAATGTCACTTTTGGGTAGAAGCTTTATGAGATAAATTACATTCTTTTTTCCTGTCTCACCAATTATAGTAACATATGTCAAGATGGAACCTCCATCAGACTGCATTCCCAAGTGACTGTGATTAGGGCTCCCACACTGACTTCCAGTGACCATGTAGTAAGGACAAAAATTAAACTTCTGTTTAAAATCTGTAGCAGATTGTCCTAAAGATGGCAATATATTTTACTACCCATGTTCTTATTACATTGTGACACTGACGCTCTCCCATTGAGGGGAGGAGTCTGTGTCTCCCTTGAATCTGGGCCAGCCTGTGACCATGACAGAAATGGCACTGGCTTCTGAGTATAAAGCTATAAATTGTAATACAGCTTTTGTCTGTTCCCCTGGAGATGCTTGCCTATGGAATCCAGGCTCCATGCTGTGAGTAAACCAACCAGACACATGGAGAGGCCATGTGTAGTTATTCGAGCCACATTGCCAGCTGAGGTCCCAATCAACAGCCAACACGAACCACCAGACGCATGAGTGCATGAGCCTTCATACTACCACAACTAATGCTGACTGGAGCAGAGATAAGTTGCCCCCACCAAACTCTGCCCAAAGTACAGATTTGTGAGAAAAATAAATGTAGTTGTCATAAGCCATTAAGTTTAGGCGTGGTTCATCACGAAGGAATAGATGACTAGAATAACCACTAACATTTTGGAGCTGTTATTGCAGCATAGTTATACATCCTGATGGAGGCAGTAGGAGTTTCAATGTCCTCCCCATTTTGCATGTGGGGAAACAGGTGCAGTGAGAGAAAATAATTGTTTAAAACATACAGCCACGGACAGTTTGATCATATAGAAGTAATAGGAAAAGGGAAGTAACACACTTATCATTTGAATACATTATACTATACTCTTTCAAATAATAGCACATAAATTCTCAAAACAAACAAGTAACTCTGGGGAAAGTGTGGCATTTCTCTCCATTCTATAGTTCCTTGAGGACTGAGACTGTATTTTTCATACTTTTCCTTTTTATCTTGAGGATTAAGCACAATTCTTAAATGCACTCAGAACCTCAATTATTGTTTGATAGATTAAATTTAGTTAAACTGAGTGACTGGAGGTCAGGAGGGGCTTGGAGAAAGCTCAGAGTTACACAGCTGCTGAGTGGTTGATCTCATAGTTAAACTCAGATGTGATTCAATCCCAAGCCTGTGCATTTTTTAAAAAAATGTGTATCACTGTCCAGTGGTAAGGGTACTGACATCTTCTCCCATGAATATTGGTGAAGTCCTAGAAGTGTGCCCTGTGAGTGAGGCTGACCCTTTAAAAAATCAGGGCAACATGGACAATGATCCTCAGCTAAAAGAAGCAAAGATTTGGGTTTATTTCAGAGTGACCCCAGCTTCTTGACAGAGCCCTGTTCAATATCCAGCCTATCTCAGCAGAGTAGAGGAAGAAACCTTCTATTTCACTAAGACCTATTTTCTTTTTCTTTTTTATTGGAGTTCAATTTGCCAACATACAGCATAACACCCAGTACTCATCCCGTCAAGTGCCCCCCTCAGTGCCCGTCACCCAATCACCCCACCCCACCCCCCGCCCACCTTCCTTTCCACTACCCCTTGTTCATTTCCCAGAGTTAGGAGTCTCTCATGTTCTGTAAGACTTATTTTCAAATAAGGTCACATTAACAGGATCTAGGAGTTGGGACTTCAATGTATCTTTTTGAGGCACACAATTAATAACACTAATTATGTGGGATAATTTTTGCTGTAATGATTGATCATTTGGATATCTCCTTTTGTGTAGTACCCATTCCAAAGACTGAGTCACATTAAAACTTGGATTCTCTCTTTCTTATTGATTTGTAGGGTTTCTTATGTTTCTGGTTATGAATCCTTTACTTATCATCAAATTATACTGAGTTTTATCACTTTTTCTAAATCTCTTGAGTTAATTAATTTTCTCTTGTTTATGCAACTAATGTAGTGCATTACTTGAGTTTCTAATGTTAAAACAATATTGAATTCTTGAAATGAACTCTACTTAGTTGTGATATGTTACCTTTTCCATATATCCCTGAATTGATTTACACTTATTTAAGGTTTTTGCAATTATGCTTATGAGAGAAATTGGACAATAATTTTATTGTAATGTTCTTGTCACTTTTTGGTATCAAGAATATACTGACTTAATAAAGTAAGTTTTTCTTTTTCTCTTCCCTGGAAGTTGTAATTTTGTGATTTTTTTTTCTTAATAGATTATAAAAATTCATTTACACATTTATGTGTAAAGCCATGTAGCCTAGAGTTTTTTCCTTTTCTGTTTTTCTATTTTTTCTCTCTGTTACTAAGAGATGTGTTGGTTATCACTTTAGATATTTTGACCTTTTGTTATTAGATGCATATAAATTTAGGATTATTATATTTTCCCTTTGAATCAATCTTTTAGTGACATATTTTACTTTATCTCTAGTAATATTTCTTGCTTTCAAAATTATTTTATTTGCTCTTAGGATAGGTATATTAATTTTCTGTGTTTATATTTAAGATTTGTCTCATAATGTACATATAGTTAATTTTATAACTTAATTATTTATAATATTTAGTATGCTTATATTTAATATAACCCCTAATATACTACCTTCTATTATCCCTTTTAATTTGTGTTCTGTTATTTTTCTTTTTTCTTTTCTATTGTACTAATTATTTTAAAAGTTATTGTCTTTGCTTTCTCTTTGCATATGTGTATAATATATATATACACACTTTATTAATTTTTACTGGTTATCTTGAAGATTTCAATGTACATCATTGACTTATTAATATTTCCCTTACATTAACTTTTATCATTTCCTACACAATACAAAGATTATACAAAACTTTAGCTCCATTTATCCCCTCTGATCTTTGTGCTGTCATAATATATTTTACTCATGTCTCTTCATTGTTCCTGAGTTACCTGCTTCTATCTGGCATAGAATTTCTTCTACTTGAGGAATTCTCTTTAGTATTTCTTTTAATATAGTTTAGTTTATGATGGATTTTTTTTTTAATTTTTATTTTTTATTTTACGATAGTCACAGAGAGAGAGAGAGAGAGGCAGAGACATAGGCAGAGGGAGAAGCAGGCTCCATGCACCGGGAGCCCGATGTGGGATTCGATCCTGGGTCTCCAGGATCGCGCCCTGGGCCAAAGGCAGGCGCCAAACCGCTGCGCCACCCAGGGATCCCTATGATGGATTCTTCTAATATTTTTTGTTTGAAAATATCTTTATTTAGCCTTAATTTTTGAGGAATATTTTTATTGGGCATAGAATGTTAGGCTGGTACTTATTATATTTTAGCCCATTAAAGATTTTGTTCCATTGCTTTCAGCCTTCCATCATTTCTGTTGAAAAGTTAACTGTAAATCTTATCATTGTTCCTTTGAAAATGTTATGCCTGCCCTTTTCTCCCGTTCGCCCCCCAAATGCTGTTCATTTTCTGTTTATATTTGGTTTCAAGCAGTTTTTCAATGATACGTCTTGGAATGTTTTGTGTTTATCACACCTCAGGTTCACAGAGCTTTTGAATCTGTGACTTGTTACCATTTATCAGTTTTGGAAAATTCCCAGCTAATATCTCTTAAAATATGACTTCTGCTCATTTTCTCTTCTCTCTCCTTTTAGGCCTCTACTAGCATGCATAATAAATCTTGTCAGCATACCCCATATATCTCTTATGCCATTCCTGTATTTTCTGTTTATCTGTGCCTTATCTGTTTGTCTGTGCTTCAGCCTGTGTATTTGTATATCTTGTGCTTCAGTCTGTATATATTGTACTGGCCCATGCATAGGTTTGGTAATATTTCTTTTCCTATGTCTTATATTCTCTCTCTCTCTCTTTTTAAGGTTTTATTTATTCATGAGAGACACAGAGAGAGGCAGAGACAAGGCAGAGGGAAAAGCAGGTTCCCTGTGGGAAGCCCTATGTGGGATTTGGTCTCCCAACCCCAGGATCACACCCTGAGCTGAAGGCAGATGCTCAACTGCTGAGCTACCCAGGCATCCCTGTCTTATGGTCTCTTAAAGGAATCTTATTTTATTTTCAGTCCTTGAATTTTCATTTATCTTTGTAAATTACAGGCTTTTATTAGAATTCTCCTCCTTTTAATCTATTTTGTAAAGCATGGTAAACATACTCAGATTAAGTACCTGTTTGATAACTCCAATAGCTAGATTACCTGTAGGTTTCTAACTATTGTTTATCTTTTTCCTTTGGGTCATTTAGCCCCAATATGGCATACCTCAAAATTTTGGATTAAATGTTAGACATTTTGTTTGAAATATTGTGGAGGCATTGGATGATCTTATTTTCCTCCAGAAATAATCTTGCTTCCTTGACCAGTGACAGATTTATTTCAGTTGAATTGGGGAATGATTTGAGATTGTGGGTGGTCTATCAGGACCCCTTCTCCTTGAAGCTAATTCTAATTTTGTCAGTTCTGTGAAACTAATGAAATCTCTGCTTGGTTTTCTATCTCCTTTAAGCTGTTTTAAACTCACATATACTACTTTAACATTGGCAAACACCTGTAGAAGAAATTATGCTCAGAATGTTGGGTTTAGTTTTCTCTTTCCACTAGATTCTTGTTGTGTCAGTTGCTGGCTACATTGGTAGCATACTTGAACTTTAGTTTTGTTTCTCCAGTCCATTAATATTGCCATAGTATTTATTCTAACAGTTTTTTAAATGTTATGTTCTCATGGCAAATTGGCAAATGGTCCAAGGAGAGAAAGTAGTGATAAATGTATATACAGTTTACCTCAAATTTTTCCCCTTTTTCTAGGATCTTGGGCTCTCAAGTCCTAGATGCTTTGGTTGCAATTCCTCAAACAGCTGTTATTTATGTTATATACCTTTTATAGTTTTTCATTATGAGAGTGTTAGTCTGATATAAGTTACTCCTTCACAGCCAGAAATATAAATTTTGCATTTAATTTTGTAATATACACTTTGCACCAAATTATATATTGAGAACATTTTTCTGTTATTAAAAAATTAAAAACGTAACATTCAGGGGCAATATAATATGCCATTGTAATGAATGTATCACGGTTGACTACATCAATTCCCTGATACTGAGAGCCTTCAGGCTACTTCTGATTTTTCACTATTTCAGATTATTACAGGGAGACTTTTGATATGTTTCCCTAGAAATGATATTTATGTTTTCTATGTACAAGATTGCATCTTGTTCATGATATAGCATATATAGATGAACAACTGCTAAAAATTATGTGCCAAGCAAATACATAGGAAGGTTATGTGAAATAAGCAAATTCTACATGATCTTCTTTGAAAGATTAATGTTATAGAAGAAATTAATGAATTCACTGTGGGTGAAATAGTTATGGATTTAAATCTGAATTCTATCAATTTACTGCTGAATAACCCTGGGGAAGTTACTTAACCTTGCTGAGTCTGTTTCCTTATTTCTTGAAGACAGATGACACTATCCATCTGGCAGAGTTGAAAGAAAGAGAGAGAGAGAGAGAGAGAGAGAAAGAAGAAAGAAAAGAAAGAGAAGAAAGAGAGAAAGAAAAAGAAAGAAAGAAAGAAAGAAAGAAAGAAAGAAAGAAAAGAAAAGAAAAGGAAAAGAAAAGAAAGAAAAGAAAAGAAAAGAAAAGAAAAGAAAAGAAAAGAAAAGAAAAGAAAAAAGAAAAGAAAAGAAAAGAAAGATAGATAGATGGGCAGCCCGGGTGGCTCAGTGGTTTAGTGCCAGCTTCCACCCAAGGCGTGATCCTAGACACCGGGGATCAGAGATTGAGTCCCATGTCGGGCTCCCTGCCTGAAGCCTGCTTCTCCCTCTGCCTGTGTCTCTGCCCCCTCTCTGTGTGTGTCTCTCATGAATAAATAAATAAAATCTCATAAATAAATAAATAAATAATCTTAAAAAAAGAAGAGAGAAAGAAAGAAAATGATTACATATTTATGTGTCTATATACAGCAGAAACTCCTCCAAGAACAAGGTTCAAGCATTAATTTATTCACCCATTCAAAAAATATTTATTGAACATTTATGGCACAAGTCATTGGGGATATAGCTGTGGATAAGTCAAATAAATTCATGCTTATATGAAGCAAGTTTAAGTTATAGAGGGGTTGAGACAGATGATGAACAAATGAGTAACATAATTTTAGGTAGTTACTAGTGCTGTGAAGAAAAATATAGAAGGATAAAAGGTAGAAAAGATGGTGGTAATCATGCTAGTTTGAAATGGTTACAGGAAATTCTCTCTGAGGAGACAGATAACTTTTCACTGAGAGAGCAGCAACCCATTTGGAAATGTGAGGAAGAGATTTCCAGATAGAGGGAATAGAAAGTGTAAATGTCTGGAGTAGAGAAACTCAATGGGCTCATGAAGCAAGTAGAAAATCCATGGGATGGAAACGGAATGAATAAGAATACCAGGAGTGAGGGCACAGAGGAAGGCAGGGTCTAATTCAGGTAGAGCCATATTGGACATGATCGATGGAAAACTATTGGAGAGTTCAATCAAGGAAGACATGTGATTGTATTTTTTCATTCAAACATTCACTTTGGCTGGTGTATGGAGAGTAGTTCTTAAGGACCAACATGAAAGCAAGAGCTATTGTCACCTTCTTTATCTTAAACCCCCTACATTCAACACACTGTCTGATGCATAACTGTGAATAATTAATTGTGGATGTTATATATTTTTTCAATAAGGAGTATTTTGGCTAGGGAATGTACAACAGTCTCAAAATGTCGGCTTTTGAATTAGCTCACCAGTGCGTATAGCACAAAGCCAAGACAAACCACTTTTCCAGTTAATTGAAGTTCATTCAACAGCATTTTGAGTTCACAGATAGACAGGGCACTGTCAGGATTTTCAAATGATTTTGAAAATGAACATCAATCAATATTCATCCATTATGGCTTTGAAATTGACTACCTGGTGAACCAACTGTAACACACAATAACAGATTCTCATCCTTGTGTCAAAGCAAGATTAGGGTTGGTACTAAAACCCTGATCCGGATTTCTAGCTGTGAAGAAGCATTAGAACATTTTTATGTTTTACAAGTTTTCCAACTCATAATTATTAAAGTACTTTTTGTGGACTAAAGCAAAGAAGATTTTTCTTTTAAATCTGGAAAACATGGGGGATATAAAACTTGAGAGTCTCTTTTGTGTCATGCCATGTTTGGGACACTAAATATTGAGTATTTTTGATCTCCAGAGGGATCAGATTGGATACCGTATGTAGCTGTTCTTAAATGGCCTTTGTAAAATGTCAAAAGGTCAGGAAACAGATATCCAAGTGTTTGGAGGAATGAATAATCTATACCTAGAGGTGCTAGGAATAATCCTCCTGATAGACTTTCTAATTCTCATCAATGGAATGGTTTTTGGCTTCTCTACTATCTCCCTCAGTGTTAGTGCATAATAAATATTGGCTGGATGAAATCCTCATCTGGTAAGAGAGCAGAAAGGCACTAAGATCTCTAGAAAATTTACTTATTTGTTCACAGTTTCAATATATTCGACACTGTGTTGGTAGGAATATCAATGTGAGAACAGTTAACCTAATGAGGGAATCAGCTATTTAAGAAATTAATTGTTGAAAACAATTGGATTGGTCTAGAATGAGATTCCACTGTAACAGACAGAGTGGTGGTACAATTAAATGGAAATTCTGGGATTGATCATGGGTATTTATCAGGATGGGTGGACAATATTAAGCACCCACAGAAATGGTTGGTATCCTTGTGTAAAAAGAGAGCTCATCTGATCCTGATATGTCTGAGTTTACTTTGAGCCACAGACTCTGCTCCTACTCTAACCCTTCCTTACCTACTTGCTGGTTATTCTCACACATATGTTCTTCAAGATAAACTTTTGGATGATTTCATCAAATTCCAAAAGTAAATTCAATTATAATTTTGATTGACATTTTCTTAGTCCTATGCACTGATTTGGAAGAATTTATAGTCTTACAATACTTGGTTTTCTCCTAAGGAATACAACCTGCCTTCCCACTTATTCAATGCATAATTTGCATTTCTCAGTATAGTTTTATAGATTTTCTTTATTTTTATTCTGAATATTTCTCATTCAGATTACTGTTAGGAATTTTTTTTTTTTTTTGGCTAATGACAAATTGAGTACTTTTTGTATTTATGTTCCTGATTGATACTTTTTGGCATATAAGGAAGCTATAAAAATTATCTTGTATTCAGCAATGTCATTAAACTTTCTAATGGGTCTTAATTCTTTCCAGTTAATGCTCAGAATGTAGCAGAAATAAAAATAATTTTTCTCCCTCATTGTTCTGTTTGATTTCATATTTCATCTGCTGGAATTTCCAGAACATATCTCATCCAAGGAGGTGATACTCTTTTGCCTTGGGACTCCCCAAAGCTGACCCTAGACCTAGCTAAGGTCCTTTTTCTAACCCTACTGTTGACCTTGACCTGCCTTATTGCTGCTCTTTCTTAATTGAGAATGACTGGACCATCAGCCATGGATGGTCTAGTGTATGCTGGGACAATGGCTGTCTCCCTGACCTACAGATTCTAATCAAGTACTCTTCCCTCTATTCCTTTTCTCATAAATTTATAGATTCAAAAGACATTTACTCTGTCCCATCACAGTAATGAGCTAAATCGTAAGGCTTTAGAGGTATTACATCCTGCCTTGAAGATACTAACAGCTAAAGATAGCCAATGATATTTCTCCTGTGAATCCTAGATAACATATCCATCCAACCACCTGATAACATCTTCTCTTGGATTTCTCACAGAAATGTCAAACCCAATAAGCCTGAAACAAATATCTTGATTCTGTGCTTAAACTTACTACCTAACTTAACCAGTGCCACCAATATTCACTATTCACTATGTTGTTCAAGCAAGAAACCTGGAAAAAATTTTTTTCTTGAGAGAGAGAGTACGAATAAAGGAGGGGAGGGTGTGGTGAGAGGTGGTGAGAGGCAGAGGGAGAGGAAAAGAGAGAATTTTAAGCAGGCTCCATCTCACAACCCTGAGATCATGACCTCAGCCAAAATCGAGAATTGGACACTTAACTGACTGAGCCACCCAAATGCCCCAGGAAACTGAAAATTATTATTGATTCCTCTATTCCCCTCACCAACCTCTTACTCTTATCCCATCCATCTGCAAGTCTATTGAATTTATATCCAACATGCTTTTAAAGTTTGTTTACCTCTCTCTATCGATATAGTTACCACATGAGTTTATGCTGCCATCATCTCCTGCCTGTATTACTATGACAGCCTCTCAACTGGTTGCTTCATTTCCATGCCTGCCCAGCATGATTCCCTCACCCAAACACAATAAAGGAATTCTCTTAAAACTTCTACTCTCGGGATCCCTGGGTGGCGCAGCGGTTTGGCGCCTGCCTTTGGCCCGGGGCGCGATCCTGGAGACCCGGGATCGAATCCCACATCAGGCTCCCGGCGCATGGAGCCTGCTTCTCCCTCTGCCTGTGTCTCTGCCTCTCTCTTTCTCTCTGTATGACTATCATAAATAAATAAAATTAAAAAAAAAAATTAAAAAAAAAAAACTTCTACTCTAAAAAAACAAAACAAAAACTTCTACTCTATTTCATCATTGCATTTCTTTAAACACTTACAGGCTGTGGTAATTTTACTAAAATAAAATATAAACTCTACCATAGTCTCCAAGGTCCTCAATGACCCTGCCCTTGCCTCTCTCTAACAACATCTCACATCACTCTTTCCTCTTCACTGTTTATGCTCCAACTACCCCAGCCTTTCCTTAGTTCTCCCATAGGCCTTTGCAGATACTATTCCATCTGCCTGGATTGTTTATTTCCATGCTTGTCACATGGCTAATTGTTCTCATCCCTTATATCCATTTGGTCTTCAAATGTTTCTGATTCTCTATTATGAGGGAAGACATTTAACCTGAATTTCCAAAATAGGTATATTTATTTATTTGCAAATTATATATAACTACTTCTTTGCTAATATGAACATTATGAAATATATGTAAATATAGATTTATAAGGGAAATGTTAAAGGTAAAATATTTTAAGTAGATAATCATGTCACTTTACTAATAGTGCATTTTCCCCCCTCAGATTTATTGAGATATAGTTGACAAAAACATTATGTAAGTTTAAGGTATATAATGTGTTGATTTGATACATTTATATATTGCAAAATAATTACCACCATTGCATTAGCTAACATCTCTATCCCATCACATAATTACCACTTTGTGCATGTGTAGTGAGAACATATACTCTCTTAGCAACGTTCAAGTACGTAGTACAGTATTATTAGCTATTTTCATGATGCTGTATGATAGATCCCCAGAACTTGTTATTCTTGTAATCAGAGGCCTATAGCCTTTGGCCAGTAGTATCTCCCCATTTCCCCTACTTCCCAACTTCTGAATAGTGCATTTTAATAATAGTTACTATAAATCCATATTTTGAGTCATTTTAATAGCTTCTGTTTGGAGAACATTTTTGTTACATCTATTTTTCATTATAATTATATTTAACTCCATAATGAAGCAAAAACAGATTTTACACAAGGAGTAGAGGTATCAGTTGCTGTTTTCTTAATGTTGCTTGTATTTTACCTTATTACTATTATTTTCCATCCATAGTTTCTTTGGAGGAATCCTTTAAAAGCACTTGTTAATTTTGTCAGTGTTCATTTATTTAAAACTAAATAATACCATCTGGAAATTTACTTAATCAGGCACTCATAAACTGTAATGCATTACTATCCATGGACAGAGAAAGAACATGTGAGGTACCATTTTCTGTTCCTAGACGTGGAATTCCATATTCCCTCTCAAGTTCTAACCTACTGTGTGAGACATGTTTTCACTTGACAAATGGACGGGGGTGGAGGAAAGGGAGGGAGATATCAACAGATATGAAGGGAATAGAAGTTCATATTTTTAGATTTTAAAATTTTTAATATTTTTCCATATATATTTTTATTTTTTCTATATCTCAGTAGATCTCTGGCACAGCATTTTGTCTGTGGGTCCCCCTCTGGAGACCACTACTTTATCAGTTAAATGTCATCTCTTCCAAATTCCTTCCATGGCCCCCTACCTAAAGCAGATCTCACTACCACTGCCCATGTGCTTCCTATATAATTATTATATTTATACATATATTTTTGTATAAATATGTATATTTGCAATTACATATTTAAAATTATTTTCACATCTGCAATTATTTACTAATAAGTTACCTTGATTTGAAATCTTCACAAGGACAGAAACAACTGCCCATCTTTTTTTAAAATTTATCTCCAGCCATCTACATAGTTCTGGGCTCTGTAAATATGTATGAAAGTATGAAACTTCAGTAATTCTCAACTGCAATTCAATGATACGTTGATGTCATATGAATAATTACAAGGCAAGTAGCAAGTCATTTGTTATTAATATAATTAAAATAAGCATCATTTGCATATGGCTTTTAATTTAAATTAAGAGGAATTAAATGTATTCCTATAATAGTATCATTTTGGGTTGCATTTGCTTATTATTTTTTAAATGGAGGAAAACAAGCGGAATTTCTCCTGTTGCCAGGAGAATTGGGCATCATCATAGTTTATTTTGTGTATGTCCCATCTCATTCTTACTTATCAATGTGAGCTTCATCTTTCCTGCACAGCATGGGACACTGTAGGTTAAGAATTGGTGACATATGGGGGGAGAAACATATGAAGATGTACAACATGGTGAATGATCTGATACAGGAACAGACCTAGTGCGATGGAAAAGACAGGAGTGTGCCCTGATTGCTTCTTGGGTCAATAAATCTCAGTGGAGAAAAATGCCTTAGAAATAGACCTTAATTCTAGTCTTGCCTCTATAATTTACTAGTGGTATGACTGTGCACAGAGCTTCTTCACTAGGAACCATCCAATGGGAGAGACAGGCAAGTGCACAGGTAAATATACAGAATGTAGTTCATGTGATAATAGACATAGACTGTTCTCGTCCAGAAGGAAAAGCACAGAAATAGGACTGGTGAACTCTGTTGTGCTGGGGGAGGGTATTATTTGTGAGGGAAATCAAGTCTCAAGGGAATTTCATAGGGGATGAAGTTCGAGTGGTGTTTCAAAGACATTTGAGAATAGGAAAGGGCTTTGCAGGCAGAGGAAATAGTATGTGTAAAAGCATGGAGAGCCCCGGAGCCTTGAGAGGAGAGACCTCTCCTCTCAAGGAGAAGAGAGGAGAGAGGAGAGGAAAGAGGAGAGACCACTATCTCCTCTCATGATGTGTGTATGTGGGTGTGTGTGTCCATGAGTGATGGAGAAGTTGGCAAGAGACCCTAAGAAGTTCTCTGTGGTTCAAGAATAAAATAAGGGAGATAGGGGCAGTAGATGGGGCAGGAACAATAGAGAGAGTTTGGTTTGGAGGTCTGGAAAAATATTGCTAGCTTATACATAATGAGTGTTTATTTACTCTGTATTAGGCTTTTCCATGCACTACCTCACCGAATATGGTCCCTTTCATTATTAACTCATTTTACAGATGAGGAAACAGGTTGAGTGAGGTTAAATGACTAGCCCAGGATCACATCACTAGTAAATTGAGGACCCTGGATCCACACCTGGCTCTGGGACTGCAGAGCCCAGGAGCTGATTCTCCAGAGAGGACTGGGTTAGATAGACCAAGGCCAGCATTTAAAACTTGCTTTGGTATGTGGTGAAAGTCATGTGACCGCCCCCCCCCCTCCCCATATAATTGTAAACAAAACAGCAGAGTCCATTTTCACCTCCACCATGCCAACTTCCAGGAATATTCTTCTACCTTGATCCCTGATCATGGGCCTCTTAACCCTGCGTTACAAGGGCATGTTTCTTTGTTCAGTTCCAAGCGGAGCTGGAGCCTTTCAGCCAAAGAGGAGATACCAAGTTTCTTTCCTGCAACAACATGCCCACAAACCAACTTGCAAAAAGTTCCTGTCTCCTTCCCATTACTTAAATTTGACTGACTAGAGGACGTTCCACGGAGACCGAGTTTATAAATCTCACTTCCTGTAACATTCCCCACCCCACCCCCCATTCCCTTGCAGGAATCAGCCTGGAGCTTGGAGCCCCCTCCCCTTGGAATCCAGGCAGCCAGAACTGCAGAAACCTATATAGAGCTCCTTCTGAATCTGGTCTTTGCACAATAGCAACCTCATTGGGTTGCAGCCCTGCCTGCAAAGGTCACTGTGTGATGAACCCATGATTAACCTTATTCTCCAATCAGAATTTTGATCTAATCTCTGGGACAGGGTGGTTAACACACATGGTCTTTTTGTTTCTGTAGAACTGGAGACCTGAAATGTGACAGCCTCGGCTATGCCAAGCGCCAGAGGAAACCACAGAGTTCATATTACATATATTAGGCTTTTTTTTTTTTTTTTTGAGCTGTGATTCTCAATAGTTTCAAGCAGACCTTGGGTGGTGGAATAGCTTCCTCCAAAGGAGGCTCTCCCCTTCTGTGGCCTTGCCATGCAAAGGACACTGACACAGCAGTGTGTATTTTGCTTGGCTGTAATGTAGCACAATCGCATTTTGTAGGCAGGCTGGAAGTGGCCACCCTGGAGCTGAGAGCTATGGAGAACATTCATTTCTGCCACCGCAGACAGCTCAGCCACAGACATGGATGATGAAAGGGAAATTGGCATTGACCTTATTGCTTTGCAAGGAGCAGATGGGACCTGGAGTCTGGTTAGCAAAGAAAAAATGAACTAAGCCTCTTTGGTAGTGTTTGAAGAGAAAGATTTGGGCCCAGCAGAATTCTTGGGTCTTTTCCTCACTCTGTGTGTGTGTGTGTGTTTATGTGTGTGTGTTTGCATGCGCATATACATGCACACATGCTGTGTCTGACATGAGCAGGAGAGACACAAGTATCCTCATCTGTGCTAGAGCTCCCTTTTGCACATTTAGCATTTGACTGACATAATTCACATGGACATCAACAGGACAGTAGCTCAGAATGCATAGGAGGGTTTTTTTTTTTTTTTTTTTTTGCTGTTGATAAGAAGACAGTTGGAGAGGAGAATGTTGCGGAGACTATTTTCAGTCCTTCTGGGGTCCTCCTTCAGAGGGAGTCTCTGTTAAGAGAGTGATCCCAAGAGGAATAAGGAATGACGTAGCCAAGCATACAATTCACATCACCTCAAGTCATCTGAGGGTGGCATTGTCCTTTTGCTTTGACTCCTGTTGGTTTTCTGCACGGGGAATATGCTTGCCCTCACCTTCCCAAATCCTTTTCATCTTCCAAATCCCAACTGGATTTTCACTTCCTTCAAAAAGCCTTCTCTGCTTTTTCCCCTACTCAGCACAAATGATCCCTTCCTCTTACCTGCAGATTTCTTGAGAGAAGGAAGGCTATGCCCAGCACATACATCCCAGGTGCTCAATGGTGATACAGTGGAAAAGCACAGACCTGCATGCTGTAGGTCCTGATTTCGAACCAGGCTGTCCCCCACTGGAGCTGTGATGTGATGGAACATATCCTGTCCAACCTTCAGTTTCCTCATCTGTAAACATGGATGAGAACAGCCCCTCCATGGGATGAATGAGAGTATTTAATGAAATAAAGCGTATGAAGAGTCTAGCACTTAATAAGTAATTCTGTACATGGATTTCCCTTGCCCAGACACTGGGTCTGATTTCTCTTTGTACTGTATTTTGTACACCTCTTAACACACTTTGAGCATGAACTTAACCTTGCTTAAACTAAGTAGAATATTTTTTCTACTTAATTATTCTAAGACATTGATACGAAATAATAAAAGTAATACTGGTAAGGAAAATGATAGTGGGCACTAGTACACAAAGGCTTTATCTTTGCATGTGTTATTTTATTATATCAAAAACTAGAGAGAACTATAATACTGTCCCTTTGAAAATGGGAAAAGTGAAGCTACACAGCTGAGAGTGATAGAATAAGATTTCAAGCATAAACTTAGTGCTTAGCTGTAGCTTAGTGGTTCTTAACCATTACTGTGCAAGAGTATCATCTGTGGAGCTTTTAAAAATGCCAATGCCTGAACCATATCTTCAGATTTAGATTCAGTTGGTCTGAAGTGGAACCCATGGGTTGTTTCTAAAAGCTCAGGTGATTCCATGTACAAACAGGGAAAAGAACTTCTGACTTCAGGCAATGCTGCAGTACAGGAAAGGTTTTATATCTTAACATAGTTCATGTGCTCCAGCTTTATCTTGGCCAGAGTAAGTAGCCATCCACTGTCCCATCTGGGGACAGAATATCCCAACTTCATGAAATTGCTCTGATAAGGAAATTCTATCAACCCTCTCTAGCAGGACTGGATTTCTGAAATAGGTATGTGTGATATAACATTCATTTCCAATCATAACTCTTGAATGGTTCATTCATTCACTTATTCATTCATTCATTCATTCATTCATTCATTCATTCAGTTGGTCATTCTTTCAATCAGCAAGCACTCTGAGCTCCTATCAAGAGAAAGGGCCTAAGCTTAGCACTGGGAAATCAGAAGCAGGTAAGTCAGAGGAGCAGTGCTGACCTTCAGGGTTCTCAAAGTCTGATGAAAGAGGGAGAAATAAAGCAACAACTGGGGTCCAATGCACTTGGTATTGGAAGAAGGACAACAGTACTTGTGGAAAAGTGTAAGAAACTATTAAGGACTTCCTCTCCAGCCACTTCTCTTGAACTTCCTCTCTTACCCCAACCCCCAAATCCTGTCCACAATGAGTTTATAGCCAGCCATTAGAAACTCAGAGTGGTAGATGTCCCAGATATTCCACAGAAGTAACAGAGCTGTTGTGGCCTAGAGTCCTTTTCTACAGTCCCTCTGTGAAGGAAAAGAAGAGCCCCCATTGACATTGGCCCTCACCTACTTGGGTAGGGGTGGGGATGGGGGAATGGGAAGGAAAGGAAAGGAACTTCTGGGATGCTTGAGGACATGGGAAAATTCTTTGGGAATTTCACTCTCCCCTGGACCTGGGGGCTTCAGCCAAGTGTGCAGGTCCTAGGTTGAGTTCTGCAGCCCAGGGCTGGATTGTACTATTCCTTATCCTGAAAAGGCAAACATGAATGGGCAGAGATTGGGGGAAGCTATAGCACAAAAAAAGAGGACGAATGTCAAAACCAGAGATGCTGTATCCTTCATTGGCTGCAAGATACAAATATGGCCTAGGGAATTGTTGGAACCAAAGTTAGAGACTAGGACCAAGGAGAAATGGAGCCAGATGCTAGGAACAAAGCAGGAGTGAAAAACCTCTGCCAGAAGTCAAATTGCAATGTTCTAAGCTCATTTTGGCGGCTACTGTCTCTGTCATATCTGAGTAGAGCAATCCAAGCAGAGGAAATAGCATGAACCAAGTCTAGGATTCATTTTTAAGGTAGACAATAGAGAATCAAGCTATTTCACCCTCAGGGATCTGAGCTTTATTAGAATTATCTCTATTAGTCTTAGAATGTGAAACTCAAAACTGCTAACAGCACCCTAGGTGTGTTTGAGTCAAGCACAGACTGGCAGGCTAGTCCCTTCCTTCCACATTCTAGACTTAGCACCCAGATGGTGCCCTTTTATTACTCTTCAGCTGCATTCACAAAATTAGACTATGCTAAGGCCATTTATATCTTGAACCCCAGCTCATTTTTATGTTGTTATATGTCTCAATGATACTATTATACCTGGACTTCTTTACAACTACTTCTGAATCCACATGATATTCATGTGGCCTTTGGTAGGACAGGCACATATCCCTGAGAGACTCAAGAAGGTCATGACTGGTCCAAAGTCCCAAAGCTGGACCTAAGTTTCAGATCTCTGGCCTTATGTTCTAGTGTCCTTCTTATCACTATATTTATTTTCTTTAGAGGGGTACCCTATTGGCTTTAGCTGTGACCACACTCTATAGAAGAAATCCAATCTGGAAGGATCTTGGGAGATCTATGGGGTAACAGGGAAGTTCCAGGATGAGAAAAACCTGGATGCCCTCCTGCTGAAGGCCCCTCCTCCTAGATTTCTCTGTAAGGAATTTGGTTCACACTACCTGTCACACAATATCTAGTACTCATGGACTCCTCAACCCTTGCTGCAATCAGAGTCATAGCACAGGTGCCTTGTTCCAAGGGCCTGGCCGGATGTGGGGCAATGCACTCTGGCTCAGATACTGTGCCTGGGAGGGACTACCAGGGGCAGGAGGGGAATCACCTCTAGCCTCCAAAAAGCCCAAAGGTCTGGGAAATTGACACTGGTTTCACTGGTTTCTGACCAACCCCAGGGGTGATGTGTGGACAGCTCCAAGTTTTCTCATACATTTTCTCGTCATCAGTGGCTTAAACAAGGTTGAATGGTTTTTGTGCAGTCTGCCTTAGTGGCCATGTTGGTATAAATGAAAAAATAATGCTGTATTGTTGTAACAAAACCAACATGAGTTTGCTCCTTGGTGAGTCAGAAACTGTACTAGGTTGAGTTGTTGCACAAAGAAAACTTTATTTGCAGTAAGTAAGAAGATCACAGGAAATGGCTTCCAAAGCCATGACTCCTCTCAGGCAAGGGCGAATGAGTTCCTTTTATTTAGGGTTAGTGTGAATATTTAGACAGTAGAGCCCTATTATATGTAGAGGCGAGCATAAGGTGGTGCATGCACCTTAAGGAAACACACTTCTACATACGCTATGTATTATGTAAATGAGGCTTGTGATCCTCCTTGGGTGGAGATTTTAGTATTATAATGAGGTAAAGATAATTCTCCATCACTTCATGGGTTACTCAATGGTCCATCTGTGCTGGTGTGAGTCTGGAGTAACACTCAAACTGGTCTGGGTGGTCTGGGCTGGCTAGAGGCCTTGTCAGGGCAGTTGCTATTGCTGGAGGGGTGGTTTCAGTTTCCATCTGCCTGAGTTAAGAGATAAGCTGGAAAGAAGAGCCTAAGGAAAAATGTGGGAAAGAGGTCAGTGAGTACAAGCAGGTGGGCAGTAAAGGTCAGGTCTTAGGGTCTAGCTGATGACATTATGACATGAGTTTGGTGACTATCCAAGTAATTCCAGAGTAGCAATGAAGGCACTAGGATTAGAACCAGCAGACTTGCACTCAAGTCCTAATTCTGCTGTATTAGTTAAGGAACCTTGAGCAAGTCATATCACTTTCCTAAATCTCACTTGTCTTGATTACAAAGTAGAGTAAACCTCTTAAGTATCATTTATGAAGCTAGTGTGCTGGAAAGGGGAGTATAAGCTTTGAGAACTACACAAATGTGGACACTTTTAATGCAGACTCTAAAGCCAGTCTGGATTAGAATCCTGACTTAGCTTAGGCAAGTTCCTTAATGCCTCTATGATTCAGTTTTTTTTTTCATCTTTTCATCTGTAAAGTGAAGATAATAATGCATGTTCACAACCATGGGCTTGAAATCTGTAGGTTCAAATATGATTTGGAATGTACAATTTTTCAAATTTTATGCAAGTAATAAAGGATGTCTACTGTCTAATCTGTAAAACCCTTATAGAGTTCTAGGACAACATGTTATCACCAAACGCACTAATTTTCAGTGTAACTTGATTGTTCATCAGTCAAGTCTTAGGATAAAGACTATGAATAGCCTCATGTCATATTGGATAAGGTTTTGCTACCAAAGGAGTCTGTACCCGACTTACCAAAACATTCCTATTTTCAGATCTTTTTAGACTGTGGAATTGTAGGTAAGGGATTATGGACCTGTGGTACCTGCCATTTAGGGTAGTCATGAGGATAAAATAAGTTAATATGTATAAAGGGCTTAGATCGATGCCTGGCATATAGTAAGCACTGAATAAATATTAGCTATTATTACTTTTATTACCTTAAAGAGTAAAAACCAAGAGAGAATGAGGCTTCACAGGCCTTCACTGACATTTCTCAGATTTCTAATAATTAATGAACTAATAGATTTGCCGGGGAAGTAATCTCCTATCCCTTTGCCTGCTGAGAAAATATATTTCCAGGTCTGAGCTGTAGTCAGCACTTAAAGGGGCAGTATTGTACTCTGAGGATATGTGAGTGTACGTGCAAGGTGAAAGAAAGAAGAAAGGCCCAGCAAAATGTCAACAGGTTGCAAATCCGAAGTATTTTAATTTTCTTCTTACTACTTTCATACATTTTCTAAATTTTATGTTTTGAGCTTGAATTACTTTTATAAAGAGGGAGAAAAAAGTATACTCTCTCTTAAGCCCTGTTTCCTCTTCCTTAGAGAATCGGTTCCCATACTCAGGCTCCCATTTACAAGACAACCATCAAGCAACAAACTTAATTGATTTCTAACTATATGCCAGACACTGCAGAAAGTGCTAAGAAATGCAAGGAAAACCCAGAGACATTATTTGAAAAACCTTTGGCAAAAGCGCTTCCTATTTGTATAGCAACTTTATAGTTTCTACTGTGCTTCAATATAAATTCAATTGGTCCTTCTCTCTAAATTGGGGAAAATATATGTCTTGGTCAATGTTTTATGAATGAAAAAACTTGCCTGAAGTTAGTCCATTAGGGATGAGGTTGAACTCAAACTTCTTAATCATATGAGTGGTACAACAGGGTAGAAGCAGTATCCCTAAAAACTTAGAAATCAGTGACACTTTAAGAAGGTAAACATTAGGAAATAAGTGAATGACCAAATATACGTAAAATATTCACCTTGGCAACAAATAATAATGGAAGCTAAAAAGATGTAGGGGCACCAAATGATATCCTTAGAGCACCCTCAGAATAGTTCAACTTTCTAATCCTGGCCATTTTCAGATATAAGGGAAAAAGCTTCAACCAAAGACAGATGTTCAGAAGAGAGTAGTGGAAAGAGAAGGAAAGAGGATATGGTCTTTATACATTTAACATAATAAGAGAGGCAAAGCTGAAGAAGAGGCACCCTCTCAGATAAGGGGATCAATAAGAAAAAAAATCCCTTTGTTCAGACTCAACTCACAGGTAATCTTTGGACTATCTTTTGACTTCCCCAAAGAATCAGAGTATGGGCTTATGGGCTGCTAGCAACCCCCTTAAATGCTTGAAAATTCTAGTTTTGATTTTGTTTCTTCTGACTTGTGTTAGAAGGAGTTGGTCCTTGAGTGGCTGATTGGAATAACTTTACCACCTAAAACAAATCCGGAAACCCAGAAAGCAAACGTCAGACCCTGTCCAAGCAAGGTCCTATTAGCTCAGACCCTGGCAAAACATCCTGCCCACCTTCTTGAGGACAAAATGACTCCATGCTCTAACCCCCCAAATCCAAGTCAATGCTCCATCTGTGTCTTCAAACCAGATCTCCTAATCTCGCACAGCTTTTTCTGGGTAAAAGGGGGGGTGGGTCCGCCTGCCCTTGTTAAAAGGAAGGGAATCATTCAACATTTTGTTCTGCATTTTTCTACCCCAGATAACCCTCTCTAATTCGAGGTTGGCTAGAAATCTGGAAATCCTTATTCTTATCAGAAGAATTTCCATTGCTGAAGGGGAGGGCGCACTAGGCCACATCCTGTGTTCTGGGAGAGGCTCAAAAGAGTCAGTTGCAATGCTTTGGACTCCAACAAAGTCAGGGACTTTCTAAAGTGGATTCAAAAAACAAGCTGGGACAACAGGCTCACTGTCATTTTCTTGTTCCTTCTTCCTTCCCTTGCAGGAGTCCCATTGCCCCAGGCACCATAGTGGACAAATTATCCATTTGCAGAGTTCCTCCCATGGACTAGCAAAACTCCTTGCCTGGCTCCTGACTTGAAAGTCTTTGGAGCCTCAGGTGATCAAACTTATACTTTATAGACCCGGAGTCCTCAGCGTCTATAGAGCACAGCCGCGGGGGCCTGGGAGATACTTGCTTGTGTTTCAGAATGTGTAGAGGTAGACTGCACTCTGGGGATTTGTTCATTTTAGCTAACTTGGCAGAACTTCCCTGCGTGACCTAAATAGAATATCTTCCTCTACATAAAGCATGCATCAGGGTATTTCCTGATTTATTCATGAAAGGTTTGCTTTACAAAGGCCTCAGGAACTGTGCAATCTCAAAATACATGATACATAGAGCTGGATACTGGAGTGGCATTTGCACAAATTGCTGTGATAGATGGGCTGTGCAGTGTGGCAGCAGAGGTGGATTAATTTAAATACTCACTGTTGGGGGTTGCTCTTTCAGGGGAGGAAGTGAGACCCAATCTGCAGATTGTTCGCAATAACGTTGGCAAATGTTCTTTCTCTGCACCGGAGAGTAATTAATTGATCGAGGAAGAGGAAAGGAAGTGGATGAAATTCATGCGCACTAAGTGGGGATGTAGAACTTTTATCTGCTAATCATCGCAGGTTCATTCATTCATTCATTCCCAACTATAGAATCAACCTGTCTGCAGCTGATAGGCTGAGTTCCATTGAGGGTACATAGGAATAGATGTATTGGGGCTCATAAGGACAATAGGATGCAGTGTTTGAAATCTAATCAGTCTTGGGAATTCGGGGTGGGGGGGTTCTTTTGTTACCATGGGTGTGGAAAGTAATCAGTATCTCACCCAAGAGAAAGAAAGATGGATTTCTCTCAGTCCAAGGCAGGCATTTTCAGGTGAGTCCACTATGATATCTCCGATCATGAATTTATCTAATGCTTCAGTATTTTCATGCTGGGGTATTTTTAACAGAGCAGCAGATGGACCTTGGTTGTTTGCAAAGAAGTTTTATTTTGGAGCTTGTGAAGAGATTGGGGTTAATGTACAATAAAGTGAAAGTGACATTTGTAAAGATGGTGCGAGCAGAATGCCAGGATCCATTACCCTGATAACCCCACAAACAGACCGGCAGCCTCCGTTGGTGAACCGCTGCTCAAATCCCATCAGCGTTACCTGCAGGACGCATCACCACTTTGTGGCAAATTTCCAGGGCTTTTCACATGCCAGGCAACTTGTCCTAACTAGGACAAGGAGACGCTGCTTAACAAACTTTGCTTTGGGGCCCAGAGCTTTGGTGAGAGACAGACTTGGTTCCTTCTCCTTGGTTTGTAGTCATGGACAATCACTAGTGATGATGAGAAGGAAAACCCAGGTGCAGGGCTCTTGAATCCAGTGCCCCAGAGCTAAGGTGTCAGAATGAAGCGGCCTGATGATGCAGAGTGTGATGAGTGTGGGCTGCACTATGCAGGCTGAGGTTTCTTTCTAGAGGGAGGCAGGCATTACCGAGGACAGTTTGCATCCCTGATGAGAAAGTAGAGGCTTTCTGGGAAGTATCTTCCAGGAAAGGAAAGCAACTGGAGGACAGAATTTGAATGAATTAACCTTCAGTGATTTCCCATGACCCACAGGATCAAATCCAAATCCTTAGCACAGCTTCTGGATCCTTCCCCGTCTGGTCCCTAACTAACCTTGGGTCTTTCCATTGTCCCCAGACAGTGTTTTGTTTTGACCATTCCAAACTGCCCTTTGTTCCCTGTAGTAGTGATGGCCAACATTTATCCAGGACTTTAAAATGCCAGGAACTGAGCGAAGCACTATATGCATTTCATCATTGACTCTTTAGAGCAGTCTTGAAGGTGGGCACCATTATAGCCCTCAATTTACAGATGAGGAAACAAAAGCAGAGGTCATAAAACTGGGGCACAAATTGCTGAGAAGGGCCGGCTTAGAAGGCAGTATGATTCCCCCACTTTGCCACCCTTGCCTCCTTTTCCGCATGAGAAAATACCTGCACACACAGCTTCTTCTGCACAGGATTGCTCTTTCTCCTTATCTGCCTGATTTAAAAAGGATCCCTTTGTTCATCAAGACTTCAAGGTCAAATATCCCTTCCTCTGGATTGCCATTCCTGGAACCCCCAGGCAGAGTTAGTGGTTTTACCCTTGGACCTCCCGTACCGATTGCACAAACTCACAATACACACTGCAGTTTCGTATCCTCTTTCCATGCTTTCATTTTGTGCCTGGTCTGGGCAGACTCCTTAGACCATTCTCCTAGTGAATCAAAGCTCCGAGAAAGAGCCGAGCAGGAAGCCAGGAGAAGCTAGTCCCATGAATCCAGAGGTAGCTCAACCTCCAGGAGATGAGTGCACCCAGATGCCATGTGACATTTCATGAACAGCTCCACAGACAGGTCTAGGCGAGTGCCCGCCTGCAACATTCTTGCCTTTATCATTAACCACACCCCATGGTGACTACCTTCAAATGTGAGGCAGCGCCTGCCTGTCTGATAACCCAGCCTCCTTCTGGAAGGGATTTCCTTTGGCCTGGGTGCATACCTGCCCCTGCAAGAGTTAACCACACAGCAGCCCAGATCAGGAGAACATGAGGTTTCCATTAACTGGTGGTATGCGGACAAGTGGCACGAGCATGGATTATGCAGCAATAAAAACACACTGCTCAGTATTTATGTCAGACGCCTCACTCCTCTCCTTCCCCTGCCTCCTGCCCCAGCACAGAGAGATGAGGCCCTTGTTGTTCTGGTGCAAGATTAGAGCAAGTTGGTATCTGACTTCTCTCCCAACTTGCTTTAATCCTGCTGAGAGTGTTCATCATGTCTCCAAAAAACACAGATGGGAAGAAAGAGTGCCAGAGGAATTCAGTCCTTTTCCTGGGATGAATCCTAACTGAACCAGTTGTGAGACAATGTAAAGAAGTGAGGAGACAGAAAAAAAGAGAAGGGGTCATGGGATGGGGACGAAGTGAGGGAAAGAAGGAGGGAAGGTGAAGGGATGGTAAGAAGGATCACAGAGATTAAGTTCCCCTATAAGCAGATGGTTGGATAGAACTTTGGGGGATTCTAAGACCATATCTTCAGGCAGGAAGGGAATTCACATGTATGGTAAATTCACTGTCTGGCCAGTCTGATTGCTAATTCTACGTGTCAGCTGGACTGGGCCATGCAGCACATGGGCATTTGGTGAAACGTTATTCAGAGTATGTCTGGAAGAAGGTTTCTGAATGAGATTAACATTTGAAATCAATGGACTGAGTAAAGCAGATTTTCCTCCCTCATGTGGAAGGGCCTTATCCAATCAGTTGAAGACCTGAATAGACCAAAAAGGCTGAGGAAAAGGGATCTCCTCCTGGCTGACTGTTTGACTCATTGACCCCTTGACTCATTCTTTTTTTGCCTTTGGACTCAAACTGAAATATCAGCACTTCTTGGGTCTGGAGCCTACTTTGCTCTCAGCTGGATCTTAACACCACTGGCTTTCCTGGATCTTGCCAACTACAGATGTTGGGACTTCTCATCCTCCATAATCACCTAAGCCAGTTTCTTATAATAAGCCTTCCCCCCTCTCCCTGTCTCTCCCCTCTACTGTCTTTGTATAATTGGTTCTGTTTTTCTGGAGAACCCTGACTAGTACAGCAGACAATATGCTGAACTCTTGACATATTATTTCATGGAAGCTGAGGTACTTTCAACAACTTGTTACACAGGTCTTACAGTTAGTAAGGAGAATACGTTTCTAACCCAAGGCCTCTCTCGGTCTAGATAATCACATCTCCTTTTTTTTAGCTGTTGAGTTGCCCAGACATATCAAGGTGAGATTAGCCTCCCATTTCCAGATGCAGGTGAGTGAGAGGCTCTTTGATCATTTCCCTTCCTTGGAGACAGATGTTGTGAAGAACTAATTACTAGGACACAGTACCCAGGGCTCTCTCAGAAGCTCTGACCCACGACTCAACACCAGAGGAATGTGGGCGGCTTTCTGAGCAGAGGTCATTCTGGGGTTCATAAATTCTTATTCAAACCACAGTTATTTACTAAACACCTACTATGTCAGGTCCTGTAATTTTGGCAATGAAGAAACATAAACAGAATTGTCTTCCTTGTGAAGAGCACAGTCTTTCTGAGTAACAAAAACATGGAAGTAAAAGAGGATAAATTTTATGATGGAGGTGTGTGCAAAGGTCCAAAGCAAATGGAGAGATTCATCTAGGCAGTTTAGGGGGAGAGCTAGGTGGAAAAGTGGGGACAAGCCAGAGTAAGGAATCCCTGTCCAAAGCCTTGGAGAGGACAAGGAAGATTTGGGTAACAGAAAGTAATTAGCTATGGATGGAAGGTGGTTCTCCACTTGGGCTGCTCCTTAGAGTTACATGGGGAGAATTCAAATATACAAATGCACGAGGACCATCCCCCACCTCAAGTCTCTGGAGCTACAATCTCAGCCTCAGGATTTTTTTTCGAAACTCCCCGGTGGTTCTATTGTGTTGCCAGGTTTGAGACCCACTAGTGGGCTGTCCAGAGTTGAGTATGGAGACTCAGGAACTACATAAACATGAAGGCCTCGGATGCTACTCTCAGCAGTTTGAACTTCCCCTGTGGGCATGCAAGGTTTTTAAACAGGGAAGTGACCTTTCTTTTAGGAAATGAGTCAGCATAATGGTCAAGCCTTAGGAGGCCGAGCCTCAGGGGAAATTCTGGCTTCATCTTCTCAAAGAGCTTAACCACCTGTGCTTACTAAGACACAATTGATTTCCCTTTTCCTTCTGCACACACAGCCAGAGGCCTCATGTCACCTGGGGAACCAGTTGCCTGGAAGTCAGGAGACCCAGGTTCTCACCCTATTATAGGTACTAACTTGCTGAGGGACTTTAGCCAGATCCTTCTCCCTCTCTCCTTAGCTTCCCACATCAAGCACATAGTAGATTAAACAAATCAATCACTTTCTAGGAGGTTGGCAGTACCTAAATGCTTTGATTTGTTGTTAGCCAAAATGTTACATGCATTTTTACGTTTAACAGAGCAATAAAGAAGATAGCAAGGTTTCTGTTAATCAAAGAGAACAGGTCTAGGTTCTGAGAGGTGGGAAGTGTGAACCAGGGAATTTTGAAATGGTCAGTACTTTCTTATTTTCTTTGGTCTCTGACAGGATGTCAGTTGTTTTCCTGATATATTCCATCTGTAGGGATACTTCTTAGGTCAAGGTGTTCCCCATATAATCTGCTTGTCCCTCCTCAGGATCTCCATAAGTCAGTGACCCAATCTGCTCTGTTGAGATGGAGGAAAACACAGATTTGGAGGTGCCCTGTTCATTCCTGCTGGCCTTGAGTCAAGAGTAGCACCAGCCTGGAGAAGATGCACTAATAGGCCTTCCCACTTGGGGCATTTTCTGCCCCAATCCACCCACATCAAGCCTGAGAGAATCTTTTGCTATGATATATCTTCAACGTTTCCTCACTGCTACACATCAAACCCAGGTTCTCTGACATGGCACTGAAGACCACTTACAATCCTCTCTCCATCAGGTTCTCTAGCCTCATCTCCTACAGGTCTTTACAGTGCACAGAACACCAGGCACACAGAACTGCATATTCTTCCCCAGGATGGCCAAGCTCTTTCCTGCTTATAGGTCTCAACCCACATAGTTTCCTCTATTTGGAATGCTTTCCCCTTACCTTTCACTCATCCTTTAGGTCCAGCTAACAAGTCACTTCATTCATTTATTGAGGACCTAACCTGTGTATTTTAGGAAGAATGCCAGACACTTGGAGGATGAAAAAAAAATAGAATCCTTTAGTAATGGCTCTGGGGTCTGACTCCTCTTCATTTTGCTCCTAAGTTTGCCACTGTGTGGTGATTATCCATTTACATTTCTGGATCTCTATCTAGATTTATAAACTCCTTATGAGTCTAAATATCTCTTAATTATCTCTGTATCCATACCACTAAGCACAGGGCCTATCACAGAGTAGCAGCTCAGTGGATATTTACTGAATGAATGAATGAATGCTTTGATAAATGAAGGAGTGTGTGTATGAATGTTCCAAATAGAATGAGGATTGCTTGGTCCCAAGACCACCACAAGAGGCTGTAACAATGAAGAGACCCCTTAGACCTCTTAGTCTGGATTAGAAGACCCTAGAAGGGACCATCAGGGATCACTGACATCTTATAGAAGGGAAACAGACTAGACAAGGGAATGGGCTATAACCCTGTCATCCTAGCACTATGGGACCCCTTAGTTCTCTCTAGCTCCACTCACAAACACATGCAGCCCTGGCATCATTGCCTTGGAATCTGATCACCAGTTTGGTTGCTTTCTTCCTCTGTCAATTTGATATGGCCAGCCAGGAAGACAGTGCTGACGAGGCATTCTCAAGCCCTGCACTGACAGAAATCAGGTGTCCTCGCTTCATAAAAGAAACATTAACCGATCCGATGGGAGCTGGAAGCAGAAGTGCTGACAAAGATGTAACTCCCAAGGATTCTATGGGGCAAGGAGAAAGCATCGTTCTCTCCTGATTTAGAGGCATTCTGGGGTTTGCAGACAAGACAGAGAAGAATGGGAGACGCCAGGGAGGAAGTCTCAGCTGCTCAACTAAGGGGATCAAGAGAAAAGGAATGATAAGGAAGGCCACTGTCCCCTTCTCTCCATTCCCACTGTCCCATCCAAGTCCTAATGAACTCTGTCCTGGACCTAGGTCTTTCATTGATTTCCCGTAGTTTACTGTCTTCTGCCTCAACTTGTCCCAGCCCAGTCTCCACACTGTCGTCAGGTGGTCTTTCTAAATTACCCGACTGTGATTTAGATACTCTTGATTAAGATCCTTCAGTGGCTCCCTGTTACTCAGATGACATATAAGACCTCCTTAAACCCTTTACTGATGCCCAAAGGCTGCCATTTTCTGCCACAAGAGGAGATTCCGTTTTCACTCACCATGAAGATAAAAGGACCTCTGGCAAGGAAAAGATTCAGGAGAGAGAGATGGTGGTTTGATGGCAGGAATGAGCCCTCTTTCTAGAAGAACCACTTTGATTCCTACACCAACACAGGCACCCTCATTCGTCTCATGGGAAAATCAATTTTAGGGAGACGTAGTGACAGAGACATTCCGCTCTATGCTCAGCCCTATCCAAGGCATGACTGGGGACTTGAAGATCATCAGACATGGTCCCTTTTCTCAAGGAGTACACCGTCCGGTGGAAGAAAAGGAAGTAGAAACAAACAATCATGACAAGGAAGACAGTGTTATCCTGGAAGTTTGCTCAAAGTGATCTGAGAGGGAGAGGGGCTGGAGACCAACTGTATGTGGTGGGATGGGGGAGGAATTGGGGATATTTGGGCTAGTCCTTGGAGAAAGATTAGACATTTCCCAGGAACAATAGGAGAGAAAGAAATGATAAAGCTTTTCCTATGTTATAAACTCACTGGGGCTTGGTGAATATCAACTGCTTTGCATTTTGTGCAAAGACTCATAAAGGGCAGTTGTGAAATGTTTGGAAAACAAGGTATAATTGAATAGAGTAGAGGAGGGGCAAGGTAAGAGACTTGAATGGATCTAAGACTTCACATAGTGTCATCAGACACCTCTTTCTCTCTCTTTTTCCCTCCCTTATCTCTCTCTCCTCCTCCCACCTTGTCTTTTCTTTCCTGACATTGGTCTCATTTTCTCTTATTTGAAGGAGCATCTTCCACATAAAGTAGTAGGGAGGAAGGTGACATGTACTGCATCTTCAGACTTCATTATCACAGCTGAAGGAACTCAGAGGGAAAAGCTTCTCTCTCCAGCTTCAGTGTAATCCCAAGAGAGGTCCCAGATTGACCAGTCTGAGCCATGTGCCCACCTCCAAGGCTACCCCCTGGTCACTGCCATGGAGGATGTATTTGAGCAGACCTGGGTAATGTCACTACAGCAGGGATCTAGGATTGCTGCTGTCTCCAAAATCACATGCTCATAGTAAGAGAGGAGCAGTTTCCCCCAAAAGATGGGTTGCTGTAACCAAAAGACAGAAGATGGTTTTAGACAGATAAAACTATAGCTGTCTGCTTCATTTGTGAATTCCCCTCCTCCAGAGATACCTCGGTGACTCTCTGGGAATACCAGGGATTTCCTGACCTTCTCTGTATCCAGGGGGTCTTGTACATAACATCTCCTCAAGGAAGGTTTATTGATAATTACTTTGGCACATCTAAAAAGGAAAAATAAAAAAAAATAGATTAAAGAAAAGGAATATAACGTGGCAAGCTGGGAATTTAGACACTGTATTGGCTTTGAAACAACCCATTTGGAAGAAATGTCTTGCTGCCCTTGGTGAGTCTGAAGAAAGAATAAGAAGACACTCAAAGAACATGTGGAGTGTGTGCAGCTGCGTTTGCACCAGGAAGCAGAGCTCAGCTGAAGAGCTGCAGTCAGCATCCGAGATAGGAGGAGCCTGTCCTGGCTTTGATGCTCTTGGGATAATGGAGCCACAGTGCAAGCACAGGGCCTTTTATTGACAGGGTAAAAAGAAGCCAGCTGGGGTTTGTCTATAGCTGAGCTTCTGATTCTATCCCATACTTCTGAAGAATACCCTCTTTGTTACTTTGCTGCAGGTGGCACCTGTCATTACAGGACGTGGAAATAGGATAAACAGCCCTGAGCTCCTTAAGAGATGCCCCTTCCTCAAATGAGTCTCAAACAGCTCTCAAGTTCATCTCTTGCATGCTCTCTCACTCTGTCTCTTTCTCTCAATCGGAGGATTCAACTAAACAAGGAGATTGGTGGTAGCTGCAGAACTCTGTTCCAATAAAGTGTCACTAATTTTTGTTACAAGATGATAGTCTCAACTTTGCTGCAGCTCCTCTCCCATAACAAATCCCTAAAAATAATAGGAAATAAAATAAAAAATAAATTCAAAATGAGGCCCCAAATCAAGAAATGAAGCCCTCAGTGAGTCCAGAAGCAATGAAAATTTCTTTAAAAGCAGGAAATAAGTAGGGCTGGTATGAAAAGGGAAACTCTAACCCAAAAGGCAGGGGAAGTACTACTGAAAAATACATACTTGCCCAGAAAGGGTAGAAATAGAGAAGAGGAGATCCAGGGTGATTCAGCAGGTGCCACTGGGTGACTTCCATTCCATCCCCTGACAGCAGCCAGCTATTGCTGGGGTGATTACCTCCAAGAAAAAGCAATGTTGTGGGAATCTGGAATGGAAAAATAGGCAGGACAGGAGTAGTTGAGAACAACCAGGAGGAAGGAGAGCATCCATGCCCAGAAGACAATTACCTCACAAAACTACCCAGAGACAAGTCCCATCACTTCCCAAGTCTCACTGAAAAGGGCAGATCAGTCCAGGAAGTGGGACCCATTTCTGTTCTAGAACAGGCTGTGTAAACAAATAGAGCAGAGCCAAACACAAAAACTCAGTTGCAGAGAGAGGTGCACAATCCACCAGTCGCATGAGGAAAGCCAGCACCATGAAAGAGAAGCAGCAAACTCAAATCCAGAATCTATACCTGGTAACATAAATAAATCCAGGAGGGAAAGGTGAGATACATGAAGCAGTGATGAGTAAAAGACTTAAATTAGTAAAACTTATATTAAACCTACTATGTTTTTTGGGTTTTTTTTAAGATTGATTGATTGATTGATTGATTGACTGATTTAAAGCACAAGTGAGGGGCAGAGGGAGAGAGAGAAAATCCCAAGCAGACCCCTTGCTAAGTGTGGAGCAAGACTCAGGGCTGGGTCTCAGGACCCTGAGATGATGACTAGAGCTGAAATCGGGAGTCAGTTGCTTAGCCACACAGACAGCCCACTGTGTTGATTGTTTTAGTGTAGATTGTAGATGGGAACACGGAATAGGAGTGGGAGTGGAAAGTAAAATCACACTAATACTCTTGTTTTCAAAGAGGCAGGATATAGATATCCATATATGTAGCAGTTTATTAGAAAACTATTTTGATTTATGTTTTAAAATCTCTTTAAAAGGTAGTGCCTAACACTGAAACTAGAGAGAAACATCATAAAAACACTACAGACCAATACCTCTCATGAATATAGATGCGAATATAGATGCAAAAATGCTAAAAAAAAGACACTAGCACACTGAATACAGCAATATTTAACAAGGATTATGCACTTTGATCAAGTAAGATTTATCCCAACAATGTAAAATTGGTTTAACATCCCCAAATTAGTACAATGCCCTATATTAATAAAAACAAATAACATACATTTTGTAATAATATCAATAAATCCAGAAAAAGCATTTGAAAAAAAAAAACTAACACCTTTTCATGATCAAAAAAAAAAAAAAACAACTCATAAAACTAAGAATAGAAGAGAAACCTCAATCTGATAGTGTATCGGTGAAAAACCAACAGCTGACATTATACTTACCTGTGAGAGACTAAATCCTTTATCCCTAAGATCAGAAATGAGGCAAGGATGGCCTTTCTTGCCATTTCTATTCAGCATTATACTGGATATTTATTATATTAAATATTCAAAATAGACAAATCTACAGAGGATGAAGGTAGATTAGTGGTTGCCTATGGCTGGTAAGGGAGAGAGAGATTGCTGTTGGGGTGCAAGTTTCTGTGGCAGTAAAAATATTCTGAAATTAGATTATGGTAGTGGTTGCACAACTCTGTCAATATGTAAAAACCATTGGATTGTACACAATAAATGGGTAGCATTTAGGGTGTGTAAATTATATATCAATAAGGCTATTAAAATGTAATGATAACAACTAGAAAACAAATAGATGAACAAAATCCAACAAATAGAACATATTTTTTTAAAACCGGAATAAAGAAAACTTGATGAAGACAAGAGGCAAGAACTGGAGAGCGGGAAAAGCAATTAGAAATTACAATGAATTGAAAACACAAACCATGAAATAGGAACAAATCCAAACTTAGCAGGCACCATCAATATTAATGCACTAAATTTACCTGTAAGAGATAATTTAGGTTGTATTTGAAAAATATAGCCACTTGTTATCCTCAGGAAACAGACAAAACAAAATTTCCTCTGAAAACAAAGATGTGGAAAATACTTGTTTAGAAGGGACTAACAAACAAGAAAGCAAATATAATTATATAAAATATAATCATGTAAAATAAAATATAAGTTGAAAATCATCTAAAGAAAGATGTACCTATACCTCATAGAGATAAATGGATCCAAGAATTTACTGTTATGCACCTAAAATATAGCTATGAAATAGTTGAAGCAAAAATTGACAGAATTACAACAAATAGCTGAAAGATAAAAAAAAAAAAATCACTGTTGAAAACTTGAACAAACTGCTCCAGAAAACAAAATCAAGGAGACAAAAACCAAATAAGGTTATGAAGAGTCTTAGTAGTAATATATCAATATGCTTGGTAAAATAGAGAATTTTGTACCCAATAAACAGAGGCTTTACATCATTTTTTTAATTTATTTATTTTTTGCTTTACATCATTTTGTAACACATGTGTGACAGTAAAATTTGTCTTAGGGAACACTTGGGTGGCTCAGTGGTTGAGCATCTGCCTTCAGCTCAGGTTGTGATCCTGGGGTCCTGGGATTGAGTCCCACATCCAGCTCCCCGCGGGATCCTGCTTCTCTCTCTGCCTATGTCTCTGCCTCTCTTAGCGTCTCTCATGAATAAATAAATAAATAAAATCCTTTAAAAAAATTTGTCTTAGACAAGGCCACCAATGAAATACCAACAAATTCCAAAAAGTTGACTTTATAAGCAAAATTCACTAACCATTATGCAATAAAATTAGAAGTAAATTAAGAGACAGGTGTCCAAAAGCAAAGAAACAAAAACAAAACAGACATCCAAGTATAAACACACGTACCTATTTTTTTATCACTTTTTTGATTGAAGAGAAATCAAAATGGAAACTTTTTAAATTAATGAAGTGGAAAAAGAACAATAAAGCAAATTCAAAAAAATATTTTTAAATTTATTATGAAAGTATAGTTGTAACTAGTTTTTATATGTTAACATATTGATTTGACAATTCTATGCATTACTCAATCCTCACCAGGATAAGTATATTCACCATCTGTCACCATACAAAGTTATTACAATATTATTGACTATATTTCCTACGCAGCACTTTACATCTCTGTGACTTACTGATTTTATAACTGAAGCTTGATACCTCTTAATCCCCTACACCTATTTCGCCCATCTCCCCACCACCACCTCTCTGGTAACTGCTAGTTTGTTGTCTATATTTAAGTGTTTGTTCATTTGTTTTGTTTTTTAGATTCTATACAGAAGTAAAACCAAAAGGTATTTGTCTTTGTCTGACTTATTTCACTTAGCATAATACCCTCTAGGTCCATCTGTGTTGTTGCAAATGGTAAGATTTCATTCATATTTTTTATGTCTGAGCAATATTCCATTGTATACCACATCTTCCTTGTCCATTCATTTATCATTGGACATTTGGGTTACTTTCACATCTTGGTTATTATAAATAACACTGTAATAAACATAGGGGTGCATATATCTTTTCAAATTAGTGTTTTCATTTTCTTTAGGTAAATACCCAGTAGTGGAATCACTGAATTGTATGGTAGTCCTATTTTTAACTTTTGGGGGGAAACATCATACTGTTTTCCACAGTGGTTGCCCCAATTTACGTTCCCCCCAACAACGACAAGCGTTCCTTTTTTTTTTTTTCCACATTTCTCATCAACACTTGTTATTTCTTGTCTTTTTGGTACTAGACATTCTGACTGGTGTAAGGTCATATCTCATTGTGGTTTTGATTTGCATTTCCCTGTTGATTGGTGATATCGAGCATCTTTTCATGTGCCTGTTTGCCATCTGTATGTCTTCTTTGGAAAAATGCCCTCTGCCTATATATTTAATCAGATTATTTTTTGATGGAGAATTATATAAATTATTTATTTTGGTTATTAACCCATAACTGGATGTATCATTTGTAAGTATCTTCTCACATTCAGTAGGTTGCTTTTTTTTTTTTTTTATGGTCTCCTTTGTTATACAAAGCTTTTTATTTTGGTGTAGTCCCAATATTTTAGTTTTGCTTTTGTTTCCCTTGCCTGAGGAGACATATTTGTAAATAAGTTACTAAGACCAGCATCCAAGAGATTAATGCCTATGTTTAATTTTAGGAGCTTTATGGTTTAAGGTCTCACACTGAAGTCTTTAATCTATCCTGAGTTTATTTTTATGTATGGTGTAAGGAAGTGGTCCAGTTTCATTCTTTTGCATGGAGCTCTCCAGTGTTCCCAGCATTATTTACCTTCAACTGTCTTTTTCTTCATTGTATATTCTTGCCTCTTTTGTCATAGATTATTTGACCACATAGGCATGAGTTTATTTCTGTGCTTTCCATTCTGTTCCACTGATTTATGTGTCTATTTTTGTGCCAATAGTGTACTGTTTGATTACGTTAGATTTGTAGCATATCTTGAAATCTGGGATTGTGATATCTCTCAGCTTTGATCTTCTTTTCAAGATTGCTTTGACTAATTGAGGTCTTTTGTGGTTCCATATAAGTTTTCAGATTATTTGTTTTAGTTTGGTGAAAAAATGTTATTGATATTTTGATAGGATTGCATTGAATCTGTGGATTGCTTTGGGGAGTATGGACATTAAAAAATATGAGTTCTTCCAATCCATGAGCATGGTATAGCTTTCTATTTGTTTGCATCATCTTCAATTTCTTTCAGTCTTATGGTTTTCAGAGTAGAAGTCTTTCACTTTTTTGGTCAAATTCATTCCTAGGTACTTTATTCTTTTTGATGCAATTGTAAATGGGATTTTTTTCTTAATTTCTCTTTCTCTTACTTCATTATTTATATATAAAAATACAACATATTTCTCTTTATTAATTTTGCATCCTGCAATGTTACTGAATTCACTTATTAGTCATAATGGTTATTTTGATAGAATCTTTAAGGTTTTCCATATATAGTGTGTCATCTGCAAATAGTGACTATTTTACTTATTCCTTACCAATCTGGGTGCCTTTTGTTTCTTTTCATTGTCTGGCATAAAATAATTTTTAAAAATAAAAGCAGAAATTAAGGAAATAGAAAACCTGTTCAGTACCACTGGTGGTTTTTCTGGCCAGTTTCATCCAGGTGGAATCTGGGACTCAAATGAATCTGGGTACATGCTCTGTGATTTGGTAGTGGGAAAATGGTGTATTTTAAATGAACATTGCCCTTGATCAGCTCAACTAGAGACCCCAGACTTCTAAGGATATCTCAGGCAGGTCAGACTTTTACCATAATTCCTACAGCACAAGAAGTATAGTCTCTCATTTTGGGCAATTCTGTACATTGTCTTCTGACCTTGAGTTGACCTTCTCCTTAAAATAGACATCAGAATATCTCTCATTCTGAATGTACTATCTGACTTTTCTTTCTTTTAAATTGCCTTTGTAGAATAAGATATTTCATGACCTTCTCCACTACTACTGGTAGATTAAAATGATTTTAAAGTATTAGAAATGGAATGTGCAAAGGAGTGCCCCCCTTTCTGAAAAACTGGTTTTTAAAGAGTTGTATGCAAAATATTAGAATGTGTAGATTGTTTAACCACATTTTGTTCATATTTATTATTATAAGAGAATAAGGCAGTTCTTGGAAGGGCTTGTGATTGCTGAGAATATGTGAAACTATATGACAAATATTAATTGAGTGCCCTCTACATGCCTGGCACTGTGCTAGGTGTATAACACATATACAGCTTCTAATCTTCTGAAGCTTCTAGTTCTGTTTCCTGGAGCGTGCCTATCATTAAAAAAATATTATTTCATTATGGGTTGGAGAGCTGAGAGATTCCACTAGGACTAAAGTGTACCCTATTGAAGTCTGAATACAGTGAAGGGCATAATACATGATGAAGCAGAAGCAATGGTCCTGAGGCAAGATAGACAATGAACCCCCAGAGGAGTGTAATTTTCACAAATTCAGCCATAGTCTTGGAAGTCCAGAAAACTATCTTATCCATACACCTAGAAAGGAAAGATTCTCAGTGACATGCTGATCGCAATTTCACATAAGATTGATTTTAAAATGCCAATTTACCACTTTCCTGTGGCCAGAGTCATCCTGTTCTCTATCTGCCACACTGCTTTCCCAGTACTAAGGTACCTGGAAAGTTGAATTAGTCCTCAGAAGATTGCTCAGAGGGCATAGAAACATAGTGAAGAGAGATGACTAATTTTGACATTTTCATCTGTGGAGAAATTGCCACACAACAATGAATGCTCTTGGCAGAATAAAATTTAGTTTGTATCTGCTATGAGCCATTTCATTTTTTTTATGTTTTATCAGTGTACAAATATGTTTTTAAACTACTATTTCCATATCTTCATTTCCTGGTACTCCTATACTATAGCTAGCAGATACAGGGGTTACTACTATTTAGGTACTGTACTAATAACTTTCTGTATATGAACTCCCTTAATTCCCAAAACCTCCTTATGAGGTACATACTTTTATTATTTCCCTCAATTTTCAGTTGAGAAAAATGAGGCAGGAAAAATTTCCACCAATTATTCCAAATCACCCACTACTAAATGGCAGAACCAGAATGCAAATGCAGGTTTTCTGGCTCCAGATTTGATTCCTCTATCTTGTCTCATGGTCTTTCTCATAGTCCTCTTTCAGGACAGATTCAATCAATAATTGTTTATGTGAGTTGTTAGGCTTACTATATCAGAGACAACTAAGAACAGCAAGATTTAAAAAGCCAGCTTTCTTTAAGCAACTATCCTTTCCTCTTTAATCCCTAGAACCCCAAATGGGGGAGAGGGAGAGTAAAAAAAAAAAAAATACTGAACCAAGTGTAAAGAGGAACTGAAATACTTTCTGAAGGTCAAGGTCTAATAAAAAAAGGCGATTCATAGTATTCACAGGTTTTATTCCAAAGGGAAAGTTTAGGGCCCATTAAACATTGGAGGAACTTTCTAAAAGCTTAGCCACTTGTGAATAAGAAGTCAGGAACCCTCCAGTTCCATCCACGTTGAAGCAAATGGTGGGTATTTGTCATTTCTAATGGAACTGGAGGGTATTATGCTGAGTGAAGTAAGTCAATCGGAGAAGGACAAACAGTGTATGGTCTCATTCATTTGGGGAATATAAATAATAGTGAAAGGGAATATAAGGGAAGGGAGAAGAAATGTGTGAGAAATATCAGAAAGGGAGACAGAACATAAAGACTCCTAACTCTGGGAAATGAACTAGGGGTGGTGGAAGGGGAGGAGGGCGGGGGGTGGGGGTGAATGGGTGACGGGCGCTGAGGGGGACACTTGACGGGATGAGCACTGGGTGTTACTCTGTATGTTGGTAAATTGAACACCAATAAAAAATTAATTTATTAAAAAAAAAAAAAGGAAAGTCAGGAACCTAAGCACCTTCTAGCGCCATGGGAAACCATTGCAGCTGCAAAACCCCTAATGAACTTGGGGCAGCTGAGATTGTGGAGGGGTGGGGAGAGGGGGAGAGGTGGGAATACAATAAGTAAACCAACAAATGCAATAAAATATCATAGCAGAACACCTGGTACACAACTGAGACTTAATAAATGCTCAATGAAAGAATGATACCAAGTCATTAAGTCCCTTGGATGCTCTTTTGTTCAATGGCCTTCTCTAGGTGATTATTCTAAAGCTTACATGGGGTCTGCTTCGGATAACTATACCTATTTTCTCTGTTTGCTGATTAAGAAGCAAGAAATATTTCAGGATATTTCAACTCTGTAAAAAGTCATATTATGATTCATCATCATGCATTTACCATCTTCAAAATGAACTGTTGAGCCTCAAGTGCCTTTTAAATTCAAAGTTCTAAACTGAAATATAATGAGAAGTAAGTGTCCTAATATCTGACAGAGGAGATGAAAATGAAGTACAGAGTCACCTACGAAAGGGCAAGGCCCCTGGGAGGCTTGTGTAGGGTGCCTTTTGATGGAGTTGGGGGCACAAAGTGATGGTGAAAAGGTAGCTCCATTCAGATAAACATATTCATTGAGTTCCTTCTATGTGGCAGGTCAATGTTAAGTGTGGAGGACACAAATGTAACCCTTGTTTCACTGGCTGCTAATTGCTAAAGGTTCTGCGGTGATTCCTTCTAGACAATCCAGATAGTGTCTCATATGCTCATCAATGCATCTTATTCTAGGCCAGATCGTGAAATGTCTTGACAAGGTCTCCTCCATCTGCTACCTTGTGAGAAGTATCTTTTCTTTCAGTGCCCACCATTGAGTGACCCCATAAGAGTTAGACATGACCACTCATGTCCTTTGTGGTATGTGATGTCTCTTGAATTACATAAGGGGCCAGTGTTTTCTGCAGCCTTCAGCATACCAAAGCCATTGCTTTGCACATAAAAGTGAGGACAGGATCCCACTCCAAAGTCATCTTTTAGCACATTTTTTAACCTAGGACCCAAAGAAGTTTCATGAAGTTGTAATTGAAAATAGTTCCTTCACCTTCTGCTTTTGATGGACTTTAGAAATTGTCCATGGGGAAGTGTTGGAGGACCAGTGTCTGGGACAAGACTTATGCTCTCCTTACTGTCCTTCTCACCTACACATATTTTTCTCTGCCCTTCCATCATAGTGCTTGTTCAAATTGTCACCGACCCATTACAAATAGTTGACCTGTCCAAATTTTTCTGTTAAAGACCTCTTTGGTTCCACTAAAATTCCTCAATACAAAGATAAATAAGACCTGGTCCCATCCCTCAAAGCAGTGGTGCACCCTAGATGAATTTCTGTTGTGTCACTACTTGTCTGAGTGTCAGGGCTACTGACCAAAAAGAGGCAGCAATTCAGTGTGATGGAGACACCATTACACCAGGCATCCAAAGAGAACCTTTTCCACTCCTTGGATCTGTTTCTTATCAGCCACGTGGCCTTCAGAAAATCACTTTACTCTTCATGTTCAGTTTCCTGACTTAAGAGAGGAAACAAACAAAACCTCTTCCCTACCTCATGGGAGGGCTGTGACAATTAAGAAATGAGGCATGTGAAAGGGTCTGGTAAACAGCAAACTCCATGTGCCGCTCACCTGAACAGTTAGTACCTCCTCCTCCCCTCACAAAGCACTTGGAGCTGCTCTCTAACATAATGTTTATCACACTGCAGGGTATCTGTTTAGATGTCTGATCCCCACGGTATACTGTCAGCCACTAAAAGGCAAAGGTGTCCTCTTATTCATTTTTGGATTATCTGCCCCTGGTGTGGTGTCAGTCATAACACACTCACAAAATACATGTTGATTGACTGCATGAATTAATGTATTGAGTGCAAAAATGATAATTATAGTCTGGTGTTCTGAATAATTTTGGACAAATCACATCACCCTCAGGACTGAAGCTTTCCTAATTGCTAGTAGGAAAAATATATTAGTGAGGACTAGGAAGATATATGACTTTCACATCATGTAATTTTAGCCCAGAGATTCTCTATAGTGCTTGAGTTTAAATTCTTCCATTATAAAATGAGGACATTAAATCTAAGAAAATGTGTGTGATGTGTCAAAGAGCATGTGGTGGCCATCTGAACCAGAATCCAGATCTCTTGACCATCAGTCCAATATTCTTCAGACCACATTTTGAGATCCTCAAACAAAAGTGACACAGTTAACACAGGATGATTTTATCATCCAGAGCACCATGTTGTGTTCCAGAAAATAGATCTGTTCCTGGCAGAAAATAGACACTCTGGTCAATGGGGAGATACTCCTTGGTGAGAAGGATCTGTGAATTGAGAACAAAACCACACAGCATTGGTCAAGGTGGGTATTAGTTACTCTGAATGAATCAAACTCGAAGAGTGGCAAATGGATCACCATGCGTCACAGCTCCACAGTGAAATTAAATGACTTTGTACAGCAGACAAATACTTAAAAAACTTGACAAAACCGGGTGACCTGTAAAGTGCTGCGTTGCAAAGAGAAGAGGTTGAGTAAATTAAAGCAATGCCCTGAAGTCAATTCCAGAATCAGTCATTCACTCACAATTCATTCTTCAAGCTCTTACTGTAAACCCTGCTGGTGCAGGGCACCAAGGCGGTGAGGTGTGGTCTGCCCCCAACCCTCCTCAGCCCAGTACGCCCATATAGTTGAGAAGATGTGAGATGCTTGGACAGATGAGCACATGGAAGGGTTGGACTGGCTGACAGACTTTGGGCATAATGCCTTGAAGGGCATGAAGGAAGGTATGGCCTGTCATACCTGTGGGACAGGTAGGGAAGATAGTAAGAAGTTGATCAGGACAAGAGTAGATTTTTTAAAGGGGCCTACAAAAATGAATAGCTCTTTGCCTGTCACGCAATGAGAGTGAACGGAGAGAACTATACCAGCAGAATAATAATATGAGGCTTAAATTGGCTTGGCATATTTGGGCAACTGAAAGGAGTTTGGTGTGGCAGAGGGAATGATGGGAGTTAAGAAGGATATGATGAAGAGGTAGGCAAAATCCTTCTCATTTCAGATGAAGGATTTATATTTTATCTTCGTGACCAAAGTGTCTTATACTTGAATCCATGTGTGATCTTCAAGGATCCACAAACCTCTGGAAATTACACATAAGTTCTTGGGTGTCTATGTGTATATAAATGTTACTAGGAGGAGTATTTTCATATTTGCCTATTCTTCAGTGCATCCCTGCCACCACACCCTCCCTAAACACGGACAGCATTAAAAACTAGCAGTCTAGGAGATGACAAATCAGTGAAGGACTTTCAAAATGTTGTTGTGAGATCAGAAACATGTTTGAGACTGAGCTTTCTGGTACCAGTGTGGAGAGTGCACAGGGGAGTGAGGCTGGAGGCAGGGAGACAGTGGGGAGAGTACTGTAATAGTCCAGGTGAGAGATAGTGAAGCCTAAGCTCTGATGGTGCCAAGGGGTTGGAGAACAGATCCCTTAAGTAGTTGACTTTTAAAATAGCTTATTTTCTTTCAGGCTACCCTCTAGATTCTACAACATAATGAATAAAATATAGTCATGTATTTAAAAATAAAGTATAATCCTATATTTTAAAATAAAATAGCTTATTTAATATTGCGTTCAGACTTGAAGATGGTGCATGAGTTTTCTACTGCTGCTATAACAAATTAGCACAAACTTAGTGATTTAAAACAACACAGATTTATTCAGAAGTCCAACATGGTTGTCAATGAGCTAAGAAAAATATGTCAACAGGGCTGCATTCTTTTTTAGAGGCTAGAGAGCAAAATTATTTACTTGTTTCCAGCTTCTAGAAGCTACTTAACATTCTTTGGCTCGTGGCTCTCTTCCTATGTCTTCGAAGCCAACAACACTGCATCCGTTTGCCCATTCTTCCACAGCCACATCTCTCTCTGATCACAGCCAGGAAAGGTCCTGTTTTTAAGGGCCCATGTGATTATGTTGAGTCCAGCTGTGTAATCTTTCCATCTCTTCATCACATCTGCAGGAATATCTTTTGTTGTGTAAAATAACTATTCACAGATTATGAACACCTTGGTTGGGTAGGGGGGTGCATTATTCTTCCTACCTCAGATGGAGACTCAGAGCCAGAAAGGGAGAGTGTATTGCCTGAGGCCTGCAAACATGAAAGCAGTAGGTAGAGTTGGGATGAGGACCCAGATTTCCTAAGCATCAGTCCTGGACAGATTCCAATTCCTGATGCAGGTAGGCCATGTGTAGATTAGTGGTCACCACACTCAGTAGAAAGTGACTGAGTGGATGGCACATGCCTAGGTCCCCTCCACTATACGATGCCTAAGGGATGTGCTGATTCCTATTTGTTGGCCAGTGTGGCTGTGATAATAGTCCATAGAGGGGAAGTAGGCACCACTTCTGTGTTGTCTAGCCTTGGTTAGCACTAACCAGACCTGTCAGCCTCTATCCTAGGACATCTTAGCTTTTTATCTATGCATTACATTTCAGCGATCGGAACTCATCCAGGATGAGGCTGTTATAGGTACATGGCATGATACAAGGGAAGTGTTCCAGAGGTGGAGTTGGGAGCCCAGGGTGCTGTCTTCCTTCTGTTGACCTGAAATATGTGATTTCCCTTCATTTGAGACTCATTACCCTCCTCTGTGAAATGAGATGGTTTGGGTTAGAGATAAAAGTTCCTCTAGCAGTTCCTAAGTGTAGAATGTGGGGATGATTTCTGCAAATAGATGATTGGCAAATAGAGTAGAATGGTTATATGGCAATCCTCCTAAGAGATCCTTCCCTTCTTTGACTCTCAATTCTTTTTTTTTTTTTTTAAAGATTTTATTTATTTATTCATGAGAGGCACAGAGAGAGAGAGAGAGAGAGACAGAGAGAGAGAGAGAGACAGAGAGGCAGAGACACAGGCAGAGGGAGAAACAGGCTCCATGCTGGGAACCTGATGTGGGACTCGATCCCAGGTCTTCAGGATCACACCCTGGGCTGAAGGCGCCGCTACACCGCTGAGCCACCCGGGCTGCCCATTGACTCTCAATTCTTGATGCAGCCTTGGAACTTGGCATTCAACAGTTCAACTGCACTGGACTGTAGCAGCTGGAAATACCAGATTTCTGTAGGGAAGAAGGTCTGTGCAGACTGCAAGAAGAAGCATTGAAACCAAGGCTGTGATGGATTCTACACACCATCCATATCAGATCCAAGAATTTCTGGATAAGCTAAGAGATTTCTAGAGTCTCTACACTACCAGAACAGATTTATGCATATCTCTATGTCTCTGGGTGACAAATATGAACACAGTTTCAAAAATCTAAAAATAGCTGTTGCAGCTTCTCAAACTGTAGCCCATCAATCTCAAGACCAACCAAAAGGAAAGTGGGAGGAATAGGAAGGGACTGGAATAAACCCTTTGGGCTCTGGTTTTGCAGTAACTGGACTTTCAAGAATTTGAAAAAGCAGAGATTAGCAAAATATGGAAAGGGATTAAAGAGAGGGAGAGCTTTAAGCTTTTCAAAAACCCTTAGGTCCAAGAAGACGAGTCAAGTCCAAGCAGATAAAATGAAAGAAATTCATCCTAACATTCATTATCATTATCAAACTTCTGAAAACTGAAGACAAAGAGAAAAATTTTCAAGCAACAAGAGAAAATAACATCTACTTTTAAGGAAAAAGAAAAATTTGAATGAGGGCAGATTTATATTCAGAAACTGTAGTGACTAGGAGGAAAATGGCACATTTTCCAAGTACAGAGAGAAAGGAACTTTCCATCGAGAATCCTATATCCCAAGAAAACGTCCTCTAAATATGGAGAATAAATCAAGACATTATCATATAAAGAAAAACTGAAAGAATTTGAACATTATTATCTGTTTTAATAAGAAGAAACTAAAGTTCAGAGTTATTTTGTACCAAGGACACAGCCAAAAAGCAGTGAAAGTGAAATTTGAACCCAAATTTGTTTGATTCCAGAATTCACATTCTTTTCAAGACCTGTTTCATATAATTTCCATGCATGTCAATAGTCATTATTGAATTTGAGTGTTATCCTCTCATTTTGTTTAATGCTTACTGTGTATTAGTTTATTTTCATTATTTGCTTCATGCTACAATATAGGAGAATCATTCATTCTTTTCTTCATTTGGTATTGATTAAGGACTGTCTCTATGCCTATCATTTGCTAGAGGAGAATCAGACAAAGTATAGAGCCAGGATGTACGTGACACATGTCCCATCTCATTCCTAATACACACTAGTGGCAGGTGACACAAATCAATCTAGTACTTATCCTTCTCAGCCTAGATATCTACGCAGGAAATTATAGTCTGTCAGAGCCACTGTATCGAGTGATACTACTTACCATTCCCAACATAAACCTGCCCTCCAAGAACTTATACTCCAGTGAAAGAAACAATTTTCCTATCTTCTAATTCCAGTATTTTCTATAAGAGAGTACAGGCAAAATGCATGAAACTACATATTGAATAATAGAGAAATAATATGTTTATTTCATATTCATTATCAGTACTATGTTAGGTACTTTATATTTATTACTTTGTTTAATCACCACAACTACTTTATGATATAAACTACTTTTTAACAGCTAAGGATACTGAGAAGCTCAGAGCAGTTAAGTGTGGTAAAGATAGTCCATGACAAAAAAGTGATTTGGATCAAGATCTGTTCGAATTGAAAATCTGTATTTTTTTTTCTTTTATACTTACTATGTTGCTTCTCTTTGAAAGGATCAAATTCGGGATGCCTGGTGGCTCAGTGGTTGAGCGTCTGCCTTTGGCTCAGGTCCTGATCTCTGGGTCCTGAGTCCCGCATTGGGCTCCCTGCAGGGAGCCTGCTTCTCCTTCTGCCTATGTCTCTGTCTCTTTCTCTCTCTCCATGTCTCTCATGAATAAATAAATAAAATCTTTTTTTAAAAAGACAGAATCAAATTCATAAACTAGTTATATTTAAACTACTTTCATGCTATTAAGAATGTATCTAAATATAAAGGTAGAAACTTCAAGAATGTGTCCTGAAATACTTAAAGTAAAAAAATAGAATTTTAGAACCAAGATAAATATTCAAAATCAACAGCTCTTTTCCTGGCAGCCAGTGAAAAGATATAATGAGTAAAAAGATGATATACATAAGAACAGCATAAAATATCAAATACTTTGAAGTTATCTTAATGAGAAATTTGTTAGGTCTCTATAAGGAAAGCTACAAAATATTACCAAGATGTGATATCTATTATCTATTTATCTATCCATCTATCTATTTATCTACCTATCAATCCAGTGCAGGAGAATACATGTTTCTAAATATTGTTCAGATTTTAATTTTTCCATGTTAAATTGTAAGATTAATTCTACCCTTCTCAAATTCTTAAAAGATTATGATGTGTATATATGTTATGTATAAAGACTGACCAAAACAATCTAAAATTAAGTAAATATGTAATAGACAGAAAGTTACAAAGAGGCTTTTTAATCATTGAACAACCAGAGAAACCATAAAGAAAAAGAGATCATGGGATCCCTGGGTGGTGCAGCAGTTTGGTGCCTGTCTTTGGCCCAGGGCACGATCCTGGAGACCTGGGATCGAATCCCACATTGGGCTCCCAGTGCATGGAGCCTGCTTCTCCCTCTGCCTATGTCTCTGCCTCTCTCTCTTTCTCTCTCTGTGACTATCAAAAATAAATAAAAATTTAAAAAATTAAAAAGAAAAAGAAAAAGAGATCATTCCCAAAAACTTAAAGAATTTTTCATATATACAACATCAAGTCCAAACTCACAGTGTGGAAAAATAAATTCCATCTATTTAGCAACTTATATCCATAATGAATAAGGAGTATTACAATTCACTCAAAGTGGTAAAAGGATGCCAGCAGCCTTTGATAAGTAATATATGTAAATTTTAATGCCCAGACCAGAAAACTTTACAAAATGATATATTTAAAATAATATGGATATTTCAAAATGGGTTCCTAAAAAACTGTTCATGTAACCCATAGGAACAAAATAAAAGAGAAACAAAGGAACCAGAAAGAAGGAAAACAAACAGAAAACAAATAATAAAATGATATACTTAAGCCCTAAGGTAATAATAATTGTCTTAAATATAAATGGTCTAACTACACAAACTAAAATGCAGAGATTGGTGGAATAAATAAAAAACATCATCAAACCTATGTGGTTTCTAAAAGAAACCCACTTCAAACAGAACAACTTAAATGAGCTGAAAATAAAAGGAAAAAAGTTGTATCATGCAAACATTAATTTTAAAAGACACATACATTGCCATATTAATATCAAATAGAGTATACTTCAGACAAAACCATTGCTAGAAACATTATGGAACAATAGGAACATTATGTAATGATAAAAGGATCAATACATTAGGAAGAAAACAATTCACAATTCTAAATGTGTGTTCCAAGGAACTGAGCCTGAAACACATGAAACAAAAATTGATTGACCCAAAAGGACAAATCTACAATTAACGTTGGGGACTTGAATTCCCCACTGTCAGCAGTTGATAGAAATGATATAGAACTGAATGACACAATCAACCAATGAGTTCTAACTGACATATGTAGAACATTCAATACATATTCTGACAATAACAGAATACATATTTTCTTCAAGCACACATGGAACATTCACCAAGATAGAACGCATCCTGGAGCATAAGACAAACCTCAAGAAATTTAAAAGAATTAAAATCATACAGATGGTGTTTTCTGAACACATTGGAATCAAATAAGAAATCAACAGAAAGTTAACAGGAAAACCTCCAAGCACTCGAAAACTAAACAACACACTCCTAAATAATTCATGGATCAAAGAAGAAGTCCAATGGAAAATAAAAGGGATATATTAAGCTGCATGAAAATTAAACTGTGACATGTTAAAATTCATGAAACACAGCTAAAGCAGTGCTAAGAGGAAAATTTATAGCACTAACTACTTACATTAGAAAAGAGGAAATGTCTTGAATCAATTATTAGGCTCCCACCTCAGGAACCTGGGGAAAGAAGAGCAATATAAACCCAGGGCCAGCAGAAGGAAGGAAATGATGAAGGTAAGGGCAGAAATTAATGAAAATGATAACAGAAAAGCAATAGAGAAAATAGTGAAACAAATAGTTGGTTCTTTGAAAGAAGAAGTAACATTGACAAATCCCCAGCAGAACTGACAGAGAGAGAAGACACAACCTAGCAATAGAAGAAATGAAACTATCACCATAAACCCCTTCCACATCAAAAAAAAAAAAAAAAAAAAAAGATAAGGGAGTACCAAGAATAGTTATATATGCATGCATTTGACAACTTGGATGAAATGGACTACATTTTAAAATGTACAAACTACCACAACTCGCTAAGTATAAAATACATAATTTGAATGGCTTTGTATCTCAAAAAAAATGAATTTGGAATTTAAATACTCTCCCCTCAAAACCTCTAAGTCTATTTTGTTTCACTACAGAATTCTACCGAATATTTAAAGAAGGGTCAATATGAATTCTACACAGTCTCTTCTGGATAGCAAAAGAAGGAATGCTTCCCAATCCATTCGATGGAGCTAATATTACCCTGACACCAAGACCAGCTAATAATGATAAAGAAAGAAAGAAAGAAGAAGAAAGAAGAAAGAAAGAAAAGAAAGAAAGAAGAAAGAAAGAAAGAAAGAAAGAAAGAAAGAAAGAAAGAAAGAAAGAAAAAGAAAGAAAGAAAGAAAGAAAGAAAGAAAGAAAGAAAGAAAGAAAGAAAGAGAAAGAAAACAACAGACCAGTATACCTCATGACTATACATATAAAAATCCATAGCAAAATATTAATAAATAGAAGTCAGCAATATAAAATTATTCCTAGATACTTTGTTGCCATCTTATGTTTTTATACGATATTTTACATTTTATTGTTTCTGGTGGATTGGAATGAGCTTTTTTTTCCCCCATATTGGTCTTTTACCCAGATACATAGGCTAAACATTTTATTAGTTCTAAAAATTTGGGGATTCCTTATATTTTCAAAAGATGAGAATATCATTTTCAGGTAACCTCTTCCTCTTGCTCTCCTTGAAAATGTAACTCAGATATGAGATAGTAATGTTATTGAGAAAGCAATATTCAATCCATAGATCTAAAAGGAAAGGCAGATTTGTGTCGTATATCCTGTCCTGAACAGGGTTAGGGATGATTACAGGTAGAATAAGACAGGGAACACCTAGACTTGAATCCCTTTCTTGCTGCTGGGTATATTAGTTTGTTCAGACTTATAACAAAATACTACAGACTGCGTCGCTTAAACAAAAATTTATTTTCTCATTGTTCTGGAGTCTACACTCCAAATCAAGGTGTCAGCAGGTTTAGTTTTCCTGAGGCTTTTCTTCTCAGCTTGCAGGTAGCCACCTTCTTGCTGTGTCCTCACATGGTCTTTCATCTGTGTTGCAAATGTGTCTGTGTCCAAATCTCTTCTTATAGGGACACAGTTGGATTAGATTAGGGCCACCCTAAAGACCTCATTTTAATTTAATTACCTCTTTAAGGACCTTATCTCCAAATTCAGTCACTTTGTGGGATATGGGGTTAAGACATCAACACATCAACGGTCAGAGGACAAAATTCAGCCCATAAACACTGGGCTATCGTTACCATTCTGCTTAGCACTTCCGTCTGTGCTCTCATTTAAAGTGAGCGGGTGGGTTATGTGACCTCTGTGTTTCCTTCCAGTTCCAGCTTTCCAAGGTTTCATCATTTTTAGCTTGCTTGTAAGCACCCTCTCTTCACAAATCTCTTCATTTTCCTCTGGATTAACATGGATAATACTATGTAGTATTGTTAATAGCTGCATTTTCCTGGTTCAAAGGCAGAAGTCAGTTCATAGACATGAAACTAGTTTTCTGGAGGTTCTGGGACTAGAAGTTGTTAATTTGACTGAAATTCCTTGCTGAGAGAGAAGGAAATAAATGAGGTTGCAGAGAAAGTAAAACTGAACACATAAGGGGAATTCATTGGAGAAGGGCTTAAGGCAGGAGGGAGACGTGTAGAAGCGCCTCGAAGGTAAAAATGAAGGAAAACCTGCTCCAGTGTGCCCACAACCACTGTCAAGTGAGTGATGTAAGTCAGTTCTCTTCTTTCATACATTTTTTTTTAATGTAAAAGATGTGTGCTTGGTGTTCAGGGACCATCCTGATTTCATGTAACCTGATTCTTTTCAATAAAGAAGGTGATTCATTAAATGTGTAACTAAATGTGATTCCATTTTTATAACCTTGCTAGGCTTATATAAAAATAGTCACAGCTCAGGAAAAAAAAAATCTTTTGTCAGATTGAGTATATAAATTCCTGGTTCATAAACCACAATCAGCTGTAGAAAGGTTTGTGGAGAGACATCTGAGGGCAGCTTTAGAAAGAATGGAGAATTTGCTCTCTGGAGACTAGGTTTATGTCTCTGTTCTGATATTTCCTCCCAAGCAGGTGCACCTCTTAAGCATCATCTGAAATGAGTTTAAAAGGACCCCAACCTGACCAGTGGGGCATTCCTCCTGGCAGAATGACTACTAGAAGGGAATCTCAAAACCAAAATGCAGCTCATTCTTCTAAAAACAAAATCAGAGTAGTTGATGGAGGTGAACCGTGTCCAAACATAGAGCAATAGAGACCAATATGTGGCGTTAGCATTACCGCTTCCTCTCCCTCACAGCCTATCAGACATCATTTACCAAGCGTGGCAGGCTCTACCTCAGAGTGTGAATGTGCCTTCCCATCCTTCTAGCCTTTGTGCTCCAGGCAGGCACGATCAATTGATTAGAGAGAACATTTGAGGTGAAAACAGTTTGCTATCCCTGGCCTAGAGCTTAGTCAGAATGATGGAACCAGATGCACTGAATTTTATTGAAATAAATGTCAGAAAAATTAACAGGGTGGCCTCAGAAAAGATAGCTGTCCGCTGAAAAGCAAGGAAAAGGTCAGGTCAGATGTAAAGGATTGCTGGCACAGTAGCCCCGTGGTAGGAGAAAACAGCAGATGAAGTGGGATGAGGTCAAGTCACAGGTACTGTGGAAACTCAGAGAGAGGACAGAGGAGCGAGGGGCATGGGGAGGTGTCTTGGAGTTACGACCCAGTTGCAGGGACTCATGTTTGGTCATTGCTGCCTAGAAGAAGCAGTGTTCGGGCCTACGGGCTGGATGCATGAAGGATCCAGGAGCCCCAGGTCCTGCTCACACTGTCCGTCAAGATGCACTGCTGCCCTGCCTGTCATATACGCATCTTTCCAGCCAGAAGATGCTGGTACAGCGAATGCACAGCCACAAATGAGTCAAATCTGATTTCTTTTTTTTTTTTAAGTTTTTTTTATTTATTCATGAGACACACCAAGAGAGGCAGAGACACAGGCAGAGGGAGAAGCAGGCTCCATGCAGGGAGCCCGATGTGGGACTCAATCCCTGGACCCCGGGATCAGGACCTGAGCCAAAGGCAGATGCTCAACCTCTGAGCCACCCCGGCGCCCCTGATTTCTATCATGTACTAGTTTTGTGGCCTTGGGCAAGTTATTGAACTCTCCGAGACTCCGTTTTCTTGATGATCATTGGGATTATAGTGTTATGTCTTTCATGGCCTAATTGTAGGAATCTGATATGTAGTAAATGCTTACTGAAGGGCAGGTATCACTGTACCCCTGCCTCTGGAGATAGCAGAGCTGTAGGATCCAAGGAAAGGAATAATAAGAGTCTAAACTAATATTTGTTAGACTACTGGGAATGCACCTTATTACAATCAGACATTAAGATGATTTGATGCTGGTTTCAGTCATGGAGAGGGCTGACACATGTCTGGCTTATTCTTACACCTCCAGTTCTTCTGCACCCCCAGCAGAAAACCCACGGTGTTCACGGGGCCTCAGACTCCAACCTTCCAGCTCACCGGCCTGCCAGACTGCTGGATGCTCTGATCGACACCTGCTACCCATGAACTGTAAGTCCCTCAAGAGGCAAATTGTCACAGAATGTCTGTGTGCACCTCTTTTCTTTAGGATCCTGGACCCACAAGTCCTGATTCTGAAATATTTCCATCTAGGCTACTGGTTATTCTTAACGACAGAATTAGTCCATAAAACCTAGTTTGTCATAATCTAAAGTGAAGACAAGCCCTTACTTATTTAATGTGTATTTGAAAAAATAAGTAGCACGTAAAAACTGTGATAGACAATTTATTTATTTTTTTTAAAGATTTTTTATTTATTTATTCATGAGAGACACAGAGAGACAGAGAGGCAGAGACAGAGGCAGAGGGAGAAGCAGGCTCCATGCAGGGAGCCTGACGCAGGACTCAATCCTCGGTCTCCAAGATCACGCCCTGGGCTGAAGTAGCACTAAACCACTGGGGCCACTGGAGCTGCCCCAATTTTTTTTATTAAAAAGGAAAAAGATGCCCTAATTTGGGGCATCTGGGGGGCTCAGTGGTTGAGCATCAGCCTTCGGCTCAGGTTGTGATCCCTGAGTCCTGGGACCGAGTCCCACATCAGGCTCCCCATAGGGAGCCTGCTTCTCCCTCTATGTCTCTGCCTCTCTCTCTGAGTCTCTGAAGAATAAATAAAATCTTAAAAAAAATAAAGTAAATAAAAAAGAAGCTATTTTTAAAAAGTATTGAGTAAAAAAGTTATAGAGGATATGAGACGATGTTTTCAGATTACCAGTTTAGTGTACCGTAGGTTTTCAATGTATATGTTCAAGTCTTTATTACTTTTGTTTTGATTATCAAAAGTTTCCTTACTGTACTTTCTGCCTTGCATCTCTCACTGCCCCCCCCCATTCAAAACATATGTCGTACCCTAACATGGAATCTTTTTTTTTTTTTTCGTGGAATCTTTAAAGCACAAAACTGGTCATATTCTCCTCTTGGTTGAAACCCTTCAATGGATCTTATTTTGATAAAACTTCTTTCGGAATAAAATGGTTTCAATATATATATATATATTTGTTTTCTCACAGAGTAAATTTAACCTGTTTGGAGGTTGGTAAGTCAGTTTAGTAATGTCAAAGCCCTGGGTTGGTTTCTCTGAAATTCTTTTGGTTTTCTGTTCTTGGACTCAGGAAGGCTGCTGTGGCTCCTGAAATCACATTCTCATGCACTAACAAAAGCATCAAAGAATCAAGAAGATGACATCACTCTCCTTTGATCATGGAGGAAAACCTTTTCTAGGGAGTCCTCTAAAAGCTTTCCTTTAGGTTTCAGTGTCTAGACCTGAGACATGTGACCCTTCCTGTGCTGATTTATTTGTGGTTTACTCTGGGTCACAGAGACTGGGACAGTGAGTGTGTCTGCAAAGCTCAGCCACCACGATGGGAGATAGACTGTGGACGCAAAGTTGTAGCAAAGAAGAATGGCTGTTTATAGATGAACACAGTGTCTGCACCAGCTACCTGTTTTTTCACATGATAAAGTCCAAACCTTTTATCATGGTGTGTTAGTAATTGGGTTGCAAGATACCCACACCACACTCAGGGGTGGTTCGATTTATGGAAGAGCTATACCGGGGAGTGGGGAATCCCAGAAAACCAATCCTACAAGTCTCCAGGATAATTAGATGTCATTGGCCTGTCCCACAGCAGCTTTGGGCTTATGCAACCTAGATGAGCAGGAGTGAGAGTCTCATGCTCAGGTGTATTGGTCATTGCGTTGAATCAGTTTATCTCTGACATCCCTCAATGTCTCAACCATTTCTTTACCTTCCTCCCACTCCTGACCTTTAACAGTGAGTGTAGATCTTACATTCCCACTTCCGGTGACAAAATTGGGCAAGTCAGTCTTTCCTAAAGAGGCCACATCCCATGCAATCTGCGGGATTTGGCTCAAGCATCAAGGGAAGTGTCTTTTGACCCTTTAGCAGTTCTTGCTTATCTTCCTGGCCCCTTTGCCTGCCATACCACAGAACCGACATCTCTCTATTAAAGTTGCCTCCCCCTGGGAGGCTTATTGAGAGAGATTTTTGGGCCCTGCTCCCTGAGATTCTGACTCCATAAGTCAAGAATAGACCTGGGGTGTGCATTTTGATTTACATGACTCTGTATGAGGAAATATGAACCACAGTTTTAAAATATCAATCCGATGTATTAAGCCCTTTACATAACAAGTTTTGTGAATCCCCTCAAAGAGTTCCGCATGATTATTAGTAAAATCTTGATTTCACAATTGGGGAACTGGAGGCTCAGAGAAGACAAAAGCACACAGTGAAGAATAATGAAGCCAAGATTCAAACTCAGTTCTGCTTATTCCAGAGCACCTGCTCTCGAGTCATACCCAGCTGCCTCGTTATAGTTCAGCACCCTGGCACCCCTAAGGCTTCCTCCTTTCTCGTTAGCAAAGCTGGGCCAGGTCTGGGTCTCAAAATGGCTGCTAAGGAGAGAAGCACCTGGCCCCTCCATGAGAAGGCATTGATGGAGCCCCACTGGCCCTTCTCTAATGAGTACAGGCTGTGCTAGCAAAGCAGTGGGACCCAATCCACCAAGGCTTCCAGGGCCATTAGTCTGAGAAAAGGAAATTATAAATGGTGCCGATTTCCCTTTAGCAGCTGCCCTTTCTATAGCCACAGGCAGTCCTTTGAAGACTTGACAGTGCATGGGATCTGGGCTTTTTTTTGTTTTTTTCAACTCACTTAAATTGATGGCATGGTAGGAAGGCAGGGCATAGGTAGCTGCAGGTTGGAGCAGGAAGGAGGGACTGTGAGTGGGGAGGAGGAGAGATGAGGAAAAGCCTCGAGGTGAGGCTGGCAGTTCACTCAAATGGGAGCCACAGTGTGGGATTCAGAAGATCTGAGTTCAAATCCAGACCCTGCCACTTAGCTGAGAGAGGTTGGGGAAATTATTTCACTTATCTGGGCTATAATTTGCTTTTCCAGTAAAAGGGCATATGATCCAAGCCTCAGCTTTTGTTATTGGAATTATTTGAGATTCTTGAACAGGATGCTCTTTTTGGTGTGATCAGAAGACACCTCCTCCCTGGAGGTGGAAACAGCCCACTTGTACCCCCGGGGGCACCAGAACAGGTGCATGCTCACACGCATTCTCCACACCCCACAGCCCCATGCTGCTCCTGGCCGGGAATCCAGGACTTTTTAAAGGATGGTCCAGAAATAAGGTTGGAGTCTAAGAGAGAAAAAAGTTTGCTAGGCTTCTCCGTGCTTAGTTCCTATACTATACACACACTTCATGTGACAGAAGCAAGCCGGGGTACATCTAGGTCCCAGGGGACCCCAGAAGTGCCAGAGCCAGAGCAGTTAGCTGAGACTCATATAAAAGTCCTCAAAACATCATTTTTGCATTCAATATTTAGGCCTTCCTTCTGCATCCCTGCCGTGTCTGTGCCTCCACGTTGCTTACTTGGAAAACCCGCAAAACAAAAAAAGAGGGGACCTGTCCTGTTCTGGAGCCAGTGTGGATGGAGTAGAATTTCAAGGCACAGAAAGGGTGGCAGGAACATGAGAGAGAAAGAGCATAACAAACACTGCCAGCCAACGTGTGTGCGTGTGTGTTCAGGTTAATGCTTTTGTCTGCAGAAAGAGTTTGCAATCACTATTATGTTTTTCAATTTGTATATCTGAATATGCATACAAAGAAGTACACCATCATTAGTGTAGAGCTCGGTGATTTTCAGAGGGAATACCAGTCAAAAGATCAGGAAAGAGGCAGTAGAAGCACGCCAGAAGCCCTCTCAAGCTCTCTCCAGTCACTAACTGCTCTTCTGGCTCCTACAGCATGGATTCATTTTTCTGACTTTTTCACATTGGGAATTACACCTGCATTCTTCTCTATCTCACTTCTGTTGCTGGACCTTACGTCCGTCCATAAGATGGGTCCGTGTTGTTGCCTGTAGTCACAGATTCTTCTTTCTCATTGTGTTATTGCATCATGTTAATAGTCCACTAGATATTGGACCCCTGGCAAGTTGGCAGTAGGTCCCTACTGAACAGTCATGAACAGTGCTGTTACACACATTCTTGAACACGCGGGTCTTTCAGTGGACATCTGCCCTCTTTCTGTTTGAGTGTGCCCAAGGGTTGAACTGAAAGGCTGGGGCAAGGTGCATGTATGCTGGATTTCCAGACAGGTTATACAATTTACATTCCCACCAGCCATTGAGGAGAGTGTCAGTAGCACATCTTTGACAATACTTGGTACTTTTCTTTCTTTTCTCCTCTCCCTTTTAGCCTTTCTGGGTGGGTACCCAGCCAGCCCAGCGACTTTTAACAGATAGAATTTGATGTCTTCAGAAGCCTTCTTCGGGTCTCTCAGTCCCTGTCAATCCCTGCAGTCTTATGGTGAAACCAGCTCACATGTTTATGCCACCTGCCATAATCCAAAAGGCATCTGAGTTTGAAAATCCTGATGTGTACCCTCTCCTTCATCAAATTCTAAAAGTAAATATATTATTATTCCCATTTTACTGAAGCAGAAACTGAATAACTGGCCCAAGGTCACACAGCAAGAAAGTGACAAAATCATGGGCCATCATAAGCTGGACTCGTGCTCTTATATGCCTTTCTCCAGAGGTATAATTAGCTTAGGATAAGGAAAGGTGGTAGGAATGCAGCACACTCTGTTATAAAAACCAGATTCTACTTCCTAGATTCATTTCTTTTTTTTTTTAATTTGTTTTTAGTTGAAGTTCCATTTGCCAACATATAGTATACCACCCAGTGCTCATCCCCTGGATTCATTTCTAACTAACAATACAAACTTAAATTAATACACTCCTGAACCTCTGCTTACTTGCCTGTAAAATGGGGATGATGATAAAATACCTTAAAGGGATATTTGGTCTATTAAACGAGACCCCTAAGTGAAAGTGGCACAATGCCTAAAAAATCAATAAATGTAAGTTAAAGACTTCAGTGGAAGATGGTGACTTGAGGTCAGGCGTCTCCTATCCATATTGGCATGATCAAAGGAATAGAAAATTACCAATAATTCTGCACTGGCCTTCAGAGCTCAGGAAAGTTGTTGACCACATTCCTTAAACTTTGCAGGCTTTCTCATGGGAAGAGTAGAGTTGGACAAGAGCAAGAGGAGTGGTTGAGCACAGTGGGAAACCCTGGTAGAAGCTGTCTTGATTAGACACAAGAGGACAGGAGACAGAGGAAAGCAATGATGCAGAAAGGAAATGCTGCACTGGGAACCGCATCCCCAGCGACAGCTTGATGGCCTTCCCAAGTGGGTCTGCAGAGGTACCACCAAGGAGAATAGTCAGATGGTGGGTCAACACAGTGCACAGAAAATAGTGCAAGGCAGGAAGCAAGATGGGCACATGTGGCCAAGAAAGGGAAAAAGCAGGAGCAAACACTGAGTTCTGGGTAAGGAAGGAACAACAAGCACAAAGGGAGTTCCCTAAGGAAGGATCCATGCTAGTGTCTAGTGTCCCCCCCCCCCCCCCCCCCCCCCCCCCCCCCGCCCTTTCACTGCTCAGGGAGCCACCACACAGCGATAGAAAATAACTAGCGCTCAACAGAGGAGGGGAAATCAACAAGGATCCACCCATCCTGTTTATAAGAAAATGTCAGTCTTGTTACACTGTGTCCTCTTTCTACTCCACTGAACACAGATAGAGCCAAGATGGAAGCAGTGAAAAGATGATGCCAAAGGAGAGAGAGAGAGAGAGAGAGAGAGAGAGAGAAACCCATCACTCAGGAATCAGGAAAAAAAACCTTATTTTTGGAAAAACTTCATGAAAACATACAGAAAAAAATTAGGGAGTACCTTTTGGAATTTAAAATGTTGACTAACAGCTTTTTTCCAACATACTCATAAAGACAATTTTAAAAAAGCCTAATTCTCTAAACAACCTTAAAAGCTGAAACTGAGAAATACTGTATCAAAATATGAAAGATATTGAACCTGCAAGACACAAAGAGATGGATTGAGGAAAATGTATCCAGGCTTAAGTGCATAGACGCTGCATTGCACAGACCAGAATTGCTTCTTGGAAAAAAAAAAAAAGTCTAAAAATAAGTAGGGAGATACTTTGTGTCTTTTCCATAGTCTTATTTTGAAAAAGCCACTCCGGATCACAAACAAATAGGGAAATGGGAAATAGCAGTGTCTCTTCTCTGCTCTGTGTGTATTAAAAATCACACATTATAGTCCTTCCTGTGTATTGATTCATCCACCTGTATTTGTCATATCTGTCCATTCATGGTCAAGAACAGGGCAGGAATGGAGAGGTAGATAGGAATGACAGCAACACTGTGTGTTGGAAACACAGAGCACTAAAGTTAGGTGGGCACAGAAAGAGCCCAACACCACAGTTGAGAACACAGGTGTGAGGCAGGTAGAGAGAGAACTCACTGCAGGGCTTGGAAGAGTGAACACAGCAGCCAGACCACCCTGAATCTGCCACTAACCAATTGGGTGATCTTGAGGGTCCCACTGTGCCTTAATTTTTTAGTCTATAAAACAAGGATAATAGTTCCTATCTACTTAGCAGTTATTGGGAGGATTAACGGAATTTGTATGTGTCATATGCTTAGATAAGACCTGGAATATAATTTTAATAATAATAATGATATCTCTTTATCTATATTTTCATCTGTCTTTGCAAGGAGAAAGGTGGTTGGGAAAGTAAAAGCACTGCTAGAACAGAGTGCATTTTGTCTGGATTTCTGGATTTCATACAGCAATAAAATTTCAAAAAAAATTCAGATATCAACATTGGGTTGCCATTTACTTTATCTTACAAGTACAAACCTTTAAAGATAAGAGGAAAGGTGATGCCTGGGTGGCACAGTAGGATGAGTGTCCAACTCTTAATTTTGGCTCAGCTCATGATCTCAGGGTCGTGAGACAGAGCCCCATGTCCTGCTGCATGCTCCGTGGGAAGTCTGCTTGAGATTCTCCCTCCCTCCCTCCCTCTGCTCCTGCCACTCATGCTCACTCTCTTTCAAATAAATAAATACATTTTTAAAAAATAAAAAATAAGAGCAAAGGTGTTTATTTAGCAAAAATATAGAAAAATTAATGTCAGATAAAGAATTGTCCCTCAATAAGGTATTCTCAATACATCGCCTTCATTTTTCTCCATTTACAGTAGACCAGTGAGCACTTCATCTGAAATGTGCATTGGTCTAAAGACTGTACTTTAGAAACTATTGCAATAGGTGATAAACTGCTAATAACTAAGAAGGAGACTAGGAATTGTGCCCATCAACTTGCTCATCAGCTATAAATTTGAGGAAGGCCTAGACTCACCACACAAAGGCAGAAATCCCTTTCTGTCCCTCTCTGACAAAGGCAAGTCATTATCCTGGACTCCATAAGGTCTATCTATGCCAAAGATTCCTAATAACCAATAAAAGTAAATTTACACCCTAGGGAAGAGAAGGATATCAACTGAAGTGAGCTGATTAGTCTGAACACATACAGAAAGCAGAAGAAGAAAAACACAAAGCATTGCAGAGTAAAAAATTAGAGAGGTCAAGAGAAGGACAGTATTTCTGAAAATAAAACCTCAAAAATAGCCAAAAAATGGGGTGCTTGGGTAACTCAATAAGTTAAGCATCCGACTATTGATTTCAGCTCAGGTCATGATCTCAGGGTCATGAAATTGAGCCCCATAGAGTCTGCTCTCTTGAGATTCTTGAGAATCTTGAGATTCTCTGTCTCTGTCTCTCTCTCTCCCTCCTGCTGCCCCTCACCCTGCTCACAAACTCATGCTCTCTCTCTCTCCCTCTCAAATAAATAAATAAAAATAAAGTTAAAAAAAAAAGCCAAGAACTACTTTAGTGCAATGATAGGAAACCAGCCTATCAATATTTTATATATAAATATATATATAATATATATAAGTAATATATATTCTCACACACAGAGTCAACCCTCATTATTTGCAGATCCTGTATTTGCAAATTCTTGTACTCACTAAAATTTATTTGTAACTCAAATTTCTGCTCATAGTCATTTGCAGATGAGTTGTAAAATCTTTCAGTTGCCTGATTTGCACGTTCCCAATTAAGTTCAAATGAGGCACTGCTCTGCATTTTGTTGCACTTCTCATTCTGTAAACAAGTATGCTTTTTGCTGCATATTTAGTGCCACTTTCCACATTTTGTGTGTGCTTTTTGTTGCCTTCACTGTTTAAAATGATCCTAAGTGTAGTGCAGATGTGCTGGTGTTCCTAAGCACAACATGAGTCCAATGTTAATGATATATATGTATTTGAAATGTGTGTGTGTATTTAAACAGAAATACACATAAAACAAAGTTGTCTACTAATCAGTTGATAAAAGTGTTATGACCAGAGTCTTACAGGAACCTAATCCTATATTTCTTTTAGGAACAGTGATTCAATATTTGCTAATTCAGTGTTTACGGTGACTTTCTAGAACATAACTGCCATGAATAGTGATAATCCAATTATGTAGGTGTGTGTGTATATGTGTGTACATGCACACATACGTATGTGCCATATCACATATATATGTGATACATATATTCAGTATCACAATGATACTGAAACAGTAATTAAGAACAAATCAAGGAAATGAAATAGGAGATCCAGAAACAAATGTTAGCATAGGTTGGTGTAGTATAGTATTATTTAGTATACTGTTATTTTATTTACTGTTAGTTTACTATGATCTCATTTTTTTTTACTTTTAAGTTTACTTTAATGTGATATAATACAGTATAATATTTAGACACAGGAAAACACAGATAAGAATAATGCATATGATAAAGGTGGTGACTCAAATTAACTGATGTTATGTAAATGAAAGAATTGAAAAAACATTTAAGTTTGATTTCTCTCTTTCATACTGACAAAATTATTACCCCTTCTTTGTATTTTAAGGTGATAGGAGATTGAGGGTATTTATCTGTATTTTCTAGCTTTTACCACAACTATAAAGTGTTTATATAGTAAATAGGAAATAAAAACTTTGAATGATTATTAAAATTCATAGTTAAATTGGAATAATAAGTCATCTGGGTTTAAAATTCTAGGTAATACCAACCAAATTGAAAAAAAGGGGTGGGGAAGTAGGGAAAGAAATTAAAGTGTACTAATTTCCTTAGTTGATAGAGTAGAAATTCAAGATATACTATTTGATTTTTTACTTTGAAAATGAAAATATAAGCTCAGGGATCAAAAGTAATTTTAAAAAATGAACACAGATGTTCTCAAGTGTTTCCACATAAGTACCACTAACATCAGAGAAAGTGAACATATACCCCAGGGATCTGTGAATATAACCCAGCATGGCCCAATCTCAGACAGAAATTTCAGAAGTGTCATGTGAATTTTGCATCTTATCACATTATATATCAGTATCAATTTTAATAATAAAACTTTTTTTTTTACCATTTAATGCAATTGATACTTTAAGAACATGTATTTATCCTGTGTCATGACATATCCCAAGTGCATTGCTGTGTATCCTTCCAGGAGTACATGAACTAAATGGAATAAAGAATATGCTCTAAACTTTGAAGTTATCAGAGAAAAAATCAAATATGTGTATATAGATGCATAATATGATTGAAAATATAAAATATAAATCAAGATAACAGATGTAAGACAAAATAGCAAATATGACTATAAGATGATTTTCTTCTCAAGAGACAAAACTCTTCAATGTGGACAAGAAAATCAATTCCAACTACAACCACTGGATATGCATAAAGAAAAGTGTTTTTGCTAGGTTAATATTTAAAGGATAGTCCAATATCAGGCAAATGCAAATGAAAAAAAAAAAAAAAAAGAATCCTAGGGATAGGACGTTAGAATAAAGTAGAAATCCAAGCCTGGGTGGCTCATTCCATTAAGTGTCTGACTCTTCATTTCAGCTCAGGTCATGATCTCAGGATGTCAGATCAAGACCCACATCAGGCTCTGTGCTGAACATAGAGCCTGCTTAAGATTCTCTCTTTCCCTCTGCCAGTCGTCTCCCACTATACACACTTGTGCACACTCTGTCTCTCTAAAAACCAATAAAAAGAATAGGCAAAATCATTAAAAAGATGGGAGAAATGTTTCATGTTGATAAGTACATAAGCCAAGATAAAGTATAGAAGCCGAGTCATTGAATAATAAAGTATTATGATATATAAAGCAATAATAGTTAGAAACTTAAGAATAAATTAATAGAATTTTTAATAGAATATAAAATATCTAATTTATGGGATTAAAGTTTCCCTTACAGGCACATTTGAAATCTAAGTCTCCAAAAAGAAAATACAACTCTTTTCATGGGTTTATGAAACATTTACAGATGTTAATTATGATCCTCCAAGAAGAGCTTAATAAACTGTACAAGTTTTACAGGTCAATTCTATCGTAAGAGTATAATAAAACTGGAAATCAGTAGCAAGGGAATATCATTAAAACCTAATCACCTGGAAGAGTGAAAATAGACTTGTAAATAATTGTTAAAACAAAGAGAAAAAAAAACTTTAAACATTATTTGAAGTGTTTTTTAAAATACCCAAATAAAAGCATTAAATATAAAAGTTCACAGGATCCAGCCAAAGTCATATAGAAGATGTTATGACTTTTAATGCTTTTATCATTGTACAGGAAAGAATGGAAATAAATAAACTAATTATTTAATTCAAGAATCTAGGGAAAAAATCCCATAAATCAATAGAGAAATCTCAATGAAAATTAGAAAACATTTTGAAGCACATAATATAAACACTATACAGCAGAACTTATGGGGTACAGCTTGGAAGGAAATTTATTTAATGCATAAAATAGAAAAATTTAAGTAACCATCTCAAGAAGTTAGAGAAAGAAAAGTAAAATCAAAAGAAAGTAAGATGAAGTAAATTTTTTAAAAGAACACAAATTAATAAAATAGAAAATAAGTGAGCAATTGAAAATCAATGAAAAGAAATGCTGATTATTTGAAAAAAAGATTAACAGTGCTTACAAAGTTCTGACAAGATTAATGATGTATAAAGGAGGGAAAGGAAATATTGCCAAAGTTGGAAATTTAAAAAGGTCCTACATGGCACTTGGATGGCTCAGTTGGGGAAGCATCTGTCTTTAGCTCAGGCCATGATCATGGGGTCCTGGGAGGAAAAAGGGAAAGAAAACCAAGAAACAAACTCTTAGCTCTAGAGAACAAACTGATAGTTACTAGAAGGGAGGTGTTGGTGGGTTAAATAGATGATGGGGATCAAGGAGGACGCTTGTGGGTGTTGTATGTAAGTGATGAATCACTAAATTCTACACCTGAAACTAATGTTGCACTGTATGTTAACTAACTGGAATTTAAATAAAAACTTGGAGGAAAAAAAAACACTTCCAAGTCATCATGAGTGCAGCATAATACAGATGCAAAATCTAACAAGAACATAATAAGAAAGCAAAATCACAGGCCAGTTTCTCTTATGAGCATATATTCAAAAATACTAAACCAAATTGTAGCAAATTTATATAAAAAGAATAGTTCATCATGATCAAATCGGGTTTTTTAAGAATTTCCATTCAAACACCAGTAACTTTCAAACACCAGTTCGTGCAAGAATAACCAAATCATTATCTCAATATAATGCAGAAAAGGCACATGCTAAAATTCAAAACCTGCCCATGAGTTTAAAAACAAAACAAACTGATTTTTAGGAAAATCCCCACAAGTTTTGAGGAAACTGACAAAATCAATCTAAAATTTCTTTGGAAAGGCAAATAACTTAGGATAGTAAAGCTAATCATGAAGCAGAAAAACTTTAAAGGATTTATTCCATTACATATCAGGGCATCTTTAAAAAGCTAGAATAAGACAATATGCTCTTGGTATTAAGGGTGAAAATTAGATGAATAGAACAGAATAAAAAATATAGAAACAATGCCACACATATACAATCTCCTGATTTATGACAAAAATGCCATAGCCCAAGAAAAGGATGGTCTTCTTAATAAATGGTGCTGGTCAATTAGATAGTCTTAAGGATAATAAAAATTTGACCCTTACCTCAAACCATACGTAAAAATTCTCAATAGATCATAGGCATAATATGAAAGTAAAAGCAATAAACTTTTAGACAATAATGTAGAGTACTCTCAAGGGCTGGGTAAATATGTTTTAAACTGGACACAAACAGCATTAACCATAAAAGAAAAGATTAGTAAATTGGACTATAGTAAGATTTGTAACTATTGCTCATGAAAAGACAACTTTCAGAATGGGAAAAGATATTTGCAGTAGATCTTTATAAGGTACAAAAGATATATGCAATATATATGATACATAAATCATATATCATATGGCTATGATAAAAGATTCATATCCAGAATATATGCAGAACGTTTACCAAACAATAAGAAAAAGAAGAAAAAAAACAAAAAGGCAAAAGATGATCAGGAGTTTCCCAAAAGAAAACATTCAAATGGCAAATAAATGTGAAAAGCTCACCCTAGTAAACCGTAAGGGAAATGGAAAACAAAAGCCCAATTATATACCACCAGACAACACCCACCAGTATGGTGAAGTTAACGAAGTATTAGTTAGAATGTGTGTGAGGACACTTACTTACTTCAATGAGTGTGCAAAGTGGTACAAGCGCTGAGGAAATCTCTCTGGCACAGATCTTCTAACCCTGAACATAGGTACTCCATGACCAGTGATTCCTCTTAGATACACAGTCAACAAAAGAAGTAAAACTTTGGTGGACTTACCCCACCAGACACACATGTGTCCGTATATATGGCGTACCCATGAGCCCAAACTATAGGAACAAGACTGTTCATAGCAGCATTGCTGTAATATCCCAAATGTCCATCAATAATAAGATCAATTCATTATTTCTGGTGTGCTCATACAGTGGAATAGTAAGCAAATGAGAGAGCAAATATTTCATATAACTACCTGGATCAGCTTCCCAGAACGAGAGGGAAATACACCAAAAATGAAAAGTGTAATGTTATTCTCTTTACCTAAAGCTCAAAAGTAGGCTGAAACTTGTAATTATTACCTCTGGTAGAAGGGGCAGGAGAGAGCCTTCTAGGGTCCTGGTAGTGTTGCGTGATCATGATCTGATACGCTTGGTGGTGGATACGCTTATGTGCAACTTTCTTTTTTTTTTTTTTGTTTTTTTTATTTTTATTTTTTGCAACTTTCTAAAATTACATTACTTTGCGCTTTGCTCATATGCGTAGTTCTTTGATTAAACACGGAGATGTGGCAAATGTCTATGGTATTTATAACTGAGTTTTATAATAAGTGATACTTAATTTTCTTTACATTACACTTCCATATACTTTTCAAATAGGCAATATTTGGGCTTTGGGGCGTGATTTGCATTTTCCAGTTGCTTTGATGAAAGCTTCTCCTCTTTATCCCCATTGCCTCTGCCTAGTGCATGCTTAAAACCATCTGGCCTCAGCTGTCTCAGTGGTGTCTGAACCAGTCTTCTTACCTTCAGTTTTGTAAATAGGAGGCAACATTACCTGCCAATATTAATATCTGATATTGGTTAGTTTTATGGACCACAAGAGAAAAATCTCTTAACTCTGAAGCGATTGTTCTTGGTCGCTTTTTTGACCACTGGCTCTCTCTCTTTTTCTTAAATCACAACACATAGGAGTAATGATATTCCTGTAAGCCACACACTCCCATAAAAATGAAAATGTTATGCTAAGTAAAAGAAGCTAGACACAAAAGGTCACTTATTGTATGATTTCATTTATATGAAATATCCAGAGTAAGTAAATTCTGAGAGACAGAATGCAGATTGCTGGTTGCCAGGGCCTGCGGGGATAGAGAGGAATTGCTCAATGGGTATAGAGTGGTTCTGGGCAGAATTGTGACTTCCCCCTGCCCCAATTCATCTACTGAGGTCCTAACCCGCCGGGACTTCAGAACAGAACTGTCTTTGGAGATCAGGACTTTAAAGAGGTAATTAAGTTAAGATGAAGTTGTTAGGGTGGGTTCTAATCCAAAATGACTAATGTCCTTCAAAGAAGAGATTTGGACACATGTGAAGACACAGGAAGAAGACAGCCATCCAGAAGCTAAGGAGAGATCCTTAGAACAGATATCCTTCCCTCATGGCCCTTAGAAGACACCAATCGTGCTGACACCTTGATCTCAGACTTAGAGCCTCCAGAACCATGAGAAGTACATGTCTGTTGTTTAAGCCACCCGGACACTGAGACTTTGTGACGGCAGCCCTAAGAAACAGACACAGGGGTTTTACTTTGGAGTGACAGAAAGTTTTGGAACTAGATAGTGGAGGTGGTTGCACAACATTGTGAATGTACTAATGCCCCTGAATTGTTCACTTTAAAATGGTTAATTTTATGTTACATGACTTTCACCTTCATAAATTGAAGCAATCAGATCCCCAGCTTCCCTACCAGAAACCAACTGGCCAGGCTATTTCCCTTCTCAGAAAACAAGAGGTTGGGGCCCCTGGGTGGCTCAGTGGTTGAGTATCTGCCTTTAGCTCAGGGCGTGATCCCAGACACCTGAGATCGAGTCCCACATCAGGCTCACAGGGAGCCTGCTTCTCCCTCTGCCTGTGTCTCCGCCTCTCTCTCTCTCTCTCATAATAAATTAAATAAATAAATAAATAAATAAATAAATAAATAAATAAAATCTTGAAGAAGAAGAAGAAGAAGACAACAACGACAAGAGGTTAATTCTCCAGAGAAGGTAAAACAGAAGCTGAGGGGGGAAAATAATCAGAAATTTTGTGAGCCAGTTGTTAAACTGAGCCACTATTAAAAGTTAAAAACAAAATAAAGAACAAAGATAAGTACTTAAAATTCTCATTATTTTACTATTTTTTATTATTACCTATGTTCTTGAGGTTATTTGTATCTCTTATATATCAATGGTGGCAATACTATATAATAATGTGCTACTGCACAGCTCTTTTCAACTTCATATGCCGTGAGATCTTGGTTCCTCAAAATTTTCTGCAGTGGGAATTTTTCTACTGTGGAAATGGGCAAAAACAACAAATAAGGGCTTTCCTTTCCTTTTTTTCTCCCTTCCTTCCTTCCTCCCTCCCTCCCTTCCTTCCTTCCTCCCTTCTTCCCCGCCCTCCCCAGTTGCTAAACCTCTCCTCGCATACACCTCTCATAGACGCTCATGATCACAGAAGCAAGTCTCAATCCTGGACCTACAAGAAGCCCCAGCAGAATCTGCCCTTGGAAATGGTCTTCTATGTTTCTCAGTTTATTCTGGCTTCCTCCTTGTTCACCATGGCACTATCACCCATGGAAGCCACCTGACATCAGCCAGGAAGAGCCAGGGCCCATGAGACAGTTCTGTTCCTTCAGGTGAGCTCCTGGGAGAAGCTACATCCACAGCTGTGAGGCTGACCTCAGAGGAGACCCCCCGAAGCTAGAAGCCAGCTGGACTCCTGCTCAGGGCCCCCCCCCCCCCCAACTCCTGCCTGCCACGCTGGCAGCAGCCTCTTGGCTGCCACTGCCTGGCCCTACTCTCTGCTTCCTGTGTGTCGGGGCAGGAGCAGCAGGCACCGAGCCACTGTAAATGTTTGCTGGAGATGGAGCAACCTGGCTTCATTGCAGCTGCAGCCGTGCTCACTTGCCAGAGCCTCTGAGAGGCTCCGAGTCCGTGGGTTCGGGGGTATGGGAAGAGCAGGCCATGAAAAGGCCTCCCAAGGTGAGCCTGGCTCTGCCAGCCAAGCAAGGACTATCTGTGCTCCTTATCTGGGAAAAAGACCATAAAAGTCAAAGGGCAGGCTTCATACTGCCACAATCACTGTTCCCTGCTGAGAACCATCAAACCTGCCTGTCCCTGGGATAAAATACCTGCCTCTTTCTGAGCGGGGAGTGACAAGCCAAAGCCCTGTGGCCTCTTTATCACGGATACCATCACTGCCAACCGCTGATGCCAGCCAGTACCAAGTGCTTAATCCATCACCTTTAATCCTCTCATCCACTCTCAAAGGTAAATGTTATTATCCTTGTTTTGCAGATGAAGAGAATAAGGGCGAGGAACGTACTTGGAGAAGTTTTGAATCGGAGTTTGCACTAGAGCCTGGATTCAAACCCAAGTTCCCTGGGCTCCACAGACAGTGCTGTCGTTGCTGTTCTGCACAGTCGTCCTGTTCAGGCCCTCCCATCTGGACTAGTTCAGGGCTTTCCAACTGATGCTTACTCACCCCCCATCTTGCTTCAAGCATCCTACACACCACTGCAGGGTTCATCTCCCCAGAGCTATGGATGCCCGGTACAGAGGTAGACAGGTGCGTGGAGGTGTGAATGTAGACCCAGGTGTCAGCTTAGACATAGCTACAGGTGCAGGCATAGGCACAGACATAGGTATGATTTAATGGACGATTCAAAGAGTCCCCAAACATGCCTGATTCAGTGTATGTCTCTAGATCCTATCAAAGTACTTGGTTCAGAGCAAGGGCCCAGAAAATACTGGTGGAATTAAATTGAAAGGACTTTAATTTCCCCCAGCCAAAATTTCAGTGACTCCTACCAAATAATGGAAGTGGGTACTAAGGCCTCACATCAACCTCCAACTCCATCCAACCCCACCTGACCTTTCCAGTCTTAAGTATGCCAGCCTCTATTCTAAGCATACCTGCCTCCTCCATGGCCCCTCAACCCCCTCAACTCTCCTACTTCCATGCCATTGTTCATGCTCTTCCCTCTGTCTGAAATGTCCTCACCAGCCCTCCTGTGCCTTCCGGAATGACATGGCCCATTGTGAAACCACTTCCTCCTTGAAATGTGATGTTTCCTTCATCTGGACCTCTTAGAGCCTTATACATTTCTGTGGCCTAACTTTTTATGCCTTAGTATTTTAATCACTGAAGTAATAACTCCCTTTACCTAGAATGCCCTTTATCTCTTTTTTTTTTCTCATGTTCAAGACCCAGTTTAATATCACCTCTTGCATGAGGCCATCCCAGCTCTCCTAGGCAGTTACTCATCCCCTCCCCAGCACTTCTGGAGCATATGAACATCTTCCATAAAAACACTGGCAATTGGTGTTACTAACTACCCTCCTCTCTACTCTCAAGTCTGTTGAAGGTACAGACGATATCTCTTTGAGCTTTCTTTGTGGCTCTAACACAGTGTCTGCTACTGAGCAGGAGCTTTGTAATTTGAATGAGGAAGTCCAAGATGATTGTTGAATGAATAAATGCAAGATGAGAAAGACACTGTCCTCTCTTTTTCCTACTTTCTTTCTCTGCCATTCTACTTGTTTTGATTTCTGTTATCGGTATGCCATTTCCAGGATCACAGATCTAGTTATGGGAAGCCAGAAAAGAAAAGCTAACTTGCATTCAAAAATGTGGGAAAATATGACAGTAGATTGATCTAAGCACCCAAATCTCATTGGTTAGGATGAGAATAAATTATTTCTACCAAATGAGCCAATGAGACGTAGATTGCTAATTTATTTGAAGGGATGCTCTCTTAAAAAGTTTTTATTTAAATTCCAGTCAGTTCACATACAGTGTAATATTGGTTTCAGGTATACCATATAGTGATTCACCACTTCCATACAACACCCAGTGCTCGTCGTAAGTGCCCTCCTTAATGCCCATCACCTATTTAACCCCACACCCACCTCCTTGAAGGGATACTTTTAATGAGCTCTCAAAATAAAATTTAAAAAGAACGCTATACTGGCTTATAATGCAACAATAAAAACAATGAGAATATTTCAAACCTATGTTCCAGATGAGAACTATGTTCATTATGAGGAGCATCTTAGCTGACTTAGGACATGTGGCTAAAGTGTATGTTTTTACCAGGAAGTCATCCCTCGGCAAAAACTGATAAGAAGTAATCAAATAAATCAATCAGAAAAGAAACACAAAAGCCTTACTTGCAGACATTTCTGCATCTTATCACTTGGGACTGAGTGTTTTCTTGACCCATTTTAGAGATAGGCAATTAAATATCCAAACAGTTCAGTGATAAATTCAAAGTTACTAAACAGACAAATGTCAAATTTGTGGTTACTGCCTCTGGTTTTCTGTAGAAGAATCCTAAGTTACAGGCACACTGGCCTTATCACCAGTGTTCAAATATGTCTTCTTCCTCTGACTTCTGTGCCTTTACCCTGGGCCTCTCTTCTGCTAGGATTCCTTGTTTAATATAAATTAATAAACATTTTGGCAAATATAAGCTAAGTTCTCCCCAAAATCTTTGAAGTTGGTGTGACTGTCCTCATCTTCCAGATGAGGCTCCTTGTTAAGACCTCACAGTCATGTAGCTTTTGAGCCAAGGTCAAAAGTCTACAAGCACTCCCTCTTCCAAAGCTGTTTCTACCACCTTCTTTGAAAAACCCATTCCCAAGGCACAAGTCAAGGATCTCCTGAAAGCATCTGAATCACTTGTGGAAAAAGGAGATCCCTTGATCCTCAATGTCCATGGACTATATATAATTACAATGCTCTAATTACAAGCTTTATTGGCTTATTGCTCTTTGTCCCCCATGTCCGTAAGGTGGCAGCTTCTTGTAGGCAGAGCTTATGAACCTTACTATCCTTTATCTACTAATTCAATTATATTTTCCCTGAGAACTTCATATCAAGTATTCAAGGAAGTCCAGGAAACTAGGGTCATCTTCAGCATTTAAAGCCCTGGTTATAATTTGATTACTTAAAACTACACATGAAAGCAGAAGACACAAAAAGTGCTATATAATGCACTAATTACTGCCAAAAAAGAAAATCGAGCTTTCCTACATAGGTACAGTTGATATTAAATTCATGGAGGAAATTGAAAGACCCTAACATGCCTACTCTATGTAAATCTGTGGCCCACACTGGGCAGCGGGCACAAGCTAAAAGATTTTCCTACTCCTACAATTTAACTTAGTTCAGTCCTTGGCACACAGTCATGCTTAAAAAACATACAGTTGATGGGTGGGTGTGTTGATAAATAGAAATATAAACACATGGAGAATATATAAATGAATATAAGAACAAATGAAACAACAATGCTTCTTTTCAGTAATGATTTTTGAGGAATATTAATAATAGATTTTTAAGCCAAACAAAATAACCTGAACAATGTCATCCCTGTTTAAGTTGTCTACCAACAAAGCATAGTTCTCATGATCCCTATAATTCTGTTTTGACAGTATGGCTGCTATGTCTGAAATATCTACAATCCTTTTGTTTATAATAGCACCTTAACTGGATGATTTAAATGAGTGGAGATTGCTTTTAAATTTTTCTACAATTATTTAAATGCACATTTCAATTTTCCTGAATTGTGCAAAAGTAATTTGGAAGATTAATTTCTGAAAATACCTGGTGGAATTTGCATACAGCAAGCATAATTATTACTGATATTTGCATAGTTCTCCCTGCCCACATGCATGCACTATTACCAACTGCTACACAACCCATGAAATTATTGAAGAAGTTGCTGTCAGTACAATATGGATTCATCAATAAATGTTCGGCTTCACAGAAGAAAAACAAACTTTAGTGTTCAGCTATAGAAGTGTGGCATTCCATTTTGTTTATTTATTTGGGGCAAAGTTTGGAAAGACAAATCCATACTAAAAGAATGTGGCAGTCTTTTGCAATAAAGATTAATATTATTGCAAAGGATCTCTGAGGTTCAAGAGAGATTAAAACACCACTGAAAAAGCTAGAAGAGTGGGAGGGACTGGGGAATGATGGTGGAAAAAGAAAGTACATTTACCTGTGCTACAGAGAGGTGGGGTATCAGAATGTACTCAGAGTTCCACCATACATAGTTAGGAAGAAAACTCATAGAAATTTGAACTGTAGGGATCTCAGATGCATGATGAATGTTTGAATAAGTTGACTCAACACTAATATTAGTTTTTATGAAGAAATGTGAAAGACATAAAAGATGTGTTTCTTTCCTTTAATCTGCTTGGATGACAAAACCAACCGGATAGGAGCATTGAAAGGAATTATGCAGGAAAATAATAATAGCAAATACTTATGTAACACCTGTTATGTGTTGGGCACTTTTCAAGGGATTTATATATATTAACTTACGTAATTCTGATAATGAATAACCCCCTATTCACTCCGTCAGCTCACCAACAACTATTGAACTGTTTCTTGTATTTGGCATATTATTTAGGACTGTGAGGAACCACAGAGATACACAAATCAAGTCTTTACCCTCAAGGAGTTCACAGTCCATGGCATGAAACAGACACATCAAATGTGTTTTTTATTGTGGTGTCAAACAGATATATAGTCAGCATATTGTAGACATAGGGGAAATTAACTCTTCTGGGGACTGGAAACAAGTTCTTAGAGGAGACAAGAGCGAGATTTGGAGAGATAAATAGGTATTTTCCAGATCAATAAGAAAGAAAGAGAATTCTGGTGTATTAGGCATGAAAAACAGGTTACTTTGAAATGGCAGGACTTGGTTATATCCCCTAAATTTCTAATTGTAGCTGGCAGTGGAAGAAGAAGAAATGATACAGATGACCAAGGCGTTGAGTGCCATATGAGCAATATGGAGCCATTGAAAGATTTTATTTTTTTTAATATTTTTTTAATTTTTATTTATTTATGATAGTCACAGAGAGAGTGAGAGAGGCAGAGACACAGGCGGAGGAAGAAGCAGGCTCCATGCACCGGGAGCCTGATGTGGGATTCGATCCCGGGTCTCCAGGATCGCGCCCTGGGCCAAAGGCAGGCGCCAAACCTCTGCGCCACCCAGGGATCCCAAAGATTTTAAATAATAAAAGAACATGGGCAGGTTCATTTTTAAAAGATCTCTTCAGAAACTTTATAAACAATGGACTTTCAGGGTTAATTCTAGAAAATGATAAATTGTTGAAATTAGTAAAATGTGACCAGAGATTGAAATAATATAGTAGGAGTGAGAACCAGGAGGATGAGACAGATTGACCAGCGTTGGATATATGCAACTCACAGATCTACCAACAAATACTAGAACTCAGACTGTGTATAAGTGGACCAAGTAGCCAAGAAGACCATACGTCACAAAACACTGTCTGCGTAATTTAGGCAATGCTTTGTCATTGAATATACTTTTAATCTTGATTTTTCTGAATCTATTATAAAATTAGTAGTTTCCAAATCTTGTTTTATCATTCATTTGTATCAGTTTAAAAAAAATTGGAAATGTACCTCCAGTAACTGTATTTACTAATTTATTTACATATTACATATGTGTACAACAGTCAAAGGTTGGCATCTCAAGGGAAGGCTCATCATTAATGACAATGGATATAAATCCATATTTCAAGATTTCTTTGATCAATATATGGTTTCTACAAGCTTTACCACTTGTCCAGAACAGAGCCCACTATCTTTGCCTCTTGAGCTCGTCCTCCTCTCAGGGTGAAAGAATGACCAATCACAGCCCTCTGAACTTGCCATTTAAGAATCTTTGCTGACACCCAACCCCTAAATCTAGTCAATCATCATCTTCAGCTGCCGTTTCTTCCTTAGGCTGTGAATGAGGCAGTCCTGGTTAAAATACTGGCTGCACCCTTGGTGCCGTGTGGCTTCATACAAGTTATTTGACCTTAGTTTCCCCACCTGTGAAAATGGATAATAATATATTTTTCATAGAATTGTTATAGGAATCGAATGAGTAATGCATGTAATATTTTTGTACTATGCTGTCACATAGCAAGCGACTAATTCATGTAAGCTATTATTATACTTTAGTCTCCCTACTCTTAAACTTCACTTCACCTTCTGCCTCACCACAGTATTAATCCATCCACCACAGGTTATGTAAAGGTGATTTCCCAAAACACACATTGACCAACTCTCTGTCATGTTTAAAGCAGAGATTTTCCATGCCACTCCATCGACTACAAGACCAACTGAAACTTTTTGTGAGCGAAAATGCTCTTAACGAGGTAGCCTGTGTTTGCATTTCCAATTCTATTTCTGTCACTCCTTAACATGCCCTTCATGCTACAAATGGGCTACGGTATTTGCACCTCTTCACATAGACCCTGTTCTCTCCCTCCTCTGAGTCTTTGTGTTTGCTATTCCCAAGCACAAAATACCTTCCCCCTTCTGCTGTCACCATTCCTCCAGATATCATGGGGTAGCTCTCCTTCAACATTCAACTCAAATAACTCTGATATGAATCCTTTCCTGGCCCCCATGTCTAAAGATGGAGTGCCTTATTCTTGTCATCTGTGCTTCCAAGGCCCTTTCTCTATTCCTCAGTCACGACACTCTGCACACTGTGCCATAGTTACCTCCTCTGTCACAGTCCAAAGCACCCTGTATTATCATTACTTAGGAAGATGATTGCCCAGCTAGATGGTGTGCTCTCTGAAGGAAAAGCCCATGACTCACCTGCCTCTATGGTCCCAGGACCTAGAACAGCATACCTAGTAAGGGCTCAAAGAAAGCTTAGACTTTTTCATGTGTAAATATATACTCAATGCTTGTATATATTTTTATCTGCATGCATGCATGTGTGTATGTGTGTGTGCAGGGGGTGTCCTGGGAAACCCGTGAACACCCTAATGCCTTTTATTTATGGAAAGCCTTTGTAGTTAGCCATGTACAGTCAGGAGGGCAGAAATTCCCCTCCCATCTAAGTACAACTATGTGGTTAGAAGACAAGTTGTATAGTAGAAAGAGCCTGGATGTGGGGCTCTGACGACCCTATACTGGAGTTCCACTCCAGTTGTTTGATTTTGATCAAGTTGTATACTTTTCTGCATTTTAGTTTTCCATTCTGTGAAATAGCAAAACAACAAACCACACAGGGTTGTCTTGAAGACTCAATGAGATCATTTGTGCTAAATATTTAATACATGGTATGAATTTAATAAATGATCAGTATTGCAGTTGTTCTCATTTTTATCACCCTCAAAATTCAATAAACACACCTCACACTCATTAGTTTGGCTATTACAAAAACAAAACAGAACAAAACAGAAAATAATGGTATAGCTGCTGTGGAAAATAGCATGGTGGCTTCTCAAAAAACTAAAACTAAAATTACCATATGATCCAGCAATTCCACGTCTGGGTATATACTCAAAAGAATTGAAGGTAGTTGGCCTGAACAGATACCTTTACACAAGTGTACATAGCAATGTTATTTACAGTGGCTGACAGTTAAATACAACCCAAATGTCCATTGACAAGTGACTGGATGAACAATAAGTGGTATATCCATGCAATAGAATATTATCCCACAAATACTATATGATTCTACTTCTATGAAGTACCTAAAGTAGTCAAATTCATAAGTCAGAAAGTAGAATGGTGATTTCCTAGGACTAGCAGGAGGAAAGAATGGGGAGTTTGTGTCTGATGGGTATAGAGTTTTAGTTTGGGAAGCTGAGAAAGTTCTGGAGATGGATGGCAGTGATGGTTGTACAACAATGTGATGGTACTTAGTGGTACTGAACTGTCCACTTAAAAATGATTAAAATGGTTCATGTTATGTGTATTTTGCCACATTAAAAAAAAAACTCAACAAGATTTAATCAGATTTGCAAGAATAATTAAACAGCTTTGGTAAAGCGGTAAAAGTGAAGCCACGGAAGACTCCATGGTCCTTCCTCTCTGACCTGCTTCCTTTTATCCCCAGATGATCCTAAGACCTGAAAGTCTTTATTTTCCATGGTCAAGTGAGCATGCACGCACACACACACACACACACACACACACACACACACACGGAGTCTCTGGGGCCCATGGAGACACAACCTGGAAACGGGAATTGCCAGGATTAGAGAGCCAGGGCCAGCCCATGTATCACTCACCCAGAAGACAGCCCTCCATGGAGAAAAAGAACCTCATAGTCCCCTAACAAAGAGGATAATAAATTCCGATTAGCCAAGGAAGCTCTGAGTCTAAATACCAGCAAAGCTCAGCCCCTGCAAGTGGGGACGAATTATCTGAAAGGTCATCCTGGAGACACTGAACAAAGGGCCTTGAGCAGCTGGGTCCCTTAATTTGAGGAAACACTGAAGGCTTTAAAGAAGCCAGAGGCAGAGCTGGAGAGATGGGAAAGTGGAACGGCCTTCTGAGCACAGAGAGGATTTAATAGGAAGGGAAACACAAACCCCACAGGAGGCGCTGGGGCCTGGCAGCCATCGCTTCTCTCGGCCAGGCTGAGGGTCTCTGGAAGAAGCTGCCATCACCCATGCTAGGCTGGGGTGGCCCTTTTTGGCACTGTAATAAAACAGGATGGCTGTGATCTCAGCGATTAAAGCTTTAAAACCACAAGCCTCAGGGAGGGAGCAGGCTCAGAGTAACAGCCTGCCATACACCCTGTTCACTCTTTTCCAGGCTGTGGGCTGCTGACAGAGCCCTGTCTGTCTCCAGAAAATTCCAGAGGCCTCTCAGGAATTGAAGGCCAGGCGCTGGCCAGCAGCCCCTTGCCTGGGTCCTGTTGTCACAGTCCCAGAGGTTGTAAGATGGAAAGCTCCGTGGGAGGGCCAGGTGGTAGGCAGGAAGTGGCCTGCTGGCCTGGAGCCATTCTCTGCTTCCAATAACCCCTCCATCTGAAAAATTGAGGGAAGGAAAATGAAAGGGTCATCTTACTTAGGTGAAAAGCTGTGCAATTTGCCTCCTCCTGCACAGAGGGCACCTGAAGGGTAGAGCTGAGTCAAGCCACAGAGTCCCTCAAGGAGCAAGGGACTGGAATGGACATGTGCCACATGAGGACTGTGCTGACAAGCAAAAAAAGGATCTTACATTGTGGACCTTTCTCATGGACGTCGATCCTCAACAACAACTTTTTATGCAGCAGGTATTGTTGTTCCCACTTGACATAAAAAGAAATGGTAGAGCTAAAATTTGAACCTACCCCTGGATGGCTCTAAAATCACTTCCATTGTACCATGTTGCCCCTAAATTAGGCCTCTCACAAATACCAGCTTCCTACCCCTTACAAATTGGTTCTAATTCATACATCTGAGGCTTGGCAAGGTGTCATAGCTTGCCAAATCTCACACTGTTAGTGAGTTACAGAACTGGGACTGGAACTCATTTCTGGCCGATTCCAGAGTTGATGTTCTTTCCTCCATGCCTCATATATCCCTACTTAAAATAAAATAATCCTGTGGCTTCTTGCCAATCAGCAAACATTGCGCTCCTTCACTCTTCAAGCCTAAGCCCTGTAAAGAGTAGCTCAGTAATTGTGCTGCCCCTGTGCCCCAGAAGTCACAATTTACGGCAGAATGAGGTGATATGAAACAAAACAGACACATCTTCCAGGACAAAGAGAGGCTGTCTGGATTGTACAGACTTGATGACTTTTATTGAGAAGATCTGAAGCCCATTTTTGTGTAAAAAGTGGTGGAGGAAGGTAGCAGTGTGTACTTGAATTGATATGTGTTTAGTTCCCACTCTGGCAAGTGCTTCTAGTTTTTTTGTTTGTTTCTTTGGGGTAAGGGGTAAGACCTAGTGGGCTTGAGCAATGGAAATAGCCAATGATTTCTTGAAGGGAAGTTAGCTGCCATTACCCAAAGCAATAAAAGTGAGTCTCCCTTCCACAATGCATGTGGCCTAGCAAATGCAGGTATCTTTCTTCTCTTTAGATTTCAATTCTGTAAGGTTGTTTGTGTACGTAGGAAAAACATGCCTATATCATCAGATACTTCTATTCTTTGGGGCGCAATGTTGCAAGAGCAGGAACATGTGAAGTGAGAGAAATGGCAATCATAATGGATATTGCTTAACACCTTATAGTTTCCGCTGCAATGACAAAGCTCATTTTAAGGGCTAATGAGCAGGAAATAGTTAAACAGCTAAAGTTTGGAAGAGAACAAGGTTGTTAGAGAACAATCCTAGGACCAGTCAGCTCCCATGAGCACCATTCTTGTAGCAGAGATATTCATGTAAAGGAAGCACTAAAGATGGGATGTCCTGATCAATGGAAAAATGTCTTTCATTGTAAGATTTGTGGTTCCAACATTACATGCAGTAGATACTTTGAGAAATATTCATTCCACAAATGTCTATAAATGCTAGATAAAATACAACAAACATCCCTTCAGATGCATGGCTGAGATCACAGGAAAGAGAAATCCTCCAAGTTTAGAGGTCAGAAATGAGGAAGAAATTCAAAAGCAAGAAACAAAAAGAAACTCACATTGTAAGGATGTGTGCTGATGCCATAGCTGCCCTGAGGTGACTGAGGGCGGGCAAGGTCACTCTCAATAATCTAGGGGCTGGATTTTAATGCCTCTGTTAGGATAGGAGATGAGGTCTGTGGTGAAACAAGGTAGGGAGAGTCAGAACTCAGTCATTTGCAAAACAACAGGATCCATGAAAAATAGCACATTCAGTAGAAGGATAAGCCAGAAATAATCTGCCTGTCCCCAAAGGGAGATGACAAGAAAGCTTGTCTCCCTCAACTAGCTTACAAAAGATCTCCTTACAATTTATGACCACCAACTTGTACCACAGTGTTTTCTTGGCCCTCATTTATACTAACTCGTATGATCCTGAAACTCTCAAGCTGGACTATTACACAGAATAGGTTCTAGATCTCTGATACTCCTGGAGCATCTTACAAGAAGCAAACATCACCACTTTTACGGGCAAATATTCTCAATAAAACATGAACATGATTTCCACAGATAAAGACCACCCCCCCCCAAGATGAACTCTCAATCCAAAAATAAAAATATATCTCAAAATTGATCTATCATGAGTGATTGGCAGCAGAAACAAAAATAGAATTACATTCTAAAGAACCCAGATAATCCAAATCAAAGATACTATAAAACAAATGTACTAAATAGTTTGAAGACATAAAAAAGAGCTTCCAAAAAAATGAGATACTCTGAAAAAAAGAATAGCTACCTTAAAAAGAGTAAGCCAGAAGTTCTGGAAATGAAAAATATAGTCATTTAAATAAAAAACCCAATAGTCTGTAACTGGAGAAAGACCTCATGAGCCACCTGATAGATTTGAAGTCAGAAACTGAAAAACTGAGACCATCTGACATAATGGAAAAAGCATGGACCTTGCGGTCCGACGGGTTGGGCTGAGTCTTGCTCCACAGGTACTGCATGAAATTAAATAATAGGCACTAGTACTTATGAAGTGCTTATTATGCACAAGGCATTCACTGTAGTAAACACATTGCCCATTATTTCATGGAATTCTCATAATAATCTATGAGATAGCAATTATTCTCTCCATTTTGCAGGTGATAAAACTGAGACTTAGGAAGGAAATATCTTGCCCCCATGTTATATCAACAACGAAAAGAGCTGGGATTGAAATGCAGACCTGTCTCACTCCAAAATCCTAACTGACTTAACTGCTAGGTTTTAAGTTTTATTGCCTGCTCCATTAGCTTCAAATCCAATTTTAATCAGCTGTGCAGGCGTCCATTGCCTGAACATAGGAAAAATTTATTTTATTATGAACTTTCCTCATCTTGAAGACCTAATAGAGCCTTTCAAGAATGTAGTTTATAGCTCTCTCCGCTCTGGTAACAGCAGAGTTTGATCTGCAGCTCAAAATGTAGGCCAGGGGATTGTGGAAGACTTGAGGGTTAGGAAGACATCTGATGTCAGCAAGGTGGTGGGCAAGGCCAGAAGCCCCCTAAGTCGGCAAGGCTCAAGCAGATATAAGTGATCAGAGCCTGTAATGGAAGAATCTGAGAAGTCAGCACAGTGCTAGAGGATTAGGATGATTTTGAAAGTCCAGGCTAGCAAAAGGTTCCAGAATTTAGTAGTTCAGATGGTTAGAGAGATCAGTATTATAAAGGTGCAATTCTGATCTGGATCAGGAATAAAAGTTATCTTTTCTCCATTCTCTTATTCTCTCATATTTCCAATACAGGGCTGGCGGCTCAGCCCCCAGGGGAAGCCTGAAAACTAGAAATGACCCTTGCCTCTGACTGGGCCAGAGACAGAAGCCATAAAATCATCAGGTTCTTTGTTTGATGTGCCCCAGCCCAGGCTATGTATCCAGAAGGTGATAATCCCCTATTAACACTTTGTGCAGGTGACCACATTGCTGAAGTTGTTATACAAATATTAAAGCTCACTAGAAGCATTTCTAGGAATAGGTATTTCATATTCCATTGCTAGTTTCTCAGTAAATAATTACTAAGCATTTCTAAGAAATAAATGCAAATTGCTGGAAACCTTGTGAAAATGGTTACATGAGCAACACAAATGTAATGCCTGTGAATAAAGGCAAAAGCTAAGAAAATGTACATTGTCACTTGTTTTTATGACTTTTGAAAGGCTCTTGGATGGTTAGCAAGGCCTGAAATATTTATAATTACAATGGTAAAGGAATATAATTTTTAAAACTCTTCGCTCAATGAATTCCCGAGTCCTCTAGAGTAGATACTATTAGCCCTAATTTACAGGTGGGAAAAAATGAGGCCAGAGTAGTTCATGGAAATCACCCAAGATCAAATAACTGCTAACCGACAAGATAGACCCCAAATTCAATGTTCTCTGATTCCCCATCCTATGGGGAATTCACTTATGGGGAATTCATCCTATGGGGAATTCATCCTATGGGGAGTGCACTTTAGCACTCACAGAAATCATTTAAGGTGAAATTTAGCAAAGACAAATTTAAGGAACTGCCTGAACTTATGCCCAAAATACCCATCAAACAAGCATGGGAGACTGTCCCAGTGGGTACGGTCCATAGGAAGAATAGCATAGATAGCATACATTAGTATATGTGACATGGCCACAAAAACTGAGCCATTTATGAATTAAGCTACATCAGATGATTTCTGGAATAAATTACTTTGTTTGGGGGTTCATGCTTTAAGAAAAAGATGAAGTGGAGAATGACTCCCTAAAAGCAAACAAGACGGTAAGCTGCCAAAATGATGAGGAAGTGTCAAATGCTGAAAAAACTCAACGGGTTTAATTTAGAGAACCCATGATGAGAAATCAAGATATTTCCACTCCAAGGCAAATGTGGTGATTCCAGAACTTTCAGAAAGAAGAGAATTCTTCCTGGGTACCTACAGAAGTTGTGATACTAGACCTGGAATAATATCTGCCTGGGTTAGAATCCCAGTTCCATCACTTAACCAGAGGTAGGACCTTGAGTAGATGTCTAACCTCCCTATGCCTCAGTGTTCTCATCCATAAAACAGGACTAGTAATAGAAACGTTCACATAGGATTGTTTTGAAGATTGAGTTAATAAAATTAATAAATGTAACACAAGTTACTGCTGTAGCAGAGCTTAAGTCTCCTATTATTTGTTGTTGCTACTGCGCCTTTACCAATTATGAATGTCATGAGCTTCCCAAGAATAGAATCAATCTTTCCAGCCATGATGGTAGCTTGGAGGCTGTCCCCCCACCACCACCACCACTTCCTGAGCCTCTGGGGATACATCAGGTGAGTCTTCCATTTGTATGAATTGTTCTCAAGGCCTGGAACATTTGAACCATAACCCAAACCAGCCCAAAGAACTTCAAATGCCTTTAAAACAACCTCTAGATTTGTCATCCTCTATGTTTTGGCTGTGTGATCTAGAGCAAGTTACTGAATCTCTCCCGGTCTCAACTGCCTCATCTGCAAAATGCCTTTGGGAGTAAAGGTGACTGAGAAAATGTACATGGCTGTTCCCACATGTTATTTGCTCAGGACGTGTTATTTGTTTCCATAACTCAAGAAGAGAAGCTGTGACAACGTCATACTTCTAGAATAAGCTCATGGAGTCAAAGAGGTCCTGTGCATCACAGTGCTATGAACACAGAGGATAAAGTCTGACCCCAAGTGCTCATGGTGTGGAAGAAGAGACAGTAAATAAACAAAAAAGGCCTTAATAACATGGCAGTTGCTGGTGACCTCAGCCAGGTTGGGATCCTGGGTGGGGGTAAAGCCAGCACTCATACTGCAGCCACTTGAGAAGTAAGCAGGAGTTAAAGTTGGAGATATGGCAAGAATAGAGCACATTTAAGAAGCTTATATGGAGAGAAGGAAGGAGGAGAAGGAGATCCAGAGTTATCCAGGTGTGTATGTGTGGCCATATTTAGAACCTAAAAAAAAAAATTGAAGAGGTAGTAATTAAATATCAGGATGAAAAGGACAACGTTTAGGTAAGGCTGATTGAAACTCCTGGGGTGTGTTGTCAGAGCAGACAGACAGGAGTAGAGAGAGCAGGCCCTGTCTCTGCATCTGGGTGGGAAATCGCAAGGGCTATGGGAACAAAAGCACAGCTCCAGAACTTCCTATTCTAGAAATGTAGCCAGACCCTCAGCACCCCACCGAGATGAATCTTTTACTGAGCCTTCAGAGCCCTGCAGGCACCCATAAAGACAGCAGGAGTTTCCAAATTCTTCCCCTTTAGGGTGGAGGGTCTGGGTGGAACACTTACAAACCACCATCACACATTTGTTCCTCGCTTTGTTTTTTGTTTTTCCTTGGGAATCGGCACATTTTGCATTGAGGTTTGCACAAAGCAAAACTGCTCCAGTGTCAAATGGAAATCCAGCAGGCTCTTCCCAAGATGTACTGTTCCCTTTGTACGGGCTGCTGACTTGGGAGAGGGGGCCCAGGACATAATGCCTGTGCCTCTTGGGAAGCACATTCAGACAATGGTCTGTGTGTGAAAGGGGGAACAGATTAACCAGGACCAGGGTATCTCCCAATTGCTTTTCTTAAAGAAAGACTCTATTGCCGGGAAGCAAAGCACACACAAAAACAATACCTAAGCTAACAGAGTACTGGCTTTAATATACTCAGAAATAACAGAACACGGTCAGGCTACAACTTTCCAAATCCCCTCGAAAATCCTTTGCGAGAGCAGAGATGGTTTGTCAAATCTATACTCTTTGTTTAATACATTTGTTCTTTTGTTTGATCAAGGGGGGGAAGCCGTCTACCTCATTATATTGGGGGAGCTGCATTCATTCCTTTGTGCTTCTTTTTCTTCTTCTAATCTTTATTAAAATCAAAAGAAGAGCCACTCTAATCCTTCAAATGATAATTTATTTCTCAACCTACAGAAATCAGAGTCTTCCCTATGATTTTAAAAACAAATCAATGCAACGACTTTAATTAAAAATGAAACAGGGTAAACCCAAAAAATAAATAGGCATTTGTTAGATCAACGCACATGCTTGTTTACAATTAATGGGCAACAGAGCTCTTGATGGTAAAGAATGTTTCCCAGTAGTTGGTAAATTCTCTGGACTTTCATTTGAGTCTTTGGAGAGAAAAACACATCTAGAAGTCTCCTAATGAAATGCCCTAATCCTGGGAAATTTTATGCCTCAAAATGTGCTCACCTCCCCCATCCCTGCCAGCCGCCTCCTTGGCTGGAAGACTCAGTGGGTTCTATTTTAGCAGGGGTTATTCATCTCAGATAGCAGAGTAGGTTTGGTTTTCTCACAAGGAGAAAAAAGGGCTCTGTGTTAAGGAGACATGCTTTGGCCTGCCTGTTGGTGGGTGGGGCTGGTGCAGTCCACAGATGATCTTCAGGAAGGCTCCGGTTTCTCAGGCCACAGAGAAAACCACATGTAATAGGAGGTGGACTCCCGTGCAAATGCCACTGGAAAAAAAATAGTGATTTCCTAAAGAGAGACCTAGTTGAGACCGAACTTGAATATTTAAATGCGTTCAGTGTGTATTTATTTATTGAGAAGCTACTGAGTTCCAGCAATGGTGCTTAGGGATTGAATTTCAAGACATGATCTTTCAATGAGTTTATCGTGGCTCAGCAGTCAGCTGGCACCCCCTGAGTCAGGCCCTGAGCTCGGCAAAGGCAACACGGAGAGAGGAGTCACACAGAGTCCAAGTTCACGGTTCAGCGGAGGAGGCAAAAACTGATGAAAGCTGTGGCTGTCGTAGATGCAAAGGGCTGTGGGAGGCCACGCGGACGAAGAGGAATCCTTGTTTGTTGTCACCTCCACCTCCAGACTGGGACAGGGGAGTTAGCACACGTGAATTTCACATGGGCTTTGAAGACTACATTAGACTTGAGTAAGCGTGTAAGAACCAAGAGGAGGTTCGGATGCAGGGAACAGTGTGAGCAGACCCTGGGCATGAAAGTGTGTGTCTCGGTGTGACTCAAGCACTGTGAGGTTATGGAGGTGGGGGCGGGGGGTGAGACCAGGGCAGATGGTAATGATGGCAGAGGGGATGCCATTGCCCCCTTGCTTGGCCAGATAAGCTCTAATTCATCCTTCTGATGTCAGCGTAAGCTTTACCTCTGAGAAGAGTTCCCCGAGATCCCAGTCTTGGTCCTGGGGACTCCCCTGCTCTGTACTGTGTGCTCCTTGTTGGTCTGCCCCTTCTAGACTTTGTACCCCTACCCTGCATACTCCTTCTTCCCTAAGTGCCCCATACAGTGCTTGTGAAGTGGGCTGAGAGCAGGGCACTGGGGCCAAACAACCAGATTTCCAGGAGCAGGGTTGAATCAGATATATAACCCTTTGGGGCAGCTGGGGCCAACCCGTCATATTTACACAAAGGATATCCAACTTAGGTTCCGTCCTTGTAAAAACAGACCATCTGAGAGAAAAGAGTTAATAAGTGTTCTCAAGTCATCAGGCAAAGAATTAGCAAATTATAAACAAGTAACACCCAAGTCCAGCAATTCTCTAAGTGTAATCTTCTGGGGGCAATAATATTAGTACAGGTCTTGTGGAAAGCAATTTGGTGATAATACCAAGAATTATGAATCAAACTGAGCTAGGAATTTACCCCCCCCTCTCGCCAATCATTTAAAAAAATAAAATGCATCTGTAGAAGATAATGCTCTGCTCAGTATTTGCTTGACTGAGGAAAATATGTGAAACAGACCAAGTGTCCGACATTAGGGGACAAGCACACCACGGGAAAATCCACAAGGATAGCCATGAAGGCTAAGAGGAGGTGTAAAAGACGTATGATATAATTTTAGATGAAAGAAGCAAACATTTTCAATGTCTATGAGGATTATGATTACCTAAAATCTGAGCCGATGTAGATAAAAAAAAAATTTTTAAAGAAAACTCAAAGTGGTTTCAGTTAGCTAGTGTTCCTTTTCCAAATTTTATTTAGCATCATTATTTTTTTTTCACTTTTAAAAATGTAACTAACAGATGATTCAGGTGATTTGGCATCAAGTCCCCTTGAATGAGCAAAAGAGGGAATTAATATGAAGGAACAGAAAAGCAGACCTCAATAACCTTAGCCTAGAACAGGACGTGACCTTCCCCTGACTGCTGCTGAGGCAGATCAGGGTTTTCTTTTCTTTTCTTTTTTAAAAGATTTTATTTATTTATTCATGAGAGACAGAGAAAGAGGCAGAGACACAGGCAGAGGGAGAGGCGGCTCCCTGCAGGGAGCCCGATGTGGGACTTGATCCCAGGACCCCGGGATCACGACCTGAGCCGAAGGCAGACGCTTAACCACTGAGCCCCCCAGGTGCTCCCAGATCAAGCTTTTCAAGTGGATGCATTTCATTTGATAGTTGCTTTTGAGCCTTACTTCAAGAAAAAAAGTGAAGTCATAATGCTCAAGAGGCATCGTGGTTTACGAAAAGAAGTTCCTATTCCCAGTCTCTCAGGCTAAAGCAAATCACCCTCATCATACAACCATCTCCTGAGGGCAACCCTCGGTCACTCTCCTTTATAGCAGAAGAGGCCCCATCACACCGTCATAAGGAGCTCCCCTCTGGAATCCCTGCATGCCATGCCTCCAGGGCTCCTGACTCCACCTTGCTTCATGGTGCCTGGCCTGTAGGACTGGGTGGTTCTTAGATCCCTTAGCTCTGACACTCCAGGTAACAATATGCAACACCTGCATATCTCCCAGGTACTAGATATGTCTCTGTACCGGGCACCACGCTAAGGTTCTTAGCTACATTTTCTCATCCTGTCCTTCTACTAACCCTGTGGCTAGCTACTACTATTCCCACTTGAAATATGAGAAAACTGAGGTTTACAGAAGGTTTTAAAAATCAGCTCAAGGGGGATCCCTGGGTGGCTCAGTGGTTTCGTGCTTGCCTTCAGCCCAGGGCGTGATCCTGGAGTCCCAGGATCAAGTCCCACATCAGGTTCCCTGCATGGGGCCTGCTTCTCCCTCTGCTTCTCTCTCTCTCTCTCTCTCTCTCTCTCTCTCTCTGTGTGTGTGTGTGTGTGTGTCTCATAAGTAAATAAATAAAATCTTAAAAAAAAAAAATCAGCTCAAGGGACACCTGAGTGGCTCAGCAGTTGAGTGCCTGCCTTCAGCCCAGGGCATGATCCTGGAGTCCCAGGATTGAGTCCCACATCGGGATCCCTGCATGGAGCCTGCTTCTCTCTCTCTCTCTGCCTATGTCTCTGCCTCTCTCTCTCTCTGTCTCTATAAATAAATAAATAATATCTTTTAAAAAATAAAAATAAATAAAAATAAAAATCAGCTCAAGGTCAGAAGACCAGGAAAGTGTAAGACCAAGCCTCAAACCAGGTATATAACCATAAAAACCATGTCCTGACCACCACTCCTCGAGACTGTATCAATTTAGAAAAGAGTTGACATTCTCCTTTATTCCAGTGAAGAGAATTTTGAGAAATTCCCTTCTCTTGTTTGCCTGAAAAGCACCATAAGTCTTGGGAGACATGACTACTGCCTTGCAAAGCATTCATATTAAATATGCATTACACTGTTTAGCTTATCCTGGAGACGAGCGATTCACCTTTCTTTCCCTTCTCCACTCTGCATCTCTTTATACAAGGAAATTGGTGACCCTGGCATGTGCATGATAGAGGGCAGGGGAGAGGACAAGCCGAAAAAGGAAAGAAATATGTGGGAATGAACTTAGCTCATGTCCAGAGACCCAAAGGGGAATGCCCTGTGGAAATGAGCTGTGAAAGCCGAGCCAACAGGGCTGTCTGTCGGGTCCCTTCTGCCCACCGTGTAGCTTCAGAAGATAATTATCATAGGTTAATCAGGTCAACAAACTTGCTGGGCACTCTGACAAGCCGGGCAGCCTCAGGTTTGCTCCCAGTGGGCAAGACCAAAAGGGCTCTCTGGCTGCTCAGAAAAGAAAATCAACTGGGAACAATTGCTCTGCTGAGAAATCTAACGGGCGCCCCATGTGGGATTTGAGTCTCTAGGATCACTGGGGAAGGCTGCTGGTCATTCTAAACAACTCCATGGTTTAGACCATGGTGATCCAGCTGCTTTCGTCCCTAAATCTCAAGACGGTTATCATAAATCTGGAACTGGTTTGTATTCTAAAACCCTGGCAGAAATAAAATGTTCAGTTGGCTCTGTTACAACAGGAGACAGAGTCTAGGACAGTGAGCAAAGTGAGTGGTATAGTTACAAAAAAGAAGTCCAGTGCCCTTGGGAATGGCTGCACGGGGGTCTTTCACCCCAGTGAGGGGTGTGTGGGGGTGTATACATGTGGCATTTTCATCTACTGCATGCAGTGTAGAGGGAAGGCCAGGGCTTGAAGTGAGGATGGGAATTTAAGCTCCTGGTGGGCACTTAGCAGCTGTGTGACTACAGGCAAGACGCTTAAGGCCTGCGAGGCGCATCTGTACAGTGGGAGTAATTATATCCACCTCTGGGGAGGGGGGGGCGGGAGGGGGCATGAGAATGAAGTAAAATAAAGTACATAAAAGCCCCCAGCACTGGTGTACTCAGAACAATACGAGCTACTCTTTCCTTTCATTGTTATCATTATCAACATGCCCACCTTCTTTTCATCATTGTCTGTAACGGTAGCATCAACCAGCACCCTGACTTTCAAGGCGATCATGAAAACACCCCAACTGCTGCTAAGTTACTGGCAACAAGGAACTGGTGAGTAAGTTATTTGGGGAAGTCAGGTCTTATCAGCGTGCATCGAGTTCCTTGCAGACCTCTCTGTCAGTCATTCTTAAGCCCTTCAGATACCCAGAACCTGTCTACTGAAAAGAACTGAACTATTAATGTCCCTCCTAGAAGAAGAAGAAAGGGAACCAGCTCCTGTGAATGTGGGTCAGGAATCACCAGGGTGGTAATGACTCAGTCTGCTCTGTGTTCTCCGGCCCTCCTTGGTCCTTCCATAAAAGCTCTCTGTCAGGAGCCCTGCTTGGCCATGGCGTGATCGCCCTTTTGTTCTACAAATTCCTGGATATGACTCACAGAACCGTTTAAGCACGTCTCTCTTCATGTTCCTAGGAATTTTCCTGACAAGAGCAGTCCCTATCCTGAGGCAATAATATTTCTCCTTGACTTCTCTCCAGTATCAGCTTGTTGCCTGACACCCCTGCATAGCTGATTTCATAACGTTGGTGAGTCTGGCTGCATTTTCCTCAGATGCAAGCCTGGTCGCCCAGTGCTGAGGCAGCATCATGGCGACAGTGAATCATTTATCCTCCGTGCCTTCCTCTTCAGCCCTCTGTGAGGCAGAGTCCTTGAAAATGTCACCTCCATCCAGTGGAAATTGTTGCAGTGATTTTTGGGAAATTATACCTAGAAAGAGAATAAGAAGTACTCTTATCCTGTGTCTCAGTAATTCTACTTCTGCGAATCTGTTCTAAGAAAATAACCTGAAATAATTTGGTCACAGGGGCTAGTAGTTACTGCACACTCACTATGTGCCAACACATTTCTAATTGTTGTGTGTATATTGACTTAATTAACCACCGCAACAACTCCATGGGAAAATAGTAATATTATCCCCATTTTGCAGATGAGGTGACCAAGGACCTGAGAGAGAATTGTGTTGATGCATATAACAGCTGAGCTGTGACCCAGGTGATCTGATGCCACAGGCTTTACTCTGGACTTCTTTGCTAGTGCTGCCTCAGTGTGCAAAGCTTAATATTGAAAGGAAGACAAAAAAAGAAGGAGATAGAGGAGGACAAGGAACACATAGAACACATGACCCAGCAATTGGACTCCTGGGCATTTATCCCAAAGATGCAAATGTAGTGATCTGAATGGGCACCTTCCCCCCAATGTTTATAGCAGCAATGTCCACGATAGCCAGACTATGGAAAGAGCCCAGATGTCTATCGAGAGATGAATGCATGAAGAAGATGTGATATATATATATACAATGGACTACTACTCAGCCATCCAAAAAAAAAAAAAAAAAGAAAGAAAGAAAGAAATCTTGCCATTTGCAATGACGTGGATGGAACTAGAGGATATTATGCTAAGCAAAATAAGTCAATCGGTGAAAGACAATTATCATATGATCTCACTCATATGTGGGATTTAAGAAACAAAACAGAGGATCATAGGGGAAGGAAGGAAAAAATAAAACAAGATGAAATCAGAGAGGGAGACAAACCATAAGAGACTCTTAATTACAGGAAACAAACTGAGGGCTGCTGGAGGAGAGAGGGGTAGGGGGATGGATTAACTGGATGATGGACATTAAGGAGGGCATGTGATGTAAGGAGCACTGGGTATTACATAAGACCAGTGGATCACTGACCTCTGCCTCTGAAACCAATAATAAATTATATGCTTATTAATTTAATGTAAATAAAAGTTACAAAGAAACAAAATTTTAACAGAAAAAAAAGAATAAGAAAAGGAGGGAGCTCTTAGGGGCAAAAAGTTAAGGACCTTTTTGTAAAATATTTTATTTATTTATTCATGAGAGACACAGAGAGAGAAGCAGAGACACAGGTAGAGCAAGAAGCAGGCTCCCTGTGGGGAGCCTGATGTGGGATTTGATCCCAGGACCCTGGGACCAGGACCCGAGCCAAAGGCTGATGCTCAACCACCGACCCTCCCAGGCTTCCCAAAGTTAAGGACTTTTAAAAAGTGTGTTGTATATATATAAAAAAATTAATAAAATGATGTTGTTTTATACTCTTGTCACTGAGGATCAACCTTCTAGAAAGTTTGGGACCTCTATCCTGTACCAAAAAGTCTTCAGAATAGTTGACCAAGGAATTCTCTTCCTACAAATTTACTACAGTGAATTAATTAAAGAGAAGCATACAAGTTTACCTGGGAAAATTAATCCAGTGTTATTTATAACAACAAATATTAGAAATGACTCAAATATCCAATGGAGAAATAGTTAAGTATCTTAGATTATATCTCCTCCATGGAGTAATATGCACCAATAAAAGCGATAATTTTTAAGATAATGTAGGAAATTGGGAAAATATTTATTATTTAATGAAGTACTGGAAGTAGAAGAAAGATTGTGAAGAGATTATTATTACCATCAAATGAAATACAGTTTTGCACAGAGGGACAGACACTGGAAGAGTATACAAAAATAAACCAGATTTTATGGTGAAAGGATAAGGGATAGTTTTATTTTCACATACTCTTCTCCACATTGTATATTAAATGTTCATTGATAAAAAGGCAAGGCATTTTATCTGTTGCAGCACAGAGGAAGTCTGGGGACAAACAAGGAGATAGTGGGAAGGTGTTGCCCTAATCAGATGTGAGATCCTAGTAGTGAACTTGGGCATCACTACAATAGTGAATTTGGGCAGCTATGGGAGGGATTCTAGAGATAAGATACAGTGAGTGAAGGCAAGGGGGGAATGGCTAATGATTCCAAAGTTCAGGGCTTGAACATAAAATAAGGAATAACAGAAGAATAAGACTAGGGAAGATTTCAGAGATGTTATGTGGGAGGTGCCAGTGGAACATCCTTTTGGCAATATCCAGTAGGAAATTGGAAAGAAGTTTGGAGCTCAGAATAAGGTGTGACTGCGGTCCCTAAGTGGATGTATGCGCAGAGGATATTTTGGTGGCCATATCAGGATCTGAGCCCATGGTAATTCTTACTATATAGAGTGTGGAACTCGGGCCTACATATTATTTGTCAAGATTCACCTTAGTGATTGCCAGACTTAGAGCTCTATTAGTTATCTATTAGCTACATAACATATCACCCCCCAAATTATCAACTTTTATGATCTCATAAATTATCTCAAAATTATCAACATTTATGATCTCATAGTTTCTGTGGGTTAGGAATCCAGGTGCAGCTTATCTAGAAGTCTTTGCCTCAAGATCTCCCAAAATGCCACAATCAAAGTGCCGCTGAAGCTGCAATCATCTTAAGGATCCTGTTAGGGGGGTCCATTTCCAAGCTCATATATGAGACTATCAGTAGGCTTAGATCCTTCTTGGCGGTTGGCTAGAGACATCAGTTCCTTGTCACATGGGCCTCTCCTTCAGGTGACTAACAACAAGGCATCTGAGAGAAAGAGAGAGAATGAACCCAAGAGGAAAGCCATAAATAGTCTTTTTATAACTTAAACTCTGAAATGATATCACATTACTTCTATTGTATTTACTTATTAGAAGCAAAACAAGTTGAATTGCAGTCAAGGGTAAAGAATTATACAAGGAGGTGGGCATCACAGGGTGCCATCGTAGAGGCTGCCTACCCCAAGTTCTACAGAGGTAAACTGAAGCCATTCTACACCATTACCACCATCATCACCACCACCATCTTTGCCATGTTCCTTCACTACTTACTGTTAAGAAAAATGTGGAATTGACTTTTGCAGAACTATAGAATGTCAGATCTTGAAGTTCTCTTCAAGGTAATCCAACTCAGAAACTCTAAAGGCAGTAGAGGAAGATGTTGCCATTGGCCCTTCTCAGACTCATGTGAGACACAACAAATCATTCAATTCCCCTTCCTCACATACATGCTAAACTTAGCTAATCATGGAAGCACATTTTTCCACTAAACCAGGATCTGCCCTCAGACCTTCTTACCCAAGCCAGTACAGTATACTCAATCAGCCAACTGTATCATCTGTCACTGATCCAGTCTAGGCCTCTCATTTTACAGAGGAAAACTGAAACTCAGAGAGATAAAGACTTTACCCAAAATTTTACAGTAGGTGACAAAGCTGAGATTTGAATTCGGATCTGATGCCAGTGTCTGTTCTCTTCCCATTGCTTGCCATACACCTTACGACTCCACTTCTGGCAAATGACTTCTGCGTGCAGTATGGATTTCCAGTTCTAGCATTTAGGTGGTTGAGTGACCGTGAGGGTGTGTGTGCATATATGCTCTGACATATTATATTGTTTGAAACAGTAAGCCCAGCCCACACTCACATGTTCACACATATGTCCACACACATATATGTAAATAGAAGGGTATAAGTGTGTATGTTCTTTTTTCTTTCCCACCCAATCTAGTCATGTCACATCAGTGGGGATGTTAACAAATTGTTCTCAGCATCTAGCAGAGGATGGTGCAGAGTGCCCAGAGAGAGTATCTAAAATTTAAAGGACAGGGACCAAGGTAGAAACTACTCATCATCTGTATACTCCTTACCCAGCATGGGGCCTGGCCTGTGATGCGCCATAAACACTGGATGGATAAACACATGAATGAATGCTTACATGAATGGAATTGGTATTTCCCAATCATTAGTCATTCAGGCACCACTTCACTATTTTTGCCATACATCTGTGTTATGTAAATATAATGTTTCTCTTTAAATTGATTCACTTTTTAAAACCTAAATAAGTTATTTTTTTAAATACCATCATTTGCTATCATAAATGGAAAAGGGGTTCTTCCTAAATCATACATAAATAAATTTATATCTATTTTAAAAATCCACAGATCACCTAGATATCATCTTGCATTCCACTAGGAGCAAATGCACTGTAATAAATAAATGAATGTAAAATCCCACAGAATGTTCACGTTCGGTTCACGTCTGGGACTGCAAAGATGGCTCAAGAGGCCCTTTAGAGCCAGGGGCAGTGGCTGCCAGAAGGAGCCTTGCAAGAGTAATTGGTCTCTTTAACCCTAGGGAAAGATTATTGTAAAGTCAGTGAAATATAAGTGGGATTGAAAGAGGCGTGGTCAAGGTGGCAGCAGATGAGAATCCATTAAAATATTCTTGGGGGAGGCTGTTCTCACTCCCTGCCAGCCTGCTGGTCACATTCATTCACTTGCTCATTTGTCCAGCACATTCTCAGTTTCTATTATTGTGCCTGGTCCTGAACTAGGCTCCATGGAGACCAAAAAGAATAACAGCTCAAGAGCTCACAATCTACCAGGGCAGTGAGAATTGCAAAAAAACAAATGAAACTCCTTCGTACTCTGACAAATGCTCTAATGGGGGACACACAAGATGTTCAAGATCCTGACGAAGCAAATGACACTGCCTAAGAAAGCCTTCACAGGATGCACAGAAGAGGTAACACCTGCTTCTTGTTACAAAGGACATGTATGTAAGAGCGCAAAGCAGAAATGGTATAGGCTATGGCCCAAGAGGTGAAGGACAATGAGCTTGACACCTCTGTGGCCAAAGCACTGAGAACCAGGGCAGGAGCAGTGGCTATAGGAAAGGAAGTTGGAGGGGAAGAGGTTAATGATGAACCATGGGCTGTAAGGGGCTGGGAGCCTAGTGACAGGGACTGGAATTTATCTTCAGGGCAAAGGAGGCCACAGAAGGATTTTAAGCAGAGGAATGAAGCAGCCAGTTCTACAGTTTAGAAAAGTCACTGATGTGAGGACTATATACACTCAGTTTTCTCCTATGTGCATTGGTGTCCATAAGTTGCTTCAGAGGGATAGCAAGAGAACTGAATTCACACTGAGGTGGGCACTTTGATTTCACATAGAAAAGCCAAATACTTCTTTGAAATAAAATACCACCACCCTTGCATTCCCATCATCTTGTCTCTACCCTTCCTCACCCACTGGAGCCCAGTGCCCCAGGAAAGAAGATGTCAAAATTATTCAGAAGCATCTAATTCTGCTGGACAGACTGTGTTAGAGTTTAAAACCAACCATAGTTAATTTGAATACAAAACAATAAGAATGCCATATACAACGTAATTAGCTCATCTAAGAGAATTTAAAGGAGAGAGAATCGGTCAAGAGAGGTGGAAGTCTCAGCTTGGTCACAAACCATGTGGATTTGAGCAAGCCTGTCTGGGCTTCACTTTTCTCAGCTGTAAAATGCTAGGATGGGGTTTGAAGATCCCCAAGACTCTTCTAATTCTGATGTTCTATGCTTTTAAGATGCTTTATACTTCATGATGATAGGAATTCTATAAATATCTGGGCTGAGAGCATTCTGGGTACACAAATTAAGCAGGGCAGAGGCTCTGGGGCAAGGATGAGTTTGCTGTACTGAAGGAAAGCCAGAAAGCCAAGATGGCTATAGCACAAGTGATCAGTGGAAAGGTGATAGAAAATAAGGTCAGAAAGGTAAGCTATGGCTCAATCAGGTAACACCTGGTAGGCCATTAAGTAGTCTGAATTTTATTCTCAGTAAAATGAGAAGTAATTGAAGTAGTTTTGGGAGGACAGAACATAATTCTTTTTAAAAAGAACACTGGCTGCTATGTAGAGAACAGGACTGGGTGGAGAGAAGAGGGAAGAGTAGAAGCAATGAAATCAATTTGTAGGTTTTTGTAGTCCAGGCAAGAGAGAATAGTGACCTGGACTAGAAGTGTTGGTAGCCAGCGAGGGAAGTGATAAGATTAAAGTAAAGCTGGCAAAATTTGCTGATGAGTTGGTTGTAGGAAACGAGGAGAAAAGAGAAATCAAGAACGATTTCTAGGGTTTAAAAAAGACTGAAAAGAATCAGAGTATTTTGAGGGGGGAAAGAGAGAACTAGCAGTTCTCTTTTGGCCAAATTAAGTAAAATATACATAATATACATCCTAAACATTCAGTGGGTGTTTGGTATTTCATAACTCATGGAGGAAGTTAAGAGAAGAGATAGAAATTTGGAATTTACCAGATTGTATGAGATCTCTCAAAAGTAAATGCAGGTGGAAAAGAGGAAACAACAGAGAACGACACTGAATCTCTCAGTTAGTGCAACTGCAAGCTGGCTTAGATCAAGAAGCCAGCAAAAATCTAATAATGGGTGACCAGTGAAGGACAAAAAAATCCAGAACACACTATCCCAGAAGCCGAGAGAACAGAGTGTTTGCAGAAGGGAGAAGTAAACAACTTTGTCAGAGCTCCTAAGAGTTTAAAAGTAGTACTGAGAATTCATCATTGAATTTGACAACATGTTGTTTTTGGTGACATTGACAAGTATGGTTTTAAAAATTGTTTTTGTACAATTGGGAGCCTAAGCCTGATTAGCACAGGTTAAAAAGAGAATTCAAGGTAAGAAAGTGGAGAGAGAGCAATTATGGATGGACAATTCTTTCTAGGAGTTTGCTTTAAAAGAGACAAAAAATATAAGGTAAGACCTGGAAGGGAATGTGAATTGAAGGCAAGTTTTGTTGTCCTAAGATGGAAGATAGTAAAGCATGTTTGTCTGCTGATGCCAATAATCAGTAGAGAAGGGAGAAATGATCATGAGGACAGGGAGAGGACAACTGCAGGAACAAAGTCCTGGAAAAGGAGATACGATCCAGTACGTAAGTGGAGGTGTTGGTCTTAGTAAGTGTGTGAACAATTTTGATGAATAAATACATAAATAGAAGGAAGGCTGAGTCTGTAAGTCAAGATGCAGACTGGTTGGTAAATTTGGTCATGAGAATAGGTGTGGTAACCATCAGCTCATGACTACTTCAGTCAAACAAGAAGCATAATCTTCATTGGAAAGTTAGGAGAAGGGAGCAGGGTAGGAAATTTGAGAAATGAGAAGCCTTGACCCTGGGTGTCTTGAAGAATGAAAGAGTCAACTGACTCGACAAACAGGGCCAGATTACCAAGTAGGGTACAGGGCCCACGTGAAGTTTGTGGCCACAAACCGGAGACAAGACCAGTGAGCCTGGTGGAGTGTTTTTTTCTAGCCCACCATCAGTGACTGTGGGATAAGATATGAAGTGGGCAGGGCTGGGTTCAAGAATTAAGCTTTGCTGGTTGAGAAAGATGGAAGAACTGGAGGGCTAGGAAAGTGAGGGTTTGCAAGAGGATGATTTTAGGTGTGGGTTCTGGAGTCTAAACCGAGTACGACGTGAAAGGAAGACATAAAGGGGATGGGGCACTGAAAATGAAGGGGATCAACTGACCAGAGGTCCAGAGGTGGTCAAATAACATGGGGAACAGAGACTAGAAGAGTTCGATCATTTTCTACTGAGCAAGTGTGGGCACGTTTTTGTTGGTTTCCCACTCGCATTTTCCTCATTAGTGAAGCAAAGATAATAATATCTACCTCAACGGGGTTGATACCATAAAAATATGTTGTTAAACAGTTAATATTCACCAAGAGATAGAATACTGGCACGCAGTGTTTGCTCAAAGTCTTCTTTATAATGTTTTACCCTTTCTACAGCCAAGGCATTTGTATGACTTCAACTCAATCTACACAGTGTCAAGTAGCTTTATAAAAAGGAAAAATTCAGGGAACGGCTAGGTTGCTCCTATACCCACTTCGGAAGAGATATGGATTATGCCACTTAAGAATTTTTCTAAACATCCAGCATTGTATAAACATACACTAAATCATTTTGAATTACCACCTCTGTCTCTGAAACTATGGAGGGGTGGGAGCACTGGAAATAGGAAATGAGGTCATGCCTCTCAATTTTAGGTATATATCCAAGTTTTATTGAAAACAATCCTTCTTGTGTTTGAAGTACAAATTTCAAGTCACCATGTTTTCCCTCATTCGCTCGGTGTGTCACTGAGTTAAATCATACTTCCTGATATATGTTTTAAGTCTCACAGAGAAAATAGCGATACCATAATCACATTCCAAGGAACAATCAATACCTATAGCCATACTAAATTTAACAATCCCTCTCCCCACCCACCCCCTAAACTTACAGGCTCTCCTGTATTTCCTCCCTTGGCGAACTGGCCCATCTCCTAGGCTAGAAAATCGAGAGGCATTGAAGCTTCATCTTTCCTCTCTCTCACCTTCTACATCTGGTCGATTGGCTATTCTAGTTATCAATCCTAGCTCCTAAATAGCTTTTCTACCTGCCAGCACCATCTCCAAGGTTACTACTTCACTTCATTCTCATCTCTTGACTGTATTTTTCACCAACCTTCACATATTTTCCTCTACTTTTTCTTCCTTCTGAGATAACTGTAATGGCATTTGATCTTAATCATTTTGTGTCACTGACCCTTTGAGACTAAAGCTGGACACTACCCTGAGAAAACAAAGTCACATACATGTAAGACATAACTCTTCACCTGCAAGTTTAAGGTATCCATCATATCTATGACCATCGTGATGTCACAAATGTTTGCATCATCACTGGTCCAAAGTGAGTTTAGAAATCTCAACCCTTATAGCACTCTCTTCCTAAATAATTTCTTATATAAGGATGTCACCAAAAACTCTTCAGTGTAGATTCAGTGCTCATCCGAATCTTGCCCCAGATTTTCTTCCCAGACTCAACTCGTTGCATCTGTAAATCAAACATATCAAATATAAAATCTTGCTCCATGCTCCACATCTCTCTACTTTTGGTGACTAGCATGGTGCCCAGTGCTAAAAAGATTGAATAAATGTTTTTGGGGGGGAAAGGAAGGAAGAAAGATGCTTTTTATGAGCTTGTTTTTCAGAGAGATATTCAAAAGGCAACATTCCCAAGAAGAACATGAAAGATGGCAAACATCTTTGGCAAATACTAATAACAACTTTACAAATCCTACTAATCTCGTTCTCCTCAGCCTTGCTCACTAGATCAATACTGGAATCTATTATTTTAGTGCATTTCCACCTCCATTCTCCAACCCCTATTTCCCCAAGGACTCTACAGTTCACTGGTTTTTTCGCTTATTAAAGTCATACCACTGATTTCTCATTCTAAAATGTCCTTACAACAAAGTGGTTGAGAGAATGGGCTCTGGAGTAAAAAAAGTCCAAGATGGGAATCTTGGCATTATCAGTGATTAGCTGTATAATGTAAGGAAAGTTATTTAATTCCTCTGAGCCTAACTCTCCTTATCTGAAAAAATGAATGTCTGTATTATATCTAGATAAATATCTAAACAACTATAAATACGGTGTGGTATCTAAGTGAATAAAACACTACTTTCAAATTGCTTAGCACATTCTTTGGCATGTAGCTAATAGTTAATATTTGCTGTTCTATCCTAAGACTCAAACTACATTCCAATGGCTAGATGTCTTGTGGACCCTCAGGGGGGAAAAAAAAACTTTTATTGAACACTTACTATGTGCTAGGCTATTTATAATCCACTGTCTCATTTAATCTTCATAATAACCCCAAATTAGTAATCAATCAGTAATCCCTTTTAAATATGAGGCTACCGTGGCTACAAAATTTATGTCTCATGCCTAAATTACCGGGAGAGAGTGACTGACAGAGTTGGGATAAATAATGTCCTATGCTAGAATCTGATCTCCACAGAAGCTTTGGACTGTCCTTATTCAATCTCCACATTCCTTATGAGTAAACTTGTAGCCTTACATTGTTTGTTGGAGATACCGCTCCTATGTTGCTTCTCCTACTGCCGAGATGGTGTTTTGCAAGGCTGCTGAGACCAGGATTAAAGACTAAATGTTCATACAGAGCATACAAAAGCTTGAACATAAATACAGTTTAAAGCCCCATCTCTCCTTGATGTTTTAGAATGTTTTCAGTTTCTATTAAGCAAAGCAGAAATGTTTCTAGAAAAATGGAAATATTCCACGGAGTCCTGGACTGATGAGTTGGCTTTCATTATAGATTTATGGAGTTAGAAGAGACCTTAGCATCCTATCCAGAATCTCCTGAAATGATTAAAGACCAAACATTTGGAAAGGCTTGGTTTTGGAAGTTTCATTTCTTCGAGGATAGAGGACTAACCTGGGAGCTGACATTCTGGAATAATTGCTCACCAGAAAACAAGAATTGGTTGCTAAAGTTGAAATAACCAGAATGCTCAAAGGAAAATTTCACCTCTTAAAATCATCACAGAATACAAGGCCAGCTTAGGTCTATTGGGAGGCAGATCCCAGAGATTCAGAACCCAGGACTGGAAGGAAACAAGGTACAGGAAGGCTAAGGTACTTCCGGATATGTGATTTTTCAACAATCAATGATTCCAAGAGGATCACAAGGGAGAAAGCTGAGAACAGTGAGAATGCATAGAAAGCTCTCTGACAGGCTCAGCTTTACAGATCACCATGGGTGAGATGGAAATAAAGACATGTACCCACAGAATCGAATGAGAGAATGCTATAGAGCCGCCTAGAGAATCAACAGAGCACAGACCTAAGGGGATCACCCTTGCCTGGTTTATTCCTTCATCCACTTGTTTAGCAACATTGATTGTCTGGCCTTGCCAGTAACTGAACAAAGACTCTTCCTTCAGTTTGAGCTTGAGCATTAGGTGCTTCAGTCCCTTCTGATTCCTTCTGATCCAGCCCATGCTTATTGTCTTTATTTTTGAGTCATGCATCTATGGTCTCCTTTCCTCTCTGATAGCAAGGCCACTTGAGTTGTGCTTTCCTGAATGAAGTAAATGTCTGTGCCAGTCAATGCACAATTGTCGTTTGTGACCTTCCTGAGGTTTCCTGTTTCCTCCTAATGCATTAGAAGAACAAATCAATAAAGTCTGTGTCCCAGTACCTTGGGTAACTGCCATCTTCATGGTTACATCACTATCCAGGGCGACTGTGGAACACGGTGGGGCTCTTAACCCCAGGAGGAGTGGGAGGACTGGATTGGATGCATCACAGCCTAACATAGAGACAGTGAAATTACTCCTGCCTCCCATGGAGGCACAAAGGCTCCCCAACCACGTGGTGATTTGTATTCAGCAGCAGTCCCATCCCTTGGCACCGGGTAGATGGGGCCCCAGGAGAGAACTAAGGAAGAAGGAAGGGGCTGTTGTCCTTGACAAGGAAACGATTGATGTCTCTGCTTTCTCACCCTCTTTAAATCGAGATGGGGACAAGATTAAAAGTTCAGGCAGGAAGCCAACTGGTGACTTATAACACTGATCAACCAGCCCAGTGCATGAAGAAACCTGTGACCCAACTCTCAAGAAATGAGCTGCCTGAATTTTTTAAATGTTCTCCATTCTTGCCAGAATTTAGACATTAAGACCTTATTATGGCAGCAATAATAATAACAAGCCCTACTTATTGGATATCATATATTCTGTATTATATATTCTGTATGTCTTCTAATTCTCATAATGACAGTAGAAAGTGGGTATAATTATCCCCATTTTGTAGATGAAGAAACTGAAGCTCAGAGAGGTTAAGAAGCTTGATTGGGATGATACAGCTAACAAGGATAGAATCAGGATTCAAACCTAGGACTGCCTGACTCCAAAGCACTTGATATTCAATTACATCACGTTGGGTGATGCACAATGACATAGTTGGCTTTATTCAAGACAAAGATAAAGTTGGGTACAGTCTGAAATGGGTGCAGCTCCTTCTTTAGTTAAGAGTTTTCTAGGATGTATGCATGATTCCTCTCATGCCTTAAGGACAAGGATAGTGGAGCACATTCTCTCAGGCCTGCAACCATTCAGACTTTCTTGGTGGGTCCTGCTTCTGGAGTAAGACCTCGTGGAGTTATCAGTGTTTTCACAGAAAGAGCAAAGCCAAAAATGGAGCAGGGGTTGGAATCAAGAACAGGCACTGACAAATGGGTCTGACATCAACACCCACCTCTAGTACAAGTAGGGAAAGTAGAGTCAGGTTAAGTCAAGGTCAGGTATCAAATCAACAAGACTAGACATGTCCAGGATGAGAGTGTAAGTGTAATAAAAATAAATTAAAGGTAGATCTGAGATCAGAGTTGTCAAGGAGATGAGACAGGTGGTAATGAGACAAGGTAAGGAAACTAGAAAGTAGGCAGTTCTAGAAACATGATAACCTGCATGAATAGTTTATGACCATACAGGTCTTTTCTTTAGGAGGTCCCACACCCAGCTTTGAAGGTAAACCTTGACTTGTCTTAAAGGTATAGTGCTTAAAACTTGATATCTGAGCATCCCATCTTCTGTTTTATGGAATGGCTGAGGCTTATTTGTAGGGGAGGCACACCCAGTTAACTCGAATGCTTAGAACACTGTAGTGAAAGGTCAGGCATGCGATCAATCCCCATGAGAGCCAGTTAGGTTAGCTCTGTCTCAGTGTCATATCTCTGCCTTCAGCCTCAGGCAGCTCTCTGGGGGAATAAATGCCATTAATCAGAAGGGGCACCAGGCAAATTCATGTGGACTGAGCAACAAAAACCCATTCTTTCTCTTGGAAAAGATCTCAAAGCTCATGGTGACTCAGCAGCATGCTCCTTTTATGAGGACAGCACAGACTTTGGGGGTTTATCAAAGAGCATAACCATTTCATTTCTCTCCATAGAAATAACAAACTTAAGATAGAATATTATTTAAGTCATGTTTTTAACTCATAATATGATTATTTAATGATGTTGGGTTGATCTTTGTACCCCCTTAATTTAATAACTTAGAGTTGATCTTCTTTCACTCAAGTGCAAATAATCAGACAAAAACACTTCCCAGATAGGCAGATTATTCTGCATTTCCCAATCAATCTCATTCTGTCTTATTAAATTAAAAAAAGAAGACAAAAAATCTGACTCTTTTCTGTGCCACCTCAAAGCATGCTTCCTGGGTCTTTTAGGCAAAAGACCTCTAGGATCCCAAATGAAGTTGTCTTGATTTAATCTGGAGAGATTATATCTTGGGCATTTTCAGTGTTGTCATGTTTTTCTTCTTTGCATTTTGTTCCCCATTGCTTGGTGAAGTGAGCTTCAGCTGGTATTTTATGATTTGAGTGGTTAACTCTTCTGATTCTGAACAAAGGACCATACTTCATTCTGACAATTTGTACCCTCCAGGCTTTCCTCATGAGTGGTTCCTTCCCAACCTCTTTGGAGAGAAATGGCGAAAGTCTATTTATTCAGTACTCCTCATGGGTAAAGGCTCTTCCAACCTATAAATAAAACAAATTTAACTTTTACAAGGTTACTGAATGCCATGGACAGTGGGCTGGCAGGCCCAAGGATTTTCACAAAATAGCCCAGGGCTGTGTGTGAAGAGTCTTTTATTGTGATAAGATTTTAACCAAATACTATTACTACTACTATTACTACCAATAATAATTTCCTGTTTGTTGCAGACTTCCTTACTAAAAAGGAAGAAAACCAAAATTGACCATACCCTGAGAATATGATGGTTGAAGGATTTATGGTCACTTATTACATTTGAAATTGGGGTAAAATCTCCCAAGAATAAGGACTCTAGTGAAAGTTCTATTTGTACACTGAATGCCATTTCATTGAGTATTTACCTCTTGCCTACTGACAGGTTTAAATTTTTACACCAGGACATTTAAAGTGACATAAGAATAAATAAAATGCTATCCTTGCCCATTAATAGAATTCGTAAATGTAGCTAATCATGGTTTTTAATTTTTGTAATCTTTCCTAAATGTCAGAATATAATTATTACTTTTTTTAGTGTAAAGGATGGAAGGCAAGGTAGTGTTAAATGGAAGGGACATTTGAAATCAGACGGATATGGTTTCAAATTTTTACCCTGGTCCTTACTACCTGAGCAAACTTGGGAGCGATCTACTGAAAAATGAAGAGAGTGATAATTACTTCATGAGGTTCTTGTGAAGAGTATAGGTATCAATACTCCATAGACTGTACTCAAATATGCAGCTTCCATTTCCCTTTCCTATAATAAATTCTTCTAATAATGCAGGGGGAATAAAAGTTTAAATTGGGGGGATTCAGGAAGGGTTATAGGAAGAGATAGCATTTTACCTGGGAATAAGTAGATCCAAGAAATCAGATAAATTCCTTACAAAGAGAAATAAGAATATGGTTAACTCAAGGAGGAAAGTTTCCAGGATTAAAGACCCAGAGTTAGAGGGAATTAGGAAATGGGGAGGAAACAATTTTAGGAAGAAGAATGGCATCGGCGAAGGCTAGGGTGAGGTAAAAACTGCATGTATTGATGAAGAAGATATTTGAAAAAAAGTTATAAAATAGATAGGGGAGAAGAAATAAGGAAGAGGAGGGTAAAATAACACTTATCGAGTACCTCTTATATGCCAGGCATTGAACTACCTGCTTTATATACCTTATTTCAATTAACACTCACAACAATACTGAGATATGGATTATTAGTTCCTCAGCAGACTTAGAGAGTTCCAATTATGTGCTTAACATAATTACATGACATAACATAACATAAGGTTGTACAGATAGTTAAGGACGGGGGAAAAATTCAAATCTAAGCCTATATTACTCTACATCCTATTCATTCAGTAGGCCTTTCAGGAAAATCAACTTACTGGTTCTTGTAATCATTTAAGCATGAGATAATAAAGGACTGCAATGGGCTAGTAGCCAAAGAGAGAGATTGAGAGAGAGAGAGAAATGGATAGACAAATATATGGAAAAATGAATGGATGGATGGACACATGGGTGGAGACTGGATAAATGGTAGTATCAATACAATAAAGGAACTGGAAAGAATAAAGCATTAAATATAACTTTTGGTGCTAGAACATCTAGTAAAATCTGACAGCATTAATCAAGACCAAATGCAGGAAGAAAGAACAAGTTACTAAAAAAGGGGGAAACATTCAGTTCTGTGACTCAGACTAAAATTTTATGGGAGTTATCTGCTAAAACACTGCTAACTGAGACTCTGCTCCGGGGATGGCCAGGGCTGCATGGACAGATCAGCCACCTTGTCCCACCAGCAAGTGTGCCTGCTGGTGCCAGACAACAGGACCGACTCTCAGCCTGCATGAGGAGACTCGAGCCAAGTCTGTCACAGTACACACCACCCTGCTCACAGCAGAATGCGGATGGAAATAGTTAATTAGTGAAAAATTGGGAAAATAAATTCTTCAAATGTTCGGCAGGCGAAAGAACAGGTTGTTTCTCTTTCTTTTGAACTCTGTACTGGCGTCGCTTAAAAACAAATCACTCACAGAGCATACTGACTGAGGATTCTAAGGATGCCCTCCAACTGCAAAATCCTCATTCATGCTTCAGGTCAAGTTCCAGTGTAACCTCTTGTCTGAGACCTTCTCCTCTGTGTGGCCCTGAATGAATCACTTAGCGAAACAGGAATGCTAAGTTTCAGAATTTCCTTCCCTACATTGTTCCAAGTTAGTGTGGGTCATGAGACATCTTGCATGAGATTCTGATGGTCGAATTGACACAGAATCCATATTCGTTTTGTATCCCAAAGGTCATCACAGGAGCACCAGGAGCTGCTGCAGATCATGCTTGTTGTCACTTATCTGCTGACCTATTGCCATGGAGCAGCAGCCAAACCAGCAGCAACTCCAGTCCCCGCTGGGTCCCCTTTCAGCTTGTCCAATTTCTGAGTCACATATAGGTTTAGCTCCATGAGGAAAGACATCCCTTCTAGTGGACACTCACATCATTGAAGGTGAAGCTTTGAAGACAATGAGAGCCTGACACAGGTTCCAGATCATCTTGTAGTGCTCTATTTGTCCCTGCTGCCTTCCACTTCACATCCATCTTCTTTGCCCAATGTCCATTCCATTGACTCCAGGCTCTGCAACCAGTCCCAAAGACCAGGGGTCGGTAAACTATGGCCTACAGGACAAATCTGGCCCGTCTCCTGTTTTTGTAAATAAAGTTTATTGGAACATAGCCATGCTTATTTGTTTGTGAACTGCTAAGAGCTGCTTCTGTGCTAAATCAGCAGAGCTGACTAGCTGCTATGTAAAGATCTTGCAAAACTTGAAATATTTATGCCTGGCCTTTTATGGAAAACAGTTTGCCAAAACCTGGCAAAGACAACAGTCATACATAGACTATTAAACCGATTCTCACAATTGTGTAAGGTCAACCCCCTACGTATAAATGCATATATGTAACACATATGGCTGTGTGTGTGCATATCCACCCACAGGAATATACAGACATTCATCAGTTTTGTTTCTCTGAGCAAACCTTGGTAATTACACAATCTCTACTCCAGCTGATACTTGTGAAACGGGAAAGTTGAATGCCTGCCTCTCCTGTGTTGTCACAGTGTTTTGCCATTATAGCTCTTGCCGTGTTGTATCGTAATTGGTTTGTGTCTCTGTCCATGTAGTCTCTTTTATTAAATGATGAAATCTTAGGAGCCCGGTTTCTCCAAACACAGTGTTCAATAAAGAATAATTAAGTGAGTGAATAAGTAAGTGAGTATGCAAGTGAGTGAATGAATAAATGCAGAAAAGAACAAATGGATGATGGTTCTCTTCCTCTCGTTTGGTCTCTCTAGCTTTTCTAAATATGCGTGGTCACATACCAGCCCTCAGAGCCAGAATCTGGCAGACTGATGTTTGATTCTCAGTGTTGGTGCTGGCCCAGCCTGCTCAGCATGGTGGGCCATGGAGCTCCTTCCTGGGGGCTGTGTTGTCCTCCATGCCTCATAACTTGACAGGGACCAAGTCCAGTTCTGGGCAAGCAGTGCTCCACTTGACAGTGGTGCCATTGGTGGCAGACAGCCCCACAGTCACTGCCGTGACGATGGCCCTTTGCCATGGCTGCTGTAGGAGAGCTGGCAGGTGCTGGGAGAAGGAGCGCTGACTTGTGGAAAGCACCTGGTCTTTGCCAAGCATTTTCATGCTCATGGCCTCAATTGAGTCTTACGATAGCAAAGGACATAGAGGAGAACTCAGTGAGGTTCCTCCATGACCTTGGTCAAGTCACGTTACGGCTTTGTGTTTCAGTTCCTCACCTCCTGAGTTCGGAAGTGCTATCATTTTGTGGTTAAGAACTCCGCATCCAATCCATGGCTTTTGACTCCTACTAATGTAGGTTTTGTCTGCCCCCATTTTGCCTCTAAAAAAGAAGCCTATTCAGAGAGGAAAATGAGAAAGGAGTGCATGATAACTTGGGAATTCGCTATACTGATATTGTTGTAAATAAAAATAAATGTAACTAACACTTACGAAGCACTTATGTGCCAAAATCTCTGCTAAGCATTTCAAATGACTATTAGTTGCTACTGCCTTTAGAAATTGAATTTTGTGGGTAGGAGAGTATCTGTGTGTGTCTGTGTCTTAAAGATTCTCCACATAGCACACACAAGAAAAATCAATTCAAATAGTGTTCAATTTTTGAGGGGGCTACCCTAAGTCATACATGCCATTTCTGCATGTAGATATGCAGAAATATATATAAATATATATCAATATATAATATAGATATCTATGTATTTCAATATATCAGTCTATCATATATGTCTCCGCTATTAATTTTCAATAACAATGATAAAAATCATGCTAAGATTTGCTGAGTACCTACCATGTATCAGGCACATGTATTTCATATATTTCATTGAATCTGGTAACAGCCTTTCATAACGGTTTCCCAATTTTGCTTTGGAAGAAACAGAGGATCAGAAAGCCCAAGTGACTTGCCTGAGGTCACACAGCCAGGCAGTGACAGAGCCTAAATTTGAACTCAACTCTATCTGACTCCGAAGTCAATGCTATTTCTCCTGTGCTCAGCAGCCCCAGTTGCAGTGGATCTGGAAGGAATCAGACTGTCCTGTAGCTACATGAACATATCCATATGCCTCGGTGCTAATCCTAAGAGCCAGGTCTTAGATAGCATCTTAGTAGGTGGATCTGTGGCTACCACCCGCAGCCAGACCTTTCCAGAAGGTGTCAATTGCCTCTAACACATGAGAAAGGCTATTTACTGAGTCAGGGTCAAAGCTGTGAGGGAGTCAACGATCGGCACCCACGGTCTCCAGGTGAGAACACTGAGCCCATAGGAGAGAGTTGCCTGGCTGTTCACACAAAGGTGGAGCCTAAACTAGGTCTCTTTAGCAGGTCATCTTTCTACTCCACGGTCACTGCCTCCCCTGTGCTCCTGTCCTCCTTGGGAAACTGAGTGTGAGCATGTATGTGTGTGTGTGTGTGTGAGTGAGAGAGAAGAGAGAGAAGAGAGAGAGAGAGAGAGTAGAGAGAGAGAGTGTGGGCAGAGAGGAGACCCAGTTGAGGAAGGAAGGCAGGAAGACTAGTATCTTTTTTAAGCCAGATAAAGCCTTTTAAATGGCAAGAAAGAAAGGCAACATCTTCATGATGGTTTCCCATCCTGGATTGGAGCAGACGCAGGCCTTTGAGCGCTTTTCTGAGGCTCTCTGCCACCGCTTTGCAAACCCTAGAATTGAGAAACACAGTTAATGAATGCCCTGGTGCTTTGGAGGTAGCAAAGACAAAGCAATTGTGTCACGGTGAGCTGGAGCTGGGGCCGCCACCTCGTTTCCTTTCCCATGGGAAATGGGAGCGTCAGGAGCCTTGGGGAGCTTCTGTGATCCTGTGTGTCCGTCTCTCTGCCCCTCTCTTCCAAATGCATTTAGAATCTAATGATTCTTCTCCTGGCATGAATTGAAGTGATCCCTCTCCACACCCCCCACTCCAATCAGCAAGGATTCTTCAGTGTGAACCCTGCAAAAGGTAGGCAGTAAGAGCATATGGAAAAGGAAGAATCCAGGGTGCTCCAGATTCTCACCCTCCGATATAATAAATAACGTGTGAGATGGGGCTGGGGGTGGGCAGGGAAAAGATGCATCATTCACTTTCATTGAGGTCACACTGCCCTTCTCTGCTCTTTTCAGAGAAAAGCTTTTTTTTTTTTTTTTTTTTTTAATACATGCACGCCACACTCACTCACACGTGCATGCTCCCTGCAAGAAGCCAACAAAGCATTTTGGTCATCTATAGGCCCCTCAGCTTCTTCAAAGTTGAGTAAGATTAAAAAAGCCTGACATCTCCGAGATTCCTCAGCAACGGTTTATGTACCTGCATAGGCAGATGAACAAGAGACTGGGGGAGGCATTAAAACACATGTACGTGTATGATGGATAGAGAGAGAGAGAGAGAGAGAGGAACAGAGCAAGAATATGATACAGATCAATGTCTCCCCATATTGGGGGAGTCTTTTTGTTTCAGGCCACAGTGGTAGTGCATTGGAAGGGTTCTGGAATTTCAGAACACAAAGTAGCAGTTTTAAATAATGAGAGAAGATTCCACATGGAACGCTCATCTGGCTGTGGCAGCCTGTGACTGAATGAGAGAAAAGTGCCCTAGAAGCTATTCATTACGAATTCACTGGAAGCTCTCAAACGAGGCTGGCAGAAGCTGAAATTGAAGTGGTCTCTGACCTAATTTTCTTCTGCATGAAACATCTGCATCAAGGCTCTCTTTGATGTATTCCACTTGGCTCTGTCTACGGGATTGTATCACATGGCCTCCGTGTTGCCTCCTTATTGAAAGACATTTCCAGCCTGTGCAAGGTAATGCGATGTTACTGTTACCCAAGCTAATCACTCAATGTGCTCCTAAAATAGAAACAATAGCAGTTCAGAGACAATGTTGTCTGCTGGCTGTTCTGCAGCCTGGGCTCCTGGTTTTCCAACTTAGATCTGTGGCATTCGCCTCGTGTAATTCCAAAACAAAGGAGAGGCAGAAGACAGGCAAAGCCATGCAAGATAATGTTGAAGGACCAGCAGCTTTATGTGTGAGAAGCTCCATCTTATTTGGTCCTTCAAACCATTGACTAGGATTTGGGGGACCGTTTACAACCACGCAGAGCCCTACTGAAAGACATCTGCCTTGAGAAAGGAAGGATCTCTTGATGTGGGTGTTGCATTTATTCTAAATTCAGATTGACACCCTCAAGTCAGATTGAGAGACAGAGAGAGAGAGAGAGATGGGTGTGCACTGAATGTTGAGTGTTTTGTGATTCTTTAGTGATCTATGAACTACCTTTAAAAATTGCCTTTCCCCTCTTAAGTTCTCCCAAGCTAGGTAGCATGCAGGAGCAAATTTTAAAAGGCAATAATGATAATAATCTTTTTTTTCTTAAACAACTGTAATGAGCATCTTCTTTATCCTGGCTGAATAGCTCTTGCCTTTCTCCATAAAGGTTTGCTGCACAGACTTCGTTAATGGTGTGCTACTGTCCCCCACCATCCCAGCATTATGTGAATAACGGTGGTGTCTTTGTGTCCCACCCCCTGAAGAAGAAACCTTTGAAATTCTAAATGACTGTGCTGCAGGTTTTAATGTCTGCTTCTAAGAAAGAATTGAGAAATGCTCACTCACCGAGCAAGATGCAGCACGCCTTTGAAAAGCCTTTCTGCCTGAGTCCTCTGTCCCACGAATTTAGATGAATATACATTCTTGTAGATGCCCCCTAGTTCTCTTTATGCCAGAAAGAATTACAGATGTGATCAACAGCCTCCTTTTGCCCAAATATTGATACCTGCCCACCCCCCCTTCTAGTTTTTCTGCATCAAACAAAGCAATACAATTAGAAGAATTTGGGAGCCCACAGAATCTGAGGTCAGGTTCTCTGCTGGGGAGGGCACAGTGGAAAACAGTCAGACCTGTGGGGGCACACTGTCCTACCTATTAAGATTTCTGTAGAGAGCCCATTTGTGTTGGGGCCACAAGGCAGGCATCTTTATTGATCCTCCAGAGTTAAAGCAGATACCCTCCTCTGCCAGGAAGCCTTCCCTCATTGCCCTCACTGTACTGAGGCCTTGCAAGTGTGCAACCCGCCTGAGCGACCGGGTTCTCCTCTATTGAAGCACTTAGAACTCTGTATTATCTGTCTCCTCTCCCAGGCTGTGATGTCTTGAGGGCAGGCACCATGTCTTGTCTTTGTAGCCACGAAGTCCACCACATGTAGGCTCACTGCAGTTGAGACTTTCCAGGTTTTAGCATGGAAAGTCTGGGGTCCTGGGAATCCCCTCATCCCTGGGAAAACGACTAGGTACACAGTATGTGCTCAATAAGTGTGTTAAAAGCATCAATAAGAACAATGTTGTATCACCTTTGTTTTGTAAATAGTAAACTCCAGGGTTAGTATTGATCGCCCACAGTACTGATTAGTATTCATTACCCACAGTATCTCTCTGCTAGAAGGTGAAAATGTCAACACAGCCTAACTCTCCCAGTTGTCATGCCCACCTAACAAGCCGCAGACCTGCCAAATCCTGCAGCCACAGAGTCAGAGTTCTGGGCTGTGAAGGGAACCTGATGCCGTCGGGTGCTAAATGTTATTCTGTGCTCGGGCTTCCTCAAGGGTCTTATTGACAAACAGGAGACATCTCTTACAGAGACATGAGTTGTCATAAGGTGTGGAGAGAGAAGGAGGCGTGGAGAGAGGGAAAGTTCAAGGGGAAAAGAAGAGGGAGGAGGGAAAGACAAAGCTCCAAATTGCTGGTGCTCAGCTTTCATGGAGATCCAAGGATTATCAGGACCTGCAAGGCCATGTGTGATCTGGTCCAGACTCCCTTTCTAATTTCATCCCCAATGACTGCTTCTTCACTTACCCCATTCCAGCCAGAGAGGCCTCCCTGCTCTTTCTCAAACACACACATGTGACCTCTTGGACATTGTAGTAAGTACTCCCCTACTTGGAATGTTCTTCCCCTAGATATCCCAGCCTCCTTCATCTCCATCCAGGCCCTTGTTCAGAGATCTTACCTTACCACCCAAGGTAAGTGAACACCCCTCTCCTCATCTCTGCTCATCCTCTGTCCCTGCTTTAATGGTCTGCACAGTCCTTACCACCTCCAGATACACTGTATATTTGTTCATTGTCTACCTAGAGCGGTATTATCTAATAGAACTTTCTGTGACAATGATGAACTCTACATCTGTATCCTCCAGTGTGCTGGCCAGAAGTCACAGGTAGCAATGGAAGGACTTCAAATACGAGTATTCGAGTACTTGAAATTTGCTGGTGAAATTGATGGACTAAATTTTAGATTTTTTACACTTGTATTAATTTCATTTAAATTCAAATAGCCACATGTGGATAGTGGCTACCAGTGAGGTTCCAGAAAAGTCCTTGAGAGCAAGAATTATTTTCTCGGTTGTTTCCTGTCATATGTGCCAGTTCCCAGAGCAATGGAAGGCACATGGCGGGGACTTGAATAAATGTTTTTAAAATAAATTAAAAGTCTGGACACGAAACAGCCATCTCTGATCAAGGAATAGCCTAACAAGCCAGGCTAATTCTAAAATCTGATTTATCCCAGGTCAGGGTTCAAAGTGGCAACATGCCTGAGAAGACCCTTCAGATGCAGAAGTTGTCACAGGAGCTTCCTCTGGTCAAAATATTACCTCCCTCCCCCACCTCAGTTTCTTTATCTATTGAATTGGGAGGATTTGCCTCTTGGTATTTAGATCCGTCCCTGAATAGGTGCTCAATACACTGAGTTCTCCAGTGACACGAAAAGCGTATGTGTAAGCATATGGCTATATGTAGAAAAGCACTTTGAAGAATGCTAATTTGTGATGCTCTTGCCAGTGATTACTATTTTAGAGGAGGGGGATGATTTATTTTCATTACAAAATGAGTCTTTGCCTAACCAAAAAATTCCGCAACAGAATTTTCTGAAAATAGCTAACTCCTTGATGCTTTTTAAGTAAGGATAATACGTGAAAAACCCAGGGGCCATGCAATTTATTGTACAAAGCAGATTCACCTGTATTTTCAAGAATGCTTTAGGATATTCCTTTGACTTAGTTACCTTCTCATAACATATTTTTCTAGAACTTTGCTTTAATTTAGTGGCAATCATGGAAGGGTCTGGCATTCATTCCTTCTCCTGGTTTCAGCAAGTTTTTATTAAATCCCAAATGTGCCAACCGCTCTTCTTGACACTGGGAATATACTTTCACAAAATGAAAAAAATTGAATAAGGTAATGCATATGAAGCTTTTAAAATAGTACCTGACACACTAAATAACCAATGACAGCTGTTGTTGTGGTTGCTATCATATGGAACTTGGAGTCCTGTGGGGGAAGGAGACAAGAAACAACAGAACACGTATATGACCAGAACTATCTCCAGCGTAAAGTGCTATAGCAAATATAAAGTAGGGTATAGCCTGTGACCTCAAGGACAGCACCTGAGGCTTCATCCCAGAGTGGCCCACTGTCCAGCTATTAGGTAGTAGGATTTCTGATCTTGCTTACAGAGGTAATAAGATCCTGCTTCTGGAATATTGTTGAGTCTGCTTCAAGTGGCTTATGAAAAGTGTGGTCAGACCACTTAAAAAGACAGAGAATTATTATTTCATCTCCTTGATTGATTTTTTTTTTCCTACTGGCCAATTAATACTGTTCAGTAAATGTCTGTAGATATGGCCCAAAAAACACTCCAGCAGAGGAAGTGATGGAGTTTCTGGGGCAGGGGCTACTTCACATTAGGAAGTCAGTGAACACTCCTGCTAGGAGGGGAGGGAACAGTCCATGAATGCCAAGGAGGAACCAGATCCAAAGATCTAGGGGCACAGAGTGAATTCTAGTTAGTAGACATTGATTGAAAACTGCTTGGAGCAAATATAATACTGGGGCAATGGAAAGACAAGAAGGAGCGTAAGACAAGTGTCTCCCTTCAAGGACTTTACAGTTTGTAGGGGGTTTGAAATGTAGCCACTAAAGCAGAGAATGGAGAAAGCTGTTGGAGAAAATCTAAAAGAACTGAGTTGGAATGAAGAAAGGATCCCACTTCATCTCACTCGGCTGCCTCCTCTTTTTCATCTAGCTCCCCCATCTCCCTTCCCCCTCCAACACCACCAGCATTCACCCGAGCTTCCCTGAGGACAATAGAGAAGCAGCCCTTGATGAGGCTGGGGGGATTCTCCTGTCTGCCTCCCAGCCCACATTTACCTCGCTTTGACTTTGCTCGATGGAAAATAAATCACAGCCACTCCATTCCCAGTCACCGTCCCCAGGGAGCTGAGCCCTCACCTCCTCCCTGGAGCCTGCCTGCAACATGGGGTTGTCAGGTACAAAGAGAAAACCTTCAGAGACCCACACCCCATTTGGAGAGTGAGGAGGGTCAATGGGAATAATTGCTAGCCGTTGAATGTGCGCGGCTGTAGAGGGATTGGAAGGAAAAGGTTTCAGGAAGGAAAGAAAGAAAAGGAAGGGAGAAAAGCCCTGGCCCCCTCCACTGCCCCCCCTCCCCGAACCTCCATAGTCTGTGCACAGAGAACTGCATGGTGGTCTGGGTCCTTGTAGAACATTTGTGTGCCGGACAATAGCACAGCCTGGCTTCAGATCATCAGCTGCTGTTTTCTGGTTAGCTCTCCCTTTATGTGACTGCACAATGCAAGCCTTCAGTCACAGTGACTCTTGAGGAATACATCTGGTTTTTTCTTTCAGACGCTCTGAAAAGGTCAGCCTGTTCGTTTCTTAGACGCGAGACACCACATATTTTTTTTTTTTCTCCCCCTGAACTGGAAAGACAGACCTACACCTTTTCTTGCCTCCTGGTACATAATTAGACGTGGTGCGGCTCTAGAAGCCAGCCAGCCAGCCCATCCTCTGCACTCGTTCAGAGACTCCTGGGCTGCTCACAAGCTCTGAATGGTCCTCCTTCCCTAGCCCCACACCCTGGGCTTCTCCACTTGCTGTTTTGTTAATTCTGACGATGATCCCCCACCCTCCTACTCGCTTCACTCCCCCAGTACAGTCTGTGACCCATGCTGTCTCTGGCAGAGGGAAGGTCTGAGGATTTCTGGGGGAAAACAACAACAACAACAACAACAACAACAACATTTTAATCATTCTCACTCCAGTGATGGTAAAGATTCTTCATGCGCATTGTAACATAATAATAAATGTGCCCATGAGGAAAGAATGATCAGCAGCTGGTGTCTGACAAATTATCTCATTCCAGACAGGCAAACAGTCCACAGTGGGGAGAGACTGGAGCCTGAAGAGGCAATTTGGCGCACGATTGGGGTTTCACCTCTCAGATGATGGAGGCCCAAATGGCCCACCAGGCCTGGGCTTGGGTAGACGTTTTCTCTGGTGCTCCCATTGTCCCATCGCCTTCAAGAGCTCCTGACAGCCATGGAAAAGGGATTACTTTCTGGGCTCAGCCAGCCCATCTCTCACTCCTCCTCCAGGGCATTCGTATTTCAACCACAAGAAGCAATTACAGTCCACCCCCGCCATGGGCCACGTTCTTCTGGGCAGTGTACACGCTATTTCCTCCTGTCATGACGCCCTGGCCCCACCGCACACTCCTACCTTGTGTTCAAAACCCATCTCGGCTCCTTCTCTAACTCTGCTAAAGACTATGAGTCATGCTCTCTTCTGGAAGCATCTTCTCCCAGTAATTTTACCACACCATGCTGTGGTTATTTGTTTTCTCTGCATTTTTGACAGCAGCTACCATGTGTTTTTAATGAACTCAGAGTGTAAGGTACCATTCTAAGTGCTTTTCTTCTATAGCTTGTTTAATCCTCATGACCCTTAAGAGGGAGGAATTCTCCCCCTTTTTTTAAAAAAGAGGAAGCTGAAGATTTATTTACTTTGCATCCTTGGCTTCAGCGGAATCCCTGCAGCGGGTGGTGCAGCTGGAAAAGCCCCACCTCATCTCTGCTCCTGTCTCCAAGAGACCTCGTGGGCTCGTTGGCCTCTATGGGCCCCTCTTTATAGACCACCACATGGCCTATACTGCCCTGGTGGGTCGTTATGAGGTTCCAAAGGAATGTGCTCTGGGGACGCCTGGGGGGCTCAGTGGCTGAGCGTCTGCCTTCTGCTCAGGGTGTGCTCCCGGGGTCCCAGGATCGAGTCCTGCATCGCGCTCCTTGCAGGGAGGGAGCCTGCTTCTCCCTCTGCCTGTGTCTCTGCCTGTCTCTCTGTGTCTCTCATGAATAAAAAGTAAAATCTTAAAAAAAAAAAAAGAATGTGCTTTGCCTATGTTGTTCTTATTATAGGTCTTGAATGTGAGTTTGTTTCTGGTGATTTTTAAAATGCCAGAGTGGGCACTGCCTGAAGGTCAGGATGCTGCCCCCCTGTTCACATCTATATTCCCAGTGACTAGAATAGTACTTGTCACCTGTTAGGAGCACATTTCTTAAAGAATGTACGAGGAACGAATTGAGCAATACCATGATATGATAACCTGATCTGGGTTTAACCTGGGTCATGATTGCGGCCCACATCCTATGAAATGAGGCTCTGGGACAAAACAGAACCCACTAAGAACTTTTAAGCAATTATTCCTTGGATTGCTAACTTGGATAGCCCTCATAAGCATTTCTCCCCTGCTTAAAGTGTTACATCCCTTCCTGGGGGTATGATTGGCCATATTGGGATCGTTCTGTTGATTTCTTCTCTTATCACCAAGGAGGAAAATGGAGGTTGAGCTATCTCTTAAAATAGTCTTTTAGAACAAAGTTAGGAAGCAGCTATTCAGCGACTATGATCTACATCCCTACTATGTGCTGAGCAGTTACAGACACAGAGAAAGGTATGCCCTGTGTGAGGAAGTCACAGTTTCGGCCTCGCTCAGTCTCCATGTGAGAACAATATCACTATCCACCTTTTATAGATGATGAAAACTAAGTCTCAGACTGATTCTATGACCTGTCAAAGATTTTATGTCTTTTAAGGAACAGAATGGAAACTTGATTGACCATGATACAATAAGAAATGCTAAAGGCTAAGGTCAGAACCTATTAATTCTGTGAAAAACTATCAAATGGAAAAGTGTAGAAAGGTTGGCAATCTCTGTTTATGAGAGTAATTAAGACATTGTATATTTGGTATCTGTACTGTTGGAAAACAGAGCAAAGAAGAGACACAATAAGTCGCCAATGTCCTTAATGGTCAACACAGAACACAGGGCTGCTTGTAAGCCTGAAGCAGGCAGCTTTATTTTATTTTTTTAAGAGATTTTATTTATTTATTCATGAGAGACACAGTCATAGCCAGAGGGAGAAGCAGGCTCCCTGTGGGGAACCCATACAAGACTCCATCCCTAGACCCAGGGATCACGACCTCAACCACTGAGCCACCCAGGCATCCCAGCAGGCAGCTTTAATACAGGCACTTGCTGCAAGGGTTTGGAGATGGGACCAGCCTCTACCTTGAGTATTCCTCCCCGAAAACCTGCAAGTGAGAGAGATCTCTTTCTTGACTGGGGTGTCTCTAAAGAGACTCCAAGACTTCAGTCTCTTAGGTTGTATCTTTCACTGTGGGACTAAAATCTGGCTTTTGATTTTCATTCTGTAGCAGCCTCCTTTCCACCTATGTTTATGCTAGACATATAAAAGACTCGGTCATCCATTATCTCTGGGGTTTAGAAATAGCCACGTCTCCTGTTCTTGTGTTGCAATTTGGAACCGAAGAAGACCAAAGACAAAGAAAAAAAATAGTTTCTGGTATTAGATTTCTTGATTGGTTTAAAAACCAATGTTATATTTTTAACAGGAAACCCAAAGGGACCCAGCCTGCTCCACAGCCAGTCACTGAACAGTCATGGCTCCAGGACACAGAAGGAGCAGTTGAAATCTTCATTAACTCCCCTCTGTGGGAATAACCCACACTCACATGGTTAGGCTGATGGCTTGATGTGTGCATTTCTTTTTGGAACACTGGGTTTGCAAAGATCTTATTTAAGTTGGGACTCTTTGTTTCTACCCTGGGTTTTGAAAAACTGGAATTGAAGGGAACAGGGATATTAATAAGACTTGAAGAATCCCCTGCTAAGATAGGCCTGGTTGAAGTCACATTCCAGACACTCTGGTCCCTGGAATCTTGTCCGAGGTAGTTCTGAGTTGAGATGGGGAGCCGCTGAGATCGCTGTAGGGGTTATGGAAACTGGGCCTTAACAAAGCCTGCCGAAGGGATTCACTGAATATTACAAAATACACATTCTGTGCAGGACTAACTGAAGCTTATCATTAAGTGTAACCTGTGATATGCAAATATATGCAGTGTTTTATGTAATAATGTATAGGTAACAATGGGTTCCTCCTAAGAACTTCCAGTTCTTCCTCACTAAAATCAAAGACAACTTTAGGGAAATATGGCAAAAATGAAAAAAGGGTCTGACTGGTCTGGTCTGGATTCCTCGCCTTGCGTTGTCGTAATTCCACTGGGCTCCAGCACAACCTTCTCCAAGTAGTTGTTTCTGTTACCATGGGCTGCTAACATTGGCTTATTTCCTAGAGTTCTACTCACAGTTGTTCCAAGTTCACTTGGAGTACCTAGATCTTATCAACAATACTCTTAAGATGATGTTCTAACTCAAATACTCCCCAGTGTTGCCTAGACTGGCATAGTGATTATTATTCTGGGGAGGATTTCTCTTTCTACTTGCTTTTAATTGCAACTCTGGAATTCTAATCCAGTGCTGTCCTATAGCAATATGATGAGAAATACAAATATGAACAACATAGGTAATGTCGAATTTTCTACTAACCACGTTAAAAAGAGCAAAATAAAAAGAAACCAGTGAAATTAATTTAGTTTATATATATATATATAGACATATAAAAACATCAAGCATGCTATTTCAGCATGTAATCAATTTTTAAAAATCATTAGAGATCTCTTACATCTTTATTTTTTTATGTCATACTGTTTCCAAATCTAGTGTTTATTTTGTGCTCCTGGCACATCTGAATCTAGGCTAGTCGTATTGCATGTGCTCAAAAAGCACATGTGGCTAGGTGGCTACCATATTGGACAGCACAAATCTACCCTTGGGGCTTTGTGTTCTGATCACATGGACATGGCAACAGAGAGATTGTCATCCTGTTCCCATTTTGGTAGGATACATAACTTCCTGGTTCAGAGCAACTTGAAAATAACTCCCTGCTCCCCCACCAAGGAGTTGCACCATGACAATTCCAGTGGACTGAACTCCGCAGTCTCGTCCACGTCATGCACCTTGTGCTGTCATTGTTTAGTCATCGCCTGTATAGTTACCATGTTGAGCACAGTAACACAAAAAGCATTTCCATTCCATAGCTTTCCTTTCATAATGTGTTATTGTTGTTGCTGCCATTGGTTGTTTTTACCTAGGTACGGCAAGAATGTGAAGATGCCAAGATGACTTTACTCTTTCACTTGCCTATTTCCTTTTCCTCCTCCTTTGTTTCCTGTCCTTGGAGGTATTGTCACCTTCCTGCTTCTATGCTTCACGAAGTTTCACCCCACCTCCTCTTCCTGGAAATCTTCATGTGCAGAATGTTCAGTAGGTCATCTCAGAGCTTCATTCCAACTCCACTCAAGCTGCTTCGTGCCTACAAGGACAGTAGGAGAAGAGGACAGACAGGGACTCAGGCTTGAAGGCAGTGGGCACGAGGAGTGAGGGGAAGTAGGAAACAGAGGAAGAGGGTAAAATCGCAGAAGAGAAAGAAGTGAGAGCAAAGAAGCCACTGAGTGTGTGGACAGCATAGAAAATGGCTGGAGATTACAGGGGGGATGGTACTCTTAAGCTGGTGGGACAATCAAAATATACGAATTGTAAAGGTTAAGTGAAATGTTTATTTTATTCCTTTCTCCTCAGTCAGCCTGACTGAATACGATTAACAGGAACACTGCACTAGCTGCATACTAAAATTAGATGCTAGTTCGGCTTCTCACTCACCACATTAATGCACAGACACCTCTTACACATAAATGCCTTTCTCACCAAGCTCAGGCACCTTGCACATCCTCCCCAAAAGTTGTATGTTAGAGAGGAGTCATGGAGCTTCTGTTCAGGAGCTTGCCTGTGCAAGTTGGCACCTGTGGTGCCGTGGAAAACATACCCACTTAGAGCCATCAGACCTGAGGCCAAGTCCTGGCTCTACACCATCTTGGCGATGCACTTTTGGGCAAACCCATCTACCTCGCTGTCTCCTTGTCTACCAAAGGGACATGCACATCTCTTCCTTACCTACCTTATAGGGATTTGGAAGAAAATAAATCAGACAATGAATGAGGAAGCACTTACAATGTCTAAAATCTTATGCACAAGGATGAATGTAATTATGTCTACATTGGTCATATGTCTAAATACTTGATAAAGTGCTCCCAATTTACAGATAGACAGAACGAGACCCAGATGAATCATAGTAACTTGCCAACATCTCCCAGAGACCAGTGATGAGATGAAAACCTATTCTACTGCTTTCCAGCCCCAGGCCATGTCTAAATCATGTTGTCTTTCTGGAAAAAAACATCCCTCACCCAACCTTCTCTCCAACGGTATGCCCATTCAGCCATCAAGAGAGGAAAAAAACAAAGATGTTTTTCAGAATTTTTAAAAATCTGTCTTGAAACAATAACTCTTTGGAAAGATTGACATCAAAATGATTTCTCCCAAAATTTTTTTCTTCCCCATCACTTATGTATATTACTTTGTTATTACTTGTAAAAGCTGAGACACTAGGAATTTTTAGCTTAAATGACTTAAACATATGTCTTTGGGGTTTTTTTCTGTATTAAATGCACTTATAGCAAGAATATACAGATTTTTCAAAATGTATTTGTTTTTTTAATTCTACTATAACTAATGTACAGTGTTATATTAGTTTCAGGTGTACAATATAGTGATTCAACACTTCTATATATTACTCAGTGCATATCACATTAAGAGTACTCTTGATCCCCTTCACCTACTTCACCCATTCCCTCACCCGCCAGATTTTTTCACTTGTTAAATACTTCCATAAATAAATACTTTCTTAATTAATTGATTTTTCAGTAAAATATTTCACAGAATAAAAGAATTCCTTTTCAGTTCTCAGTTATGACTTGCATATACAAAGCCAGTGATCATCACATTTATAAGCACATTCACTGTGTACTAATACTGCTTAAATATGTATTCTTCAACTCTACTTGGTGACATGCAATAATGACATCATTACTAAGCTACTGAGCTGATTCAAACCCCTGATCCAAGGCCTTGGCATATTACATTCACCCATGAACCTTAGTTTCATCATCAGTAAAGTGAAAATAATCTCATCCGTGTCACTCTTGAGATAAATAAAATACACAACTTTTATGTAAGAGCTTTAAGAAATTCAAACTCATATAGAAAATACATCTTTTTCCATTATAGTTCAAGCTATTGTTTATTAAGCAAGGATATTCAGTTTTGCACTACTGTACCCCAAAGGTCAGTCTTCCATTGTGTTGATCACTAATAGCGAAAGAAAAGGCCTGTGACATTAAAGAGGGCAGGAATCTGAAAGGGTGAAACAGACATACTAAGAAATTCGGCCTATAAATCTCAGAATTATTTGGGGATTATCTAGTCTATCTCTTCATTTCTCGGCTGAGGAAACAGGGCAGGTGATGTGAGCAAGGAAGGCTTTGCTTCCACAGTGCAAGAATGAAGACCAAACCAAAGCCAGAGAATAAGCAGCATTTTCTGCCTCTAGATGTGTCACTCTACCATGCTGCCTAACTGAAGAGGATCAAATATCACATCCTCTGGGTGGTAAAAGGCCACCTGTGGATGCTACAGCCTCAGAGAGGTCACTCAAGAACTCTCAGAGGTAGAAGGTTTACAATGGACTCTGTAATCAGACCTGCCATGTCAACTTTCCTCTCCCAAATTCCCGTCAACTGTCAGCTGTCCTCTTTACCTACCCCTGGTGATGGGATATGCAATGCCCATCTATGCCATGTTGACCTAATTTTCAAGCATTTTCTCTTTTTCTGAGTAGGATGCCAGGGTAGAGCCATTAGTCAGCATGGTCACAAACACAAGCAATTCATTACTGAACAAGTCATCTCCCTGAAGTTGTACTAAGATGTTTAGAAGAAAAGTACCCAATGTCATGAGTGAGTGTGACAGGAGACTGAACACACACCAGTAGTCAGGATAGAGTTCCCCCAGGCCACGGAGACAGACCGAGAAGTGAGACAAATATAAGGAGGAGGGTCCCAGGCCAAGGAAAGAGCTCTTGGAAATGTTCTAAAGAAAAAGGGCCAAGGGAGTTCTGGGAAAGAAAGGAAGGCCACTGTGGGGGAGTAAAATGTGGAAGACCAAGATGGGAAAGAGGTCAGGAAGCCACTCTGCCCACGATACAATACTTTATAAGGCCTTGTTCCTTTATCTTTCAAGTTTATCTATAACTGCCTTGAAATGGGGTGCCTAACTACAGGTCAAAGGTTATAGACTTTGATTCTACACCAGACTGCACGGGTACAAATTTTGGCTCTGCAGATTACTAGCTGTGAGATCTTAGAGGAGTTATGTATTTTTCTGTGAAGCCTCATCTGTAACTGGAAATAATAGTAATGTTCCCTCAGAGTGTCTTGAGGATTAAATGACTTACTCTACATGAAGCATGTAGAACAGTGTCTGGCACATCTTAAGTGCCATGGGAAACCTGGTTGTTATTAGGATGGTCCAAGTCAGCGGCCTGACTCCTAGTTTCCTTCTACCGTTTGCTTCTGTGTCAGTCAGGTCTTCTGAGAAGCAGATTGGGTAGCGAGAGTTTCAACTGCAGTGCCCATTGGCAAAGTCGTAGAAAATTCACTGAGAAGCTCCAGAACAAAGATTGCCTATTCATGGAACCCTACCTGTGTGGAAGTGGTCAGGCCCTAGTAGAGCCAACCATGCTTGGTAACCAGTCAGGGAAGAGTGCTGAGGGAGAGAGCAGCCTCAGCTCCAACACAGTATGCTGCAGGTTCTTTTCTTTTTTTCTTTCTCCTTCCCCCCCCCCCAGATTTATTGAGATATTATTGACCTATAACATTTCTAAGTTTAAGGTTTACTGTGTGATGGTTAGATACATGTATTATTGTAAGAGGATGACCACAATAAGATTTATTAACATTCCAACCACCCACATAATTACCCTTTGTGTGTGTGTGTGTGTGCATGTGTGCTGATAATATGTAAGTTCTACTCTCTTAAAAAATTTCAAGTATATAATACATTACTGTTAATTATAATCACTATTCTGTGCATTAGATTTCCAGATAATATTTATCTTTAAGAGCATCCGAGGAGTGCACATATGGCTGCCACAGTTTCTGGCTCACTGAATAGGTCCCCCCGCTCGCCGACTCTCTCTTGCATCTTCCAGACACTCAATTGCATTCCTCTGCTGACCCCTGGTCCTCTTGGTCTGTTTGCCCGGTCTGACCTCCTCGCTAGGCTCCTAACTTCATTGTTTCCATGGATGCCACTTCAGCTTAACCCTTTCTACCCTCAGGTGCACGTGCTCCTTTCAGTTTCCTTGCTATGGGAGCCTAAAAGCCTTGTCTTTCTGATACATGGCAGCCTTTTTGGGGAACCTGAAAATAATGATCTCACGAAAAGGGGATGGTAAAGAGGTACCAACATCAAATAGAATTAGATTTCAAAGCTGGTTCTCCCCTTTATTAATTGTTCAAATTACTAAACTTCACTCAACCTTAATTTCTCTATCTGCAAAATGGAACTAATGCCTGCTTTTCAGGATTGTGGTTAGGATTGGATGAGATAATCCATGTGACAGGTTCCAGCACACTGACTACCATATAGCAGAATACTCAATAAATATTATTTTCTTTTCTTCCTTTTTTAGCATTTTTTGTCTTCTCAAAATTAATGACTGCTAGCTTCCTTCTGGTCTTCAGGTGCTCTTCTTATGCTACAATACTCAGTTTTAAAAGTTCCAATCTATCTATAATAACCTTAAAGAGGTATTTGCAAAACAGAATGAAATGCCTACTCTACACTGTGGTGGTATGACCACAATGAAATACATATGTCTGTCCACTAAGACCCAGCTTCAGTGATTGCCCATTAAACCTAAGATAATATTCAAGCTCCTTAACATGGCCTTTGTCATTTGGTTCCTTCTGCCAGGAATTCTTTTCCTTTCATATACCCACTGGTTGTGCCCTTCAGCACTCAGTCACTCTCCCCAGGGAGGCCATGCCCACCTCCTAATCTGAATTAGCTCTCCATTATAGACTTTCCCTAAACTCTATTCTTTTCCCTTAAAGAATTTACCACAGTTTACACTTTTATACCTATTTCTATGGCTATAATTGTTTAATGTCTACCTTCCCTATAGACATTAAACTTCAAAAAAGGCAGAAATTGTATCAAATCTGGGGCACCCAGCATGGGCAATCAATAAAACTATAGAATGAATGCATGATTCATCTCCCTCCATTCAAACCAAGATGGCACTACTCTTTTTTGGCAAGTCATCTCACTGTTGATTCATATTCAGCTTCTTGTTCACCAAAAACTCCTAAGACTTTTAGACACTAACAGTTAGTCATCATGATCTATAATATGTGCATGTATGTGCACATGTATGCATGTTTACCATGAGCAAAGGCACTATTTGGGTAAATAATGGGTTTTCAGGCCAATTGAAAGGCATATGGTATGTGTGTGTGTGTGTGTGTGTGTGTGTGTGTGTGTGTGTAAGGATAGATAGGGTATTGACAAGGTCATGTAGGTCAAATCATGGAACATTTATAGCAGTGAGAGGCATTGGATAATATTTTGTATGCAAAAGTGGAGTAAAGGGACAATGCTTTTATTCATAATTCAAGAATTGGGCTCATGAGCAGGCAACTAGGACCAGCTCAGGGAGATCATGAAGAAAATCCCAAAGCCATGGTCCAAAATGGGGCTTGAGTGCTGGTAATCAAGGTTTAAAGACTCAGAAACAGAAATGAAACAGACCTTAGAGTGATGGAGAGAGATGTCACTGAGCATGTACCTAGAGTAAATGCAGAAGGCAGAAGCTGAGTCTAAAAGACAACTTGGCATTTATAGCAGCAAACTATGCTGGAAGAAAATGATAAGTTTTGAGAAAAATGATGAATTCATTATGGAACAAACTATAGGAAACTCAGATGTGAATGAGCTATAGGGCTGCCGAAATCCTGAATTCAAAGGATTGCTAGATGGAGATGGAGAAAGAGAAATTGGGGAGGGAGGAGGGCCAGGAGAGGAGAGAATGTCAAAAGGGAAGACTGGTTGACCTCTTCAGTATTGTAGAGAAGATGATGCACACTGATGGAAGCCCAGAAGACAGAGTGGAATTGGTCCCTGATGATCTTGGGTAGAGCAATTTTAGAAAAAGTGGATGTGCCAGAACCATGTGGTGGGTGGGTGACGCACAAGTGAGAGGTAAACCTATAAAAGCGGATACATGATATGAGACATAATGTGCACCATGGCTGGGTTTTCTCCGACCATATTTGTTTAACCTTCTCTGGCCTACTTCATACTTTCCAACAGTTTCAATACATCCTGAGTTTTCTCTACAATGCTTTCTCCTATTGTCCTTTGTTACATGTTCTATTTTCTGTCTTTTTTGTTACAGCCTTCTTTATTCCTGGACTCTCTCCCACTTGGGCTATTCCATAGATTTAGAGTCAGAATTACCTGTTTGAGAATTATGTCCACTTCTGTTGACACTTTCCCGACTCAAGGAGGCATGTTGTGGAATCACAGCTAGTCCTCCTTTAAATTCAGCCACACGCACAACCTTCCCACTTCCAGAAGGCTGCTTCCAGCACTCATGGGGATGTCTGTTATATGGAATAGATGGTGCCCCCTTGATGGTTAATCTTCAGACAAGAATACAGAAAGATAATTAATTAACAAAGGCTGTGATGCTAAATAAATGTGCAAACAGTATTAAATTCGTGAACTATGTGAATGTAGTATGGACTGTAGGGATGTTAGGCCATCTGAGTCTGAGAATGCACATCTTGTTCAACTATGAAGGGGAGAGAAGTCTCCTCCCTTCCTGTGTCCTTTGTCAGTGTTTCTGGAATGTGTACTTCTTCCAGATTTGTGCATACACACCCCTAAAAGACTCCAAGCATTCTTTCTCATCAGAAACATCAGTCTGTACACTGCTATCAGATTTCTCTAAGATTTTTGTGGTTGCCAACCTGTAGCCTATAGCCCACACTTGGTATTAGAGAAGGATGGAAAAAAACAATGGGACGCCCCACTCACATAAAATTGTCATATTTTTTCTTTATTACTTCTGGCTTAGTTATTCTTCCTCCAGTCTCACAATAATGAACAATTATCAGGATCATCTGGATGCCTAGGCTCCTCTTATTCCCTGGTCCAACATGACATGGTAGCTTTCTCTCAAGTCTCTGTTAGTAGAATTCTTGTGTTGGTCAAGGAGAAAAGTAAATTTTGACAGAGGTGTACAGACCATTCAATGGGGAGTCATGGCCTCAACAAATGATGTTAGGATGACCGGATATCCACAGGCAAAAAAAAATTACAAAGAAATATAAAATCTCTCTTAAAAAGATGTGCAAATGACCAATAAGCTCATTAAAGATTAGTCAGCATCATTAGTCATTAGAGAATTGCAATTCAAAACCACAATGAGATATCACTTCATACCAAGTAGGGTGGCTATAATCTAAATGACAGACCAAAAGAAGTGTTGACCAGGATGAAGAGAAATTAGAACCCATGCATATTGCTGCTGGGTATGAAAAATGGTGTAGCTACTTTGGAAAACAGTGTGACAGTTCCCCCAAAATGTTAAAACAAAGAGTCACCATATGACCTAATAATTCCATTTTTATGTATATAATTAAGGGAAATTAAAACATATGTCCACACAAAATTTTCTGCACAAATGATTATAGAAGCATTATTCATAATACTCCAAAAATGGAAGCAAGCCAACTATCCATCAGCTAATGAATGAATAACCAAAATGTGGTATATTCATATAATGGAATATTATTCAATTATACAAATGATACATGCTACAACATGCATGAGCCTTTAAAAACATTATGTTAGGGGTGCCTGGGTGGTTCAGTTGGTTAACGTCTGATGTCAGCTTGGGTAATGATATCAGTCCTAGGACTGAGTCTCACATCAGGCTCCCTGCTCAGTGGGGAGTCTATTTGTCCCTTTCCCTTTGCCCTGCTTGTGCTTGCTCTCTCTCTCAAATAAGTAAATCTTTAAAAAAATAAAAATAAATAAAACATTATGCTAAATGGAAGAAGGCAGACACAAAAGGCCACATATTACATGATTCCTTTTACATGAAATATCTGGACTAGACAAGTCCAGAGATGAAGTTTCTAGTGGTTGTCTAGGATTGTGGGAGGAGGGAGATAGAATGAGGAGTTTGCAGAAGACAGGGGCATCGTGGCCGAGAGGTATGGGGTTTCTTTTTGTAGTTATGGATTTTGAAGGTGATGGTGGTTGCAAAACTTTGTGAATATACTAAAACCCACCAAATTGTATACTTTAACTGGTGAATTTTATGATATTTGAATATCTCTATTTACAAATATAAAGGAAGAGGAAGAGAGAGAAGGAAAAGTAAAGTAATGAATGTTAAATACAGACAATGATTTCCAGGAATGGAGAAAAGTGACCAGAAGATAAGCTGGCCACCTTTGCAATAAGATCAGGTTTATTAAAACTCCAGGTTTCATGCATCTTTTCATGCATCTTTTCAACTCATCATCGAATGACCATATTAAACTGTAACTCATAAACTCTAGGGGTGTCTGGGTGGCTCAGTCATTTAAGCATCTGCCTTTGGCTTAGGTCATGATCCCAGGGTCCTGGGATCGAGCCTCTTGTTGGGCTTTCTGCTCAGCGGGGAGCCTGCCTCTCCCTTTCCCTCTGCCACTCCCCCTGCTTGTTCTCTCTCTCTCTCTCTCTCTCTCTCTCATAAATAAATAAATAAATAAATAAATAAATAAATAAATAAATATCTTGAACTGTACTCACCAGCTGCAACATTATGCCCAACATACGTAACAGTGGGCCCTTACACATCATGCTATGGGTGCTATGCATTTGAATAGATATTTGATGTGCCCTAGACAAAGCGATGTGTGCTGCCCACTTGCTCGGTGGGGAGTCTACTTGAAGATTCTCTCTCCCTCTCCTTCTGCCCCTCCGCCTGCTCACACACACTCTCTCTCTCCCTCTAAAATAACTAAATAAATCTTTTAAAAATTATAATTTTAATCTGAAGAGTTTTAAAGATTTTTTATCATAATAATAGAATAATAACTAATTTTGATATAGTACCAAACAAATCTCCATTCAGCTGGGATGACCTCTCTCTCTTCCGAACTTCTCTAACCTTGGATTTCACCTCTCTTGGTAGCTTTGATGGTGCCCTATCTTCTATTAGTCATTTTCAGGTTGGGATTATCTCACTATAGATTATATACATCCTTCAGGGAAGAATTAACATTGCATTCCAGGGCCTAACACAGGGCCTGCCCGCAGTATCTTGGGCTCAGCTGATGTTTCTTGGTGAACAAATCAATGAACCCTCAATTCCATTTGGAATGGTCAAAGTACACATTCAAGGAATTTTTTTTTTTTAAGTAGTGTAAGAATGTTACTGATCTCAAAGAAAAGGGAATTTGTAGCCTGTGCCAATTTTGGCCTTCCCCAGATTAGCCCCACTCTCCCCAGTAGCACAGCTCCAACCCTATATCCTATCCTGTTCATGTTTTTGAACATCCACAGCGTTATGTACAAGTGGAACACTGTTCCCCTTACAATACTAGGTAGGTTTTGGAAAATCCAGAAAACCCTGACTGGGCTTAATGTTTAACTATCTGGAAGCAGTTTCCTGCATCTATAAATGTTCTTTTAAATATAGATGAATCCAGAATTCAGAATACAGATTGGTAATTTTCTTTCTGGATCTCCTATGGCATCCTCAAGATTACTTTTTATGAGGCCACTATAGACTGTGGTTCCTGCAGCACAAGCACATTCAAAGGAGCCCTGTGGGCAGTGAGTTGCTCAAGGGGAAAGCAAGCTCTGTACAGGATTTTAAAGGCCCCAGAAATCTGTGAACACCTTCTGCTACTGTTGCCTACGTTCATAGACTTTGGTACCATTTGCTTTCTCATCCCCATAGCCGGTGGAAAATATTTTCAGAAATTTTGTTTCAATATAAAACTTTTATTTAGGAGTTGATACTGGAGAGGGGAATTCAGAATTCTGTAAAAGAATTAAAACATGTCCAGTACATTTTTAGATGTCTTTAGAAATCCAATGTCTATTAGGTTACAGAAAGAAGTGTGGCTCTTCCAGGATTTTGTTTGCTCACCATTTATTGCATTTGATATTTCCTAAGTATAATAATATGTGCAACAACTTTTGACTTTACTTTTGCAGCCTGCTTTCATCTGTTGCTCAAAGGTGACTGTGAACTTCATTTGAGAAGCAGAAATTGAGGTTGAGGAGGGTGGAGTGACCTCCTGAGAACAAACCATGTTACAGCAGAACTGAGACCCCAAATACAGTGGTCAGGCTCTGGATTCTATCCATTATATTTAGACATATGAAGACCAGACCCCAGAGGGAGATAAGTATAATGAATTAAGGGCGTATTTTCCAAAATTAATATTGATAGGAAAAAATTAGCCCCAAGATATGGAGAGGATGTATACTGTGGGTTCATAATCACATCCCCCTCTGATCACAGTGAAAATGCTACCTTGGCCTCGGACTGAATTTACAGATAATAGGAACTTCCAGCTCTTAGGTCTGGGATCCAGGCAAACATTCCACAGGACAAAGGTTCACTGCTGTACATGCTAGCATAAAACAGAAATGCTGTAGCATTCCCATATGCAAACAACTTGGCAAAACAGTGTAGTGTTCCAAAAGCCATGTACTGAATGGAGACAAGATCTCAGTACAAGCTGTGGGAGCAGAGTGAATTTATGAAGCAGAAAGTATGGGCTGAGGAAGAGATCAGCCCAGTAACAGTTTACTGGCCTTGCTGTTCTCTTAAGAGGCACTAATGGTAGTGGACTGGTGCAATGGAAGTAAACCCAGCTTCATTTAAAGCAGTAGCATGAAATTGGTTGCAATAAAATTATGCATTAAGTGTGCATTATGTTTAATAAGACTGGATTGCACTTCCCATGTTTACTCTGTGACTATTGAGGCTGATCCAATTTTCTAAAGTTCTCCAATTGGCTCACGATCGAGTTTCCGGCCAGAAGGTCAAATTTCCCTTGCTGTTATTATATGTCTCTATTACTTTACTATGGCATTTACACTTTATATTCATTACCTTTTTTTCTATCTCTTGAACCTTCCCCATTCCAAAATGCTCCCTGTAGATGGCCCGTGTGACACAAATTAGAACAACCTTGATAGCTGTCAACTGGAGACTGTCCGAGAACAAAAGGACATTATTGCAAACCAGCACTGGAGGTAATCTCTTGTGCTTTCTCTGAAGGCTTCTTAATGGCCTTTGAGAAATAATACAATTCAGATCTGCAACCAGGAGACAAAAGAAGGAGGTTGGACAGCATGGGAAACATGTGACTTGGTCTTTAGATCTTACTGTCCTGGGGTTAGGAATAATTGTCATTAGAAAGCAGAGGTATCTATTTTCATTTCACCATGTATGGATTTATTAATTCATCTGTTAGCAAACACTCATTGGGGACCTACTATGTGCCACTTACTATGAGTGTGATGGGAATATGTCAGTTATAAGACACGATCCTGTTATGATTTTATAGTCTAATGGGGATGAGATATAGGGAGATTGATCATAAAAATATAACTTCAATACACTGAGATAAGTGAAGTGTTAGAGGAAAGAAGACAATGCTTTAGTAGAAATAAGGAAGGGTAATTAGTTTTTCTAGTGAGGAAAATGGACTTTACAGAAAAGATGAAGCAATTTCTATAAAAAAGGAAAAAAGAAAAGAAGAAAGAAAGAAAAAGAAAGAAAGAAAGAAAGAAAGAAAGAAAGAAAGGAAGGAAGAAAGAAAGAAAGGAAGGAAGAAAGGGAATGAAGGGCATTCCAAGCAGAGAGAATGGCATATGCAAGGTATGAAGGTTTGGAAAAGTATGACATATTTGGGAAGTCACAAGTAGATTTCTAGGGGGGGCCTTAAAGGGTACCTGGGCTGGCATGGGATATGAAATGACAGGAAATGAGACCAGAGTGTGAGGAAGGTTCAAATTCAATGCCACTGGGGTTTAGATGCATTGTTGACAAATTCTCCCAACCTGAGAGATTTGGTCTTTATTTCTACAAACTGGTTTAAACCAGGTGAAGAAAAAATAGGACCCTTTTAAAACATCTTTCTAAAAGATTACATTGAAGGAAACGTAAAGTAACACATGGTATATACACATGCATGCATATTTCTGTATATATCACTATATGTGATATGCAGTGATATAGTGATATGCATATACCATATATATGTATTTTATTATATCTCTGTCTATCTACTTTCTCTTTACCTTATAAATGGACTCAACAGTACTCTCCTATGACCTTTTAAATAGTCACAAAGTTCTACCATGATAAATTCATGGGCATCATATTTACTGTCCCACTGTAAGCAGCTCTAGAATAGGACAAAATATATGAAGCAACTGTTTTCAGGCATTGGACGACAAAGAGTTCAGAACTCTTATCTTGAAAGCAGAGGAGCCCACAAGGTGAACTGCAGATTCATCCTATGTTTCTGCATGGGAGTATTCTTTAAACTTCTGCCCACAGAAGTGGAGCACAAACAGAAAGTGTAGGAAAGGAAACATAGATAAGAAATCAGAGCTGCCCTGGCAGCGAAAATTTGCAAGGCAATATACTAGAAAGAAGGGAATTGTGCAGAGAGGGACTTCCAGAAATTTTCTTTGACACTTATGTTTCCTATAAAACACTGCAACAGAAAGACATTTAAATAGATATAAATAAAAAGTCAGTAGATAAATTCAAATGGAGTTCTAAAACAAAAGCATTTTATTTTTATCGTGCTTTCTACTATTAATGGATTTTAAATTCAACTTTCTCAAACTTCCCTACCCAGAGCTGGATTTTTTTTTTCTTCAGTACCCCAAACCATTTTTTATAGCCTTTCCTAATATCCCCTACTATGCTATATTGTGGGTATTCATTCCCATGTTTGTTTTCCACACTCTGCTGTGGGTTCCTCCAACTCATGAACCTAGCACACCGTGGCTAGGGTGAATGAATGGTGGATAAATGGATGAATGGATGAAAAAAGTTTCTGCCCACTCGTGCTGCAATGGTCAGGAAAAAAGAAAATAACAGGGAGGCAGATTCTACATTCCTCTCCAAAAGAGGGAGCAATAGAGTTATTATCACCTGGAGAGTTCTCAGAATTAGCAAATTTAGGAAATTCAAGTTATTGCCAAATAAATCCTTGGCTTGCTGAATGTATTTTCATTTAAATCAGTTATGAAATTACTTATGCTATATAAAATTCTTTTTATTTTATGTTTTATTTTTAGCATTCTATATTTCTGTAGAAATATACAAAAACTTTCCTTCTGTGCTATGGGTACTGCGCTGAGATTCTGCTGCTAAATTTGTCACTTTTTCATTAAATCAGTTTGGCTGTTATTATCTTACTAAGTGATTTATTTTCAATTTTTCTCTCAAACATTTATTAAGTTTTCAAGCATACAGAACAGTTGAAAGAATTGTACAATGAGCACTAATATAACCACCATCTAGACTCAATAATTATTAACATCTTGCCATATTTATTTTATATCTCTATTTATATACAAAGAGTATATTTATATTTTTGGTGAAAGTAAATTATAGACGTTATGAAATCTCACTACTTAAATGTTTCAACCTGTATCTCCCAAAAATAAAAGCATTAGTTTACATGACCTCAATGCCATTATTTCATCCAGAAAATAAGCGTCATCTAATGACTAGTTCATATTCAAAATTTTCCCAGCTGATCCCAAGATATATTTTATAGATTTTTTTTTCAGGCTGGGATCCATGAGAGCTCATACATTTTGTATGTTATATATATTTTGTCTCTCTTACTCTACAACAGTCCCCTTCACACAGTTTTTTTTGTGACACACTTTTTTGGAGAGACCAGGTCAGTTGCCTTCTAAATGCCCATATTCTGGATTTGTCTTATGGTTTCGTTATGATATCATGAACTGTTTCCTCAACTACCTGTGTTATCTCTAATCTAGAAATTAAGACTAAAAGCTTGATGAGATTCGAGTTAAATATGGCTTTGTTGCAAGAATACTGTAATGGTGATGCTGAGCATTCCCTATTCCTCCAGGAAGCACATGATGTCTCAGGCTGCTGTGTGATTAGTAAGGCTAAATTTGATCACCCCATTGTAAAGCTAAGATTTTGCATATACAATGAGTCATTAATCTCAACATAAGCCTTTAACTGAGCTACCATCTGTGGAATGTCTATGTGCCAGTCACTGTGCTAATTTTCTAATTAATTCTTATAATAATCCTATAAAGGGAAAGATAATTATCTCCATTTAAAAGATGAAGAGGGGAAAAAATAAAAATAAAAGATGAAGAGGGGCACCTGGGTGCCTC